>NC_140737.1:9075000-10275000 GCF_050655825.1 Lonchura striata
GAGGAAGAGGACGAGGAGGAGTAGGACGAGGACGAGGAGGACGAGGAGGAGGACAACGAGGAGGACGAGGAGGAGGAAGAGGATGAGGAGGAGGAGGGGGACGAGCAGGAGGACAAAGAAGAGGAGGAGGACGAGGAGGAGGAGGACAAGGAGGAGGACGAGGAGGAGGACGAGGAGGAGGACGTGGAGGAGGAGGAGGAGGAAGAGAAGAATGACGATGATGAGGAGCATGAGGAGGAGGACAATGACAAGGAGGATGAGGAGGGGGAGGAGAAAGGTGAGGAGGAGGAGGAGGAAGAGGAGGAGGAGGACGACAAGGACTAGGGCAAGTATAAGGAAGATGGGGAGGAGGAGGAGAACAAGGAAGAGGAGGAGGCAGAGAAGCATGAAGAGGAGGAATAGAAGGAGGAAGAGAGAGGGCCAGGACATGGAGGATTATGAGGTTGAGGAGGAGGTGGACAACGAGGAGGAGGAAGAGGAGAAGAAGGATGAGGACGAGGACGAGTAGGAGAAGGATGAGGATGAGGAAAAGGATGAAGATGCAGAGGACAATGAGGACGAGGAAGAGGAGGAGGAGGAGAAAGAAGATGAACAGGAGGAGGAGGAGGACAAGGAGGAGAATAAAGAGGAGGAGGACAAGGATGAGGAGGACCAGGAGGAGAAGGACGAGGAGGATGAGGATGAGCAGGATCGGGAGGATGAGGAGGAGGAACAGGAGGAAGATGAGGAGGAGGAGAAGGAGGAGAATGAGGATGAGGTGGACAATGAGGAGGATGAGGAGGATAAGGATGCGGAGGATAAGGAGGAGGAGGATGAGGAGGAGGACAAGGATGAGGGAAAGGACAAGGATGAGGAGGACAAGGAGGACGAGGAGGACAAGGAGGACAAGGAGGAGGAGGACGATGAAGACGAGGAGGAGGAGGAGGAATAGGAGGATAAAGAGGATGAGAATGAGGATGTGTAGGGGGACATTGAGGAGGAGGAGGATAAGGATGAGCAGGACAAGGAGGTGGAGGAGGAGGGGGAGGACTAGGATGACAAGGAGGACAAGGAGGACGAGGATGAGGAGGAGGAGGAGGAGGAGGAGGACGAGTAAATGGAGGATGAGGACGAGGAGGAGTGCGGGGGTTTGTAATTTTCCCTTCTTTCCCCCATTAACCCTGCCCCTTTCTTATGCGTTCCTTGTGTAAATAGTGACGGGAGACAAGTCCATTCTATAAGGTCAACAAGTCTCAGTTTATTCCAAGCACACATGTACAGTTATACCCGTTATAATGAAGCTCATGCATATTGCAAAACTTAGGCTCATCATTGGTGTATTAAAAACAGGTCAACCCCGCCTTTGGAGCTTTCTGAGCTTGCTTTGTTTTCCCTTACATTTATCTTTTTGCTGACCATTCTACTGTTGGGAACCAGCTTACCCAAGGACATAAGATATTATTGCTACATCTGCTATTGCTGCACTATGCAATTTTCAGCTACTGCTTCACTAACTGCACGTAGTCATGTCCTTTCTCACGAAGCCATTCATACACAAAACTCTCCACATTTCTAATCAGTCATGCTGTGACATTCAATAGCTCATTATCAGCAAATGTCTGTCCTGAGGGAGGATTGATTGTGGAAGAGATAAAAAAAACTGCCCACTTAACACAGGACAACTGCCATACAGATGGCAAAAAGAACACATCTTGCTTTTCAGTCTGGGACAGGAGGACACAAACAAAATCAGCTGAGAAGGCAGCACTCTGAAAAGCAAACCAGAACTGACAGAAAATGAATGGGACAGAAATCAGTAATTCTGATAGTTTTATTTATTATGAAAATAAATCACAACCACCCAGCCCCACACAATTCTGATCCCACAACCTCAAATTTGGATCTCACTTTGCCCGATCACCTTCCAACCCCATCTCATCCTGGAGGCTGAGGAATTGAGCAATTTTAGCATGGGACTGAGGTGAGAACCAGCCATTTTGAGGTAGGATTGAGTCACTTTGAGGTGACAGACAAATCCACTTTGGGTTTTGGAGTGCAAAGATATGGAGAATACTACCAGATATCCCCCAAGAACCCACAAATCCTCCAGAATATGTTCCCAAACAATAAATTCCACCTCAAATACCTCTAAAATGGTGGGACTTCTGACATCTCTGGTCAATACTCTTTTTAGTCATTTTTTAGGTGTTTTTAAGTGATAAAGACAAATCAGAAGAAAATTAGGGCCAAACCAAAACCAGAGACCCCTTGAGCATCTCCTGGACACTGGACAAAACAAACTCAGCAGAAATCAAAGTTAACCCTCCATAAAATGCCTTGAGGAAGATTTGCTCTTTCCACAAGTCATTTCTCATGGAAACACAAATAAATCCCAAACATGAATAGACAAACAACAGAAGCAATTCTCTGGCAATTCCAAATTTCATCAGTTCCAGCACAGCTCCAGCTCAGATGCTGGCAGGTTCCAAAAAAAATAAAAAACAAACAAAACAAAACAAAAATTTGGCCCAATACAGATTATTAAAAGGAAGGGAAAGCTCTGTGTAGCTATCACAAAGGTGACAGGGACCAAGAAAATAATGCTTCTCCCCCCAAAGCCCGTGAATTCAGGAGTTATTTGGGAAATTACCTACTTGAGCTGGGCTTCTTGTAGGATTTAAGTAGCCTTGTGTTCCTCACTTTGGGGTGAATGATCCTTGTCAGTCTTGCTGGTATCATTTGGTCCCTTTCCTCCAGTGATTTTAACAGAATTTTCAAAGAAGGAAAACAAAATATTTTCTTTACACTGGCCACCCACAAGAGCCATTTTCCTCGTAAGTTCTCCCAAAAGTCACTCAGAGGAAGCTGCATCCAAGCTTCCAAGAGATCCTCCAGAAAGAGCCACAAACTCCTCAGAGGAGAGAAACATGCTGTTGTCAAAGGCACCTGGGGTCAGACAACAGAGCCCTGAACTCACTGTGTAAAATAATGTTGCAATCTGGATAATAAAATTGTTAGAGAGATGCCTCTGCCCCAATTAAGGTGCTAACAAGACCAAATCCAAAGTGGATTTTATTGAACAGTAAATGTGAGGTAGAGAGAGATGCAAAGAAAGAGAAAAGGGGAGAGAGCAAGGGAGTGACAGGGACAGAGGTCTCCCCTGGGGTGGGGCAAGTGTGACATTGTCCCCTGTGTGCGTGGCCTTCCCAGGGTGGGGGTTTTACACCTGAGCCAGTTTGGGTAAGGGGGGTGGTGTTCACCCCCCACCCCAAGCAGGGATTGCCTCACTGTTCCAGGTTACAGTGTCAGATGTAACCAAAAGTGTTTTCAGTCCCCATCTCCATAAACTGTTATCAACAGGTGGGGCAATGTTCTTTATCTCTTCCATGGCTCAGCCCTGATAACGTCCTCCAGGGGCCATCTTCTGTTAATGGGCCATTGAGTGTCACTGCAGCACTGATAAAATTACATTATCCCATTGTGGGATGCTCCGCCCAGGGGGAGGAACCAAGCATTCCTACCTGGATAAAATCTCACCCTTGCAACACCACGACCACCTTGCCTACTGGATTCCCAGAGGACAAGAGCTCCATAAGCACCACTGGACCTGCAGAGGAAGACCAGACCCTTCTACAGGATCACTGCTTTGACAGAATCACGTTCATCACTCCAGCTGGACTGCAGCCACCATTTCATCAGACTGCTACCACCACCCTGAGCAACGAGGTGTCAGGTTATATCCTGACTCTGTCAGATTAAGCCAGTGTTTCTGTATCATTGCCTTGATCTTAATTTTCTTATTCAATTGTCATTCTGGCTTAGACTCTCTCCCTGGTTTGCTTTGAAGCCAGTACAAAACTCACTGTGCTCATCCCTTGTTTTCCTCCCAAAACAGGATTTCCCGTACCCAAATATTCGCCAGATGGAGAAGAAGGTTGTGAGGAAGAGGAAGATGCCCTGGGACACCAAGGCAGGTGAGGAGGAAGTCAGTGCCCCTTTCCCCCTCTCTCCTGCTCCATCTCCCAGCCCAGCCTGGCCCCCGGCTGCAGGACGGCCCCGCTGCCGGTGCCCTCCTGCCGGGGATGCACTGGGGGGATCTCCTTGCCCTTCCCTCTGGCACTGAGGCAAATCCCATCTACTCCTTGTCCTTCCTCCCCCAGAGCAAGACCTGATCGTGGAGACCAGGAAAGACAAATCCCTGCAGCAGAACCTCATGGAAGAAGCTGTTTTGAGCAACTCCACATTGCAGGAATCCAACAGGGAGGAAAAGCCCTGGAGATCCCAGAGGAGGAAGGGCTGCAAGGCCAGCCCAGGATGCTCTGAGGAGGAAAGACCCACTCTGGGCCTGGAAGGTGGGCAGAGCTTCAGCCAGAGCTCTGAGCTGGTGGTCCCTGAGAAGCTTCCTGATGGGGAGAAGCCCTACAAGTGTTTGGAGTGTGGGAAGAGCTTCAGGAAGAGCAACAATCTGAAACGACACCTGATGATCCACACCGGGGAATGGGCCTACGAGTGTGGGGAGTGTGGGAAGGGCTTCAGCTGCAAATCCCATCTTGTCAGCCACTTACACATCCACACTGGGGAGAGGCCCTACAAGTGTGGGGAGTGTGGGAAGGGCTTCAGACGGAGCTCCGACCTCATCATCCACCAACGCATCCACACTGGGGAGAGTCCCTACGAGTGTCCCGAGTGTCAGAAGAGGTTTCACAATAGCTGCAATCTCCTTGTACATCAGCGGATTCACACAGAGGAGAGGCCCTTCCGCTGCCCTGACTGCAGGAAGGGCTTCAAACACAACTCCACCCTCGTCACACACCAGCGCATCCACACTGGGGAGAGGCCCTACATGTGCCCCACTTGTGGGAAGAGGTTTCAGAGCAGCTCCCATCTCCTCCGGCATGAGCGGATTCACACCAAGGAGAGGCGTTTCCTCTGCCCCGACTGTGGCAAGGGCTTCAAGCACAAGTGCAACCTTGTCAGGCACTGGTGCATCCACACCAGGGAGAGGTCCTACGTGTGTCCCCAGTGTGGGAAGAGCTTCACCCAGAGCTCTCACTTGACCAAACACCAACGGAGCCACCGGTAAGGGAAGCCCTGAAAATTCCCCAGCTGCAGGAAGAGCTTTGTGCACTGCTCCAGTTTCATCCCCCATTGGAGGACCCTGTTGGGAAGAGCCCTGGTGATCCATGTTTCCTGTGATCCATGCTGGGAAGACACCTGTCCCTTTCCTTGCCCCTACCAATGGCCTGATATGGGATTGAAGAAAATGAAGGTCTGGCCATGGCCCTGTCACTACATTCACTCCCACCTCAGGTCATTACCGGGGCAGGAAAGGGACTCTCTCTCTGTCTTTACCTGAGGAGAAGGGTGTCCTTTCCATGCAGGAGGAAACACGTGGCCAGGAAGATACAATTGATGGTGATGTAGTTTTCCCTGTAACTGGTTTTTCTTATCCCTCCTGTTGTTAATATTTTTTCTGTTTCTGTTTGTTCCTTATCTTGTTGCTGTTCCCAGTAAATTGTTCTTATCCCAGAGAGGGATCTTTCCCTTTTTTCCTTCAATGGAAGGTGGGAGGGCAATGAGTGCCTGCGGGGTTTGAGCGGGAGCAGGAAATTGAGAAATGCCATTCCTGAACCCCGGCCTGTGGAAACCGAGCATCCCAGCTGGTGCCAGCCCTGGTGGCCATGGCAGCAGCCTTGGGAGCGGGTCCCTGGCTGGGGCTGAGGGAACCTCTTCACTCTGGTGCCCAGGGACAGGAGTGGAGGGAGCGGCTGCAGCTGAGTCGGGGCAGGCTTAGGTTGGATCTCAGGAAAGGGTTTTTGCCCAGAGGCTGCTGGGGCGCTGCCCAGGCTCCCCAGGGAAGGGTCACAGCTCCAGGGCTCTCTGAGCTCCAGCAGCGTTTGGACAGCGCTGCCAGGCCCAGGCTGGCAGTGTTGGGGTGTCCTGTGCAGGGCCAGCAGTTTGACTCGAGGATCCTGATGGGTCCCTCCCAGCTCAGCCAATTTTGTGGTTCTGGGATCCCATGACCCTGGGGATGGGAGTGCCAATGGTTGCCATGGCAATGGGCTCCAGGCCTGAGCTGGTGTCCATGGCAACCACCCCTGGCATGGGGTCTCCATGGAGCTGCCCAGGGACTGACCATAGCAACAGGGGCTGGGGATGTTTGCCATGGAAATTGACCATAGCAACAGGGGCTGGGGATGGTTGCCATGGAAACTGACCATAGCAACAGGGGCTGGGGATGGTTGCCATGGAAACTGACCATAGCAACAGGGGCTGGGGATGGTTGCCATGGAAACTGACCATAGCAACAGGGTTTCCTGGGGATGGTTGCCATGGAAACTGAACATAGCACCAGGGGCTGGGCATGTTTACCTGCTAAGGATGAGATTTGTTCACAGGCCCTCAGAGGGGTTCCATGGGGACTTTCCAAGAGTCTCCAGGCTGTTCAAGAGCTGGAATGTCACACACAGAGCCAGGGGCTCCATGGAGCCCTCCCAAGGGTTTCTGGGCATGGCAAAGAGCCGTGTGGTCAGAGGCAGTCACAGCCATTCCATGGTGACATCCCAGGGCACCTTGGGCTGCAAAGGCACCGATCTGTCACAGGCACTCACGGGGGCTCCACAGTGACATTCCAGGATTCCCCAGGCTGCCAAAGAGCCGGGATATCCCAGACACACACAGGGCTTCCTGTCATGGCCAGAGTGGGAGCTTCAGGCAAAGTTTATTAGAGAAGTTCCTGTTGGGTCACGAGGTGCAGAAAGGAGTCCCAACAACCCCCTCAGATCCACAAATACCCCCAGGGACCTCCAGGCTTTCTAATCTCTTTCTGTGAGAAGAGCCTTGGAGCAGCTTGTTCGAATCCCAGTCCCAGACTTTTCAACAGTGTGTGTGTAAAGAATTATAAAGGTGGAATTAAACCTTTATAGAATTTGTCCCAATGGGTTAAGGATGGCAAACCAGGTCTATTGCTATAAATATATATTATCTATTATGGAATTGATTAGACAAAATTATCTTAATAAGATATATTTACACCAAGGCATAAGAGCTACAAAATTTTTATTATTATATATGATTATGATATGATTATGATATGATATATATGATATATGATATATGATATATGATATATGATATATGATATATGATATATGATATATGATATTATGATATAAGATGAGATGATATGATATGATATGATATGATATGATATGATATTTATATTATGAACTACAAAGTGATTTCAAAGCAATTGTATTAAAGAACAAACAGTAATTAAGCAGAGATTGATGTCACTCCCTCAGAGCAATGACTGTGGGTAAATCTCTTTGGTTCAACCTGGAGCAGTGACCTTGAGGGGTGTCCCCAATGCAGGGAGGAATCTCCACATTCCCCAAGAAGGGAAAGGTCAGGAGACGCTGCTGTTAAAATCTGGGATGGGGCTTTTCTAGTCTGAAGTGCTGCCCTGCCAGTCAGATGTGCCCGGGCTGGGCCAGCTCAGCAGCTCTGCAGAAGCTCTCAGTGGTGTCCCTTGGTTGCTCCTTTCTAGGGGGATTTTTCCAGCTCTGCCACAGCTTCAGCTCCCTCTGAGGATGTTGAACTTTGGGATGGAAGAGTCAGGCTGGTTTCAGCATTATTCACCCCAAAAGCAGCGTGACCCCTCTCCTTCATTTCCCGCTGGGGCTTTGCAAACAGGGCCTGGCTGGAGTTGTTTGAGCCCATTGCAGGCAGAGCCTCCTGCTCCAGCAGGAACTGCCTTTCCTGTGCCAGGAGCCGGGCAGGTCCCGCTGCAGGAACAGCCCCAGGCCAGCCCCAGCTCAGGGAAGGCCTCGGGCACAAGGGCAGAGTGCCGTGCTGGGAGCTGTGCCAGGGACAGCCCGAGGCACCAAAGGCACCTTGGCAGCAGCAGCTGCTTGCAGGGCATGGCCAGAAGCCTCCCTTGGCAACCCAGCCTGGTGGCCAGCGCTGCTGGGTCACTGCTGAGTTAGAAATGACACAGGCTCATCAGGAGGCTGATTGGCATAACGTGCCGTATATTTGGAACTGCTCCTTTTTATAAGCTGTTCCGATCCAGGGAGATTTGATTGGTCACTTCGTTAGTACATTTCACCTGATCAGCTAATTAACAAGTCGCCCTTCTGATGAACAATCTTTGAGAAAAACAAGAAAACAGAGAGTAGGAAAACAACATCTGCAGGTTGTTTATAATAATAAGCTATCTGTGCTTATCTTCAAGTCCCTGAAGTCTCACAGGCTGATTCTGTGAAAACTTACCCAGTTTTCTTGCTCTCTGACTAGGCTGTCACAACCACACTGCAGAGCTGCTGCTTCAGGGCTCATTTCTGGCTGGGCTCTGCCCCAGCCCACAGAGTGTGACCTCAGCCCTGCAGACCAAAGGTCACTGGTGCCAGCCTGGCTCTGCCAGCCCCTGGGGCAGGGACAGGAAAGGCAGAGAAGGGGCTGGGTTTGGCTCTTGGATGTGGGCTCCAGCAGAGACAATGAGGAGTCAAGGGAGTGGATGGAGTCCACTGAGCAGCCCCTTCTCCCCATGCAATCCTGGAATGTGGATGGGAAGAGTTCTGCAGTGCGCATCTCATCCAAACCCCGCCATGAGCAGGGACATCTTTCACCAGATCAGGTTGTTCAGAGCCCTGTCCCTGCTGGACTGGAATGTTTCCAGGCATGGAGCATTGACCACCTCCCTGGCAACCAGCCTTAGTGTATCACCAACCCCATCATCAAAAATTTCTTCCTTATCTCTTCTTATCTGAATGTCCCTCTTTAGTTTAAAACCATCAGGCTTTGTCCTGGTGTGACAGGCCCTACTAAAACCTTTGTCCACTGTTGTATTTCCAATGGGCCGGGTTTCCATGGCAAGTGCCAGGGCAGGTGACCCAGGTGTCACACCCAGTGAGGGCTGCCATGGGAACAGAGCCCAGCACTGCCCCTTTCTGTCTGCCTGACCTGGCCTTTGGCCCTGGTTCTGCCCTTTGCTGCTGGTTCCACGGCGCCCAACCAGCCAGCGCGGCACAGGACAGGTGGCCATGGCACAAGCCCCCGGCAACGGGACCCCCTCTGGCTCTGGGTTGTGACACCAGCCCTGAGCAAGGGGCCCAGGGCAGGTGTCCATGGCAAACAACCATCACAGTGGCTCCAGGCCTTGGCTGCCGTGGCACCAAACCAAGGAACGAGTCCCTGTGGCCACTGCCGTGGCACCTGGCGGCACCAAGGAGTGTCACTGCAATTGTACCTGGAACAGCCCTGGAACCGCTTTGTCCTGAGGGCTGCCATGGCAGCCGAGGGCAGCAGCAGCTCTGCAGGCAAGTGGCCATGGAACCTGGCTGCAGAAATGGCTCCTTGGGCTGGTTTTCCAGGAAACCTGAACTGATGAGCACTGCCATGGCACCCAAAGCCAGCAGTGGGGTCAGTGCAGTGACCATGGCAACAGCCCCTTGCAATGGCCCAGTGCAGGTTGGGATGATGATCCACCCTCACAGCTGGCCCAGGGCAGGCCTGGAAGTGTCTTGGTGGCACCTTGGGCTTGGCACACAGCTGAGGACATTGTCTGTTTTCAGTGGGGAAACTCAGGAGTTTTAGATTGCTCTGAAAATGAAAGAAGGGAAATCCCTCTTTCCTTGAGTGTAGCCAGCTCTCTGAGTAAAGCAGGTCCCAGGTGAGTGAGGACAGACAGGATGGGGGTGGGGAATATGGAGCAAGGCTGTCCACACTGGGTCAGACCTCAAGGCACAGCTTCTCTGACCAGACCAGATTTCCTTAGGAGACTCCCTGGGTCAGTATCAATCACTGAATGATGCAAACACCTCTTCTCGAAAGAGACCAGGAATAAAAGACATCCTTTAAAATAGGAATATATATTTCCTAGAAACTCTTTGAAATATTTCTCCAAAACTGCAACAGCAAACCTTCCTGATGAACTGCCCCAGAGCATGGGGAAATCAAGGCAGAGCCATGGATTGTCAGGACTTGCTTGATCCCAATGAGCTCCGTGTTTCCTTTGGAGCCGAGCCCTGGAACCTCAGGGCCTGAGAGGAGATTGCCCAAACCTTTCAAGGATTCAAAGTCAGAAGAAACACCCAAAGTGTCTCAAAGCATGAATGGGTCCCACTGAGATCCATCCCCAACACAGGTTCCTCATGGACTCCTTGGAGGGAAGAACTGGAGGCCAGGATGGCCAAAAAAACTCTCAGAGACTCAGTGTATGAAGGAGAATCCAAAGTACCCTAAACACCTTGAGTATCTCAAATCATCAATGCGCCCCACTGAGTGTCAGTACAAAGCTCTCAAGGGACTCCTTAAAGCAGATAATTGGGGCCATTATTGAACAAACCTCTCACAGAGTCTGGATCAAAAGGGAAACACCAAGTACCTTAAAAGAACTGAAGTACTTTGAAGGATTAATGAGCCCACTGAGTTGTTACTGACAAAGAATCTCAGGGGAGTAATCAAAACAGATAATTGGAGGCCATGATTGCACAAAGCTCTCAGAAAAGAAAAAGCCAAACCCAAAGTCCTTTGAAAAACCTGCAATCCCTGGGAGCATGAAGGAGTCCCCAGGGCCATTCCTGACCAAGGCTCCCCAGGGACTCCTTCCAGCAGATCCTTGAGGCCACTGGGATGTGGGCTAGGGGGGGATGCTGAGGGCAGGAGCAGGGGCTGACAGTGCCCAGCCTGGCTGGGGCTGTGGCAGGAGGCCCCAGGGCCTCAGGACAAGGTGTCTCCTCACAGCCCTTGGTGGCACAGACCCTGCTGTGCCCCAGGGCACCCAGACTTGGCTTCTCTTTGTCCCCACCTGCCATCAGTGCCTCCAGTTCTCTGCTCTGCCTGGGGCCTGGGGACACTTTCTCAGTCGTGTCCCTCAGTGGGAGCCATTAAAAGTCTAAGAAACTTTGGAATTGGATTGTGACTTGGAGTTCAGGAGAGGTTTCTGCAGCTCCCTCTCAGGGCCTGATGTTCAGGGCCTGAGCACAAAGCCCCAGAGGGTCATTAAAGTCCTTGTGCTGTGTCTGTGCTGCTGAGCAGGGCTGGGCTCCTGGCACAGAGGGTGATCCTGGTAACCAAGCAGAGCTTCAAAAGTACATTTCTCTTGCTGAGCAGCTCTTCTCCCAGCCCAGCAGGGCTGGGGCACTGCCTGCAGCCAGCGCGGGCACAGCACAGAGGCACAGAGAGCTTCAATCAGTCAGGGCTGGGAAGGGGCTGAGAAGTGCCTGGGGCAGAATCACTGCCAGCCCTTGGCACAGGAACCTCTGGCTGCAGGACAATGCAGCTGCAGCTCCTGGAGAGATCTCCTAAAGCTGGAACATCCCAATGCCCACAGACCCAGTGAGTACTGTTATAAATGAGAATTTATTCAGCCAGATTAAAAATAAAAATGATTTTATTTGAGGTCAAATTCTATCTAGTCAGCCACACGAAAAGGACAGAGCCGAGCCCGGGGTCAACCTTGGGTGTGCAACAAGGAGTCAGCCTCAGCAGAGGTTTTCTCCTATGCCCACACACCTCCATCCTGGCACAGGCGGTTTTTATAGGGAAAATTCCGCCTGAGGCCAAGATTTGAGCAGTTAGTCTTTTCTTCTATTCAGAGTCTATAGGTTAATAAGATTATAAGATTTTCTTTTTTTGGTGATGAGGAGAAATAATTCAATGTCCGGGGTAGTTGAATTCTTGATGAGAGTTTACGGGAAGGCTGCATTCACATGGATCTGTCTGAGGATTTCCATGATATCCATCTTGGACGATCAGCACTGATGATCGTGATGATTAACACCTGGAGCCCAGACATGGCCCATCTCCTGGCCAAGCGACATCCTTTTACTTGTAAATCAGTTTCTAATATACATCCAGTCTCGCCTGTAAAAGGCGGGGGGGGGGGGAACTAATACGACGGGCATGATTTAACAAATATCCAATATTACATATTTCATACGAGGAATGGCGCGAATTATATTTATTACACATAACAGTTCTGTTGGAGAAGTGATCCTGTAGAAAAGGGTGTCTTCTTCTGAAGAGGAAGAGGCAGCTGTTCCTCTGAGAAATCCAGCACAGGAAAAGCTGTGTCGGTGGGCCAGAATCTCAAGTCTAGATGCAGGTAGGAATGCTTGGCTCCTCCCTCTGGGCAGAACATCTCACAATGGGATGTTACAGTTCTTATCAGTCATGCAGTGATATTCAATAGCCCATTATCAGCAGATGTCTGCCCTGAGGGAGGATTGATTGTGGAAGAGATAAGGAAAAACTGCTCACTTAACACAGGACAACTGCCATACAGATGGAAAATAGAACACATCTTGTTTTTCAGTCTGGGACAGGAGGACACAAACAAAATCAGCTGAGAAGGCGGCACTCTGAAAATCAAATCAGAGCTGACAGAAAAGGAATGGGACAGAAATCAATAATTCTGATAGTTTTACTTATTATCAAAATAAATCACACCCACCCAGCCCCACACAATCCTGATCCCTCAACCTCAAATTTGGATCTCACTTCTCCTGATCTCCTTGCAACACCATCTACCCCTGGAGGCTGTGGAACTGAGTAATTTTGTCATGGGAGTGAGGTGGGAACCAACCATTTTGAGGTGGGATTGAGCATTTTGGGATAAGATTGAGGAGTTTTGAGTGGGATTGAGTCATTTTGAGATGACAGACAAATCCACCTTGGATTTTGGAGTGCAAAAATATGGAGAATACTACCAAGAACCAACATATCTTCCAGAATATGTTCCCAAACCATAAATTTCACCTCAACTACCTTGTAAATGGTGGGACTTTTGACATCTCTGGTCAATACTCTTTTTAGTAATTTTTTCACGTGTTTTTAAGTGATAAAGACAAATCAGAAGAAAATTAGGGCCAAACCAAAACAGAGACCCCTTGAGCAGCCCCTGGGAACTGGACAAAACAAACTTGGCAGAAATTAAAATAAACCCTCCATAAAATGCCTTGAGGAAGATTTGCTCTTCCCACAAGTCACTTGAGATGGAAATCCAAACAAACCCCAAACATGAAGAAATCAACAACAGAAGGAATTCTGTGGCAATTCCAAATTTCATCAGTTCCAGCACAGCTCCAAGTCAGATACTGGCAGGTTCCAAAAAAGAAAGGTGGAAATTTGTCCCAATACAGATTATTAAAAGGAAGGAAAAGGTCTGTGTAGCTGTCACAAAGGTCACAGGGACAAAGAAAATAATGATTCTCATATTTGGAAAAGCCCCCAAGCTTGTGAATTCAAGAGTTACTTGGGAATTTAGCCACGTGAGCTGGGCTTCTTGTAGGACATTAGTAGCCTTGTGTTCCTCACAGGGTGGTGAATGATCCTTGTCAGTCTCGCTGGTATCATTTGGTTCTTTTCTTCCAGTGATTTTAACAAACTTTTCAGGGAAGAACAACAAAATATTTTCTTTAAAATGGCCACCCACAAGAGCCATTTTCCTCATAAGTTCTCCCAAAAGTCACTCAGAGGAAGCTGCATCCAAGTTTCCAAGAGTTCCTCCAGAAAGACCCACAGGCTCCTCAGAGGAGAGAACCATGATGTTGTCAAAGACACTTGGTGTCAGACAACAGAGCCCTGAACTCACTGTGCTAAAATAATGCCGCAATCTGTTTAATAAAATTTTTAGAGAGATGCCTCTGCCCCAATTAAGGTGCTAAGATGACCAAATCCAAAGTGGATTTTATTGAACAGTAAATGTGAGGTAGAGAGAGATGCAAAGAAAGAGAAAAGGGGAGAGAGCAAGGGAGTGACAGGGACGGAGATCTCCCCTGGGGTGAGGCAAGTGTGACATTGTCCCCTGTGTGCGTGGCCTTCCCAGGGTGGGGGTTTTACACCTGAGCCAGTTTGGGTAAGGGGGGTGGTGTTCACCCCCCACCCCGAGCAGGGATTGCCTCACTGTTTCAGGTTACAGTGTCAGATGTAACCAAAAGTGTTTTCAGTCCCCATCTCCATAAACTGTTATCAACAGGTGGGGCAGTGTTCTTTATCTCTTCCATGGCTCAGCCCTGATAACACCCTCCAGGGGCCATCTTCTGTTAATGGGCCATTGAGTGTCACTGCAGCACTGATAAAATTACATCATCCCATTGTGGGATGCTCCTCCCAGGGGGAGGAACCTAGCGTTCCTGCCTGGATATAATCTCACCATTTGCAACACCACAACCACCTTGCCTACTGGATTCCCAGAGGACAAGAGCTCCATAAGCACCACTGGATCTTCAGAGGAAGACCAGACCCTTCTACAGGATCACTGCTTTGACAGAATCACGTTCATCACTCCAGCCGGACTGCAGCCACCATTTCATCAGCCTGCTACCACCACCCTGAGCAACGGGGTGTCAGGTTATATCCTGACTCTGTCAGATTAATCCAGTGTTTCTGTATCATTGTTTGGATCTTAATTTTCTTAGTCAATTGTCATTGTGACTTAGAGTCTCCCCCTGGTTTGCCTTCAAACCAGTAAAAAACTCAATGTGCTCATCCCCTGTTTTCCTCCCAAAACAGATTTTCCCATTCCCAAAACAGTCTGAAATGGAAGAGAAGGCTGCCAGGAAGAAGGAGATGCCCTGGGACAACGAGGCGGGTGAGGAGGAAGTCAGTGCCCCTTTCTTCCTCTCTCCTGCTCCATCTCCCAGCCCAGCATGGCCCCTGGCTGCTGGACAGCCCCGCTGCCGTTGCCCTCCTGCTGGGGACACTCTGGGGGGATCTCCTTGCCCTTCCCTGTGGCACGGAGGCAAATCCCATCCTCTCCCTGTCCTTCCTCCCCCAGACAAGGAGAAGAAGATAAAGACCAGGGAGGATAAATCCCCGCAGCAGAACCTCATGGAAGAAGCCGTTTTGAGCAGCTTCACAGCGCAGGAATCCAAGAGGGAGGAAAAGCCCCAGAGATCCCACAGGAGGAGGGGCTGCAAACCCAGCCCAGGATGCTCTGAGGAGGAAAGACCCACTCTGGGCCTGGAAGGTGGGCAGAGCTTCAGCCAGAGCTCAGAGCTGGTGGTCCCTGAGCAGAACCATGATAAGGAGAAGCCTTACAAGTGCTTGGAATGTGGGAAGAGCTTCAGGAAGAGCAACAACATGATCCACCACCAGATGATCCACACCGGGGAATGGCCCTACAAGTGTGGGGAGTGTGGGAAGGGCTTCAGCTGCAGCTCTGCTCTTGTCACCCACCAACGCATCCACACTGGGGAGAGGCCCTACGAGTGTCCTGAGTGTCAGAAGAGGTTTCACACCAGCTCCAATCTCCTTCTGCACCAGCGGATTCACACAGATGAGAGGCCCTTCCGCTGCCCTGAATGCGGTAATGGCTTCAAGCGCAACTCCACCCTCATCCGGCACCAGCGCATCCACACTGGGGAGAGGCCCTACGAGTGCAGGGAATGTGGGAAGAGCTTCAGCACAAGATCCCACTTGATCTGCCACCAGATCACCCACACTGGGGAAAGGCCATACAAGTGTGAGCAATGTGGGAAGGGCTTCAGCCAGAGGTCCAACCTGATCATCCACCAAATGATCCACACTGGGGAGAGGCCCTTTGAGTGTCCCAAGTGTCAGAAGAAGTTTAAGACCAGCTCAAATCTCCTCTGCCATCAGCGGATTCACACAGAGGAGAGGCCCTTCCGCTGCCCCGACTGCGGGAAGAGCTTCAAGTGCAACTCCACCCTTGTCAAGCACCAGCGCATCCACACCGGGGAGAGGCCCTACGAGTGTCCCCTGTGTGGGAAGAGCTTCAGCCAGAGCTCTCACTTGACCAAACACCAACGGAGGCACTAGTAAGGGAAGCCCTGTGAGTCCCCCAACTGCATGAAGAGCTTTGTACACTGCTCCAGCCTTACCCCCATGGGAAGACCCATTTTGGGCACAGGCCTGTTGACCCACATTCCCTGTGATCCATGTTGGTAAGACATCTGACTGGTTATCTTTTTGGTTTGGCCCTAATGTTCTTCTGATTTTTCCTTATCAAATAAAACACCTGAAATAGGACTGAAAAGAAAGTAATTATTCAGAGATTTCCAAAGTCCAACCCTTTAACAGGTATTTGAGAAGGAATTTATACTTTGGGCACATATTCTGGAGGATTTTTGGGTTCTTGGGGGATTTCAGGCAGTGTTGTCCATATCTTTGCACTCCTGAAGTCAAGATGGATTGATCTGTCACCTCAAAATGACTCCGTCTCACTGAAAAAACCAAATTTTACCACAAAAGGTTACAATCCCACCTCAAAATGGCTTGTTTCCACCTCAAAAAATTCTAACCCATGACAAAATATCCAATTCCACAGCCTCCAGGGTGAGATGGGGTGGAGGGAAATTAGGAAAAGTGGGATCCAAATTTAAATGGTGTGGGATCATGATTGTGTGCAGCTGGGTGTATGGGATATATTTTGATAGTAAATAAAACTTTCAGAATTATTGATTTCTGTCCCATTAATTTTCAGTCAGTTTTGTTTGGCTTTTCAGAGTGCCACCTTCTCAGTTGATTGTGTTTGTGTCCTCCTTTCCCTCCCACCTCTCTTTGCATATTCAGTTTCTCTCTCAGGGCCTCCCTTGACCCAGGGCAGCTCCCACCAAAGACCCTGCCCTGATTTAATTCCCAATCCATGAGCTACAACAACCATGGGTGAAGTTAGGAAGGCTGGCAGTGAAATGTCACTCTAAGATCTTGCTCCACTCATCTTCTGGCTCTTCCATAAGAGCTTTGCCTTCAAGGGCAGGAACATCTTTTCCTGGCTGGAACTGGAATTCCAGCCCCTAGGAGCATGTGCCATGGATCCCAGAGGGGCATTCCCAAGGCTCCTAGGGTGTTGCTACTGCCGTGCCTCCCAAGGAGCTGTGCAGGACAGGGGACAAGGTGCAGCAGCTGTGTTGGTTCTGCAGTGCCACCATGGACTCCTTGGTTCCATGGGACCCCAGGGTCACAATTGACTCCTTGCTTCCACATCACCCCTTCAGTGCCAAAATGGCCCCTTCGTTCCATAGGGAACACAAAAGATTTATAGAAACATTGAGGAAATCCTGCTCAACACAGCTGGGAATATCTGCCTGCATTCTAAAAAGAGGTTAAAAGTGAGGATGGCACCAGCAGCTTCCATCTGCAACAGAGATCCAGGAAAAGGACAGGGACAGAGAATTCAGCTGGGAGACTCAGAGAATTCTGCTTCCAGAGATCATTTCTGGTCACACTGTCCTTTGTAGAAAGGTGACACCATTCCAGGCAGCCTGTACTGAGCAGGTGGTTCCTGAGTGGGGTTTGTTGTTCAGGAAACCTGATCATGTTTTTCCATTCTTTCCTTCCCAACAGGAAAACTTCTCCTGGCCCTGTGTGCAGGCAGAGCCCTGAGGAGAGCAGGTGGGACACGGTGCAATGGGCTGGGACATGGAACTGCAGAGCTCAGGGACAAGGTTCTGCTGCAGGGCTCAGGGATGTCAGTGCCAGGTGGGCGATGTCAGACATGGTGAGGCTGGGGGTGAGGAGCAGCTTGTCCAAACAGGGTCAGCCCTCAAGGGGCTCATTCTTCTACATGCCCAGACCTCCTAAGGGGAACTTTAGCGTCAAGATCACCTGGGGAATACTTCTAACAGCTCTTCTCTGAATTGGGAAATAAAAAAATATTACATTGATAAAAGAAAAGAAGTCATGAGGTGAACTTGGAAATCTTCCTCCTTAACAGAACTCCAAACTGGCTTCAATCAGCTGCACAAGCCCTGGAGACCTGAAGACGATTGAAGGAAGACAAAGCGTCCCTGAGGGTTTTCTTTGTTTTGATGATCCCCTCGGTGGATTCGAGCCCCTGTCCAGGATCATGAGGCACTGAGAGAAGGCTGAAGAAGCTGCTCAAGGAGTCAGAAGCAAAACTCCAAGTCCTTTGGAGCATCACTGGGCCCCACTGAGGACAGGGACTGCCAAAGGCTCCCCAGGGACTGGTGAGAGCAGATCCTTGAGGCCAGGATTGCAGGGAGCCCAAGGCTCAGAGCAGGGAACTGCAATGCTGAGCAAGGCCTGGGCTGGCTGGGGGAAGCAGAAAGGCCAAGCCCTGAGCCCAGCCTGGCACAGTAGGGCCTGTCCCTCACAGGTGGCTTGGGGCTGTTTGTGGGGCAGGGGGATGTGAGGGGCAGCAAGGACAAATGTCACAAACCTGTGTGACCCTGTAGATCCTCATGGAACCAAGGGGCCATGGTGACACTGTGCTGCCTCATGGAATCAAGGAGACCATTGTGAACTCAGAGACCCCAAGGAACCAAGGGTCCATGGTGACCTTGTGCATCTGCAGTGTCACAGAGGAGCCGTTGTTACACAGTGAGGGCACACGGAGCCGAGGGGCCACTGTGACACATCAGGGCTTTGTGGAACCACAAAGCCAATGTGACACTGCAAGGCCTCATGGAAGCATGGGGCCATTGTGACACTGCAGAAGCAAGGGAACATTGTGACACTCCAGGGCCTGATGGAGCCAAGGAGAACATTGTGACACTGTGTGGTCCCACAGAACCACGGGAACATGGAACAGGTCTGGCTGGCTGGGCCTCCTGGGGACCACCTGACCACCTTGGCATGATTAGGGCTGCTTCTCGTCTTCCCTGAAGCACTGTGGCTCTGGGCTTTCCTTCCTATGAGAGAGAACTGTCCTTCTCCTCCAGGGACCCAGGGCCAAAATTGGGATTCCTTCTGCAAATTTGCTTATATTGCAAAGATTGTTCCCAGATGAAATCTGCCAGGAGAAACAAGTCTGGCTGCCTTGGCCACCCGGGGGCCACCTCTCATCTGCCTTTCAAACACTGGGACCATGTGCTTTTCTTTATTATGGGAAGAAAACATCCATTTCAACCAGGTACCCATGGCCAAAATTGGGCATCTGCCTACAGAATTCCCTATATCCAATGATAGCTCCCAGAAAAATGATGCCAGGAATCACAAATCTCGCTGGCCTTGGCTTCCTGAGGGCTCGCACTCATGTGCCTCTGAAACACTGGGACTCTGTGCTTTCATTCCTAATGAAAATAACTCTTCTTCCTGTCTAGGTGTCCACGGCCAAAACCGAGATTCCACCTCCAAAATGCTCTATGTCCAAGGATAGCCCCTAGATGAAAGTTGTCAGGAGAGAGAGGTCTGGCTGGCTTGGCCTAAGGCTGGCCACATCTCATCTTCTTCTAGAACACTTGGATTTTGTGCTTTTCTTTCCTATAGGAAAAAAACATCCATCCTGAGCAGGCGTCCATGGCCAGAACTGGGATTCCACCTCCAAAACTCTGTACATCCAATGATTGCTCCCAGTGAAATCTGCCAGGACAGACAGATCTGGCTGCCCTTGGCCTCTTGGGGATGCCTCTCACCTGCTTTCAAAACACTGGGGTCAGTGCTTTCCTTCCAATGAAAAAGACCTGTCCTTCTTCTCAAGGTGTTCATGGTCAAAATTGAGATACCTTCTCCCAAATTCCATATATCCAAGGATCTCTCCATGACAAAAGCTGCCAGAACAAACAGGTCTGGCTGGCTTGGCCTCTCAAGAGCCACCTCTCTTCATTTCTGCCTTTGAAACACTGGGGCTCTGTGCTTTCCTTCCTATGGAAAAGAACCATCCTTATTATCTATGCAGAAATGGCTGAAACTGGGGTTCCACTTCCCAAATTTCCTATATCCAAGGGTTGCTTTCAGACAAAAGCTACCAGGACAGAGAAGTCTGGCTGCCTTAGGCCTCTGGTGGAAGCCTTTCATCTGTCCCTGAAACACCGGTGTTCCGTGCTTTTCTTCCTGTGGAAAAGAACCATCCTTCTACTTTGGGTGTCCATGTCTGAAATTGGGATTCCACCTCTAAAATTCCCTATATCCAAGGGTTGCTCCCAGCCAAAATCTGCCAGTACCATCAAGCCTGGCTGGCCTTGGCCTCTGGTGGCTGCCCCTGCCACACTGGGGCTCGGTTCTTCCCTTCCCATGGAGGTCCCTGTGACACTGTGGGCACCTCATGGAACCAAGGGGATCATTGTGGCACCACTGGAGCCCATGGAACCAAGGGGCCATGATGACACCGCGGGGCTTCATGGACCCAGAGACCATTATGACTCTGTGGGGCCTGATGGAACCATGGAGACCATTCCGACCCTTCAGGGCCTGGTGTCACCAAGGGGGCATTGTGACACCTCAGGGCTGCCTGGAAGCCAGGGACCATTGGGACACTGTGGGACCCCATGGAAGCAAGGGAAACATGGACCAGGTCTGGCTGGCTTGGCCTGCCAGGAGCCACCTGACAGGTCAGGGTGGTATTAGGATGTCAAGGGCTGCTTCTCATCAGCTCCTGGTGCACTGGTGCTCTGTGCTTTCCTTCCTATGGAAAAGAACCATCTGTCTTTTCAGATGCACATTGCCAAAATCGGTACTCTCCCAAAAATGTTCCCTATATGCAAGAGTATCTCCCAGACAAAAACCTGCCATCTCAGGCTGGCTTTTTCCTCTTGTGGTCACCTCTCATCTGCCCCTAAAACAGTGGGGATCTGTCCCTTCATTCCTATGGAAAAGAACTGGCCTTCATGTCCAGGAACCATGGCCAAAATTAAAGTTGGCTACTGAGCCCGGCTGGGCTCACGGAACCATCTTCAGCCCCGGGCAGATATTGACTCTGCCAGTGCTGCCATCCTCCCTCCTGTGAGAGAAAAGGACACAGGGCAGGCACACAGAGGAGCAGCATGGACACACTGAGGGCAGGGAAGAGGAAGTTGAGTCCCAGATGGGAGGGATGAGGAGATGCTTTGATCTTGGGGCAGAAATCCTCTGCTAAAGCTATGGAGAAGGATGTCATTGATACCTCAAACTCTCTTTTTCCCCATAACACATTGAAAAGTATGGGGAGATGACTTGTTTCAGCAAAGGCCTCCATGCTAAAGTAAGCAAATGTTGTAGTAGCTGTGATCCCATGAGAAGTTTGAACAGAGAAAGAGCAGAGTGATGAGACCCTGTGTCCGCAGGGAAAGAAGAAGACCTCTGTTCCCAGAGATGAAGATGATTTCAGAAATAGATGAAGAGAACCTTTGCTCTTAAACAGCTCATCTTTAAACCAATACCCCAGAAGCTGGCAAGGCTCATGAACACAGCTCTGGGAACGGCTGTGAAAAAATTGGAGGGACTTCACAATTGCAGATTATTCCAGGCAGCTGCTATTTCTGGAAATGAAAAGCCATGAGATAACTGTTTTCTTGTGGATAAGCCTCCATAACATTAACAAGAGGAGTTTCTCTCCCTAACTGAACTGAAGACAGACTATTGTAGAGGTGGTAAAGTGACAGAAAATTTTAGGTTTTGTCGCTTTACATTGTCAAGTTGTATAGAGAGGGGAAGTGTTCTGAAAGTTTTGTTCTGATCCTCATCACTCACTCTTTTAGTTGCTGTTAATAAACTTTTCTTTATACACTTTTAAAATTTTGAGCCCACTTTGCCTTTCTCCTAATCCTACCTCACAGCAGGAAATGAGTAAGTATATTCTAGTGAGTGCACTGGGAATTAGCCAACACTGAAACCACCACATTAATGAATGCATTGGCCGAGAAATCTCAAATTGGCAAAGCAAAACCACTACAGAAACTTCCTGATGAACTGCCCCAGACAAGACGGAAATCAAGGCAGAGCCATGGTTTGTCAGGACTTGCTTGATCCTAATAAGACCCGTTCTGCATTTGGAGCTGAGACCTGGAACCTCAGGGCCTGAGAGAAGATTGCACAAACCTATCCAAGTGTCAAAATCAGAAGAAAACCCAAAAGTGTCTCAAAGAATTAATGGGTCCCCATGAAGTCCATCCTTAACACAGGCTCCTCTTGGCCTCCTTGGAGGAGATAATTGGAGTCCAGGATTGCACAAAAACCTCTCAGAGACTCAAAATGGCACAAAAAACACTCAAAGTAGGAAGGAAAATCCAAAGTACCAGAAAAAAGTTGTGTATCTCAAAGCATTAATGAGCCCAAATGATTGTGAGTACAAAGCCTCTCCAGGGACTAATTACAGCAGATAATTGGGGCCATGATTGCAGAAACCTCTCAAAGACTCCAAGGCAAAAGGAAAAGCCAAAGTCCTTTGAAAAACCTGCAGTCCCTGGGAGCATGAAGGAGCCCCCAGGGCCATTCCTGACCAAGGCTCCCCAGGGACTCCTTCCAGCAGATCCTTGAGGCCACTGGGATGTGGGCTAGCGGGGGATGCTGAGGGCAGGAGCAGGGGCTGACAGTGCCCAGCCTGGCTGGGGCTGTGGCAGGAGGCCCCAGGGCCTCAGGACAAGGTGTCTCCTCACAGCCCTTGGTGGCACAGACCCTGCTGTGCCCCAGGGCACCAAGACTTGGCTTCTCTTTGTCCCCACCTGGCATCAGTGCCTCCAGTTCTCTGCTCTGCCTGGGGCCTGGGGACACTTTCTCAGTCGTGTCCCTCAGTGGGACCCATTAAAAGTCCAAGAAACTTTGGAGTTGGATTCTGACTTGGAGTTCTGGAGAGTTTCTGCAGCTCCCTCTCAGGGCCTGATGTTCAGGGCCTGAGCACAAAGCCCCAGAGGGTCATTAAAGTCCTTGTGCTGTGTCTGTGCTGCTGAGCTGGGCCGGGCTTCGGGCACAGAGGGTGATCCTGGTAACCAAGGAGAGCTTCAAAAGCACATTTCTCTTGCTGAGCAGCTCTTCTCCCAGCCCAGCAGGGCTGGGGCACTGCCTGCAGCCAGCCCGGGCACAGCACAGAGGCACAGAGAGCTTCAATCAGTCAGGGCTGGGAAGGGGCTGAGAAGTGCCTGGGGCAGAATCACTGCCAGCCCTTGGCACAGGAACCTCTGGCTGCAGGACAATGCAGCTGCAGCTCCTGGAGAGATCTCCTAAAGCTGGAACATGCCAATGCCCACAGATCCTGTGAGTGCATTCTCTGCTCATCTCCTGTGCAGAGCAGCCAGGGGTGCCCAGGGCTGTCCTGCAGAGCAGGGTCCTGCAGCCCAGGGCGCTGTGCTGGGCCAGGGACTCTGCTGCCTGCCAGGGACAGCTCTCAGCCGGCCCTGGAGCTGCTCCCAGCGCTGGCCAGGAGCTGTGGGGGGAAGGAGCCACCCTGAGCAGGGCAGGTGCTGCTGCTGAGAGGGGCTGGCTGGGGCAGGGCTGCTCCAGCTCCAGACCAGCTCCAGAGGGCACTTCCCAAAGGAGGTAAGCCTGGGTTTGCTGTAAAGGTCAGGAGCTTTCCTGAGAGTGTTTTCAATTTTCTGCTTGGAGAAAGATGATAAATTTGTGATGATGATAAAAATATTTTTGCTTTTTATATATTTTTCATATATTCATAGTTCTGTAAATTACTGTTACGTAGTTTTAAAATTATAATCCTTAACTAACTCTATTAAACTCTTAAATAACTCTTTTTAACTACTATTATATATTTAATGTATTTATGATCCTTAATTAACTCTAGTATGTTTCCTTACCTTCTCTTATATTTTAGAACTATAACCTGTCTAAATACATTTTTAAAGTGCTATATAATCTTTTTATCAGAGAAAGAACCCACAAGAAGAGTATTTTGGGTTTTGAATGTAAGCAGTGATAACAAAAACTGGGACAAAGAAGGCCCTGGACTTATTCCAGTGGGTTGAGCCAGGGTTGTGTAACTGGGTACTGAATCTCCCATTGGATGTTCCTGTTAAATATCCTAAATAATCAACATGAACAAATTGTTGAAATCAGGGGCTGGGTGTGCCTCATCCCCACTGGGACACCTGGAAGGTTCCAATGAAGTTCTGGTTTTAACTTCACTGTTCTAACACTGTTGCAAGGGTTCTTTTTTTTTCTCTTTTGATTATAGACAACAGGGGGATGAGAGAAGCAGAACAGGAATTGTAATCCCAGAGTCACAGAACATTCTGAGTTGAAAGGGACACACAGCATCATCAAAGGAATGTTTGAACATTTACAGAGCCTCCAGAACTGTGACTTTGACTGGTCAGTGTCTCTGCTGGGAGCCTCCCAAAGGGCCTTCAGCCACTCCTCAGCCCTGGGCAGCAGCAGCATCACCTCTGCAGGGCCCAGCAGGGCTCTCCTGAGCTGCCCTTGCCCAGCTGCACACAGAGCCTGCCCCAGCCAGGGCCCTGCACACAGGCAGGTTTCTGTAGGGCCGGGCCGAGGGCACACAGGGTGGGATGGGCTCAGTGAGCGCTGGCAGGGACAAGGCACCTCTCAGGAGGGGATGTCCAGGCCCAGGGAGATGCTCAGGGAAGCAGAGGGGGCTGGACAGAGCAGTGCTGGGGGAACAAGCCCATCCAGCCCCTCACCTTCCCTCAGCCACAGGGAATCCTTTACCTCTCACAGCTCTCAGTGGGAAACTCTGAGTGCAGCAGGAATTCTGGGGATTTCTGACTTCAAAGAGACAGGAATTGTGTGTGGGTAGGAAATCAATTCCTAAATCCAACCCCTGCCATCAACTTCTCTTAGAAGTGTAAGTGCAGATGGTACCAAACCTTTCTGCAGAAGGAGTGATTCCCCTGACCAATCCTGAATATCCAGCCTTGTCCCTCTGCCACATGGCCACAAACCCAGGGCAGCAGGGCAGGGATGGCTCCTCGAGAGCCCCCACATACAGCCCTTGCTGCTCCTGGCACACTCAGCCAGCACAACTGGAGCTCAGGCAGGGACCTGGGTGAAGGTTTTCCCAGAGCAGGAACAAGGGTGGGTGAGTCCCAGCAGGACAGGCTGCAGGGAATGGCCCAGGTTTGGCTCCAAGCAGCCTCTCCTGACTTGTCCCTGTCCTTTCTCCATGAACAGGTGCCCATGTGCAGCCACAGCAAATGTCCAACAGCAGCTCCATCAGCCACTTCCTCCTGCTGGCACTGGCAGACACGCGGCAGCTGCAGCTCCTGCACTTCTGCCTCTTCCTGGGCATCTCCCTGGCTGCCCTCCTGGGCAACGGCCTCATCATCAGCGCCGTAGCCTGCGGCCACCACCTGCACACGCCCATGTTCTTCTTCCTGCTCAACCTGGCCCTCAGCGACCTGGGCTCCATCTGCACCACTGTCCCCAAAGCCATGCACAATTCCCTCTGGGACACCAGGAACATCTCCTACACGGGATGTGCTGCTCAGTTTTTTTTTTTCCTTTTCTGTGCTGCAACAGAACATTTCCTCCTGACCATCATGTGCTACGACCGCTACGTGTCCATCTGCAAACCCCTGCAGTACGGGACACTCCTGGGCAGCAGAGCTTGTGCCCACATGGCAGCAGCTGCCTGGGCCAGTGCCTTTCTCAATGCTCTGCGGCACACAGCCAATACATTTTCCATGACACTGTGCCATGGCAATGCTCTGGGCCAGTTCTTCGGTGATATCCCACAGATCCTCAAGCTCTCCTGCTCCAATTCCCACCTCAGGGAACTTGGGCTTCTTGTGGTTACTAGCAGTTTATCATTTTGTTGTTTTGTGTTCATTGTTTTCTCCTATGTACAGATCGTCAGGGCTGTGCTGAGGATCCCTTCTGAGCAGGGACGGCACAAAGCCTTTTCCACCTGCCTCCCTCACCTGGCTGTAGTCTCTCTCTTTGTCAGCACTGCAGAATTTGCTCACCTGAAGCCTGCCTCGATGTCCTCCCAATCCCTGGATCTGGCCCAGTCAGTTCTGCGCGACGAAATCCTGCTCAGCGTGGGCAACTGAGCCCTTGAAGGACTTAGTGTCAGCTCAAGGCTTGCTTTCCCTCCCAAAGCCTTCCCTTGGCAGCCTTGGGCAGGGGATTCATCCTCCCTCCCTCCTCCTTCCCACAGACCTGCTTGGAACCACTCCATGGGCACTTTCCATTCTCTGTGTCTGTCCTCAAGTGCAGTGCCAACCTGGGTCAGTCCTGGCTCTGTCCTGAGCTCCCAGGAGCTCACAGGCTGAGATGGCAACACTCAGCCACACCAGGGCCCTGCCCCTGCCAGCAGCACCCCCACAAGGAGCAGCTGCAGCAGCAGCAGCAGCAGCAGCAGCAGCAGCAGCAGCAGCAGCAGCTGCAGTCTCCTCTCAGCTGTTGGTGCCCCTGCACTGCAGCCCCTCCCGCTGGCACCAACGTTCCCTTGTGGCCTTGGAGACAGTCCTGAATCCATCCATGGGGTCACAGAGCCATGGAACGCCAGAGTTCCAGGTTCCTGGAATTCTAGAGTCATTGAATCCTGAGAACCACACACAGACGAGGAGGAGGAGGAGGAGGAGGAAGAGGAGGAGGAGGAAGAGGAGATGGAGGAGGAATAGAAGGAGGATGAGGAGGAGGAGGAAGAGGAGGAGGAGGACGAGGAGGAGGAGGAGGAGGAGGAGGAGGAGGAGGAGGAGGAGGAAAAGTGCGAGGAGGAGGACAAGGAGGAGGAGGACAAGGAGGAGGAGGAGGCTGAGGAAGACGACGAGGAGGAGGAGGAAGAGGAGGAGGAGGACGAGGAAGAGGAGGAGGAGGAGGACGAGGAGGAGGAGGACGAGGATGAGGAGGACGAGGATGAGGAGGAGGAGTAGGTGGATGACGAGTAGGAGGAGGACAAGGAGGAGGAGGATGAGGATGAGGACGACGAGGACGAGGAGGACGATGAGGACGAGGAGGAGGAGGACAAAGAGGAGGAGGATAAGGAGGAGGAAAAGGAGGAGGAAGAAGAGGAGGAGGAAGAGGAGGAGGAGGAGGAGAAAGAAGAGGAGGAGGAGGAGGAGGACGAGGAAAAGGATGAGGAGGAGGACGAGGAGGAGGAGGAGGACGAGGAGAAGGATGAGGAGGAGGAGGTCAAAGAGGAGGAGGAAGAGGAGGAGGAGGATGAGGACGAGGAGGAGGTGGAGGACGAGGAGGAGGAGGAGGACGAAGACAAGGAGGACGAGGATGAGGAGGAGGAGTAGGTGGAGGAGGATGAAGAGGAGGACAAGGAGGAGGAGGATGAGGATGAGAAGGACAAGGACGAGGAGGACGATGAGGACGAGGACGAGGAGGATGAGGAGGACGAGGAGGACGATGAGGAGGACGAGGAGGAGGACGAAGGAGGAGGACGAGGAGGACGAGGAGGAGGAGGAGGAGGAGGACGACGACGACGATGACCAAGAGGAGTTTGAAGATGAGGAGGAGGAATAGGAGGAGGAAGAGAGAGAACGAGGACAAGGAGGATGATGAGGAGAAGGAGAACGAGGAGGAAGAGGAGAATGAGGATGAGGAAGAGGAGGAGGAGGAGGACAATGACAAGGATGATGAGGATGGGGAGGAGAAAGAGGAGGAGCAGGAGGAGGAATAGGAGGAGGAGGAGGACAAGGAATAGGAGGAGGCAGAGAAGCATGAAGAGGAGGAATAGGAGGAGGAAGAGAGAGGACAAGGACAAGAAGGATGATTAGGATGAGGAGGAGGAGGACAACGAGGAGGAGGAGGAGGAGAAGAAGGATGAGGACTAGGACAAGGAGGAGAAGGATGAAGATGAGGAAAAGGATGAAGATGCAGAAGACAAGGAGGACGAGGAGGTTGAGGAGGAGGAGGAGGAGGAGGAGGAGGAGGAGGAGGAGGAGGACGAGGAGGAGGACGAGGACGAGGACGAGGAAGAGGACGAGGAGGAGGACGACGACCACAAAGACGACGACGAAGAGGAGGTGGAAGATGACGAGGAGGAATAGGAGGAGGAAGAGAGAAAACAAGGACAAGGAGGATGAGGAGGAGGAGGAGGAGAACGAGGAGGAGCAGGAGGAGGAAGAGGAGGAGGAGGAGGATGACAAGGACTAGGGCAAGCACAAGGAAGATGAGAAGGAGGAGGAGGACATAGAAGAGGAGGAGGAGGAGAAGAAGGATGACGACGAGGACGAGGGGGAGAAGGATGAGGATGAGGAAAAAGATGATGATGCAGAGGACAAGTAGGAGGAGGAGGAGGAGGAGGAAAAGGAAGATGAACAGGAGGAGGAGGAAGACAAGGTGGAGAATAAAGAGGAGGAGGACAAGGATGAGGAGGACCAGGAGGAGAAGGAGGAGGAGGATGAGGATGAGCAGGATGGGGAGGACGAGGAGGAGGAAGAGGAGGAGGAGAATGAGGAGAATGAGGATGAGGAGGACAATGAGGAGGATGAGGAGGATAAGGATGCGGAGGATAAGGAGGAGGAGGATGAGGAGGAGGACAAGGATGAGGAAAAGGACGAGGATGAGGAGGATAAGGAGGACGAGGAGGAAAAGTAGGACAAGGAGGAGGAGGATGAGGAAGACGAGGAGGAGGACGAGGAATAGGAGGATAAAGAGGATGAGAATGATGATGTGGGGGAGGACAAGGAGGAGGCCGACGAGGAGGACGAGGAGGATGAGGAGGAGGACGAGGAGGACAAGGAGGACGAGGAGGAGGACGAGGAGGACGAGGAGGATGAGGAGGAGGACGAGGAGGACAAGGAGGACGAGGAGGACAAGGAGGACGAGGAGGAGGAGAAGGAGGAAGAAGAGGAGGAGGACGAGGAGGAGGACGAGGAAGAGGACGAGGAGGAGGACGACGAAGAGGACGAGGACGACGACAACGATGACAACGACGACAAAGAGTGGGTGGGAGATGAGGAGGAGGAATAGGAGGAGGAAGAGAGAGAAGGAGGACAAGGAGGATGATGAGGAGGAAGAGGAGAACGAGGAGGAAGAGGAGAATGAGGATGAGGAGGAGGAGGAGGAGGACAATGACAAGGAGGATGAGGACGTGGAGGAGAAAAAGGAGGAGCAGGGAGAGGAAGAGGAGGAGGAGGATGATGACAAGGACTAGGGCAAGCACAAGGAAGATTAGGAGGAGGAGTAGGACAAGGAAGAGGAGGATGAGGAGAAGAAGGATGAGGACGAGGACGAGGAGGAGAAGGATGAGGATGAGGAAAAGGATGAAGATGCAGAGGACAAGGAGGAGGAGGAGGATGAGAAGGAAGATGAACAGGAGGAGGAGGAGGACAAGGAGGAGAAAAAGAGGAGGAGGACAAGGATGAGGAGGACCAGGAGGAGAATGACGAAGAGGATGAGGATGAGCAGGATGGGAAGGACGAGGAGGAGGAGGAGGAGGAAGATGAGAAGGAGGAGAAGGAGGAGAATGGGGATGAGGAGGACAATAAGGAGGATGAGGAGGATAAGGATGGGGAGGATAAGGAGGAGGAGTATGAGGAGGAGGACAAGGATGAGGAAAAGGACGAGGATGAGGAGGACAAGGAGGACAATGAGGAGGAGTACGAGGAAGACGAGGAGGAGGAGGAGGAATAGGAGGATAAAGAGGATGAGATTGAGGATGTGGAGGAGGACAATGAGGAGGAGGAGGAGGACTACGAGGACGAGGACAAGGAGCAGGAGGAGGAGGAGGAGGACGACGACAAGGACAAGGAGGAAGAGGAGGATGAGGAGGACGAGGAGGACGAGGAGGAGGAGGACGAGGACGAGGAGGAGGACGAGGAGAAGGACAAGGAAGAGGACGAGGAGAAGGACAAGGAGGAGGACGAGGAGGAGGACGAGGAGGAGGACGAGGAGGAGGAGGAGGAGGAGGACGACGACGACGACGACGAAGAGGAGGTGGAATATGAGGAGGAGGAATAGGAGGAGGAAGAGAGAGAACGAGGACAAGGAGGATGATGAGGGGGAGGAAGAGAACGAGGAGGAAGAGGAGAATGAGGATGAGGAGGAGGAGAAGGAGGAGGACAATGAAAAAGAGGATGAGGATGTGGAGGAGAAAGAGGAGGAGCAGGAGGAGGAAGAGGAGGAGGAGAAAGATGACAAGGACTAGGGCAAGCACAAGGAAGATGAGGAGGAGGAGGACAAGGAAGAGGAGGAAGCAGAGGAGCATGAAGAGGAGGAATAGGAGGAGGAAGAGAGAGGACAAGGACAAGGAGGATGATGAGGATGAGGAGGAAGAGGGCAACGAGGAGGAGGAGGAGAAGAAAGATGAGGATGAGGATGAGGATGCGGAGGAGAAGGATGAGGATGAGGAAAATGATGAAGATGCAGGGGACAAGGAGGACGAGGAGGAGGAGGAAGAGAAGGAGAAGGAAGATGAACAGGAGGAGGAGGAGGACAAGGAGGAGAATAAAGAGGAGGAGGACAAGGATGAGGAGGACCAGGAGAAGGACGAGGAGGATGAGGATGAGCAGGATGGGGGCGAAAAGGAGGAGGAGGAGGAGGAAGATGAGGAGGAGGAGAAGGAGGAGAATGAGGATGAGGAGGACAATGAGGAGGATGAGGAGGATAAGGATGTGGAGGATAAGCAGAGGAGGAGGAGGACAAGGACGAGGAGGAGAAGGATGAGGATGAGGAAAAGGATGAAGATGCAGAGGACAAGGAGGACGTCCTCCTCCTCGTCCTCCTCCTCATCCTCCTCGTCCTCCTGCTCATCCTTGTCCTCCTCCTCGTCCTTGTCCTCTTCCTCCTACTCTTCCTCCTCCTCCTCCTCGTCCTCCTCATCCTCCTCGTCCTCCTCGTCCTTGTCCTCCTCCTACTCGTCCTCCTCCTCCTCCTCCTCCTCATTGTCCTCCTCCACATCCTCCTTCTCATCCTCTTTATCCTCCTATTCCTCCTCCTCCTCCTCGTCCTCCTTGTCCTCCTCATCCTCATCCTTTTCCTCATCCTTTTCCTCCTCCTCATCATCCTCCTCCTTATCCTCTGTATCCTTATCCTCCTCATCCTCCTCATTGTCCGCCTCATCCTCATTCTCCTCCTTCTCCTCCTCCTCATCTTCCTCCTCTTCCTCCTCCTCGTCCTCCCCATCCTGCTCATCCTCATCCTCCTTGTCCTTCTCCTCCTGGTCCTCCTCATCCTTGTCCTCGTCTTTCTCATCCTCCTCGTCCTCCTCGTCGTCCTCCTCCTCCTCCTCTTCCTCCTCCTTCTCCTCCTTGTCCTCCTCCACATCCTCATTCTCATCCTCTTTATCCTCCTATTCCTCCTCCTTATCCTCCTCATCCTCGTCCTTTTCCTCATCCTTGTCCTCCTTTTGCTCCTCGTCCTCCTTATCCTCCTCATCCTCGTCCTTTTGCTCATCCTTGTCCTCCTCCTCATCCTCCTACTCCTTATCCGCCGCATCCTTATCCTCCTCATCCTCCTCATTGTCCTCCTCATCCTCATTCTCCTCCTTCTCCTCCTCCTCATCTTCCTCCTCTTCCTCCTCCTTGTCCTCCCCATCTTGCTCATCCTCATCCTCCTCGTCTTTCTCCTCCTGGTCCTCCTCATCCTTGTCCTCCTCCTCTTTATTCTCCACCTTTGTTAGAGGGAATGCCGTGGGAGACAAGACTCATGATATCATGATCATCAAGTCTCAGTTTATTGTAACAGATTACACAGTTTATATATGTTCGTTAATTAGCTCATACATATTGCAAAAGCCAAGCTCATGATTGGTTGCTATGTGACTTGTACTATTATCTTAAAAGTATCTTTATGATCGATACTTGCCTGTCCAGCTGGCCTTGCAGTTAGAACAGCCTTAGTATCCCTTTGTTCTTCTCTATCTACTTCTACATACTAAGCAGTTTCAATATCCTGCTTTCTGCACACCATCTACTCTTCAGGGCCATGCGAACTTTGCAGCAGTCACGTAGCCCTCCCTATTTGGATTAATTTTACAGTATAATGTCCCTTGTCGTTCAACCATTCCTCTGTCAGGCTCTCTTCACACCTTGTCCTCCTCCTCCTCCTGTTCATCTTCCTTTTCCTCCTCCTCCTCCTCCTCCTCCTCCATGTCCTCTGCATCTTAATCCTTTTCCTCATCCTCATCCTCCTTGTCATTTTCCTCGTTCTCCTCCTCCTCCTCCTCCTCATCCTCATTCTCCTCTTCCTCCTCGTTCTCCTCCTCCTCCTCCTCATCCTCATGTTTTTGTTCTCTCTCTTCCTCCTCCTATTCCTCCTCCTCATCTTTAAACTCCTCTTCGTCGTCGTCGTCGTCGTCATCCTCCTCCTCCTCTCTCTCCTCCTCGTCCTCCTCCTCGTCCTCCTCCTCATCCTCCTCGTCCTCCTCCTCGTCCTCTTCGTCCTCTTCGTCCTCCTCGTCCTCCTCCTCCTCCTCCTCCTCGTCCTCGTCCTTGTCATCCTCATCCTCCTCCTCCTCATCCTCCTCCTCGTCCTCCTCCACCTAGTCGTCCTCCTCATCCTCGTCCTACTCGTCCTCGTCCTCCTCCTCCTCCTCGTCCTCCTCCTCCTCCTCGTCCTCATCCTCCTCCTCCTCGTCCTCCTCCTCCTCGTCCTCCTCATCCTCGTCCTTCTCTTCGTCCTCGTCCTCCTCCTCCTCCTCCTCGTCCTCCTCCTCGTCCTCCTCCTCGTCATTTTCCTCGTCCTCCTCCTCGTCCTCCTCATCCTCCTTGTCCTCCTCCTCCTCCTCCTCATCCTCCTTCTCCTCCTCCTCCTCCTCCTCTTCCTCCTCCTCTTCCTCCTCCTCCTCCTCCTCCTTATCCTCCTCCTCCTCGTCCTCCTTCTCCTCCTCCTCCCCCTCGTCTTCCTCCTCGTTCTCCTCCTCCTCTTCCTCCTCCCTCTCCTCCTCCTCCTCCTCCTCGTCCTCCTCCTCCTCCTCCTCCTTGTCCTCCTCCTCCTCCTCCTCCTCGTCTGTGTGTGGTTCTCAGGATTCAATGACTCTAGGATTCCAGGAACCTGGAACTCTGCGATTCCATGGCTCTGTGACCCCATGGATGGATTCAGGACTGTCTCCAAGGCCACAAGGGAACGTTGGTGCCAGCGGGAGGGGCTGCAGTGCAGGGGCACCATCAGCTGAGAGGCGACTGCAGCTGCTGCTGCTGCTGCTGCTGCTTGTGGGGGTGCTGCTGTCAGGGGTAGGGCCCTGGTTTGGCTGAGCGTTGCCATCTCAGCCTGTGAGCTCCTGAGAGCTCAGGACAGGGCCAGGACTGACCCAGGTTGGCACTGCACTTGAGGACAGACACAGAGAATGGAAAGTGCCCACGGAGTGGTTTCGAGCAGGTCTGTGGGAAGGAGGAGGGAGGGAGGATGAATCCCCTGCCCAAGGCTGCCAAGGGAAGGCTTTGGGAGGGAAAGCAAGCCTTGAGCTGACACTAAGCCCTTCACGGGCTCAGTTGCCCACGCTGAGCAGGATTTCATCGCGCAGAACTGACAGGGCCAGATCCAGGGATGGGGAGGACATCGAGGCAGGCTTCAGGTGAGCAAATTCTGCAGTGCTAACAAAGAGAGAGACTACAGCCAGGTGAGGGAGGCAGGTGGAAAAGGCTTTGTGCCGTCCCTGCTCAGAAGGGATCCTCAGCACAGCCCTGACGATCTGTACATAGGAGAAAACAATGAACACAAAACAACAAAAAGATAAACTGCTAGTAACCACAAGAAGCTCAAGTTCCCTGAGGTGTGAATTGGTGCAGGAGAGCTTGAGGATCTGTGGGATATCACAGAAGAACTGGCCCAGGGCATTGCCATGGCACAGGGGCAGGGAAAATGTACTGGCTGTGTGCAGCAGTGAATAGAGAAAGGCACTGGCCCAGGCAGCTGCTGCCATGTGGGCACAAGCTCTGCTGCCCAGGAGGGTCCCGTAGTGCAGGGGTTTGCAGATGGACACGTAGCGGTCATAGCACATGATGGTCAGGAGGGAATACTCTGATCCAAGGAAGAAGATAAGCAGAGAAACCTGAGCAGCACGTCCTGTGTAGATGTTCCTGGTGTCCCAGAGGGAATTGTGCATGGCTTTGGGGACAGTGGTGCAGATGGAGCCCAGGTCGCTGAGGGCCAGGTTGAGCAGGAAGAAGAACATGGGCGTGTGCAGGTGGTGGCCGCAGGCTACGGCGCTGATGATGAGGCCGTTGCCCAGGAGGGCAGCCAGGGAGATGCCCAGGAAGAGGCAGAAGTGCAGGAGCTGCAGCTGCCGCGTGTCTGCCAGTGCCAGCAGGAGGAAGTGGCTGATGGAGCTGCTGTTGGACATTTGCTGTGGCTGCACATGGGCACCTGTTCATGGAGAAAGGACAGGGACAAGTCAGGAGAGGCTGCTTGGAGCCAAACCTGGGCCATTCCCTGCAGCCTGTCCTGCTGGGACTCACCCACCCTTGTTCCTGCTCTGGGAAAACCTTCACCCAGGTCCCTGCCTGAGCTCCAGTTGTGCTGGCTGAGTGTGCCAGGAGCAGCAAGGGCTGTATGTGGGGGCTCTCGAGGAGCCATCCCTGCCCTGCTGCCCTGGGTTTGTGGCCATGTGGCAGAGGGACAAGGCTGGATATTCAGGATTTGTCAGGGGAATAACTCCTGATGCAGAAAGGCTTGGTACCATCTGCATTCAGACTTCTAAAGGAATTTCACTTTATTTCTAAAGGAAATAGATGGCAGGAGCTGGTTTTAGTAATTGTTTTCTTACCCACTCACCATTCCTGGCCCTCTGAGGTCAGAAATCCCCAGCATTCCTGCTGCACTCAGAGTTTGCCACTGAGAGATGTGAGAGGTAAAGGATTCCCTGTGGCTGAGGGAAGGTGAGGGGCTGGATGGGCTTGTTCCCCCAGCACTGCTCTGTTCAGCCCCCTCTGCTTCCCTGAGCATCTCCCTGGGCCTGGACATCCCCTCCTGAGAGGTGCCTTGTCCCTGCCAGCGCTCACAGAGCCCATCCCACCCTGTGTGCCCTCGGCCCGGCCCTACAGAAACCTGCCTGTGTGCAGGGCCCTGGCTGGGGCAGGCTCTGTGTGCAGCTGGGCAAGGGCAGCTCAGGAGAGCCCTGCTGGGCCCTGCAGAGGTGATGCTGCTGCTGCCCAGGGCTGAGGAGTGGCTGAAGGCCCTTTGGGAGGCTCCCAGCAGAGACACTGACCACCCAAAGTCACAGTTCTGGAGTCTCTGTAAATGTTCAAACATGCCTTTGATGATCCTGTGTGTCCCTTTCAACTCACAATGTTCTGTGATTCTGGGATTACAATTCCTGTTCTGCTTCTCTCATTCCCCTGTTGTCTATAATCAAAAGAGAAAAAAAGAACCCTTGCAACAGTGTTAGAACAGTGAAGTTAAAACCAGAACTTCATTGGAACCTTCCAGGTGTCCCAGTGGGGATGAGGCACACCCAGCCCCTGATTTCAACAATTTGTTCATGTTGATTATTTAGGATATTTAACAGGAACATCCAATGGGAGATTCAGTACCCAGTTACACACCCCTGGCTCAACCCACTGGAATAAGTCCAGGGCCTTCTTTGTCTAATTTTTCTTATCACTGCTCACATTCAAAACCCAAAATACTCTTCTTGTGGGTTCTTTCTCTGATAAAAAGATTATATAGCACTTTAAAAATGTATTTAGACAGGTTATAGTTCTAAAATCTAAGAGAAGGTAAGGAAACATACTAGAGTTAATTAAGGATCATAAATATATTAAATATATAATAGTAGTTAAAAAGAGTTATTTAAGAGTTTAATAGAGTTAGTTAAGGATTATAATTTTAAAACTACGTAACAGTAATTTACAGAACTATGAATATATGAAAAATATATAAAAAGCAAAAATATTTTTATCATCATCACAAATTTATCATCTTTCTCCAAGCAGAAAATTGAAAACACTCTCAGGAAAGCTCCTGACCTTTACAGCAAACCCAGGCTTACCTTCTTTGGGAAGTGCCCTCTGGAGCTGGTCTGGAGCTGGGAGCAGCCCTGCCCCAGCCAGCCCCTCTCAGCAGCAGCACCTGCCCTGCTCAGGGTGGCTCCTTCCCCCCACAGCTCCTGGCCAGCGCTGGGAGCAGCTCCAGGGCCGGCTGAGAGCTGTCCCTGGCAGGCAGCAGAGTCCCTGGCCCAGCACAGCGCCCTGGGCTGCAGGACCCTGCTCTGCAGGACAGCCCTGGGCACCCCTGGCTGCTCTGCACAGGAGATGAGCAGAGAATGCACTCACAGGGTCTGTGGGCATTGGGATGTTCCAGCTTTAGGAGATCTCTCCAGGAGCTGCAGCTGCATTGTCCTGCAGCCAGAGGTTCCTGTGCCAAGGGCTGGCAGTGATTCTGCCCCAGGCACTTCTCAGCCCCTTCCCAGCCCTGACTGATTGAAGCTCTCTGTGCCTCTGTGCTGTGCCCGGGCTGGCTGCAGGCAGTGCCCCAGCCCTGCTGGGCTGGCAGAAGAGCTGCTCAGCAAGAGAAATGTGCTTTTGAAGCTCTGCTTGATTACCAGGCTCACCCTCTGTGCCAGGAGCCCGGCCCAGCTCAGCAGCACAGACACAGCACAAGGACTTTAATGACCCTCTGGGGCTTTGTGCTCAGGCCCTGAACATCAGGCCCTGAGAGGGAGCTGCAGAAACTCTCCAGAACTCCAAGTCAGAATCCAACTCCAAAGTTTCTTGGACTTTTAATGGGTCCCACTGAGGGACACGACTGAGAAAGTGTCCCCAGGCCCCAGGCAGAGCAGAGAACTGGAGGCACTGATGCCAGGTGGGGACAAAGAGAAGCCAAGTCTTGGTGCCCTGGGGCACAGCAGGGTCTGTGCCACCAAGGGCTGTGAGGAGACACCTTGTCCTGAGGCCCTGGGGCCTCCTGGCACAGCCCCAGCCAGGCTGGGCACTGTCAGCCCCTGCTCCTGCCCTCAGCATCCCCCCCTAGCCCACATCCCAGTGGCCTCAAGGATCTGCTGGAAGGAGTCCCTGGGGAGCCTTGGTCAGGAATGGCCCTGGGGGCTCCTTCATGCTCCCAGGGACTGCAGGTTTTTCAAAGGACTTTGGCTTTTCCTTTTGCCTTGGAGTCTTTGAGAGGTTTCTGCAATCATGGCCCCAATTATCTACTGTAATTAGTCCCTGGAGAGGCTTTGTACTCACAATCAGTTGGGCTCATTAATGCTTTGAGATACACAACTTTTTTCTGGAACTTTGGATTTTCCTTCCTACATTGAGTGTTTTTTGTGCCATTTTGAGTCTCTGAGAGGTTTTTGTGCAATCCTGGACTCCAATTATCTCCTCCACGGAGGCCAAGAGGAGCCTGTGTTAAGGATGGACTTCATGGAGGCCCATTAATTCTTTGAGACACTTTTGGGTTTTCTTCTGATTTTGACACTTGGATAGGTTTGTGCAATCTTCTCTCAGGCCCTGAGGTTCCAGGTCTCAGCTCCAAATGCACCACGAGGCTCATTAGGATCAAGCAAGTCCTGACAAACCATGGCTCTGCCTTGATTTCCCTCTTGTCTGGGGCAGTTCATCAGGAAGTTTCTGTAGTGGTTTTGCTTTGCCAATTTGAGATTTCTCAGCCAATTCATCAATTAGTATGGTGGGTTTAGTGTTGGCTAATTACCAGTGCATACACTAGAATATACTTACTCATTTCCTGCTGTGAGGTAGGATTAGGAGAAAGGCAAAGTGGGCTCAAAATTTTAAAAGTGTATAAAGAAAAGTTTATTAACAGCAACTAAAAGAGTGAGTGATGAGGATCAGAACAAAACTTTCAGAACACTTCCCCTCTCTATAAAACTTGACAATGTAAAGCGACAAAACCTAAAATTTTCTGTCACTTTACCACCTCTACAATAGTCTGTCTTCAGTTCAGTTAGGGAGAGAAACTCCTCTTGTTAATGTTATGGAGGCTTATCCACAAGAAAACAGTTATCTCATGGCTTTTCATTTCCAGAAATAGCAGCTGCCTGGAATAATCTGCAATTGTGAAGTCCCTCCAATTTTTTCACAGCCGTTCCCAGAGCTGTGTTCATGAGCCTTGCCAGCTTATGGGGTATTGGTTTAAAGATGAGCTGTTTAAGAGCAAAGGTTCTCTTCATCTCTTTCTGAAATCATCTTCATCTCTGGGAACAGAGGTCTTCTTCTCTCCCTGAGGACACAGGGTCTCATCACTGTGCTCTCTTTCTCTGTTCAAACTTCTCATGGGATCACAGCTACTACAACATTTCCCTACTTTAACATGGAGGCCTTTGCTGAAACAAGTCATCTCCCCATACTTTTCAATGTGTTATGGGGAAAAAGAGAGTTTGAGGTATCAACGACATCCTTCCCCATAGCTTTAGCAGAGGATTTCTGCCCCAAGATCAAGGCATCTCCTCATCCCTCCCATACGGGACTCAACTTCCTCTTCCCTGCCCTCGGTGTGTCCATGCTGCTCCTCTGTGTGCCTGCCCTGTGTCCTTTTCTCTCACTGGAGGGAGGATGGCAGCACTGGCAGAGTCAATATCTGCCCGGGGCTGAAGATGGTTCCGTGAGCCCGGCCGGGCTCAGTAGCCAACTTTAATTTTGGCCATGGTTCCTGGACATGAAGGCCAGTTCTTTTCCATCGGAATGAAGGGACAGATCCCCACTGTTTTAGGGGCAGATGAGAGGTGACCACAAGAGGAAAAGGCCAGCCTGAGATGGAAGGTTTTTGTCTGGGAGATACTCTTGCATATAGGGAACATTTTTGGGAGAGTACCGATTTTGGCAATGTGCATCTGAAAAGACAGATGGTTCTTTTCCATAGGAAGGAAAGCACGGAGCCGCAGTGCTCCAGGAGCTGATGAGAAGCAGCCCTTGACATCCTAATACCACCCTGACCTGTCAGGTGGCTCCTGGCAGGCCAAGCCGGCCAGACCTGGTCCATGTTTCCCTTGCTTCCATGGGGCCCCACAGTGTCCCAATGGTCCCTTGCTTCCAGGAGGCCCTGAGGTGTCACAATGCCCCCTTGGTGACACCAGGCCCTGAAGGGTCGGAATGGTCTCCATGGATCCATCAGGCCCCACAGAGTCATAATGGTCTCTGGATCCATGAAGCCCCGTGGTGTCACCATGGCCCCTTGGTTCCATGGGCTCCAGTGGTGCCACAAGGATCCCCTTGTTTCCATGAGGTGCCCACAGTGTCACAGTGATCTCCATGGGAAGGAAAGAACCGAGCCCCAGTGTGGCAGGGGCAGCCACATTAGACCAAGGCCAGCCAGACTTGATGGTACTGGCAGATTTTGTCTGGGAACAACCCTTGGATATAGGGAATTTTAGAGGTGGAATCCCAATTTCAGACATGGACACCCAAAGTAGAAAGATGGTTCTTTTCCACAGGAAGAAAAGCACGGAACACCGGTGTTTCAGGGACAGATGAAAGGCTTCCACCAGAGGCCTAAGGCAGCCAGACTTCTCTGTCCTGGTAGCTTTTGTCTGAAAGCAACCCTTGGATATAGGGAATTTGGGAAGTGGAACCCCAATTTCAGCCATTTCTGTGTAGATAAGAAGGACAATTCTTTTCCATAGGAAGGAAAGCACAGACCCCCAGTGTTTCAAAGGCAGAAGTGAAGAGAGGTGGCTCTTGAGAGGCCAAGCCAGCCAGACCTGTTTGTTCTGGCAGCTTTTGTCATGGAGAGATCCTTGGATATATGGAATTTGGGAGAAGGTATCTCAATTTTGACCATGAACACCTTGAGAAGAAGAACAGGTCTTTTTCATTGGAAGGAAACCACTGACCCCAGTGTTTTGAAAGCAGGTGAGAGGCATCCCCAAGAGGCCAAGGGCAGCCAGATCTGTCTGTCCTGGCAGATTTCACTGGGAGCAATCATTGGATGTACAGAGTTTTGGAGGTGGAATTCCAGTTCTGGCCATGGACGCCTGCTTAGGATGGATGTTTTTTTCCTATAGGAAAGAAAAGCACAAAATCCAAGTGTTCTAGAAGAAGATGAGATGTGGCCAGCCTTAGGCCAAGCCAGCCAGACCTCTCTCTCCTGACAACTTTCATCTAGGGGCTATCCTTGGACATAGAGCATTTTGGAGGTGGAATCTCAGTTTTGGCCATGGGCACCTAGACAGGAAGAAGAGTTATTTTCATTAGGAATGAAAGCACAGAGTCCCAGTGTTTCAGAGGCACATGAGTGCGAGCCCTCAGGAAGCCAAGGCCAGCCAGATTTGTGATTCCTGGCATCATTTTCCTGGGAGCTATCATTGGATATAGGGAATTCTGTAGGCAGATGCCCAATTTTGGCCATGGGTACCTGGTTGAAATGGATGTTTTCTTCCCATAATAAAGAAAAGCACATGGTCCCAGTGTTTGAAAGGCAGATGAGAGGTGGCCCCCGGGTGGCCAAGGCAGCCAGACTTGTTTCTCCTGGCAGATTTCATCTGGGAACAATCTTTGCAATATAAGCAAATTTGCAGAAGGAATCCCAATTTTGGCCCTGGGTCCCTGGAGGAGAAGGACAGTTCTCTCTCATAGGAAGTGAAGCCCAGAGACCCAGTGCTTCAGAGGAGATGAGAAGCAGCTCTAATCATACCAAGGTGTTCAGGTGGACCCCAGGAGGCCCAGCCAGCCAGACCTGTTCCATGTTCCCGTGGTTCTGTGGGACCACACAAAGTCACAATGTTCCCCTTGCTTCTGCAGTGTCACAATGGCCCCATGCTTCCATGAGGCCTTGCAGTGTCACATTGGCTTTGTGGTTCCACAAAGCCCTGATGTGTCACAATGGCCCCTCAGCTCTGTGTGCCCTCGCTGTGTCACAACGGCTCCTCTGTGACACTGCAGATGCACAAGGTCACCATGGACCCTTAGTTCCTTGTGATCACTGAATTCCACGGTGGTTTCCTTGATTCCATGAGTCCCCACAGTGCCACAATGGTCCCCTTGGTTCCAAAACTTCCCACAGTGTCACAATGGCCCCTTGGTTCCATGAGGATCTGCAGGGTCACACAGGTTTGTGACATTTGTCCTTGCTGCCCCTCACATCCCCCTGCCCCACAAACAGCCCCGAGCCACCCGTGAGGGACAGGCCCTGCTGTGCCAGGCTGGGCTCAGGGCTTGGCCTTTCTGCTTCCCCCAGCCAGCCCATGCCTTGCTCAACATTGCAGTTCCCTGCTCTGAGCCTTTGGATCCCTGCAATCCTGGCCTCAAGGATCTGCTCTCACCAGTCCCTGGTAGCCTTTGGCAGTCCCTGTCCTCAGTGGGGTCCAGTGATGCTCCAAGGGACTTGGAGTTTTGCTTCTGACTCCTTGAGCAGCTTCTTCAGCCTTCTCTCAGTGCCTCATGATCCTGGACAGGGGCTCGAATCCACCATGGGGATCATCAAAACAAAGAAAACCCTCAGGGACGCTTTGTCTTCCTTCAATCGTCTTCAGGTCTCCAGGGCTTGTGCGGCTGATTGAAGCCAGTTTGGAGTTCTGTTAAGGAGGAAGATTTCCAAGTTCACCTCATGACTTCTTTTCTTTTATCAATGTAATATTTTTTTATTTCCCAATTCAGAGAAGAGCTGTTAGAAGTATTCCCCAGGTGATCTTGATGCTCACTGTCTCCTTAGGAGGTCTGGGCATGTAGAAGAATGAGCCCCTTGAGGGCTGACCCTGTTTGGACAAGCTGCTCCTCACCCCCAGCCTCACCATGTCTGACATCGCCCACCTGGCACTGACATCCCTGAGCCCTGCAGCAGAACCTTGTCCCTGAGCTCTGCAGCTCCATGTCCCAGCCCATTGCACCGTGTCCCACCTGCTCTCCTCAGGGCTCTGCCTGCACACGGGCCCAGGAGAAGTTTTCCTGTTGGGAAGGAAAGAATGGAAAAGCATGATCAGGTTTCCTGAACAACAAACCCCACTCAGGAACCACCTGCTCAGTACAGGCTGCCTGGAATGGTGTCACCTTTCTACAAAGGACAGTGTGACCAGAAATGATCTCTGGAAGCAGAATTCTCTGAGTCTCCCAGCTGAATTCTCTGTCCCTGTCCTTTTCCTGGATCTCTGTTGCAGATGGAAGCTGCTGGTGCCATCCTCACTTTTAACCTCTTTTTAGAATGCAGGCAGATATTCCCAGCTGTGTTGAGCAGGATTTCCTCAATGTTTCTATAAATCTTTTGTGTTCCCCATGGAACGAAGGGGCCATTTTGGCACTTAAGGGGTGATGTGGAAGCAAGGAGTCAATTGTGACCCTGGGGTCCCATGGAACCAAGGAGTCCATGGTGACCCAGCAGGGCTGCATGGAGCCAATGGTCCATGCTGACACTGCCCATCCAAGGAGGCCATTTGGACATTGTGGAAGCTCATGGAGAGAGGTGGCCATTGTGACACCGAAGAACTTCATGGCACCAAATATCCATGGGGACACAGCAGGGCATCATGGAACCCAGGAATCGCTTTTGGCAGTGTGGAATCTCCTGGAACCAGGGGCTGTTGCGGCACTGCAGCACCAACACAGCTGCTGCACCTTGTCCCCTGCCCTGCACAGCTCCTTGGGAGGCACGGCAGGAGCAGCACCCTGGGAGCCTCGGGAAGGCCCCTCTGGGATCCATGGCACACTTTCCCAGGGGCTGGAATTCCAGTTCCCAGCCAGGAAAAGATGTTCCTGCCCTTGAAGGCAAAGCTCTTATGGAAGAGCCAGAAGCTGAGTGGAGCAAGATCTTAGAGTGACATTTCACTGCCAGCCTTCCTAACTTCACCCATGGTTGTTGTAGCTCATGGATTGGGAATTAAATCAGGGCAGAGTCTTTGGTGGGAGCTGCCCTGGGTCAAGGGAGGCCCTGAGAGAGAAACTGAATATGCAAAGAGAGGTGGGAGGGAAAGGAGGACACAAACACAATCAACTGAGAAGGTGGCACTCTGAAAAGCCAAACAAAACTGACTGAAAATTAATGGGACAGAAATCAATAATTCTGAAAGTTTTATTTACTATCAAAATATATCCCATACACCCAGCTGCACACAATCATGATCCCACACCATTTAAATTTGGATCCCACTTTTCCCAATTTCCCTCCTACCCCATCTCACCCTGGAGGCTGTGGAATTGGATATTTTGTCATGGGTTAGAATTTTTTGAGGTGGAAACAAGCCATTTTGAGGTGGGATTGTAACCTTTTGTGGTAAAATTTGGTTTTTTCAGTGAGACGGAGTCATTTTGAGGTGACAGATCAATCCATCTTGACTTCAGGAGTGCAAAGATATGGACAACACTGCCTGAAATCCCCCAAGAACCCAAAAATCCTCCAGAATATGTGCCCAAAGTATAAATTCCTTCTCAAATACCTGTTAAAGGGTTGGACTTTGGAAATCTCTGAATAATTACTTTCTTTTCAGTCCTATTTCAGGTGTTTTATTTGATAAGAAAAAATCAGAAGAACATTAGGGCCAAACCAAAAAGATAACCAGTCAGATGTCTTACCAACATGGATCACAGGGAATGTGGGTCAACAGGCCTGTGCCCAAAATGGGTCTTCCCATGGGGGTAAGGCTGGAGCAGTGTACAAAGCTCTTCATGCAGTTGGGGGACTCACAGGGCTTCCCTTACTAGTGCCTCCGTTGGTGTTTGGTCAAGTGAGAGCTCTGGCTGAAGCTCTTCCCACACAGGGGACACTCGTAGAGCCTCTCCCCGGTGTGGATGCGCCGGTGCTTGACAAGGGTGGAGTTGCACTTGAAGCTCTTCCCGCAGTCGGGGCAGCGGAAGGGCCTCTCCTCTGTGTGAATCCGCTGATGGCAGAGGAGATTTGAGCTGGTCTTAAACTTCTTCTGACACTCAGGACACTCATAGAGCCTCTCCCCAGGGTGGATCCTCTGGTGGATGTTCAGGTTGGACCTCTGGCTGAAGCCCTTCCCACATTGCTCACACTTGTATGGCCTTTCCCCAGTGTGGGTGATCTGGTGGCAGATCAAGTGGGATCCCATCCTGAAGCTCTTCCCACATTCCTCACACTTGTAGGGCCTCTCCCCAGTGTGGATGTGCCGGTGGGTGACGAGGGTGGAGTTGCGCTTGAAGCCCTTCCCACAGTCAGGGCAGTGGAAGGGCCTCTCATCCGTGTGAATCCACTGGTGCAGGAGGAGATCAGAGCTGGTGTGAAACCTCTTCTGACACTCGGGACACTCGTAGGGTCTCTCCCCAGTGTGGATGCGTTGGTGGGTGACAAGGGCAGAGCTGCAGCTGAAGCCCTTCCCACACTCCCCACACTCGTAGGGCCATTCCCCGGTGTGGATCATCAGGTGTCGTTTCAGATTGTTGCTCTGCCTGAAGCTCTTCCCACACTCTGAGCACTTGTAGGGCTTCTCCCCAACATGAAGCTTATCAGGGACCACCAGCTCTGAGCTCTGGCTGAAGCTCTGCCCACCTTCCTGGCCCAGGGTGGGTCTTTGCTCCTCAGAACACCCTTGGCTGGGTTTGCAGCCCTTCCTCCTGTGGGATCTCTGGGGATTTTCCTCCCTGTTGGATTCCTGTGCCAAGGTGTGGAAAAATGACGGGAGACAAGTCCATTCTATAATGTCAACAAGTCTCAGTTTATTCCAAGCACACATGTACAGTTATACCCATTATAATGAAGCTCATGCATATTGCAAAAATTAGGCTAATCATTGGTGTATTAAAAACAGGTCAACCCCGCCTTTGGAGCTTTCTGAGCTTGCTTTGTTTTCCCTTACATTTATCTTTTTGCTGACCATTCTACTGTTGTGAACCAGCTTACCCAAGGACATAAGATATTATTGCTACATCTGCTATTGCTGCACTGTGCAATTTTCAGCTACTGCTTCACTAACTGCACGTAGTCATGTCCTTTCTCACGAAGCCATTCATCCACAAAACTCTCCACATTTCTTCTCAGTCATGCTGTGACATTCAATAGCCCATTATCAGCAAATGTCTGTCCTGAGGGAGGATTGATTGTGGAAGAGATAAGGAAAAACTGCCTACTTAACACAGGACAACTGCCATACAGATGGCAAAAAGAACACATCTTGCTTTTCAGTCTGGGACAGGAGGACACAAACAAAATCAGCTGAGAAGGCGGCACTCTGAAAAGCAAACCAGAACTGACAGAAACTGAATGGGACAGAAATCAATAATTCTGATAGTTTTACTTATTATCAAAATAAATTACACCCACCCAGCCCCACACAATCCTGACCCCACACCCTCAAATTTGGATCTCACTTCTCCCGATCACCTTCCAACCCCATCTCATCCTGGAGGCTGAGGAATTGAGCAATTTTAGCATGGGACTGAGGTGAGAACCAGCCATTTTGAGGTAGGATTGAGTCACTTTGAGGTGACAGACAAATCCACTTTGGGTTTTGGAGTGCAAAGATATGGAGAATACTACCAGATTTCCCCCAAGAACCCACAAATCCTCCAGAATATGTTCCTGAAGAGAGCCCGACAGAGGAATGGTTGAACGACAAGGGACATGATACTGTAAAATTAATCCAAATAGGGAGGGCTACGTGACTGCTGCAAAGTTCGCATGGCCCTGAAGAGTAGATGGTGTGCAGAAAGCAGGATATTGAAACTGCTTGGTATGTAGAAGTAGATAGAGAAGAACAAAGAAGTACTAAGCTGTTCTAACTGCAAGGCCAGCCGGACAGGCATGTATCGATCACAAAGATACTTTTAAGATAATAGTACAAGTCACATAGCAACCAATCATGAGCTTGGCTTTTGCAATATGTATGAGCTAATTAACGAACATATATAAACTGTGTAATCTGCCACAATAAACTGAGACTTAATGATCATGATATCATGAGTCTTGTCTCCCGCGGCATTCCCTCTAACATCCCTCTGCCTCTCTCGCCGACTCGGTTGCTCCAAGCCACGAGGCGCACCATCTTCTTGGAGCAAGGATATTCTTCAGGAGGACCCTTACTCTGTTTTTGCTGCCTCTTTTTGAATGATTCCAAATTTTTATCCTTCACTTGTGGTGAGTCACACTGAATCCCAGGTAAAGTTTTCCGGCAATTCCCTTTTCTAATTTGGAGTTCATTGGAGTGGAAACAAAAATTTTCAGGCCTAGCTCCCTTAATAAACACCTCCTACCACTCTTGGGATTCTCTTGGCAGGGTCCTGTTCTCTTCTCCAATCCTTAGGACTGACTCTGTCAGTTCTCTTTCTAACTGATAACACCTTTACAAATACCCCTAGGAGGAGTGCCTCTGTAACTATGGACCCACCACCGTTCCTGCAAATTTTACAAATAGAGCATACAAAAGGGTAACAATCACAATCCTTATTTGTACAATATACTCTAAAATCATTAGTTATAGGATATCCATAGTCCAATATCTCACTCTACCAGCTGGTTCGTACAATTCTTACTGAGTCCATTCAGTCCATTTAAATGTGACCTTAAGGTCCCCGGGCTGGCTGGTTTTTCTCCAGGGCTCTTCGGCAGCAGCAGGAATCGCTCCCTTTATTCGGCTCGCATGGGTCCACCCCTTCTCGGCGGTTCTGACTGCAGTTTCTGTAGTGAGTAAAACAACATAGGGGGCTTCCCAGTTTGGGGTTAGTGAAGTTTCTTTCCAGGTTTTTTATTAACACCTTATCACCTGGATTTATATTGTGGATTGCAAGGTCTAAAGGAGGTTGTTGCACTAGTAACCCAGCTCTTCTAAGCCCTTCCCGAGCCTTCATAAGTTGCATGACATATTGGTTAATTTGTTGATTACTTATTTCAGGGTGATCTATAGGAGAATCCATGTCATAAGGCACCCTATAAAGCATTTCAAATGGAGAAATTCCAATATTGGTTCTGGGCAGAATTCTTATATTTAACAAGGCTAAAGGTAAACATTTTACCCAGGATAACTGTGTTTTATACATCAATTTAGTTAGTTGTTTCGTAATTTTCCCATTTACCCTTTTCACTTTACCTGAGCTTTGTGGATGTCAGGGAGTATGATATTGCCACTTTGTTCCTAGAGCTGTAACTACTTCTTTGATTATTTTGAAGGCAAAGTGTGGCCCTCTGTCAGAGTCTATTACTTCTGCTAGTCTGTAGCAAGGGATTATCTCTTCTAATAGTATTTTTACTACTGTTTGTGTAGTTGCCCTGGAGGTAGGGAATGTCTCTACAAAGTGAGTCAAGTGATCTATTATCACCAATAAGTGTTGATACCTTCCTACTTTAGGCAAATCAGCAAAATCGATTTGAATGTGGGAAAACGGTCTATGTGCCAATTCCCGTCCCCCCCATTTCCCACACCACTCAGGATTTCTCACACCTGGGTCTACTCCTGGGTCAGGGGTCTCTTCAGCCCCTCTAGAAATCTCAGCCCTCATTCTAGAGAGACTGCAGACTGTAGAGAGAAAGCTTACCAGATTAAACACCAGGAAGATGGTCTCTTTAACAGTCAGGGGAAACTGAACATTCTCTAATAGGGAGCTAAGAGATTCAGAGGAGAAGGAAAGCAAAGGCTGAAAAGCCTCATCCCCTGCTTCCCCTCTAACAAACTGGCTGCACAACCATGACTATGACCCATGCATTCCTGGAACAGACTTCAGCACCTTCATAAACCCCCTGGAAGCCATCACACCCTAGCACAGCCTGATGGATATTCTGGTCAGTGCCCTTCTACTGCAAAAACTACGTATTAGGGACAATACTGGAGCTATTCCTGAATAAGAAAATAAACCTAGGGACCATAGAGGGATTAAGATCTCAAAAAAAACCCTAGGGACCAGGAACACATACAGGCCTCCACTCTAAAAGACACTATGAATTCAAACAACAAAGCCAGTAACTGCTCCATATTAACACAAAGTAATTGGAACCAAAATATGATTAGAACGTTTTTGGTTTTTTTTTTCATTCTCTCCAGCCACGAGATGGGCAGCAAAATATTTGTCCTAGTTTGGGGCAAATTTGGGAGAAAAACCTCTGGAAGGAGCCCCCAGAAAACAAACCCCCATGGCTCCTCCCCACCCACCTGATTCAGGAAGAATTTTCTCTGAGAGAAGTGGAAAAGAACCTGTTTATTTAACAAACAAAACCCTTCCCAGCACTAAAAAATGAACAACACCAGATGACAACAAAACTCTTTCACCACTCTGAAGAGATGACAAATCCAGAAAGTCTCTCCTGGGGGTGGTCGCCCGGGTCTGGGCACTGGGGATTGCTCTGGGCACTGGGGATGGCTGCTGCAGATCACAGAGCGCAGGCTCCCGGTGCTCCTCGGTGTTTAGAGGGTCCCAGTCCAGAGCAGGTTGGATGGTATTCAGGAAAGGGAAAGGGAAAAGAAACAGTCCAGGGAAAGAATTGGACTGCTTAGCTAAACTAATTTAAAAAGCAAAGGCAAAAGCAAAAGCAAGCAAAAAAGCAAAGCAAAGCAAGCAGAAGCCAGCAAGCAAAGCAAAGCAAGCCAGCCAGCACTGGCCTCTTCTAGACAGCAGACCATGGGGGCAGGTGAGCCGGCCGATAATAAGGCAAAACAAACCTTCACTTTCTGAGTCAGTTCTGAAAGCACAGAACATAATATCAAACATAAACAGAACACACGATTGGAGATACAAACACCATAACGTCACCCTTGGACATTCCACCCCTTATCTCCATATCTTCAACATCATGTAAAAACTCTATCAAGTTAAAACTTCCATCTTTCACTTACTCATAAACATTTCCTTCCATCTCACTTACTCAAACCTTTGACACACATTTCCTTCTGTCTCATGTCTGTGTGTTTTCGTTTACAGACACTGGCAGTAACATCCAGCAAACAGAGATATTTGCATGAGTCTCACCCCACAATCAGATCCCCCTGAGGTACACATCGTGTTGCTCCATCTCTCTGCATTATCCACCATGTACAACCTGGTCCCTGAGCAAAGACAATCCCACAAATGGGTTTGTCTGTACTAGAGGCAGAATTGATCCACACTGATTTCCCTAACAAACCTCTGGCATGTGCCACTGGGACTTTATCTCCATCTACTATATTCAGGGGCTCAGACTGGGCAGGACCTGCTCGATTGGTGGAACCTTGGCTGTTAACTAACCAGGTGGCCTTTGCTAAATGCTGCTCCCAATTATTGAAAGATCCCCCACCCAATGCTTTTAAGGTGATTTTTAACACTTCATTGTACCTCTCCACTTTGCCTGCAGCTGGTGCATGGTTTGGGATGTGGTACACCCACTCAATGCCATGTTCCCTAGCCCAGGTGTTGATAAGGCTGTTCTTGAAATGATTCCCATGGTCTGACTCAATCCTCTCAGGGGTACCATGCCTCCAAAGGACCTGCTTTTCAAGGCCCGGGATGGTGTTACGGGCTGTAGCATGAGACACAGGAAAGGCTAGGCTTCCAACCTTCCAGTGGTGGCTTCTACCATGGTCAGCACGTAGCGCTTGCCTTGGCGTGTCTGGGGCAGTGTGATGTGGTCAATCTGCCAGGCCTCCCCATAGCTGTACTTGGACCACTGCCGACCATACCAGAGGGGCTTCACCCGCTTGGCCTGTTTGATGGCAGCACACGTCTCACAGTCATGGATCACCTGAGAAATACTGTCCATGGTTAGAGCCACCCCTCGGTCTCATGCCCACTTGTAGGTGGCATCTCTGCCCTGATGGCCTGAGGCATCATGGGCCCATCGTGCCAGGAACAACTCCCCCTTGTGTTCCCAATCGAGGTCTATCTTTGATACCCCTATCTTTGCAGTCTGATCTACCTGCTGATTGTTTTGCTGCTCTTCATTAGCTCTACTTCTGGGGACATGGGCATCTACGTGGTGAACCTTCACAGGTAGCTTCTCTACCCGGGTAGCGATATCTTTCTTCTCTTCAGTAGCCCAAATTGGTTTTCCTCTACACTGCCAGTTAGCCTCTTTCCACCTCTCCAGCCACCCCCATAGAGCATTGTCTACCATCCATGAATCAGTGTAGAGGTAGAGCTTTGGCCACTTCTCCCTTTCTGCAATGTCTAGGGCCAGTTGAACGGCTTTGAGTTCAGCAAGCTGGCTTGATCCACCTTCTCCTTCAGTGGCCTCTGCAACCCATTGTGTGGGACTCCATACAGCTGCTTTCCACTTCCAGTTCATCCCTACGATGCGACAAGAACTGTCAGTGAATAGAGCCTAATGTGTTTCCTCTGCTGGCAGTTGGTTGTATGGTGGAACTTCTTCAGCCTGTGTCACTGGTTCTTCTTCTTCATCTGTGACACCAAAACTTTCACCTTCGGGCCAATTTGTAATTATTTCCAAAATCCCAGGGCGATTCAGTTTACCAATATGGGCACGCTGCATGATGAGGGCAATCCACTTGCTCCATGGAGCTCTGGTGGCATGGTGGGTGGAGGGAACCTTTGCTTTGAACATCCACCCCAGCACCGGCAGTCCGGGTGCCAGGAGGAGTTGTGCTTCCGTGCCAATCACCTCTGAGGTGGCCTGGACTCCTTCATAGGCAGCCAAGATTTCCTTCTCTGTTGGGGTATAGTTGGCTTCAGACCCTCTGTAGCTTCAACTCTAAAATCCCAGTGGTCAGCCTCGAGTCTCCCCAGGCACCTTCTGCCAAAGGCTCCAGAACAAACCATGGTTCCCGGCTGCAGAGTAGAGCACATTCTTGACCTCTGGTCCCGTTCTGACTGGGCCAAGGGCTACAGCATGAGCGATCTCCTGCTTGATCTGGGTGAAGGCTTGTTGCTGCTCAGGGCCCCAGTGGAAATCATTCTTCTTGCGGGTAACCAGGTAAAGAGGGCTCACAATCTGGCTATACTCGGGAATGTGCATTCTCCAGAAACCGATGGCACCTAAGAAAGCTTGTGTCTCCTTCTTGTTGGTTGGTGGGGACATAGCTGTGATCTTGTTGATGACATCTGTAGGAATCTGACCCCATCCATCTTGCCACTTCACTCCCAGGAACTGGATCTCTCAAGCAGGTCCCTTCACTTTACTCTTCTTGATGGCAAAACCACCTTCCAGGAGGATTCGGATTATTTTCTCTCCTTTCTCGAACACTTCTGCTGCTGTGTTCCCCCACACAATGATATCATCAATGTATTGCAGGTGTTCTGGAGCCTCACCCTTTTCTAGTGCTGTCTGGATCAGTCCATGACAGATGGTGGGGCTGTGCTTCCAACCCTGGGACAGTTGGTTCCAGGTGTACTGCACGCCCCTCCAGGTGAAAGCAAACTGAGGCCTGCATTCTGCTGCCAGAGGAATGGAGAAAAACGCATTAGCAATATCAATGGTGGCATACCACTTTGCTGCCTTGGACTCCAGCTCGTACTGGAGTTCTAGCATGTCCGGCACAGCCGCGCTCAGCGGTGGAGTCACTTCATTTAAGCCACGATAGTCTACAGTCAATCTCCATTCTTTGTCAGATTTGCGCACAGGCCAGATGGGGCTGTTGAAGGGTGAGTGGGTTTTGCTGACCACCCCTTGGGCTCTCCAGCTCTCGGATCATCCTATGGATGGGAACCACAGCATCTCGAGTTGTTCTGTACTGTTGACGATGCACTGTTGAAGTGGCAATTGATATCTTTTGTTCTTCTCCCTTCAAAAGTCCTACTGTAGTTGGATTCTCAGACAGTCCAGGCAAGGTGTTCAATTGCTGGATGCCCTCTGTCGCTACAGCTGCTCTCCCAAATGCCCACCTGAGTCCCTTTGGGTCTTTAAAATACCCCCTTCCAAGGTAATCTATGCCCAAAATACATGGGGCCTCTGGGCCAGTCACAATAGGGTGTTTCTTCCACTCTTTTCCTGCCAGACTTACATCAGCTTCCACCAAGGTAAAGTCCTGTGATCCCCCTGTCACACCGGCAATAGAGACAGATTCTGCCCCTACGTGTCTCGATGGAATTAACGTGCATTGTGCACCAGTATCGACCAAAGCCTTTTATCTTTGTGGCTCCGATGTGCCAGGCCAGCGAATCCACACAGTCCAGAAAACACGGTTTTCCCTCGCCTCTACCTGGCTAGAGGCAGGGCCCCTCTAAGCCTGGTTATCCTTCTTACCTTGGGCGTATGTCTTAGAGGTTCCTTCAAGGGGATCGGACATGTCATCACCATCATCATGCCTGGCAGTTTGGCTACGGGCAACTGGAGCTGCTCTCCTTTTGGTGGCACTTCCTCTCTGGGTCTTGCCTTCCTTCAATTCATGCACCCGTTGTGCCAGAGCAGCAGCAGATTTTCCGTCCCATCTCCTCATGTTTTCTCTGCAGTCGCGCAGGAAGAACCACAGCTCAGCTCTTGGGGTGTACCTTCTCTCACCATCTGAGGAACATCTGTGTTGGATACCAGAACTTCTGATCTGTACTGCTGAGATTTGGAAAAGGTCCTCCTTAATCTCCTCCCTGAGTCTCTTATGATTCTCCTCTAAATTATCTTCTAATTTCTGCAGACGTGTTTCCACTGCTGCAATTCTGGCATGGGTTGGGCCATGTACAGCATCTGCATATGCTCGGAGTTTCCTTGCCATGTTGAGCACGGTCTCATCCCTCTCCTCCCGTTTCATTATTGCTAAAGCAGAAGCGTATTCATGTGGCCCAAGCTGTACATGTTTTCGCCACATCACAGATGTACATGGTGCCAAGCCTGGATTTCTAGTTATTTCATCTGAGAAGATAATCTCTGCCACTGCCATTTCTCTCAGACGTTGGATCCCATGTTCTATAGTCTTCCACTGGGTCTGCTGCATATAAAGATCATCTGCACACAGGTATCTTTGTGCTACACTTTCCAGAACCCGTGCCCAGAGGCTGTGAGGGTGAGCCCCCCTCATCATTCCTTGATCAATGACAGGATCATGTGACAGGGATCCCAAATGCCAGTGCCATCCAGAATTGTAGCCTCGCCTGCAGCATCCCAAAGACGGAACAACCAACTAATTACTGACCCCGTGGCTCTCCCAGTCCATCCCAGTCTCTCCCAGTGCCTCCCGGCTGTCCATCTCAGCCTGGCGTGGCGCTGCCGCCCCTCAGCCAATCAGAGCGCGAGTCTCTGATGACTCATCAGTTGCCAGGCAGACCCGCAGCGCCGCGTGCCCCGCGCTGGACTCGGCCTCCCAGTGCCGCGCGCTTCATTCCCAGTTCCTCCCAGTGCCGCCCCAGTCCCTCCCACTCCTTCCCAGCCCATTCCCAGTTCCTCCCAGTGCCGCCCCATTCCCTCCCATCTCTCTGAGTGCCACCCCAGTCTTTCCCAGTGCATTCCCAGTCCCTCCCAATCCATTCCCAGTCTGCCCCAAGGTCACACCACCCCTCCCCTCTCTCTCCCAGTTCCCCCAGCTGATCCCAGTGTGTCCCTCCTCTCTCCCAGTGACCCCCAGCGTGTCCATCTCACTGGTGCCCTCGAGCTCCCAGCCCGGCCCCGGCCGCCTGCTCTGCTCCTTGGTGGATTTCTACCCTGCCCACGTCCAGCTGAGGTGGTTCCAGGGCCAGCAGGAGCTCTCTGTGGTGGCCACCGACATGGTCCCCAACGGGGACTGGACCCACCAGCTCCTTGTGCTGCTGGAAACCCAAACCCGGGGCGAGTTCATCTGCAGCTGCCAGGTGGAGCACGTTAGCCTGGAGCATTCCCTGAGCTGGAACTGTGGTACAGGGGAGGAATTCGGGGTGCTGGGACAGCAACTGGGATGTGCTGGGAGCAACTGGGAAGGAGTTGGAGAGAGCCGGGTTTAAACTGGGAAAGGAGGTTGGGGTTTGGAAGGGCTAAGAAGGTGTTTGAAGGATACTGGGGAGGGTGGGATGAGGTTCTGGGGGTCCTGGTGGACACTGGGAGAGAGTTTGGTTGTGCTGGGTGTGACTGGGAGTGATGTGAGTGAGCCTGGAGGAGCTGGAAGGAGATTTGGGATGGAAAAGCAGAGATTGGGATGAGGTTGGTTGTGCTGGGAAGAGACTGGGAGGGGTCTGGGGGAACCCTGGTGGGGCTGAGAAGGGACTGGGAGAGAGTTTGGGGGTCCTGGGGCAGTGGGGGGTGACTGGAAGGAGGCTGTGGGATCCTGAGAGGGACAGGAGGGGCTTTGGTGGGTCCTGGGGAGGTGAGGAAGGGATCAAGAGGGAGGTTTCAGGGGATCCTGAGTGGGCTGGAAGCGACCAGGAGGGTGCTTGAAGGGGCTTGGATACCTGTGAGAGTTTTTGGGGGGTCCTGACCCCTGCGGACGCCCCAGAGATGTTGCTGGATGCTGCCACAGCAAGATGCTGGCAGGAACTGGAGACTCCGAGTTCGGCTTTGTCTTCCTGGCTCTGGTGCTCAGCTTCTACCTGTGCAGGAAAGTCAGGGGTGTCCCGGGGGTCGTGTCCTCCCTCCCCCAGTGTGTGGGTGCTCCCCTGGGGCCCCCAGTCAGGTGTCACCCCCTTTTCTCTGCCCACAGAGCTCCTGAGCCGCCGGCGGCCGCAGCCACTCCCTGTGGTCTTGGGCCCGGCCGGGACCCCCGCTCCATCCCCACGCTGATTTTGGGGGGGGTCGAGTGTCCCCCAGCCCTGCTGTCCCTCTGCCCCTGCCCGCCTGCTCCCAGTGTTCCCAGTAAAGCTTCCCAGTTAAACCCAGCCCAGTTCCTGGGGGCACTGGGAGGGACTTGGGGGGACCCCACGGCGGGGCCGGCCCTGGGCAGGGAGGGCGGGTCCAGGTGGGGAACACTGCCTGCTGCGGGTCTGCCCGGCAACTGGTGAGTCATCAGCCCCGCTCTCGCTGATTGGCTGACTCTTCTCCACCGCGTTCTCTCATTGGCTGAGGAGAGGCCCGGCAGTGCAGAGAAGGAACGGGAGAGATCCCGCCCCGAGCACCGGCACGGGGACAACAGACCCGGCCTGGGCACAGGGAGGGAATTTATTACCAACCAAACCACGGCAGCACCAGGAGAAGGGAAAGAAATCCCTCCAGCACCTTCCCCCACCCAACGGGGATCACCCACAACAGGGTAATCCACCATGGAGAGACGGGGACATACGAGTTTAGACCAAAGCCAATTTTATTGAGTGTACCAGGTGTTTATACAGGGATTTACTTGTATGGTGATTATAGAGGGCTCTGTTTTTGGTAACAATTTCCCATTGGTTACACATTCTTCGAGACATCCAGTAACCTGGGAACATTTATCTTATCACAAAGACTCACACGATTTTTTCTGGTCACTTCTTGCCCAGGGAGACTTTAACTGTGTCTGTGTCTCCCACAGTTTCTGCTCAGTCAGGCCTCAGATGTCGGGCCCCTTTATCAGCTCCATTGCTTTACTCTCTGTTTTATTCCCCATACAGGGACACCAGGGCTCTGCCCCACGGGGGTCACTGGGGATCATCCAGCCCAGATCCTCCCGTGGGGAATGGAGCTGCAGCAGCGCACCAAGCTCTTCCCTCGCTCTCTTCCCTCACTCCAAGCTCTTCCCTCACTCGGGGCACTCACAGGACTTCCTTTAGTGATGCCTCCGTTGGTGTCTGATCAACTTTGAGCTGATGGAGAAGCTCTTCCCACACTTCCCACACTCGTAGGGCCTCTCCCCGGTGTGGATGTGCCGGTGATTGGTGAGGTTGGAGTTGTGCTTGAAGCCCTTCCCGCAGTCGGGGCAGCGGAAGGGCCTCTCCTCTGTGTGAATCTGCTCATGTCTGAGGAGATTGGAGCTGGTCTGAAACCTCTTCCCACACTGGGGACACTCGTAGGGCCTCTCCCCAGTGTGGATGCACTGGTGTGTTCTCAGGGCAGAGCTACGCCCAAAGCTCTTCCCACATTCCAAGCACTCATAGGGCCGTTCCCCAGTGTGGATCACCTGGTGCTGGATCAGGCCAGACATGTCTTTGAAGCCCTTCCCACACTTCCCACACTCGTAGGGCCTCTCCCCGGTGTGGATGCGCCGGTGCACAGTGAGATTGGAGTTGTGCTGAAAGCCCTTCCCGCAGTCGGGGCAGAGGAAGGGCCTCTCCTCTGTGTGAATCCGCTCATGACTGAGGAGATGGGAGCTTCTCTGAAACCACTTCCCACACTGGGGACACTCGTAGGGCCTCTCCCCAGTGTGGATCCTCTGGTGCTCGATCAGGTGGGAGCTCCGGCTGAAACCCTTCCCACATTCCAAGCACTTGTGGGGCTTCTCCCTGCCATGAGGCTTCTCCACCAGCTCCGAGCTCCGGCTGGATCTCTGCCCGCCTTCCTGGCTCAGGGGGCTCTTTCCTCCCCGCAGCTCCCTGGGCTGGGTTTGCAGCTCCTCCTCCTGCAGCATCTCCGGGGCTTTCCCTCCTCCTCCATCCAGCCAAGCCCTGGCAAAGACAAATCCTGGTTTGAGGGAAAAACAAGAGAAGAGCTGCTTGGACTGGAGGTTCCTCCTTGCCCAAGTTCATCTCAAAAAATCATTGGGAATCTTGCATCTGTAAGAACCTCCAAAACACCAAGATTCAGACCAAAAATCCCACAAACTTCAAGACACAAATCAAAAACTCCCCGAACATCACAAGTCAGCAAAAACCTCCTTCAAAAGATAAAGATTCAGCTGCCACATAAAACCAAAGCACCAACATTTAACCCAAGAAAGCTCAGAAACACCAAGATTCACCCTGTGAAAATCGTGGATTCCCCTCCACAGTCACCTGCTGCATGTGGAGAGAGCAGCACTCCTGGGGCTGGGGGGAGGCTGCAGACACAGGGAGGGGTGGAACCTTCTGCTGCTCCCTCTTTCTGCTCCTTCTCCTCCTCCTCTTGTGTCTCTGCTCTTACTCACAATCCTCTTCCTCCTGCTATTCCTCCTTCTCCTGCCACCTGCATCATTTGACCATTCTGTTCCTCAAGCCTGCTTCTCCTTCCCTTCTCCTCCTGCCCCCAGCCCCAGCACCCACTGCCGGCTCCCTCTTCCCCCCAGCCCCACAGCATCCCAGCGCAGGGGCAGGGATGGAGCTGGGGCAGGTCGGGCTGGGGCAGCGCTGGGCTCTCGGCCGCTCCCGCCCGCACTCGGTCCCCACTGCAGCCGCTCCCGCCAGGACAGCGCGGGGGGGCCCGGCCTTGGCGCTGCCCCACTCCCACCTCCCCAAATTCCCCTCGCGGGGCCATGGGGCCGAGGGGGGGCGCAGGTGGGTCCAGGTGGGGAACGCGGGGAGCTGCGAGTCTGCCTGGCAACTGGTGAGTCATCAGCGCCGCGGGCTCTGATTGGCTGAGCTCGGCCCGAGCCCTGGGGCTGCAGCACAGAGGGGACACCCTGCTCCAGGGGGGATGTCCCACAAACGGGGACCCCATGGAAGGAACAACAGGAAAGTGTCTTTACAAACAGATGCTCTGAATCTGCTCGGAGATAGGGCCAGGGACCTGTACATAAGGAAGTGACAGGAGAAGCCATCAGTTTCAGAAAATGTTATTAATTGATGACAGACACTGCTGCTCAGCTAAGGTCCTGCTCAATTCATGAACTTCCAGAAGAACAACAAAGACTTAACAGAGCCATGAATATCATCTGCTGTACAATAGTGGGGTGCATATTAATGGGGGTATATAGTAGGCGGATTGGGATGTCTGTACCTCTCAAGTACTTCAGCCAACACAGAAAGGGAAAGGGAGATGCAGCCGGGAAAATTAGGATGAAAAGGAGGCTCTGTCCTCTAATACTTAGAGCCGATGGGGAATGTCCCATGGCCTCTCCCTTTTATTAGTAATGAAATTATTTTACAGGACTCCTCTCTCTGCTTTGTGGACAGAAACCTCTGGCAATGTCAATTTTCCCGCACACCCTGGGGCTCATCCCGAATTCCTTCCACCCTCCGGGGCGGCGGGCAGGGAGTGCAGCTGAAGGTGCCTCACCCACTTTGGGTGATCGGCTCCCTTGGCTGGCGGCGGCACCGGGGATTGATTGGGGACCCGGGAGTGACCAGGAGACAGACGAATGACACATCGGGGGGTCTGTGAAGAGTCAGCAGGGAGAGAGCACTGAAAATCTCATCAGTGAGTGCCCTGGGATCCTCGGGGAGTGAACATGGCAGGGCACCCATGGAGGGGAGAAAAGGGAAAGCCAGGGAGGGGTCCTTGCCAAAGGGATGATTATCCCAAAATGTCTCTGAAGGGTCCCTGGGAGAATGCTGAGGTAGTTTGCATATTTCCCCAGAAGTAATTAAGGACATGGACACCCAGGGGGGCAATAAGGGAAGGGGAGAAGGGATTTGGACAACAGGGGATGGATGGGGTTGGTGTGCTGGGAAGGGATCGGGTGAAGAGGAGTGTGCAGCAATATGGTTCAGGCAAGAAGCAGCAGGAGGAATCTATGTGGTAAGAAAAAGGATGATGGAAAAGAGGAGAAAGAGAAAAATACAGAGGACTGAGATGTTTTTCAACAGGGTCTTATCCTCACATTTGCCAGCTGATCCAGATCCTTTCCATCCCCGGTTTCCAGGAGAGGAAAAGCAGGAGGTCAGGATGCCAGGGGTTTCTCTGCGCTGGCAGCGGCAGCACCGGGCGCAGAGGTGCGGCACCGGGAGCACGGGCTGGGGCCTGTGGGGAGCTGCGGGGCCGGGCCGGGGCTGTGGGGCAGCCGGGGCTCAGCGCCGGGCGCTGCCTGACCCCACCAGCCCCGGGCAGGGCCGGCAGTGGCCCCCGGCCCCCAGGAGGCTGCGGGACGCCCCGGCCGCTGCCCGGCCCCGGGAAGCTGCCGGCCCTGCCCGCCGGGGGGGCCGCCTTTGGACACTGCGGCAGGACAGGCACCGGCTCTGCCACACGGGCTGGGCAGGGACCCTGAGCACAACGGGGAACACAAAGGAACAGCTGGGAAATGCAGAGTGCACATGAAGGATCAGGATTTTCTGTTCAGGATTTGCTTTGGGTCCCTGCAGAAAGGAAAGGTTTTGCAGAAAGCTCAGCAGCTCTCAAAGGATGAGCACCCACAGGCAGTGACCGGGGCTGCAGGAGTGGCACAAGAAGCCCTGCAGCACTTGGGCACAAGGGCACAGCAGCTGAAGGCAAGAAGGGATGAGCAAAAGGCCAAGCTGAAGGCAAAGGCCACGGCAGAGTTCCCACAGCCCTGAGGGATCAACCCCAGGGCCCAAGGGGGCCCCAGCACCCAGGGCATGACGGGGTCGGCCACAAGCACCTGGCAGAGGCATTGCCCTCCTGGCCAGGGCAGAGCCCACCCAAACAGCCCCTGGGAAGGAGTCAGGGCTCCAGCTGCAGCCCACAAGGACACTGCAAGCACAGACAGCAGCACCCTCAGCAGGAGCAAGTCCACCCCTGCATGGACATGGATTGGCAGGGCTCTCTGAGCTCCCATCCCAATGGGGGACCCACCACACTGTGAGATAAGTGGAAAATCATTTGTTCACTGTGATATACTCGCTTACCTTGGTTTGCATAAGAATGTACTGGTGTGTCTTTGAAATGCTTATTTGCTTACAAGGTGATAAGGAGGTTGAGATTAGAGTCCTGGGTGTGTGTATCTGGTCTGCTTGCTGTATCTCAAAAGAAGAGACTTAGAAGCTATCACAACGACCAGACTCAGACTACATCTGGAGAGTCACGCCTGCAAGGAGAAGGGGGAGGATAAAAGGAAGGTTGGGACAGAACATTTTTGCGCGCCATTGGTGGAGCAGGAGACTCCCCGGCCGCCCAGCGCTGTGCTTTGCCTGCCTTACTCGCTTGCTATTTTAAATAAAATTGCTTTATTGAATTAAGACACTTCAAATTGTCGTGTCACAATTTATAACAATTGGAGCCCTGGAGAACGCTCAGTCTTGATCTGAAAATGGAGAAAATGTGTTTGTGGATGGCTCTTCAAGGGCAGCAGAAGGGAAAAGAGTTCCAAGACACGCTGTTATTGAGGAAAGGGAATCAGACAAAGCACAGCTTACCCCCATGGTCAGCTCAACCAGCACAGCTGTGTGTGCTTGTAAGAGCCTGGCACTGAAATGCCCTGAGCAGGAAGGCTTCAATATCTTCTGGTGACACCATCTCACCTAACAGGGGGGCAAAAGCAATTCTGACTGCTCAGCAACCACTGGAACACTTATTAAGGTATTTCTAAAAGACATAATTCCAATAAAAGGGATTGTAGAAGCAACAAACTCAGACAGCAGAACTCATTTTACAGGAAAAAATCCTCCAGGGGGTTATGGCAGCTTTAGGAATACAATGGGACCTCCATAACCCCTGGCACCCCCCGAGCTCAGGATGGGTACAAAGAATGAATGGGGAAAGAAAGAAACACCTTTGGAAGCTGGGGATAGAGACCAAGATGCCATGGGTACGGCTTTTGCCATTGGTTTGGGTAAGAAGAAGAGCGAGAGCCAGGGCAGATATTCAATTATTTCTCCTTGCAATTGATCTCAGGAATTCCTTACTCTGGTAATTCTCCACCTAGTGCAGGGTGGAGATAAGGGATGCACATTTAAAGCAGTCTGTGGCCAGAATCCTGTCTCTGGTGCAATCTCTCCCCCAGGAAGCTGGGCTGGCACAGAGCCTGCCTTGGCACTTTGCTGTTGCCAACATCCAAGCAGGACATGGGCTCTGCCTAAGGAGTGCAAAGCAGCACCACTGGTGGCCAAGTGGCGTGGCCCATGCCAAGGGGCCCCGAGGCCAGAAACAGCCGCCAGCACAGCTGAACACGGGGGGACCCCTCAGCCTGGGCTCCAGGTCTCTGCAGCCCCGGAGATTTGCACTTCCCGCCTGCAGCAGGAGGATGGGAGGCCCCCCTGAGCCTGCACTGAAGGCAGCGCAGCAGCAGCCAGGGCTCCACAGCGGGGCAAGGCCCTGGGCCTGCCCACACCTCCTCTGCTGAAATCCTCGGCCTGGCCACCCTCCCTGGGCAGCTCCAGCCACCGGGGCCAGCCCTTGCTGCCACTGCTGCAGCTTCAGTGCTCGCTGGGCCTGCACTGCCACAGCTGCTGGGGAGACACCGGGACAATTCCACTCTGGCTCTCACTCACACTCACACACTGCCCTGCCTGCCAGTGCATCCATGGAAAATAGACCAGCTCATAGACTTGAACATTGTTAACCTTTGATTTCTCTACTCAGGCTTGCTTTGCCTTGGCCTTGGGGAAAGAAATGTTAAAGGTTTTGTTAAGGGATGTTACACCACTCAGTGGAGATGAGTTTAACACCTCAACACACTGGGAATGGCCCAAAAGATACCCACAAAGACAACGACCAGCAGCAAAACATCAACCCCAGCAGCAAACAGCAACCAACACCTACCCCAGACACTGCCCCCGGCAGGGCTGCAGACACCTGGTCTGCAAAAGGCTGAGAAGGAAATCCAGCACTTCCCACCTCATTAACAGCACAAGCAAAGAAATCCGGGTCCAATAGGAAACCAAATACTAAAAACTGCACAACTTGAAACTACAGAACATTAAACCAGTGCATTTAGACTGTATCCAGTTTGGGAAAAATAGACTAAAACCCACATGTCATGGAACAATTTTCTTTGCACACCCGGGCTGTGTGGGGATGGAATGATTTCTGTTGCACATCCTGGCCAGAATCAAGGAATGCCTTGACTCTAACACTAAACCTATTGGTGGAGTTTTTCTTTTTCCTGCAGTTCCAATGCAAAGTTTAGAGAATTAGAGTATATTTTTGTAATAATCCCTCTTCTATATTGCCGGTTATGTTTGGGTCAGAGATGTGAAAATGAATTTTTACTCCAAGGAGAAGTAGAAAAAAACTGAATTGCCTTGGAATTTTTTGTGTATGTTTCTGTAAGAGATACAAAAATTTTTTTCTGGGTTTTTCAACATTCACCTTTAGGCTGTACTTCGCAAAAATAGAAGAGATTTAAAGGTCACCCTTTAAGTCACAAATATTAAATGGATGATTTGAAGGGGAAAAAAAAAAAAAGCAGCAGGTTGTGGGGGGGGCACATGTGAGGCTGCTGAAGCTCCTCTGGAAGAGAAGCTGCATTCCAGGCACCCAGAAGGAGCTTTAGAAATTCAAATTAACACTGCTGGGGCAAAGTGGGGACAATGTACCTGGCTCTTCTTGCCTGGGGCAGGAATTGGCTGATTCCCTCTGCCCCTCACCCCAAGCTCTGCCTGCTTGCACAGATGGAATCTGCACAGCTGAAGGCAGAGCCCATGCTGAGGATCTCTGACTCTGAAACAGAAATGGCTGAAGCTGCAAAGGGAAACAGCAAATTGAGAATGTTGTGAAAACTTCACTAAAATATGGGGGGGGCTCATCCCTCTGCCCACTCCAACATCTGCTGTCACTGTCTGTGCTGTACAGGGTGTATCAGAGCACTGGGGCTTTTGCTAGAACAAGTTCAGGGAAATCAGTTGGAATTCAAGTATTAGATGATATAATTAGAAAAAAGTGGTCAATTGATGGAGCCCCAGCTGAAGGGAGCACCCAAAAATGGGGAAAAGATTAATGGCCACCAGAACAAATCCTACAACACCATGGATCAGCCCCTGAGAACCCAAACCAATTCATATCAGGAGACAGAGAACCCATTTATCATTTCAATGGCATCATTAGATTACAAGCTGTCCTCCGAATAAGAACCAACCAGACAGCTCCAGCTCCTGACCTTCCTGCTGACCAATCCACTGAAATGAGAAACACAACATTTCACCGGGGGATGGGATCAGATTATCTGTGAGCAGAAAAAACAGGAGTTTGTGGAAAACTAAATGGCTCAAACTGCTACTGGTAAAGAGATGACAAGGGAAAAGTGGTAAAAAAGCTAACAAAGGAAATAGGAAAGCACTTTATGTATTGTTCCAAACACGGAAAGGATGGGAATGGGACACACTTTCGTGGCTCCCTGGCACACCAGAGGTCAAACGAATGCTGCTTCTCCTCTTCTGTGCTGCAGCAACTCTCATCTTTTTACCATGCTCCACACCTTGGCAGTGCAGCTCATCCAGCAGCTGAGCCAGGGCATGCAGGTGGCAGCCAGGCCTCCTGATCCACAAACGGCTACAAAAGGACAGGGAATGAGGGCACCGAGAATAATCCCAAAACCAAAGAGGACCCGGGAAGGACAAAACAGAGTCAAGGAGTAAATCTGCCTGGAGATAGGGCCAGGCACTTGTAGATAAGGGGAGAAACCATCAGTTCCAATAAATGTTACAAATTGACCCAGAGAGCTGCTCAAAGTCCCGCTACATTCCCGAACTTCGAGGAGTAGAACAAAGACTTAACAGAGCCATGAATATCGGCTGTTCTACAAAAGGAGGGTGCACATTAACGAGGACAGGCAGCAGGCGCATCGGGAAGTCGGAACCTTCCAAGGAACTCAGCCGGTGGGCAAAGGCAGAGGGAGATGCGGCCGGGAAAATGAGGATAAAAAGGAGGCTGCGGACTACAGCCACGGCAGAGAGCGCACGGCAAATGCCCCACGGCCTCTGCCCCTGCTCGGCAATAAAGTCACTTTGACAGGACTCCTCGCTCTCCCCCGGGCACACGAACCTCCGGCGACGGGAATTTCCCCGCCCGCTCCCGGCCGCGGGGCAGCCCCTCTGTCCTACCCACAGCAGCCGGGCCGAGCCAGCGCTGCTCCGGCAGCGGCTCCTGCCCGGCCCCGGCGGGAAGGAGACCGCGGGCAGCCGCTCCCGCAGCGCCCTCGGCCCGGGGCCGGCACGGGCCGGACACGGCACCGGCGAGCCGCCGGAGCCCCCTGCCGCCCCCTCCGCCCGCAGCCGGCCCCGAGCCCCCGCAGAGCCCAGCGCGGCTCCCACCTGCGCCGGGGCCGCCTCCGAGCTCCGCCGCCGCCGCCTCACCGCGCTCCGGCCGCTGCCGCCGCTGCCGGGCCCGCACAGCCGCTCGGCCAATGGCGGCGCTGCGCGGCCACGGCCGCCCTCAGCCCGCCGCCGGGGCCGCGCCGCGCCCCGCTCCCACCAATCAGCGCGCCGCAACCGCGACTGACGGCACCGGCGGCCAATGGCAGCGAGCTCGGGGCGGGCTCTGCGCACGGCCCCGCCTCGCCCCGCGCTCTCGGCGCCCCCGGGCTGCGTGAGGGGAAAGCCGGAGATGAGGAACAGCCCCGGCACGGGCCCGGGCCGAGCCGGGATTGAGCTGCCCACACAAACAAACTTCTCCGCGCCTCCCGCCACGGCTTTCCCGGCCCTGCGCCTCCCGTGCCTCCGCCTCTGCGGGAAGCCCAGGAGCCTCACTTCTCCTGCCCCTCGTTAGCGCATCAGTGCTTCGCTTTGATTTCCCCCGAAAAGGGAAACCTGCCCGAAGCCCTGTGGGTGGGTGGGGCAGGGGAGAGATTTCTGGCAGAAAACTCCAAAGACGCGGAGCAGGAGAAGGAGAAGTCAGTGCAGAGCCTTAAATGCAGCTTTCCCCACGCCTCCCTGCTCCCAGCTGCACCTCCTCCCCCGGCAGGGCAGGAGACAGGGAATGGGGCCATGCTCAGCTCATCCCCCGGGGCTTCTCCCTCTGCTCAGGGACAGGAGTCGTTCCCTGCTGCACCCTGCGCTCTCTCCCGGCCGAGACTTCTCCAGGAACTTCTCGGAGCGGAGTCCATCCCCTGGGCACAGCCCCCTCCGAGTGCTGCAGCGTGGGTCACTGTGCCACGGGCTCAGTCCTGCCAGGACAGGCTGCTCCAGCGGGGCCCCTCTGCCCGCGGGCTCACAGCCTCCTCTCAGGCATCGCCGAGCTCCAGCCCGGCTCCTCCAGGGGCTGCAGGGGATCTCTGCATCCCCATGGACCTGCAGGGGATCTCTGCATCCCCATGGACCTGCAGGGGATCTCCGCAGCTCCATTGTAATATATGTTATGGAATAATTTGTGCTTGTGTAAAATATACATCAAGTCAGTTGTGCTTGTAGAAAAAGATTCTTAAAGTTTTATATGACCAGTGGCTGCAGCCGGGGCTGGAGAAACCAGGTGGCAGAGAAAGAAAGACCTAATTTCTAAATGAAAAAAGGTAGCTGGGTGCAGAGATGGGCTCTTTCCGGGGACAATCCAGGAGACACCCAACGTTTAACCCCTGGTCTGCCGGGGAGCCAGGAAACCAGGCACACGGGCATCCCGCCCTTGCAGCTGCTGAGGAGGCTGCTGGGCTGTGCTTCAGCAGAGGAGATGGAATGTGGCTTACCACTCTGCCCTTGTCTAAAAACGGAGAATGGGTCAGGAGGTTTGGGCTCTGAGCACACAGCAGCCTGGCCCAGGCACAGGCCGTGGTGGGACAGGGGCACAGGAGCCCTCTGTGACTGACCGTGGCTCTCTGGTTTCTCTCTGCAGACTGCCAGCTCCTCATGCCATGGAAACGGCCCCACTCGGCCTGCCAGTCTGGGAGGGCTGGAGGGCTGTGGGTATTCATTTGCTGTCAAAAATAAATTGTGTTTTTTTGTCATTGTCATCATAAGAACATTTCTTTTATCCTTTTCCAAGCTTTTGGCCCCACTTTCTCCAGGGTAATATTTTTGTGTCCTTCCTCAGACAGTTGATGGCATTTGGATGGGGGGGTAAGCAATGTGAAAAGTTCAACAACAGCTCCAGTTGCCAACTGCAGCAGCCCCTTCAGGAGCCCTGAGCTACCAGCGAGGTCCACGTGTGCCTTGCAAAAGGGAGTGGTTTGCAGCGATGGGGTTGTTGCCCTGCTGCAAAAGCTGGGAGAAGATTAGAAGTGGCAAAATGCCATTTTGGCTCAACCCCCACCCAGGTTCTTTATCTTTTCCCTCTGCTCGGTGATAGGCAGACAGGGCTGGATCCAGCGAGGTTCAAGTTCTGGCTGCTCCCTGGCATCAAAGGGATCAATTAAACTCTTGTATGCAGTGACTGCAATAGGACTACTGAAGGAAAAAAGGGAATGTCATGAGATGGGGAATCCTTCTTGTCTCCTCTGTCTCCCCAGGAGCCCCTTGGAAAGGGAAATACCCACTGGGTTTATCTGACTCCCCAGCCAGCCCTTCCCTCGCTCCCGGGTCTCATTTGCTCCGCAGGATTCACCAGCTCGCTCAGCTCAGAGGAGCTCTCAGAGGAGAAAACGCTGCCTGGTGTGGGGCTGCCTGATCCCTGTCTCACCTTGATTCCATTTGCCCCCTCCCTGCCCCATCCAAGAGACCGAAGGATCCCCCACAGCCCCACGGTCCTGCAGCAGATCCCGGCACGTTCCCTGCTCCGCTCCTTGGTGCCCTGGGAGGCTCCAGAGCCCTCCCTGTGTGCGGGACAGCGGCTGCAGCACCGCTGCGCCCGCGGGCGAGCAGCGCCCAGGAGCAGCTGCGCCAGCTCCGAGCCTGAAGGGAATCCTCAGCGCACACAAATGACAGCTGGCACTTCAGGGGCTGGCAGGAGAAGCTCAACCCATCTGCTCGCTGCCCTTCCCAGCCATGGCCACGCTGGTGCAATTGGAAGAGTCGCCCCTGCCCAGGAATCTCTCAGGTCGAAGAGAGGAGCAAAAGCCACGGGTTTCTGAGGTGTTAGCTGCCACTGCCTCTGGTTTTCCTTCCAATTCCTAAGGGGTTTTGACTGGTTTTACCATTTCAACACTTTCTGTGTAGAATGCTTATTTTATGATTGGCTTTTCACAAATGTTACTATGAATATTATATGTGTAATGTTAGAAAGTTATGCTGTATTAATTCTCTTAAGTAGTGTGTTAAATAGAGTTTTAGGTAACAACATAATATTAAAATAGAAACTCTGCAATGTAGGATTTTTTTACTTGCTCAAGCAAGAGATGAGATAATCAATAAACTCTTCACACAGGGATGGCGGTGACTTGGGGCACATAAAGAGTTACAACCTCCTTATCAGAAAAGACAAACATTCTTCCATCTTGTCTCCATCTTTATGGAAGCACCAGGATTAAGGGAAAGAAGTTGACAAAATCCAGAAAAGTTCCTAGTTTGCAAGTAATTTATGCATCATGTATGAGATACATGAATATGCAATAGGCTATTGCTTTAAAGATTATTCCTTTGTTCACAAGGCATGCTTGTCCTGGCTTAAGTGTCCGAGAGCATCTGGACGTCTATAATTTTTTGCTTTTTATTGTCTTGTAATTGTCCTAACTCTAAATTTGATTACTCTAATTGTGTTACTATTTTTATAACCATTTTATTATTATTAAACGTTTAAAATTTTAAAACCCAAGTGACCGGCGTTTTTCACAACGTTCCAGGCTCCCGGGGACCCCCTTATCGGTCTGTCCGACCCCGCAGGCTGCAGAGGGTCCCCCCGCTCCGGTGCCGCCCTTCTCCGCTCCCCAGCCCCGCCCCGCCGGTACCGGGCGATCCCCGGTGGCTCCGGGCTGACGATGCAGCGCCTGCCCCGGGCAGCCCAACCCCACCGCGGGAGGGTCCCACGCATCCCCGGCCCAGCGCCGGGGCTCTGCCGGCAGCCAGCACCGGGACCCCAAAATTCTGCTGTCCCGGGGCCACCGAGCGGGCACCCGGCCCTTGGCCCTGTCATAGATACATATTATAATATTGGCTTTTTGCAAATATTCCATTGGATTTTATATGTGTGGTGTTACAATAACTTTGTTATATAGTTTTTATTTCTGTTGTTCATTGATTACGTTCAGACATAGTAGTGCCATAGCTGATAGAAGCATGCTTGTGTTAAAATTCCTGCTTGGATGGGATAACATCCAGTGAGCACAGGATGAGGACACCTGTACAGATCTGCCAACCGTCAGCACTCACCGTCTGAAGGCAGTGTGGGCCGGGGCCAAAACTGAAGATGAGATAAAAAAGGACCAAAACCACAACCAAGGAATACACATGCCCTAAAAAGGTGGAACCGAGGAGGAGCCATGCTGAACAGTTCTTGGAATATGTAAACTAGCTTGGGAAAAAGTTTACTATGCATAAGGGACTATGAATATGCAACCGGCTGGTGTAGGGGAAAAGGTATTCAAGGGGTATCTCCGGAGATAACCGTGTGCTCTTGGCTCAGTGCCGAGATGCACCCGGCCGCAACAACCTTTGCTCTATGGCCCTTGTCTCCTCTTGTCCTGTATTAAACTTTTTAAATGTTCCCAGGGCAGTGAAGGTGTTTTTCCCAGCCCCGAGCAGAGAGCTCTGCCCGGCGGCTCCCGGGAAAGGCGGCGGCGCTCGGCAGCGGCCCCGGCCCGCCCGGCCCGCGGGAATTCCCCGCAGCGGGACAAAATCCTGCCCCGAAGGAGCGCTCGGAACGCCGCCTGCGGCTCCTCCGTGCCCCGCAGGTGCCGCAGCTGCCCCGCTGCGGCAGGCGCGGCTCTGGAGCAGGGAGGCTCTGCGGGACCCCCGGGCTGTGCCCCCTCCCGGGCCGTGCCCCGGGGCTGATGCTCGGCCCGGGCTCTCTCGCTGTCCCGGCTCCCGCAGGCTCCCGGCGGGAGCGGCACCGCCCGCCCGGCGCCGCAGGGCCGAGCCCTGCCCAGCAAAGGCTCCGTGTCCACGGCCGGGCCCTGCCGGGGCTGCGGCCGCTGCCCGGCCCGGCACAACCCGCAGCGCCCGGCGCGGCTCCCTCCAGCCGGGCACTGCGGCTCCAACCAGGCGGAATATTCAGCGCACGGAATCTCTGTCAGCTCTGCTCACATTGCAAAACCAGCTGCTGCTGAGGCAATCCCAGCTCCCACTGAAGCCTCCCACCCAAAATGCTGCCTTCAGCTCGGACACACCGGTAAGAAACCCAAGAGCAAACTGAAAGCTGATTAGAGAATCTTGCACAATCACACCCAAGAACATTTTGCTATAAAATCACAAATATTAACAGAAGCTGAGAAAGTTAACAATGTTAGAAAACAAGCTTCCAACAATGGGGCTCAAAGAGCTAAGGGCATGCGTTTGAATGGAATGAGCTTTCTCTTTCTGACATGTGAGCAATGCCATGGAATTTCCCAAACCAGAGAAATAGGGAGGCCTGGCAGCAGCAGCTTCACACACAGACACAGCAATGACACAGAACAGGGCAGGGCAAGAGGCTGACAGAACTCTAACCGTTACTTGCAATGAAGTACCTTTGTTTCCAGTTCTAATCTAGCCACTATTAATACAGAGTCCAAAAGACTAAAAATACTAGTAATAATAATAACAACTGTACCATTAATAGCAAAAATAGAGGTAATAGAAATGATAAGAATTAATAGTGGTAATAAAAACTCTACCATACTTATACCAGGTTTGCATGGCCAGGTTTTGGTAAGGGAGGAGCTCTAGGAGCAGCTTCTGTGAGAGCAGCTGCTCCTCCATGTCCCACAGAGTCAATTCCAGCCGGCTCCAGGACAGACTGGCTGCTGGACAAGGCTGGCCCAGTTAGAAATGGTGGTAACACCTTTGGAATAAGAGATTTAAGGAAATGGGTGATGCTGGAGTTGTGACTGTGAGCAGGGAGGAGCAGGGTGAGGACCTGTGAGGGGAACAGCTCTGCACACCCCCAGGGCAGGGCAGGGCAGGAGGGGCAGGAGCTGCTCCAGCTGCTGGAGCTGATTGCCCTGAGATTCCCTGGTCAGACCCTGGTGAGGCAGCTGGGCCCTGCAGCCCATGGAGGGCAGGCAGAGATGCACCTGCAGCGCCTGGAGGAGCCCGTGCTGGAGCAGGGGGATGACTGAGCGGAGGCTGTGACCCCATGAGAAATTTGTGCTGGAGCAGGGACCTGGCAGGGACCTGCAAACCCCTGGAGAGGAGCCCACACTGGAGCAGGGCCCTGCCAGGACTTGTGAGCCCATGGAGGAGCGAGCCACGCTGCAGCAGCTTGTGGAGAACTGCTGTCCGTGGGATGAACTCACCGTGGAGAAGTTCATGGAGAAGTGTCTCCAGAAGGGACCCCTGGCACAGCAGGGGAACGACTCCTCCCCCCGAGCAGCAGGAGAAACAACAGGGGATGAACTGACCAGAGCCCCCATTCCCAGTCTCCCTGCACCCACTGGGGGGGGAGGTAGAGCTGGGAAGGAGGGAGGGAAGGGCAGAAGGTGTTTTTAAAGCTTGGTTTTACTCCTCACTATCCTGCCCTGATCCAGATAGCAATAAATTCCATTAATATCTCCAATTTTGGAAATGTTTTGCCCATAATGGTATTTGCTGAGTGATCTGTCCCAGTCCATAGCTCAACCCATAAAGCCTTCATTCTGTTTTCTCTCTGCTGTCCATCTCTGGAGGGGAGTGAGAGAGCAGCTTTGGTAGGTGCCTGACATCCAGCCAGGGTGAACAGCCAACACTTCCTTTCCTTCATTCATTCTTTCTTTCCAGAGGTCACTGTGAAGGGGTTGAGTGGGGCTTTGAAGGAGGGAGTGAAGGTGGTGGGGAGTGGTGGGGACAGGAGCCACAGGGACGAGGGACAGGCATCAGAGGGGCTTGGGCAGCTGGCAGGGGGCACGGCCTGTCCCCCTGGCCCAGCAGCAGGGGACAGGGGGCACGGCCTGTCCCCTGGCCCAGCAGCAGGGGACAGGGGGCATGGCCTGTCCCCCTGGCCTGGCAGCAGCCCCGTGCCCTGCCCAAGGCGCTCCCAGCAGGGGCTGGACCCCAGAGGCAGGGGGAGACCCCAGTCCTGGGGCAGCGTTTCTGCCCCGTCCCCTGTCCAGCCCAGCCTGCCCCGTGTGCGCAGTGACCGCTGGCACGGGCTGCCCTGGACACTGTGACCTGCTGGGGACACTGAGAGCTGCCCCGCTGTGACACTGCCCTTGGGATTGCACAGGCACCAAACAAACCCCAGCCAGCAGCGCCCCTTGTCATGTCCCAGGCACTGGAGAGCATCAGAGCCAGCCCCGCTCCTGGTGATGTCCCAGGCACCAGGGCACATCCCAGCCCCGCTCCTGGTGATGTCCCAGGCACCAGAGCACATCCCAGCCCCGCTCCTGGTGATGTCCCAGGCACCAGGGCACATCCCAGCCCCAATCCTGCTGATAAACAGATTTCAGGGGCACAAAAACAGTTGCAGACTTCCCATACTTTAGGGATCCATTAAGCACAGGAAAACGGCAAAGATTCATTTGTCACGTATGCATGGGAAAGTCAGAAATGTCAGAACGAGGAAGACTTATTTTACTTCCTCATTTTGGAGACTCCTCCCCAAAATGGCCCCGGGAACAGTACCACACATGCTTAATAGCCTTTTTGCCAATTAGCATATGAAGCGGAGCAGAGGAAGTGACAGGGATATGAATATGCATTCATATTTTGTGTATTCAAGACCTCTGTAAATAAAAAAGCTTTGTAATACCTGTGATTTTTGCAGTGTGCATTAGGGAATTATCCCACGTACTGCCCAGCTGTCTCAATAAACATACACTTTCTAACTTTAAACTCTTAGAGAGTTTTTGTCTGTCTCAGTTGGATATCGATATTAGATTGATATTCATATTTTAGTAAATCATTGTCTTAAAGAAGTCCTAGTATGTGTATTAACATGCCTTTTCTTAATATTCTAATAATTATTGTTGCATTGCTTCAAGATAAACTGGTATGATTCAAGGAATATCCACTGAGGTACACACAGAGATTGGATTTTTCATAAGCAAAGTGCAGTTGTAAAGTTTTTTCACTGAATTCTGCCACTTGTCATCATTTTAAAAGTTAAAAGTCAGCTATTAAAGTCAATAAAAAATTTCTAACTTCTAACAAAGGGAAAAAAGTATATGGTTTGCACTAGATAAAATATAAATACAGAAAATATCTCCCAACCGAGTTCCTTGCCCTTATCAAAACATCTCCCAATCAAGTTCTTTGCCCTGAACCTGGCTGGTAAAGAAAAATATTATCAGTAAACCTGGATGAAAGTTTGCATAAGTTAATAGTATTCAAAATACATGTGCTGTTCCTATTATTATTTCTTAGACAAAGAAAAAAGGGGAAAGGGGTTGGATTGAGGGCACACCCTCCTCCCCTCTGAGTCTGTTCTCATGTTTTACAATAAATCCTACAACAGTACAATGCAGCTGCCTAAAATATGGACACTGGAAACCACAGACAGCATTAAAAATGATCACCTGCCTCATGGACAGTTCATAGAAGGACTTGATTTCTTTACAAATTATTTCTCAAGTTTACAAACAGTTTTTCTGTTTACAGACTCTTTTCTGGGAGTTTGGTTTTTTTCCAAGGGATCAAGTGCTGAAAGGTTGTTTTATAAAATTGGGTTTTTCTCTAAGGGTTAAATGGGCTCAGGGTTAAATACTTTCTGCTTTTAGAGATAAGTTCAATTTGTAACCAAGAAGCATTATGCCTGTGGCCTGAGTTCTCCCCTAACAGTTCCTGGAGGGGAATGCTGCAGCTCCAGTGCAAATTAGATGCACGCTGTCCTCTGTCCCCATGTTTGCAAAGGGCCCTTGCAGATGGGTGACAGAGAACAATACACAGAATTTGATAAAGAAAAGAAGGGTGAGGTGTTCCCATGATTGACAGGGGTCTTGACCAATCAAATATCTCCCAAAACTGCAGGCACCTCACAGGCCAGAACCTGAAGGGGCGTGGAGCTCAAACCAATGAGAGCTTCCAGGCCTGGTCTTTCAAATGCCCTGTCTAAGGGGGGGCTTGGGAAATAAAATCTCTCTGTTGCCCCATGAACTCGGGAGGAGCAGTCTTTGTCTCCTGTGCCCTCGCTGCCCCATGAGACCAAAGAGATGTTCACCAGGGCCCTCCCTATTTGTGGCCGTCCATTGCCCAGCTGAGCAGGCAGCCAGTTGTGTTTGCAGTGAGCTGCCACAGGAAGACACACAGCAGCTGGAGATTTGAATAGCAGGGCTTGGGCCAATTCTTCTTCTTTCAGAGTGCAAGAAAGACGCAAAAGCACAAGGAAACATGGCAGTGTTTCGGTGGAGTCTCTTTGTCCTGTGAAGTTCAGTAGTTGTTGGTGTTTCTGTGCTGCTGCTAATCCCTTCCATGAAAAAATCATCCCAGGAAGGAGCAACAACATCTGACACGCACCAAGTGTTGCCCCCAGTTGCTCCAGGTGCTGCTACCAACAGCCCCTGTAGGACGGAGCACAGCCCCCAGTGCACACCAGCTTTGGCTGCCCTCTGGCAGAGAAGCCCTTTTGGGACACAGGTTTCTGGGCAGGAGACGGGCACCGGTGCTGCCAGGGCTCGGGGGAACTCTGCTTGGGCGGGGACTGTGCCTCACCTGCTGCTGTCAGCACTGCCCAGGCCCCAGGGCTCAGAGCAGCATTCCTGCCCTGGCCCACACGTTCCTGGTCTGTGTCCCATGGCCGTGCTTAGGATGGCCACCATGTGGGACGCGTCCCGAGGAGGCCGTGCCAGCTTCTGTGGAGGCCCCGTGCCCTTCCCGCCGCGGCTGCGTCGGCAGCTGCGGGGGCTCCTGCTGCTCTGAGCCCGCAGAGCAGGGCAGCGTTTGCTGATGGGCTGAGCCCTTCCTAAAGATCCTGTTGGGCTGTCTGACACACCTGGGGCAAGGCATTCCTTCCACCCTGGGCCACTCTGGGGGGCTGGGGGTGGCCCCAGGGCAGGTGGCAGTGCGTGCAAGGGCCCTTGGTGACACGGTGCAGCATGGTCACCGTGGAATGGAACGGGACAGGGGATCCAAGGGCCCTTGGTGACACGGTGCAGCATGGTCACCGTGGAATGGAACGGGACAGGGGATCCAAGGGCCCTTGGTGACACGGTGCAGCATGGTCACCGTGGAATGGAACGGGACAGGGGATCCAAGGGCCCTTGGTGACACGGTGCAGCATGGTCACCGTGGAATGGAACGGGGCAGGGATTCCAAGGGCCCTTGGTGACACGCTCTGGCAGAGGTGTTGGCAGTTACAAGTTACAGTTACACTCCACAGTGCTCGGTGCACACGACGAGAGAGGACGCGAGAGAGCGGTGCTGTGAGGAGCCCTCGCACAGACACTCGTTCCTTGCTGACCCAGAGCTTTCCAGAGGTATTACTTCTGCAGGTGACCTCGTGGGCAGACCAGAGCACTTGGTGACCCCTGGCCTTCCCGAGGCATCTCTTCTGCAGCTGCCCTCGAGGGCAGACCGTGGCATTTGCACCATCCTTGACAGGAGTCTCCTGTCCTTGTGGCTGGAGCCCCAAGAGCAGAGTGCAGGACTTGCTGTCCTGTAGCCTTGCCAAGACTTCACTCTTGCAGGTGCCCTCAAGGCACGACTGCAGCACTTGCTGACTTGGACCTTTTCCTTTTCACCTTCTGCAAGCAGCCATGAATCCAGGCAGCGACGTAGAGCTCAGACCTGCGAGCGTGCCCAAGCTGGCCTGGGGGAAGGAGGAGAAAGAAGTTCCTGGAGCTGCCCGAGCACAGCAGCCTGAAGAGGTGGAGCAGTTCCAGCCACGGCAGAAGGGTGAGTGGAAGAGCTGGGCCACAGGGATGGTGCCTGCAGCCAGCTTGGCCCCATGCCATGCCATGCCATGCCATGCCATGCCATGCCATGCCATGCCATGCCATGCCATGCCATCCCATCCCATCCCATCCCATCCCATCCCCTGGGGCCATGCCCATGGACAGGATGGAATAGGGGCCAAGCAGACACCCCACAGCCGTGCTCCGTGCCCTGGGCCGTCACCTGCCTCTTTGCCAGGTGCAGCCGTGCAGTGCACACGAGAGCAGGAACGCACCCGTGGCCGCTTCCGCAGAACAGCGCAGGTACCTGCAGCCATCCCCACCTGGGCTGGGCCTGCTGGCACTGCTCAGCCCAGCAGCACGCCTGCAGCACTACATGGCTTCTTGCCCTTCTCCTACAGCTCGTTTGCAAATTCATCAAGAGAATTCGGCAGGAAGAGACCGGCGCCATGGGCCCTGGGCTCAGAGCCTACTCAGAGCTCCTCGGACATGAGACCAGTGCCGCCCTGCTGGATTTGCTTGTGCAGAGGGGTGTTTCCAGAGCAGAGCAAGTAGGCAGCTGTGGCCAGGCTTCAATTCCCCCATGAGTCACACGGCTTCCCAAGCCACAGTGCTGGGCCCTGTGAGCCTTTGAGGCCATCACATTGTGGTGGGAAGGGAAGCACTTGTCTGGGGACACTGGGAACACTGCTCCCTCTGGCAGCTTCCCAAGTCTCCCTGTGCCTTCTCCAGGTGCCTGCCATGGTGAGGTACATCCACCAGTGGCTCATGGCCAATGATTCTGCAGAGCACAGGCTGGACAACGCCCTGCTGTATCTCACAGAAGCGCAGCCAAATGACGCAGTAATGACACTTCTGCGTGTGGCCCCATCCTGTGACAGGTACGGGGCCCACCTGCCCAGAGGGCTCAGGGCTCACCCCAACCCATTGCCCTGCACAGCCTGTCCCAGGTGTCTGACCCACAGAGAGTCCCAGGGCCCTCTGGCTGCTCCCTTTGCCAGCCCTGGCATGTCAGCCCCCGAGCCTGCTGCCATGCTCCCTCGCTGCCCCACAGGGGCCTGTCCCCACAGGGCTGGGCTGCCTGGCTGCTGCTGGAGAGGGGCAGTGAGCAAAGGCAGAGCCGTCGGTCAACCCGGGCCCCTAGAGATGCCCAGGCCACGGTGCTGTGTCTGAGATCCCCTGAGACAGATCTCTAACCCCACAGAGCTGCCATGGCCATGTGGAAGACCATCATGTGCACGCCCTGGACTGCAGAGCTGGCACAGCAGATACTCCTGGATGTGCTGGGGAGCTGGCCAGAGCACAGCACGTGCACCTCCGATGGGGACAAAACGGGTGTCTTTGTCCTGGCTGTGAGTTTCTGCCAGTGGCCTTTGCTGGCCCCAAGGCCACCTGTCCAGCAGCTCTCCATCCTCCTTCCCCCACTGCATCTCCCTGCCTCAGGGCCTGAAAGCTGGCCTAGGGACAGCTGCAGGGCCACCAGGCCCGCTGCTCCCCCTGTGTCTGTCTGGGCCTCTCCCTGCCACGCTCGGGCCCTGTCACACGAACACCTCGGCACTGAGCGCTGTCTCAGGGGGCTTTGTCCTTTGCAGGCAACTGTGGTAATATGGAAGATCCTCCAGGAGCGCTGTGTCCCAGATATAGTGGATGAGCATTTCCCGCAGTTATTTGTGCATCTGCTCTTCCAAGTGTTCTCCAGCACCAAAGAGATGCCAGAGGCGGTTGGTACCTTCTGGAAGGGATGCCAGGAAGAACACGGCCTTGCCACCAGCCCCAGCAGGTGCTCTATCCCAGTCCTTCTGTACCTGCCACATGGCCAGGGCAGGAGCCAGTGCTCCCAGTGTGACCCGGGCTTTGCTCTGCACTCAGGTTTGCAGTGAGGACCCTGAAGTCCCTGCTGTGCCAAATGGACTATGAGGATGTGGTGTTGTCAATGGAGCGCAAGCGTGGCTGGGACACGCTGCTCTGTGCTGACACCCACATTTATGCCGTGGGTCTGCTGGCCAGGTGAGACCCCCTTCTCCCCATTGCTCCCGGCATTTGTGCTCTGTGTCTGGGGTATTCCACTCAGTCCCTGTGGCTGTGGGCCAGAGGCACGAGGGACGGCCAAGCAGACTGGGAAAGGCTGGGAGAGGAGGGTGCCCAGTAGCAGCCACATCTCAAAGGGCCCAGGTCTCCCTGCAGGGTGGGGGGTAAAGACAAGAACTGCATCAGTCTGTCCTGGGAGGGGCTTCCCCCCCCAGCTCAGGGTCTTAGTGTCATAGGAGCAGGCCCCCAGCTGGGTGATCATTATCACTGACTCCATATATTTCAGAGGTCCGATCAATAATAATTATTATTAAGAAACCCAGTGTTCTTATAGATAGTTATGATATAGATTGATTTAATGGGTTTTCAAGTCTAAACATTATCACCATTAGTTAATTAAAAAATCACGCTTAGGTAGACAAATCTCCGTAACATATTCAGATGTTCACAATACCAGGTGCAGCATGTTAAGATAAGAATGTTTTTTCATTCTTTCCTCTGATCTTCTCAGACTTTCTCAGGCGATGCCTGGGAAGGTTGTCTGTTTCTCTCTGAGGCCAGAGAGCTGCTGCCACATCTTAGTGCCATTTTCCGCCTTCCAGGGAGATGCACAATGAATCCATCGATTTGTGTAAAAGCATCTCAGACTGTCTCCTTCAGTTGCTCCGCAAAGAGATGCCATACTGGAACTTCCCTGCCCTGGCATTCCTTGTGGGGGTGAGTTTGAAGGCCGGCACTGCCTCCCAGCTCTCTGCCCTCTCGTAGCCGCAGCTGCCTGGGACGGTGCCCACGCCCTGTGCTGCTGCCTGGTCCCCGCCCTGTGCGGTTCTGGGCTCCTGCAGGCCGGGTCCCCTGTCACTGCCCTGTGCCTTTCAGGTCCTGCATTGCCTGGACTTGGGTGCATGTGGTGACAGCATCATGGATCTCTTGTCGAGGCACTTGCTGAGTGAGTGCACAGAGATGCGCCGCCAGGTTCTGAGGGCCCTCCTCTTGCTCAGGGATAATCCCTCGCTGGTAAGGAGGGGCAGCAGCTGAAGCCGTGCAGGCAGCGTGGGGCTGGGGAACGCAGTTGCTGGAACTTGGCTGGGCTTCAGGCACTGGGGCAGCCGCTCCCAGCTCTCCTGCCTCCCACTTCAGCTGCCCGAGGGCTGTGGGACAGGCCTTTGGCCTCTGGGCCCTGTGGCAGCAGGGTGGCCTTTCACACACCTTTGCTCCGCACAGGCCAAAAGAATGTGGAGCCTGACCGAAAGCCTCGGGGAGCTCCTGCAGGAAAATGACAGTGATGTGGTCAGGATGGCCATTGTTCTAGTTAGTGATTTGTTCCTGGACAATGACGCCCCAATACCCAGCCCCATCGCCCTGCAGCTGGCTAAGGTGCTCCTGCCACTCTTTGAACACGTAAGGCTCTGTGCCCTCAGCCATGGCCACTGGCTGCTGCCCAGACACTTGGTGCCCTGTGGAGATGCAGGCCTGCACCAATGTGGGCCAGAATCAGCTGATGCCAAGGTCTTGTTTCCTTCCTGTTACACAGGATGACAGGCATGTGCAGTGGATCTCCATGTTTGTATTTCGAACCTTGCTGTCTACTGCAGAAGAGGAAGGAAAAAAGCTCCTGATGACACAAGTGTGTCACAGCCTGCTCCCACTCTTCTTCCACTGCCATGATGAGAATCAGAGTGTGGCAGAGGTGAGGACTCGCGGGCTGCTGCTGTTCCCCTGGGAGAGGGCTTGGCTGCCTCCTACCCTGGCACCTAGTAGGCTGGATCCTCCTCCTGGCCCTGGCACAGGGATGCTGATCCTGGGCTGTAGGGCGATTTCCGTGTCTCTACTGCTCTCCAGGCTTCTCAGGAAACCCTCCTTTGTGTGGCCAAATTCCTGAACAGGAGACATCTTGAAAAATCTGTAAAGAAAGAGAAACTGTGGAAGTTCATTGAGATCCTGGTAAGGAGGGCCGGGAAGCCGCAGCCCCAGCCTGGAGCAGCCCCTGAGCGCGGTGCTCGGTGTGCGGGCTGGCAGCTGTGCCCCTGCCCGCTGCTGCAGCCCGAGGCCGCGCGGGCTCTGCTCCAGGCTCCTGCGGCCCCAGCCGGGTGCCCATGGAGCCCCGGCCCGGGGGGCTGCGGGGCCAACCCTTCCCTCCTGTCGCTCTCTCCAGCTGGCAGAGGACAGCAGCAGCGTGGCCGAGCACCTGCGCCGGGCCCTGCCCTACCTGCAGAGCCCACAGGAGCCCCTGCGAGAGGCGGCCGTCAGGTTCATGGGTGAGCCACGAGCCGGGCCAGTAGGGCGTGTGGGCACAGGGCTGGCGGCGCCGCTGGCAGGGAGCTGTGCCGCTGGGCCTGACAGGCTCTGTGTTCCCAGGGACGGCCGGGCGGCACCTGAGGGGGAGGAAGGAAGAGCTCCAGCTCCTCTCTGAGGGTGAGTGAGGGCAGCGGGCTGCCAGCGGGGGCTGCCGGGGGAGCTGTGAGCCCTGCCCCGGCTGCGGAGGGCTCTGCTCCCTGTGCAGACCAGGGCCGGCGTGGGCAGAGCACACAGAGCTTTCAGGGCACCTGGGGGATTCGTGGCCAGCAGCTTCGGGCTGATCCGGCTGGTCCCTGCTCCCTGCTGGCCATGGCCAGAGCTGGCTGGGATGGCCGTGGCACAGAGTCCCCTCGGGTCCCCTCAGATGTGGGAACTGACCATGGCTCTGTTCCTCTCTCTTTCAGCCCTTGAAGGCCTGACCAATGACATCAGTGACGCCGTCGGAAGCCTGGCAGTTCAGACACTGTACATCCTCCAGGAAGCAGAGAGAGCTCCATATTCCATCTTCAATAACCTGTGTGATCGGCTCTGCAGGGCATGGGGGAGACGGCCTCGTCTGTCGGGGCTCGGCTGGCTGCGCTGCTGGAGCTCTGCAGAGAGCTGATTCCAGAGGCTCTGTCTGCTGGGGCCACCTGAGCCAGCAGGAATGTTTTATTTCTTTAACATTGTTCTTTTCTTCTTTTGTTTCTCTTTAGCATGTTAATATAGGATGTGTTGTAATAGACAGACTCTCAGCATCTTTCTTTTGCTGCCCAGGCTCTGCAGGGCCTAGGGAAAGAGGGAGAAAAGGGTTCCTGGGCTCAGCAAGCTGCCCAGGCTTGCAGGGTTGCAGGGAAAATGGCCAGAAGCCCCTTGGCCTTTGGTGGCTCTGATGAAGCCCTTGTGCTGCCCACAGAGCAGATGGGCAGGGGCTGGAGCTGTGGGGATCTCTGTGAGAGCGGTGCCTGGAGATGGCCACAAGCCCTGTCCCAGGCAGGAAGCGCCATCCGTGTCCTCCTGCCCGCGTGTTCCTGGCTGGATTGCTGAGGGCTCCCAGGTGCCTCTTGGTGGGGCTCCTCTGGAGCTCCTGTGGGGCTGCGGCGCTGCTGCCGGGCAGGTTGGCCGGGCTGGGGAGAACCTGAGGGGACGGGCCCACGAAGGGATGAGGGGCTGCGGAAGCCCTGACAGGACAAGGCAGTGGGAAGGCACGGGGGGGACGTGTGAGGGAGTGGGTAACGTTGGCTCGGGGAGGAAAGTGGGTTGGAGCCAAAGAGACCACTCACCTCGATGTTCGTGTGGCAAACAGAGCACATTTATTCTCAAGCCCTTCCTTCTAAAGGGCCTCTGAAAACCCAGTCTGGATGATTTCACTGGTCTGATCTCTGTGCCCCTTCAGATTCTGGCCTGGGCAATGCCTGCAGCCTTGGGACAGCTGCAAACAGGGAGCATTCCCTGCCACAAAGAGCCAAGGTGGGGCTGCAGGGCAGCTGCTCCAGCCCCGACTGCACTGCTGAATGCTGTGCTCTGGGGCTGGGGCTCCCTGCACAGGGGACTGCACTGGTGTGCCAGGGGAGACAGAGAAGCTGCAGCTTCAGCCTTACCGAGGTGGGTTTGTGGGCTGGGATGAGTGAGGAGGCTCCAGGAGATTCACAGAGCTCATCCTGCTGCAAGGACGAGGAAAAGGGAGCGGGAACTCAGCAGTGAGGAGAGCTGGGGGCTGGAGAGCAGCTCTGAATGACACTAAAATCCCACCAGACCTCTGAGACATTGCTGCTCCTCAGCAGTGAGAGGATGAGTCCCTAAGCCTGGGGGCTCGGCCTTCCTCATGGTGAGGGGCACCAGGGAAGGCAACAGTGTTATGGAGACTGGAATGGGCTGGGAACTCACTGGGGGAAAAGAGGGAACAGTTGGGAAGTAAAAGGCAGGTGGGGGAGAGAACTGGTCAGAGAAGTGCTGAGCTACTGCTTGAGCAAGCTGCAAAAAGTCATTTGGGGTCATCCCAGATTGATTCAATTTCAGAAGTTATTGAACAAGCTTATTTTTTGGGTGGTGGCATGTTTTCTCTTGGAGGTGTACACTCTGCAAACTTGAGCTGTGTTGCTGAAATGCTCAAGCCAGTCTGTGCTGCAGGGCACCCCATTTCTCCTTTGGCTGATTGCAGCCCAGTGCTGAGCTCCAGCAGGGCCCTGGCAGAGCCCAGAGCAGCCTCAGCACCCGCAGAGCCCGGCTGCAAGGAGAGAAACCAGAAAGCCCCATCAGCTGAAGGCTCCTGTCCCCTTGTCCCAGCCGCCCGTGGTGCCCAGGCCATGCTGGCCGTGCCAGAGCTGTGCCCAGAGCTGCCCATCACTGCTGCCTTTGGGAGCAGAGCAGGAGGGCAGGACATGTGCCCAGCCTGCAGCCAGCCACGGCACCTCCAGCCCTCAGCAGCTGCCCAGAGCAGGACGCTCCTGTGCTCACTGCCATCTCCCCAAAGCTCTGATCCCACCATCCCCAGCAGACAGGACCCACCTCACGCCATCCCCCGCTGGAAGAAAAGATGCTCCCAAACGATGCCCTCAGCCTTCTCCAAGGGCACAGCCCATCCACACCACAGCTGCTCCCAAGCACTTCCTGATCCAGACTGGACTCCACCTGAAACACTTCCTCTAGAAAGACAAACATCAAATTATGGAAAATAGGTTACAGAGAAAAAGGGGAACAAGAAAAAAGGTCAAAAATCTTATCTCTGTCAGGGCCCTAAGGAAGGCCCAACCCCTGCATGCCAGGGAAAAACCCACCATGGGTGAGGGAATCCCAGGCTTTCTCCCTTCCCCTGCACTGCCCCCATGGTGATCCCAAAGCAAACAAGGGCAGTGGAGCAGCCCAAGTCCTTCCTTGCCTGCAAAGCAAAGCAGCCCCTGCACAGGGTCTGGAGTCCCACCTCTGCTCCCACCATGGGGGTTTGTTTGTGTCAGGCTGGCTGCCCCAGCCCAGCCCCAGCCCGGGGCACAGTGGGTGCTGGGGGCTGTTGTCAGGGCCAGGAGCCCACTCCCATTTCATATCCACCCCAGCCCATGTCCCCAGCCCTGCCAAAAGCAGCCTGGCAGCCGACTGAAGGATCAGCTGCATCCGCCCCAGCAAAGGGGGAACCTTTGGTTCCCGGCCAGGCTGTGCAATGCCCAAATCTGGGAGCATCCCCCTGCGTGTGGACTCATCTGCAAATTCCCTGTGGAACCTGGCTTTCAAGGAGATGTCAGAATCAAAGTCCACCATCTTCAGCCTGCCAGAGACCAGGTGGAGCAAGAGGTTGTCATCCTTGACGTCATCCTCGCTGTCCCCAGCAGCAGCAGCCCCACCTGGGACAGCTTGTCCAGGGGCTCCTTCTTCCCTGGGCCAGACCAGGCTGTCAGGGCTCTGCCCAGGGCCCCAGCATCCATGAACCATGGCAAGCAAAATCAGGGGGATGGTGGCCCCCTGTGCTTGCCACACCAGGTCTCCAGCTCAGCTCCAGCCCATGAGCTGTGTTCCCTTCTGCTGACCCCTGCTCAGAGCTACAGGCAGGACAAAACCTGTCTGGTTGGCTTTGCCACTGAGTGCCAAGCGATGTGTGCAGCTGTTACCTGCCAGGCCCCTGGATCCAACTGTGCACGTGGATCTCTCCCATCTTCTAGGGCAGAGGAACTCCCTTCACCCAAGGATCACGGAAAAGCTCTTCTAAGGATGGCCTGTTCAAGGGCTGCATGGACAAACACCTCTTAATGACATCCAGGCACTCTGGGGAGAGAAACCAGCAATCACCAGTCAGCTGGAGAAGTTGCCCCCTGTTCCCATGCCCAGGCCATGCTGAGTGTGCCCAGAGCTGGGCCTAAACTTCCCCATGGATTCTCTGTTTGGAGGAGAGCAGGAGAACAGGACATGTGCCACCTCCTCAGCAGCTGCCAGAGCAGAATGCCCATGAGCTGCTGCTGTCTCCCAGCACTGGTATTCCCCCTGTGCCCACAGATGAGGATCCACCTTGAGAGAGCCATGGTGGGAACAAGATCTTTCCCCAGATATCTCCTGGCCCCTCCTGAATGGGAGCTTCCCCATGACCAGGTGGTGCAGCAGGAGGCCCAGGGACCAGATCGTCGCTGCCTCGCCGTGGTAGCGTTGCTGGTGGATCCCCTCTGGTGGGCTGTAGGACAGGGTTCCTGTGGAACACAGACACAGTTCATCAGGGGGATGCTGCAGCCTCCAGCGCCTGGAGGAGCAGCCCCCACGCCTCCTCCTCCGGCAGGAACCCCCGCTCCGCCAGGAAACCCGACAGCTCCTGGCACCGCTCCGGATGCTCCAGCACCAGCACAAAGCTGTCGGGGAGCTGAGGCCACTCCTGGAGCTGAATGACACCAGCACAGCCAGAGGAGACCTTGTCCAGCAGCGCGATCTCCAGGGCTGCACTGGTGCCGTGGGGCTGCGGGAGGAGCACGATGCCGTCAGTGGGGCTGATGCCGTGCCGGGGGTCGGGAACCCCTCAGCCAGCCCGGGATGCTCTGCACCCCCCACGCCCGCTCTCCCTCCAGGCGTCCTGGCAGCTCCCACCCTGCCGGGCCCCGGCTCAGCCCCGCCCGGCACGGCCCGGCTTCTGCCGCTGGCCCGGCTCACTCACCAGCTCACCCTAGTGCTGGTTGCTTTCGCTGCTTTCGCTGCTTTTGCTGCCACTGCAGCCGCTGCAGCTGAAATTCCATGTCCGTGTGTCCCCGTTTCCATGTGTCCCCGTGTCTGTGTGTCCCTGTATCCATCTGTCCCGTGTCCGTGTGTCCCCGTGTCCATGTGTCCCCGTGTCCGTGTGTCGAGTGTCCGTGTGTCCCCGTGTCCGTGTGTCCATATCCATGTGTCCCTGTGTCAGTGTGTCCCGTGTCTGTGTGTCCGCTGCCCGCTCGCCCCCGTGCCCAGCCCCGCGCTCCCCGGGGCAGCTCCTGAGCCTGTCCAAACACGGGAACTTTGCCGTGTCCAGCCCAGACCCAGGGCCTGGACTCCTGCCCAGGAGCACAGGAATCCCCTCGGTCACTGCTGTGCATTGTCCCTGCTGAGGGTCAAACACTCTTGGAGCACATTCCCTCAGTGCTGAATTTGTACCTGACCCAAGAACTGCACTTAGTCCCCAGCACTGATCTCCAAAAAGAAAACACCAAAAAACAAAACAAAACAGGGGAAGGCAAACTGTGTGTAGCTCATGATATTTTACACTGTCTAAAACTTGCCACGTCGTGGATCATAAAAGTGAGATCCACTTGCAATTAATGGGAAGGAGAAGTAGTGAAAGATAGAAAAGGGTAGCATAAAAATAAACAGAGAAATACATCTTGGATTGTTTCTTTCCATTTTCATTTCATTTCTTAAAAGCTGTTTCAGTTTTCCAAGAACCTTTGCTGGAAGACGAGGAAGCTTTGAGCAGCTTTTGTCACAAGATGTGCCACCAGCTGCAGCTTTTCTTGCCTTTCCACACCATGTGTGCAGCTTGACTCTTGCAGAAAAGTGGGACAAATAGTTGAAGAACTTTACAATTTGTTCTTTCTTTATCTTGTGGGCTGGGCAGTTGGGCCATTGGTGAGATTTTCACTGTTATTGTTCTACCCTAAGAAACCATGATGGGCTACCAGGAATTGTCAGGGAATGCAAGCCTGACTGAATGCAGAGAAAGAATCTCCAGAGCCTGCAGCCAGAAATGGAGAGCTGTGTGATAATCATTCCAACACCCCTATGGACAGCTTGAAAGTGATGTAGAAGATGAAAATGGGCTGACAGAGGGAGTTTGTTTCTGTGTTCAGTTTAGAAGCTTCCACATCTCATGCACTGATATATAGCAAGAGTTCAATCAGTTCATGAAAAGCACCAGAACAATCTGGACCTTTCAGGAGATGACTGTAAGAACCTGAAAAGGAGAAATGCAGGCAATGACTTGGTGAACTTTGTTTGGAAGAAGGGTCACTTTTTCCAAATAATTTCTAATCCATCTCCTCTGCATTTGTCTTTCTGAAAAAGGCCATTTTCATCCCAGATTCCCCATGAAATGGGAACCCTGAGCTTGTGGAAGTGCCTGAAAAATGCCCTGTTCCTCTGCAGGGACACTCGGGCTGAGACAGGTGCCGGAGCCCTCTCTGGGGAAGCCTCCTCCGAGCTGGAATTTGTGCTCTGCTTGGAGAGGAGGAGGGCCGCAGGACATTCCATCTGCGCCGCTGCCCCGCAATGGGCGGGAACGCTGTGGGGAAGGCTGGGGGACACTGGAGCGGGATATGGATGGCACTGGGGGGACTGAGAGGGCCTGGGAATGAACTCAGGTGTATTGGGAGGGACTGGGCTGTACTGGGAGGGACTGGAGGGGTTGAATGGGCTGTTCCCGCCCCCCACTGCCTCCCATTGGCCGAGGCTCCTGCCTATCACGGCTCCAACCAATCAGCGTCAGGAATCATGGCTTTGGGAGCGGTGCCTGGAGTCTGCGCCATCTTTTCTTTTGCCTATAACTCCCGTCATGCTCTGCGGCCCCATAGAGCCCCAGTAAAGCCGGGACTACAACGCCCGTCATGCCCCGCGCTCCACAGAACACCGGTACCGCCCCCATCTGTCCCATCAGTGTCCCCCAGACCCTCCGGGACCCCCAAGTGCCCCTCAGCGCCCATTCGGGACCACCAAAATATTACTGGCAAAGTACAAAAGAACAAGAAACTTTGGAAAAGCGTTTAATACAAATCCAATCCAACTTAAATCACTTGTCACAGCTGTAACTTCATTCCGTCAGCCCATTTAGCCTGGAAAGCCCTAAACACTGAAGTTGTTCAGGTACCCACAAATGTTCCATATAAAGAGCATTAGAAGGGGAGGAAAGAGAGAGAGAGACAGGAAGACAGAAGCTCCACAGAAAGACACACATGTGGCTCTGAGCTCCCGGGGCTCCAGTGTGGGCATGACACAAACCCCAGGAGAAGGCAGAGTCCATAAGAGAGGCTGACATTGTGCTCCTTGGTTTTAAGCCCCTGGGCCTTCGTGGGCCTCCCCCCAGTTGGGACTTCTGATATCTCAGGTGTTCAGAGCTGGGTCAGCGCTGTCCCAGCAGAGTGACTGATTGACAGCTCAGCCCAAGGTGTCTGGGGACATTGATCTCTTCCAGCCTCTGACAGCGACCACGGTGACACTGGGGAACCTCATGGAGCCTCATGGAGCCATGGGTCAGTTGTGACAAGGCAGGTCCAAGGACACCCTGGTGACACTGGGGAACCTCATGGAGCCATGGGTCAGTTGTGACACTGTGGGGACCTCGTGGAATCAGAGGGGACCATTGGGAAGCTCCCATGGATCCAAGGGCCCAGGGTGACACTGTGCAGCCCAGAGTGTCACAGAGGAGCCATTGTGACACTGTGGGTCCCCATGGAACCAAGGGAACATGGGACAGGCTGATGCCTTAAGTTTTAGCTTCCATATTTTCCCAATTCTGTCCTGTATCTGTAACTCTAAACTTCATGCAGAGTGTCAGCAAGTTTTCTTACAGTGTAGTCAGACAAAACAATCCTTTTCCTGCCCGAGAACCAAAGACACCGCTGCAGCTTTGGGCCCAAAAAGTGAAAACAACAGCAAATTGAGGAGAGCAGACTGGGAGGGTGGGGCTGCATAATCTGAAGCTGTAATTGGACAATTAACCTCAATATGGAAATGAACCAAATCTTACAAAAGTGTGAAAATGCGTGACCTGGCGTCCATCCTGGATGTACCCTCAGCCAGGCCCTTGTGCTGCCCAGGTGAATCCTTTGAAGGCCTTTTTAATAAATCCCCACTTTACTCCTGTAACACTGTCCAGCCTCTGCTCTAGGTGGCTTCTCAAGGCATCAAGGCCTGGCTGGCTGGGCCACCTGGGGGCCACCTGACAGGTCCAGCTGACCTTGGCATGTCCAGGGCTGCTGCTCATCTGCCCCTGGAGCACTGGGGCTCGGTGCTCTCCTTCCTGTGGAAAGAACTGTCCTTCTCCTCCAGGTGCCCATGGCCAGCATTTGGATTCCTCTTCTTAGTTTGCTTCTATGCAAAGATTGTTCCCAGATGAAATCTGCCAGGACAGACAGGTCTGGCTGGCTTGGCCACCCAGGGGCCACCTCTCATCTGCCTGTGAAACACTGGGACCCTGTGCTTTTCTTTCTTATGGGAAAAAAGCACCTTTCACATCCAGGCACCCATGGCCAAAGTTGGGAATCCACCTCCAGGATTCCCTATATCCAAGGATTTCTCCCAGGTGAAAGCTTCCAGGAGAGACAAGTCTGGCTGGCCTTGGTCTCCAAAGAGCTGATTCTTATCTGCCTTTGAAACACTGGGGCTTTGTGCTTTCCTTTATGATGAAAAGAACTCTTCTTCCTGCCCAGGTGCCCATGGCCAGAACTGAGATTCCACCTTCAAAATTCTGAATATCCAAGGATTTCCCCCAGATGAAAGGTGCCAGGAGAGACAGGTCTGGCTCTCTTGGCCTATGGTGACCACATCTCATCTTCTTCCAAAACACCTGGGCTCCACGCTTCTCTTTCCTGTGGGAAAAACCATCCATCTTGACCAGATGCCTGTGGCCAAAGTTTGGAATCCTCCTCCAGAATTCCCTAGGTCCAAGGATTTCTCAGTGACAAAAGCTGCCAGGACAAACAGGTCTGGATGGCTTGGCCTCCCAGGAGCCTTCTCTCTCTGCTTCTGCCCCTGCAACAGTGGGGCTCTGGGCTTTCCTTCCTATGGAAAAGAACCGTCCTTCCTAACAATGCAGAAATGGCCAAAACCGGGGTTCCACCTCCCAGATTCCCTAAATCCAAGGGTTGCTTTCAGACAAAAAAATACCAGAACAGAGAGGTCTGGCTGCCCTTGGCCTCTGATGGTCACCTTTCATCTGCCCCTGAAACACCGGTGTTCTGTGCTTGCCTTCCTATGGAAAAGAACTGTCCTTCTCCTCCAGGCAGCCAGGTCTGAAACTGGCATTCCACCTCTAAAATTCCCTATATCCAAGGACAAAATCTGCCAGCACCATCTGATCTGGCTTCTCTTGGCCTCTGGTGGCTGTGGCTCATCTGCCCCTGCAGCACTGGGGCTGGGTTGTTCCCTTCCTGTGGAGACCATGGTGGCACAATGAGGACCTGATGGAACCATGGAGTCCATTGTGAAACTCTGGGGCCACGGTGACACCACGGAGCTCCATGGAACCCAGAGACCACCATGACTCTGTGGGGCCTTATGGAACCGTGGAGACCATCCCAACCCTTCAGGGCCTCGTGTCACCAAGGGGGCATTGTGACACCTCAGGGCCTCCTGGAAGCAAGAGACCATTGGGACACTGTGGGGATCCATGGAATGAGGGGAACAGGGAACAGGTCTGGCTGGGTTGGCCTCCCAGGGGCCACCTGACAGGTCTGGCTGATCTTGGAATGTCAAGGACTGCTTCTCATCTGCCCATGAACCACTGGGGCTCCGTGCTTTCCTTGCTATGGAAAATAACTGTCCCTCTTTTCAGACATCCATGGACAAAATTGGTACTTCCCCTAAAAAATTTCCTGTATGCAAGGGTATCTGCCAGAAAAAGACCTGCCAGCTCTGGCTGGCCTTGGCCTCTGATGGTCGCATCTCAGTTGCCTCAGAAGCACTGGGGCTCTGTGCCTTCCTTCCTGCAGAAAAGAACTGACCCTCTTGTCCAGGGGCCATGGCAGGAGCTGGAATGTGGCCACCAAAATTCCATCTATCCTAGGATTGCTCCCAGACAAAAGCTGCCAGGACAGACAGTTCTGCCTGGCCTTGGCCTCTGGTGATATGAGCAGAATGTTTTCCTTTGCAAACACCTTGGACAGGGCCCAGAGATCTCCCGAGCTGGGTTTTGCAGGCCTCAAGAACATAACCCACGTATGGAGGCTGATGTGCCTGGGCTCAGCTGTGAAGAGACTGAGGACAGATCAGGAGTGGCCTGGCAGGGCTTAAAAGGTGGATTCTGAAATGGTGGAGCTTTTCTCCATAGTGGGAATCAGGCAGGGAGAGAAATTATGCCCCAAATGCAGCTGGGGAAGTCCAGACTGGACACAGGAGGAGAAAGGAATTTCCCTCCCAGGGCAGGGCTGTGGTGCAGCACGTCCCCAGCAGGAGCCTGGAGCAGCCCAAGGCTTTGTGTGGCCAGGCAGGGGCAGCAGGAGGCAGAGCTGCCAGCAAAGGAAGGGCCAGCGAGGTGGGGCAGCCGGGGGTGACGACAGCCTGCAGGGACAGAGGCGCAGGGCAGGGACACCGTGGGACAGCCTGGGCTGCAGAGGGCTCAGGGATGTGCAGCAGCTGCAAGGCCCTGACAGAGCCAACCTGTGCAGCCCTTTGGCCATGGCTGCTGGCCCTGGGCCTGAGGCCACCAGGGGACAAGTGACCCTTGCAGCCCTGGGGCCTCAGTGCCTCCTTGTTCCTGCTCAGCAGCCTGGCAGGGGCCGCCCCATGGTCCTGCCCTTGGCACTGCACATCCCCACATGCCAGTGCCCATCCCGGGAAGAGCCCTGAGCAATGAGGGAGGGACAGGATCTGCCTTGCCAGGGGCTGGGGCTCAGGCCTGGGCCCTTTGCTTTCCTGAAACACATCCAGGTTTGCTCAGCACCAGAGACACCTTTCCCTTGCTTGTGCCCAGCTGTCATCACTGACTCCAGTGTTCTGCTCTGACGGGAACCTGGGGAAACTTTCTCAGTCCTGTTCCTCAGTGGGACCCATTAAAACTTCAAGAAACTTTGGAGTTTTAATTTAACTTTGAGTTCTTTAGAAGTTTTTTGAAGACACTCTCAGGGACTGAGTCTGATGTAAACAACACCAAAGCCCTGAGAGGGTCATTAAAGTTTTCCTATTCCAGTTGTGGAGAAAGATTTCAATCTGCTTGTAAGAAATACACATTCCTGTTTTAAAGCGTGTAATTTATTACATTTCTCTTTAGATCAGAGGCTATTCAGCATTCTATGATTGATATTGACCCAGGGTCTCCCCTCAGGAGCTCTGGCCTGCTCGGAGAAGCTGTGCCCTGAGCTCTGGCCCAGCGTGGACAACCTTGCTCCACATTGCCCCAGCCCATCCTGTCTGTCCTCCCTCACCTGGGACCTGCTGTGCCTGCAGAGCTGGCTGCACCCAGCCTAAGAGGGGCTTTCCCTTTTTCTATGTTTGGAGCAATCTAAAACCCCTGAGTTTCCCCATGGAAACAGACACCCTCCTCAGGGTGTGCCAGCCCAAGGTGCCACCAAAACTCCTCCAGACCGGCCCAGGGCCAGCTGTGAGGGTGGATCATCAGCCCCAGCTGCACTGGGCACTGCAAGGGGCTGTGGCCATGGGCACTGCACTGACCCCACTGCTGGGTTTGGCTGCCACGGCAGCCCTGAGAAATTAAACTGTCCTTGGAAACACTGGGGAGGACTGGGACATACTGGGGAACACTGGGAATGCTGTGGGAGACACTGGGACATACTGGGAGTGATCCTGTGGGGCACTGGGACAGCCTGGGAACATGAGGAATGCTGAGGGGGAATCTGGGTGGGCTGGGACACACTGGGACATACTGGGAGTGAAACAGTGAGTGAAACTGGGGGATACTGGGACAAACTAGGGACATTGTGGGGAAGACTGGGCAATACTGGGGCATACTGTGGATGACATTGGGATGAACTGGGAGGGCCTGGGAATGAACTCAGGTGTATTGGGAGGGACTGGGCTGTACTGGGAAAGATTGGAGGGGAACTCGGTTTCTACTGGGCTGTACTGGGGATGAACTGGGCTGTGCTGGGACGCCCTGGAGGGGCCCTGGAGCTGTACTGGAATGGGCTGTTCCCGTCCCCGCCACCTCCCATTGGCGGAGGGTCCCGCCCATCACTGCTTACAACCAATAAGCGTCAGGGATCATGGCTTTGGGGGCGGTGCCTGGGGGTCTGCGCCATCTTTTCTTTTGCCTACAACTCCCATCATGCCCCGCAGCCCCATAGAGCCCCATTAAAGCCGGGACTACAACGCCCGTCATGCCCCGCGCTCCACAGAACCCCGGTACCGCCCCCATCTGTCCCATCAGTGCCCCCCAGACCCTCCGGGATCCCCAAGTGCCCTCAGCGCCCATTCGGGACCCCCTAAAACCGTCCTCGGATCCCCTGAGTGCTCCCAGCCCCACAGGTGCCCGGTACAGCCACTTCTGGGAATTCCTCTCCTCTCATCCCCCGCGGCCCCAGAGCCCCTCAGAACACAGTTCCGCGCCTAAAATTCCTGCCGCGCCCTGCGCCCTGAGGAACCCGGTTAAATCTCCCCAAGCTCCCCCGAGTGCTCCCCGGACCCCGAAGGGCCCCAAATTCCCCTCGCTGACCTCCAGGGCCCCGGACCCCCGAGTGCTCCCCCGGACCCCGAACTGCCCCTCAGGATCCCTGAGTGCCCCTCCAAGCGCCCGCCCGGCTCCCCCAGGGGTCCCCAGACCCTCAAGTTCTCTCTGAATTCCCTCCCCAGACACAAAACTGCCCCAAATGTGCCCAGAAATGTCTCCGTGGGCCCCAAAGTGGCCGCTTTTACCCTGTCTGTGAAAATGATAAAAATGATGATAAAAATAATACAAATAAAGGAAAATACAATAAAGGGGGTAAAATCAATAGCCAATAGTGGTCAATGAATTAATGAAGGGAATTGTGTTACTTAGAACCAATGACCAATCCGTTTTTGGTTGCAAAAAACATACAGAGATTTTTTTATAGAAGCATTAAGATGAAATGTTAAAATATAGAATAATATTTTTATGCATAAGCAAAATAAAATTTTAATTATTATTATCAAAAATCAATCAGTTTAATTAATTTAATTAAAAATTCACTTAATTTTAATTATGAAGAAAAATGCACAATTTTTAAAAAATGTTTTGGGATGTCAGTCCCAGGTGGGCAATATCAGGGGGTAAGGGGATGTGGTAAATGGATGTGATTCATGCTGAATAAGTTGTGTCCTAGATTGCGAGGCAAGATGTATTCAATTGCCATCTGTTAGAGGTCGGTTCACTGCATTGTTTATTTTATCTTTTTATTTTATTCCCTCATAAAGAACTGTTATTCCTGCTCCCATATTTTTGCCTGAGAGTCGCCCTTAACTTCAAATTTATAGCAATTTACAGGGAGGGGGTCTACATTTATTTTTTTCCCCATTTCAGGGAGGGTCCTGCCTTCCTTAGCAGACTCCTGTCTTTGCAAACCAAGACAGATTTTGACACCCAACGTGCGGCTCGAGGGCACAGGAACAAAAAAGGGAATAACAGTTCTTGAGTAATCCAATTTCTGTGTGCTGCTACAGAAACCTCGTTCAGCGGCACCCTGTGCTCCAGCCTGCCCTGGTTTGGGTGGCACGGAACCGTGGCTGCATTTCTCCATTTGCAGGCCCTGATCTAAACACGACTCCTACAGCCAAGGCTGCTGTGGCTGTTCTCCGGTTTGTTTTATGGGTGAATAAGGGGAAGAATTCATGGATCCTTAACTTCCTCTGGGAAGCAGGCACATGGATTCACAGCTGTCACACACTGACTGTGTGCTTTTGGGGTTACTTTAATAGTGGCACCTACTGTGAGGAAATGACACCAGGGGAAATTTTCTCCCAACCCTTTAACCATCTCTTTGGGTTTGCCCCACCAGTTTGTGAAGGGCTCAGATCCACTCCAAATACCAATGATATCATACAGGGGCTGTGTTGCTGTTAGCCCTGTTCTATTTGGCACTGAGAGACAAGGGAAGATTAACCTGGATAACCACCCTGACACCCAGCCCAGAACCTGACACGGCCCCAGAGACCAGGGATGCTGCTGCCCCAGAGCCTGACCCTGCCCCACAGCCACCCCAGATATGAACCACCCAGACTGGGTGGGGGTCTGCTGAGGGAGATGCAGGAGATGCTGAAGGAGTGCATTTCCCCAGCTGGTGAGAAGCCCTCCCCCTGCCCCAAAAAAGGAGAGTCTGATGGGGCAGCAGTGGAACCCACAGATGTTACAACTGTCCAGGTTCCAGCTGAGCCACAAAGGCAGCCACAGCCAGCAGCAGTCGCCCCTGTAGAAACAAGGAGGTCTAAGATGGAATCAGAGCACCCAGATAAGGGAAGGCCCTCACAACCCATAGGGGAACCAAAGGTTGCGATCATCACCGGGTCCCTGACGCACAAAAGTCTCTGTAACCTGCACAAGGACATTGAACGACGGAGACGTGAGGCTTATACAACCTGACTGCTTCAAGTCTGAGACCTCATGGGTACAGGTGTCCAGCTGGATGGTGGTGAGGCAAGGAATTTGGGACCCTTAACCCAAAGCTCAGGGATGAATCAGATTTTTGTAAGGGAGCCAGGGTCCCTTTCCCTCTGGGAGTGGATTTTAATGAGTGTCAGAGAGAGGTTTGTCCACAGGGAGAGAATGCAGGAGCACCAGCACAGAACGTGCTGGGAAACCCTTGAGGAAGGGATCCAGGAGCTGAGGGAAGTGGCAGCATTGGAGGTACTCTTTGGGAGGGATGGACAGCATGATACTGACCCCGACAAGGTCAGGTGCACAGGGCAAATGCTGTGGAGTCTGGCAAGGCTGGGGCCATCTCAGTACACCACCTTCATTGCCACGATTAATGCCGATAACAGCCGAGAGACAGTGGGCTCTGCTGCCAGCAGCTGAGAAATTGTGAGAGTATGATCCATGGCCCAGTGCAGGCTCATGGCTCTGCTGTGGGCAAGGAACTCAAAGAGGAGATGAGGGAGATGAGGGTGGAGGTGAGGAGGAACAGTTCCTACATTGCCCCAGTGCGAGTCACAGGCCCCAAAGTCAGAGCCCAACGTTCCCCAGCCAGAGAGAGAGGGTACACCCCACGGGCTGGCCTGGGGTTCTTTCTGCGTGACCATGGGGAAGACATGGGAAGGTGGGATGGGAAACCCATTTCTGTCCTGGCAGCGTGGGTGAGTCAGCTCAAGGAGGGAAGCACTGACCAAGGGAATTCCAGTAAAGTGAAGGCAGCCTCAGCCTCCCATGACCAAGCTGCCGGGTATGATCTGTCAGATCTCCTTGAAAGTACCTATACCATGTGGGCTTAGGAAAGAAATAAAAACCAGTGTTAGAGGGGCCCTGTCTCTAGCCAGGGAGAGGCACGGGAAAACCGGATCTTCTGGACAGTGTGGATCCGATGGCCTGGCACATCAGAGCCACAAAAATATGATGCTTTAGTTGATACTGGTGCACAGTGTACTCTGATACCATCGGGACATGTGGGGGCAGAGCCTGTTTCCATTGCTGGTGTGACAGGGGGATCACAACAATTGACTCTGGTGGAAACTGAGGTGAGCCTGACTGGGAAGGAGTGGAAGAAACATCCTATAGTGACTGGCCCAGATGCTCCGTGTATCCTAGGCATAGACTTCCTCCGGAACAGATATTACAAAGACCCAAAGGGACTCAGGTGGGCTTTTGGCATAGCTGCTGCAGAGGCAGAGGACATTAGGCAATTGAACACCTTGCCTGGACTGTCAGAGAACCCATCTGCAGTAGGACTCCTGAGGCTGGAAGAGCAACAAGTACCAATTGCCACCTCGACAGTGCACCGCCGGCAGTATTGAACGAATCGGGATGCCGTGATCCCCATCCACAGAATGATCCGTGAGCTGGAGAGCCAAGGGGTGGTCAGTAAGGCCCACTCACCCTTCCACAGCCCCATCTGTCCTGTGCGCAAATCTGACAAAGAATGGAGATTGACTGTGGACTATTGTGGCTTGAATAAAGTAACTCCACAGCGCTGCTGTGCTGGACATGCTGGAACTCCAGTACGAGCTGGAGTCCAAGGCAGCAGAGTGGTACGCCACTGCTGACATTGCTAATGTGTTTTTCTCCATTCCTCTGGCAGCAGAATGCAGGCCTCAGTTTGCTTTCACCTGGAGGGGCGTGCAGTACTCCTGGAACCGACTGCCCCAGTGGTGGAAGCACAGCCCCACCATCTGCCATGGACTGATCCAGGCTCCACTGGAAAAGGGAGAAACTCCAGAACACTTGCAGTACATCAGTGATATCACTGGTGGGGGAACACAGCAATGGAAGTGTTTGAGAAAGGAGAGAGGATCGTCCAGGTTCTGCTGGAAGCTTTGCCATCAAGAAGAGCAAAGTCAAGGGTCCTGCCTGAGAGATCCAGTTCCTGGGGTAAAGTGGCAAGATGGACAGAGTCAGATTCCAACTGAGGTCATCAATAAGATCACCGTGATGTCTCTATCCACCACCAAGAAGGAAACACAAGCTTTCCTAGGTGCCATAGGTTTTTGGAGAATGCACATTCTCAAGTATGGCCAGATTTTGAGCCCTCCCTACCTGGTCGCCCACAAAAAAACCAATTTCCACTTGGGCCCTGAGCAGCAAACAAGCTTTCACCCAGATCAAGCAGGAGATCGCTCATGCTGTAGCCCTTGGCCCAGTCAGGACAGGACCAGATTTCAGAAGTGTCTTCAAAGTGGATAGACTATATTGAAAACAATGCAGAGAGAATTGTTTTGTCCTTTTAACTTTTCTTATTTATATCTTGATATCAGCAATATCCAATTGATATTGACCCCCAGCACCTTGTTATGCAATCTGAATACATATGAAAATCATGATCCTTCATGGCTAACAATCAATAACACTTCGTCCCTGCCTCCCCCCCCCACCACCATTTCCCTCATCCAACCCCTGGCATTCCTATGCATCAGGAATCTTGTGGCCAGCAGGACCAGGGCAGTGATTCTTCCCCTGCGAGACAGAGTGAAAATTTAACAGGGTAGAAATCCATTTGGATTTAGGTGAAATGTGCTCCTTTGAGCTTGCTAACATGAGTGAAATATGCTGTTTAGTCTGGTAACTGCAGCACTAGCAAAGTTGGCCCAGCTAAAGAGAAAGAATGCAAATTTCCACACTAAAAAGAGATAAGAAAGACTGCTTGGGCCTTTAAACAGACCATGCAGAGTGACCCAGGAGTTCTTTCTGTACTTTCTGACAAGAACAAGTGTAACTAGCTGTAAGTGTAACATGAAATCATGAGAATGAATATGCATGAACCTATTGTGAAATTCTATGCCTATGGAAATTAATTAAGGGTAATAAAAAGGTTTGGGACTTCTCAGGGGTGCGCATGTCCATTGAAGGGCAATGAGTCCCTACATGTGTCCAGCGCTGTAAATAAACATACCATTCTTTACAAATCTTTATTGGAATTGTGGGGTTTTTAGTTTTCATCCACATTTCACCTGTGCTGGGCACTGGTTGGGCAGCACCTCGAGTGCTGGGTCCAGTTCTGGGGTCCCCAATTTAGGAAGTGTTCAGGACACTGCAGCACCAAGGAATTCATTGTGGCACTCTGAGGCTTCATGGAACCAAGAGGCCACTGTGACCCTGCAGTGCCTTGTGGAACCATGCAGAGCTTTTTGACAGAGCAAGACCTCGTGTCATGATGGGGCCATTGTGACCCTGCAGGGCCCTATGGAACCGAGGGGCCAGTGCTGCCCCTCAGGAACTCACGGAATGCAGGAAACATGTTTGACACTGTGGTGGCCCTTGGGACCAAGAGGCCATTGTGACACTGTGGGACCAAGGAGAGCATTGCTGCCCTGCCAGACCTCATGGAACCAAGGATGCACTGTGACACTGCAGGGCCTTGGGGGACCATGGTGACATTGTGACACTGCAGGGCCCAAGGATCCAAGGGACTTTGTGACACCAAGGGTTCCCATGGAACCAAAGGGACATTGTGACACTGGGAGGCCTCATGGAATCATGGAGACCATTGGAACACTCTGGGGCCTCATGGAACCCTGGTGACACCAAGTTGTCTAGAAGTGTTGATCTGCTGGAGGGTAGGAGGGTTCTGCACAGGGCCCTGGACAGGCTGGATCCAGGGCCCAAATCCAACAAGCTGAGGTTTAACAAGTCCAAGTGCCGGGTCCTGCACTTTGGCCACAACAACCCCTGCAGCGCTGCAGGCTGGGGACAGAGGGGCTGGAGAGCAGCCAGGCAGAAAGGGACCTGCAGGGACTGATGGACAGCAGGCTGGACATGAGCCAGCAGAGTGCCCAGGTGGCCAAGGAGGCCAATGGCTCCTGGCCTGGATCAGGAATGGTGTGGCCAGCAGAAGCAGGGCAGTGATCCTTCCCCTGTGCTGGGCACTGGTTCGGCAGCACCTCGAGTGCTGTGTCTGGTTTGGGACCCCCAATTTAGGGCGGACATGGAGGGGCTAGAGCATGTCCAGAGAAAGGCAACAAGGCTGGTGAGGGGTCTGGAGCACAAGTACTGTGAAGAGCAGCTGAGTGAGCTGGGGTATTTGATCCTGGAGAAGAGGAAGCTCAGGGAAGACAAGGCGGTGTCAGGGCACAGGTTGGACTTGATGACCTCCAAGGACTTTTCCAGCCTTGTTGATTCTGGGATTCTCTGAAACCACCCTTGGAGCAGCTGCAGGAGGAGCCCTGGGCCTCCTCTTCAGAAGCTCCACCAGTCCAGGTCCCTCAGCTTCTCCTCACAGCCCCAAAGCCCATCCTGTCAGTCCTGCAGAGCCTCTGCAGCTCCTCCTCACTGCCCAGAACAGGGAGCCCCACAGCCAGACACAGCAGCCCAGATGTGCACCCCTGGCCTGGGGTGCCTCTGGCAAGGGAGCAGCACCAGGCACTGCAGGAGCCTGCAGACAATTCCTGCAGCACTTGTGGGATGATCCTGCTCCACAAGGGATGTTCCCAATGTGCCAAGTCAGGAACTGCAATGGAGAGTGGGGCCAGAGAGGAAAGGGCAAACAGGGATGGGCTGTGTGCAGGGGTGGGAACAGGGCTGGGCAAGAGGAAGAAATTTGTATCAGGAAGAGTAAAGAAAGCAAAGGTGAAGCCAAGGAAATGCTCAGGGCAGTTTGGGGGTGGCTGCCAGGCAGCCCTGGCTCTGAGCAGCAGCGTCTGCAGTGGGACAGGAAACTCCCAGCTGATGGGAACAAACTTTCTGGCTGACTGCAGAGGCCAGGACAAAGCTGAGTGGTTTCCCTGGTGTCCCCAGCCCTTCCTGGCCCCAGGGGCTGATGGCATTTGTGCTGCCTCAGGTTCATGTCCCCACAGCACCAGCATGGGGGTGCTCCCGCCTGCTGTGTGCAATGCAAACAGGGGCTGCTGAGCCAGTGCTGCCGTGTCTGTGCCTGCAAGGATGCGGCACCTCTGTGAGCTGGGGGAGAGGCCAGGGCTGCAGAGGGGGGATGCTGTTGGCAGCTCCATGAGGACGCTCTGGGACGCTGCCCTGGGCTGTGCAGCGCACTGGGGATGGATCAGCCCCTGCTCTGCTGCTCCTTCCCATCTCCCCCAGGGCCCTTGCAGAGCACCAGCCGTGCTGTTTGCCCCCAGCCTGCCCACGGCCAGCCTGGGGCTGCTCACGGTGGTTTTCTGTGCTGAGCATTGGCCTGGCCGTGTTCTTGAGAGAGCCTGGGCAAGGAGCCTGGAGCCCCCAGGCCCTGGCCTGAGGCGTCAGCGCTGCCCCAGCAGTGCCCATGGCCTGTCCCTGCTGCAGCCCCGGCACTGCCACCCCCAGGACTGTGCCCGGCCCCGAGAGCACTCAGGCCCTGCAGCAACACCAGGGCCACCAGGGCAGCGGGGCAGGGCCACGGGAGCAGCACTGGCAGCACCAAGTGCTCCTGCTCCTGGGCACAGCTGCTGTGCCAGCACTGATCTGCCCCAGCTCTGCACACAGACATTGCTGCTGCAGCTCCAGAGAAGGCAACAAAAGGGCATCTCTGCAGAAAACTGTGCTGGGACATCCTTTAGTTCCTTTAAAAACACTGAGAGCACAGCCCCTCAATGACACAGTCTGTGGCCACAGGGAAGGTGGGGAGAAATAAAATGAGAAATGACACAAATAATGACATTTCTTTGTGGACAACATTAAAATGTAAAACAAAGAAAAAGAACCTCCAAGAGGAAAACAACAAGAAGTATCAAAGATAACTTTTATTACAAGTGATTTCCAGAAATTGGCCTGCACTTTAATGTTCCTGAAAGCATCCAGTCATCTGTCTCCACACTGCAGCCTTGGGCTCCTGGTTCCTCAGGCTGTAGATGAGGGGGTTCAGGCCTGGAGGCACCACTGAGTACAGAACTGACAGTGCAAGATCCAGGGATGGGGAGGAGATCAAGGGGGGCTTCAGGTGAGCAAACATCATAGTGCTGACAAAAAGGGAGACCACAGCCAGGTGAGGGAGGCAGGTGGAAAAGGCTTTGTGCCGTCCCTGCTCAGAGGGGATCCTCAGCACAGTCCTGAAGATCTGCACATAGGAGAAAACAATGAACACAAAACAACCTAGTCCTAAACAAGCAGTAACTTCAATGAGCCTGAGTTCCCTGATGTAGGATTTAGAGCAGGAGAGCTTGAGGATCTGTGGGATTTCACAGAAGAACTGGCCCATGGCATTGCCATGGCACAGGGGCAGGGAAAATGTATTGGCTGTGTGCATGAGAGCATTGAGAAAGGCACTGGCCCAGGCAGCTGCTGCCATGTGGGCACAAGCTCTGCTGCCCAGGAGGGTCCCATAGTGCAGGGGTTTGCAGATGGACACGTAGCGGTCGTAGCACATGATGGTCAGCAGGAAATACTCTGCTGTGATGAAGAAGAGAAAGAACAAGACCTGTGCAGTACATCCCTTGAATGCGATGTTCCTGGTGTCCCAGAGGGAATTGTGCATGGCTTTGGGGACAGTGGTGCAGATGGAGCCCAGGTCACTGAGGGCCAGGTTGAGCAGGAAGAAGAACATGGGCGTGTGCAGGTGGTGGCCGCAGGCTACGGCGCTGATGATGAGGCCGTTGCCCAGGAGGGCAGCCAGGGAGATGCCCAGGAAGAGGCAGAAGTGCAGGAGCTGCAGCTGCCGCGTGTCTGCCAGTGCCAGCAGGAGGAAGTGGCTGATGGAGCTGCTGTTGGACATTTGCTGTGGCTGCACATGGGCACCTGTTCATGGAGAAAGGACAGTGAAGAATTAGAGGCAATGCCTGTAACCAAAATCAAAGACATTTCCCATACCCCCTCCCCTAGAACACACATAGACAGTCTTTTGTGTTCTACAATTCTGGGGTTTTCTTCATAAACACCCTTATATGAGTACTGCTGTTCCTGGAAGTCAGAAATCCTCAGCATTTCTGCTTCACTCAGGGAGAAATGAATAAGTTCTGTGCAGCAAAGTGATGAGAGGAGAGTGAGGGGAGATGCTCTGTCATTCTGACCTCTTTAGAATTTCTCTGGGCTTTAACCTTTCTCTGGATTAGGATGATCAGCTTCAAACATTTTCCCTAAAAAACCCCCAGGTACTGCTGAGAGTAGATGGATCCACCACAGCCCAGCTCCACATTTGTAGGCAAGGACTCACATTGCTCATTTCACCAACCCAGAAGCATTTTCAGTCTCAGAACACTTCTGCCTTTCCCCATCAATCTTATAACTCAGAGATGCTCTAGGACATGTTTGCACCCTGGATTGAAGCTCACAGCTTGGACTGGAATCTCAGGGACACTTCCAAGTGTCCCTCTGATGGCACTGGATGAAGGGAGATGCAGCTCCTTCCCTGGCTGCACTGTCAGCACTGCCCAGAGCCGGGCACTGGGGACAGCTGTGTCACCCTGAGCCAGCTGTGCCCCTGCCAGAGCCCCCAGTGCCGGGCAGCTGCTCCCAGCCCTGTGCTCTGCAGAGGGAACTGGGCCCGGGGCTGCAGAGCTGCCCCACGGCTCTGCTGCAGCTCTGCCTGCACAGGAGGGGCTGCACGCCTTGGAGCCCCGGCCCTGAGGGCAGAGGCTTGGCTGGGGCACAGGAGGGAGGGAGCTTGTTCAGAGGGAGGGGCTGCACTGGAGGGGATCCTCTGGACATCTCTAAACTCTCCCTGCCACAGCATTTCTGGGTTTGGTTTTCTCTCCTTCCCTGATCTTCTCTCTGCTTCCTGGAGATTTTCCTCCTGCAGGTGTTTCCCTGTGCCTGATCTCTCCCTGCCAGCACTCCCAGACCCCAAATCTCTGTGCCCTCTCCTTGGCCTGACAGAACCCTGCCTGTTTGCAGGGCACAGGCTGGGGGCAGGTTCTGTTTGCAGCTGGGAGAAAGGACAGCGCAGACTGAGCCTGATGGCTCCAGCAAAGGTGATGCTGGGGCTGTCCATGGGCAGAGGGGCTGAAAGCACATTAGGGATCTCCTGTGAACCTACTGATCACTAAAAGTAACAGTTCAGATACCTCAGGCAATTCTCAAAATTCCTAATCAACCTTTAATATTTATCCCCCATCCCTGCTATTCTCCAATAGTAGAAAACAGAATACAAAGTCTTTGAAATGTCCTCATTTTTATAAAAATCCTTGTCTTGGAAATATTCTATGGAGGATCAGAAGCCCTCACCATGTCAGAGCTCCATGAGCATTTCACGTCCCCTGCACCAGAAATACTCAGTACTCACAGGATCTGTGGGCATTGGCATGTTCCAGCTTTAGGAGATCTCTCCAGGAGCTGCAGCTGCATTGTCCTGCAGCCAGAGATTCCTGTGCCAAGGGCTGGCAGTGATTCTGCCTCAGGCACTTCTCAGCCCCTTCCCAGCCCTGACTGATTGAAGCTCTCTGTGCCTCTGTGCTGTGCCCGGGCTGGCTGAAGGCAGTGCCCTGTTAGAGGGAATGCCGCGGGAGACAAGACTCATGATATCATGATCATCAAGTCTCAGTTTATTGTAACAGATTTCACAGTTTATATATGTTCGTTAATTAGCTCATACATATTGCAAAAGCCAAGCTCATGATTGGTTGCTATGTGACTTGTACTATTATCTTTAAAGTATCTTTATGATCGATACATGCCTGTCCGGCTGGCCTTGAAGTTGGAACAGCTTAGTACCCCCTTTGTTCTTCTCTATCTACTTCTACATACTAAGCAATTTCAATATCCTGCTTTCTGCACATCATCTATTCTTCAGGGCCATGCGAACTTTGCAGCAGTCACATAGCCCTCCCTATTTGGATTAATTTTACAGTATCATGTCCCTTGTCGTTCAACCATTCCTCTGTCAGGCTCTCTTCATCTCCCCCGTTTTCCTTTTGGACAAGAAGGTGTGCATTCAGCATTTTCTGCACAATCTGCTGCATCAAGCCTTGCAAGCAAGTAAACACACAGGGCAAAACAAGCAAAAGTATCACAATTATGCTTAGAACTATTATGCTGTATTTGATAATGTCTCTTAACTATGGTCCGATCCCCAATCCTTTTAGCTATCTTTTTAAACCTAATCTATCCTCTACCTTTAACTGTTGAGTTAGCTCGGTCAATTTTCGTATTTGCTTATGGATGGATGTAGAGTGATCAGATAAGTTCATACAGCACATTCCTTCAAATTCTTCACAACTATGACCTTGGGCTAGAAGAAGTAAATTAGTGGCAGCTGCTCTGTTTTGCAGAACTGCATGACAGATATTACTTATATTTGTGGCAAGCTCACTCAACATTTTAGATGGAATACTAATTTACTTTTTTGTCCAGTAGGCTAGGATTTTCAATTGTGTGAGAGCTTCCACTGAAGCAACTCGTGGGGTGAAAAATGAGGTTAGTATTACAGAAGTGCACCCCACTTCATATTTCTCATGTTTTTGATTGTTCTGTTTAACATGAAAGGAACAAACTTAATTCTAAATACAAACTATATTTATGATAAACTTAATGTTATGCTTTTGATTATCTAATTGATTGTTCCTCTTTTTCTTTTGCCATTGAAAAGCAATGGTAAAATGAACAGAAAAATCACAGGCATTACTAAAACTCATTAAAACTTAGCAAAAAAGTCTATAACATAATTAAAAACACACTTATGAAAAAACCCAAAGTCTACAATCTTCTGTGGGTGAAACACAAATCTTTGCACAATCCACTTTTGATGTGCATCCTCTGATTTACTTGTGGAGAGATTAGTGTTCTCTTGAAATTGATAAGTTTAACATTCTTCAATGAAATCTATCTAGATTCTGCACCTGCTAAAACACAAACAAACTCAACACTCCCCACAGGGACTGGAGGGTCCTCTCTCAATTCTGTTTCCTAAAATTTGCATGAAGAAATGGAAATATCAACATCTTTATAATAAACATGAAAAAACATCAAGAACAAAACAATGCATATAGTAAAGAAACTAACAACAAATAAAAATCAATTAGATAATACACAATTAATATTACATATAAAATCACAGTTACCAAGTGCTACACTATCAAATTGTCATCCCAGAGTCTGCAGCAGCTGATAAACCTTAAAACAACAGAGATTTGGATAAAACATGTCCGGATCATGTCTCTCCAAAACTCCCTTTGAGGCTCAGCTGCCCTACATGGTCAAATTGTCAAGCCAAAAGGACTTGAATACTTTTTGATGCAGAAAACACCTGGGTCAATTACACCATCCACGTAGAGCCAGAGCTTGGCCAGAGCTCAAACTCTAATTGGAGGATATGTTTTAACACATTATAAAACAAAAGTCCTAGAAATAACAGTTACAAGTAAAAAACCTTATTATTAAAACTTTATCAAACTATCAAATAATTGAACCTGTCTAAAATCTCTTTCAAGACAAAAATTCTCTAAATACAACAAACCCTTTCTTCAGAAATCTGAAAATTTGAAGTCTGAAATCTTGAACTAAAATTTGGACAATGAATTTTTAAAGGAAGATGAATTGCAGCTGCATAAAAGATTGGATAAAGAAAACACATGAGTAGTTAAAAAATCAAAAACACAGGATCCTGAAAAAATATCTTGTAATCAATCACCTAAAGAGACAATAAAACATATGAAAACTGACTGTAAATACTATAACAACACCTTAATACCTTAATACCTTAATAATAATTCTTATCACAAAAATCAGACAACTCACATTTTATGATCAACCTATTAACAAGAAATGTTTAAAATAGTTTAAGACAATCCTTTTAAAGCACTCATATAACATTAGTAACAATCACTACTTATCATTACTTACAAAAACTTAACAATCACTATTTATCGTATTATCTATAAAACTTAAAAATCATTATTACTTATATTATTATCTATAAAAACCCAAAGACAGAGATTACAAACTCAATACAAAAATTCCATCAGGTGACATTTTCTCAACTCTTTGTTTTCAGAGACATTTTTGGTAATTAAATCATTACTAAAATTTCTATCTTTATACAGTGATTTTTATCCATATCATATTTGAAATAACATTGATTCACATAATGTTCATCCTTCTTGGTATCTTGGAAAACACTCGGTCCTGCTGTACTTTTTCATTACGTCTCTGACTCTTGTAAGAAATTGGGAAGATGCTGTTGAAATTTTTGCTGTAGTGTTGCGATCCCGCCACCGGCGGCGCTGCTGCTCTCGGCGTTGTCGCTGCCATGGCAACCAGGACTGTGCCGCCATCTCCGCCGCCATTGCTGGGCGCTGCGGGGAGATGAGGGGCGGCGCCGCCTCACTCCCGTCCTTGTTGTGTCACCTTGTGGATGGGAGAAGAGACACCCCCGCCACGGCCGCGCCCCGCCTGCTCCGGCTCCAGCGCGGCTGAGCCCCAGGAACGCCCCTCTCACCCCTTGCGCTGCTGCTCGGCAGCAAGGAGCCTTCCGTCTCTCGGCTGATGTCCGCTCCGCCCCGGGCTCGCCTCCGGCTCGGTGCTGGCCGGCCCCGCTCTGTCTGGCCCCGCGCCCGCTCCGTTCTACCTGATTCCCGTTCACACAAAGTGAATTTGGGATCCCAGTCCCGTTGCCATAAAGCAATTTGGATCTCAATTTCCAGCACCTCAATGCTACTAGTGTCTATGGGAGGTACAGGCATTTCAGAAGCAGAGATGGGAATGGGAAAATTTGTGAGAACCGGAGGGTTTGGCTCACTGGAGAGAAGCGAGGGTTTACATTCCTTATTTTTCTCCAGAGCTGTCCGTATCACTTCCACCGCCCTCTTTTCTGCCTGACACATTAACAATTCGTTATCAACCACACTCCAAAGTTTACTCATTTTCTTGCCCGGTTTATCCTCATCTAACACTAATTCCCACAACTTATCCCTATATCTTCTCCATTCTGAAAGTTCATGAACACTATGGGGGTTAACGAAAAAGCCGTAAGACTCAGCATGATGCAATAGCGAAAGGAGATCCTTATCTAAGTCAATCCCCTTAATCTGCCTTTTTCTAAGAGAAGCACTAAATAAATCATATGCTGCTTGCCTTTCCATGATTACGTCGGTACTGTTGCTGGCTCCTTCAGGCTTCGGCAGCACGTATCGGCTGAGCTCGCCGCTGCGGTCACTCAGGGCACGGAGCAGAGCGTTTCGCCTCTTCTCTTTATTTTCGCCGTCCTTCCAGCTGCAGGACCCGAACCCCAACGCAGCACCTCTCTCGTCTTAGGCTCGGATCAGGTCCCTGCTTTCGGGCGCCAGTTGTTGGAGGGAATGCCGCAGGAGACAAGACTCATGATATCATGATCATCAAGTCTCAGTTTATTGTGACAGATTACACAGTTTATATATGTTCGTTAATTAGCTCATACATATTGCAAAAGCCAAGCTCATGATTGGTTGCTATGTGACTTGTACTATTATCTTTAAAGTATCTTTATGATCGATACATGCCTGTCCGGCTGGCCTTGCAGTTAGAACAGCTTAGTACCCCCTTTGTTCTTCTCTATCTACTTCTACATAATAAGCAATTTCAATATCCTACTTTCTGCACATCATCTACTCTTCAGGGCCATGCGAACTTTGCAGCAGTCACGTAGCCCTCCCTATTTGGATTAATTTTACAGTATCATGTCCCTTGTCGTTCAACCATTCCTCTGTCAGGCTCTCTTCAGTGCCCCAGCCTTGCTGGGCTGGCAGAAGAGCTGCTCAGCAAGAGAAATGTGCTTTTGAAGCTCTGCTTGGTTACCAGGATCACCCTCTGTGCCAGGAGCCTGGCCCAGCTCAGCAGCACAGACACAGCACAAGGACTTTAATGACCCTCTGGGGCTTTGTGCTCAGGGCCTGAGTATCAGGCCCTGAGAGGGAGCTGCAGAAACCTCTCCAGAGCTCCAAGCCAGAATCCAACTCCAAAGTTTCTTGGACTTTTAATGGGTCCCCCTGAGGGACACAACTGAGAAAGTGTCCCCAGGCCCCAGGCAGAGCAGAGAACTGGAGGCACTGATGCCAGGAGGGGACAAAGAGAAGCCAAGTGTTGGTGCCCTGGGGCACAGCAGGGTCTGTACCACCAAGGGCTGTGAGGAGACACCTTGTCCTGAGGCCCTGGGGCCTCCTGGCACAGCCCCAGCCAGGCTGGGCACTGTCAGCCCCTGGTCCTGCCCTCAGCATCCCCCCCATGCCCACATCCCAGTGTCCTCAAGGATCTGCTGGAAGGAGTCCCTGGGGAGCCTTGGTCAGGAATGGCCCTGGGGGCTCCTTCATGCTCCCAGGGACTGCAGGTTTTTCAAAGGACTTTGGCTTTTGCTTTTGTCTTAGAGTCTCTGAGAGCTTTGTGCAATCATGGCCTCCAATTATCTGCTGTAATTAGTCCCTGGAGAGGCTTTGAAATTAACAACACTCAGTGGAGCCCTTTAATGCTTCAAGGTACTTCAGTTATTTTAAGGTACTTGGTGATTCCCTTTTGCTACAGATTCTGTGAGAGATTTGTGCAGTCATGGCCCCAATTATCTGTATTAATGAGTCCCTTGAGAGCTTTGTAATGACACTTAGTGTGGCTCTTTAATACTTTGAGATTCTCCAGGTTTTTAAGGTACTTTGGATTCTCCTTTCCACACTGTCTCTGAGAGTTTTTTGTGCCATCCTGGCCTCCAGTTTTCTCCTCCATGGAGTCCATAAGGAGCCTGTGTTGGGGATGGACCTCAGTGGGTCCCATTATTGCCTTGTGACACTTTGGGTGTTTCCTCTGTCTTTTAGTCCTGGAATGGTTTGTGCAATCTCCTCTCAGGCCCTGAGGTTCAAGAACTCAGCTCCAAATGCACCACGAGTCTTATTAGGATCAAGCAAGTCCCGACAAACCATGGCTCTGCCTTGATTTCTCTCTTGTCTGGAGCAGTTCATCAGGAAGTTTCTGTAGTGGTTTTAGTTTACCAATTTGAGATTTCTCGGCCAATGCATTAATTAGTGTGGTGGGTTCAGTGCTGGCTAATTACCAGTACATTCACTAGAATATACTTACTAATTTCCTGCTCTAAGATTGGATTAGGAGAAAGGCAAAGTGGACTAAAATTTTAAGAGGATAAAGAGAAGTTTGTTAACAATAACTAAAAGAAAGAGTAATAAGGATCAGAACAAAACTTTCAGAACAGTTCTCCTCCTCTTCATGCAACCTCTTCTTCCTAAGTGACAATGTAGAGTCAAAACTTAAAATTTTCTGTCAGTTTACCACGTCCAGGATAGTCTTTCTTTACTTCACTTAGGGAGAAAAGTTCCTTTTCTTAATGTTGTGGAGACTTTTCCACAAGAAAACATTTATCTTATGGCTTTTCATTTCCACGAATAACAGCTACCTGGAAAGATCAGCAATTGTGATGTCCATGCCATTTTTTCACAGTTTTCCCACAGCTGTGTTTAGGGGCCATGTCAATTTATGGGATATTAGTTTCAAGATGAGCTGCCCTGTGTCCTTTTCTGTCACTGGAGGGAGGATGGCAGCACTGGAAGGGTCAGTATCCCCCCGGGGCCGGCAGACAGTTCCATGAGCCCAGCCGGGCTTGGTGGCCAATTCTTATTTTGTCCATGATTCATGGACATGAAGACCAGTTGTTTTCCACAGTAAGGAAGGAACAGAGCCCCAGTGTTTTAGGGGTAGATGAGAGGTGACCACCAGAGGACAAGGCCAGCCAAAGCTGCTGGACTTTATTCTGAGAAATGCCCTTGAATAAGGGCATGTTTTAGGCAGAATGTCAGTATTGGCTATGGGCATCTGAAAAGATGGAGAGTTCTTTTCCATAGCAAGGAATGCGCAGATCCCCAGTGCTCCAGGAGCTGATGAGAGGCAGCCCTTGACATCCAGACCTGTCAGGTGGCCCCTGGCAGGCCAAGCCAGCCACACCTGTTCCCTGTTCCCTTGCTTCCATGGGGCCCCACAGTGTCCCAATGGTCCCTGGCTTCCAGGAGGACCTGAGGTGTCACAATGCCCCCTTGGTGACACGAGGGCCTGAAGGGTCGGAATGGTCTCCATGGTTCCATCTGCCCCACAGAGTCATAATGGTCTCTGGGTCCATGAAGCCCCGTGGTGTCACCATGGCCCCTTGGTTCCATGGGCTCCAGGGGTGCCACAATGATCCCCTTGGTTCCATGAGGTGCCCACAGTGTCCCCGTGGTCGCTGTCAGAGGCTGGATGAGATCCATGTCCCGAGACACCTTGGGATGCTCGGAATGCCCGTGTGGGGCCGGGGGCGGGTCAGGCCTTGGTTTGTGGTGGGACAGAGCCCCGCCCCCAGCCTGGCCTGGCAGAGCTGTCAATCACACAGCAGGGACGGTGCTGATTGGCTGAGCTGTCAACCAATCACACACCAGCAGCTGGTGCCTACCCTGACTCTGATTGGTCAATCACCTGGCAGTCCCACCCCAGGGGCGGGCCCATGGAGGCCCAGGGGGTTAAAAGCCGGAGCACGAGGCCAGCCCATGGTCTGGATCCTGCCTTCTCCTGGGGTTCCTCTGCTGGTGATTCTGGAACCTGAGCAGTTGGTGCATGTGTGCGTGTCTTTCTATAGATCTGCTGCCTTTCTACTCTTCTCTATTTTTTCTCCTTCTAATCCTGCTTACCCGGAAGATTTTTGAGTAATATAACATCTTGAGGGTTAAAGGTTTTTAGGCTGAATGGGCTAAGTTAATGAAGTTAATGCTATGATAAGAGTTTTATGTAGAACTGGGTGTTGTATGAAACCCTTTGCCAGAGTTCCTTAGTTATATATCTTTTGCCAGTAATATTTTGTGTCGTTTTGACCTCTTAGCTCAGTTGGTTAGAGCATGGTGTTGGTATCACTGGGGCTATGGGTTCAATCCCTGTGTGGGACATGCAATGAAGAGCTGGATTTGATGATCCTTATGGATCCCTTCCCACAAAGAGTATTCTTTGCATCTGGCCATGGAGAGAACATCCGGTTGGTGTTTCTCTTGTGCACCAAACTCAAGTAAAAGAACCTTTGGTCAACACCAGCACTTCAGAGTATTGGGATGTTACAGCCCTGCAGGCTCACAATGGCCTCTTGTGTCCATGAGGCCCCATAGTGTCACCCTGGCCCCTTCGATCCATGGGCCCAACAGTGCCACAATGATCCCCTTGGTTCCACAACTTCCCACAGTGTCACACCGGCTCCTTGGTTCCATGAGGATCTGCAGGGTCACACAGGTTTGTGACATTTCTCCTTGCTGCCCCTCACATCCCCCTGCCCCACAAACAGCCCCGAGCCGCCCGTGAGGGACAGGCCCTGCTGTGCCAGGCTGGGCTGAGGGCTTGGCCTTTCTGCTTCCCCCAGCCAGCCCAGGCCTTGCTCAGCATTGCAGTTCCCTGCTCTGAGCCTTTGGATCCCTGCAATCCTGGCCTCAAGGATCTGCTCTCACCGGTCCCTGGGGAGCCTTTGGCAGTCCCTGCCCTCAGTGAGGCCCAGTGATGCTCCAAGGGACTTGGAGTTTTGCTCCTGACTCCTTGAGCAGCTTCTTCAGCCTTCTCTCAGTGCCTGAGGGTCCTGGACAGGGGCTCAAATCCACCATGGGGATCATTAAAATACAGAAAGCCCGTGGAGGATCTTTCTCTTGCTTCAATTGTCTTCAGCTCTCCAGGACTTGTGCAGCTCACTGGAGTCAGTTTGGAGTTCCTGTAAGGAGGAAGATTTCAAAGTGCACCTCATAACCATTTTTTCTTTAATCAAGTGAGTATATTTTCATTTTCCACTTCAGAGAAGAGCTGATAGAAGCATTCCCCAGGTGATCTTGATGCTCAGTGTCTCCTTAGGAGGTCTGGGCATGTAGAAGAATGAGCCCCTTCAGGACTGATGCTGTTTGGTCAAGCTGCTCCTCACCCCCAGCCTCACCATGTCTGACATTGCCCACCTGGCATTGACATCCCTGTGCCCTGCAGCAGAACCTTGTCCCTGAGCTCTGCAGCTCCATGTCCCAGCCCATTGCACCGTGTCCCACCTGCTCTCCTCAGGGCTCTGCTTGCACACAGGCCCAGGAGAAGATTTCCTGTTAGGAAAGAAAGAATGGAAAAGCCTGAGCAGGTTTCCTAAACAACAAACCCCACTCAGGAACCACCTGCTCAGTACAGGCTGCCTGGAATGGTGTCACCTTTCTACAAAGGAACAGTGTGACCAGAAATGATCACTGGAAGCAGAATTCTCTGAGTCTCCCAGCTGAATTCTCTGTCCTGGTTCTTTCCCTGGATCTCTGTTGGTGGATGCTGCTGGTGCCAGCCTCACCTTTAACTTGTCTTTGGAATGCAAACAGATGTTTGCAGCTGTGTTAAGCAGGATTTGTTCAATGTTTCTATAAATCTTTTGTGTTCCCCATGGAATGATGGGGCCATTTTGGCACTGAGGGGGTGACGTGGAAGCAAGGAGTCAGTTGTGACCCTGGGGTCCCATGGAACCACGGGGCCATGGTGACACAGCAGGGCCACGTGGATCCAGTGGTCCATTGTGACACTGTGGATCCAAGGAGACCATGGAGACACCCCCAGAACCTCATGGAACCAAGGAGTCCATGGTGACCCAGCGGGGCTGCATGGAGCCAATGGTCCATGGTGACACTGCCCATCCAAGGAGGCCATTTGGACACTGCAGAAGCTCATGGAGCGAGGTGGCCATTGTGACACTGAAGGACTTCATGACACCAAATATCCATGGGGACACAGCAGGGCATCATGGAACCCAGGAACCGCTGTTGGCAGTGTGGAAACTCCTGGAACCAGGGGCTGTTGTGGCACTGCAGCACCAACACAGCTGCTGCACCTTGTCCCCTGCCCTGCACAGCTCCTTGGGAGGCATGGCAGGAGCAGCACCCTGGGAACCTTGGGAATGCCCCTCTGGGATCCATGGCACACACTCCCAGGGGCTGGAATTCCAGTTCCCAGCCAGGAAAAGATGTTCCTGCCCTTGAAGGCAAAGCTCTTATGGAAGAGTCAAAAGCCAAGTGGAGCAACATCTTAAAGTGACATTTCACTGCCAACCTCCCTAACTTCACCCATGGTTGTTGTAGCTCATGGATTGGGAATTAAATCAGGGCAGGGTCTTTGGTGGGAGCTGCCCTGGGTCAAAGGAGGCACTGAGAGAGGAACAGAGCAGGCAAAGGAAGGCAGGAGAGAAAGGAGGTGTTTTGGTTTGGAATGACAGGTGTCTCCTAAGGAGGGCAGGAGCCTCCCCTGAAATGGAAAAATGAAGACTCTTTCAGAATTGTCATAGATTTGAAATTAAGGGGGGCTCTCAGGTAAAAATATGGGAGCAGGAATAACAGCTTTTTATTAGGGAAGAAAATGAAAATATGATCAATGCAGTGAACCAAAACAACACTGAGAGAGCCAGAATACAACCTGACACCCTGTTGGACAGGGTGTTGGCCACAATCCAATTGGAATTGTGGCTGCAGTCCTCCTGCAGTGTCAGGTGTGGTTCTGTTGGAGCAGTGATCCTATAGGAAAGGGTGTCTTCCTCTGAAGAGGAAGAGGCAGCTGTTCCTCTGAGAAATCCAGCCCAGAAAAAGCTGTGTTGGTGGGCCAGAATCTCCAGACTAGATGCAGGTAGGAATGCTTGGCTCCTCCCTCTGGGCAGAACATCTCACAATGGGATGTTACAGTTCTTATCAGTCATGCTGTGACATTCAATAGCCCATTATCAGCAGATGTCTCCCCTGAGGGAGGATTGATTGTGGAAGAGATAAGGAAAAACTGCCCACTTAACACAGGACAACTGCCATACAGATGGCAAATAGAACACATCTTGCTTTTCAGTCTGGGACAGGAGGACACAAACAAAATCAGCTGAGAAGGCAGCACTCTGAAAAGCAAACCAGAACTGACAGAAAATGAATGGGACAGAAATCAATAATTCTGATAGTTTTACTTATTATCAAAATAAATCACACCCACCCAGCCCCGCACAATCCTGACCCCACAACCTCAAATTTGGATCTCGCTTCTCCCGATCACCTTCCAACCCCATCTCATCCTGGAGGCTGTGCAATTGAGCAATTTTAGCATGGGACTGAGGTGGGAAACAGCCATTTTGAGGTAGGATTTAGTCACTTTGAGGTGACAGACCAATCCACCTTGGCTTTTGGAGTGCAAAGATATGGAGAATACTACCAGATATGCCCCAAGAACCCACAAATCCTCCAGTATATGTTCCCAAACAGTAAATTCCACCTCAAATACTTCTTAACTGGTGGGACTTCTGAGATCTCTGGTCAATACTCTTTTTAGTAATTTTTCATGTGTTTTTAAGTGATAAAGACAAATCAGGAGTAAATTAGGGCCAAACAAAAACCAGAGACCCCTTGAGCATCCCCTGGACACTGGACAAAGCAAACTCAGCAGAAATCAAATGTAACCCTCCATAAAATGCCTTGAGGAAGATTTGCTCTTCCCACAAGTCATTTCTGATGGAAACACAAATAAATCCCAAACATTAATAGACCAACAACAGAAGCAATTCTCTGGCAATTTCAAAATTCATCAGTTCCAGCACAGCTCCAGCTCAGATGCTGGCAGGTTCCAAAAAAAAAAAAAAAAAACCACATGGAAATTTGGCCCAATACAGATTATTAAAAGGAAGGGAAAGCTCTGTGTAGCTGTCACAAAGGTGACAGGGACCAATAAAATAATGCTTCTCCCCTCAAAGCCCGTGAATTAAGGAGTTATTTGGGAATTTAGCTACTTGAGCTGGGCGTCTTGTAGGATTTAAGTAGCCTTGTGTTCCTCACTTTGGGGTGAATGATCCTTGTCAGTCTTGCTGGCATAATTTGTTCCCTTTCCTCCAGTGATTTTAACAGACTTTTCAAAGAAGGAAAACAAAATATTTTCTTTACACTGGCCACCCAGAACAGCCATTTTCCTCATAAGTTCTCCCAAAAGTCACTCAGAGGAAGCTGCATCCAAGTTTCCAAGAGTTCCTCCAGAAAGAGCCACAAACTCCTCAGTGGAGAGAACCATGCTGTTGTCAAAGGCACTTGGGGTCAGACAACAGTGCCCTGAACTCACTGTGCCAAAATACTGTTGCAATCTGGATAATGAAATTGTTAGAGAGATGCCTGTGCCCCAATTAAGGAGCTCAGGTGACCAAATCCAAAGTGGATTTTATTGAACAGTAAATGTGAGGTAGAGAGAGACATGGAAAAAGAAAAGGGGAGAGAGCAAGGGAGTGACAGGGACAGAGATCTCCCCTGGGACAGGGCAAATGTGACATTGTCCCCTGTGTGCGTGGCCTTCCCAGGGTGGGGGTTTTACACCTGAGCCAGTTTGGGTAAGGGGGGTGGTGTTCACCCCCCACCCTGAGCAGGGATTGCCTCACTGTTTCAGGTTACAGTGTCAGATGTAACCAAAAGTGTTTTCAGTCCCCATCTCCATAAACTGTTATCAACAGGTGGGGCAGTGTTCTTTATCTCTTCCATGGCTCAGCCCTGATAACGCTCTCCAGGGCCATCTTCTGTTAATGGGCCATTGAGTGTCACAGCAGCACTGATAAAATTACGTCATCCCATTGTGGGATGCTCTGCCCAGGGGGAGGAACCAAGCATTCCTGCCTGGATATAATCTCACCCTTGCAACACCACGACCACCTTGCCTACTGCATTCCCAGAGGACAAGAGCTCCATAACCACCACTGGACCTGCAGAGGAAGACCAGACCCTTCTACAGGATCACTGCTTTGACAGAATCACGTTCATCACTCCAGCCGGACTGCAGCCACCAGTTCATCAGACTGCTACCACTACCCTGAGCAACGGGGTGTCAGGTTATATCCTGACTCTGTGAGTTTAAACCAGTGTTTCTGTATCATTGCTTTGATCTTAATTTTCTTATTCAATTGTCATTCTGGCTTAGACTGTCCCCCTGGTTTGCTTTGAAGCCAGTACAAAACTCACTGTGCTCATCACTTGTTTTCCTCCCAAAACAGGATTTCCCATACCCAAAAGTTCGCCACATGGAGAAGGTTGTGAGGAAGAGGAAGATGCCTCAGGACCCCCAAGCAGGTGAGGAGGAAGTCAGTGCCCCTTTCCCCCTCTCTCCTGCTCCATCTTCCAGCCCAGCACAGCCCCCGGCTGCAGGACAGCCCCGCTGCCGGTGCCCTCCTGCTGGGGATGCCCTGGGGGGATCTCCTTGCCCTTCCCTGTGGCATGGAGGCAAATCCCATCCTCTCCTTGTCCTTCCTCCCCCAGAGCAGGAGCTGAGGATGGAGATCAGGAAGGATAAATCCCTGCAGCAGAACCTTATGGAAGAAGCTGTTTTAAGCAACTCCACAGCGCAGGAATCCAACAGGGAGGAAAAGCCCCAGCGACACCACAGGAGGAGGGGCTGCAAGCCCAGCCCAGGATGCTCTGAGGAGGAAAGACCCACTCTGGGCCAGGAAGGTGGGCAGAGCTTCAGCCAGAGCTCCAGGCAGAGCTCGGAGCTGGTGGTCCCTGAGCAGCATCATGATGGGGAGAAGCCCTACGAGTGCTCAGAGTGTGGGAAGAGCTTCAGGCAGATCAATAATCTGAAACGACACCTGATGATCCACACCGGGGAATGGGCCTACGAGTGTGGGAAGTGTGGGAAGGGCTTCCGCTGGAGCTACCAACTCATCAGGCACCAACGCATCCACACTGGGGAGAGGCCCTACAAGTGTGGGGAGTGTGGGAAGGGATTCAGCTGCAGCTCTGCCCTTGTCCGCCACCAACGCATCCACACTGGGAAGAGACCCTACGAGTGTCCCAAGTGTTGTAAGAGTTTTCAGACCAGCTACAATCTCCTTGTACATCAGCGGATTCACACAGAGGAGAGGCCCTTCCGCTGCCCTTACTGCAGGAAGGGCTTCAAGCAAAACTCCACCTCATCATGCACCAGCGCATCCACACCTGGGAGAGGCCCTACATGTGCCCCACTTGTGGGAAGACGTTTCACAGCAGCTCAAATCTCCTCCTGCATGAGCGGATTCACTCCGAGGAGAGGCGTTTCCTCTGCCCTGACTGTGGCAAGGGCTTCAAGCACAACTCCACTCTTGTCAGCCACCAACGCATCCACACTGGGGAGAGGCCCTACTTGTGTCCCCAGTGTGGGAAGAGCTTCACCTGGAGCTCTGACTTGACCAAACACCAACAGAGCCACCGGTAAGGGAAGTCCTGAAAATTCTCCAGCTGCAGGAAGAGCTTTGTGCACTGCTCCAGTTTAATCCCCCATTGGAGGACAATGTTGGGAAGAGCCCTGGTGATCCATGTTCCCTGTGATCCATGCTGGGAAGACACCTGTCCCTTTTCTTGCCCCTACCAATGACCTGATGTGGGATTGAAGAACATGAGGGTCTGGCCATGGCCCTGTTACTACATTCACTCCCACCTCAGGTCATTGCCGGGGCAGAAAAGGGACTCTCTCTGTCTTTCCCTGAGGAGACGGGTGTCCTTTCCATGCAGGAGGAAACACGTGGATAGGAAGATACAATTGATGGTGATGTAGTTTTCCCTGTAAATAGTTTTTCTTATCCCTTCTGTTGTCAATTTTTTTTCTATTCCTGTTTGTTCCTCATCTCGTTGCTATTCCCAGTAAATTGTTCTTATCCCAGCCTGGGATCTTTCCCTTTTTTCATTCAATGGAAGGTGGGAGGGCAATGAGTGCATGCAAGGTTTTAGCGGGAGCAGGAAATTGAGAAATGCCATTCCTGAACCCCGGCCTGTGGAAACCGAGCATCCCAGCTGGTGCCAGCCCTGGTGGCCATGGCAGCAGCCTTGGGAGCAGGTCCCTGGCTGGGGCTGAGGGAACCTCTTCACTCTGGTGCCCAGGGACAGGAGTGGAGGGAGCGGCTGCAGCTGAGTTGGGGCAGGCTGAGGTTGGATCTCAGGAAAAGGTTTTTGCCCAGAGGCTGCTGGGGCACTGCCCAGGCTCCCCAGGGAAGGGTCACAGCTCCAGGGCTCTCTGAGCTCCAGCAGCGTTTGGACAGCGCTGCCAGGCCCAGGCTGGCAGTGTTGGGGTGTCCTGTGCAGGGCCAGCAGTTGGACTCGAGGATCCTGATGGGTCCCTCCCAGCTCAGCCAATTCTGTGGTTCTGGATCCATGAGCCTGGGGATGGGAGTGCCAATGGTTGCCATGGCAACGGGCTCCAGGCCTGAGCTGGTGTCCATGGCAACCACCCCTGGCATGGGGTCTCCATGGAGCTGCCCAGGGACTGACCATAGCAACAGGGGCTGGGGATGGTTGCCATGGAAACTGACCATAGCAACAGGGGCTGGGGATGGTTGCCATGGAAACTGACCATAGCAACAGGGGCTGGGGATGGTTGCCATGGAAACTGACCATAGCAACAGGGGCTGGGGATGGTTTCCATGGGAACTGACCATAGCAACAGGGTTTCCTGGTGATGGTTGCCTTCTAAGGATGAGATTTGTCACAGGCCCTCAGAGGGGTTCCATGGGGACTTTCCAAGAGTCTCCAGGCTGTTCAAGAGCTGGAATGTCACACACAGAGACAGGGGCTCCATGGAGCCCTCCCAAGGGTTTCTGGGGATGGCAAAGAGCCGTGTGGTCAGAGGCATTCACAGCCATTCCATGGTGACATCCCAGGGCACCTTGGGCTGCAAAGGCACCGATCTGTCACAGGCACTCACGGGGGCTCCACAGTGACATCCCAGGAGTCCCCAGGCTGCCAAAGAGCCGGGATGTCACACACACTCCTGTCATGTGCAGAGTGGGAGCTTCAGGCTAAAGCTTTATTTCATTATTGGAGAAACTCCTGCTGAGTCATGAGATGGAAAAATGACACCCAACAGCCACCATGGATCCTCAAACCCCTGCAGGGCCCCCAGACTTCTACAATTCCTTTTAAGAGAAGAGACTGGGGGTGACTGGATCCACACCCAGCCCCAGAATTTTTCAAAGGTTTATGTATAAATGATTGGACAGGTAGAATTGAACAATTTGTCAATGCAATTTTTCCTACAGGATTAATGATGGAATACCAGATATATTTATATAAATACAATCAGATCATGACTAGACAGTAAGCTCTTAACCAGAGTTATTTACTCCCCAGTCCAGAATCTATAACAATTATAGGATATTCTTCTCTAGGAAGCAATTTTGAAGTCAGCAGGGCCTTGCTGGAGTTGTTTGAGCCCATTGCAGGCAGAGCCTCCTGCTCCAGCAGGAACTGCCTTTCCTGTGCCAGGAGCAGGGCAGGTCCTGCTGCAGGAACAGCCCCAGGCCAGCCCCAGCACAGGGAAGGCCTCGGGCACAAGGGCAGAGTGCCGTGCTGGGAGCTGTGCCAGGGACAGCCGAGGCACCAGAGGCACCTTGGCAGCAGCAGCTGCTTGCAGGGCATGGCCAGAAGCCTCCCTTGCAACCCGGCCTGGTGGCCAGTGCTGCAGAGCTGCTGCCTCAGGGCTCATTTCTGGATGGGCTCTGAAAAGCCACTTCTGCTCCAGGAGCCTGACTGGGAAGCCATTGGCCCAGCACCTTGGGGACAAGATATTAACAACAAAACTCTTCATTCCAGCAGAGACAAGGCAGGGGCAGAGGAAAGGGGAGAGCCAGGCCCAGGGGACAGGGCTGCCATGGTGATGGCTGTGAGGTCACTGCCCTGCAGCAGCCTGGCTGCCCTCAGCAGACATTCTGGCCAGAACTGTTGTGAGGGCACCCAGCACATCCGAGAACCCACACAACAGGAATTCCATCCTTGGGGAGGGGAGGGGATTTCACTGGGTCAGGTTGCACACACTCCCTGATTTTTGAGCATTCCTGGGATGGGAAATCCACTTCTCTGGAAAAACATTTGCCATTTTGTGCCACTCTCATCACTGTAAATATTTCCTCCTTCTAACAAATTTAAATCCACTCTCATTCAGTTTAGAGATATTTACCATTGTTCTGTCACTGCTAGACTTGGGAGAAAATAACTTTGATAACTATTTTTCCATTTTCACAGACCTTGGGGAGGACCCAAATATCTCCCAAGATGGGGTTTGAAGGCTTCATCGCATAACGAGCACGTAGAGGCTGCAGGCTCTGGGCTCAGTTGTGTGCAGACTGAGGACAGAACAGGAGTAGCCTGGGAAGGATTGAAGGGTGGTTCCACAGATGCTGGAGTTTTATTTCATTGTATAAAACAGCCAGAAAAGAAATAATGGCACCAAAGGTGTAGAGTGCCCCTGCCCAATGAGGTGGGAATTTTACCCAGACACAGCATCTGGCGAGAGCGTGACTTAAAGAAGATTCCACCCCTCCACGCTGTGGGGTGTGCCCCTGAAAGCCCGGGAAAAGACACTCTACCCTATATGATCAAATGAGGAATGGCCCCAGAATGTTCTTTTTCTGTACCCTTATTGGCTTAAATTGTGCTGCAATGTCCCCAGTGTAGTTTTTTCCATTGATTGTCCTCCTCAATCCACCCCTTTGCAGTCTCCTGCTCCTCTTAATATTGGACTTTGATCCTAAACTCCATCCCACCCTGTAACATAAAAGTCTTGACCCTACCACCTTGTTTCTTGTGTATGTCCCTGGGAAAATGAAGAATCCTCAGTTTTCTAAAGCAAGACCTGTCCTGTTGCCTTCCTTTCCCTGTTGGTCATTGGTGTCTGCCTGAGGTCTGAGACTCTGGGGCCTGGGGCAGTTGTTGCGCCCTTTGCAGCGGCGGAACACAACAGTGCTTTCCTCCCTATGGAAAAAAGAACCGTCCTTATCTATGCAGAAATTGTGGGAATTGGGCTTCCAACTCCCAAATTCCCTATATCCAAGGGTTGCTTTCAGACAAAAGCTACCAGGAAAGAGAGGTCTGGTTGCCCTTGGCCTCTGATGTCTGCCTTTCATCTGCCCCTCAAACGCTGGTGTTCCGTGCTTTCCTTCCTATGGAAAGAACCATCCTCCTCCAAATGTCCATGTCTAAAATTGGGATTCCACCTATAAAATTCCCTATATCCAAGGGTTGCTCCCAGACAAAATCTGCCAGTACCATCAAGTTTGGCTGGCCTTGGCCTCTGGTGGCTGCCCCTGCCACACTGGGGCTCAGTTCTTTCCTTCCCATGGAGATCACTGTGACACTGTGGGCACCTCATGGAACCAAGGGGATCATTGTGGCACCACTGGAGCCCATGGAACCAAGGGGCCATGGTGACACCGTGGGGCTTCATGGACCCAAAGACCATTATGACTCTGTGGGGCCTGATGGAACCATGGAGACCATTCCAACCCTTCAGGGCCTCATGTAACCAAGGGGGCATTGTGACACCTCAGAGACTCCTGGAAGCAAGGGACCATTGGGACACTGTGGGGCCCCATGGAAGCGAGGGAACATGGACCAGGTCTGGCTGGCTTGGCCTGCCAGGGGCCACCTGACAGGTCTGGCTGATCTTGGGATGCCAAAGGCTGCCTCTCATCAGCTCTGGGAGTACTGGGGCTCCGTGCTTTCCTTGCTTTGGAAAAGAACTGTCCCTCTCTTAACATACCCATTGTCAAAATTGGTACTCTCCATAAAAAATTTCCTATATGCAAGTGTATCTTGCAGAAAAAAATCTCCCAGTTCTGGCTGGCCATGTCCTCTGGTGATCATCTCTCATCCACCCAGGGAAACACTAGGGCTCTGTTCCTTTATTCCTATGGAAAAGAACTGGTCTTCATCTCCAGGAACCATGGCCAAAATTAGAATTTGCCTCCCAAATTCCATATATCCAAGGAGTGCTCCCAGACAAAAGTAGCCAGGACAGAGAGGTCTGGCTGGCTCTGTCCTCTGGTAATTTTCTTAGACCATGAGCTGAATATTTTCATTTCAAAACACCTTGGAGAGGGCCCAGAGATCTCCCAAGGAGGGATTCTGAGGCCTCAGGCACATGACCACTACATATGGACAAAGGAGCTCTGTGCTCTGTGCTGCTGTGGTGGTTTTGCATCACAGAAGTGATGTCCTGAGAGAAGCTGCTAGCAGTTTCCTGTGTGTCTGACAAAAACCAATCAGTAATTAGCTCTGAGAGCTGACAGTCTGTTAAAGCACTAAGGAAGCTGCAGACGCCTCTGTGCAGACACAAGTTCCAGATGAGAAAGCCTGGCTGGGTCTCTCTCCCTTCTGGCCCCACAGAGGTGCCGAGGCCGGCCCAGCCCCGTCTCGGCCGTGGGGCCGGGCGGCTCCTGCCGTGGGGCCGGGCCCCTTCCCAGGGAGCCGCCAGGCGCCATCGGCTGCCGGGCAGGGCAGGGGAGGCCGCGGGGCCGAGGCCGGGCCGTGGCTGCGGGTGCTGACATCTGGCCCTGCCGAGCCCTGCCCCGCCGCCAGCCCGGGCCCGGCCAGGATCCGCCGGGCCCCAGGAGCAGCCCCGGGCCGGGCCGGCTCGGCCAAGGCTCTGCCACCCTTGGGCTTCGCCCGCAGCCGGCGGGCAGGGCAGGAGAAGCCATCGGCCCCGGCCGTGCTGCTGCTGGGCTCTGGCCTGGCTGCTGAGATCCTGGCCCTGCCCCAGCGCGGCCCAGCCTGACACAGCCCCAGCGCAGCCGCTGCAGGAACCTCCATGGCAAAACAGCTCCGGCCGCAAGCACCGAGCCCGGCCGGGCTCACGGAACCATCTGCAGCCCTGGGAGATATTGACTCTGCCAGTGCTGCCATCCTCCCTCCAGTGAGAGAAAAGGACACAGGGCAGGCACACAGAGGAGCAACATGGACACACCGAGGGCAGGGAAGGGGAAGTTGAGTCCCAGATGGAAGGGATGAGGAGATGCCTTGATCTTGGGGCTGGAATACTCTGGTTAAGCTGTGGAGAAGGATGTCATGGATACATCAGACTCTCTTTTTCCCTATAATGCATTGAAAAGTACGGGGAGATGACTTGTCCAGCAAAGACCTCTATGCTAAAGTAAGTAAATGTTGAAGTAGATGTGAACCCATGAGAAGTTTGAACAGAGAAAGGGAGAACAGTGATGAGACCCTGTGCCCTCAGGGAGAGAAGATGACCTCTGTTCCCACAGATGAGGATGATTTCAGAAAGAGATGAAGAGAACTGTTGCTCTTAAACAGCACATCTCAAAACTAATACCCCATAACTTGGCATGGCCCATAAGCACAGCTGTGGGAAAAGGTGGGAAAAGATGGGAGGGAGTTCACAAATGCAGATTTCTCCAGGCAGCTGCAATTTGCGGAAATGAAAAGCCATGAGATAACTTTTTTCTTGTGGAGAATTCTCCTTAACATTAACAAGAAGAACTTCTCTTCCTAAGTGAAGTGAAGAAAGACTATTTTAGAGGTGGTAAACTGACTGAAAATTTTAGGTTTTGTCTCTTTACATTTTCAGATTGTATGTAGAGAGGAAGTGTTCTGAAAGTTTTGTTCTAATTCTTATTACTCTTTCTTAATTATTGTTAATACAATTTTATTTATACACTTTTAAAATTTTGTGACTACTTTGCCTTTCTCCTAATCCTACCTCACAGCAGGAAATGAGTAAGTATATTCTAGTGAGTGCACTGGTAATTAGCCAGCACTGAACCCACCACACTAATTGATGCATTGGCCAAGAAATCTCAAATTGGTGAACCAAAACCACTACAGAAACTTCCTGACAAACTGCACGAGAGCAGAGAGAAATTGAGGCAGAGCCATGGTTTGTCAGGACTTGCTTGATCCTAATGAGCCCTGTGGTGCATTTGGAGCTGAGCACTGGAACCTCAGGGCGTGAGAAGAGATTGCACAAACCTTTCCTGGAGTCCAAGTCAGATGAAAACCCCAAAGTGGTTGGAGTCTAAAGCAGTAATGGGAAGCACAAAGGTCCACCTATACCACAGGCTCTTCATGGACTCCTTGGAGGAGAGAACTGGAAGCCAGGATGGCACAAAAAACTCTCAGAGACTGAAAATGGCACAAAGAACTCTCAATGTGGAAAGGAAAATCCAAAGTACTCACAAATGTTAAGAATCTCAAAGTATTCATGAGCCCCACTGAGTGTCAGTAAAAAGCTCTCAAGGGACTCATTAAAGCAGATAATTGGGGCCATGATTGCACAAACCTCTCACAGAGTCTGTAGCAAAAGGGAAACACCAAGTACCTTAAAAGAACTGAAGTACCTTGAAGCATTAATGAGCCCCACTGAGTGTTGTTACTGACAAAGCCTCTCCATGGACTAATTACAGCAGATAATTGGAGGCTATGATTGCAGAAACCTCTCAGAGACTCCAAGGCCAAAGCAAAAGCCAAAGTCCTTTGAAAATCCTGCAGTCCCTGGGAGCATGAAGGAGCCCCCAGGGCCATTCCTGACCAAGGCTCCCCAGGGACTCCTTCCAGCAGATCCCTGAGGCCACTGGGATGTGGGCTAGGTGGGGATGCTGAGGGCAGGACCAGGGGGTGACAGTGCCCAGCCTGGCTGGGGCTGTGCCAGGAGGCCCCAGAGCCTCAGGACAAGGTGTCTCCTCACAGCCCTTGGTGGCACAGACCCTGCTGTGCCCCAGGGCACCAAGACTTGGCTTCTCTTTGTCCCCACTTGGCATCAGTGCCTCCAGTTCTCTGCTCTGCCTGGGGCCTGGGGACACTTTCTCAGTCGTGTCCCTCAGTGGGACCCATTAAAAGTCCAAGAAACTTTGGAGTTGGATTCTGACTTGGAGTTCTGGAGAGGTTTCTGCAGCTCCCTCTCAGGGCCTGATGTTCAGGGCTGAGCACAAAGCCCCAGAGGGTCATTAAAGTCCTTGTGCTGTATCTGTGCTGCTGAGCTGGGCCGGGCGCCTGGCACAGAGAGTGATCCTGGTAACCAGGAAAAGCTTCAAAAGCACATTTCTCTTGCTGAGCAGCTCTTCTGCCAGCCCAGCAGGGCTGGGGCACTGCCTGCAGCCAGCCCGGGCACAGCACAGAGGCACAGAGAGCTTCAATCAGTCAGGGCTGGGAAGAGGCTGAGAAGTGCCCGGGGCAGAATCACTGACCGCCCTTGGCACAGGAACCTCTGGCTGCAGGACAATGCAGCTGCAGCTCCTGGAGAGATCTCCTAAAGCTGGAACATCCCAATGCCCACAGATCCTGTGAGTGCATTCTCTGCTCATCTCCTGTGCAGAGCAGCCAGGGGTGCCCAGGGCTGTCCTGCAGAGCAGGGTCCTGCAGCCCAGGGCGCTGTGCTGGGCCAGGGACTCTGCTGCCTGCCAGGGACAGCTCTCAGCCGGCCCTGGAGCTGCTCCCAGCGCTGGCCAGGAGCTGTGGGGGGAAGGAGCCACCCTGAGCAGGGCAGGTGCTGCTGCTGAGAGGGGCTGGCTGGGGCAGGGCTGCTCCAGCTCCAGACCAGCCTGGGCACAGCTCCGGAGGACACTTCCCAAAGAAGGTAAGCCTAGGATTATATTTATATACTTAGAAAACTATAATCCTTAATTATTGCTATTAAACTCTTGATTAACTCTCTTAAACTCTTACTGAACAATATTAAACTGTTAGTATATATCTCTATATCTATAATATTTAATTAACTCTAGTACATTTCCTTATGGTTTCTCTTAGAATTTAGAAAAATAAACTGACTGTATAAATACATTTTTGAATTTTATATAGTCATTTCAACATGGTGAGGACCTACAAGAAGAACATTTTGGTTTTTGTATGCCAGCAGTGATAATGAAAACTGGGGGAAAAAAGTCTTTGGACCTACTCCAATGTTTTGAGCCAGGGGTGTGTAACTAGGACAAGTGAATATCCTTTTGAATGTCCTTGTTAAATATCCTAATTAATCAACCTTAATGAATTGTTGAAATCAGGGGCCGGGTGTGCCTCATCCCCACTGGGACACCTGGAAACTTCCAATAGAGATCTGGTTTTTACTTTATTGTTCTCATACTGTTGCAATGCTTTTTTTTATCCTTTAATTATAGACAACAGGGGGATGAGAGAAGCAGAACAGGAATTGTAGTCCCAGAATGACAGAACATTCTGAGTTGAAAAAGACACACAGGATCATCAAAGGAATGTTTGAACATTTACAGGGACTCCAGAACTGTGACTTTGGGTGGTCAGTGTCTCTGCTGGGAGCCTCCCAAAGGGCCTTCAGCCACTCCTCAGCCCTGGGCAGCAGCAGCATCACCTCTGCAGGGCCCAGCAGGGCTCTCCTGAGCTGCCCTTGCCCAGCTGCACACAGAGCCTGCCCCAGCCAGGGCCCTGCACACAGGCAGGTTTCTGTAGGGCCGGGCCGAGGGCACACAGGGTGGGATGGGCTCTGTGAGCGCTGGCAGGGACAAGGCACCTCTCAGGAGGGGATGTCCAGGCCCAGGGAGATGCTCAGGGAAGCAGAGGGGGCTGAAGAGAGCAGTGCTGGGGGAACAAGCCCATCCAGCCCCTCACCTTCCCTGAGCCACAGGGAATCCTTTGCCTCTCACATCTCTCAGTGGGAAACTCTGAGTGCAGCAGGAATGCTGGGGGTTTCTGACCTCAGAGAGCCAGGAATGATGTGTGGGTAGGGAAAGTGTTCTATACATATATTCCTAAATCCATGTCCTCCAGACTTGGTAGTGCAGATGGTACCAAGCCTTTCTGCACTATAAGTGAGTCCCCTGAAAACTCCTGAATATCCAGCCTTGTCCCTCTGCCCCATAGCCACAAACCCAGGGCAGCAGGGCAGGGATGGCTCCTCGAGAGCCCCCATGCACAGACCTGGATGCTCCTGGCACACTCAGCCAGCACAACTGGAGCTCAGGCAGGGACCTGGGTGAAGGTTTTCCCAGAGCAGGAACAAGGGTGGGTGAGTCCCAGCAGGACAGGCTGCAGGGAATGGCCCAGGTTTGGCTCTGAGCAGCCTCTCCTGACTTGTCCCTGTCCTTTCTCCATGAACAGGTGCCCATGTGCAGCCACAGCAAATGTCCAACAGCAGCTCCATCAGCCACTTCCTCCTGCTGGCACTGGCAGACACGCGGCAGCTGCAGCTCCTGCACTTCTGCCTCTTCCTGGGCATCTCCCTGGCTGCCCTCCTGGGCAACGGCCTCATCATCAGCGCCGTAGCCTGCGGCCACCACCTGCACACGCCCATGTTCTTCTTCCTGCTCAACCTGGCCCTCAGCGACCTGGGCTCCATCTGCACCACTGTCCCCAAAGCCATGCACAATTCCCTCTGGGACACCAGCACCATCTCCTACACAGGATGTGCTGCTCAGCTCTTTTTCTTTATGTTCTTCATCTCTGCTGAGTATTTCCTCCTGACCATCATGTGCTACGACCGCTACGTGTCCATCTGCAAACCCCTGCACTACGGGACCCTCCTGGGCAGCAGAGCTTGTGCCCACATGGCAGCAGCTGCCTGGGCCAGTGCCTTTCTCAATGCTCTCATGCATACAGCCAATACATTTTCCCTGTCCCTGTGCCATGGCAATGCCTTGGGCCAGTTCTTCTGTGAAATCCCACAGATTCTCAAGCTCTCCTGCTCCAAATCTTACTTCAGGAAATTTGGGCTTCTTGTGGTTATTGGTAGCTTATCATTGTGTTGCTTTGTGTTCATTGTTTTCTCCTATGTGCAGATCTTCAGGGCTGTGTTGAGGATCCCCTCTGTGCAGGGACGGCACAAAGCCTTTTCCACCTGCCTCCCTCACCTGGCTGTGGTCTCTCTGTTCCTCAGCACTGCAGTGTTTGCCTACCTGAAGCCCCCCTCAATCTCCTCCCCATCCCTGGATCTGTCCCTGTCTGTTCTATACTCGGTGGTGACTCCAGCCCTGAACCCCCTCATTTACAGCCTGAGGAACCAGGAACTCAAGGCGTCAGTGTGGACACTGATGGCTGGATGCTTTCATGAAGATTAAACTGCTGGCAAATTTATGCAAATCAATTTGAATAAAAGTCATATTTGATACTTCTTGTTGGTTTATTTTGGGGGTTCTTTTTACATTTTTATGTTGTTCACAAAGAAATATAATGCTTTGTACCCTTTCTCATTTTGTTTCTCTCCATCTTCCCTGTGCCCACAGACTATGTCAATGAGGCACTTCACTCTCAGTGGCTTTAAATGAACTCAAGAATATCCCAGCACAGTTTTCTGCAGAGGTGCCCTTTGGTTGCCTTCTCTGGAGCTGCAGCAGCAATGTCTGTGTGCAGAGCTGGGGCAGATCAGGGCTGGCACAGCAGCTGTGCCCAGGAGCAGCAGCACTTGGTGCTGCCAGTGCTGCTCCCGTGGCCCTGCCCCACTGCCCTGGTGGCCCTGGTGTTGCTGCAGGGCCTGAGTGCTCTCGGGGCCGGGCACAGTCCTGGGGGTGGCAGTGCCGGGGCTGCAGCAGGGACAGGCCATGGGCACTGCTGGGGCAGCACTGACGCCTCAGGCCAGGGCCTGGGGGCTCCAGGCTCCTTGCCCAGGCTCTCTCAAGAACATGGCCAGGCCAATGCTCAGCACAGAAAACCCCCGTGAGCAGCCCCAGGCTGTTGGTGTGGGGACATGAACCTGAGGCAGCACAAATGCCATCAGCCCCTGGGGCCAGGAAGGGCTGGGGACGCCAGGGAAATCACTCAGCTTTGTCCTGGCCTCTGCAGTCAGCCAGAAAGTTTGTTCCCATCAGCTGGGAGTTTCCTGTCCCACTGCAGACGCTGCTGCTCAGAGCCAGGGCTGCCTGGCAGCCACCCCCAAACTGCCCTGAGCATTTCCTTGGCTTCACCTTTGCTTTCTTTACTCTTTCTGATATAAATTTCTTCCTCTTGCCCAGCCCTGTTCCCACCCCTGCACACAGCCCATCCCTGTTTGCCCTTCCTCTCTGGGCTCAATCCCCATTGCAGTTCCTGACTTGGCACATTGGGAATGTCCCTTGGGGAGCAGGATCATCCCACAAGTGCTGCAGGAATTGTCTGCAGGCTCCTGCAGTGCCTGGTGCTGCTCCCTTGCCAGAGGCACCCCAGGCCAGGAGGGCACATCTGGGCTGCTGTGTCTGGCTGTGGGGCTCCCTGTTCTGGGCAGTGAGGAGGAGCTGCAGAGGCTCTGCAGGACTGACAGGATGGGCTTTGGGGCTGTGAGGAGAAGCTGAGGGACCTGGGCTGCTGGAGCTTCTGAAGAGGAGGCCCAGGGCTCCTCCTGCAACTGCTCCAAGGGTGGTTTCAGAGAATCCCAGCTTCAGCAAGGTTGGAAAAGACCTTGGAGATCATCAAGTCCAACCTGTGCCCTGACACCGCCTTGTCTCCCCTGAGCCTCCTTTTCTGCAGGATAAACAACCCCAGCTCTCTCAGCCATTCCTCACAGGACTTGTGCTCCAGACCCCTCACCAGCCTTGTTCCCCTTCTCCAGACATGCTCCAGCCCCTCCATGTCCTTCCTAAATTGGGAGCCCAGAACTGGACACAGCACTCGAGATGCTTCCCAACCAGTGCCCAGCACAGGGGAAGAATCACTGCCCTGCTCCTGCTGGCCACACCATTCCTGATCCAGGCCAGGAGCCATTGCCCTTCTTGGCCACCTGGGCACTCTGCTGGCTCATGTCCAGCCTGCTGTCCATCAGTCCCTGCAGGTCCCTTTCTGCCTGGCTGCTGTCCAGCCCCTCTGTCCCCAGCCTGTAGCGCTGCAGGGGTTGTTGTGGCCAAAGTGCAGGACCCGGCACTTGGACTTGTTAAACCTCACCTTGTTTGATTTGGGCCCTGGATCCAGCCTGTCCAGGGCCCTGTGCAAAGCTCTCCTACCCTCCAGGAGATCAACACTCCCAGACAACTTGGTGTCACCTCGGTTCCATGAGCCCCCAGAATGTCCCAATTGTGTCCATGATTTCATGAAGCCTCCCAGTGTCAAAATGTCCCTTTTGTTCCATGGGTCCCCTTGTTGTCACAAAGTCTGGGGCCCTCCAGAGCTGCTCCTGCTCCAGGCCCAGGGCCCATCCCAGAGCTGGGGCAGCCACAAAGCTGTGCCCATTTCTGCTCATTGCTGCTCTGATGGGGATGCATCCTCAGACACTTGGAGGTTGATGATGAATTTTACTGCTCTAGAGGCTTCTTCTTTATTGAGCTCTTCAATTCAGGACTTCAGTGGGAAAAGCTCATAGACATATGTTCAAAATGCTTGAACAAGAAAAACCCCTGGTAATAACTGAAGTTTTCAATTCTTCTGTGGTTAATTAGACAGATTTCACAAGTGTATTTAAAGTGAATATACTGTAGTGAAAAAAATGCAGAGAGAATTGGTTTTTTCGGTTTTCTTTTCTTGATTATAGATTGATATCAGCAATATCCAATTGATATTGACCCTCAGCACCTTCTTGTGCAGTTTGAACAGATATGAAAATCAAGACCCTTCATGGCTGACAATCACTAACACTTTGTCTCTTCCCCCACCCCACAATTTCCCTCATCCAACCACTGGCACTCCTATGGATCAGGAATGGTGTGGCCAGCAGAAGCAGGGCTGTGATTCTTCCCCTGTGCTCAGCACTGGTTGGGGAGCACCTTGAGTGCTGCGTCCAATTTTTGAAGGACATGGAGGAGTTGGAGAATGTCCAGAGAAGGGCAACAAGGCTGGTGAGGGGTCTGAAGCACAACTCCTGTGAGAAGTGGCTGAGGGTGCTGGGGTCGTTGATCCTGGAAAAAAACAGTCTCAAGTGAGACCACATCAGTCTCTGCAACTCCCTGACAGGAGGTTGCAGCCAGGTTGGGGTCAGGCTTGTTTCCCAGAAAACAGGGACAGGGCAAGAGGACACAGCCTTCAGCTACAGCAGGGGACATTTAACCTGTACATCAGGAAACATTCTTCACACAAAGGGTGATTGAGCTTTGCAATGGGCTGCCCAGGGAGGTGGGTGAGTCAGAGTCCCTGGAAGTGTTTAAGGAAAGACTGGCTGTGGCACTGAGGGCCGTGGTTTGGGTGACAAGGTGGTCTTGGGTCCCAGGTTGGACTTGATGCTCTCCAAGGTCTTTTCCAGCCAGGCCGATTCTCTGATGATTGTGACACTGCAGAGCCCTGGGAAGCAAGGGGTCATTGTGACACTGCGGGGCCTGGTGGCACTGAGAGGACCATGGTGACACTGTGTACGACATGGCACCACAAAGCCACAGGGTCATTGTGACACTGTGGGGCTGGATGGAAGCAAGGAGTGCATTGTGACAGTCTGGGACCACAGCGGCCACTGTGACCCTGCAGGGCCTTGGGGGACCACGGGGCCATTGTGCCACTGCAGAACCAGGGAGAGCCTTGGGAGAGCCTGGGGACAATGGAATCAAGGGGCCATTGTGACACTGCAAGGACTCTGGGAACTGAGGGAACAATTGTGACACTCTGGTGCCCAATGGAACCCAGGGTCCCAGGTGACACTGCAGGATCTTGTGTCACCAGGGCTCCATTGTGACACTGCAGCACCAAGGAATTCATTTTGGCACTCTGAGGCCTCATGGAACCCCAGAGGCCACTGTGATCCTGCAGGGCCTTGTGGAACCATGCAGAGCTTTGTGACAGAGCAGGACCTAGTGTCATGATGGGACCATGGTGACACTGCAGCGCCCCATGGAACCAAGGGGACAGTGCTGCGCCTCTGGGAGTCCTGGAATGAAGTAAACATGTTTGACACCGTGGTGCCCTTGGGACCAAGAGGCCATTGTGACACTGTGGGACCAAGGAGAGCATTGCTGCCCTGCCAGACCTCATGGAACCAAGGATCCACTGTGACACTGCAGGGCCTTGGGGGACCACGGTGACATTGTGATAGTGCAGGGCCCAAGGATCCAAGGGACTTTGTGACAACAAGGGGTCCCATGAGAGCAAAGGGACATTGTGACACTGGGAGGCTTCATGGAATCATGGACACAATTGGGACACTCTGGGGCCTCATGGAACCGAGGTGACACCAAGTTGTCTGGGAGTGTTGATCTCCTGGAGGGTAGGAGAGCTTTGCACAGGGCCCTGAACAGGCTGGATCCAGGAACCAAATCCAACAAGGTGAGGTTTAACAAGTCCAAGTGCCGGGTCCTGCACTTTGGCCACAACAACCCCTGCAGCGCTACAGGCTGGGGACAGAGGGGCTGGACAGCAGCCAGGCAGAAAGGGACCTGCAGGGACTGATGGACAGCAGGCTGGACATGAGCCAGCAGAGTGCCCAGGTGGCCAAGAAGGGCAATGGCTCCTGGCCTGGATCAGGAATGGTGTGGCCAGCAGGAGCAGGGCAGTGATTCTTCCCCTGTGCTGGGCACTGGTTGGGAAGCATCTCGAGTGCTGTGTCCAGTTCTGGGTCCCCAATTTAGGAAGGACATGAGGGGGATGGAGCATGTCAAGAGAAGGGGAACAAGGGTGGTGAGGGGTCTGGAGCACAAGTCCTGTGAGCAGCGGCTGAGGGAGCTGGGGTTGTTGATATTGGAGAAGAGGAGCCTCAGGGAAGAAAAGGTGGTGTCAGGGCACAGGTTGGACTTGATGATCTCCAAGGTCTTTTCCAACCTTGCTGAAGCTGGGATTCTCTGAAACCACCCTTGGAGCAGTTGCAGGAGGAGCCCTGGGCCTCCTCTTCAGAAGCTCCAGCAGCCCAGGTCCCTCAGCTTCTCCTCACAGCCCCAAAGCCCATCCTGTCAGTCCTGCAGAGCCTCTGCAGCTCCTCCTCACTGCCCAGAACAGGGAGCCCCACAGGCAGACACAGCAGCCCAGATGTGCCCCCCTGGCCTGCGGTGCCTCTGGCAAGGGAGCAGCACCAGGCACTGCAGGAGCCTGCAGAGAATTCCTGCAGCACTTGTGGGATGATCCTGCTCCCCAAGGGACATTCCCAATGTGCCAAGTCAGGAACTGCAATGGGGAGTGAGCCCAGAGAGGAAGGGCAAACAGGGATGGGCTGTGTGCAGGGGTGGGAACAGGGCTGGGCAAGAGGAAGAAATTTATATCAGAAAGAGTAAAGAAAGCAAAGGTGAAGCCAAGGAAATGCTCAGGGCAGTTTGGGGGTGGCTGCCAGGCAGCCCTGGCTCTGAGCAGCAGCATCTGCAGTGGGACAGGAAACTCCCAGCTGATGGGAACAAACTTTCTGGCTGACTGCAGAGGCCAGGACAAAGCTGAGTGATTTCCCTGGCGTCCCCAGCCCTTCCTGGCCCCAGGGGCTGATGGCATTTGTGCTGCCTCAGGTTCATGTCCCCACACCAACAGCCTGGGGCTGCTCACGGGGGTTTTCTGTGCTGAGCATTGGCCTGGCCATGTTCTTGAGAGAGCCTGGGCAAGGAGCCTGGAGCCCCCAGGCCCTGGCCTGAGGCGTCAGTGCTGCCCCAGCAGTGCCCATGGCCTGTCCCTGCTGCAGCCCCGGCACTGCCACCCCCAGGACTGTGCCCGGCCCCGAGAGCACTCAGGCCCTGCAGCAACACCAGGGCCACCAGGGCAGTGGGGCAGGGCCACGGGAGCAGCACTGGCAGCACCAAGTGCTGCTGCTCCTGGGCACAGCTGCTGTGCAAGCACTGATCTGCCCCAGCTCTGCACACAGACATTGCTGCTGCAGCTCCAGAGAAGGCAACCAAAGGGCACCTCTGCAGAAAACTGTGCTGGGATATTCTTGAGTTCATTTAAAGCCACTGAGAGTGAAGTGCCTCATTGACATAGTCTGTGGGCACAGGGAAGATGGAGAGAAACAAAATGAGAAAGGGTACAAAGCATTATATTTCTTTGTGAACAACATAAAAATGTAAAAAGAACCCCCAAAATAAACCAACAAGAAGTATCAAATATGACTTTTATTCAAATTGATTTGCATAAATTTGCCAGCAGTTTAATCTTCATGAAAGCATCCAGCCATCAGTGTCCACACTGACGCCTTGAGTTCCTGGTTCCTCAGGCTGTAAATGAGGGGGTTCAGGGCTGGAGTCACCACCGAGTATAGAACAGACAGGGACAGATCCAGGGATGGGGAGGAGATTGAGGGGGGCTTCAGGTAGGCAAACACTGCAGTGCTGAGGAACAGAGAGACCACAGCCAGGTGAGGGAGGCAGGTGGAAAAGGCTTTGTGCCGTCCCTGCACAGAGGGGATCCTCAACACAGCCCTGAAGATCTGCACATAGGAGAAAACAATGAACACAAAGCAACACAATGATAAGCTACCAATAACCACAAGAAGCCCAAATTTCCTGAAGTAAGATTTGGAGCAGGAGAGCTTGAGAATCTGTGGGATTTCACAGAAGAACTGGCCCAAGGCATTGCCATGGCACAGGGACAGGGAAAATGTATTGGCTGTATACATGAGAGCATTGAGAAAGGCACTGGCCCAGGCAGCTGCTGCCATGTGGGCACAAGCTCTGCTGCCCAGGAGGGTCCCGTAGTGCAGGGGTTTGCAGATGGACACGTAGCGGTCGTAGCACATGATGGTCAGGAGGAAATATTCTGCTCCAATAAAGAAGAGAAAGAAAAATAGCTGAGTAGCACATCCTGTGTAGGAGATGTTCCTGGTGTCCCAAAGGGAATTGTGCATGGCTTTGGGGACAGTGGTGCAGATGGAGCCCAGGTCGCTGAGGGCCAGGTTGAGCAGGAAGAAGAACATGGGCGTGTGCAGGTGGTGGCCACAGGCTACGGCGCTGATGATGAGGCTGTTGCCCAGGAGGGCAGCCAGGGAGATGCCCAGGAAGAGGCAGAAGTGCAGGAGCTGCAGCTGCCGCGTGTCTGCCAGTGCCAGCAGGAGGAAGTGGCTGATGGAGCTGCTGTTGGACATCTGCTGTGGCTGCACATGGGCACCTGTTCATGGAGAAAGGACAGGGACAAGTCAGGAGAGGCTGCTCAGAGCCAAACCTGGGCCATTCCCTGCAGCCTGTCCTGCTGGGACTCACCCACCCTTGTTCCTGCTCTGGGAAAACCTTCACCCAGGTCCCTGCCTGAGCCCCAGTTGTGCTGGCTGAGTGTGCCAGGAGCATCCAGGTCTGTGCATGGGGGCTCTCGAGGAGCCATCCCTGCCCTGCTGCCCTGGGTTTGTGGCCCTGTGGCAGAGGGACAAGGCTGGATATTCAGGAGTTTTCAGGGGACTCACTTATAGTGCAGAAAGGCTTGGTACCATCTGCACTACCAAGTCTGGAGGACATGGATTTAGGAATATATGTATAGAACACTTTCCCTACCCACACATCATTCCTGGCTCTCTGAGGTCAGAAATCCCCAGAATTCCTGCTGCACTCAGAGTTTGCCACAGAGAGATGTGAGAGGCAAAGGATTCCCCATGGCTGAGGGAAGGTGAGGGGCCGGATGGGCTTGTTCCCCCAGCACTGCTCTGCTCAGCCCCCTCTGCTTCCCTGAGCATCTCCCTGGGCCTGGACATCCCCTCCTGAGAGGTGCCTTGTCCCTGCCAGCGCTCACAGAGCCCATCCCACCCTGTGTGCCCTCGGCCCGGCCCTACAGAAACCTGCCTGTGTGCAGGGCCCTGGCTGGGGCAGGCTCTGTGTGCAGCTGGGCAAGGGCAGCTCAGGAGAGCCCTGCTGGGCCCTGCAGAGGTGATGCTGCTGCTGCCCAGGGCTGAGGAGTGGCTGAAGGCCCTTTGGGAGGCTCCCAGCAGAGACACTGACCACCCAAAGTCACAGTTCTGGAGTCCCTGTAAATGTTCAAACATTCCTTTGATGATCCTGTGTGTCTTTTTCAACTCAGAATGTTCTGTCATTCTGGGACTACAATTCCTGTTCTGCTTCTCTCATCCCCCTGTTGTCTATAATCAAAAGAGAAAAAAAGAACCCTTGCAACAGTGTTAGAACAGTGAAGTTAAAACCAGAACTTCATTGGAAGCTTCCAGGTGTCCCAGTGGGGATGGGGCACACCCAACCCCTGATTTCAACAATTTGTTAATGTTGATTATTTAGGATATTTAACAGGAACATCCAATGGGAGATTCAGTACCCAGTTACACGCCCCTGGCTCAACCCACTGGCATAAGTCCAGGGCCTTCTTTGTCCCAGTTTTTCTTATCACTGCTCACATTCAAAACCCAAAATACTCTTCGTGTGGGTTTTTTCTCTGATAAAAAGATTATATAGCACTTTAAAAATGTATTTAGACAGGTTATAGTTCTAAAATCTAAGAGAAGGTAAGGAAACCTACTAGAGTTAATTAAGGATCATAAATACATTAAATATATAATAGTAGTTTAAAAGAGTTATTTAAGAGTTTAATAGAGTTAGTAAAGGATTATAATTTTAAAACTACGTAACAGTAATTTACAGAACTATGAATATATGAAAAATATATAAAAAGCAAAAATATTTTTATCATCATCACAACTTCATCCTCTTTCTCCAAGCAGGAAATTGAAAACACTCTCAGGAAAGCTCCTGACCTTTACAGCAATCCCAGCTTTACCTTCTTTGGGAAGTGCCCTCCAGAGCTGTGCCCAGGCTGGTCTGGAGCTGGGAGCAGCCCTGCCCCAGCCAGCCCCTCTCAGCAGCAGCACCTACCCTGCTCAGGGTGGCTCCTTCCCCCCACAGCTCCTGGCCAGCGCTGGGAGCAGCTCCAGGGCCAGCTGAGAGCTGTCCCTGGCAGGCAGCAGAGTCCCTGGCCCAGCACAGCGCCCTGGGCTGCAGGACCCTGCTCTGCAGGACAGCCCTGGGCACCCCTGGCTGCTCTGCACAGGAGATGAGCAGAGAATGCACTCACAGGGTCTGTGGGCATTGGCATGTTCCAGCTTTAGGAGATCTCTCCAGGAGCTGCAGCTGCATTGTCCTGCAGCCAGAGGTTCCTGTGCCAAGGGCTGGCAGTGATTCTGCCCCAGGCACTTCTCAGCCCCTTCCCAGCCCTGACTGATTGAAGCTCTCTGTGCCTCTGTGCTGTGCCCGGGCTGGCTGCAGGCAGTGCCCCAGCCCTGCTGGGCTGGGAGAAGAGCTGCTCAGCAAGAGAAATGTGCTTTTGAAGCTCTCCTTGGTTACCAGGATCACCCTCTGTGCCAGGAGCCCGGCCCAGCTCAGCAGCACAGACACAGCACAAGGACTTTAATGACCCTCTGGGGCTTTGTGCTCAGGCCCTGAACATCAGGCCCTGAGAGGGAGCTGCAGAAACCTCTCCAGAACTCCAAGTCAGAATCCAACTCCAAAGTTTCTTGGACTTTTAATGGGTCCCACTGAGGGACACGACTGAGAAAGTGTCCCCAGGCCCCAGGCAGAGCAGAGAACTGGAGGCACTGATGCCAGGTGAGGACAAAGAGAAGCCAAGTCTTGGTGCCCTGGGGCACAGCAGGGTCTGTGCCACCAAGGGCTGTGAGGAGACACCTTGTCCTGAGGCCCTGGGGCCTCCTGGCACAGCCCCAGCCAGGCTGGGCACTGTCAGCCCCTGGTCCTGCCCTCAGCATCCCCACCTAGCCCACATCCCAGTGGCCTCAAGGATCTGCTGGAAGGAGTCCCTGGGGAGCCCTGGTCAGGAATGTCCCTGGGGGCTCCTTCATGCTCCCAGGGACTGCAGGCTTTTCAAAGGACTTTGGCTTTTCCTTTTGCCTTGGAGTCTCTGAGAGCTTTGTGCAATCATGGCCTCCAATTATCTGCTGTAATTAGTCCCTGGAGAGGCTTTGTCAGGAACAACGTTCATTAATGCTTCAAGGTACTTCAGTTCTTTTAAGGTACTTGGTGTTTCCCTTTTCATACAGACTCTGTGGGAGGTTTGTGCAATCATGGCCCCAATAATCTGCTTTAAGGAGTCCCTTGAGAGCTTGGCACTGACACTCAGAGGAGCTCTTTAATGCTTTGAGATACTTAACTTTTGTAAGCTACTTTGGAATTTTCATTTCCAGACTGAGGAGTTTTTGTGCCATCCTGGCCTCCAGTTCTCTCCTCCAAGGAGTCCATGAGGATCCTGTGTTGGGGATGGACCTAAGTAAGTCCCATTAGTACCTCGTGACACTTTGGGTTTTTCCTCTTGATTTTAACTTCTGGAAGGTTTTTTGCAATCTCCTCTCAGGCCCTGAGGTTCCAAGGCTCAGCTCCAAGTGCACCACGGGGCTCATTAGGATCAAGCAAGTCCTGACAAACCATGCTTCTGCCTTGATTTGCCACTGTTGTAATGTAGTTCATCATGAACATTCCTTTACTGGTTTTGCTTCACCAATTTGAGATTTCCTGGCTAATGCATCGACTAGTGTAGTGGCTTCAGTGTTGGCTAATTATCAGTGCACACACTAGAATATACTTACTCAATTCCTGCTGTGAGGTAGGATTAGGAGAAAGGCAAAGGTCAAACTTTTAGAGTAAAAAGAAAAGTTTACTAACAGTAAATAAAAGAAGGAGCATTAAGGACCAGAACAAAACTTTCAGAACACTTCCTCTCTCCTGACAACCTGAAAATGTAAAGAGAAAAAACCAAATATTTTCAGTCAGTTTACCATCTCTAGAATTGTCTTTCTTCTGTTCACTTAGGTAGAGAAGTTCCTCTTGTTTATGTTATGGAGGCATCTCCACAAGAAAACAGTTATCGCATGGCTTTTAGCTTCCACAAATAGCAGCTGCTCAGAAAAATCTGCAATTGTGAAGTCCCTCCAATTTTCTCACAGGCTTTCTCACAGCTGTGTTTATGGGCCATGTCAGTTTATGGGGTATTAGTTTAAAGAAGAGCTGTTAAAAGCAAAAGTTCTCTCCTTCTATTTCTAAAATCATCTTCATCTCTGGGAACAGAGGTCTTCTTCTCTCCCTGAGGGCACAGTGTCTCATCACTGTGCTCTCTTTCTCTGTTCAAACTTCTCGTGGGATCACAGCTACTGCAACATTTGCTTACTTTATCATGGAGGCCTTTGCTGAGCAAGTCATCTCCCCATAGTTTTCAATGCCTTATAGCCAAAAAGAGAGTCTGATGTATCAATGACATCCTTCTCCACAGCTTTAGCAGAGGATTTCAGCCCCAAGATCAAGGCATCTCCTCATCCCTCCCACCTGGGACTCAACTTCCCCTTCCCTGCCCTCGGTGTGTCCATGTTGCTCCTCTGTGTGCCTGCCCTGTGTCCTTTTCTCTCACTGGAGGGAGGATGGCAGCACTGGCAGAGTCAATATCTCCCGGGGCTGCAGATGGTTCCGTGAGCCCGGCTGAGCTTGGTGGCTAAGTCTTGTTTTGGCCATGGTCCCTGGACATGAAGACCAGTTCTTTTCCACATGAATGAAGAAACAGAGTGCCACTGTTTTAGGGGTGGATGAGAGTTGACCACCAGAGGCAAAGGCCATCCAGAGCTGCCTGATTGTGTTCTAAGAGATACCCTTACAAATAGGAAATTTTTTAGGGAGGGTACCAATTTTGGCAATGGACATCTGAAATAGCAGACGGTTATTTCCATACAGAGAAGAGCACTGAGCCCCAGTGCTCCAGGAGCTGATGAGGGGCAGGCCTTGACATTCCAAGATCAGCTAGACCGGTCAGGTGGCCCATGGCAGGCCAAGCCAGCCAGACCTGGTCCATGTTCTCCTATCCCATGGGGCCCCACAGTGTCCCAATGGTCCCTTGCTTCCAGGAGGCCCTGAGGTGTCACAATGCCCCCTTGGTGACACCAGGCCCTGAAGGGTCGGAATGGTCTCCATGGTTCCATCTGCCCCACAGAGTCATAATGGTCTCTGGGTCCATGAAGCCCCATGGTGTCACCATGGCCCCTTGGTTCCATGGGCTCCAGTGGTGCCACAAGGATCCCCTTGGTTCCATGAGGTGCCCACAGTGTCACAGTCATCTCCATGGGAAGGAAAGAACCGAGCCCCAGTGTGGCAGGGGCAGCCACCAGAGGCCAAGGCCAGACAGACTTGATGGTACTGGCAGATTTTTTCTGGGAGCAACCCTTGAATATAGGGATATTTAGAGGTGGCATCCTAGTTTCAGACATGGACACCCGGAGGAGAAGGGCTGTTCTTTGCATGGGAAGAAAAGCACAGAACACCGGTGTTTGTGGGGCAGATGAAAGGTGGCCACTAGAGGCCTAAGGCAGCCAGACCTCTCTGTCCTGGTAGCTTTTGTCTGAAAGCAACCCTTGGATATAGGGAATTTTGGAGGTTGAATTCCATTTTTGGTAATTTCTTCATACATAAGGACAGTTCATTTCCATAGGAAGGAAAGCAGCAAGCCCCAGTGTTTCGAGGCAGGTGAGAGGCAGCCCCCAAGGGTCCAAGGGTAGCCAGACTTGTCTTTCCTGGCATTTCATTTGGGAGCAATCCTTGGCTGTATGTTGTTTTGGAGGTGGATTCTCAGTATTGGCCATGGGCGCCTGGTCAAGATGGATGGGTTTTTTTCCTATGGATAAGAGAAGCGTGAAGTCCAAGTGTTCTGGAAGAAGATGAGAGGTTGTCTTAGGCCAAGCCAGCCAGATCTGGCTCTCTTGGCCCCTTTTGTTTAGAGGCTATCCTTGGACATATGGCATTTTGGAGGTGGAATCTCAGTTTTGGCCATTTCTTTAGGAAGGAAAGCACAGAGCCCCCGTGTTTCTGAGGCAAATAAATGTCAGCCCTCAGGAAGACAAGGCCAGCCAGACTTGTCAGTCCTGGCAGATTTTATCTGGGAGCTATCCTTGGATATAGGAAATTCTGGCGTCAAATGCCCAATTTTGGCCATGTGATCCTAGTTGAGGTGAATGTTTTTTTCCCATAAGAAAGAAAAGCACATGGTCCCAGTGTTTCATAGGCAGATGAGAATTGGCCCCTGGGTGGTCAAGGCAGCCAGACCTGTTCCATGTTCCCTTGGTTTCGTGGGATCCCCCAGTGTCGCAATGGTCTCCTTGGTTCCATGAGGCCCTGGAGTGTCACAATGTTCCTCTTGCTTCTGCAGTGTCACAATGGCCCCGTGCTTCCATGAGGCCTTGCAATGTCACAATGGCTTTGTGGTTCCACAAAGCCCTGATGTGTCACAACAGCCCCTTGGCTCTGTGTGCCCTCGCTGTGTCACAACGGCTCCTCTGTGACACTGCGGCTGCATAAGGTCACCATGGACCCTTGGTTCCTTGGGGTCTCTGAGTTCCACAATGGTCTCCTTGATTCCATGATGGATCATGGTGTCACCGTGGTTCCTTGGTTCCATGAAGTTCTGCAGTGTCACCGTGGTGTCCTTGGACCTGGACTGTCACAATTGACCCTTGGTTCCATGAGGTTCCGTAATGTCACTGTGGTCACTGTCAGATGCTGGATGAGATCCATGTCCCGAGACACCTTGGGATGCTCGGAATGCCCGTGTGGGGCCAGGGGCGGGTCAGGCCTTGGTTTGTGGTGGGACAGAGCCCCGCCCCCAGCCCTGGCCTGGCAGAGCTGTCAATCACACAGCAGGGGCAGTGCTGATTGGCTGAGCTGTCAACCAATCACACACCAGCAGCTGGTGCCTACCCTGGCTCTGATTGGGCAATCACCTGGCAGTCCCACCCCAGGGGCGGGCCCATGGAGGCCCAGGGGGTTAAAAGCCGGAGCACGAGGCCAGCCCATGGTCTGGATCCTGCCTTCTCCTGGGGTTCCTCTGTTAGCGACGCTGGAACCCATGAGGTTGGTGCTTGTGTACATGTCTTTCTATAGATCTCCTGTCTTTCTGTTGTTCTCTATTTATCCTCTTTCTAATCCTACTTACCTGGAACATTTTTTGAAAAATTAACATATTAAGGGTTAAAGGTTTTTAGGTTATATTAATTAAGTTACTGAAGTTAATGCTAAGATAAGAGATTTATGTTGAAGAGGGTGTTGTATTAAAGCCTTAGGTAAAGTTCCATTCTTGTCTATATTTTGTCAGTAAAATTTTGTGTCATTTTGACCTCTTAGCTCCATTGGTTAGAGCATGGTGCTGGTACCACCAAGGCTGTAGGTTCAATCCCTGTGTGGGCCATTCACTAAAGAATTGGACTTGATCCTTGTGGGTCCCTTCCTACCAAGAATATCCTTTGCATCTGGCTATGGTGAGAATATCAGGTTGATGTTTCTCCTGTGCACCAAACTCAAGTAAAGGAACCTTTGGTGACCCCCAGCATTTCAGTGTTCTGGGGTGTTAAATCCTGCAGACTCACAATGGCCTCGTGTGTCCATGAGTCTCCACAGTGTCACCCTGGCCCCTTGGTTCCATGGGCCCAACACTGCCACAATGATCCCCTTGGTTCCACAATTTCCCACAGTGTCACACCGGCCCCTTGGATCCATGAAGATCTGCACGGTCACACAGATTTGTGACATTTGTCCTTGCTGCCCCTCACATCCCCCTGCCCCACATACAGCCCCGAGCCACCCATGAGGGACAGGCCCTGCTGTGCCAGGCTGGGCTCAGGGCTTGGCCTTTCTGCTTCCCCCAGCCAGCCCAGGCCTTGCTCAGCATTGCAGTTCCCTGCTCTGAGCCTTGGGCTCCCTGCAATCCTGGCCTCAAGGATCTGCTCTCACCAGTCCTTGGGGAGCCTTTGGCAGTCCCTGCCCTCAGTGGGGCCCAGTGATGCTCCAAGGGACTTGGAGTTTTGCTCCTGACTCCTTGAGCAGCTTCTTCAGCCTTCTCTCAGTGCCTGAGGGTCCTGGACTCAACCCCAAATCCAGGGTGGGGATAATCAAAATACAGGAAGCCATCAGGGGTGCTTTGTCTTCATTCAATTTTCTTCAAGTCTCCAGGGCTTCTGCAGCTGATTGGACTCAGTCTGGAGTTCTGTTAAGGAGGAATATTTCCAAATGCACCTCATGACCTTTTTTTCTTCAATCAAATGAGTATTTTTCTTATTTCCCATTTCAGAGAAGAGCTGATAGAAGCATTCCCCAGGAGACCTTGACACTGAAGTTCTCCTTAGGAGGTCTGGGCATGTGCAAGAATGAGCCCCTTGAGGGCTGACCCTGTTTGGACAAGCTGCTCCTCACCCCCAGCCTCACCATGTCTGACATCGCCCACCTGGCACTGAAATCCCTGTGCCCTGCAGCAGAACCTTGTCCCTGAGCTCTGCAGCTCCATGTCCCAGCCCACTGCACCGTGTCCCACCTGCTCTCCTCAGGGCTCTGCCTGCACACAGGCCCAGGAGAAGTTTTCCTGTTAGTAAGGAAAGAATGGAAAAGCCTGAGCAGGTTTCCTAAACAACAAACCCCACTCAGGAGCCAACTGCTCAGTACAGGCTGCCTGGAATGGTGTCACCTTTCTACAAGGGACAGTGTGACCAGAAATGATCTCTGGAAGCAGAATTCTCTGAGTCTCCCAGCTGAATTCTCTGTTCCTGTCCTTTCCCTGGATCTCTGTTGCAGATGGAAGCTGCTGGTGCCATCCTCACCTTTAACTTCTCTTTGGAAGGCAAACAGATGTTCCCAGCTGTGTTAAGCAGGATTTGCTCAATGTTTCTATAAATCTTTTGTGTTTCCCAATGGAATGAAAGGGGCCATTTTGGCACTGAGGGGGTGATGTGGAAGCAAGGAGTCAATTGTGACCCTGGGGTCCCATGGAACCAAGGGGCCGTGGTGACACAGCAGGGCCATGTGGATCCAGTGGTCCATTGTGACACTGTGGATCCAAGGAGACCATGGAGACACCCCCAGAACCTCATGGAACCAAGGAGTCCATGGTGACCCAGCAGGGCTGCATGGAGCCAATGGTCCATGGTGACACTGCCCATCCAAGGAAGCCATTTGGATACTGTGGAAGCTTATGGAGGGAGGTGGCCATTGTGACACTGAAGAACTTCATGACACCAAATATCCATGGGGACACAGCAGGGCATCATGGAACGCAGGAACTGCTGTTGACAGTGTGGAAACTCCTGGAACCAGGGGCTGTTGTGGCACTGCAGAACCAACACAGCTGCTGCACCTTGTCCCCTGCCCTGCACAGCTCCTTGGGAGGCACGGCAGGAGCAGCACCCTGGGAGCCTTGGAATGCCCCTCTGAGATCCATGGCACACACTCCCAGGGGCTGGAATTCCAGTTCCCAGACAGGAAAAGATGTTCCTACCCTTGAAGGCAAAGCTCTGATGGAAGAGCCAAAAGCCGATTGGAGCAAATCCTACAGTGACATTTCACTGCCAGCCTTCCTAACTTCACACATGGTTGTTGTAGCTCGTGGATTGGGAATTAAATCTGGGCATGGTCTTTGCTGGGAGCTGCCGTGGCTCAAGGGAGACACTGAGAAAGAAACAGAGCAGGCAAAGAGAGGTGGAAGGGAAGGGAGGACACAAACACAATCAACTGAGAAGGTGGCACTCTGAAGAACAAAAGAGAACTGACTGAAAATTAATGGGACAAGAAGCAATAATTCTGAGAGTTTTATTTACTATTTAACTATATCCCATACACCCAGCTGCACACAATCATGGTCCCACACCCTTTAAATTTGGATCCCACTTCTTCCAATTTCCCTCCTACCCCATCTCACCCTGGAGGCTGTGGAATTGGGTGTTTTGTCATGGGTTAGAGTTTTTTGAGGTGGAAGAAAGCCATTTTGAAGTGGGATTATAGCATTTTGGGGTAAGACTGAGGTGATTTTAGTGAGACTGAGTCATTTTGAGGTGACAGATGAATCCATCTTGACTTCAGTAGTGCAAAGATATGGACAACACTGCCTGAAATCCCCCAAGAACCCACAAATCCTCCAGAATATGTCCCCAGACTATAAATTCCTTCTCAAATACCTGTTAAAAGGTTGGACTTCAGAAATCTGTGAATAATTACTTCCTTTTCAGTCCTATTTCAGGTGTTTTAATTGATAAAGACAAATCAGAAGAATGTTAGGGTGAAACCAAAAAGATAACCAGTCTGGTGTCTTCCCAATATGGATCACAGGGAATGTGGGTCACCAGGCCTGTGCCCAACATGGGTCTTCCCATGGGGGATAAGGCTGGAGCAGTGTACAAAGCTCTTCAGGCAGTTGGGGGACTCACAGGACTTCCTTTACTAGTGCGTCCATTGGTGTTTGGTCAAGTGAGAGCTCTGGGTGAAGCTCTTCCCACACCGGGGACACTCGTAGGGCCTCTCCCCGGTGTGGATGCGCCGGTGCTTGACAAGGGAGGAGTTGCACTTGAAGCCCTTCCTGCAGTTGGAGCAGCAGAAGGGCCTCTCCTGTCTGTGAATCTGCTGATGACAGAAGAGATTTGAGCAGGTCTTAAACTTCTTCTGACACTTGGGACACATGTAGGGCCTCTCCCCAGTGTGGATCATGTGGTGGATGATCAGTTTGGACCTCTGGCTGAAGCCCTTCCCACATTGCTCACACTTGTATGGCCTTTCCTCAGTGTGGATGATCTGGTGGCGAATCAATGAGAACTTCTGGCTGAAGCTCATCCCACATTCCTCACACTCATAGGGCCTCTCCCCAGTGTGGATGCACCGGTGGGTGACAAGGGTGGAGTTGTGCTTGAAGCCCTTCCCACACTCAGGGCAGCAGAAGGGCCTTTCCTCTGTGTGAATCTGCTGGTGGCAGAGGACATCAGAGCTGGTGTGAAACTTCTTCTGACACTTGGGACATTCGTAGGGCCTCTCTCCAGTCTGGATGCGTTGGTGGGTGACAAGGGCAGAGCTGCAGCTGAAGCCCTTCCCACACTCCCCACACTCGTAGGGCCATTCCCCAGTGTGGATAATCTGGTGGCAGATCAGGGTGTTGCTCTTCCTGATGCTCTTCCAATACTCCAACCACTTCTAGGGCTTCTCCCCATCATGAGGCTTCTCATGGACCACCAGCTCCAAGCTCTGGCTGAAGCTCTGCCCACCTTCCTGGCACAGGGTGGGTCTTTCCTCCTCAGAGCACCCTGGGCTGGCCTTGCAGTACCTCCTCCTGCAGGATCACCGAGGGATTTCCTCCCTGTTGGATTCCTGCACTGTGCAGCTGCTCAAAATGGCCTCTTCCACTAGGTTCTGCAGAGGGGATTTGTCCTCCCTCATCTCCATCCCCAGCGGCTTGTCTGGGGGAGGAAAGACAAGGAGAGGATGGGGTTTGCCTCTGAGCCAGAGGGAAGAGGAAGGAGGTTCCCCCAGTGCTTCCCCAATAGGACAGCGTCGGCAGTGGGGCTGTCCTGCAGCCGGAGGCCGTGCTGAGTTGGGAGATGGAGCAGGAGAGAGGGGGAAAGGGGCACTGACTTCCTCCTCACCTGCCTGGGCGTCCTGGGGCATCTTCCTCTTCCTTGCAGACTCCTCCTCCATCTGTCAAACTTTAAGGGATGGGAAATCCAGCTTTGGAAGGAAAACAATGGATGAGCACATTAAGTTTTGTACTGGTTTCAAAGCAAACCAGGGAGAGAGTCTAAGCCAGAATGACAACTGAGTAAGAAAATTAAGATCAAGGCAATGATACAGAAACACTGGATTAACCTGACAGAGACAGGATATAACTTGACACCCCATTGCTCAGAGTGGTGGTAGCAGTCTGATGAAATGGTTGCTGCAGTTTGGCTCGAGTGATGAACATGATTCTGTCAAAGCAGTGATCCTGTAGAAGGGTCTGGTCTTGCTCCGAAGGTCCAGTGGTGATTATGGAGCTCTTGTCGTCTGGGAACGCAGTAGGCAAGGTGGTCGTGGTGTTGCAAGGGTGAGATTATATCCAGGCAGGAATGCTTGGTTCCTCCCCCTGGGCAGAGCATCCCACAATGGGATGATGTAATTTTATCAGTCCTGCAGTGACACTCGATGGCCCATTAACAGAAGATGGCCCCTGGAGGGCGTTATCAGGGCTGAGCCATGGAAGAGATAAAGAACACTGCCCCACCTGTTGATAACAGTTTATGGAGATGGTGACTGAAAACACTTTTGGTTACATCTGACACTGTAACCTGAAACAGTGAGACAATCCCTGCTCGGGGTGGGGAGTGAGCACCACCCCCCTTACCCAAACTGGCTCAGGTGTAAAACCCCCACCCTGGGAAGGCCACACATACAGGGGACAATGTCACACTTGCCCCGCCCCAGGGGAGATCTCTGTTCCTGTCAGTCCCTTGTTCTCCTCTTTTTCTTTCCATCTCTCTCTCTACCCCTCATTTACTGTTCAATAAAATCCACTTTGGATTTGGCCTTGTTAGCACCTTAATTGGTGCAGAGGCAACTCTCTAACAATTTTATTATCTAGATTGCAATATTAATTTGGCACAGTGAGTTCAGGGCTCTGTTGTCTGACCCCAAGTGCCTTTGACAACAGCCTGGTTCCCTCCTCTGAGCAGGTTTTGCCTCTTTCTGGAGGAACTCCTGGAAACTTGGATGTAGCTTCCTTTGAGTGACTTTTGGGAGAACTTATGAGGAAAATGGCTGTTGTGGGTGGCCAGTGTAAAGAAAATAAATTCTTGTCCTTCCTTGAAAAGTTTGTTAAAATAATTGGAGGAAAGGGAGCAAATCATACCAGAGAGACTGACAAGGTTCATTCTCTCCAAGGTGAGGAACATAAGGCTACTAAATTCCTATAAGAAGCCCAGTTCAAGTAGATAAATTCCCAAGTAACTCCTGAATTCAGAGGTTTTGGGACTTTGCCAAATATGAGAATCATTATTTTCTTGGTCCCTGTCACCTTTGTGACAGCTACACTGAGCTTTCCCTTCCCTTTATTAATATGTATTGGGCCAAATTTCCACTTTCCTTTTTTTGGAACCTGCCAGCACCTGAGCTGGAGATGTGCAGGAACTGATGAAACTTGGAATTGCCACAGAATTGCTTCTATTTTCAGTTTATTCATGTATGGGATTTGTTTGCATTTCCATCACAAGTGACTTTTGGGAAGAGCAAATATACCTCAAGGCATTTTTTGGAGGGTTAAGTTTTATTTCTGCCGATTTTGTTTTGTCCAGTGCTCAGGGGATGCTCAAGGGGTCTCTGTGCTTCTCGCCCTGGGGGATTCTTGGGAGGGGCTTGGGGTGGTTGTCCCTGTTCCCGTCACTCCAGGCCATTCCCTAGGGGTGTTCGTGTCCCTGTAACCCCAGGCCATTCCCCAGGGTGTCTCCATCATTCTCACCCAGGGAATACCTGGGGGGTCTCCCTCCCTCTCACCCTGTGCCAGGAGGTGCTTGGGGCAGTCTCTGTCCCTCTCAGCCCAGGGGATGCTCAGGAGTCTCTGTCCCCTTGCCCTGGGGGATGCTCAGGGGGTCTCCATCCCTCTGACCTCAGGGAATGCTTGTGCAGGGCTGGGGACCAGGGGCTCTGTGTCCCTCTCAGCACTGAGGGTGCTCGGGGCTGGGGGGGCTCTCCAACCTTCTCATCCTTGGGGAGGCTGGGGGGTCTCTGTCCCTCTCAGCCCTGGTGTGACCCCACCCAAACATCATCGGGGTTGGAGGGACAGAAACACCCCCAAACCCCCAGAAGGGCTGAACCTGGGATTTGGTTTGGGGCTGAGGATTTAGGAAGCAGCTGGAATTGGGGCTGGGGTAGGAGTTGGGGCTGAGATTTGGATTAGAGCTGGGATTGGGATTAAGGCAAAACATGGGATTGGCTTTAGGGCTGGGGCTGGGATTGGGTCTGGGGCTAGACGAGTCTGGCACTGAACTGAGATTAAATACAGAACTGTGAGTGTGTCTAAACATGGAGTGAGATTGAGACCAGGATCAGGGTCAGGTTTGGGACTGAGCACACGCAGAGTGGGACAGGGAGGATGTCACTTCAGGATGTCTCTGGCATCGTCCCAGCCCTCCTCAGGCACCTCCAAACATGGAGGGCAGCTGGGTGCTCCAAGATCCAGGTGCTGCCACGCAGCCCCTCAATACCAGGCGAACATTCCCTGAGGGCAGCCCTGAATGTGACCCTTGGGGCTCTGGGATCAGCCCTCACATCTCTGTGGGAGCAGCTGCAGACATGATGAGAGACTTTCTCCCACTCATTCCTGAGGAAGAGTGAAGCCCAGCTGTCCTTTTCTCCTGCTGCCTCCTCCTCTCCTCAGTTGAGGATGTGAAATCAGGATCAGGAAATCCCCATTCCCTGTTTCCTTGTGGGTACAGCCTGGAAAATCCACTCAAAATGAAGAACGTTCTGACAGCCCTGCTGAATGACACCAGGAGGAGGTTGGTGAGAAAGGGAGGAAATTGTATTTTGATTGGAAATACAAGTTAAAAATTATTTCTTTCCATCCCATTCCTTTTCAGTCTCTTGCAGTTCTGTTTTCAGAGTGCCTCCTTCTCAGCTGATTGTGTTTGTGTCGTCCTTTCTATCCTGCCTCTCTTTGCCTGCTGTTTTTCTCTCTCTGTGTCTCCCTTGAGCCAGGGCAGCTCCCGCCAAAGACACCAAAGATAATCAAAATCTTGGTTATCTCAGAGGTCTTTTATAGTCCACTGTCAAAGCAGGGGAACAGGCAAAAGACATTGAAAGTCTATTGAAATCGTTGAGGGGGAACGGGTAGAATGAAGACTAAGTCCATTGAAGCCACTGAGGGGGAACAGGTCATGTTATCAGCTGTGAACGAGAGCCATTGTTTTCATGGTCCATCAACCACACCTGGGAAACATCTCACATTGATCAGGCCAGCCCTCCTCCCTGTGGTGGTGGTCTCAGTCTCAGTCCTTGGGAGGGGCTTCAATCTCTGTCTATCACAGTGGTCATGAGGCAGATGAGGGGTCTTCCATGGGAGATCACCAGAGTTATCCCAAAGTTCATTGGGCCAAGAGGTGGGAAAATCTGTGGGTTTAGCAGGTATCGTGAAGCCGGTGTGAGCATGTAGAACAAGCTACTCCTTGCCAGGTCCTTGCCAGGCCCTGCTCGAAGCAGTGGTCTGTGGTGGTACAGCAAATACACCTGCAAAAATAATCGTCCATCTCTCCAAACTGGATCTCCAATCAGGGTCTGCAGGATCTCAGTTTCTGCCATTGCGGCAAACGTGAGGCAAAAATGAGAGGAACATGGGACTATCCCTTACACAGGGTGCTGATGTCCTTTGAAGTGGAACGATCCCCACATGCATCCAGCACTGCAATAAACATACCATCTCTGCAACTCCTTACAGGATTTGTGAGGATCAGTTTTTCATCCGTGTTTCAGCAGCAGAGCTAGCAGACTAAACAGCATATTTTACCTATGCTAGCAAGCTACTAATAATTCAAATCAGCACATTTCACCTAAATCCAAATGGATTTCTACCATGTTAAATTTACCTTATTAAATACCCTGTTTCAACCCCCGAGCACACCCTGGGCTGCGAGGGACAGTCTCCCCCGAGCACTCCCCTGGCACAGGGGCGAGAACAATGGAGACTGCCCTGTGGAATGGCTTGGGGTGACCGGGAGAGAGACACCTCCTCAGGAATGGCCTGGGGTAACAGGGATAGGGACAGGGACAGCCCCCGGGGTAAAAGCGATGGGGACAAACCCTCAGGGGAATGGCCTGGGTAACAGGGCCAGGGACACCCCTGGGGAATGGCCTGGAGTGACAGGGAAAGGGACAACCCATCCAAGCCCCTCCCAAGCATCCCCCGGGGAGAGAGGCACAGAGACCCCTCGAGCATCCCCTGAGCACTGGACAAAACAAACTTGGCAGAAATCAATTTAAACCCTTCATAAAATGCATTGAAGAATATTTGCTCTTCCCACAAGTCACTTGTGATGGAAATGCAATCAAATCCCAAACATGAACAAACCAACAATAGAAGCAATTCAGTGGCAACTCCAAGTTTCATCAGTTCCAGCACAGGTCCAGCTAAGATGCTGGCAGGTTCCAAAAAAAGAAAAGTGGACATTTAACCCAATACTTAAAAAGAAGAGAATGCACTGTGTAGCTATGACAAAGGTGACAGGGACGAAGGAGATAATGATTCTCATATTTGGCAAAACCCCCAAACCTGTGAATTTGGGAGTTATTCAGGAATTTAGGTAGAGCTGGGCTTCTTGTAGGACTTGTCAGTCTTGCTGGTATCATTTGTTCCCTTTCTTTCAGTGATTTTAACAAACTTTGCAGGGAAGGACAAGAAAATATTATCTTTACACTGGCCACCCAAAACAGCCATTTTCCTCATAAGTTCTTCCATAACTTGCTCAGAGAAAGCTGCAGCCAAGTTTCCAAGAGTTCCTCCAGAAGAGGCAAAACCTCCTCAGAGGAGGGAACCAGGCTGTTGTCAAAGGCACTTGGGGTCAGACAACAGAGCTCTGAACTCACTGTGCCAAATTAATATTGCAATCTGGATAATAAAATTGTTAGAGAGTTGCCTCTGCCCCAATTAAGGTGCTAAGGAGACCAAATCCAAAGTGGATTTTATTGAACAGTAAATGAGGGGTAGAGAGAGAGATGGAAAGAAAAAGAAAAGGGGTAGAACAAGGGAGTGACAGGGACAGAGACCTCCCCTGGTGCAGGGCAAGTGTGACATTGTCCCCTGTGTGCGTTTCCTTCCCAGGGTGGGGGTTTTACACCTGAGCCAGTTTGGGTAAGGGGGGTGGTGTTCACCCCCCACCCCGAGCAGGGATTGCCTCACTGTTTCCGGTTACAATGTCAGATGTAACCAAAAGTGTTTTCAGTCCCCATCTCCATAAATTGTTATCAACAGGTGGGGCAGTGTTCTTTATCTCTTCCATGGCTCAGCCCTGATAACGCCCTGCAGGGGCCATCTTCTCTTAATGGGCCATTGAGTGTCACTGCAGGACTGATAAAATTACATCATCCCATTGTGGGATGCTCCGCCCAGGGGGAGGAACCAAGCATTCCTGCCTGGATATAATCTCACCCTTGCAACACCACGACCACCTTGCCTACTGCATTCCCAGAGGACCAGAGCTCCATAACCACCACTGAACCTTCAGAGGAAGACCAGACCCTTCTACAGGATCACTGCTTTGACAGAATCACATTCATCACTCGAGCCAAACTGCATCCACCATTTCATCAGACAGCTACCACCACCCTGACTATCTGGGTGTCAGGTTATATCCTGACTCTGTGAGTTTAAACCAGTCTTTCTGTATCATTGCTTTAATCTTAATTTTCCTATTAAATTGTCATTCTGGCTTAGACTCTCTCCCAGGTTTGCCTTCAAACCAGTACAAAACTTAATCTGCTCATCCCTTGTTTTCCTTCCAAAACAGAATTTCCCATACCCAGACTTTGGCTGGATGGAGGAGGAGTCTGCAAGGAAGAGGAAGATGCCCCAGGACGCCCAGGCAGGTGAGGAGGAAGTCACTGCCCCTTTCCCCCTCTCTCCTGCTCCATCTCCCAGCTTAGCACGGCTCCCGGCTGCAGGACAGCCCCGCTGCCGGTGCCCTCCTGCTGGGGACGCACTGGGGGGATCTCCTTGCCCTTCCCTGTGGCACGAAGGCAAATCCCATTCTCTCCTTGTCCTTCCTCCCCCAGACAAGGAGCTGAGGATGGGGACCAGTGAGGGCAAATCCCCGTGGAAGAATGTCGTAGAAGAGGCCATTTTGAGCAGCCCCACAGCACAGGAATCCAACAGGGAGGAAAAGCCCCAGAAATCCCCCAGGAAGAGGGGCTGCAAACCCAGCCCAGGGTATTCTGAGGAGGAAAGTTCCACCCTGGGCCAGGAAGGTGGGCAGAGCTCAAGCCAGAGCTTGGAGCTGGAGCTCCATGAGGAGGTTCACCATGGGGAGAAGCCGTACAAGTGCTTGGAGTGTAGGAAGAGCTTCAGGCAGAGCAACAATCTGAAACGACACCAGATGATCCACACTGGGGAATGGGCCTACGAGTGTGGGGAGTGTGGGAAGGGATTCAGCTGCAGGTCCCACCTCATCATCCACCAACGCATCCACACTGGGGAGAGGCCCTACGAGTGTCCCAAGTGTCAGAAGAGGTTTCACACCAGCTCTGATCTCCTCTGCCACCAGCAGATTCACACAGAGGAGAGGCCCTTTCAGTGCCCCGACTGCAGGAAGAGCTTCAAGCGCAACTTCCACCTCATCAGACACAAGCGCATCCACACTGGGGAGAGGCCCTATGAGTGCCCCACATGTGGGAAACTATTTCAGACCAGCTCAAATCTCCTCCTGCATGAGCGGATTCACACGGATGAGAGGCCCTACCGCTGCCCCGACTGTGGGAGGAGCTTCCAGCACAACTCCACCCTTGTCAGGCACCAGTCCATCCATACCAGGGAGAGGCCATACGAGTGTCCCCAGTGTGGGAAGAGCTTCACCCAGAACTCTGACTTGACCAAACACCAACGGAGCCACCAGTAAGGGAAGCCCTGCAAATTCCCCAGCTGCAGGAAGAGCTTTGTGCACTGCTCCAGCTTCATCCCCCATTGGAGTACCATGTTGGGAAGAGCCCTGGTGATCCATGTTCCCTGTGATCCATGCTGGGAAGACACCTGTCCCTTTTCCTGCCCCTGCCAATGACCTGATGTGGGATAGAAGAACATGAGGGTCTGGCCATGGCCCTGTCACTACATTCACTCCCACCTCAGGTCATTGCCAGGGGCAGGAAAGGGACTCTTTCTCTCTCCCTGAGGAGATGGGTGTCCTTTCCATGCAGGAGGAAACATGTGGCCAGGAAGAGACAGTCACTGGTGATGTAGTTTTCTGTGGAAATAGTTTATCTTATCCCTTCTGTTATCAATATTGTTTCTGTTCCTGTTTGGTCCCGGTCTTGTTGCTGTTCCCAGTAAATTGTTCTTATTCCAGCCTGGATTCTTTGCCTTTTGTGCTTTCCATGGTAGGTGGGAGGGCAGCAAATGGCAGGGCGGTTTTAGCGGGAGCAGGAAATTGAGGAATCCCATTCCCAAACCCCAGTTCTTGGAAACCGAGCATCCCAGCTGGTGCCAGCCCTGGTGGCCATGGCAGCAGCCTTGGGAGCGGGTCCCTGGCTGGGGCTGAGGGAACCTCTTCACTCTGGTGCCCAGGGACAGGAGTGGAGGGAGCGGCTGCAGCTGAGTTGGGGCAGGCTTAGGTTGGATCTCAGGAAAAGGTTTTTGCCCAGAGGCTGCTGGGGCACTGCCCAGGCTCCCCAGGGAAGGGTCACAGTTCCAGGGCTCTCTGAGCTCCAGCAGCGTTTGGACAGCTCTGCCAGGCCCAGGCTGGCAGTGTTGGGGTGTCCTGTGCAGGGCCAGCAGTTGGACTCGAGGATCCTGATGGGTCCCTCCCAGCTCAGCCAATTCTGTGGTTCTGGATCCATGACCCTGGGGATGGGAGTGCCAATGGTTGCCATGGCAACGGGCTCCAGGCCTGAGCTGGTGTCCATGGCAACCACCCCTGGCATGGGGTCTCCATGGAGCTGCCCAGGGACTGACCATAGCAACAGGGGCTGGGGATGGTTGCCATGGAAACTGACCATAGCAACAGGTTTTCCTGGTGATTGTTGCCTGCTTAGGATGAGATTTGTCACTGGACCTCAGAGGGGTTCCATGGGGACTTTCCAAGAGTCTCCAGGCAGTTCAAGAGCAGGAAGGTCACACACAGAGACAGGGGCTCCATGGAGCCCTCCCAAGGGTTTCTGGGGATGGCAAAGAGCCGTGTGGTCAGAGGCATTCACAGCCATTCCATGGTGACATCCCAGGGCACCTTGGGCTGCAAAGGCACCGATCTGTCACTATCACTCACGGGGGCTCCACAGTGACATTCCAGGATTCCCCAGGCTGCCAAAGAGCCAGGATGTCACACACACTCCTGTCATGTGCAGAGTGGGAGCTTCAGGCAAAAGCTTTATTTCATTATTGGAGAAACTCCTGCTGAGTCATGAGATGGAAAAATGACACCCAACAGCCACCATGGATCCTCAAACCCCTGCAGGGCCCCCAGACTTCTACAATTCCTTCTAAGAGAGGAGACTGGGAGTGACTGGATGCAATCCCGGCCCCAGAATTTGTCAAAGGTTTATGTATAAACGATTGGACAGGTAGAATTGAACAATCTGTCAATGCAATTTGTCCCACAGGATTACTGATGGAATACCAGATATATTTATATAAATACAATCTGATAATGATTAGACAATAAGCTCTTAACCAGAGTTATTTACTCCACAGTCCAGAATCTATAACAATTATAGGATATTCTGCTCTAGGAAGCAATTTTGAAGTCAGCAGGGCCTTGCTGGAGTGGTTTGAGCCCATTGCAGGCAGAGCCTCCTGCTCCAGCAGGAACTGCCTTTCCTGTGCCAGGAGCAGGGCAGGTCCCGCTGCAGGAACAGCCCCAGGCCAGCCCCAGCACAGGGAAGGCCTCGGGCACAAGGGCAGAGTGCCGTGCTGGGAGCTGTGCCAGGGACAGCCCGAGGCACCAAAGGCACCTTGGCAGCAGCAGCTGCTTGCAGGGCATGGCCAGAAGCCTCCCTTGCAACCCGGCCTGGTGGCCAGCGCTGCAGAGCTGCTGCCTCAGGGCTCATTTCTGGCTGGGCTCTGAAAAGACACTTCTGCTCCAAGACCCTGACTGGGAAGCCATTCGCCCAGCACCTTGGGGACAAGATATTAATGACAAAAGTCTTCATGCCAGCAGATGTTGGAGGGTGCCACGGGAGACAAGACTCATGATATCATGATCATCAAGTCTCAGTTTATTGTGACAGATTACACAGTTTATATATGTTCGTTAATTAGCTCATACATATTGCAAAAGCTGAGCTCATGATTGGTTGCTATGTGACTTGTACTATTATCTTAAAAGTATCTTTGTGAATGATACTTGCCTGTCCAGCCGGCCTTGCAGTTAGAACAGCTTAGTACTTCTTTGTTCTTCTCTATCTATTTCTACATACCAAGCAGTTTCAATATCCTGATTTCTGCACACCATCTGCTCTTCAGGGTCATGCGAACCTTGCAGCAGTCACGTAGCCCTCCCTGCTTGGATTAATTTTACAGCATCATGTCCCCTGTTGTACAACCATTCTTCTGCCAAGCTCTCTTCAGACAAGGACAAGGAGGATGATGAGGATGAGGAGGAGGAGAACAACGAGGAGGAGGAGGAGGACAAGAAGGATGAGGACGAGGATGAGGAGGAGAAGGATGAAGATAAGGAAAAGGATGAAGATGCAGAGGACAAGGAGGACGAGGAGGTCGAGGAGGAGAAGGAGGAGGAGGATGATGAGGACAACGAGGATGAGGACGAAGAAGAGGATGAGGACAACGACGAGGACGAGGAAGAGGACGAGGACGAGGACGAGGACAAGGAGGACGAGGAGGAGTACGAGGAGGAGGACGAGGAGGACGAGGAGGACGAGGAGTAGGAGGATGAGGAGGAGGACAAGGAGGAGGATGATGAGGACGAGGAGGACGACGAGGAGGATGACGAGGAGGATGACGAGGAGGACGATGACGACGAAGAGGAGGTGGAAGATGACGAGGAGGAATAGGAGGAGGAAGAGAGAGAACAAGGACAAGGAGGATCATGAGGAGGAGGAGGAGAACGAGGAGGAAGAGAAGAATGAGGATGAGGAGGCGGAGGAGAAGGAGGACAATGACAAGGAGGATGAGGATGGGGAGGAGAAAGAGGAGGAGCAGGAGGAGGAAGAGGAGGAGGAGGAGAAGGAGGAAAATGAGGAAGATGAGGACAATGAGGAGGATGAGGAGGATAAGGATGCGGAGGATAAGGAGGAGGATGAGGAGGAGGACAAGGATGAGGAAAAGGACGAGGATGAGGAGGACAAGGAGGACGAGGAGGACAAGGAGGACAAGAAGCAGGAGGACGAGGAAGACGAGGAGGAGGAGGAGGAATAGACGGATAAAGAGGATGAGAATGAGGATGTGGAGGAGGACAATGAGGAGGAGGAGGACGAGGAGGACGAGGAGGACGAGGATGAGGATGAGGATGAGGACGAGGAGCAGGACGAGGACAAGGAGGACAAGGAGGAGGAGCAAGAGGAGGAGGAGGAGGACGACGACGAGGAGGACAAGGAGGACGAGGAGGAGGACGAGGAGGACGAAAAGGAGGATGAGGACGAAGAGGAGGACGAGGAGGACGACGATGACGACGATGACGATGTTGACGAAGAGGAGGTGGAAGATGAGGAGGAGGAATAGGAGTAGGAAGAGAGAGAAGGAGGAAAAGGAGGATGATGAGGAGGAGAACGAGGAGGAAGAGGAGAATGAGGATGAGGAGGAGGACGAGGAGGAGGACAAGGAAGAGGAGGAGGCAAAGAAGCATTAAGAGGAGGAATAAGAGGAGGAAGAGACAGGACAAGGACAAGGAGGATGATGAGGATGAGGAGGGGGAAGACAGCGAGAAGGAGAAGAAGGATGAGAACGAGGACGAGGAGGAGAAGGATGTCATCAACAAGATCATGGCGATGTCGCTACCAACCAACAGGAAGGAGACACAAGCTTTCCTAAGTGCCATATGCTTTTGGAGAATTCCTGAGTACAGTCAGATCATGAGCCCTCTTTACCTGGTTACCTGCAAGAAGAACAGAGCAGGTCTGTGGTAAGGAGGAGGGAGGGAGGATGAATCCCCTGCCCAAGGCTGCCAAGGGAAGGCTTTGGGAGGGAAAGCAAGCCTTGACCTGACACTAAGTCCTTCAAGGGCTCAGTTGCCCACGCTGAGCAGGATTTCATCGCCCAGAACTGACAGGGCCAGATCCAGGGATGGGGAGGATATCGAGGCAGGCTTCAGTTGAGCAAATTCTGCAGTGCTGACAAAGAGAGAGACTACAGCCAGGTGAGGGAGGCAGGTGGAAAAGGCTTTGTGCCATCCCTGCTCAGAGGGGATCCTCAGCACAGCCCTGACGATCTGTACATAGAAGAAAACAATGAACACAAAACAACAAAATGATAAACTGCTAGTAACCACAAGAAGCTCAAGTTCCCTGAGGTGGGAATTGGAGCAGGAGAGCTTGAGGATCTGTGGGATATCACAGAAGAACTGGCCCATGGCATTGCCATGGCACAGGGGCAGGGAAAATGTATTGGCTGTGTGCCGCAGAGCATTGAGAAAGGCACTGGCCCAGGCAGCTGCTGCCATGTGGGCACAAGCTCTGCTGCCCAGGAGGGTCCCGTAGTGCAGGGGTTTGCAGATGGACACGTAGCGGTCGTAGCACATGATGGTCAGCAGGAAATATTCTGTTGCAGCACAGAAAAGGAAAAAAAAAACTGAGCAGCACATCCTGTGTAGGAGATATTCCTGGTGTCCCAGAGAGAATTGTGCATGGCTTTGGGGACAGTGGTGCAGATGGAGCCCAGGTCGCTGAGGGCCAGGTTGAGCAGGAAGAAGAACATGGGCGTGTGCAGGTGGTGGCCGCAGGCTACGGCGCTGATGATGAGGCCGTTGCCCAGGAGGGCAGCCAGGGAGATGCCCAGGAAGAGGCAGAAGTGCAGGAGCTGCAGCTGCCGCGTGTCTGCCAGTGCCAGCAGGAGGAAGTGGCTGATGGAGCTGCTGTTGGACATTTGCTGTGGCTGCACATGGGCACCTGTTCATGGAGAAGGACAGGGACAAGTCAGGAGAGGCTGCTTGGAACCAATCCTGGGCCATTCCCTGCAGCCTGTTCTGCAGGAACTCAGCCACCCTTGTTCCTGCTCTGGGAAAACCTTCACCCAGGTCCCTGCCTGAGCTCCAGTTGTGCTGGCTGAATGTGCCAGAAGCAGCCAGGGCAGTGTGTGGGGGCTCTGGAGGAGCCATCCTTGTCCTGCTGCCCTGTGTTTGTGGCCATTTAACAGAGGGGCAAGGCTGGATATTCAGGATTTATTAGGGGAGTAATTCCTATTGCAGAGAGGCTTGATACAATCTGCACTCATACTTCTAAGGGAAACAAAACAGATGTCAGGAGTTGGTTTAAGGAATTGTTTTCCTACCCACACATCATTGCTGGCCTTCTGAGGTCAGAACTCCCCAGCATTCCTGCTGCACTCAGAATTTGCCACTGAGAGTTGAGAGAGGCAAAGGATTCCCTGTGGCTGAGGGAAGGTGAGGGGCTGGATGGGCTTGTTCTCCCAGCACTGCTCTGTTCAGCCCCCTCTGCTTCCCTGAGCATCTCCCTGGGCCTGGACATCCCCTCCTGAGAGGTGCCTTGTCCCTGCCAGCGCTCACAGAGCCCATCCCATCCTGTGTGCCCTCGGCCCGGCCCTACAGAAACCTGCCTGTGTGCAGGGCCCTGGCTGGGGCAGGCTCTGTGTGCAGCTGGGCAAGGGCAGCTCAGGAGAGCCCTGCTGGGCCCTGCAGAGGTGATGCTGCTGCTGCCCAGGGCTGAGGAGGGGCTGAAGGCCCTTTGGGAGGCTCCCAGCAGAGACACTGACCAGCCAAAGTCACAGTTCTGGAGTCTCTGTAAATGTTCAAACATTCCTTTGATGATCCTGTGTGTCCCTTTCAACTTAGAATATTCTGTGATTCTGGGACTACAATTCCTGTTCTGCTTCTCTCATCCCCCTGTTATCTACAATTAAAAGAGAAAAAAAGCACTTGCAAGAGTGTTACAACATTAAAGAAAAAAACAGACTTTTATTGGAAGCTTCCAGGTGTCCCAGTGGGGATGGGGCACACCCAGCCACTGATTTCAACAATTATTAATGTTAATCAATTAGGATATTTAACAGGAACATCCAATAGGAGATTCAGTTGCCCAAGTTACACACCCCTGGATCAACCCATTGGAGTAGGTCAAAGGGCTTCTTTGCCCCACTTTTTGTTATGACTGCTCATATTCTGGTCAAAAACCAAATACTGTTCTTGTAGATCCACTCCCTCCTAATTAGACTATACAGTATTTCAGGAATGTATTTAGACAGTCAGCTTATTGGTGTAAAATCTGAGAGATAGGAAGAAAACATAGTAGACACAGCTAAGGATTCCAGTTATATAAGTACATAATAGTAGTTTAGAAGAGCCACTTAACAGTTTAATAGAGTTATGTAAGGATTATAGTTTTATAACTAAATCATAGTAATTTGCAGAGCTATGAATATATGAAAAATATATAAAAAGCAGAACACTTTTTGTCATCCCCCCAACCTTCCCACCCTTCTCCAACAACGAAATTGAAAACACCATCTGGAAAGCTCCTGATCTTTACAGCAATCCCAGGCTTACCTTCTTTGGGAAGTGTCCTCCGGAGCTGTGCCCAGGCTGGTCTGGAGCTGGAGCAGCCCTGCCCCAGCCAGCCCCTCTCAGCAGCAGCACCTGCCCTGCTCAGGGTGGCTCCTTCCCCCCACAGCTCCTGGCCAGCGCTGGGAGCAGCTCCAGGGCCGGCTGAGAGCTGTCCCTGGCAGGCAGCAGAGTCCCTGGCCCAGCACAGCGCCCTGGGCTGCAGGACCCTGCTCTGCAGGACAGCCCTGGGCACCCCTGGCTGCTCTGCAAAGGAGATGAGCAGAGAATGCACTCACAGGCTCTGTGGGCATTGGCATGTTCCAGCTTTAGGAGATCTCTCCAGGAGCTGCAGCTGCATTGTCCTGCAGCCAGAGGTTCCTGTGCCAAGGGCTGGCAGTGATTCTGCCCCAGGCACTTCTCAGCCCCTTCCCAGCCCTGACTGATTGAAGCTCTCTGTGCCTCTGTGCTGTGCCCGGGCTGGCTGCAGGCAGTGCCCCAGCCCTGCTGGGCTGGGAGAAGAGCTGCTCAGCAAGAGAAATGTGCTTTTGAAGCTCTGCTTGGTTACCACGATCACCCTCTGTGCCAGGAGCACGGCCCAGCTCAGCAGCACAGACACAGCACAAGGACTTTAATGACCCTCTGGGGCTTTGTGCTCAGGCCCTGAACATCAGGCCCTGAGAGGGAGCTGCAGAAACCTCTCCAGAACTCCAAGTCAGAATCCAACTCCAAAGTTTCTGGGACTTTTAATGGGTCCCACTGAGGGACACGACTGAGAAAGTGTCCCCAGGCCCCAGGCAGAGCAGAGAACTGGAGGCACTGATGCCAGGTGGGGACAAAGAGAAGCCAAGTCTTGGTGCCCTGGGGCACAGCAGGGTCTGTGCCACCAAGGGCTGTGAGGAGACACCTTGTCCTGAGGCCCTGGGGCCTCCTGGCACAGCCCCAGCCAGGCTGGGCACTGTCAGCCCCTGCTCCTGCCCTCAGCATCCCCCCCATGCCCACATCTCAGTGGCCTCAAGGATCTGCTGGAAGGAGTCCCTGGGGAGCCTTGGTCAGGAATGGCCCTGGGGGCTCCTTCATGCTCCCAGGGACTGCAGGCTTTTCAAAGGACTTTGGGTTTGGCTTTTGCTTTGAAGTCTCTGAGAGCTTTGTGCAATCATGGCCCCAATTATCTGCTTTAAGGAGTCCCATGAGAGCTTTGTACTGACACTCAGTGGGGCTCATTAATGCTTTGAGATCCTCAAGGTTCTTAGAGTACTTTGGATTGTCCTTTCAAAACCGCGAGGTTTTTGTGCCATTTTCAGTTTCTGAGAGGTTTTTGTGCCATCCTGGTCTCCATTTCTCTTTTCCAAGGAGTCCACGAAGACTCTGTGTTGGGGATGGACCTCAGTGGGTCCCATTAATGCCTTGAGACACCTTGGGTATTTCCTCTTGACTTTTACTCCTGTAAAGGTTTGTGCAATCTCCTCTCAGGCTGTGAGATTCCGGGGCTCAGCTCCAAATGCACCATGGGGCTCATTCGGATCAAACAAGTCCTGACAAACCATGGCTCTGCCTTGATTTCTCTCTTGTCTGGGGCAGTGGATCAGGAAGTGTCGTGGTTTGACACGGAAAGAGAATTTTTTTCCGGAAGGAAGAGGTCAATTTAGATATTGACCAATTGAAAGTAGACACGCCTCTGAGAACACAGAGGGGTTGAAAGCAGAATTCCCAGGGTAACTCGCTCTCTTTGGTTCCGGTCAGCGTGCAGTGCAAACCTCCCCTGCCCAGCCACAAGCTGGGTGGGGGAGGGGAAGCCCCCATGGCCTGAAAGGTAGGCCCCAAGGGTGGTGGAAGGACTGGAACCGGGCTGGCCCCTGCAGATGGAAGGGTGGAAGAAATCTGGGATGTCTCCATTTCCCCCCCCTCCCCTCCCCGGTTTCTCTCCAGAGGGGGAGAGAGAAAGAGACGGTGGCGATCCTGTCCTGTCAGCAATTCCACCGCGAGGAAGGAGGAGTGGGGGGAGCTCCAAGGTGCCCAGTTGTGTGGGAGTTGCTGGATGTCCGGGCATCGAGCCATCCCTGGGAGTTCAGACTTTTAACCCTTTCTTGAGAAAATGAAAGCTTTGTGAATTTTCCTTTCCCCTCCTCGGTTTGAAAGAGAGGAAGAGGGACACCTTGGACCCTGGGATGTTGGAAGGAGGAATTCTAGAGGGGAGGGGGACAAGGAGTGGCTTTTGGCTGGACTTTTCTGTGTTAGCCACAACCTGAACCAATCTTCTCCTTCAAGAGGGACTGTGTTTTGGGAGGATGCCAGTGAGTCAAGAGACCTGCTTCAGCTGGGAAAAAGACAAAATTGGAGTGAACAGAGAAAAGGTTAGGGGGTTTGTGGTGGCGCCCCCTTGCCCTGGAAAGGAAAGAGAAGAGAAGAAGATCTCTGTTCTTGAGCCCTCGGCCCCAGGGGAAAATGGGGGGGACTGTGGTCCCAAACAATGAAAAACTGAACTGTTGTTTTCTCCCCTCTTGGCAGGGCATCCTTGAAAGGAAAAAATCCTAAGAGCAGTCTGTCCATCCATGCATTGGTGGTGAGAGCACTGTGCATGGCAAGGAGAAGGGTCACCATGGCAAACTTTTTCTCCGGGCGGTGCCATGTGTGACATGGAAACACAGGATGTGGAGCTGTGTTTCTTGGGGGGTCTGTGGCACAGGAGAGACTCTGTTCCCTCGATGGACTGAGTATCGGTTGTTTGGAGGGTGGAAACCTGATTGGGGTCCAGATTGTGTCTCACTGTGGTTTGTTGGAGTTGGGTGGTGGGGGGAGGAATGTTTTGCAAGGTTTTCATTTGGATCTTTGTGTGGTTTTTTTTCCCCCTTCTTTAGTTTTCTCTTTTCTTTTGTAGTAGTAGTTTAATAAAGTTTTTTTCCTATTATTAAGCTTGGGCCTGCTTTGCTCTAGTCTAGGTTCCACTTCACAGCATTCAAGGTAGGGATCACATTTTCATGGGGGCACTGGCATTGTGCCAGTGTCAAACCATGACAGGAAGTTTCTGTAGTGGTTTTGGTTTGCCAATTTGAGATTTCTTGGCCAATGCATTAATTAGTGTGGTGGATTCAGTGTTGGCTAATTACCAGTGCACTCGCTAGAATATACTTACTCATTTTCTGCTGTGAGATAGGATTAGGAGAAAGGCAAAGTAGGCTCAGAACTTTAAAATAAACGTTTAAATTTCTAAAGAAAAGTTTATTAACAGTAACTAAAAGAAAGGGTAAAAAGAATCAGGACAAAACTTTCAGAACACTTCCCCTCTTCGTACAACCTGACAGTGTAAAGAGATCAAACCTAAATTGTCAGCTAAAAGGGAGAAAAGTTCCTCTTGTTAATGTTATGGAGACTTCTCCACAAGAAAACAGTTATCTCATGGCTTTTAATTTCCATGAATAGCAGATGCCCAGGAAAATCTGTAATTGTGAAGTCCCTCCCATTTTTCCACAGCTTTTCCCACAGCTGTCTTTATAGCCAATGTTATGGGATATTACTTAAAAGATGAGCTGTTTAATAGCAAAAGTTCTTTTCACCTATTTCTGAAATCATCTTCATCTCTGGGAACAGAGGTCTTCCTCTTCCTGAGGGCACAGGGTCTCATCACTCTTCTCTCTTTCTCTGTTCAAACTTCTCATGGGATCACACCTACTGCAACATTTGCTCACTTTAGCATGGAGGCCTTTGCTGAACAAGTCATCTCCCCATACTTTTCAATGCCTTATAGGGAAAAGGAGTGTCTGATGTATCAATGACATCCTTCTCCATAGCTTCAGCAGAGGATTTCAGCCCCAAGATCAAGGCATCAACTCATCCCTCCATTCTGAGACTCAACTTCCCCTTCCCTGCCCTCGGTGTGTTCATGTTGCTCCCTGCCCTGTGTCCTTTTCTCTCACTGGAGGGAGGATGGCAGCACTGGCAGAGTCAATATCTGCCCAGGGCTGCAGATAGTTCTGTGTGCCCGGCTGGGCTCGGTGGCTAATTCTAAATTTGGCATGGTCCCCGGACGTGAAGACCATTTTTTTTTCCCCACAGGAATGAAGAAACAGAGCACCTCTGTTTTAGGGGCGGATGAGAGGTGACCAAAAGAGGCAAAGGCCAGCCAGAGCCACCAGATTGTGTTCTGAGAGATACCCTTACAAATAGGAAATTTTGTAGGGAGGGTACCAATTTTGGCAATGGACATCTGAAATAACAGACGGTTATTTCCATACAGAGGAGAGCATGGAGCTCCAGTGCTCCAGGAGCTGATGAGAGGCAGACCTTGACATTCTGAGATCAGCCAGACCTGTCAGGTGGCCCCTGGCAGGCTAAGCCAGCCAGACCTGGTCCATGTTCCCTCACTTCCATGGGGCCCCACAGTGTCCCAATGGTCCCTTGCTTCCAGGAGGCCCTGAGGTGTCACAATGCCCCCTTGGTGACACCAGGCCCTGAAGGGTCGGAATGCTCTCCATGGTTCCATCAGGCCCCACAGAGTCATAATGGTCTCTGGGTCCATGAAGCCCCATGGTGTCACCATGGCCCCTTGGTTCCATGGGCTCCAGTGGTGCCACAATGATCCCCTTGGTTCCATGAGGTGCCCACAGTGTCACAGTGATCTCCATGGGAAGGAAAGAACCGAGCCCCAGTGTGGCAGGGGCAGCCACCAGAGGCCAAGGCCAGACAGACTTGACAGTACTGACAGATTTTGGCTGGGAGCAACCCTTGGATATAGGGAATTTTAGAGGTGGCATCCCAGTTTCAGACATGGACACCTGGAGGAGAAGGATGGTTCTTTTATGGAGGAAGGAATGGATGGAACACCGGTGTTTGAGGGGCAGATGAAAGGCAGCCATCAAAGGCCTAAGGCAGCCAGACCTCTCTGTCCTGGTAGCTTTTGTCTGAAAGCAACCCTTGGATATAGGGAATTTCTGAGGTTGAATTCCATTTTTGGTCATTTCTTCATACATAAGTACAGTTCATTTCCATAGGAAGGAAAGCAGCAAACCCCAGTGTTTCGAGGCAGGTGAGAGGCAGCCCCCAAGGGTCCGAGGGCAGCCAGACTTGTCTTTCCTGGCATTTCACTTGGGAGCAATCATTGGCTGTATGTTGTTTTGGAGGTGGAATCCCAGTTTTGGCCATGGGCGCCTGGTCAAGATAGATGGGTTTTTTTCCCATGGGTATGAGAAGCGTGCAGTCCAAGTGTTCTGGAAGAAGATGAGAGGTTGCCTTAGGCCAAGCCAGCGAGATCTGGCTTTCCTGGCCCCTTTTGTTTAGAGGCTATCCTTGGACATATGGCATTTTGGAGGTGGAATCTCAGTTTTGGCCATTTCATTAGGAAGGAAAGCACAGAGCCCCTGTGTTTCTGAAGCAAATAAGTGCCAGCCCTCAGGAAGACAATGCCAGCCAGACTTGCCAGTCCTGGCAGCTTTTATCTGGGAGCTATCCTTGAATATAGGGAATTCTGGCATCAAATGCCCAATTTTGGCCATGTGCCCCTAGTTGAGGTGAATGTTTTTTTCCCATAAGAAAGAAAAGCACATGGTCCCAGTGTTTCATAGGGAGATGAGAATTGGCCCCTGGGTGGTCAAGGTAGCCAGACCTGTTCCATGTTCCCTTGGTTGCGTGGAACCCCACAATGTCACAATGATCTCCTTGGTTCCATGAAGCCCTGGAGTGTCTCAATGTTCCCCTTGATTCTGCAGTGTCAGAGTGGCCCCGTGCTTCCATGAGGCCTTGCAGTGTGTCTTGGTTCGACAAGACAGGAGTCTGTGAAGGAGGGCAAAAGCCTCCTGTGCAATGGAGAAGGTAAACCCCCTCCCTCCGAATTACTAGGATTTTTAAATTAAAAGGCTCTCAGGCAAAGATATGGGAATGGGAGTAACAATTCTTTACTAGGAGAAAACTAGATAACAATTTAAAAAGGCAAATGCAATCGGTACAAACAAAACTAGTGAAAAAGTCCACAACCTGAGGATTCAGGGTGCTGGTAGCAGTCCGGTTGAAATGATAGCTGCTCCTCTTGCAGTGGCTGATGAATTGCAGCTGAAGTGGTGATCTTTAGAAGGGAATAGTTTTCTCTGAAGATCTGGTGGCAGTTGGGCCGGTCTTCCTCTGCGCCGGGGTTGCCTCCGAGCTCCACCGCCGCTGCCTCACCGCGCTCCAGCCACTTCTCTGGGAGTCCTGCCGAAGGAGCTGCTTCTCTCGGGAGTCTTGCCGAAGGAGCTGCTTCTCTGCGAAATCCCGCAAAGAGAGAGCTGCTTCATCTCCCCAAAAGCTACCCCTTTATACAATAAAAGAGTGCTTGGCTTCCCCCTCTGGGTGGAACATCTCACAATGGGATGGTGTTATGTTACCAGCCCTGCATTGAATCAGTCAATGGCCCATTAACAAACCATTACCTCTTCCAGCAAAACATTCTTCTTGAGAGATAACAAACCTGCCCAACTTCCAACAGATGTCAAATAGAATACAAACTTATCTTACAACCCAGGACACAATGTCACAGTGGCTTAGTGGTTCCACAAAGCCCTGATGTGTCACAATGGTCCCTCGGCTACGTGTGCCCTCGCTGTGTCACAACGGCTCCTCTGTGACACTGAGGCTGCACAAGGACACCATGGACCCTTGGTTCCTTGGGGTCTCTGAGTTCTCAATGGTCTCCTTGATTCCATGAGGCAGCACAGTGTCACACTGGCCCCTTGGTTCCATGAGGATCTACAGGGTCACACAGGTTTGTGACATTTGTCCTTGCTGCCCCTCACATCCCCCCTGCCCCACAAAGAGCCCCGAGCCACCCGTGAGGGACAGGCCCTGCTGTGCCAGGCTGGGCTCAGGGCTTGGCCTTTCTGCTTCCCCCAGCCAGCCCAGGCCTTGCTCAGCATTGCAGTTCCCTGCTCTGAGCCTTGGGCTCCCTGCAATCCTGGCCTCAAGGATCTGCTCTCACCAGTCCCTGGAGAGCCTTTGGCAGTCCCTGCCCTCAGTGGGGCCCAGTGATGCTCCAAGGGACTTGGAGTTTTGCTTCTGACTCCTTGAGCAGCTTCTTCAGCCTTCTCTCAGTGCCTGAGGATTCTGGACTAAGCCCCAAATCCACCATGGGGATCATCAAAATGCAAGAATACTTCAGGGGCGCTTTGTCTTCATTCAATTGTCTGCAAATCTCCTGGGCTTGTGCAGCTGATTGGAGTCAGTTTGGAGTCCTTGTAAAGGAAGAAGATTTCCAAGTGCACTTCCTGAATTTTTTTCTTTAATCAAGTGAGTATTCTTAGTTTCCAGTTCAGTGAAGAGCTGATAGAAGCATTCCCCAGGTGATCCTGACACTGAAGTTCTCCTTAGGAGGTCTGGGCATGTAGAAGAATGAGCACCCTGAGGGATGACCCTGTTTGGACAAGCTGCTCCTCACCCCCATCCTCACCATGTCTGACATCGCCCACCTGGCACTGACATCCCTGTGCCCTGCAGCAGAACCTTGTCCCTGAGCTCTGCAGCTCCATGTCCCAGCCCATTGCACCATGTCCCACCTGCTCTCCTCAGGGCTCTGCCTGCACACAGGCCCAGGAGAAGTTTTCCTGTTGGGAAAGAAAGAATGCAAAAACCTGAGCAGGTTTCCTAAACAACAAACACAACTCAGGAGCCACCTGTTCAGTACAGGCTGCCTGGAATGGTGTCACCTTTCTACAAGGGACAGTGTGACCAGAAATGATCTCTGGAAGCAGAATTCTCTGAGTCTCCTAGCTGAATTCTCTGTCACGGTTCTTTCCTTGTATCCGTGTTGCAGATGGAAGCTGCTGGTGCCATCCTCACCTTTTACCTCTCTTTGGAATGTAAACAGATGTTCCAAGCTGTGTTAAGCAGGATTTTCTCAATGTTTCTATAAATCTTTTGTGTCCACCGTGGAACGAAGGGGCCATTTTGGCACTGAGGGGGTGATGTGGAAGCAAGGAGTCAATTGTGACCCTGGTGTCCCATGAAACCAAGGGGCCACAGTGACATAGCAGGGCCACGTGGATCCAGTGGTCCATTGTGACACTGTGGATCCAAGGAGACCATGGAGACACCCCCAGAACCTCATGGAACCAAGGAGTCCATGGTGACCCAGTGGGACTGCATGGAGCCAATTGTCCATGGTGGCACTGCCCATCCAAGGAGGCCATTTGGACACTGTGGGAGCTCATGGAGTGAGGTGGCCATTGTGACACTGAAGAACTTCATGACACCAAATATCCATGGGGACACAGCAGGGCATCATGGGAACACACAAAACGCTCTTGACAGTGTGGAAACTCCTGGAACCAGGGGCTGTTGTGGGACTGCAGAACCAGCACAGCTGCTGCACCTTGTCCCCTGTCCTGCACAGCTCCTTGGGAGGCACAGCAGGAGCAGCACACTCGGAGCCTCAGGAATGCCCCTCTGGAATCCATGGCACACACTCCCAGGGCTGGAATTCCAGTTCCCAGCCAGGAAAAGATGTTCCTGCCCTTGAAGGCAAAGCTCTTATGGAAGAGTCAAAAGCCAAGTGGAGCAAGATCTTAGAGTGACATTTCACTGCCAGCCTTCCTAACTTCACCTGTGGTTGTTGTACCTCATGGATTGGGAAATAAATCAGGGCAGGGTCTTTGGTGGGAGCTGCCCTGGGTCAAAGGAGGCACTGAGAGAGAAACAGAGCAGGCAAAGGAAGGCAGGAGAGAAAGGGGCTGTTTTGGTTTGGAATTGCAGGTGTCCGCTAAGGAGGGCAGGAGCCTCCCCTGAAATGGTAAAATGTAGACTCTTTCAGAATTGTCATAAATTTGAAATTAAGGGGGGGCTCTCAGATAAAAATATGGGAGCAAGAATAACTGTTTTTTATTAGGGAAGAAAATAGAACTATAAAATAAACAATGCAGTAAACTGAAATAACACTGACAGAGTCAGAATATAACCTGATACCCTTTTGGACAGGGTATTGCCACAATCCAATTGGATTTGTGGCTGCAGTCCTCCAGGAATGTCAGATATGGTTCTGTTGGAGAAGTGATCCTATAGGAAAGGGTGTCTTCCTCTGAAGAGGAAGAGGCAGCTGTTCCTCTGAGAAATCCAGCACAGAAAAATCTGTGTTGGTGGGCCAGAATCTCAAGACTAGATGCAGGTAGGAATGCTTGGCTCCTCCCTCTGGATGGAACATCTCACAATGGAATGTTACAGTTCTTATCAGTCATGCAGTGACATTCAATAGCCCATTATCAGCAGATGTCTCCCCTGAGGGAGGATTAATTGTGGAAGAGATAAGGAAAAACTGCCCACTTAACACAGGACAACTGCCATACAGATGGCAAATAGAACACATCTTGCTTTTCAGTCTGGGACAGGAGGACACAAACAAAATCAGCTGAGAAGGCAGCACTCTGAAAATCAAATCAGAACTGACAGAAAATGAATGGGACAGAAATCAATAATTCTGATAGTTTTACTTATTATCAAAATAAATCACACCCACCCAGCCCCACATAATCCTGACCCCACAATCTCAAATTTGGATCTCGCTTCTCCCAATCACCTTCCAACCCCATCTCTCCCTGGAGGCTGAGGAATTGAGCAATTTTGGCATGGGACTGAGGTGGGAACCAGCCATTTTGAGGTAGGATTGAGTCACTTTAGGTGACAGACCAATCCACCTTGGGTTTTGGAGTGCAAAGATATGGAGAATACTACCAGATATCTGCCAAGAACACACAAATTCTCCAGAAGATTTTTCCAGGCAGTGGTTATTCGTGGAAATGAAAAGCCATGAGATAACTGTTTTCTTGTGGAGAATTCTCCATAAGATTAACAAGAGGCACTTCTCTCCTGATGTGAACTGAAGTGTTATAAATTGAAGTGAATAATTTGATTCAGCCTTTTAAGATCAATTAATAATTTTATTAATTACAGCAAGCGATAGCAAGCAAACAGCGCTGGGTGCAGCTGGGAGCCTGGCTCTGCCAAAAGCTGACAACCTTTCCTTCTCTTCAGTCCCTTTTTATCCAGCACAAGTGGGGGTGATGGGTTTCCTTCCACTGTGGTTATCAGTTCCAGCAGTAGTTGGTTTGACAAGTAGGAGTGATGGATCTCCTTCTGCTGTGGTTATCAGTTCCAGCCAGTCCTGCAAGATTTTTCACAATCTTTGTTTGCGGTTACCAGCCTTGCCAAAGCCTGCAAATTCCATGCCCCGACCCCCCAACCCTTTTTATCCTAATTTCATACTTTTGATGAACAAACAAGTCAATGCAGTTTTTCACACTTTAGTAGCCTTGTGTTCCTCACCTTGGGGTGAATGATCCTTGTCAGTCTCACTGGAATCATTTGCTCCCTTTCCTCCAGTGATTTTAACAAACTTTTCAGGGAAGGACGAAAAAATATTTTCTTTACAATGGACACCCACAAAAGCCATTTTCCTCATAAGTTCTCCCAAATGTTGCTCAGAGGAAGCTGCAGCCAAGTTTCCAAGAGTTCCTCCAGAAAGAGCCACGAGCTCCTCAGAGGAGGGAACCAGGCTGTTGTCAAAGGCACTTGGGGTCAGACAACAGTGCCCTGAACTCACTGTGCCAAAATAATATTGTAATCTGGTTAACAAAATTGTTACATAGATACCTCTGCCCCAATTAAGGAGCTCAGGCGACCAAATCCAAAGTGGATTTTATTGATCAGTAAATGTGAGGTAGAGAGAGATGCAAAGAAAAAGAAAAGGAGGGAGAGCAAGGGAGTGACAGGGACAGAGATCTCCCCTGGTGTGGTGCAAGTGTGACATTGTCGCCTGTGTGCGTGGCCTTCCCAGGGTGGGGGTTTTACACCTGAGCCAGTTTGGGTAAGGGGGGTGGTGTTCACCTCTCCACCCCAAGCAGGGATTGCCTCACTGTTTCAGGTTACAATGTCAGATGTAACCAAAAGTGTTTTCAGTCACCATCTCCATAAACTGTTATCAACAGGTGGGGCAGTGTTCTTTATCTCTTCCATGGCTCAGCCCTGATAACGCTCTCCAGGGCCATCTTCTATTAATGGGCCATTGAGTGTCACTGCAGCACTGATAAAATTACATCATCCCATTGTGGGATGCTCCGCCCAGGGGGAGGAACCAAGCATTCCTGCCTGGATATAATCTCACCATTTGCAACACCACGACCACCTTGCCTACTGGATTCCCAGAGGACAAGAGCTCCATAACCACCACTGGATCTTCAGAGGAAGACCAGATCCTTCTACAGGATCACTGCTTTGACAGAATCAGGTTCATCACTCCAACAGGACTGCAGCCACCATTTCATCATCCTGCTACCACCACCCTTATTATCGGGGTGTCAGGTTATATCCTGACTCTGTGAATTTAAGCCAGTGTTTCTGTATCATTGCCTTGATCTTAATTTTCTTATTTAATTGTCATTCTGGCTTAGACTCTCTCCCTGGTTTGCTTTGAAACAGTATAAAACTCACTTTGCTCATCCCTTGTTTTCCTCCCAAAACAGAATTTCCCATCACCAAACCTTCACGAAATGGAGGAGGAGGCTGTGAGTAAGAGGAAGGAGCCCTGGGATGCCCAGGCAGGTGAGGAGGAAGTCAGTGCCCCTTTCCCCCTCTCTCCTGCTCCATCTCCCAGCCCAGCACGGCCCCCGGCTGCAGGACAGCCCCGCTGTCGGTGCCCTCCTGCCGGGGATGCACTGGGGGGATCTCCTTGCCCTTCCCTGTGGCACGGAGGCAAATCCCATCTATTCCTTGTCCTTCCTCCCCCAGAGCAGGAACTGAGAATAGAGAGCAGGGAGGAAAAATCCACGTGGCATAATGTGGTTGAAAAGACCATTTTGAGCGGCTACACAGTGCTGGAACCCCCTGGGGCGGAAAAGCCCTGCTGATCCCACGTGAGGAGGGGCTGCAAAGGCAGATCACGGGGGATCTGAGGGGGAAAGACCCACCGTGGGTTGGGGAGGCAGCCAGAGATCAAGCCAGAGCTCAGAGTGGGTGGTCCATGAACAGCATTTTGATGGAGAGAAGCCCTACAAGTGCTTGGAGTGTGGGAAGAGCTTCAGGAGGAATTTCAACCTGATCCGCCACCAGATGATCCACACTGGGGAATGGCCCTATGAGTGTGGGGAGTGTGGGGAGTGTGGGGAGTGTGGGGAGTGTGGGAAGGGCTTCAGCTGCAGCTCTGCCCTTGTCACCCACCAATGCATCCATACTGGGGAGAGGTCCTATGAGTGCGGGGAATGTGGGACGAGCTTCAGCACAAGATCCCACTTGATCCGCCACCAGATCCTCCACACTGGGGAAAGGCCATACAAGTGTGTGCAATGTGGGAAGGGCTTCAGCCATAGGTCCAAACTGATCACCCACCAAATGATCCACACTGGGGAGAGGCCCTACGAATGTCCTTAGTGTCAGAAGAGGTTTCGGACCAGCTCAGATCTACTCCTGCACCAGCGGATTCACACAGAGGAGAGGCCCTTCTGCTGCCCTGAGTATGGAACGGGCTTCAAGCGCAACTCCCACCTCATCATCCACCGGCGCATCCACACTGGGGAGAGGCCCTAGGAGTGTCCCCAGTGTGGGAAGAGCTTCTCCAGGAGCTCTATCTTGACCAGACACCAACGGAGGCACCTGTAAGGGAAGCCCTGCAAGTGCCCCAGCTGCAGGAAGAGCTTTGTGTGCTGCTCCAACTCCATCCCCCATGGGAGGACCCATATTGGTCAGAGCCCCGGTTATTCACATTCCCTATGATCCATGTTGGGAAGATACCTGGCTGCTTCTCCTTTTAGTTTGGCCCTAATATTCTTCTATCTTCATTCCCTAAAACACCCAAATTAGAACTAAAGAGATAAAAATTGAACAGAGATGTTTAACATCCCACCATTTAACAGCTAATTAAGGGTGAATTTATGGTTTGGGGACATATTATGGAAGATTTGTTCATTCTTCGGGGATTTTGGGCAGTGCTCTTCATCTCTCAGCAATCCAAAGGTCAAGATGGATTGATCTGTCACCTCAAAACTACTCAGTCTCACTGAAAACAACTCAATCTTACCCCAAAAATTCTCAATCCCATCTAAAAATGGCTTGTTCCCACCTCAAAGAAAATCAATCCCTTGTCAAAATTACTCAATTCCTTAGCCTCTAGGGTGAGATGGGATTGGAAGGAGATAAGGAGAAGTGGGAATCAAATTTGGAAGGGTGGGATTGGGTTTGTGTGGGATTGGGTGGTTGGGATGTATTTTAGCAGTAAATAAAACTTTCAGAATTATTGATTTCTGTCCCATTAATTTTCAGTCAGTTCTGTTTTGTTTTTCAGAGTGCCACCTTCTAAGATAATTGTGTTTGCGTCCTCCTTTCTCTCCTGTCTCTCTTTGCCTGCTGTTTCTCTCTCAGTGTCGCCCTTGACCAAGAGCAGATCTCACCAAAGGCCTTGCCCGAATTTTATTCCCAATCCACCAGATAGAGCAACCATGGGTGAAGTTATGAATGCTGGCAGTGAAATGTCACTTCAAGATCGTGCTCCACTTGGCTTTTGGCTCTTCCATAAGAGCTTTGCCTTCAAGGGCAGTAACATTTTTTCCTGGCTGGGATCTGGAATTCCAGCCCCTGAGAACGTGTGCCATGGATCCCAGAGGGACATTCCCAAGGCTCCCAGGGTGCTGCCCATGCCGTGCCTCCCAAGGAGCTGTACAGGACAGGGACAAGGTGCAGCAGCTGTGTTGGTTCTGCAGTGCTACCACAGCCCCTGGTTGCATGAGTTTCCGCACTGCCAACAGCGGTTCCTGGGTTCCATGATGCCCTGCTGTGTCCCCATGGATATTTGGTGTCATGAAGTTCTTCAGTGTCACAATGGCCACCTCGCTCCATGAGCTTCCACAGTATCCAAATGGCCTCCTTGGATGGGCAGTGTCACCATGGACCATTGGCTCCATGCAGCCTTGCTGGGTCACCATGGACTCCTTGGTTCCATGAGGTTCTGGGGGTGTCTCCATGGTCTCCTTGGATCCACAGTGTCACAATGGACCACTGGATCCACGTGGCCCTGCTGTGTCACCATGGCCCCTTGGTTCCATGGGACCCCAGGGTCACAATTGACTCCTTGCTTCCATTCACCCCCTCAGTTCCAAAATGACCCTTTGTTCCATGAGGAACACAAAAGATTTATAGAGACATTGAACAAATCCTGCTTAACACAGCTGGGAACACCTGTTTGCCTTCCAAGGAGAGGTTATAGGTGAGGATGACACCAGCAGCTTCCATCTGCAACATGGATCCAGGGAAAGAACCGGGACAGAGAATTCAGCTGGGAGACTCAGAATTCTGCTTCCAGAGATCATTTCTGGTCACACTGTCCCTTGTAGAAAGGTGACACCATTCCAGGCAGCCTGTACTGAGCAGTTGGCTCCTGAGTGGGGTTTGTTGTTCAGGAAACCTGCTCAGGCTTTTCCATTCTTTCCTTACTAACAGGAAAACTTCTCCTGGGCCTGTGTGCAGGCAGAGCCCTGAGGAGAGCAGGTGGGACATGGTGCAATGGGCTGGGACATGGAGCTGCAGAGCTCAGGGACAAGGTTCTGCTGCAGGGCACAGGGATGTCAGTGCCAGGTGGGCGATGTCAGACATGGTGAGGCTGGGGGTGAGGAGCAGCTTGTCCAAACAGGGTCAACTCTCAAGGGGCTCATTCTTCTACATGCCCAGACCTCCTAAGGAGACAGTGAGCATCAAGGTCACATGGGGAATGCTTCTATCAGCTCTTCTCTGAAATGGAAATTAAGAATACTCACTTGATTAAAGAAAAAAGTCATGAAGCACACTTTGAAATCCTCCTCCTTACAAGAACTCCAAACAGACCTCAATCAGCTTCAGAAGCCCTGGAGATTTGCAGACCATTGAAGGAAGACAAAGAGCCCCTGAGGGCTTTTAATATTTTGATGGTTCCTACAGTAGATTTGGGGCTGTGTCCAGGACCCTCAGTCACTGAGAGAAGGCTGAAGAAGCTGCTCAAGGAATCAGGAGCAAAACTCCAAGTCCCTTGGAGCATCACTGGGCCCCACTGAGAGCAGGGACTGCCAAAGGCTCCCAGGGACTGGTGAGAGCAGATCCTTGAGGCCAGGATTGCAGGGAGCCCAAGGCTCAGAGCAGGGAACTGCAATGTTGAGCAAGGCCTGGGCTGGCTGGGGGAAGCAGAAGGGCCAAGCCCTGAGCCCAGCCTGGCACAGCAGGACCTGTCCCTCACGGGTGGCTCGGGGCTGTTTGTGGGGCAGGGGGATGTGAGGGGCAGCAAGGACAAATGTCACAAACCTGTGTGACCCTGCAGATCCTCATGGAACCAAGGAGCCATTGTGGCACTCTCCTGCCACATGGAATCAAGGACACCACTGTGAACTCAGAGACCCCAAGGAACCAAGGGTTTTCATGGTGACCTTGTGCAGCCACAGTGTCACAGAGGAGCCGTTGTGACACAGCGAGGGCACACGGAGCCGAGGGGCCATTGTGACACATCAGGGCTTTGTGGAACCACGAAGCCATTGTGACACTGCAAGGCCTCATGGAACCCAGGAGACCATTGTGACACTGTGGGATCCCACAGAACCAAGGGAACATGGAACAGGTCTGGCTGGCTGGGCCTCTGGGGGACCACCTGACAGGTCTGGCTGACCTTGGCATGTTGAAGGCTGCTTCTCATCTGCCCCTGAGGCACTGGGGCTTTGTGCTTTCCTTTCTATGGGAGGGAACTGTCCTTCTCCTCCAGGGGCCATGGCCAAAAGTGGGATCCCTCCTCCAAATTTCCTAATATTGCAAAAGATTGTTCCCAGATGAAATCTGCCAGGAGAAACAGGTCTGGGTGCCTTGGCCACCCAGGGGCCACCTCTCATCTGTCTTTCAAACACTGAGACCATGTGCTTTTCTTTCTTATGGGAAAAACCACCCATCTCAACTATGCACACATGGCCACAATGTGGCATCTGCCTCCAGAATTCCCTATATCCAATGATAGCTCCCAGAAAAATGATGCCAGGAATCACAAATCTGGCTGGCCTTGGCTTCCTGAGGGCTGGCACTCATCTGCCTCTGAAACTCTGGGGCTCTGTGCTTTCCTTCCTAATGAAAATATTTCATCTTCCTGTCCAGGCAACCACGGCCAAAAGCGAGATTCCACCTCCAAAATGCCCTGTGTCCAAGGATAGCCCCTAGACGAAAGTTGTCAGGAGAGAGAGGTCTGGCTGGCTTGGCCTAAGGGTGGCCACCTCTCATCTTCTTCCAGAACACTTGGACTTTTCACTTCTCTTTGCTATAGGAAAGAAATGCTCATCCTGACCAGGCACCCATGGCCAAATTTGGGATTCCACCTCCAAAAGTCTGTACATCCAAGGATTGCTCTCAAGTGAAAGCTGCCAGGAGATACAGGTCTGGTTGCCCTTGGCCTCCTGGAGGCTGCCTCTCATCTGCTTTCAAAGCAATGGGGCTTGGTGCTTTCCTTCCAATGAAAAAGAACCATCCTTCTTCTCAAGGTGTTCATGGTCTAAACTGAAATTCCTCTTCCCAAATTCCATATAGCCAATGATTCCTCCATGACAAAAGCTTCCAGGAAGAAGAGGTCTGGTTGGCTGAGCCACCCAGGAGCCACATCTTTCTTCTTCTGCCTTTGAAACACTGGGGCTCTGGGCTTTCCTTCCTATGGAAAAGAACCGTCCTTCTTGTCAATGCAGGAATGGCCAAAATTTGGATTCAAGCTCCCAAATTCCCTATATCCAATGGTTGCTCCTAGGCAAAATTTCCCACTACTGTCTAGTCTGTCTGGTCTTGGCCTCTGGTGGCTGCCCCTGCCACCCTGAGGCTCGGTTCTTCCCTTCCCATGGAGATCACTGTGATACTGTGGGCACCTCGTGGAACCAAGGAGATCATTGTGGCACTACTGGTGCCCATGGAACCAAGGGGCCATGGTGACACCGTAGGGCTCCATGGACCCAGAGACCATTATGACTCTGTGGGGCCTGATGGAACCATGGAGACCATTGGGACCCTTCAGGGCCTGGTGTCACCAAGGGGGCATTGTGACACCTCAGGGTCTCCTGGAAGCAAGAGACCATTGGGACATTGTGGGGCCCCATGGAAGTGAGGGAACATGGACCAGGCCTGGCTGGCTTGGCCTCCCAGAGGCCACCTGACAGGTCTGGCTGATCTTGGAATGTAAAGGTCTGGCTCTCATCAGCTCCTGAAGCAATGGTGTTCTGTGTTCTTCTTTCTATGGAAAAGAATGCTCTGCCTATTCAGATGCCCATTTCCAAAACTGGTATTCTCCCTAAGAATTTTCCAATATGCAAGGGTATCTCCCAGAGAAAATCCTGCCACTCTATCTGGCCTCTGGTGGTCACCCCTGATCTGCCCGTGAAACACCCAGTGGGGCTCTCTTCCTTCCTTCCTGTGGAAAAGAACCGGCCTTCATGTTTAGGGCCCATGGCCCAAATTAGAATTTGACCTCCCAAATTCCATATATCCAAGGATTACTCCCAGACAAAAGGAGCCAGGCCCTGTGCCCTGGTAATTTTCTTAGAATATGAGCTGAATGTTTTCATTTGAAAACACCTTGGAGAGGGCCCAGAGATCTCCCATGGAGGGGTTCTGAGCCCTTGGGCACAATACCACTACATATGGACAAAGGAGCTCTGTGCTCTGTGCTGCTGTGGTGGTTTTGCATCACAGAAGTGATGTCCTGAGAGAAGCTGCTAGCAGTTTCCTGTGTGTCTGACAAAAACCAATCAGTAATTAGCTCTGAGAGCTGACAGTCTGTTAAAGCACTAAGGAAGCTGCAGACGCCTCTGTGCAGACACAAGTTAGAGATGAGAAAGCCTGGCTGGGTCTCTCTCCCTTCTGGCCCCACAGAGGTGCCGAGGCCGGCCCAGCCCCGTCTCGGCCGTGGGGCCGAGTGGCTCCTGCCGTGGGGCCGGGCCCCTTCCCAGGGAGCCGCCAGGCGCCATCGGCTGCCGGGCAGGGCAGGGGAGTCCGCGGGGCCGAGGCTGGGCCGTGGCTGCGGGTGCTGACATCTGGCCCTGCCGAGCCCTGCCCCGCCGCCAGCCCGGGCCCGGCCAGGATCCGCCGGGCCCCAGGAGCAGCCCCGGGCCGGGCCGGCTCGGCCAAGGCTCTGCCGCCCTTGGGCTTCGCCCGCAGCCGGCGGGCAGGGCAGGAGAAGCCATCGGCCCCGGCTGTGCTGCTGCTGGGCTCTGGCCTGGCTGCTGAGATCCTGGCCCTGCCCCAGCGCGGCCCAGCCTGACACAGCCCCAGCGCAGCCGCTGCAGAAACCTCCATGGCAAAACAGCTCCGGCCGCAAGCACCGAGCCTGGCCGGGCTCACGGAACCATCTGCAGCCCCGGGAGATATTGACTCTGCCAGTGCTGCCATCCTCCTCCAGTGAGAGAAAAGGACACAGGGCAGGCACACAGAGGAGCAACATGGACACACCGAGGGCAGGGAAGAGGAAGTTGAGTCCCAGATGGGAGGGATGAGGAGATGCCTTGATCTTGGGGCTGAAATCCTCTGCTAAAGCTGTGGAGAAGGATGTCATTGATACATCAGACTCTCTTTTTCCCTATAATGCATTGAAAAGTATGGGGAGATGACTTGTTTCAGCAAAGGCCTCCATGCTAAAGTAAGCAAAAGTTGCAGTTGCTGTGATCTCCCATGAGAGGTTTGAACAGAGAAAGGGAGAACAGTGATGAGACCCTGTGTCCTCAGGGAGAGAAGAAGACCTATGTTCCCAGAGATGAAGATGATTTCTGAAAGAGATGAAGAGAACCTTTGCTCTTAAACAGCTCATCTTGAAACTAATATCCCATAACTGGGCATGGCCCATAAGTACAGCTCTGGGAAAAGGTGGGAAAAGCTTGGAGGGAGTTCACAAATGCAGATTTCTCCAGGCAGCTGCAATTTGCGGAAATGAAAAGCCATGAGATAACTGGTTTTTTGTGGAGAAGTCTCCATAACATTAACAAGAAGAACTTCTCTCCCTATGTGAAGTGAAGAAAGACTATTTTAGAGGTGGCAAACCAACTGAAAATTTTAAGGTTTGTCTCTTTACATTGTCAGGTTTTATAGAAAGAGGAAGTGTTCTGAAAGTTTTGTTCTAATTCTTATTACTCTTTTTTAGTTATTGTTATTACAAATTTATTTATACCCTTTTAAAATTCTGTGACCACTTTGCCTTTCTCCTAATCCTATCTCACAGCAGGAAATGAGTAAGTATATTCTAGTGAGTGCACTGGTAATTAGCCAACACTGAACCCACCACACTAATTGAAGCATTGGCCGAGAAATCTCAAATTTGTGAACCAAAACCACTACAGAAACTTCCTGACAAACTGCACGAGAGCAGAGAGAAACTGAGGCAGAGCAATGGTTTGTCAGGACTTGCTTGATCCTAATGAGACCCATGGTGCATTTGGAGCTGAGCCCTGGAACCTCAGGGCCTGAGAGGAGATTGCACAAACCTTTCCCGAAGTCAAAGTCAGAGGAAAACCCCAAAGTGGTTGGAGTCTAAAGCATTAATGGGACCCAGAAAGGTCCATCTATACCGCAGGCTCTTCATGGAGACCTTGGAGGAGAGAACTGGAGGCCAGATGGCACAAAAACCTCTCAGAGACTGAAAATGGCACAAAGAACTCTCAATGTGGAAAGGAAAATCCAAAGTACCTTACAAAAGTTAAGAATCTCAAAGTATTCATGAGCCCCACTGAGTGCCAGTATAAAGCTCCCAAGGGACTCATTAAAGCAGATAATTGGGGCCATGATTGCACAAACCTATCACAGAGTAGATCAAAAGGGAAACATCAAGTACCTTAATAAAACTGAAGTACCTTGAAGCATTAATGGGCCCCACTGAGTGTTGTTCCTGACAAAGCCTCTCCAGGGACTAATTACAGCAGATAATTGGGGCCATGATTGCAGAAACCTAACAGAGACTCCAAGGCAAAAGGAAAAGCCAAAGTCCTTTGAAAAACCTGCAGTCCCTGGGAGCAAGAAGGAGCCCCCAGGGCCATTCCTGACCAAGGCTCCCCAGGGACTCCTTCCAGCAGATCCCTGAGGCCACTGGGATGTGGGCTAGGGGGGGATGCTGAGGGCAGGAGCAGGGGCTGACAGTGCCCAGCCTGGCTGGGGCTGTGCCAGGAGGCCCCAGGGCCTCAGGACAAGGTGTCTCCTCACAGCCCTTGGTGGCACAGACCCTGCTGTGCCCCAGGGCACCAAGACTTGGCTTTTCTTTGTCCCCACCTGGTATCAGTGCCTCCAGTTCTCTGCTCTGCCTGGGGCCTGGGGACACTTTCTCAGTCGTGTCCCTCAGTGGGACCCATTAAAAGTCCAAGAAACTTTGGAGTTGGATTCTGACTTGGAGTTCTGCAGAGGTTTCTGCAGCTCCCTCCGAGGGCCTGATGTTCAGGGCCTGAGCACAAAGCCCCAGAGGGTCATTAAAGTCCTTGTGCTGTGTCTGTGCTGCTGAGCTGGGCCAGGCTCCTGGCACAGAGGGTGATCCTGGTAACCAAGGAGAGCTTCAAAAGCACATTTCTCTTGCTGAGCAGCTCTTCTCCCAGCCCAGCAGGGCTGGGGCACTGCCTGCAGCCAGCCCGGGCACAGCACAGAGGCACAGAGAGCTTCAATCAGTCAGGGCTGGGAAGGGGCTGAGAAGTGCCTGGGGCAGAATCACTGCCAGCCCTTGGCACAGGAACCTCTGGCTGCAGGACAATGCAGCTGCAGCTCCTGGAGAGATCTCCTAAAGCTGGAACATGCCAATGCCCACAGCCCCTGTGAGTGCATTCTCTGCTCATCTCCTGTGCAGAGCAGCCAGGGGTGCCCAGGGCTGTCCTGCAGAGCAGGGTCCTGCAGCCCAGGGCGCTGTGCTGGGCCAGGGACTCTGCTGCCTGCCAGGGACAGCTCTCAGCCGGCCCTGGAGCTGCTCCCAGCGCTGGCCAGGAGCTGTGGGGGGAAGGAGCCACCCTGAGCAGGGCAGGTGCTGCTGCTGAGAGGGGCTGGCTGGGGCAGGGCTGCTCCAGCTCCAGACCAGCCTGGGCACAGCTCCGGAGGACACTTCCCAAAGAAGGTAAGCCTGGCATTGCTGTAATGATCAGGAGCTTTCCTGAGATCGTTTTCAATTTCCTGGTTAGAGAAAGATGGGAATGTTGGGGTGATGACATAAACATTTTTACTTTTTATACATTTTTCTTATATTTTTAGCTCTGTAAATTACTATTTTATAATTATAGTCTATTATATAGTTATAAAATTTTAATCCTTACTTAACTATTAAACTCTAATTAACTCTATTAACATACTATTTTATAACTGTAATCCTTAACTAACTCTAGTACATTTCCTTACTTTTATCTTATATTTTAGAACAATAAACTGACAGTCTAAACACATTCCTGAAATACTGCATAGTCTTATTATCAGGAACAGGACCTACAAGAACAACGTTTTTGTTTTTGACCAAAAAATGAGCAGTCACAACAAAAAGTAAAGGCAAAGAAGCCCTTGGACCTACTCCAATAGGTTGATCCAGGGGTGTGTAACTTGGGCAACTGAATCTCCTATTGGATGTTCCTATTAAATACCCTAATTAATTAACCTTAATAAATTGATTAAATCAGGGTCTGGGTGTGCCCTGGGGACACTTGGAAGCTTCCAATAAAGGTCTGTTTATTTCTGTAGTTTTCTAACACCGTTGCAAGGGTTTTTCTTTTTTTTTTTTTTTTCTCTCTTTTGATTATAGACAACAGGGGGATGAGAGAAGCAGAACAGGAATTGTAATCGCAGAATCACAGAACATTCTGAGTTGAAAGGGACACATGGGATCATCAAAGGAATGATAGAACATTTACAGAGACTCCAGAACTGTGACTTTGGCTGGTCAGTGTCTCTGCTGGGAGCCTCCCAAAGGGCCTTCAGCCACTCCTCAGCCCTGGGCAGCAGCAGCATCACCTCTGCAGGGCCCAGCAGGGCTCTCCTGAGCTGCCCTTGCCCAGCTGCACACAGAGCCTGCCCCAGCCAGGGCCCTGCACACAGGCAGGTTTCTGTAGGGCCGGGCCGAGGGCACACAGGGTGGGATGGGCTCTGTGAGCACTGGCAGGGACAAGGCACCTCTCAGGAGGGGATGTCCAGGCCCAGGGAGATGCTCAGGGAAGCAGAGGGGGCTGAACAGAGCAGTGCTGGGGGAACAAGCCCATCCACCCCCTCACCTTCCCTCAGCCATGGGGAATCCTTTGCCTCTCACATCTCTCTGTGGCAAACTCTGAGTGCAGCAGGAATGCTGGGGATTTCTGACCTCAAAGAGTCAGGAATGATGTGTGGGTAGGAAAACAATTCCTAAAACCAAATCCTGCCATCTTTTCTGGAAGTGCAGATGGTACCAAGACTTTCTGCATTTAGAAGTTATTCCCCTGACAAATCCTGAATATCCAGCCTTGGCCCTCTGCCACAAGGCCGCAAACCCAGGGCAGTGGGGAAGGAATGGCTCCTTGAGAGTTCCCACACATAGATGGGTGAAGGTTTTCCCAGAGCAGGGACCTAGGCCATTCCCTGCAGCAGGACAGGCTGCAGGGAATGGCCCAGGTTTGGCTCCAAGCAGCCTCTCCTGACTTGTCCCTGTCCTTTCTCCATGAACAGGTGCCCATGTGCAGCCACAGCAAATGTCCAACAGCAGCTCCATCAGCCACTTCCTCCTGCTGGCACTGGCAGACACGCGGCAGCTGCAGCTCCTGCACTTCTGCCTCTTCCTGGGCATCTCCCTGGCTGCCCTCCTGGGCAACGGCCTCATCATCAGCGCCGTAGCCTGCGGCCACCACCTGCACACGCCCATGTTCTTCTTCCTGCTCAACCTGGCCCTCAGCGACCTGGGCTCCATCTGCACCACTGTCCCCAAAGCCATGCACAATTCTCTCTGGGACACCAGGAATATCTCCTACACAGGATGTGCTGCTCAGTTTTTTTTTTCCTTTTCTGTGCTGCAACAGAATATTTCCTGCTGACCATCATGTGCTACGACCGCTACGTGTCCATCTGCAAACCCCTGCACTACGGGACCCTCCTGGGCAGCAGAGCTTGTGCCCACATGGCAGCAGCTGCCTGGGCCAGTGCCTTTCTCCATTCACTGCTGCACACAGCCAATACATTTTCCCTGCCCCTGTGCCATGGCAATGCCCTGGGCCAGTTCTTCTGTGAAATCCCACAGATCCTCAAACTGTCCTGTTCCAAATCCTACCTCAGGGAACTTGGGCTTCTTGCTGTTAGTGCCTGCTTGGCATTTGGTTGTTTTGTGTTCATTGTTTTCTCCTATGTGCAGATATTCAGGGCTGTGCTGAGGATCCCCTCTGAGCAGGGACAGCACAAAGCCTTTTCCACTTGCCTCCCTCACCTGGCCGTGGTCTCCCTGTGTGTCAGCACTGGTACACTTGCTCACCTGAAGCCTCCTTCCATCTCCTCCCCATCTCTGGATCTGGCCCTGTCAGTTCTGTACTCGGTGGTGCCTCCAGCCCTGAACCCCCTCATCTACAGCCTGAGGAACCAGGAGCTCAAGGCTGCAGTGAGGAGACTGATGACTGGACGCCTTCAGGAAGATTAAACTGCTAGCCAATTTCTGCAAATCACTTGTAATAAAAGTCACTTATGGTCATGCTTGTAGTAGTTTTTCCCTTTATTTTTTTTCCGATTGCCCACACAGAAATGTCATTATTTCTGCCATTTCTCATTTTGTTTCTCTGCACCTTCTCTGTGGCCAGACTGTGTCAATGAGGGGCTCTGCTCTCAGTGGCTTTAAAGGAGTTTTCTGCAGAGATGCCCTTTTGTTGCCTTCTCTGGAGCTGCAGCAGCAATGTCTGTGTGCAGAGCTGGGGCAGATCAGTGCTGGCGCAGCAGCTCTTCTCCTGCTGGCCACAGCATTCCTGATCCAGGCCAGGAGCCATTGGCCTTCTTGGCCACCTGGGCACACTGCTGGCTCATTTCCAGCCTGCTGTCCATCAGTCCCTGCAGGTCCCTTTCTGCCTAGCTGCTGTCCAGCCCCTCTGTCTCCAGCCTGTAGCGCTGCAGGGGTTGTTGTGGCCAAAGTGCAGGACCCAGCACTTGGACTTGTTAAACCTCACCTTCTTGGATTTGGGCCCTGGATCCAGCCTGTCCAGGGCCCTGTGCTGAGCCCTTCTACCTTCCAGCAGATCAACACTCACATCCAGCTTGGTGTCATCTGCAAAGTTGTCCTTGGTTCCAAGGGACCCCTCAGTGTCACAATGTCCCTTTGGTTACACCAGGCCCTGCACTGTCACACTGGTCTCCTTGGTTCAATGGGGTCCCAAAATGTGACAATGTTCTCCTTGGTTCCATGGAGCTCCACAGTGTCACAATGCTCTTGTTGGTGCCGCAGATTCACAGTGGCCCCTTGGTTCCATGGGGCCCCAGGGTGTCACAAAGGCCCCATGGTCTCATGAGGTCCCACACTGTCACAATGCTCTCTGTGCTTCCACAAGTCCCCTCAGTGTCACAATGGACTCCTTGTTTCCACACGGCCACACAGTGTCACAAGGGCCTTCCAGATTCCCTGAGGCCCCAGAGTGTCACAGTGGCCCCTTGGTTACACAAGGTCCTGCAGTGTCACAATATCCCCTTGGTTCCATGAGGCCCCGCAGTGTCAGAACAGCCCCTTGGTTCCACTGGGCCCTGGACTCTCCCAATGCTCTCCTTGGTTTGGCAGTGTCACAGTGGTGAAACCCCTCGGTCACACGAGGCCCCGCAGTGTCATCATGGCCTCTGTGGTTCCACCAGGACCCAGTGTCACGGGGACTCCCTGGTTCCATTTGGCCCCAGAGTACCACAATGGAGCCCTGGTTCTATGGGGCTGCACAGTGTCACCATGTTCCACGAGGCCATGCAGGGTCACAATGGCCCCAGAGTGTCCCAATCATCCCAGAATGACAGAATCAAATAGGCTGGAAAAGACCTTTGGGATCATCAAGTCCAACCAATGCCCTAATACCACCTTGTCACCCAGACCATGCCACTGAGTGCCACTGGAGAGGGACAGTGACTCTGCCACCTCCCCCCTGGCTTGCCCATTCCAATGCCCACTCACCCTTTCTGTGAAGAATGTCTTCCTCTTGTCCAGCCTAAACCTACCCTGGTGCAGCTGGAGGCTGTGTCTTCTTGTCCTGCCCTCCAGCAGATCCACACTCACACCCAGCTTGGTTTCACCTCCAAATTTGGGGATGGTGGGCTCGATCCCCTCCCCCAGATCATCAGTGAAGATGTTAAACAGGGCTGGGCCCAACACAGATCCCTGGGGACAGCACCAGGGACTGGACACCAGCTGGGTGCAGCACCATCCCCACCCCTCTCTGGGCCCAGCCTCCAGCCAGCTCTTCCATCTCCCAGCCAGGAGGGAACCTGCCCAAGCCATGGACTGCAGCTATTCCAGGGAATGCTGTCATAGACAGTTTCCAAGGCTTTGCTGAAGTCCAGATGGACACATCCACAACCTTTCCCACACCCACAGGTGGGTCACCTGGTTATAAAAGGAGATCAGGTTGCTCAGGCAGGATCTGCCCCTCTTAAATCCACACTGGCTGGTTCTGACCCCTCGGCCATCCTGTGGGTGCCCTGTGGTGGCTCTCAAGGTGATCTGTTCCATAACCTTGCCGGGCACCGAGGTCAGGCTGACAGGCCTGGAGCTCCCCAGATCCTCCTTCCAGCCCTTCTTGGGAATGGGCTCACACTGGCTCCTCCAGTGCTCTGGGACCTTCCTGCTGAGCCAGCACTGATGGTAAATGATGGAGAGCAGCTTGGGGAGCTCATCCACCAGCTCCCTCATCCCCCTAGGATGGATCCCATCCCATCCCATCCACCTGTGAGCATCTGAGTGGCTCAGCAGGTCAGCAGCTGCTTCCTCCTGGATTACAGGGGGCTGTTCTGCTCCCTGTGCCCATCTACCAGCTCAGGAGAACTCTTGTCCTGAGGACAATCTCTCCCTATATTGAAAATTGAATCAAACAAGGTGTTAAGTACCTCAGCCTTTCCCTTATCTTTAGTTACTCTATTTTCCACTGCATCCAATAAAGAGTAGAGGTTCTCCTTATACCATGTTTTGCTATTAATCATAGACACGTTTGCTATTATTTTTCACAGAATTGGCCAGGTTAATCTTTAATTGAAATTTCACCTCTTTCCTTTTCTCTTTCTGCATGATGTAACAACATCCTTAAACACTTGCTAAGTTGCCTGCCCTTCTGTCCAAAGTTAATGCTCTCTCTGCTTTCCGCTGTGTTCCCACAAAAGCTCCATGGGCAGTCAGGACAGTGATTTTCCTCACCAGCTCATCTTTTGCCACACTGGGACAGGAGCTCCGTCCTCGTTAAGATTGCTTTCTCAAAATGTGTCCATCTTTCCTGAACCCCTTTGTTTTTAATGGCTCTTTCCCTTAAAAAAAATCAGTACCTGATTTTTTACTCCCCAAACCTGCATCCTAAATAGGCCAAAGTCTGCCCTTCCTAATTCCAGTGTGGAAGTTTTGTTGCTGCCCCTCCTTCTGTCACAGATCATTGAAAACTTGATTATTTCATGGTCCCTGTGCCCCACGCAGCCTCCGACCCCCACATCTGCCACTAGCCCTTCTCTCTTTGTGAACAGCAGGAGACAGAGCTTTCCTCGTGAGCGCAGTGTTACCAAAAATTCAGTAAAACAGAAAACTCCTTATCACCAGTGCAGCATTAAGAAGCAGCATTCTTTATTCAGGGGGATGCGCGGGGGATAGCTCCTCCCAAAGCCGAGCATGCTGAGTACAGGAAAGTTTCTGTTCATATTCTGTATTTTGCACACATATCCATTGATTGTGCTGGACTAAACACACATCTGATAATCATTTCCCCAGAATCATTAACATATTTCCCCTCCCCTTTACCCATGTGTTCTTCTGTCCTGGGGGTCTCTCTGGTGGTCCCTGGTCATCATGGACCCCAATGTTCCCGTGGGCCTGGCTGAGCTGGCAGGACACTGAGGCTGGTGAACTTCCAGTTCCCCTTCTCCCACAATGGGCATTGTGTGGTTTCCATAGGCCTGGGGTTTTGGAGAACAAGCTCCAGGTGTCAGCTCACCTGGTGGAGACAATTTATCATCTGGTTACATGAGGTCAAAGAGTGGGCTATGACATCACATGAGTGATCTATGACAGAATTGTCCATGACATCACAGAGTGGTTAATGTGATGTCATCAAGAAGTTATGACATCATAGGCCAGCTCTGTGACATCCCAGAGCAGGCTTAGAGATCACAGGACAGAGCTTTGAAATTGCAGAGCAGACTGTGACATCACAGAGTTGTCTGTGACATCAGAGACCGGCTGTGTGACATTACAGAATGGTCTGTGACATCTCAGAGAGGCTGTGTGACATCCCAGAGGGGCTCTGTGACATCCCAGAAGGGCTCTGTGACATCCCAGAGGGGCTGTGTGACATTCCAGGAGGGCTCTGTGAGGTCACTGGGTTGGTCACTCTGCCCCAGCTCCCCCTCAGTTTCTCCCAACAAGTCCAATGCTGTTCATCCCCAGCAGGGTCCCTGTCCCCCAGTATCCCCCTGGTCCACCTGGAGCCACACCCTCCACCCAAGGATGTTCCACAGGATCCACCCCAGAGCCTGACATGAGGACAAGGGGCCAGGGCTGTGTGACCAGGACATCAAGGACGTGGATTACCCAGGTCCCTGTGGCCTGGGTTGAGTTCCCCAGGGCAGGAAAGATGTCTGGCAGCTGGAGCAGGGTTAGGGAAGGGCCTCCAAGGTGGGGCTGGAGCACTTGGGCTGTGAGCAGAGGCTGAGGGAGCTGGGCTTGTCCAGCCCAGAGCAGGGAAGGCTGAGGGGCTCCTCATCCCAGCCTGGCAGTGCCAGCGAGGAGGGGAGGGAGAACACAGAGCCAGGCTCTTCACTGGGGGGCTGGTGGGAGACAGAAGCCAATGGGTGGAAGGGCAAAGAGGGGAGATCAGCCAGGCCAGGAGGAGATGAAATGAGTCAGGCTGGTTTCAGCATTTCCTCAGCACGAAAAGCAGCCTGACCTCCCTTCTCCATCCACCACTGACAGCTTTGCAAATCAGGAATTGTTTGAGCTGTTTTGACCCCGCTTCAGGATGAGCATCCTGATACAAGAACCTAACTGTGTTTATATCTATCACAGAACCACGTTTGTCAGAAATTCATTCTAGCATGGAAATCACTAGTGGATGGTTCACTCATCAGACACTGCTGGGATGCTGCACATAGTTCAACCATGGTCTGTTGGCCATGAAGAGAAACTTTCTGTGCCTCTGAGTCTCATCAGTTCCTGACCCCCAAAGGACACAAACCTGATGAGTTGTGGTTCCCATTCCAGTGGTGGCACTTGGAGCTCCCTCCATCCCCAGAGCAGAGCTCCCTTGTCCCAGAAAGTTCCTGGCAATGCAGGGACGAAGGAAACAGGACAGGCTGTGGGGATCAGGGGCAAGACACGGCCAGGGATTTGGGGTGGTGGTGAGCCCAGGGTAGGACCCGGCCCTTGGCCTTGTTGAACCTCATCCCATTGTCCTGGGCCCATGGCTCCAGCCTGTCCAGATCCCTCTGCAGAGCTTCCTGCCCTCCAGCACAGCCACACTCCCACCCAGCCTGGGCTCACCTGGAACTGCCTGAGGGTGCCCTCAATGGCCTCATCCAGATCAGCAATAAAGAGATTTCACTGACCTGGCCCCAGTCCTGAGCCCTGGGGACACCCCTGGATGTGACTCCATGCCTCAGCTGCTCTGAGTGCCAGGGGTGGGATGAGGGAAATGGTGGGGAGGGAGTGGGGACAAAATCTGATTGCTTGTCAGCCATGAAGGGTGTTGATTTTCTTATCTGTTCAGACTGTATTACGAGGTGCTGGGCATCAATATCAATTGGACATTGCTGATATCAATCCATAAACAGGAAAAGAACAATTCTCTGTGCTTTTTTTTAATATACTATATTCATTTGAATACATTTCTGAAATCTGTCTAACTAGCCAAAGAAGAATTGAAAGCTTAAATTATTCTCAGGGTCTTTTAGTGTTTGGATGTTTTGAACAAATTTTTATGAGCTTTTCTCCTTGAATTGAAGAGCTCAAGAAGGAAGAGACCTCTGGCATAGTAAAATTCATCAGCAGCCTCCAAGGGGCTGAGGATCCATCCCCATCAGAGCAGCAATGAGCAGAAATGGGCACAGCTTTGTGGCTGCCCCAGCTCTGGGATGGGCCCTGGGCCTGGAGCAGGAGCAGCTCTGGAGGGCCCCAGGGCCGGGGCTCTTGTGCTGGCCTGGGCAGATGGGATGGCAGGAGGGGCTGCAGAGCTCTCAGCACCTCAGGCAGAGGGGAGCAGGGCAGCCAGGGAGCTCCTTTGGCCTTGGCCAAGCCCCTTCCCCCATGGTGGGGCTGAGTCCTGGCTGAGCTGCAGCTGCTGCTGTGCCCTTGGCAGGGGCTGAGGCCGTGGGGCAGTGCCCAGAGCAGCCTGGGCTGAGCAGAGCTGTGGGGCCAGAGCCGGCTGGGCTGTGCTGGGGAGAGGCCCTTGGTGCTGCCCAGAGCTCAGGGCAGCTGGCAGAGCTGGCAGGGAGCTGGGCTGGGCTGGGAGAGCCTGGCACAGAAACCATCAGTGTCCATCTCAGCCTGGCTGAGCTGGCAGGGGCAGGAAGATCATCCAAGGTCCACAAGTTCTCTGTGTGGGAGCTGAGCTTGTGACCCCCTGAGCCCTCCCAAGTTCTGGGGCTGCATGTCCAGCTCCAGAGGAGATGTGACAGATGGGAGCAGAGACATATAATTCCTGGTGGACTCTTCCTTGGGTTTGCTTATACAGGTTATCTGGATCCATATGTAGATGAGGTGTTTTGTGTCAGATAACACTGTGAGAGTGATAAGAATAAGATTTTTTAGCTGAAAATTATATTTCACACCTAATGCACAATGAGAAAAAAATACACATAGGATCAGAAGAGCATCTGAATTTTTCAGAGAATGAGAGACTCATTGGTGTTCCAGCAGCCAAACCTGCTCAAATGCTTTCAAAGGCTTTCAAAGGTTTTCTTTAGATAAGAGGTGACCACCAGATGCCAAGGCCAGCCAGAGCTGTCTATCCTGGCACCTTTTGTCTGAGAGAACCCTTGCATATAGGGAATTTTTCAGGAGGAGTATAAATTTTGGCTGTGGACACCTGGAAAGATGGATGGTTCATTCCATAGCAAGGAAAGCACAGAGCCCCAGTTCTCCAGGGGCTGATGAGAGGCAGCCCTCAATGTTCCAAGATCAGCCGGACCTGTCAGGTGGCCCCTGTGTCATGGTTTGACACTGGCACAATGCCAGCGTCCCCATGAAAATGCAACCCCACAAATGATTGCTGTGAAATGCAATCAGGAACAGAGCAGAGTAGGCCCAATAATAAAGGAGAAACTTTATTAAACTACTACTACTATAAAATGAAAAAAGCAAGAAAAAAAAAATCCAAAATTAAAACCTTCCAAAACACTCCTTCTTGCTCCCCCCAGTTCCAACAAACCACAGTGAAACACAACTTGGACCCCCAGTCAGGTTCCCACCCTTCAGAGGATCAATACTCAGTCCATCGAGGGAAGAGGAGTCTCTCCTGTGCCACAGACCCCCCAAGAAACACAGCTGCCACCTCTTGTGTTTTCATGTCACACATGGCACCGCCCGGAGAGAATCTGCCAGTGTGACACTCTCCTTTCCATGTCACAGTGCTCACACCACCATGCATGGACAGACTGCTCCATGGACAGACTGCTCTTAGGATTTTTCTTTTCAAGGATGCTTTGCCAAGAGAGAAAAAAAAAATGAACAGTTCAGTTTTTCATTTTTGGGACCGCAGTCCCGCCCCATTTCCCCCTGGGGCTGAAGGTCCAAGAACAGAGATCTTCTCTTCTTCTTCTCTGAAGACAGGGGGCATCACCACAACACTCCTCAGCTCTTCTCTATTCACTCCACTCCTGTTTTTTCTCAGCTGCTGAAGCAGGTCTCTTGCCTCACCATGCATCCTCCTAAAATACAGTCTCTCTCCTGGAGGAGAAAATTGTTTCAGTCTATGGCTAACAAGAGAAAGTCTAGCCAAAAACCACTCCATCATCTCCTCTCACCTAGAATTTCTCCTTCTTACATCTCAGGCCCCAGACTGTCTCTTATCTTCTCTTTCAAATCAAGGAGGTATAATATTTCACAAAGCTTTCATCATCCAAGAGGGGGTTAAAAGTCCAAATTCTCCGGCCAGCTGGCCGGGCTCTCTGCCCAGACCTCCAGCTCCCACGCTGGGCACCTCCCGCTCCCCTCCCTGCTCTTGCTGTCTCTTTCTCTCCCTCTCCACAGAGACTCTGGAGGGGGAACGGAGACATCCCAGATTTCTCCACCCTTCCATCTGCAGGGAGCCAGCCCAGTTCCAGCCCCTCCACCCTTGGACCAACCTCAGTCAGGCCGTGGGGCTGCCCCTCCCCACCCAGCCACTGGCCGGGCAGGGGAGAGGCTGCAGATGGGTGGTTTTATTTGGATATTAGTTTTTAGATTGTTTGGCTTAGATGATTTTTAAAAAGGGATTTTTATAGGAATTTAATCAGCTGAGAAGGAGCCACTCTGCAAACACTATTGACTGAAAATGAACAGTATAGAAATCAGTAACTCTGAAAGTTTTATTTGCTATCAAATACATTCCAGCCACCCAGCCCCACACAATCCCCATCACACCGCTCCAAACTGAGATCCCACTTCTCCCAATCTCCTCCCAACTCCATCTCACCCTGGCAGCTGTGGAATCAAGTGAGCTTTGTATATGATTGTGGTTTTTTGAGGTCAGAACATGCAATTTGAGGTGGGATTGTGCCTTTAAAGTTTAAAATTCAGTTGTTTTCAGTGGGATTGAGTGGTTTTGTGGTGACAGATCCATCTCTCTTGGCTTTTGAAATGTAAAGAGATGGAGAACACTGCCCAAAATCACCCCAGAACCCACAAATCCTCCAGAAGTTGAGTTCAGACTGTTCAGGGAGGGTGGAGCTGCTGGTGGCAGGATCAAATGAGACAGGTCTTGGTTCCAGAATCCATTTCTTACCCCTGAAAGACAGGGCAAAGGCAGGGCCCTGGGGTTTGTATAGGGTATCCCAGGGGTGGAGTTTGGGTTTGGGTCTAGGGAGGAGTTGTTAGCAACACAAGAAGGGTGAGATCAAATTCCTGCCTCTTAGCAACAGGAGCACTTCACACAGAATGTGTCCCCAAATCCTAAATTCCCCCTCAAACTCCTGTGAAATCGTGGGACTTCAGATATTTTTGACCAATTTCTTTAATTTAACCCTGTTTTTGCTGTGTTTAAAGAATAAAGATGAATCAGAGGAAAATTAGGGCCAAACCAAAAGGAGAAGCAGCCAGGTCTGTTCCCAACATGGATCACAGGGAATGTGGGTCACCAGACCTGTGCCCAATGTGGGTCCTGCAGTGGAGGATGGAGCTGGAGCAGCTCACAAGGCTCATCCTGCAGGTGGGACACTCTCAGGGCTTCCCTTACTGGTGCCTCTGTTGATGTCGGGTCAAGTGAAAGCTCCGGGTGAAGCTCTTCACGACTGGGGACACTTGTAGGGCCTCTCCCCAGTGTGGATGCGCCGGTGGGTGACCAGGGTGGAGTTACGCTTGAAGCCCTTCCCGCATTCAGGGCAGCGGAAGGGCCTCTCATCCATGTGAATGCGCTGGTGTTTGAGGACATCAGAGCTGGTGTGAAACCTCTTCTGACACTCGGGACACTCATAGGGCCTCTCCCCAGTGTGGATGCGTAGGTGCCTGATGAGTTCTGAGCTCCAACCGAAGCCCTTCCCACACTCCCCACACTTGTAGGGCCATTCCCCAGTGTGGATCATCTGGTGGCGGATCAGGGTTTTGCTCTGCCTGAAGCTCTTCCCACACTCCGAGCACTTGTAGGGCTTCTCCCCATCATGAAGCTTCTCAGGCACCACCATCTCCAAGCTCTGACTGAAGCTCTGTCCACCTTCCCGGCACAGGCTGGGTCTTTCCTTCTCAGAGCACCCTGGGCTGGGTTTGCAGATCTTCCTCCTCTGGGATCTCTGGAGCTTTTCCTCCCTGTTGGATTCCTGTTCTGTGGAGTCACTCAAAATGGCCTCTTCCACAAGGTTTTGCCGTGGGGATTTGTCCTCCCAGCTCTCCATCCTCAGCTCCTGCTCTGGGGGAGGAAGGACAAGGAGAGGATGGGATTTGCCTCCGTGCCACAGAGAAGGACAAGGAGATCCCCCCAGTGCGTCCCCGGCAGGAGGGCACCGGCAGCGTGGCTGTCCTGCAGCCGGGGGCCAGGCTGGGCTGGGAGATGGAGCAGGAGAGAGAGGGAAAGGGGCACTGACTTCCTCCCCACCTGCCTTGGTGTCCCAGGGCATCTTCCTCTTCCTCGTAGCATTCTCCAACTGGCAAACATTTGGGTATGGGAAGTCCTGTTTTGGGAGGAAAACAAGGGATGAGCACAGTGAGTTTTGTACTGGTTTGAAGGCAAAACAGGGAGAGCCTAAGCCAGAATGACAATTGAATAAGAAAATTAAGATCAAAGCAATGATACAGAAACACTGGTTTAAACTCACAGAGTCGGGATATAACCTGACACCCCGTTGCTCAGGGTGGTGGTAGCAGTCTGATGAAATGGTGGCTGCAGTCCAGCTCGAGTGATGAACGTGATTCTGTCAAAGCAGTGATCCTGTAGAAGAGTCTGGTCTTGCTCTGAAGGTCCACTCGTGGTTATGGAGCTCTTGTCCTCTGGGAATCCAGTAGGCAATGTGGTTGTAGTGTTGCAAATGGTGAGATTATATCCAGGTAGGAACGCTTGGTTCCTCCCCCTGGGCGGAGCATCCCACAATGGGATGATGTAATTTTATCAGTCCTGCAGTGACACTCAATGGCCCATTAACAGAAGATGGCCCCTGCAGGGCGTTATCAGGGCTGAGCCATGGAAGAGATAAAGAACACTGCCCCACCTGTTGATTACAGTTTATGGAGATGGGGACTGAAAACACTTTTGGTTACATCTGACACTGTAACCTGAAACAGTGAGGCAATCCCTGCTTGGGGTGGGGGGTGAACACCACCCCCCTTACCCAAACTGGCTCAGGTGTAAAACCCCACCCTGGGAAGGCCATGCACACAGGGGACAATGACACACTTGCCCTTCCCCAGGGGAGATCTCTGTCCCTGTCACTCCCTTGCTCTCTCCCCTTTTCTCTTTCTTTGCATCTTTCTCTACCTCACATTTACTGATCAATAAAATCCACTTTGGATTTGGTCTCCTGAGCTCATTAATTTCGGCAGAGGCATCTCTCTAACAATTTTGTTAACCAGATTGCAACATTATTTTGCATAGTGAGTTCAGGGCACTGTTTTCTGACCCCAAGTGCCTTTGACAACAGCATGGTTCTCTCCTCTGAGGAGTTTGTGGCTCTTTCTGGAGGAACTCTTGGAAACTTGGATGCAGCTTCCTCTGAGTGACTTTTGGGAGAACTTATTAGGAAAATGGCTGTTGTGGGTGGCCAGTGTAAAGAAAATATTTTGTTGTCCTTTTCTAAAAAGTTTGTTAAAATCACTGGAGGAAAGGGACCAAATGATACCAGCAAGACTGACAAGGATCATTCACCCCAAAGTAAGGAACACAAGGCTACTTAAATCCTACAAGAAGCCCAGCTCATGTAGCTAAATTCCCAAATAACTCCTGAATTCACGGGCTTGGGAGGAGAATCATTATTTTCTTGGTCCCTGTCACCTTTGTGACAGCCACCCAGACCTTTCCCTTCCTTTTAATAATCTGTATTGGGCCAAATTTCCATGGTTTTTTTTTTTTTTTGGAACCTGCCAGCATCTGAGTTGGAGCTGTGCTGGAACTGATGAATTTTGGAATTGCCAGAGAATTGCTTCTGTTGTTGGTCTATTAATGTTTGGGATTTATTTGTGTTTCCATCAGAAATGACTTGTGAGAAGAGCAAAGGCATTTTATGTAGGATTAAATTTGATTTCTGCTGAGTTTGTTTTGTCCAGTGTCCAGGGGATGCTCAAGGGGTCTCTGATGGCCCTAATTTACTTCTGATTTGTCTTTATCACTTAAAAACACCTGAAAAATGCCTAAAAAGAGTATTGACCAGAGATGTCAGAAGTCCCACTATTTAAGAGGTATTTGAGGTGGAATTTACTGTTTGGGAACATATTCTGGAGGATTTGTGGCTTCTTGGGGGATATCTGGTAGTATTCTCCATATCTTTGCACTCCAAAACCCAAAGTGGATTGGTCTGTCACCTCAAAGTGACTCAATCCTACCTCAAAACGGCTGGTTCCCAGATCAGTCCCATGCCAAAATTGCTCAATTCCTCAGCCTCCAGGATGAGATGGGGTTGGAAAGGTGATTGGGAGAAGTTAGATCCAAATTTGAGGTTGTGGGGTCAGGATTGTGTGGGCTGGCTGGGTGTGATTTATTTTGATAATAAATAAAACTATCAGAATTATTGATTTCTGTCCCATTCATTTTCTGTCAGTTCTGATTTGATTTTCAGAGTGCCGCCTTCTCAGCTGATTTTGTTTGTGACCTCCTGTCCCAGACTGAAAAGCAAGATGTGTTCTATTTGCCATCTGTATGGCAGTTGTCCTGTGTTAAGTGGGCAGTTTTTCCTTATCTCTTCCACAATCAATCCTCCCTCAGGGGAGACATCTGCTGATAATGGGCTATTGAATGTCACTGCATGACTGATAAGAACTGTAACACCCCATTGTGAGATGTTCAGCTCAGAGGGAGGGGCCAAGCATTCCTACCTGCATCTAGTCTTAAGATTCTGGCCCACCAACACAGCTTTTCTGGGCTGGATTTCTCAGAGGAACAGCTGCCTCTTCCTCTTCAGAGGAAGACACCCTTTCCTATACGATCACTTCTCTAACAGAAGCACAGCTGACACTCCTGTAGGACTGCAGACACAATTCCAATTGGACTGCGACCAACAGCCTGCTCAACAGAGTGTCAGGTTTTATTCTGGCTCTCTCAGTGTTGTTCTGGTTCGCTGCATTGTTCATATTTTCATCTTCTTCCCTAATAAAAAACTGTTATTCCTGCTCGCATATTTTTACCTGAGAGCCCCCCTTAATTTCAAATTTATAACAATTCAGAAAGAAAGAGCCTACATTATTTCATTGCAGGGGAGGCTCTTGCCTTCCTTAGCAGACACCTGTCATTCCAAACCAAAACACCTCCTTTCTCTCCTGCCTTCCTTTGCCTGCTCTGTTTCTCTCTCAGTGTCTCCCTTGACCCAGGGCAGCTCCCACCAAAGACCCTGCCCTGATTTCATTCCCAATCCATGAGCTACGACAATCATGGGTGAAGTTATGATGGCTGGCAGTGAAATGTCACTGTAGGATCCTGCTCTACTTGGTTTTTGGCTCTTTCATAAGAGCTTTTCCTTCAAGGGCAGGGACATCTTTTCCTGGCTGGGAACTGGAATTCCAGCCCTGGGAGTGTGTGCCATGGATCCCAGAGGGGCATTCCCGAGGCTCTCAGGGTGCTGCTCCTGCCATGCCTCCCAAGGAGCTGTGCAGGGCAGGGGACAAGGTGCAGCAGCTGTGTTGGTTCTGCAGTCCCACAACAGCCACTGCTTCCAGGAGTTTCCACACTGCCAACAGCAGTTCCTGGGTTCCATGATACCCTGCTGTGTCCCCATGGATATTTGGTGTCATGAAGTTCTTCAGTGTCACAATGGCCACCTCGCTCCATGAGCTTCCACAGTATCCAAATGGCCTCCTTGGACGGGCAGTGTCACCATGGACCATTGGCTCCATGCAGCCTTGCTGGGTCACCATGGACTCCTTGGTTCCATGAGGTTCTGGGGGTGTCTCCATGGTCTCCTTGGATCCACAGTATCACAATGGACCACTGGATCCACGTGGCCCTGCTGTGTCACCAGGGCCCCTTGGTTCCATGGGACCCCAGGGTCACCATTGACTCCTTGCTTCCACGTCACCCTCTCAGTGCCAAAATGGCCCCTTCGTTCCATGGGGAACACAAAAGATTTATAAAAACATTGAGCAAATCCTGCTTAACACAGCTGGGAACATCTGTTTGCATTCCAAAGAGAGTTTAAAGGTGAGGATGGCACCAGCAGCTTCCATCTGCAACAGAGATCCAGGGAAAGGACAGAGACAGAGAATTCAGCTGGGAGACTCAGAGAATTCTGATTTCAGAGGTCATTTCTGGTCACATTGTGCCTTGTAGAAAGGTGACACCATTCCAGGTAGCCTGTACTGAGCAGGTGGTTCCTGAGTGGGGTTTGTTGTTTAGGAAACCTGCTCAGGCTTTTCCATTCTTTCTTTCCCCAACAGGAAAACTTCTCCTGGGCCTGTGTGCAGGCAGAGCCCTGAGGAGAGCAGGTGGGACACGGTGCAATGGGCTGGGACATGGAGCTGCAGAGCTCAGAGACAAGGTTCTGTTGCAGGGCACAGGGATGTCAGTGCCAGGTGGGCAATGTCAGACATGGTGAGGATGGGGGTGAGGAGCAGCTTGTCCAAACAGGGTCATCCCTCAAGGGGCTCATTCTTCTACATGCCCAGACCTCCTAAGGAGACAGTGAGCATCAAGATCACTTCCATCAGCTCTTCTCTGAACTGGAAAATAAAAAATACTCTTTTAAAATAAATAATTAATGCTCCATTAAATCTCTTTTCTTAAAGGATCTTTAAACTGACTCCAATCTGCTGTACAGGGCCTGAAAACTTGTAGACAATTGCAGGAAGAGGAAGCCCGCCCCACTGAGGGCTTTGTGTACTTTAATGAGCCCTACAATGGATCTTCAGCTGAGTCCAGGACCCTCAGGCACTGAGAGAAAGCTGAAGAAGCTGCTCAAGGAGTCAGGAGCAAAACTCCAAGTCCCTTGGAGCATCACAGAGCCCCAGTGAGGGCAGGGACTGCCGATGGTTCCCCAGGGACTGGAGAGAGCAGATCCTTGAGGCCAGGATTGCAGGGAGCCCAAGGCTCAGAGCAGGGAACTGCAATGCTGAGCAAGGCCTGGGCTGGCTGGGGGAAGCAGAAAGGCCAAGCCCTGAGCCCAGCCTGGCACAGCAGGGCCTGTCCCTCACGGGGGGCTCGGGGATGTTTGTGGGGCAGGGGGATGTGAGGGGCAGCAAGGACAAATGTCACAAACCTGTGTGACCCTGCAGATCCTCATGGAACCAAGGGGCCAGTGTGACACTGTGGGGCCTCATGGAATCATGGAAACCACCGTGGAATTTGGTGACCCCAAGGAACCAAGGGTCCATGGTGACCTTGTGCAGCCGCAGTGTCACAGAGGAGCTGTTGTGACACAGCGAGGGCACACGGAGCCGAGGGGCCACTGTGACACATCAGGGCTTTGTGGAACCACGACGCCACTGTGACATTGCAAGGCCTCATGGAAGCACAGGGCCACTGTGACACTGCAGGATCAAGGGGAACATTGTGACACTCCAGGGCCTCATGGAACCAAGGAGACCATTGTGACACTGTGGGGTCCCACGGTACCAAGGGCACATGGAACAGGTCTGGCTGGCTGGGCCTCCTGGGGACCACCTGACACCCTTGGCATGATTAGGGCTGCTTCTCGTCTCCCCTGAAGCACTGGAGCTCTGGGCTTCCCTTCCTATGAGAGAGAACTGTCCTTCTCCTCCAGGGACCCAGGGCCAAAATTTGGATTCCTTCTGCAAATTTGCTTATATTGCAAAGATTGTTCCCAGATGAAATCTGCCAGGAGAAACAAGTCTGGCTGCCTTGACCACCCAAAGGCCACCTCTCATCTGCCTTTCAGACACTGGGACCATGTGCTTTTCTTTCTTATGGGAAAAGCCATCCATCTCAACTAGGCACCCATGGCCAAAATTTGGGATCTGCCTCCAGAATTCCCTATATCCAATGATAGCTCCCAGAAAAATGATGCCAGGAATCACAAATCTGGCTGGCCTTGGCTTCCTGAGGGCTGGCACTCATCTGCCTCTGAAACACTGGGGGTCTGTGTTTTCCTTCCTAATGAAAAGAACTCTTCTCCCTGTCCAGGCACCCACAGACAAAACTGAGATTCCACCTCCAAAATGCCCTGTGTCCAAGGACAGCCTCTAGACGAAAGGTGTCAGGAGAGACAGGTCTGACTGGTTTGGCCTAATGGTGGCCACCTCTCATCTTCTTCCAGAACACTTGGACTTCAAGTTTTTCTTTCCTATAAGAAAAAATCATCCATCCTGTCCAGGCACCCATGGCCAAAACTGACCTTCCACTTCAAAAACTCCTTACATCCAAGGATTGCTGAGAAGTGAAATCAGACAGGAGAGACAGGTCTGGCTGCCCTTGGACACTTGGGGGCTGCTTCTCACCTGCTTTTGAAACACTGGAGCTCTGTGCTTTCCTTCCTATGGAAAATAACTGTTCTTCTTTTCTATACAGAAATGAACAAAAATGGGATTCCACATCCCAAATTCCCTATATCCAAGGGTTTCTTTCAGACAAAAGCTACCAGGACAGAGAGGTCTGCCTGCCCTATGCCTCTAGTGGCCACCTTTCATCTGGCTCCCAAACACCGGTGTTCTGTCCATTCAATCCTTTGGAAAGAAAGGTCCTTCTACTTTGGGTGTCCATGCATGAAATTGGGATTCCATGGCTGAAATTCCCTATATTCAAGGGTTGCTCCCAGGCAAAATCTGCCAGTACCGTCAAGTCTGGCTGGCCTTGGCCTCTGGTGGCTGCCCCTGCCACACTGGGGCTCGGTTCTTTCCTTCCCATGGAGATCACTGTGACACTGTGGGCACCTCATGGAACCAAGGGGATCATTGTGGCACCACTGGAGCCCATGGAACCAAGGGGCCATGGTGACACCGTGGGGCTTCATGGACCCAGAGACCATTATGACTCTGTGGGGCCTGATGGAACCATGGAGACCATTCCAACCCTTCAGGGCCTGGTGTCACCAAGGGGGCATTGTGACACCTCAGGGCCTCCTGGAAGCAAGGGACCATTGGGACACTGTGGGGCCCCATGGAAGCGAGAGAACATGGAACAGGTCTGGCTGGCTTGGCCTGCCAGGGGCCACCTGACAGGTCTGGCTGATCTTGGGATTTCAAGGGCTGCCTCTCACCAGCTCCTGGAGCACTGGGGCTCACTGCTCTCCTCTTTATGGAAAAGAACTGTCCATCTTTTCAGATGCCCATTGCCAAAACTGACATTTTGCCTAAAAAATTTCCTGTATTCAAGGGTATCTCTCAGAACACAATCTGGTGGCTCTAGCTGGCCTTGCACTGTGGTCGTCACCTCTCATCTGCCCTTAAAACAGTGGAGCTCTGTTCCTTTATTCCTATGGAAAAGAACTGGTCTTCATGTACAGGGACCATGGCCAAAATTAGAATTGGCCACCGAGCCTGGCCAGGGTCATGTAACCATCTGCAGCCCTGGGCAGATATTGACTCTGCCAGTGTTGCCATCCTCCCTCCAGTGAGAGAAAAGGACACAGGGCAGGCACACAGAGGAGCAACATGAACACACCAAGGTCGTTGAAGAGGAAGTTGAGTCCCAGGTGGGAGGGATGAGGAGTTGCCTTGATCTTCGGGCTGGAATCCTCTGGTAAAACTATGGAGAAGGATGTCATTGATATATCAGACTCTCTTTTCCCTTATAAGGCATTGAAAAGTATGGGGAGATGTTTTGTTCAGCAAAGGCCTCCATGCTAAAGTGAGCAAATGTTGCAGTAGGTGTGATCCCATGAGAAGTTTGAACAGAGAAGGAGAGCAGAGTGATGAGACCCTGTGCCCTCAGGGAGAGAAGAAGATATCTGCAAAGATGAAGATGATTTCAGAAAGAGATGAAGACAATCTTTGCTCTTAAACAGCTCATCTTGAAACTAATATCCCATAAGCTGAATGGCCCATAAACACAGCTGTATGAATGGCTGTGAAAAAATGGGAGGGGTGTCATGATTTCACTTTTTCCGAGTGGCTGCAATTCATGCAAATTGAGAGCCACAAGACACCTGTTTTCTTGTGGAGAAGTCTCCATAGCAAGAAAGGGAGACTCCTCTCTCTAAGTGAACTAAAGAAAGACTATTCAAGAGGTGGTAAAGTGACTGAAAATTTTTTGCTTTGTCCCTTTACATAATCAGTAAGTAAGAAAAGGTTGTATGGAGAGGGGAAGTATTCTGAAATTTTGTTCTGATACTTATTATTCCTTCTTTTAGTTACTTTCAACAAACTTTTCTTTACATTCCTTAAGTTTGAGCCTAATATGCCTTTCTCCTAATCCTATCTCTCAGCAGGAAATGAGTAAGTATATTCTAGTGTGTGCACTGGTAATTAGTCAGCACTGAACCCACCACACTAATTGATGCATTGGCCGAGAAATCTCAAATAGGTGAACGAAAACCACCATAGACATCTTCCTGTTGAACTGCTCCAGACAAGAGGGAAATCGAGGCACAGCCATGGTTTGTCAGGACTTGCTTGATCTTAATGAGCTCCGTGGTGCATTTGGAGCTGAGCCTTGGAACCTCAGGGCTTGAGGGGAGATTGAACAAACCTTTCCAGGAGTCAAACTCAGAAGAAAAACCAAAGTTTCTCGAGGCATTAATGGGTGCCATTGAGGTCCATCCCCAACACAGGCTCCTCATGGACTCCTTGGAGGAGAGAACTGGAGGCCAGGATTGCACAACATCTTCTCAGAGACACAAAATGGCACGAAAATCTCTCAGTGTGGAAAGGAAAATCCAAAGTACTTTAAATTTCTTGAGTATCTGAAAGTATTAATGAGCCACACTGAGTGTGAGTGCAAAGCTCTCAAGGGACTCCTTGAAACAGATAATTGGAGGCTGTGACTGTACTATCTTTCGCATAAAGTCTGTATAAAAAGGGAAACACCAAGTACCTTAAAATATCTGAAGTACCTTGAAGCATTAATGGGCCCCACTGAGTGTTGTTCCTGACAAGGCCTCTCCAGGGAATAATTAAAGCAGATAATTGGGGCCATGATTGCACAAACTTCTCAAAGACTCCAAGGCAAAAGGAAAAGCCAAAGTCCTTTGAAAAACCTGCAGTCCCTGGGAGCATGAAGGAGCCCCCAGGGCCATTCCTGACCAAGGCTCCCCAGGGAATCCTTCCAGCAGATCCGTGAGGCCACTGGGATGTGGGCATGGGGGGGATGCTGAGGGCAGGACCAGGGGTGACAGTGCCCAGCCTGGCTGGGGCTGTGCCAGGAGGCCCCAGGGCCTCAGGACAAGGTGTCTCCTCACAGCCCTTGGTGGCACAGACCCTGCTGTGCCCCAGGGCACCAAAACTTGGCTTTTCTTTGTCCCCCCCTGGCATCAGTGCCTCCAGTTCTCTGCCCTGCCTGGGGCCTGGGACACTTTCTCAGTTGTGTCCCTCAGTGGGACCCATTAAAAGTCCAAGAAACTTTGCAGTTGGATTCTGACTTGGAGTTCTGGAGAGGTTTCTGCAGCTCCCTCTCAGGGCCTGATGTTCAGGGCCTGAGCAGAAAAATCCCCAGAGGGTCATTAAAGTCCTTGTGCTGTGTCTGTGCTGCTGAGCTGGGCCGGGCTCCTGGCACAGAGGGTGATCCTGGTAACCAAGGAGAGCTTCAAAAGCACATTTCTCTTGCTGAGCAGCTCTTCTCCCAGCCCAGCAGGGCTGGGGCACTGCCTGCAGCCAGCCCGGGCACAGCACAGAGGCACAGAGAGCTTCAATCAGTCAGGGCTGGGAAGGGGCTGAGAAGTGCCTGGGGCAGAATCACTGCCAGCCCTTGGCACAGGAACCTCTGGCTGCAGGACAATGCAGCTGCAGCTCCTGGAGAGATCTGCTAAAGCTGGAACATGCCAATGCCCACAGAGCCTGTGAGTGCATTCTCTGCTCATCTCCTGTGCAGAGCAGCCAGGGGTGCCCAGGGCTGTCCTGCAGAGCAGGGTCCTGCAGCCCAGGGCGCTGTGCTGGGCCAGGGACTCTGCTGCCTGCCAGGGACAGCTCTCAGCCGGCCCTGGAGCTGCTCCCAGCGCTGGCCAGGAGCTGTGGGGGGAAGGAGCCACCCTGAGCAGGGCAGGTGCTGCTGCTGAGAGGGGCTGGCTGGGGCAGGGCTGCTCCCAGCTCCAGACCAGCCTGGGCACAGCTCCGGAGGGCACTTCCCAAAGAAGGTATGATGGGATTGCTGTAAAGATCAGGAGCTTTCCTGAGAGTGTTTTCAATTTCCTGCAAGGAGCAGGATGGGAATGTTGGGATGGTAGCTCTGTAAATTACTATTTTATAATTATAAAACTATAATACTTATTTAACTCCTTTAAACTCTTAATTAGCTTTATCAAACTACAATTATGTACTTATGTAACTGTAATCTTGGCTGACACTAGTATGTTTCCTACCTTTCTCTTAGATTTTAATACAATAAACTGACTGTCTAAATACATTCCTGAAATACTGCATAGTCTTATTATCAGGAAGAGTGCCTACAAGAATAATATTTTGGGTTTTGACCACAATGTGAACAGTCATAACTAAAACTGGGGCAAAGAAGTCCTCGAATTTACTGCAATGTGTTGAGCCAGGGGTGTCTAACTGGGGCAACCGAATCTCCTATTGAATGTTCCTGTTAAAAATCCTAATTAATCAACCGTAATGAACTCTTGAAATCAGGGCCTGGGTGTGCCTCATCCCCACTGGGACACCTGGAAGCTTCCAATAAAGTTCTGCTTTGTACTTTACTGTTCTAACACTGTTGCAAGGGTTCTTTTTTTCTCTTTTGATTATAGACAACAGGGGGATGAGAGAGGCAGAACAGGAATTGTAATCCCAGAATCACAGAACATTCTGAGTTGAAAGGGACACACAGGATCATCAAAGGAATGTTTGAACATTTACAGAGACTCCAGAACTGTGACTTTGGGTGGTCAGTGTCTCTGCTGGGAGGCTCCCAAAGGGCCTTCAGCCACTCCTCAGCCCTGGGCAGCAGCAGCATCACCTCTGCAGGGCCCAGCAGGGCTCTCCTGAGCTGCCCTTGCCCAGCTGCACACAGAGCCTGCCCCAGCCAGGGCCCTGCACACAGGCAGGTTTCTGTAGGGCCGGGCCGAGGGCACACAGGGTGGGATGGGCTCTGTGAGCGCTGGCAGGGACATGGCACCTCTCAGGAGGGGATGTCCAGGCCCAGGGAGATGCTCAGGGAAGCAGAGGGGGCTGAGCAGAGCAGTGCTGGGGGAACAAGCCCATCCAGCCCCTCACCTTCCCTCAGCCATGGGGAATCCTTTGCCTCTCACAGCTCTCAGTGGCAAATCCTGAGTGCAGCAGGAATGCTGGGGAGTTCTGACCTCAGAAGGCCAGCAATGATGTGTGGGTAGGAAAACAATTCCTTAAACCAACTCCTGACATCTGTTTTGTTTCCCTTAGAAGTATGAGTGCAGATGGTATCAAGCCTCTCTGCAATAGGAATTACTCCCCTAATAAATCCTGAATATCCAGCCTTGCCCCTCTGCTAAATGGCCACAAACACAGGGCAGCAGGACAAGGATGGCTCCTCCAGAGCCCCCACGCACAGCCCTGGCTGCTTCTGGCACATTTAGCCAGCACAACTGGAGCTCAGGCAGGGACCTGGGTGAAGGTTTTCCCAGAGCAGGAACAAGGGTGGGTGAGTCCCAGCAGAACAGGCTGCAGGGAATGGCCCAGGATTGGCTCCAAGCAGCCTCTCCTGACTTGTCCCTGTCCTTTCTCCATGAACAGGTGCCCATGTGCAGCCACAGCAAATGTCCAACAGCAGCTCCATCAGCCACTTCCTCCTGCTGGCACTGGCAGACACGCGGCAGCTGCAGCTCCTGCACTTCTGCCTCTTCCTGGGCATCTCCCTGGCTGCCCTCCTGGGCAACGGCCTCATCATCAGCGCCGTAGCCTGCGGCCACCACCTGCACACGCCCATGTTCTTCTTCCTGCTCAACCTGGCCCTCAGTGACCTGGGCTCCATCTGCACCACTGTCCCCAAAGCCATGCACAATTCCCTCTGGGACACCAGCACCATCTCCTACACAGGATGTGCTGCACAGTTTTTTTTTTCCTTTTCTGTGCTGCAACAGAACATTTCTTGCTGACCATCATGTGCTACGACCGCTATGTGTCCATCTGCAAACCCCTGCACTACGGGACCCTCCTGGGCAGCAGAGCTTGTGCCCACATGGCAGCAGCTGCCTGGGCCAGTGCCTTTCTCAATGCTCTGCGGCACACAGCCAATACACTTTCCATGACCCTGTGCCATGGCAATGCTCTGGTCCAGTTCTTCGGTGATATCCCACAGATCCTCAAGCTCTCCTGCTCCAATTCCCACCTCAGGGAACTTGGGCTTCTTGTGGTTACTAGCAGTTTATCATTTTGTTGTTTTGTGTTCATTGTTTTCTCCTATGTACAGATTGTCAGGGCTGTGCTGAGGATCCCTTCTGAGCAGGGACGGCACAAAGCCTTTTCCACCTGCCTCCCTCACCTGGCTGTAGTCTCTCTCTTTGTCAGCACTGCAGAATTTGCTCACCTGAAGCCTGCCTCGATGTCCTCCCCATCCCTGGATCTGGCCCTGTCAGTTCTGCGCGATGAAATCCTGCTCAGCGTGGGCAACTGAGCCCTTGAAGGACTTAGTGTCAGGTCAAGGCTTGCTTTCCCTCCCAAAGCCTTCCCTTGGCAGCCTTGGGCAGGGGATTCATCCTCCCTCCCTCCTCCTTCCCACAGACCTGCTCGGAACCACTCCATGGGCACTTTCCATTCTCTGTGCCCGTCCTCAAGTGCATTGCCAACCTGGGTCAGTCCTGGCTCTGTCCTGAGCTCCCAGGAGCTTGCAGGCTGAGATGGCAATGCTCAGCCACACCAGGGCCCTGCCCCTGCCAGCAGCACCCCCACAAGGAGCAGCAGCAGCAGCAGCAGAAGCCGCAGCAGCAACAGCAGCAGCAGCAGCAGCTGCAGTCACCTCTCAGCTGTTGGTGCCCCTGCACTGCAGCCCCTCCTGCTGGCACCAATGTTCCCTCGTGGCCTTGGAGACAGTCCTGAATCCATCCATGGGGTCACAGAGCCATGGAATCTCAGAGTTCCAGGTTCCTGGAATCCTAGAGTCATTGAATCCTGAGAACCACACACAGAGGAGGAGGAGGAGGAAGAGGAGGAGGAGGAGGAGGAGGAGGAGGAGGAGGAGGAGGAAGAGGACGAGGAGGAGGAGGACGAGGACGAGGATGAGGAGGACGAGGACGACGAGGAGGAGGAGGACGAGGATGAGGAGGACGAGGACGAGGAGGAGGAGGAGGACGAGGAGGAGGAGGAGGAGGACGAGGAGGAAGAGGAGGAGGAGGAGGAGGACGAAGAGGACATGGAGGAGGATGAGGAGGATGAGGAGGAGGAGGAAGAGGAGGAGGAGGAGGACGATGAAGAGGACGAGGAGGACGAGGAGGACGAGGAGGAGGACGAGGAGGAGGACGAGGAGGAGGACGAGGATGAGGACGAGGACGACGACGACTACGGTGAGGAAGAGGATGTGGAAAATGAGGAGGAGGAATAGGAGGAGGAAGAGAGAGAACGAGGACAAGGAGGATGATGAGGAGGAGGAGGTGAACGAGAAGGAAGAGGAGAATGAGGATGAGGATGAGGAAGAGGAGGAGGAGGAGGACAATGACAAGGAGGAAGAGGAGGAGGAGGAGGAAGATGACAAGGACTAGGGCAAGCACAAGGAAGATGAGGAGGAGGAGGAGGACAAGGAAGAGGAGGAGGCAGAGAAGCATGAAGAGGAGGAATAGGAGGAGGAAGAGAGAGGACAAGGACGAGGAGGATGATGAGGATGAGGAGGAGGAGGATAAGGAGGAGGAGGAGGAGGACGAGGAAGAGGAGGAGGAAGAGGAGGAGGAGGAAGAGGAGGAGGAGGAGGAGAAGGAGGAGGAGGAGGACGAGTAGGTGGAGGACGAGGAGGAGGAGGAAGAGGAGGAGGAGGAGGAGGAGGACGAGGAGGAGGAGAAGGAGGGCGAGGAGGACGAGTAGGTGGAGGACGAGGAGGGGGAGGATGAGGAGGAGGAGGTGGAGGAGGAGGACAACGAGGAGGAGGAGGATGAAGATGAGGGAAAGGATGAAGACGCAGAGGACAAGGAGGGCGAGGAGGAGGAGGACAAGGAGGAGAAGGAAGATGAACAGGAGGAGGAGGAGGACAAGGAGGAGAATAAAGAGGAGGAGGACAAGGATGAGGAGGACCCGGAGGAGAAAGACCAGGAGGATGAGGATTAGCAGGATGGGGAGGATGAGGAGGAGGAAGAGGAGGAAGATGAGGAGGAGCAGAAGGAGGAGAATGAGGATGAGGAGGACAATGAGGAGGATGAGGAGGATAAGGATGCGGAGGATAAGGAGGAGGAGGATGAGGAGGAGGACAAGGATGAGCAAAAGGACGAGGATAAGGAGGACAAATAGGATGAGGAGGACAAGGAGGACAAGAAGCAGGAGGACGAGGAAGACGAGGAGGAGGAGGAGGAATAGAGGGATAAAGACGATGAGAATAAGGATGTGGAGGAGGACAATGAGGAGGAGGAGGAGGAGGAGGAAGAGGAGGACGAGGAGGACGAGGAGGACGAGGAGGACGAGGATGAGGATGAGGATGAGGATGAGGACGAGGAGCAGGACGAGGACAAGGAGGACAAGGAGGAGGAGCAAGAGGAGGAGGAGGAGGACGACGACGAGGAGGACGAGGAGGACGAGGAGGAGGACGAGGAGAACGAAAAGGAGGATGAGGACGAAGAGGAGGACGAGGAGGACGACGATGACGACGATGACGATGTTGATGAAGAGGAGGTGGAAGATGAGGAGGAGGAATAGGAGTAGGAAGAGAGAGAAGGAGGAAAAGGAGGATGATGAGGAGGAGAACGAGGAGGAAGAGGAGAATGAGGATGAGGAGGAGGACGAGGAGGAGGACAATGACAAAGAGGATGAGGAGAAAGAGGAGGAGGAGGACAAGGAAGAGGAGGAGGCAAAGAAGCATTAAGAGGAGGAATAAGAGGAGGAAGAGACCGGACAAGGACAAGGAGGATGATGAGGATGAGGAGGGGGAAGACAGCGAGAAGGAGAAGAAGGATGAGAACGAGGACGAGGAGGAGAAGGATGTCATCAACAAGATCATGGCGATGTCGCTACCAACCAACAGGAAGGAGACACAAGCTTTCCTAAGTGCCATATGCTTTTGGAGAATTCCTGAGTACAGTCAGATCATGAGCCCTCTTTACCTGGTTACCTGCAAGAAGAACAGAGCAGGTCTGTGGTAAGGAGGAGGGAGGGAGGATGAATCCCCTGCCCAAGGCTGCCAAGGGAAGGCTTTGGGAGGGAAAGCAAGCCTTGACCTGACACTAAGTCCTTCAAGGGCTCAGTTGCCCACGCTGAGCAGGATTTCATCGCCCAGAACTGACAGGGCCAGATCCAGGGATGGGGAGGATATCGAGGCAGGCTTCAGTTGAGCAAATTCTGCAGTGCTGACAAAGAGAGAGACTACAGCCAGGTGAGGGAGGCAGGTGGAAAAGGCTTTGTGCCATCCCTGCTCAGAGGGGATCCTCAGCACAGCCCTGACGATCTGTACATAGAAGAAAACAATGAACACAAAACAACAAAATGATAAACTGCTAGTAACCACAAGAAGCTCAAGTTCCCTGAGGTGGGAATTGGAGCAGGAGAGCTTGAGGATCTGTGGGATATCACAGAAGAACTGGCCCATGGCATTGCCATGGCACAGGGTCATGGAAAATGTATTGGCTGTGTGCCGCAGAGCATTGAGAAAGGCACTGGCCCAGGCAGCTGCTGCCATGTGGGCACAAGCTCTGCTGCCCAGGAGGGTCCCGTAGTGCAGGGGTTTGCAGATGGACACGTAGCGGTCGTAGCACATGATGGTCAGCAGGAAATATTCTGTTGCAGCACAGAAAAGGAAAAAAAAAACTGAGCAGCACATCCTGTGTAGGAGATGGTGCTGGTGTCCCAGAGGGAATTGTGCATGGCTTTGGGGACAGTGGTGCAGATGGAGCCCAGGTCGCTGAGGGCCAGGTTGAGCAGGAAGAAGAACATGGGCGTGTGCAGGTGGTGGCCGCAGGCTACGGCGCTGATGATGAGGCCGTTGCCCAGGAGGGCAGCCAGGGAGATGCCCAGGAAGAGGCAGAAGTGCAGGAGCTGCAGCTGCCGCGTGTCTGCCAGTGCCAGCAGGAGGAAGTGGCTGATGGAGCTGCTGTTGGACATTTGCTGTGGCTGCACATGGGCACCTGTTCATGGAGAAAGGACAGGGACAAGTCAGGAGAGGCTGCTTGGAGCCAATCCTGGGCCATTCCCTGCAGCCTGTCCTGCTGGGACTCACCCACCCTTGTTCCTGCTCTGGGAAAACCTTCACCCAGGTCCCTGCCTGAGCTCCAGTTGTGCTGGCTGAATGTGCCAGAAGCAGCCAGGGCAGTGTGTGGGGGCTCTCGAGGAGCCATCCTTGTCCTGCTGCCCTGTGTTTGTGGCCATTTAACAGAGGGGCAAGGCTGGATATTCAGGATTTATTAGGGGAGTAATTCCTATTGCAGAGAGGCTTGATACCATCTGCACTCATACTTCTAAGGGAAACAAAACAGATGTCAGGAGTTGGTTTAAGGAATTGTTTTCCTACCCACACATCATTGCTGGCCTTCTGAGGTCAGAACTCCCCAGCATTCCTGCTGCACTCAGGATTTGCCACTGAGAGTTGAGAGAGGCAAAGGATTCCCTGTGGCTGAGGGAAGGTGAAGGGCTGGATGGGCTTGTTCTCCCAGCACTGCTCTGTTCAGCCCCCTCTGCTTCCCTGAGCATCTCCCTGGGCCTGGACATCCCCTCCTGAGAGGTGCCTTGTCCCTGCCAGCGCTCACAGAGCCCATCCCATCCTGTGTGCCCTCGGCCCGGCCCTACAGAAACCTGCCTGTGTGCAGGGCCCTGGCTGGGGCAGGCTCTGTGTGCAGCTGGGCAAGGGCAGCTCAGGAGAGCCCTGCTGGGCCCTACAGAGGTGATGCTGCTGCTGCCCAGGGCTGAGGAGGGGCTGAAGGCCCTTTGGGAGGCTCCCAGCAGAGACACTGACCAGCCAAAGTCACCGTTCTGGAGTCTCTGTAAATGTTCAAACATTCCTTTGATGATCCTGTGTGTCCCTTTCAACTTAGAATATTCTGTGATTCTGGGACTACAATTCCTGTTCTGCTTCTCTCATCCCCCTGTTATCTACAATTAAAAGAGAAAAAAAGCACTTGCAAGAGTGTTACAACATTAAAGAAAAAAACAGACTTTTATTGGAAGGTTCCAGGTGTCCCAGTGGGGATGGGGCACACCCAGCCACTGATTTCAACAATTATTAATGTTAATCAATTAGGATATTTAACAGGAACATCCAATAGGAGATTCAGTTGCCCAAGTTACACACCCCTGGATCAACCCATTGGAGTAGGTCAAAGGGCTTCTTTGCCCCACTTTTTGTTATGACTGCTCATATTCTGGTCAAAAACCAAATACTGTTCTTGTAGATCCACTCCCTCCTAATTAGACTATACAGTATTTCAGGAATGTATTTAGACAGTCAGCTTATTGGTGTAAAATCTGAGAGATAGGAAGAAAACATAGTAGACACAGCTAAGGATTCCAGTTATATAAGTACATAATAGTAGTTTAGAAGAGCCACTTAACAGTTTAATAGAGTTATGTAAGAATTATAGTTTTATAACTAAATCATAGTAATTTGCAGAGCTATGAATATATGAAAAATATATAAAAAGCAGAACACTTTTTGTCATCCCCCCAACCTTCCCACCCTTCTCCAACAACGAAATTGAAAACACCATCTGGAAAGCTCCTGATCTTTACAGCAATCCCAGGCTTACCTTCTTTGGGAAGTGTCCTCCGGAGCTGTGCCCAGGCTGGTCTGGAGCTGGAGCAGCCCTGCCCCAGCCAGCCCCTCTCAGCAGCAGCACCTGCCCTGCTCAGGGTGGCTCCTTCCCCCCACAGCTCCTGGCCAGCGCTGGGAGCAGCTCCAGGGCCGGCTGAGAGCTGTCCCTGGCAGGCAGCAGAGTCCCTGGCCCAGCACAGCGCCCTGGGCTGCAGGACCCTGCTCTGCAGGACAGCCCTGGGCACCCCTGGCTGCTCTGCACAGGAGATGAGCAGAGAATGCACTCACAGGCTCTGTGGGCATTGGCATGTTCCAGCTTTAGGAGATCTCTCCAGGAGCTGCAGCTGCATTGTCCTGCAGCCAGAGGTTCCTGTGCCAAGGGCTGGCAGTGATTCTGCCCCAGGCACTTCTCAGCCCCTTCCCAGCCCTGACTGATTGAAGCTCTCTGTGCCTCTGTGCTGTGCCCGGGCTGGCTGCAGGCAGTGCCCCAGCCCTGCTGGGCTGGGAGAAGAGCTGCTCAGCAAGAGAAATGTGCTTTTGAAGCTCTGCTTGGTTACCAGGCTCACCCTCTGTGCCAGGAGCCCGGCCCAGCTCAGCAGCACAGACACAGCACAAGGACTTTAATGACCCTCTGGGGCTTTGTGCTCAGGCCCTGAACATCAGGCCCTGAGAGGGAGCTGCAGAAACCTCTCCAGAACTCCAAGTCAGAATCCAACTCCAAAGTTTCTGGGACTTTTAATGGGTCCCACTGAGGGACACGACTGAGAAAGTGTCCCCAGGCCCCAGGCAGAGCAGAGAACTGGAGGCACTGATGCCAGGTGGGGACAAAGAGAAGCCAAGTCTTGGTGCCCTGGGGCACAGCAGGGTCTGTGCCACCAAGGGCTGTGAGGAGACACCTTGTCCTGAGGCCCTGGGGCCTCCTGGCACAGCCCCAGCCAGGCTGGGCACTGTCAGCCCCTGCTCCTTCCCTCAGCATCCCCCCCTAGCCCACATCTCAGTGGCCTCAAGGATCTGCTGGAAGGAGTCCCTGGGGAGCCTTGGTCAGGAATGGCCCTGGGGGCTCCTTCATACTCCCAGGGACTGCAGGCTTTTCAAAGGACTTTGGGTTTGGCTTTTGCTTTGAAGTCTCTGAGAGCTTTGTGCAATCATGGCCTCCAATTATCTGCTTTAAGGAGTCCCATGAGAGCTTTGTACTGACACTCAGTGGGGCTCATTAATGCTTTGAGATCCTCAAGGTTCTTAGAGTACTTTGGATTGTCCTTTCAAAACCGCGAGGTTTTTGTGCCGTTTTCAGTTTCTGAGAGGTTTTTGTGCCATCCTGGTCTCCAGTTCTCTTTTCCAAGGAGTCCACGAAGACTCTGTGTTGGGGATGGACCTCAATGGGTCCCATTAATGCCTTGAGACACCTTGGGTATTTCCTCTTGACTTTTACTCCTGTAAAGGTTTGTGCAATCTCCTCTCAGGCTGTGAGATTCCGGGGCTCAGCTCCAAATGCACCATGGGGCTCATTCGGATCAAACAAGTCCTGACAAACCATGGCTCTGCCTTGATTTCTCTCTTGTCTGGGGCAGTGGATCAGGAAGTGTCGTGGTTTGACACGGAAAGAGAATTTTTTTCCGGAAGGAAGAGGTCAATTTAGATATTGACCAATTGAAAGTAGACACGCCTCTGAGAACACAGAGGGGTTGAAAGCAGAATTCCCAGGGTAACTCGCTCTCTTTGGTTCCGGTCAGCGTGCAGTGCAAACCTCCCCTGCCCAGCCACAAGCTGGGTGGGGGAGGGGAAGCCCCCATGGCCTGAAAGGTAGGCCCCAAGGGTGGTGGAAGGACTGGAACCGGGCTGGCCCCTGCAGATGGAAGGGTGGAAGAAATCTGGGATGTCTCCATTTCCCCCCCCCTCCCCTCCCCGGTTTCTCTCCAGAGGGGGAGAGAGAAAGAGACGGTGGCGATCCTGTCCTGTCAGCAATTCCACCGCGAGGAAGGAGGAGTGGGGGGAGCTCCAAGGTGCCCAGTTGTGTGGGAGTTGCTGGATGTCCGGGCATCGAGCCATCCCTGGGAGTTCAGACTTTTAACCCTTTCTTGAGAAAATGAAAGCTTTGTGAATTTTCCTTTCCCCTCCTCGGTTTGAAAGAGAGGAAGAGGGACACCTTGGACCCTGGGATGTTGGAAGGAGGAATTCTAGAGGGGAGGGGGACAAGGAGTGGCTTTTGGCTGGACTTTTCTGTGTTAGCCACAACCTGAACCAATCTTCTCCTTCAAGAGGGACTGTGTTTTGGGAGGATGCCAGTGAGTCAAGAGACCTGCTTCAGCTGGGAAAAAGACAAAATTGGAGTGAACAGAGAAAAGGTTAGGGGGTTTGTGGTGGCGCCCCCTTGCCCTGGAAAGGAAAGAGAAGAGAAGAAGATCTCTGTTCTTGAGCCCTCGGCCCCAGGGGAAAATGGGGGGGACTGTGGTCCCAAACAATGAAAAACTGAACTGTTGTTTTCTCCCCTCTTGGCAGGGCATCCTTGAAAGGAAAAAATCCTAAAAGCAGTCTGTCCATCCATGCATTGGTGGTGAGAGCACTGTGCATGGAAAGGAGAAGGGTCACCATGGCAAACTTTTTCTCCGGGCGGTGCCATGTGTGACATGGAAACACAGGATGTGGAGCTGTGTTTCTTGGGGGGTCTGTGGCACAGGGGAGACTCTGTTCCCTCGATGGACTGAGTATCGGTTGTTTGGAGGGTGGAAACCTGATTGGGGCCCAGATTGTGTCTCACTGTGGTTTGTTGGAGTTGGGTGGTGGGGGGAGGAATGTTTTGCAAGGTTTTCATTTGGATCTTTGTGTGTTTTTTTCCCCCCTTCTTTAGTTTTCTCTTTTCTTTTGTAGTAGTAGTTTAATAAAGTTTTTTTCCTGTTATTAAGCTTGGGCCTGCTTTGCTCTATTCTAGGTTCCACTTCACAGCATTCAAGGTAGGGATCACATTTTCATGGGGGCACTGGCATTGTGCCATTGTCAAACCATGACAGGAAGTTTCTGTAGTGGTTTTGGTTTGCTAATTTGAGATTTCTTGGCCAATGCATTAATTAGTGTGGTGGATTCAGTGTTGGCTAATTACCAGTGCACTCGCTAGAATATACTTACTCATTTTCTGCTGTGAGATAGGATTAGGAGAAAGGCAAAGTAGGCTCAGAACTTTAAAATAAACGTTTAAATTTCTAAAGAAAAGTTTATTAACAGTAACTAAAAGAAAGGGTAAAAAGAATCAGGACAAAACTTTCAGAACACTTCCCCTCTTCGTACAACCTGACAGTGTAAAGAGATCAAACCTAAATTGTCAGCTAAAAGGGAGAAAAGTTCCTCTTGTTAATGTTATGGAGACTTCTCCACAAGAAAACAGTTATCTCATGGCTTTTAATTTCCATAAATAGCAGATGCCCAGGAAAATCTGTAATTGTGAAGTCCCTTCCATTTTTCCACAGCTTTTCCCACAGCTGTCTTTATAGCCAATGTTATGGGATATTACTTAAAAGATGAGCTGTTTAATAGCAAAAGTTCTTTTCACCTATTTCTGAAATCATCTTCATCTCTGGGAACAGAGGTCTTCCTCTTCCTGAGGGCACAGGGTCTCATCACTCTTCTCTCTTTCTCTGTTCAAACTTCTCATGGGATCACACCTACTGCAACATTTGCTCACTTCAGCATGGAGGCCTTTGCTGAACAAGTCATCTCCCCATACTTTTCAATGCCTTATAGGGAAAAGGAGTGTCTGATGTATCAATGACATCCTTCTCCATAGCTTCAGCAGAGGATTTCAGCACCAAGATCAAGGCATCCACTCATCCCTCCATTCTGAGACTCAACTTCCTCTTCCCTGCCCTTGGTGTGTCCATGTTGCTCCTCTGTGTGCCTGCCCTGTGTCCTTTTCTCTCACTGGAGGGAGGATGGCAGCACTGGCAGAGTCAATATCTGCCCAGGGCTGCAGATAGTTCTGTGAGCCCGGCTGGGATCGGTGGCTAATTCTTATTTTGGCCATGGTCTCCGAACATGAAGACCAGTTTTTTTTTTTTCCAAAGGAATGAAGAAACAGAGCACCACTGTTTTAGGGGCGGATGAGAGGTGACCACAAGAGGCAAAGGCCAGCCAGAGCCACCAGATTGTGTTCTGAGAGATACCCTTACAAATAGGAAATTTTGTAGGGAGGGTACCAATTTTGGCAATGGACATCTGAAATAACAGACAGTTATTTCCATACAGAGAAGAGCATGGAGCTCCAGTGCTCCAGGAGCTGATGAGAGGCAGACCTTGAAATCCCAAGATCAGCCAGACCTGTCAGGTGGCCCCTGGCAGGCCAAGCCAGTCAGACCTGGTCCATGTTCTCTTGCTTCCATGGGGCCCCACAGTGTCCCAATGGTCCCTTGCTTCCAGAAGGCCCTGAGGTGTCACAATGCCCCCTTGGTGACACGAGGCCCTGAAGGGTCGGAATGGTCTCCATGGTTCCATCAGGCCCCACAGAGTCATAATGGTCTCTGGGTCCATGAAGCCCCATGGTGTCACCATGGCCCCTTGGTTCCATGGGCTCCAGTGGTGCCACAATGATCCCCTTGGTTCCATGAGGTGCCCACAGTGTCACAGTGATCTCCATGGGAAGGAAAGAACCGAGCCCCAGTGTGGCAGGGGCAGCCACCAGAGGCCAAGGCCAGACAGACTTGACAGTACTGACAGATTTTGGCTGGGAGCAACCCTTGGATATAGGGAATTTTAGAGGTGGCATCCCAGTTTCAGACATGGACACCTGGAGGAGAAGGATGGTTCTTTTATGGAGGAAGGAATGGATGGAACACCGGTGTTTGATGGGCAGATGAAAGGCAGCCATCAAAGGCCTAAGGCAGCCAGACCTCTCTGTCCTGGTAGCTTTTGTCTGAAAGCAACCCTTGGATATAGGGAATTTCTGAGGTTGAATTCCATTTTTGGTCATTTCTTCATACATAAGTACAGTTCATTTCCATAGGAAGGAAAGCAGCAAGCCCCAGTGTTTTGAGGCAGGTGAGAGGCAGCCCCCAAGGGTCCAAAAGCAGCCAGACTTGTCTTTCCTGGCATTTCACTTGGGAGCAATCCTTGGCTGTATGTTGTTTTGGAGGTGGAATCCCAGTTTTGGCCATGGGCGCCTGGTCAAGATAGATGGGTTTTTTTCCTATGGGTAAGAGAAGCGTGAACTCCAAGTGTTCTGGAAGAAGATGAGAGGTCGCCTTAGGCCAAGCCAGCGAGATCTGGCTTTCCTGGCCCCTTTTGTTTAGAGGCTATCCTTGGACATATGGCATTTTGGAGGTGGAATCTTAGTTTTGGCCATTACATTAGGAAGGAAAGCACAGAGCCCCCATGTTTCTGAGGCAAATAAATGCCAGCCCTCAGGAAGACAAGGCCAGCCAGACTTGCCAGTCCTGGCAGCTTTTATCTGGGAGCTATCCTTGGATATAGGGAATTCTGGCATCAAATGCCCAATTTTGGCCATGTGCCCCTAGTTGAGGTGAATGCTTTTTTTCCCATAAGAAAGAGAAGCACATGGTCCCAGTGTTTCATAGGGAGATGAGAATTGGCCCCTGGGTGGTCAAGGTAGCCAGACCTGTTCCATGTTCCCTTGGTTGCGTGGAACCCCACAATGTCACAATGATCTCCTTGGTTCCATGAAGCCCTGGAGTGTCTCAATGTTCCCCTTGATTCTGCAGTGTCAGGGTGGCCCCGTGCTTCCATGAGGCCTTGCAATGTGTCTTGGTTCGTCAAGACAGGAGTCTGTGAAGGCGGTCAAAAGCCTCCTGTGCAATGGAGAAGGTAAACCCCCTCCCTCCGAATTACTAGGATTTTTAAATTAAAAGGCTCTCAGGCAAAGATATGGGAATGGGAGTAACAATTCTTTATTAGGAGAAAACTAGATAACAATTTAAAAAGGCAAATGCAATCGGTACAAACAAAACTAGTGAAAAAGTCCACAACCTGAGGATTCGGGGTGCTGGTAGCAGTCCGGTTGAAATGACAGCTGCTCCTCTTGCAGTGGCTGATGAATTGCAGCTGAAGTGGTGATCTTTAGAAGGGTATAGTTTTCTCTGAAGATCTGGTGGCAGTTGGGCCGGTCTTCCTCTGCGCCGCGGTTGCCTCCGAGCTCCGCCGCCGCTGCCTCACCGCGCTCCAGCCACTTCTCTGGGAGTCCTGCCGAAGGAGCTGCTTCTCTCGGGAGTCTTGCCGAAGGAGCTGCTTCTCTGCGAAATCCCGCAAAGAGAGAGCTGCTTCATCTCCCCAAAAGCTACCCCTTTATACAATAAAAGAGTGCTTGGCTTCCCCCTCTGGGTGGAACATCTCACAATGGGATGGTGTTATGTTACCAGCCCTGCATTGAATCAGTCAATGGCCCATTAACAAACCATTACCTCTTCCAGCAAAACATTCTTCTTGAGAGAAAACAAACCTGCCCAACTTCCAACAGATGGCAAATAGAATACAAGCTTATCTTACAACCCAGGACACAATGTCACAGTGGCTTAGTGGTTCCACAAAGCCCTGATGTGTCACAGTGGCCCCTCGGCTCCGTGTGCCCTCACTGTGTCACAACGGCTCCTCTGTGACACTGCGGCTGCACAAGGTCACCATGGACCCTTGGTTCCTTGGGGTCTCTGAGTTCCACAATGGTCTCCTTGATTCCATGAGGCAGCACAGTGCCACAATGGCCACTTGGTTCCATGAGGATCTACAGGGTCACACAGGTTTGTGACATTTGTCCTTGCTGCCCCTCACATCCCCCCTGCCCCACAAAGAGCCCCGAGCCACCCGTGAGGGACAGGCCCTGCTGTGCCAGGCTGGGCTCAGGGCTTGGCCTTTCTGCTTCCCCCAGCCAGCCCAGGCCTTGCTCAGCATTGCAGTTCCCTGCTCTGAGCCTTGGGCTCCCTTCAATCCTGGCCTCAAGGATCTGCTCTCACCAGTCCCTGGAGAGCCTTTGGCAGTCCCTGCCCTCAGTGGGGCCCAGTGATGCTCCAAGGGACTTGGAGTTTTGCTTCTGACTCCTTGAGCAGCTTCTTCAGCCTTCTCTCAGTGCCTGAGGATTCTGGACTAAGCCCCAAATCCACCATGGGGATCATCAAAATGCAAGAATACTTCAGGGGCGCTTTGTCTTCATTCAATTGTCTGCAAATCTCCTGGGCTTGTGCAGCTGATTGGAGTCAGTTTGGAGTCCTTGTAAAGGAAGAAGATTTCCAAGTGCACTTCCTGAATTTTTTTCTTTAATCAAGTGAGTATTCTTAGTTTCCAGTTCAGAGAAGAGATAATAGAAGCATTCTCCAGGTGATCTTGACACTGAAGTTCTCCTTAGGAGGTCTGGGCATGTAGAAGAATGAGCCCCCTGAGGGCTGACCCTGTTTGGACAAGCTGCTCCTCACCCCCATCCTCACCATGTCTGACATTGCCCAACTGGCACTGACATCCCTGTGCCCTGCAGCAGAACCTTGTCCCTGAGCTCTGCAGCTCCATGTCCCAGCCCATTGCACCATTTCCCACCTGCACTCCTCAGGGCTCTGCCTGCACACAGGCCCAGGAGAAGTTTTCCTCTTGGGAAAGTAAGAATGAAAAAGCCTGAGCAGGTTTCCTGAACAACAAACCCTACTCAGGATCCACCTGCTCAGTACAGGCTGCCTGGAATGGTGTCACCTTTCTACAAGGAACAGTGTGGCCAGAAATGATCTCTGAAAGCAGAATTCTCTGAGTCTCCCAGCTGAATTCTCTGTCCTGATTCTTTTCCTGGATCCATGTTTCAGATGGAAGCTGCTGGTGCCATCCTCACCTTTAACCTCTCTTTGGAGTACAAACAGATGTTCCCAGCTGTGTTAAGCCGGATTTGCTCAATGTTTCTATAAATCTTTTGTGTTCCCCATGGAACGAAGGGGCCATTTTGGCACTGAGGGGGTGACGTGGAAGCAAGGAGTCAATGGTGACCCTGGGGTCCCATGGAACCAAGGGGCCATGGTGACACAGCAAGGCCACGTGGATCCAGTGGTCCATTCTGACGCTGTGGATCCAAAGAGACCATGGAGACACCTCCAGAACCTCATGGAACCAAAGAGTCCAAGGTGACCCAGCGGGGCTGCATGGAGCCAATGGTCCATGGTGACACTGCCCGTCCAAGGAGGCCATTTGGACACTGCAGAAGCTCATGGAATGAGGTGGCTATTGTGACACTTAAGAACTTCATGACTCCAAATATCCATGGGGACACAGCAGGGTATCATGGAACCCAGGAACCGCTGTTGGCAGTGTGGAAACTCATGGAACCAGGGGCTATGGTGGCACTGCAGAACCAGCACAGCTGCTGCACCTTGTCCCCTGCCCTGCACAGCTCCTTGGGAGGCACGGCAGGAGCAGAACCCTGGGAGCCTCGGGAATGCCCGTCTGAGATCCATGGCACATGCTCCCAGGGGCTGGAATTCCAGATCCCAGCCAGGAAAAAATGTTCCTGCCCTTGAAGGCAAAGCTCTTATGGAAGAGCCAAAAGCCGATTGGAGCAAATCCTACAGTGAAATTTCACTGCCAGCCTTCATAACTTCACCCATGGTGGTTGTAGCTCATGGATTGGGAATGAAATCAGGGCAGGGTCTTTGGTGGGAGCTGCCCTGGCTCAAGGGTGACACTGAGAAAAGAAACAGAACAGGCAAAGAGAGTCAGGAGAGAAAGGAGGACACAAACACAATCAACTGAGAAGGTGGCACTCTGAAAAACAAAAGAGAACTGACTGAAAATTAGTGGGACAGGAATCAATAATTCTGAATGTTTTATTTATTATCAAAATATATCCCATACACCCAGCTGCACAGAATCATGATCCCACACCCTTTAAATTTGGATCCCACTTCTCCCAATTTCCCTCCTACCCCATCTCACCCTGGAGGCTGTGGAATTGGGTATTTTGTCATGGGTTAGAGTTTTTTGAGGTGGAAAAAAGCCATTTTGAAGTGGGATTATACCATTTTGGGGTAAGACTGAGGTGTTTTCAGTGAGACTGAGTCATTTTGAGGTGACAGATGAATCCATCTTGACTTTGGGTGTGCAAAGATATGGAGAACACTGCCTGAAATACCCCAAGAACCCACAAATCCTCCAGAATATGTCCCCAGACTATAAATTCCTTCACAAATACCTGTTAAAAGGTTGGACTTTGGAAATCTGTGAATAATTACTTTCTTTTCTGTCCTGTTTCAGGTGTTTTAATTGATAAAGACAAATCAGAAGAATGTTAGGGCCAAACTAAAAGATAACCAACCAGGTGTCTTCCCAATATGGATCACAGGGAATGTGGGTCACCAGGCCTGTGCCCAACATGGGTCTTCCCATGGGGGATAAGGCTGGAGCAGTGTACAAAGCTCTTCATGCAGTTCAGGGACTCGCAGGGCTTCCTTTACTAGTGCCTCCGTTGGTATTTGGTCAAGTGAGAGTTCTGGGTGAAGCTCTTCCCACACCGGGGACACTCATAGGGCCTCTCCCCAGTGTGCATGTGCCGGTGGGTGACAAGAGTGGAGTTGCACTTGAAGTCCTTTCTGCAGTTGGAGCAGCAGAAGGGTCTCTCCTGTCTGTGAATCTGCTGATGACAGAAGAGATTTGAGCAGGTCTTAAACTTCTTCTGACACTCGGGACACATGTAGGGCCTCTCCCCAGTGTGGATCATGTGGTGGATGATCAGTTTGGACCTCTGGCTGAAGCCCTTCCCACATTGCTCACACTTGTATGGCCTTTCCTCAGTGTGGATGATCTGGTGGCGAATCAATGAGAACTTCTGGCTGAAGCTCATCCCACATTCCTCACACTCATAGGGCCTCTCCCCGATGTGGATGCATTGGTGGGTGACAAGGGCAGAGCTGCAGCTGAAGCCCTTCCCACACTCAGGGCAGCGGAAGGGCCTTTCCTCTGTGTGAATCTGCTGGTGGCAGAGGAGATCAGAGCTGGTGTGAAACCTCTTCTGACACTTGGGACACTCGTAGGGCCTCTCCCCAGTGTGGATGCGTTGGTGGGTGACAAGGGCAGAGCTGCAGCTGAAGCCCTTCCCACACTCCCCACACTCGTAGGGCCATTCCCTGGTGTGGATAATCTGGTGGCAGATCAGGGTGTTGCTCTGCCTGAAGCTCTTCCAACACTCCAACCACTTCTAGGGCTTCTCCCCATCATGAGGCTTCTCATGGACCACCAGCTTCCAGCTCTGGCTGAAGCTCTGCCCACCTTCCTGGCACAGGGTGGGTCTTTCCTCCTCAGAGCACCCTGGGCTGGGCTTGCAGTACCTCCTCCTGTAGGATCTCTGAGGGATTTCCTCCCTATTGGATTCCTGTGCTGTGCAGCTGCTCAAAATGCCCTCTTCCACTAGGTTCTGCAGAGGGGATTTGTCCTCCCTCATCTCCATCCCCAGCAGCTTATCTGGGGGAGGAAGGACAAGGAGAGGATGGGGTTTGCCTCTGAGCCAGAGGGAAGAGGAAGGAGGTTCCCCCAGTGCTTCCCCAATAGGACAGCGTTGGCAGTGGGGCTGTCCTGCAGCCGGGGGCCAGGCTGAGCTGTGAGATGGAGCAGGAGAGAGGGGGAAAGGAGCATTGACTTCCTCCTCACCTGTCTGGGGGTCGCAGGGCATCTTCCTCTTCCTTGCAGCCTCCTCCTCCATCTGGCAAGCTTTGAGGGATGGGAAATCCAGCTTTGGAAGGAAAACAAGGGGAGAACACATTAAGTTTTGTACTGGTTTTAAAGCAAACCAGGGAGAGAGTCTAAGCCAGAATGACAACTGAGTAAGAAAATTAAGATCAAGGCAATGATGCAGAAACACTGGTTTAAACTCACAGAGTCAGGATATAACCTGACACCCCGTTGCTCAAAGTGGTGGTAGTAGTCTGATGAAATGGTGGCTGCAGTTTGGCTCGAGTGATGAACATGATTCTGTCAAAGCAGTGATCCTGTAGAAGGGTCTGGTCTTCCTCTGAAGGTTCGGTGATGATTATGGAGTTCTTGTCCTCTGGGAATGCAGTAGGCAAGGTGGTCGTGGTGTTGCAAGGGTGAGATTATATCCAGGCAGGAATGCTTGGTTCCTCCCCCTGGGCGGAGCATCCCACAATGGGATGATGTAATTTTATCAGTCCTGTAGTGACACTCAATGGCCCATTAACAGAAGATGGCCCTGAAGGGCGTTATCAGGGCTGAGCCATGGAAGAGATAAAGAACACTGCCCCACCTGATGATAACAGTTTATGGAGATGGGGACTGAAAACACTTTTGGTTACATCTGACACTGTAACCTGAAACAGTGAGGCAATCCCTGCTCGGGGTGGGGGGTGAGCACCACCACCCTTACCCAAACTGGCTCAGGTGTAAAACCCCCACCCTGGGAAGGCCACGCACACAGGGGACAATGTCACACTTGCCCCGCACTAGGGGAGATCTCTGTCCGTGTCACTCCCTTGCTCTCCCCCCTTTTCTCTTTCTTTCTATCTCTCTCTCTACCTCACATTTACTGATCAATAAAATCCACTTTCTATTTGGTCTCCTTAGCACCTTAATTAGGGCAGAGGCAACTGTCTAATAATTTTATTAACCAGACTGCAACATTATTTTCGCACAGTGAGTTCAGGGCTCTGTTGTCTGACCCCAAGTGCCTTTGACAACAGCCTGGTTCCCTCCTCTGAGCAGGTTTTGCCTCTTCTGGAGGAACTCCTGGAAACTTGGATGCAGCTTCCTCTGAGTGACTTTTGGGAGAACATATGAGGAAAATGGCTGTTGTGGGTGGCCAGTGTAAAGAAAATAAATTCTTGTCCTTCCATGAAATGTTTGTTAAAATAATTGGAGGAAAGGGAGCAAATCATACCAGAGAGACTGACAAGGTTCATTCACTCCAAGGTGAGGAACACAAGGCTACTAAATTCCTATGAGAAGCCCAGTTCAAGTAGATAAATTCCCAAGTAACTCCAGAATTCAGAGGTTTTGGGACTTTGCCAAATATGAGAATCATTATTTTCTTGGTCCCTGTCACCTTTGTGACAGCTACACTGAGCTTTCCCTTCCCTTTATTAATGTGTATTGGGTCAAATTTCCACTTTCCTTTTTTTGGAACCTGCCAGCACCTGAGCTGGAGATGTGCAGGAACTGATGAAACTTGGAATTGCCACAGAATTGCTTCTATTTTCAGTTTATTCATGTATGGGATTTGTTTGCATTTCCATCACAAGTGACTTTTGGGAAGAGCAAATATACCTCAAGGCATTTTTTGGAGGGCTAAGTTTTATTTCTGCCGAGTTTGTTTTGTCCAGTGCTCAGGGGATGCTCAAGGGGTCTCTGTGCTTCTCGCCCTGGGGGATTCTTGGGAGGGGCTTGGGGTGGTTGTCCCTGTTCCCGTCACTCGAGGCCATTCCCTAGGGGTGTTCATGTCCCTGTCACCCCAGGCCATTCCCCAGGGTGTCTCCATCATTCTCACCCAGGGAATACCTGGGGGGTCTCCCACCCTCTCACCCCTGTGCCAGGAGTTGCTCGGGGCAGTCTCTGTCCCTCTCAGCCCAGGGAATGCTCAGGAGTCTCTGTCCCCTTGCCCTGGGGGATGCTCAGGGGGTCTCCATCCCTCTGGCCTCAGGGAATGCTTGTGCAGGGCTGGGGACCAGGGGCTCTGTGTCCCTCTCAGCACTGAGGGTGCTCGGGGCTGGGGGGGCTCTCCGACCTTCTCATCCCTGGGGAGGCTGGGGGGTCTCTGTCCCTCTCAGCCCTGGTGTGACCCCACCCAAACATCATTGGGGTCAGAGGGACAGAGACACCCCCATACCCCCAGAAGGGCTGAACCTGGGATTTTGTTTGGGGCTGAGGATTTAGGATGTGGCTGGAATTGGGTCTGGGGTTGGAGTTGGGGCTGAGATTTGGATTAGAGCTGGGATTGGGATTAAGGCAAAACATGGGATTGGCTTTAGGGCTGGGGCTGGGATTGGGTCTGGGGCTAGACAAGTCTGGCACTGGACTGAGATTAAATACAGAACTGTGAGTGTGTCTAAACATGGAGTGAGATTGAGACCAGGATCAGGGTCAGGGTTGGGACTGAGCACACGCAGAGCGGGACAGGGAGGGTGTCACTGCAGGATGTCCCTGGCATCGTCCCAGCCCTCCTCAGGCACCTCCAAACATGGGGGCAGCTGGGTGCTCCAAGATCCAGGTGCTGCCACGCAGCCCCTCAATACCAGGCGAACATTCCCTGAGGGCAGCCCTGAATGTGACCCTTGGGGCTCTGGGATCAGCCCTCGCATCTCTGTGGGAGCATCTGCAGACAAGATGAGAGACTTTCTCGCACTCATTCCTGAGGAAGGGTGAAGCCCAGCTGTCCTTTTCTCCTGCTGCCTCCTCCTCTCCTCAGCTGAGTATGTGAAATCAGGAGCAGGAAATCCCCATTCCCTGTTTCCTTGTGGGTACAGCCTGGAAAATCCACTCAAAATGAAGAACGTTCTGACAGCCCTGCTGAATGACACCGGGAGGAGGTTGGTGAGAAAGGGAGGAAATTGTATTTTGATTGGAAATACAAGTTAAAAATTATTTCTTTCCATCCCATTCCTTTTCAGTCTCTTGCAGTTCTGTTTTCAGAGTGCCTCCTTCTCAGCTGATTGTGTTTGTGTCCTCCTTTCTCTCCTGCCTCTCTTTGCCTGCTGTTTTTCTCTCTCCGTGTCTCCCTTGAGCCAGGGCAACTCCCACCAAAGACAGCAAAGATAATCAAAATCTTGGTTATCTCAGAGGTCTTTTATAGTCCACTGTCAAAGCAGGGGAACAGGCAAAAGACATTGAAAGTCTATTGAAATCGTTGAGGGGGAACGGGTAGAATGAAGACTAAGTCCATTGAAGCCACTGAGGGGGAACAGGTCATGTTATCAGCTGTGAACGAGAGCCATTGTTTTCATGGTCCATCAACCACACCTGGGAAACATCTCACATTGATCAGGCCAGCCCTCCTCCCTGTGGTGGTGGTCTCAGTCTCAGTCCTTGGGAAAAGGCTTCAATCTCTGTCTATCACAGTGGTCATGAGGCAGATGAGGGGTCTTCCATGGGAGATCACCAGAGTTACCCCAAAGTTCATTGGGCCAAGAGGTGGGAAAATCTGTGGGTTGAGCAGGTATTGTGAAGCCGGTGTGAGCATGTAGAACAAGCCACTCCTTGCCAGGTCCTTGCCAGGCCCTGCTCGAAGCAGTGGTCTGTGGTGGTACAGCAAATAGACCTGCAAAAATAATCATCCATCTCTCCAAGCTGGATCTCCAATTAGGGTCTGCAAGATCTCAGTTTCTGCCATTGCGGCAAACGTGAGGCAAAAATGAGAGGAACATGGGACCATCTTTTACACAGGGTGCTGATGTCCTTTGAAGTGGAACGATCCCCACATGCATCCAGCACTGCAATAAACATACCATCTCTGCAACTCCTTACAGGATTTGTGAGGATCAGTTTTTCATCCGTGTTTCAGCAGCAGAGCTAGCAGACTAAACAGCATATTTTACCTATGCTAGCAAGCTACTAATAATTCAAATCAGCACATTTCACCTAAATCCAAATGGATTTCTACCATGTTAAATTTACCTTATTAAATACCCTGTTTCAACCCCCGAGCACACCCTGGGCTGCGAGGGACAGAGTCTCCCCCGAGCACTCCCCTGGCACAGGGGTGAGAACAATGGAGACTGCCCTGTGGAATGGCTTGGGGTGACCGGGAGAGAGACACCTCCTCAGGAATGGCCTGGGGTAACAGGGATAGGGACAGGGACAGCCCCTGTGGAATAGCCTGGGGTGAAAGAGATGGGGACAACCCCTCAGGGGAATGCCCTGGGGTAACAGGACCAGGGACACCCCTGGGGAATGGCCTGGAGTGACAGGGAAAGGGACAACCCATCCAAGCCCCTCCCAAGCATCCCCCAGGGAGAGAGGCACAGAGACCCCTCGAGCATCCCCTGAGCACTGGACAAAACAAACTTGGCAGAAATCAATTTAAACCCTCCAAAAAATGCCTTGAGGTATATATGCTCTTCCCAAAAGTCACTTGTGATGGAAATGCAATCAAATCCCAAACATGAACAAACCAACAATAGAAGCAATTCAGTGGCAACTCCAAGTTTCATCAGTTCCAGCACAGGTCCAGCTCAGATGCTGGCAGGTTCCAAAAAAAGAAAAGTGGACATTTAGCCCCATACAGATAATTAAAAGGAAGAGAATGCGCTGTGTAGCTATGACAAAGGTGACAGGGACGAAGGAGATAATGATTCTCATATTTGGCAAAACCCCCAAACCTGTAAATTTGGGAGTTATTCAGGAATTTAGGTAGAGCTGGGCTTCTTGTAGGACTTGTCAGTCTTGCTGGTATCATTTATTCCCTTTCTTTCAGTGATTTTAGCAAACTTTGCAGGGAAGGACAAGAAAATATTATCTTTACACTGGCCACCCACAACAGCCATTTTCCTCATAAGTTCTTCCATAAGTTGCTCAGAGAAAGCTGCATCCAAGTTTCCAAGAGTTCCTCCAGAAGAGGCAAAACCTCCTCAGAGGAGGGAACCAGGCTGTTGTCAAAGGCACTTGGGGTCAGACAACAGAGCCCTGAACTCACTGTGCCAATTTAATATTGCAATCTGGATAATAAAATTGTTAGAGAGTTGCCTTTGCACCAATTAAGGTGCTAACAAGACCAAATCCAAAGTGGATTTTATTGAACAGTAAATGTGAGGTAGAGAGAGAGATGGAAAGAAAAAGAAAAGGGGTAGAACAAGGGACTGACAGGGACAGAGATCTCCCCTGGGGCGGGGCAAGTGTGACATTGTCCCCTGTGTGCGTGGCCTTCCCAGGGTGGGAGTTTTACACCTGAGCCAGTTTGGGTAAGGGGGGTGGTGTTCACCCCCCACCCCGAGCAGGGATTGCCTCACTGTTTCAGGTTACAGTGTCAGATGTAACCAAAAGTGTTTTCAGTCCCCATCTCCATAAACTGTTATCAACAGGTGGGGCAGTGTTCTTTATCTCTTCCATGGCTCAGCCCTGATAACGCCCTCCAGGGGCCATCTTCTGTTAATGGGCCATTGAGTGTCACTGCAGCACTGATAAAATTACATCATCCCATTGTGGGATGCTCCGCCCAGGGGGAGGAACCAAGCATTCCTGCCTGGATATAATCTCACCCTTGCAACACCATGATCACCTTGCCTACTGCATTCCCAGAGGACCAGAGCTCCATAACCACCACCGAACCTTCAGAGGAAGACCAGACCCTTCTACAGGATCACTGCTTTGACAGAATCATGTTCATCACTCGAGCCAAACTGCATCCACCATTTCATCAGACAGCTACCACCACCCTGACTATCCGGGTGTCAGGTTATATCCTGACTCTGTGAGTTTAAACCAGTCTTTCTGTATCATTGCTTTAATCTTAATTTTCCTATTAAATTGTCATTCTGGCTTAGACTCTCTCCCAGGTTTGCCTTCAAACCAGTACAAAACTTAATCTGCTCATCCCTTGTTTTCCTTCCAAAACAGAATTTCCCATACCCAGACTTTGGCTGGATGGAGGAGGAGTCTGCAAGGAAGAGGAAGATGCCCCAGGACCCCCAGGCAGGTGAGGAGGAAGTCAGTGCCCCTTTCCCCCTCTCTCCTGCTCCATCTCCCAGCTTAGCACGGCTCCCGGCTGCAGGACAGCCCCGCTGCCGGTGCCCTCCTGCTGGGGACGCACTGGGGGGATCTCCTTGCCCTTCCCTGTGGCACGAAGGCAAATCCCATTCTCTCCTTGTCCTTCCTCCCCCAGACAAGGAGCTGAGGATGGGGACCAGTGAGGGCAAATCCCCGTGGAAGAACGTCGTAGAAGAGGCCATTTTGAGGAGCCCCACAGCACAGGAATCCAACAGGGAGGAAAAGCCCCAGAAATCCCCCAGGAAGAGGGGCTGCAAACCCAGCCCAGGGTATTCTGAGGAGGAAAGTTCCACCCTGGGCCAGGAAGGTGGGCAGAGCTCAAGCCAGAGCTTGGAGCTGGAGCTCCATGAGGAGGTTCACCATGGGGAGAAGCCGTACAAGTGCTTGGAGTGTAGGAAGAGCTTCAGGCAGAGCAACAATCTGAAACGACACCAGATGATCCACACTGGGGAATGGGCCTACGAGTGTGGGGAGTGTGGGAAGGGATTCAGCTGCAGGTCCCACCTCATCATCCACCAACGCATCCACACTGGGGAGAGGCCCTACGAGTGTCCCAAGTGTCAGAAGAGGTTTCACACCAGCTCTGATCTCCTCTGCCACCAGCAGATTCACACAGAGGCCCTTTCAATGCCCCGACTGCAGGAAGAGCTTCAAGCGCAACTTCCACCTCATCAGACACAAGCGCATCCACACTGGGGAGAGGCCCTATGAGTGCCCCACATGTGGGAAACTATTTCAGACCAGCTCAAATCTCCTCTTGCATGAGCGGATTCACACGGATGAGAGGCCCTACCGCTGCCCCGACTGTGGGAGGAGCTTCCAGCACAACTCCACCCTTGTCAGGCACCAGTCCATCCATACCAGGGAGAGGCCATACGAGTGTCCCCAGTGTGGGAAGAGCTTCACCCAGAGCTCTGACTTGACCAAACACCAACGGAGCCACCAGTAAGGGAAGCCCTGCAAATTCCCCAGCTGCAGGAAGAGCTTTGTGCAGTGCTCCAGCTTCATCCCCCATTGGAGGACCATGTTGGGAAGAGCCCTGATGATCCATGTTCCCTGTGATCCATGCTGGGAAGACACCTGTCCCTTTTCCTGCCCCTGCCAATGACCTGATGTGGGATAGAAGAACATGAGGGTCTGGCCATGGCCCTGTCACTACATTCACTCCCACCTCAGGTCATTGCCAGGGGCAGGAAAGGGACTCTTTCTCTCTCCCTGAGGAGACGGGTGTCCTTTCCATGCAGGAGGAAACACGTGGCCAGGAAGAGACAGTCACTGGTGATGTAGTTTTCTGTGGAAATAGTTTATCTTATCCCTTCTGTTATCAATATTGTTTCTGTTCCTGTTTGGTCCCGGTCTTGTTGCTGTTCCCAGTAAATTGTTCTTATTCCAGCTAGGGATCTTTGCCTTTTGTGCTTTCCATGGTAGGTGGGAGGGCAGCAAATGGCAGGGCGGTTTTAGCGAGAGCAGGAAATTGAGGAATCCCATTCCCAAACCCCAGTTCTTGGAAACCGAGCATCCCAGCTGGTGCCAGCCCTGGTGGCCAAGGCAGCAGCCTTGGGAGCAGGTCCCTGGCTGGGGCTGAGGGAACCTCTTCACTCTGGTGCCCAGGGACAGGAGTGGAAGGAGCGGCTGCAGCTGAGTTGGGGCAGGCTTAGGTTGGATCTCAGGAAAAGGTTTTTGCCCAGAGGCTGCTGGGGCACTGCCCAGGCTCCCCAGGGAAGGGTCACAGTTCCAGGGCTCTCTGAGCTCCAGCAGCGTTTGGACAGCGCTGCCAGGCCCAGGCTGGCAGTGTTGGGGTGTCCTGTGCAGGGCCAGCAGTTGGACTCGAGGATCCTGATGGGTCCCTCCCAGCTCAGCCAATTCTGTGGTTCTGGGATCCATGACTCTGGGGATGGGAGTGCCAATGGTTGCCATGGCAACGGGCTCCAGGCCTGAGCTGGTGTCCATGGCAACCACCCCTGGCATGGGGTCTCCATGGAGCTGCCCAGGGACTGACCATAGCAACAGGGGCTGGGGATGGTTGCCATGGAAACTGACCTTAGCAACAGGGGCTGGGGATGGTTGCTATGGAAACTGACCATAGCAACAGGTTTTCCTGGTGATGGTTGCCTGCTTAGGATGAGATTTGTCACTGGACCTCAGAGAGGTTCCATGGGGACTTTCCAAGAGTCTCCAGGCAGTTCAAGAGCAGGAAGGTCACACACAGAGACAGGGGCTCCATGGAGCCCTCCCAAGGGTTTCTGGGGATGGCAAAGAGCCGTGTGGTCAGAGGCATTCACAGCCATTCCATGGTGACATCCCAGGGCACCTTGGGCTGCAAAGGCACCGATCTGTCACTATCACTCACGGGGGCTCCACAGTGACATTCCAGGATTCCCCAGGCTGCCAAAGAGCCGGGATGTCACACACACTCCTGTCATGTGCAGAGTGGGAGCTTCAGGCAAAAGTTTTATTTCATTATTGGAGAAACTCCTGCTGAGTCATGAGATGGAAAAATGACACCCAACAGCCACCATGGATCCTCAAACCCCTGCAGGGCCCCCAGACTTCTACAATTCCTTCTAAGAGAGGAGACTGGGAGTGACTGGATGCAATCCCGGCCCCAGAATTTGTCAAAGGTTTATGTATAAACGATTGGACAGGTAGAATTGAACAATCTGTCAATGCAATTTGTCCCACAGGATTACTGATGGAATACCAGATATATTTATATAAATACAATCTGATAATGATTAGACAATAAGCTCTTAACCAGAGTTATTTACTCCACAGTCCAGAATCTATAACAATTATAGGATATTCTGCTCTAGGAAGCAATTTTGAAGTCAGCAGGGCCTCGCTGGAGTGGTTTGAGCCCATTGCAGGCAGAGCCTCCTGCTCCAGCAGGAACTGCCTTTCCTGTGCCAGGAGCAGGGCAGGTCCCGCTGCAGGAACAGCCCCAGGCCAGCCCCAGCACAGGGAAGGCCTCGGGCACAAGGGCAGAGTGCCGTGCTGGGAGCTGTGCCAGGGACAGCCCGAGGCACCAAAGGCACCTTGGCAGCAGCAGCTGCTTGCAGGGCATGGCCAGAAGCCTCCCTTGCAACCCAGCCTGGTGGCCAGTGCTGCAGAGCTGCTGCCTCAGGGCTCATTTCTGGATGGGCTCTGAAAAGCCACTTCTGCTCCAGGACCCTGACTGGGAAGCCATTCGCCCAGCACCTTGGGGACAAGATATTAATGACAAAAGTCTTCATGCCAGCAGATGTTGGAGGGTGCCACGGGAGACAAGACTCATGATATCATGATCATCAAGTCTCAGTTTATTGTGACAGATTACACAGTTTATATATGTTCATTAATTAGCTCATACATATTGCAAAAGCCGAGCTCATGATTGGTTGCTATGTGACTTGTACTATTATCTTAAAACTCTGCTTGTGATTCCTACTTGCCTGTCCAGCTGGCCTTGCAGTTAGAACAGCTTAGCACTTCTTTGTTCTTCTCTATCTATTTCTACATACCAAGCAGTTTCAATATCCTGCTTTCTGCACACCGTCTGCTCTTCAGGGTCATGCGAACTTTGCAGCAGTCACGTAGCCCTCCCTACTTGGATTAATTTTACAGTATCATGTCCCCTGCTGTACAACCATTCTTCTGCCAAGCTCTCTTCATCTCCCCCGTTTTCTTTTTGTACAAGAAGATGTGCATTCAGCATTTTCTGCAAAAGCTGTTGTATCAGGCCTTGTAAGCAAGTAAACACACAGGGCAAAACAAGCAAAAGTATTATAATTATGCTTAGAACTATTATGCTGTATTTGATAATGTCTCTTAACCATGGTCCGATCCCCAATCCCTTCAGCCAGCCTTCTAGACCCAATCCGTCCTCCACCTTTAATTGTTGAGTTAGCTCAGTCAATTTTCGTATTTGCTTATGGATAGATGTAGAGTGATCAGATAAGTTCATGCAGCACATTCCTTCAAAGTTTTTACAACTATGACCTTGGGCTAGAAGAAGTAAATTAGTGGCAGCTGCTCTGTTTTGCAGAACTGCATGACAGATACTACCTATATTTGTGGCAAGCTCACTTAATATTTTAGATGGAATACTAATTTATTTTTCTGTCCAGTAGGCTAGGATTTTTAATTGTGTGAGAGCTTGCACTGAAGTAACTTGTGGGGTGAAAAATGAGGTTAGTATTACAGAAGTGTACCCTACTTCATATTTCTCATGTCCTTGATTGCTCTGTTTAACATGAAAGGAACAAATTTAATTCTAAATACAAACTATATTTATGATAAACTTAATGTTATGCTTTTGATTATCTAATTGATTGTATATTATTATCTATAAAAACTCAAAGACAGAGATTACAAACTCAATACTAAAATTCTATCAGATGACATTTTCTCAACTCTTTGTTTTCAGAGACATTTTTGGTAATTAAATCATTACTAACATTTCTATCTTTATACAATGATTTTTATCTATATCATATTTGAAATAACATTGATTCACATAATGTTCATCCTTCTTGGTATCTTGGAAAACACTCGGTACTGCTGTACTTTTTCATTATGTCTTCTGACTCTTGTAAGGAATTGGGAAGATGCTGTTGAAGTTTTTGCTGTAGTGTTGCGATCCCGCCACCGGTGGCGCTGCTGCTCTCGGCGTTGTCACTGCCATGGCAACCAGGACTGTGCCGCCATCTCCGCCGCCATTGCTGGGCGCTGCGGGGAGATGAGGGGCGGCGCCGCCTCGCTCCCGTCCTTGTTGTGTCACCTTGTGGATGGGAGAAGAGACACCCCCGCCATGGCCGCGCCTCGCCTGCTCCGACTCCAGCGCAGCTGAGCCCCCAGGAACACCCCTCTCCCCCCTTGCGCTGTTGCTCGGCAACAAGGAGCCTTCCGTCTCTCGGCTGATGTCCGCTCCGCCCCGGGCTCGCCTCCGGCTCGGTGCTGGCCGGCCCCGCTCTGTCTGGCCCCGCGCCCGCCGCTCTGTGCTGCCGCGTCTGCGCTCCGCCCGGGCGGCTGGCCGGTGCTCACCACCGCAGCCCGCTGCCTTAGTTCTGCCAACCTCCAACCTCCGCAGGTAGCTGCGCTCACTTTTCTTCGGCAAGGGAGCACTCCCGCTCCAGCTCCCGGCCCCGGCCACGTCCACACCCGCCGTTCGGGTTCCTTGTGAACGCTGAGGTCTTCACTGCTCCAGCGGACTCTCGCAAACAAACAACGATGTGAAGTCTTTTTCCTCCCATCGGGAATGGCCCGATTTGGAGTTTGGAGTCTTCTGATCTGTTCCACCTGATCCCCGTTCACACAAAGTGAATTTGGGATCCCAGTCCCGTTGCCATAAAGCAATTTGGATCTCAATTTCCAGCACCTCAATGCTACTAGTGTCTATGGGAGGTACAGGCATTTCAGAAGCAGAGATGGGAACGGGAAAATTTGTGAGAACCGGAGGGTTTGGCTCACTGGAGAGAAGCAAAGGTTTACATTCCTTATTTTTCTCCCGAGCCGTCCGTATCACTTCCACCGCCCTCTTTTCTGCATGACACATTAACAATTCGTTATGAACCACTCTCCAAAGTTTACTCATTTTCTTGCCCGGTTTGTCATCATCTAACACTAATTCCCACAACTTATCCCTATATTTTCTCCATTCGGAAAGTTCATGAACACTATGGGGGTCAATGAAAAAGCCATAGGACTCAGCATGATGCAATAGCGAGGGGAGCACTAAACAAATCATATGCTGCTTGCCTTTCCATGATTATGTCGGTACCGTTGCTGTCACCTTCAGGCTTCGGCAGCACGTATCGGCCAGGCTTACCTCTGCAGTCACCTGGGGCACAGTGCACTCTATTTCAATTCAGCACTTTTGCCATCCTTCCAGCTGCAGGACCCGAACTCCAACGCAGCACCTCTCCCGCCTTTCCCTCGGATGAGGTCCCTGTTCGGGCACCAGTTGTTGGACGGTGCCGCGGGAGACAAGACTCATGATATCATGATCATCAAGTCTCAGTTTATTGTGACAGATTACACAGTTTCTATATGTTCGTTAATTAGCTCATACATATTGCAAAAGCCGAGCTCATGATTGGTTGCTATGTGACTTGTACTGTTATCTTAAAACTATCTTTGTGTTTGATACTTGCCTGTCCAGCTGGCCTTGCAGTTAGAACAGCTTAGTACTTCTTTGTTCTTCTCTATCTATTTCTACATACCAAGCAGTTTCAATATCCTGATTTCTGCACACTATCTGCTCTTCAGGGTTATGCGAACTTTGCAGCAGTCACATAGCCCTCCCTACTTGGATTAATTTTACAGCATCATGTCCCCTGTTGTACAACCATTCTTCTGCCAAGCTCTCTTCAGACAAGGACAAGGAGGATGATGAGGATGAGGAGGAGGAGGACAACGAGGAGGAAGAGGAGGAGGAGGAGAAGAAGGATGAGGACGAGGACGAGGAGGAGAAGGATGAAGATGAGGAAAAGGATGAAGATGCAGAGGACAAGGAGGACGAGGAGGTCGAGGAGGAGGAGGAGGAGGAGGAGGAGGACGATGACGACTACGAGGATGAGGACGAAGAAGAGGACGAGGACAACGACGAGGACGAGGAAGAGGATGAGGACGAGGACGAGGACGAGGACGAGGAGGACGAGGAGGAGTAAGGGGAGGAGGACGAGGAGGAGGACGAGGAGGACGAGGAGGAAGAGGAGGAGGACAAGGAGGAGGACGAGGATGACGAGGACGACAAGGACAACGAGGAGGAGAAGGACGAGGAGGAGGACGAGGACGAGGACGAGGACAAGGAGGACGAGGACGATGACAAGGAGGAGGACGAGGAGGAGGACGAGGAGGACGTTGATGACGACGACAACGACGACAACAACGACGAAGAGGAGGTGGAAATGAGGAGGAGGAATAGGAGGAGGAAGAGAGAGAACGAGGACAAGAAGGATGATGATGAGGAGGAGGAGAACGAAGAGGAAGAGGAGAATGAGGATGAGGAGGAGGAGGAGGACAATGACAAAGAGGATGAGGATGGGGAGGAGAAAGAGGAGAAGCAGGAGGAGGAAGAGGAGGAGAAGGAAGATGACAAGGACTAGGGCAAGCACAAGGAAGATGAGGAGGAGGAGGAGGACAAGGACGAGGAGGAGGCAGAGAAGCATGAAGAGGAGGAATAGGAGGAGGAAGAGAGAGGACAAGGACAAGGAGGATGATGAGGATTAGGAGGAGGAGGGCAGAGAGGAGGAGGAGGCGGAAAAGAAGGATGAGGACGAGGAGGAGAAGGATGAGGATGAGGAAAAGGATGAAGATGCAGAGGACAAGGAGGACGAGGAGGAGGAGGACGAGGAGGAGAAGGAAGATGAACAGAAGGGGGAGGAGGACAAGGAGGAGAATAAAGAGGAGGAGGACAAGGATGAGGAGGACCAGGAGGAGAAGGATGAGGAGGATGAGGATGAGCAGGATGGGGAGGACGAAGAGGAGGAAGAGGAGGACGATGAGGAGGAGGAGAAGGAGGAGAATGAGGATGAGGAGGACAATGAGGAGGATGAGGAGGATAATGATTCAGAGGATAAGGAGGAGGAGGATGAGGAGGAGGACAAGGATGAGGAAAAGGACGAGGATGAGGAGGACAAGGAGGACGAGAAGGACAAGGAGGACAAGGAGGAGGAGGACGAGGAAGACGAGGAGGAGGAGGAATAGGAGGATAAAGAGGATGAGAATGAGGATGTGGAGGAGGACAACGAGGAGGAGGACAAGGAAGATGAGGAGGAGGAGGAGGAATAGGAGGATAAAGAGGATGAGAATGAGGATGTGGAGGAGAAAAACGAGGAGGAGGACGAGGAAGATGAGGAGGAGGTGGAGGAGGAGCACGAGGACGAGGATGAGAAGGAGGACGAGGAAGACGACGACGATGACGGCGATGACGACGACGACGAAGAGGAGGTGGAAGATGAGGAGGAGGAATAGGAGGAGGAAGAGAGAGAACGAGGTCAAGGAGGATGATGATGATGAGGAGGAGGAGAACGAGGAGGAAGAGGAGAATGAGGATGAGGAAGAGGAGAGGAGGAGGACAATGACAAGGAGGATGAGGAGGGGGAGGAGAATGAGGAGGAGCAGGAGGAGGAAGAGGAGGAGGAGGAGGAGGAGGAGGAACAAGGGCTAGGGCAAGCACAAGGAAGATGAGGAGGAGGAGGAGGACAAGGAAGAGGAGGAGGTAGAGAAGCATGAAGAGGAGGAATAGGAGAAGGAAGAGAGAGGACAAGGACAGGGAGGATGATGAGGTTGAGGAGGAGGAGGACAACAAGGAGGAGGAGGAGAAGAAGGATGAAGACGAGGAAGAGAAGGATGAGGATGAGGAAAAGTATGAAGATGCAGAGGACAAGGAGGACGAGGGGGAGGAGGAGGAGGAGGAGGAGAAGGAAAATGAACAGGAGGAGGAGAAGGACAAGGAGGAGAATAAAGAGGAGGAGGACAAGGATGAGGAGGACCAGGAGGAGAAGGACGAGGAGGATGAGGATGAGCAGGAAGGGAAGGACGAGGAGGAGGAAGAGGAGGAGGAGGAAGAGGTGGAGGAGGAGGAGGAGGACGAGGAGGAGGACGAGGAGGACGAGAAGGAGGAGGAGGAGGACGAGGAGGAGGACGAGGAGGACGAGGACGACAAGGACGAGAAGGAGGACGAGGAGGAGGAGGACGAGGAGGAGGATGAGGACGAGGACGAGGAGGAGGACGAGAATGACGACAAGGAGGAGGACGACGAGGAGGACGACGAGGAGGACAAGGAGGACGTTGATGACGACGACGACGATGACAACGACGACAAAGAGGAGGTGGAAATGAGGAGGAGGAATAGGAGGAGGAAGAGAGAGAACGAGGACAAGGAGGATGATTATGAGAAGGAGGAGAACGAGGAGGAAGAGGAGAATGAGGATGAGGAGGAGGAGGAGGAGGAGGAGGATGACAATGACAAAGGATGAGGATGGGGAGGAGAAAGAAGAGGAGCAGGAGGAGGAAGAGGAGGAGGAGGAACATGACAAGGACTAGGGCAAGCACAAGGAAGATGAGGAGGAGGAGGACAAGGACGAGGAGGAGGCAGAGAAGCATGAAGAGGAGGAATAGGAGGAGGAAGAGAGAGGACAAGGACAAGGAGGATGATGAGGATGAGGAGGAGGAGGACAACGAGGAGGAGGAGGAGGAGAAGAAGGATGAGGACGAGGACGAGGAGGAGAAGGATGAGGATGAGGAAGAGGATGAAGCTGCAGAGGACAAGGAGGACGAGGAGGAGGACTAGGAGGAGGAGGAGAAGGAAGATGAACAGGAGGAGGATGAGGATGAGGAGGAGGACAAGGATGAGGAGGACCAGGATGAGAAGGACGAGGAGGATGAGGATGAGCAGGATGGGGAGGACGAGGAGGAGGGGGAGGAGGAAGATGAGGAGGAGGAGAAGGAGGGGAATGACGATGAGGAGGACAATGAGGAGGATGAGGAGTATAATGGTGCAGAGGATAAGTAGGAGGAGGATGAGGCGGAGGACAAGGATGAGGAAAAGGATGAGGATGACTAGGACAAGGAGGACGAGGAGGATAAAGAGGACGAGGAGGAGGACGAGGAAGATGAGGAGGAGGAGGAGGAATAGGAGGATAAAGAGGATGAGAATGAGGATGTGGAGGAGGACAATGAGGAGGAGGAGGAGGAGGAGGAGGAGGAGGAGGAGTAGGAGGAGGACAAGGACGAGGAGGACGAGGAGGATGAGGAGGACGAGGAGGAGGAGGAGGAAGAGGAGGAGGAGGAGGACAAGGACGAGGAGGAGGACGAGGACGAGGAGGACGAGGACGAGGACGAGGAGGACGAGGAGGAGGAGGACGAGGAGGAAGACGAGGACGAGGACGTCCTCCTTGTCCTCTGCATCTTCATCCTTTTCCTCATCCTCATCCTTCTCCTCCTCTTCCTCGTCTTCCTCCTCATCCTCCTTCTTCTTATCCTCCACATCCTTATCCTCCTCATCCTCCTCATTGTCCTCCTCATCCTCATTCTCCTCCTTCTCCTCCTCCTCATCTTCCTCCTCTTCCTCCTCCTCCTCCTCCCCATCCTGCTCATCCTCATCCTCCTCGTCCTTCTTCTCCTGGTCCTCCTCGTCCTCATCCTCCTCCTCTTTATTCTCCCCCGTGTCCTCCTCCTCCTCCTGTTCATCTTCCTTCTCCTCCTCCTCCTCCTCCTCCTCCTCCTTCTCGTCCTCCTTGTCCTCTGCAACTTCATCCTTTTCCTCATCCTCATCCTTCTCATCCTCATCCTCGTCCTCGTCCTTCTTCTCCTGTTCCTCCTCCTCGTTGTCCTCCTCCTCCTCCTCATCCTCATCATCCTCCTTGTCCTTGTCCTCTCTTTTCCTCCTCCTATTCCTCCTCTTCATGGTTCTCTGCTTCCTCCTCTTCCTTGTCCTCCTCCTCCTCCTCATCTTCCTTGTGCTTGCCCTAGTCCTTGTCATCTTCCTCCTCTTCCTCTTCCTCCTCCTGCTCCTCCTCTTTCTCCTCCCCATCCTCATCCTCCTTGTCATTGTCCTCCTCCTCCTCCTCCTCATCCTCCTTGTCCTTGTTCTCTCTCTTCCTCCTCCTATTCCTCCTCCGCATCTTCCACCTCCTCCTCGTCATCATCGTCGTGGTCGTCGTCCTCCTCCTCGTCCTCCTCCTCATCCTCCTTGTTCTTGTCCTCCTCCTCGTCCTCATCCTCCTCCTCCTCATCCTCCTCCTCCTCCTCCTCGTCCTCATCCTCCTCCTCCTCCTCTTCCTCCTCCTTCTCATCCTCCTCCTCCTCTTCCTCCTCCTCCTCGTCCTCCTCCTCCTCGTCTTCCTCCTCGTCCTCCTCCTCCTTGTCCTCCTCCTCTTCCTCCTCACTCTCCTCCTCCTCCCTCCCCTCCTCCTCCTCTTCCTCCTCCTCCTTCTCCTCCTCCTCTGTGTGTGGTTCTCAAGATTCAATGACTCTAGGATTCCAGGAACCTGGAACTCTGAGATTCCATGGCTCTGTGACCCCATGGATGGATTCAGGACTGTCTCCAAGGCCACAAGGGAACGTTGGTGCCAGCAGGAGGGGCTGCAGTGCAGGGGCACCAACAGCTGAGAGGCGACTGCAGCTGCTGCTGCTGCTGCTGCTGCCGCTGCTGCTTGTGGGGGTGCTGTTGGCAGGGGAAGGGCCCTGGTGGGGCTGAGCGTTGCCATCTCAGCCTGTGAGCTCCTGGGAGCTCAGGACAGAGCCAGGACTGACCCAGGTTGGCACTGCACTTGAGGACAGACACAGAGAATGCAAAGTGCCCACAGAGTGGTTCCAAGCAGGTCTGTGGGAAGGAGGAGGGAGGGAGGATGGATCTCCTGCCCAAGGCTGCCAAGGGAAGGCTTTGGGAGGGAAAGCAAGCCTTGACCTGACACTAAGTCCTTCAAGGGCTCAGTTGCCCACGCTGAGCAGGATTTCATCACGCAGAACTGACAGGGCCAGATCCAGGGATGGGGAGGACATCGAGGCAGGCTTCAGGTGAGCAAATTCTGCAGTGCTGACAAAGAGAGAGACTACAGCCAGGTGAGGGAGGCAGGTGGAAAAGGCTTTGTGCCGTCCCTGCTCAGAAGGGATCCTCAGCACAGCCCTGACAATCTGCACATAGGAGAAAACAATGAACACAAAACAACAAAATGATAAACTGCTAGTAACCACAAGAAGCCCAAGTTCCTTGAGGTGGGAATTGGAGCAGGAGAGCTTGAGGATCTGTGGGATATCACAGAAGAACTGGCCCAGGGCATTGCCATGGCACAGGGGCAGGGAAAATGTATTGGCTGTGTGCCGCAGAGCATTGAGAAAGGCACTGGCCCAGGCAGCTGCTGCCATGTGGGCACAAGCTCTGCTGCCCAGGAGGGTCCCGTAGTGCAGGGGTTTGCAGATGGACACGCAGCGGTCGTAGCACATGATGGTCAGCAGGAAATATTCTGTTGCAGCACAGAAAAGAAAAAAAAAACTTGTGCAGCACATCCTGTGTAGGAGATGTTCCTGGTGTCCCAGAGGGAATTGTGCATGGCTTTGGGGACAGTAGTGCAGATGGAGCCCAGGTCGCTGAGGGCCAGGTTGAGCAGGAAGAAGAACATGGGCGTGTGCAGGTGGTGGCCGCAGGCTACGGCGCTGATGATGAGGCCGTTGCCCAGGAGGGCAGCCAGGGAGATGCCCAGGAAGAGGCAGAAGTGCAGGAGCTGCAGCTGCCGCGTGTCTGCCAGTGCCAGCAGGAGGAAGTGGCTGATGGAGCTGCTGTTGGACATTTGCTGTGGCTGCACATGGGCACCTGTTCATGGAAAAAGGACAGGGACAAGTCAGGAGAGGCTGCTTGGAGCCAAACCTGGGCCATTCCCTGCAGCCTGTCCTGCTGGGACTTACCCACCCTTGTTCCTGCTCTGGGAAAACCTTCACCCAGGTCCCTGCCTGATCTCCAGTTGTGCTGGCCGAGTGTGCCAGGAGCAGCCAGGGCAGTGCATGAGGGCTCTTGAGGAGCCATCCCTGCCCTGCTGCCCTGGGTTTGTGGCCATCTGGCAGAGGGACAAGGCTGGATATTCAGGATTTGTCAGGGGAATCATTCCTACTGCAGAAAACCTTGGTACCATCTGCACTCCCAGGTCTATGGAATGGCAGGAGTTGGTTTAAGGAATTGTTTTCCTACCCACACATCATTGCTGGCCTTCTGAGGTCAGAACTCCCCAGCATTCCTGCTGCACTCAGGATTTGCCACTGAGAGTTGAGAGAGGCAAAGGATTCCCTGTGGCTGAGGGCAGCTGAGGGGCTGGATGTGCTTGTTCCCCCAGCACTGCTCTGCTCAGCCCCTCTGCTTCCCTGAGCATCTCCCTGGGCCTGGAAATCCCCTCCTGAGAGGTGCCTTGTCCCTGCCAGCGCTCACAGAGCCCATCCCACCCTGTGTGCCCTCGGCCCAGCCCTACAGAAACCTGCCTGTGTGCAGGGCCCTGGCTGGGGCAGGCTCTGTGTGCAGCTGGGCAAGGGCAGCTCAGGAGAGCCCTGCTGGGCCCTGCAGAGGTGATGCTGCTGCTGCCCAGGGCTGAGGAGTGGCTGAAGGCCCTTTGGGAGGCTCCCAGCAGAGACACTGACCACCCAAAGTCACAGTTCTGGAGCCTCTGTAAATGTTCAAACATTCCTTTGATGATCCTGTGTGTCCCTTTCAACCCAGAATGTTCTGTCATTTTGGGATTACAATTCCTGTTCTGCTTCTCTCATCCCCCTGGTGTCTATAATTAAAAGAGAAAAAAAAAAGCCCTTGCAATAGAACAGTGAAGTTAAAACCAGAACTTCATTGGAAGCTTCCAGGTGTCCCTGTGGGAATGGGGCACACACAGTCCCTGATTTCAATAATTTGTTAATGTTGATTATTTAGGATATTTAACAGGAACATCCAATGGGAGATTCAGTACCCAGTTACACACCCCTGGCTCAACCCACTGGAATAAGACCAGGGCCTTCTTTGTCCCAGTTTTTCTTATCACTGCTCACATTCAAAACCCAAAATACTCTTCTTGTGGGTTCTTTCTCTGATAAAAAGATTATATAGCACTTTAAAAATGTATTTGGACGGGTTATAGTTCTAAAATCTAAGAGAAGGTAAGGAAACATACTAGAGTTAATTAAGGATCATAAATACATTAAATATATAATAGTATAAGAGTTTGATAGAGTTAGTTAAGGATTATAATTTTAAAACTACGTAACAGTAATTTACAGAATTATGAATATATGAAAAATATATAAAAACCAAAAATATTTTTATCATCATCACAACTTCATCATCTTTCTCCAAGAAGAAAATTGAAAACACTCTCAGGAAAGCTCCTGATCTTTACAGCAATCCCAGGCTTACCTTCTTTGGGAAGTGCCCTCCGGAGCTGTGCCCAGGCTGGTCTGGAGCTGGAGCAGCCCTGCCCCAGCCAGCCCCTCTCAGCAGCAGCACCTGCCCTGCTCAGGGTGGCTCCTTCCCCCCACAGCTCCTGGCCAGCGCTGGGAGCAGCTCCAGGGCCGGCTGAGAGCTGTCCCTGGCAGGCAGCAGAGTCCCTGGCCCAGCACAGCGCCCTGGGCTGCAGGACCCTGCTCTGCAGGACAGCCCTGGGCACCCCTGGCTGCTCTGCACAGGAGATGAGCAGAGAATGCACTCACAGGGGCTGTGGGCATTGGCATGTTCCAGCTTTAGCAGATCTCTCCAGGAGCTGCAGCTGCATTGTCCTGCAGCCAGAGGTTCCTGTGCCAAGGGCTGGCAGTGATTCTGCCCCAGGCACTTCTCAGCCCCTTCCCAGCCCTGACTGATTGAAGCTCTCTGTGCCTCTGTGCTGTGCCCGGGCTGGCTGCAGGCAGTGCCCCAGCCCTGCTGGGCTGGGAGAAGAGCTGCTCAGCAAGAGAAATGTGCTTTTGAAGCTCTGTTTGGTTACCAGGATCTCCCTCTGTGCCAGGAGCCTGGCCCAGCTCGGCAGCACAGACACAGCACAAGGACTTTAATGACCCTCTGGGGCTTTGTGCTCAGGCCCTGAACATCAGGCCCTGAGAGGGAACTGCAGAAACCTCTCCTGAACTCCAAGTCAGAATCCAACTCCAAAGTTTCTTGGACTTTTAATGGGTCCCACTGAGAGACACGACTGAGAAAGTGTCCCCAGGCCCCAGGCAGAGCAGAGAACTGGAGGCACTGATACCAGGGGGGGACAAAGAGAAGCCAAGTCTTGGTGCCCTGGGGCACAGCAGGGTCTGTGCCACCAAGGGCTGTGAGGAGACACCTTGTCCTGAGGCCCTGGGGCCTCCTGGCACAGCCCCAGCCAGGCTGGGCACTGTCAGCCCCTGGTCCTGCCCTCAGCATCCTCCCCTAGCCCACATCCCAGTGGCCTCAGGGATCTGCTGGAAGGAGTCCCTGGGGAGCCTTGGTCAGGAATGGCCCTGGGGGCTCCTTCATGCTCCCAGGGACTGCAGTTTTTTCAAAGGACTTTGGCTTTTCCTTTTGCCTTGGAGTCTCTGTTAGGTTTCTGCAATCATGGCCTCCAATGATCTGCTGTAATTAGTCCCTGGAGAGGCTTTGTCAGGAACAACGCTCATTAATGCTTCAAGGTACTTCAGTTTTATTAAGGTACTTGGTGTTTCCCTTTTGATACAGACTCTGTGGGAGGTTTGTGCAATCATGGCCCCAATAATCTGCTTTAAGGAGTCCCTTGAGAGCTTGGCACTGACACTCATAGGAGCTCTTTAATGCTTTGAGATACTTAACTTTTGTAAGCTACTTTGGAATTTTCATTTCCAGACTGAGAAGTTTTTGTGCCATCCTGGCCTCCAGTTCTCTCCTCCAAGGAGTCCATGAGGAGCCTGTGTTGGGGATGGACCTAAGTAAGTCCCATTAGTACCTCGTGACACTTTGGGATTTTCCTCTTGATTTTAACTTCTGGAAGGTTTTTTGCAATCTCCTCTCAGGCCCTGAGGTTCCAAGGCTCAGCTCCAAGTGCACCACGGGGCTCATTAGTATCAAGCAAGTCCTGACAAACCATGCTTCTGCCTTGATTTGCCACTGTTGTAATGCAGTTCATCATGAACATTCCTTTACTAGTTTTGCTTCACCAAGTTGAGATTTCTTGGCTAATGCATCGACTAGTGTAGTGGGTTCAGTGTTGGCTAATTATCAGTGCACACACTAGAATATACTTACTCAATTCCTGCTGTGAGGTAGGATTAGGAGAAAGGAAAAGGTCAAACTTTTAGAGTAAAAAGAAAAGTTTACTAACAGTAAATAAAAGAAGGAGCATTAAGGACCAGAACAAAATTTCAGAACACTTCCTCTCTCCTGACAACCTGAAAATGTAAAGAGAAAAAACAAATATTTTCAGTCAGTTTACCATCTCTAGAATTGTCTTTCTTCTGTTCACTTAGGGAGAGAAGTTCCTCTTGTTTATGTTATGGAGGCATCTCCACAAGAAAACAGTTATCGCATGGCTTTTAGCTTCCACAAATAGCAGCTGCTCAGAAAAATCTGCAATTGTGAAGTCCCTCCAATTTTCTCACAGGCTTTCTCACAGCTGTGTTTATGGGCCATGTCAGTTTATTGGGTATTAGTTTAAAGAAGAGCTGTTAAAAGCAAAAGTTCTCTCCTTCTATTTCTCAAATCATCTTCATCTCTGGGAACAGAGGTCTTCTTCTCTCCCTGGGGCACAGTGTCTCATCACTGTGCTCTCTTTCTTGGTTCAAACTTCTCATAGGATCATAGCTACTGCAACATTTGCTTACTTTAGCATGGAGGCCTTTGCTGAGCAAGTCATCTCCCCATACTTTTCAATGCCTTATAGCCAAAAAGAGAGTCTGATGTATCAATGACATCCTTCTCCACAGCTTTAGCAGAGGATTTCAGCCCCAAGATCAAGGCATCTCCTCATCCCTCCCATGTGGGTCTCAACTTCCTCTTCCCTGCCCTCGGTGTGTCCATGTTGCTCCTCTGTGTGCCGGCCCTGTGTCCTTTTCTCTCACGGGAGGGAGGATGGCAGCACTGGCAGAGTCAATATCTCCCGGGGCTGCAGATGGTTCCGTGAGCCCGGCTGAGCTTGGTGGCCAATTCTAATTTTGGCCATGGTCCCTGGACATGAAGACCAGTTCTTTTCCACATGAATGAAGAAACAGAGTGCCACTGTTTTAGGGGTGGATGAGAGTTGACCACCAGAGGCAAAGGCCATCCAGAGCTGCCTGATTGTGTTCTAAGAGATACCGTTACAAATAGGAAATTTTTTAGAGAGGGTACCAATTTTGGCAATGGACATCTGAAATAGCAGACAGTTATTTCCATACAGAGAAGAGCACTGAGCCCCAGTGCTCCAGGAGCTGATGAGGGGCAGGCCTTGACATTCCAAGATCAGCTAGACCTGTCAGGTGGCCCCTGGGAGGCCAAGCCAGCCAGACCTGGTCCATGTTCTCCTATCCCATGGGGCCCCACAGTGTCCCAATGGTCCCTTGCTTCCAGGAGGCTCTGAGGTGTCACAATGCCCCCTTGGTGACACCAGGCCCTGAAGGGTCGGAAAGGTCCCCATGGTTCCACCAGGCCCCACAGAGTCATAATGGTCTCTGGGTCCATGAAGCCCCATGGTGTCACCATGGCCCCTTGGTTCCATGGGCTCCAGTGGTGCCACAAGGATCCCCTTGGTTCCATGAGGTGCCCACAGTGTCACAGTGATCTCCATGGGAAGGAAAGAACCGAGCCCCAGTGTGGCAGGGGCAGCCACCAGAGGCCAAGGGCAGCCAGACTTGATGGTACTGGCAGATTTTGTCTGGGAGCAACCCTTGAATATAGGGATATTTAGAGGTGGCATCCTAGTTTCAGACATGGACACCCGGAGGAGAAGGTCTGTTCTTTGCATGGTAAGAAAAGCACGGAACACCAGTGTTTGTGGGGCAGATGAAAGGTAGCCACTAGAGGCCTAAGGCAGCCAGACCTCTCTGTCCTGGTAGCTTTTTTCTGAAAGCAACTCTTGGATAGAAGGAATTTTGGAGGTTGAATTCCATTTTTGGTCATTTCTTCATACATAAGGACAGTTCTTTTCCATAGGAAGGAAAGCAGCAAGCCCCAGTGTTTCGAGGCAGGTGAGAGGCAGCCCCCAAGGGTTCAAAAGCAGACAGAATTGTCTTTCCTGGCATTTCACTTGGGAGAAATCCTTGGCGGTATGTAGTTTTGGAGGTGGAATCCCAGTTTTGGCCATGCGCGCCTGGTCAAGATGGATGGGTTTTTTCCTATGGGTAAGAGAAGCGTGAAGTCCAAGTGTTCTGGAAGAAGATGAGAGGTTGCCTTAGGCCAAGCCAGCGAGATCTGGCTCTCCTGGCCCCTTTTGTTTAGAGGCTATCCTTGGACATAAGGCATTTTGGAGGTGGAATCTCAATTTTGGCCATTTTATTAGGAAGGAAAGCACAGAGCCCCTGTGTTTCTGAAGCAAATAGGTGCCAGCCCTCAGGAAGACAAGGCCAGCCAAACTTGTCAGTCCTGGCACCTTTTTTCTGGGAGCTATCCTTAGATATAGGGAATTCTGGTGTCAGATGCCCAATTTTGGCCATGTGCGCCTAGTTGAGGTGAATGTTTTTTTCCCATAAGAAAGAAAACTACATGGTCCCAGTGTTTCATAGGCAGATGAGAATTGGCCCCTGGGTGGTCCAGGCAGCCAGACCTGTTCTATGTTCCATTGGTTCTGTGGGACCCACAGTGTCACAATGGTCTCCTTGGTTCCATGAGGCCCTGGAGTGTCACAATGTTCCCCTTGCTTCTGCAGTGTCACAATGGCCCCATAATTCCATGAGCCCTTGCAATATCACAATGGCTTCATGGTTCCACAAAGCCCTGATGTGTCACAATGGCCCCTCGGCTCCGTGTGCCCTCACTGTGACACTGCGACTGCACAAGGTCACCATGGACCCTTGGTACCTTGGGGTCTCTGAGTTCCACAATGGTCTCCTTGATTCCATGATGGAGCATGGTGTCACCATGGCTCCTTGGTTCCATGAATTTCTGCAGTGTCACCGTGGTGTCCTTGGACCTGGACTGTCACAACTGACCCTTGGTTCCATGAGGTTCCCCAGTGTCCCCGTGGTCGCTGTCAGAGGCTGGATGAGATCCATGTCCAGAGACACCTTGGGATGCTCGGAATGCCCGTGTGGGGCCGGGGGCAGGTCCGGCCTTGGTTTGTGGTGGGACAGAGCCCCGCCCCCAGCCTGTCCTGGCAGAGCTGTCAATCACACAGCAGGGACAGTGCTGATTGGCTGAGCTGTCAACCAATCACACACCAGCAGCTGGTGCCTACCCTGACTCTGATTGGTCAATCACCTGGCAGTCCCACCCCAGGGGCGGGCCCATGGAGGCCCAGGGGGTTAAAAGCCGGAGCACGAGGCCAGCCCATGGTCTGGATCCTGCCTTCTCCTGGGGTTCCTCTGTTGGCAACACTGGAACCCGAGAAGTTTGTGCCTGTGTGCGTGTCTTTCTATAGATCTGCTGCCTTTCTGTTGTGCTTCTGTGGAAGCTCATGGAGCGAGGTGGCCATTGTGACACTGAAGAACTTCATTGTGAGAACCCCGGGTTTAGTTTGGGGTCTCATGTGGTAGTAAAGTCTCTCCTCCAACCCGTGCGTCCAAAGAAGAACTCCGCAGCCTCTTCTTGTTCGGTCTCAAAACGATTTATTGCTAGTTATCTAACAGATTAGGTTCTCTGTTTGCAGCCCTTTGGTCAGCGGCCCAGGCAGAGAAGCACACACTCCTGACACCCTGACTGTCTGGTGTCTTCTTCTTCTCCCTCCCCGCCCAGGGCTGCTGCTATCTTTTATAAGATATATTATGTATAACATGTTTACAGTTATTCCCCAATACCTACTACCTATATTACCAAGTGCTTTTCTAATCTAATCCAATCTGTGAGTGCCAACATCACCAAGAACATGGAGGCAAGGATGAAGAAGGAGGAAGAACAGGATCATCCCACTTTCCTCCATCTTAGAACTTCTGACCCCCATGTACAAAATAACAACCCCCCTGTACATGTGCAAAAAACCCCCTGTACAATACTAAAAAAAAATTCCCCTCTGCTTTGTAGCTACTTTTACTATACTATCTAACCCTTTGTGACTGCTTTTTCCACCTTCAAAGTTGGTAATTCATTCCATGGCTCAAACTCAAAATCACAGCTGTTTCCAGCTGCCTGCTGTGATCTAAAATGCTTCTGACCAAGGCCTGGAACCTCTAAAAATGTCTGAGAGACATTTTGAGTTCCCACATCTCCCCTCCCTGTTTGAACCAAAAACACCTGCCTTGCCACTTTGTTCAAGGTCCTTTGAATGCACATGAAAATGCATGGCAGAACAAACAGAAGAACTACAAGCCCTATAAGAATGTAAAATATTATTTTTAAAATTTCTTTTCACACTGGTGAGAGATCAAAAAGGTTAAAGAAATCATCCCACCAGGATCCTGTTACCTTTTTCAACTTGGTGATACTACTTTCTATCTGTTTTATATATTCATGAATAGATTTTGAATGATCTGACAAGTTCATGCAACACATCCCCTTAAATTCTTCACATCCGTGCCCATGTGACAGCAGCAAATAATCAATTGCTGCCCTGTTTTGAAGCACTGCCTGTCTTGCACTGCTGATGTCTGTTAACATGTCACTCAGTGCAGACGAAATTGCACGACTGTGTTTACTCAATCCAGCAAGCTATGTGGTCCAATTGTGTCAAGGCCACCCCTGATGCTGTTTGGGGCGAGAAAATTGCAACTGCAATTCTCTGAGCCTTGTCCCAGGTATAAACATCATCATCACAATTCGGACTATATTGTTTGAGGGAAAAAAGATCCCTACCAAACATGTTGAAAATGGTTTCCCCGGTTTTAAATGAGTCAGACAAATACTGTCCAGACCCGCTGCCTTTGCCAGAGTTTCCCACACATTTTCCCTTTGTTGTTTCATGGGAAAGTCTGTCTCATTGCCCAAAGCAACAGGTGAGAGAATGAAGCACATGAACACTGCCTGTCTGAACCCCATGTCCATGTTCCCAACCTCTTGCGAGAAACCCTGCAATACAACAACACTCAAAAAACACTTAATTTCCCCCAAAAAAACCCAAGTCTTTGGGTAATCAATCATTGTCTGATGAGACATCTGCAGCGTCCTTGTCTGCCTCCGTCTGCGTGCTCTCTTCTTTGCTCCTCGGGTCTGCGTCCACCTGCGTCTGCACCCGAAAAGGTTTCACATGCCTCGCCGACACCCACTTCGGTCCTCGCTGTGTGGAAACACAAGAGAAACCCTTGCCCCAAGTTATTAATGTAAATGGACCTTCAATTTGTCCTGATTCTGGATTTCTGATCAAAACCAAAGGATTTTCCCTTTACTTTGCTTGTGCACTATTTGTAAAATGCCTGACAATTGGTGGTGTGGGCTCTGAGAAAGAACCATTTAGAAAATTTAATACATACAGAGCTTTGTTCAGCCGCATATACGGTGTTGAGTCTGCCTCTCCCCTTTTCTGTTTATCAAAAAGGGATTTCAGGGTGTGATGTGTTCTTTCAATGATTGCTTGACCTGAGGGAGAATAAGGAATACCAAAAATGTGTTTCACTCCCCATTTTTTTCAGAAATTTGTCAAGCACCTTGCCTGTATAAGTTGGACCATTATCTGTTTTTATTTCTTGTGGTACCCCGAGTGACACAAATGCTTGTAGAAAGTGTCTGCAGGCATGTTCTGCGGTCTCCCCTGTATGTAATGATGCAAAAATCGCTCCTGAAAATGTGTCAACTGAGACATGGATATTTTTGAGCCTACCAAAGTGTTGAGTTGTGTTTCCAATGTATATCCCCTCATATTGGTTTATCCCTCCATATCCCCTCTTTGTACCTGTGTAGTCCACCCCAGTTTTCCCCTCCTTTGCCCCCCGAGAGCCGCTCCCATGTCCTTCCCCCATTGGCTGTTTGGTTTTCCCCACACCCCTATACCTGGCTGCTCTGGGCGGGGCTCCCTCTCTTTCTCGGGAGGTCCTTCGAAGCCACATGTGGCCTGGTACATATCCAGGCTCTCATTAAACTTTGGAACTAATCCTGAGGGGGAGTGCCTCTTTCCTTTGCTTGTGGGACCAGCTCGTCTTTGGACTCATGAGGGAGCTTCTCCAAACCCCCCGGGATCCAAGGAGAAGTTCCTTCCCTCTGCCCGCCTCACCCCACTGCCCAGCTGGCCAGGCTCCACAGGGGTTTTATCCCCGTGGATTCGAGGGAGAGATGCAGCACCAAAGGATGGGTATTTTGTGACATCAGCTTGCCAGAGGTGAAGACTCTGCAATCCCCTTGGATTGACAGCTCCTGTAGACGCAGGAGGCTGCACAAGCTGACAGTCTGGACAAGCACTGATGATCTCCTTTGCCTGACTTTTAGAAAGGCGAAAGGATTTCATCAATGCCTGTGCATTCTGATGGAAAAATGCGTGGCTCAATTTTGCCTGCTCAAAAATATCTGGCAATGTCTGTGACATAGTCATTGTGAGTCTGTCTGCATTAGCATTTTCTTCTGCTAAGAACCCTAGGAGTGATGAATGTGCCCTGATATGCATGTTCTCTACTTTCTAGGATTGTCCTCATGCATGACAAATATGAATATAAAATTTCATTGTCAGTGTGTTTCAAAAGTGATCCCTCTAGCCGTTTGACCACATTTGCAACCTATGCTGAATCTGTGATCAGATTGATGGTTCCTGAAACAATTGAAAAACCCTGACCACTGCTGCCAATTCCACAATTTGTGGTGAACCCTGTACTATTTTAATATCTGATTCCCACTCCCCTGTTTTTGAATTTTGCCATGTGACCACTGATTTGTGAGTTTTTCCCGAACCATCAGTGAACACTGTCACCCCTTCCACCAGTTCCTGGCTTATTTTTGGTTTTTCCCTGAAACTTACTTTTGCATTCAACATCCTGTGAACTGGGAAATGAACTGTACAAACTCCTGGATATCCTAAAAAAGCAATTGCAAAATCCTGTGATTTTTGCATCACCCATTCAAAATACACTTTCTTTAAAGGTACATGAATAAGTGAGAAATCTCTGCTTGACATTGTCAGCAACCTGGTTCTCGCCTTAATAATAATTTGTGCTACCATTTCTAAATCTGTAAGAATTGTTTTTGAAGGCCTGTAAGCTAAGAAAACCCACTCTAACAACAAAGGAGGGTCCATTTGAGACAAATCCCACTGAAAAATCAACTCATATAACTGCGCTGTTTCCCCCAACACTGCTAAATGAAAAGGCAATGATTCTACAAAGTGATGTGCTTGTCTCTGCTGAATCATGTCTGTGATCTTTTCAAGGTCCCTTTTTGCTTCAGGCGTCAGAGTTCTGGGAGATTTGATGTTATTGTCCCCTCTCAAAAGATCGAGCAATGACGAGATGTCATCATTGGTGATTCCCAGGATCGGTCTCATCCAGTTGATCTCCCCCAAAAGCTGTTGCAAGTCCTGGAGATTGGTGACCTTTGTGTTGATTTCCAGTTTCTGTGGCCTTATCGTTTGCTTTGTGATCTTCCATCCCAGGTATTTCCAAGGTGCAATTTCCTGTATTTTTGGTGTACTAATTTCCAGTCCTGATTTTTGCACCTGCGCAATCACACAGTCACGAATTTCTTGCACTTCTTGTTTTGTTGGTGCCGCAATGAGCAAATCATCCATATAATGGATAATTTTTAGTTTTGGATGTTTTTCTCGTGCTGGATGCAAAGCTTGGGTCACGTACCATTGGCAAATACTTGGAGAATTTTTGAGTCCCTGAGGAAGAAGCGTCCAATGGTATCTTTGCAGAGGTTCTTCTCTGTTGATGCTTGGGACAGAAAATGCAAAGCGTGGAGCATCATCTGGATGAAGTGGAATGCTGAAAAAACAGTCCTTGAGATCAATGATCACAAGCGACCAGTCCCTCTGGATCATCGAGAGAGATGGAAGCCCAAGCTGCAGTGGCCCCATGTCCTCGATGACCTCGTTGATTTTCCTGAGATCGTGAAGCAGTCTCCAAGACCCTGAAGTTTTCTTGTGAATGACAAACACTGGGGAATTCCATGGGCTGTCTGTTGGTTTGATGTGTCCCTTCTGCAGCTGTTCCTGGACCAACTTTTTCAATGCACTCAATTTTTTCCGCTCCAGGGGCCACTGATCCACCCAAACAGGATCATTTGTTTTTCAGGTCAGTTTCAAAGTGGCGAGTGCCACAGTGACCCCTGTTAAAAATCCAATTCTAATTTCAGTCCCCATTGTGCCAAAAGGTCCCTTCCCCATACTGTGATGGGCTTTTGCACGATGAAAGGATGGATAACTGCTGTCTTTTTTCCTGGACTTGTGACAACAATTGCGTTCTCACTCTGCATGCACAGGGAGCTCCCCGCTATGCCTGTGAGAGAACCCAAAGGTGCAACCAAGTCCCATTCCCAAGGCCAAAAAATGTATGAAATAACTGTAACATCCGCTCCTGTGTCAAGCATCCCTGTAATAGCAATTGTCTTCTCGTTACAAGTCAACTGACAAGTAACAATGGGCCGATCCCGGCTCAAATGTTTCACCCAAGATGCATGCACTTCTGCTTGATCACCAGGGAAAGAGTCCCGTTTGTTGAACACCGGCATGGCTTGCCTTTCTGGGTGAGATGGCAAAGCCATGGCTCGAGCAATCGGTGTGTTTTGTGGAATTGTCAGAGGTGGTCGCAGGGCTTTTGCCGTGACCATCAACTCCTCATTACGGTTTGTTGAAATCAAAGATGGATAAACAACAAGTCCAAGGATACTGCTCCTGTCCCTGGCCATTATTAAAAAATCCTGTCTTTTCCAAGAAGTCCCTGTGACACCTGTAGGTATCACTGCATGGCTATTGTCCAAAAGACACGTCAACTTGGAGGTTGCCAAGATGCATTGGAATCCGGGTGGTACCAAGTCTGGGTCACTGGGGATTTTGGAGATTGCTCTGCTGAGGGGTTCTGTTTGTTGCTCCCCGAGGATTGTTCCTGTTGGTTCTGTGTCACTGCCAGGATTTGTGTCTGAGCGCGCTGGCGTTGATTCGTGCTCTTTTTTCCGATTCCCAGAATAGGAAGAAGTTTCCCATCCACATCTGTTTGTGAGTGACACTCACTTGTGAGATGTTTCCCTCTCCTGCATCGAGGGCAAAGGTCTGGTGGCTCGTTGGGCTTTGCAAGTTGTGGGCAGTTCCTTTTAATATGTCCTTGTGCCCCACACCCAAAGCACCGTCTCTCTGCATTGGAGTTGCCCTTTGTATAATTTGCAAGAACTTCCCTAACACGTTTTTCAATTCGATCCCCCAAGTGTTCCTCCATGATGAAAGCAACATGTTGTGGTGTCCCCACCTTGCTGCACGCCTCAATCATGTCTGCCAAGGTGGCCTGGTGCGGCATCATGCTGATGATCCGTCTGCAGTCCGGATTGGCATTGGAGAACGCGAGGCTTTTGACCAGGTGTGGTTTCGCTTCCTCCTCAGTCACCTGCCGCTCCACCGCCTGAGAAAGACGATCCACAAATGAAGAAAACGGCTCTGCAGGACCCTGTTTGATCTCGGTGTAGATGGTGTCCTGGACCCCCGCTGGAGCAATTTGAAGAATTGCCCTCTGTGATGCCTCTTTGATGTCGCTGAGCACGTGACGCGGGAGCCTCACCGCCTGTTGAGTTGGATCATCCTCAGGAGGATCACCAGCAAGCTGTGCCATGGTGAGGTTCGCATTCGGCCCGCCCTGGTATCTGGCTCTCAGCTCCTCCAGGGATCTCCTCCATGCCTTCTGCCACACAAGAGCTTGGGTGTCTGTAAGAACTGATGTTGCAAGATATTTAGGATCATATGGTGTTAAATCATACATGCCAAAAATGCTTTTTAACATCTGCTTGAAATATTGTGATGACAACCCATTGTCCTGAATGGCCTTAGATAAATCTTTGATTGCTCCACGATCCAGGCATTCCCATCTCGGGTTTTGGCCCTGAGCGTCATAGCTCACTGGCATTATTATGTTTCCCGAGCCCTGCAATAAACCTTTCTCTTTCTCCAACTCTGCTCGAATGTCCTGCCAGTCCACTTTTGTGCTCTGCAAAGCTGTAAATTCAGTGGGTACTTGCCTGTAGAGTGGAGTCATCTGCTGTGGCTGCAGTTCTGGTGCAGCAGCACTCACCGATACCAACGGCGTCTGCAGCATCTGCGAAGATGAAGGCTGGAAGCCTCTGGAGAAAAGTGAAGCATCTGCTGTGGAGGAGAACACAAGACTGCCCTGCATTATTTGGAAAATTTTTGGAAGATGAACCAACAGTTCTGGCTGTGACTCCAAGGCTGTGCTTCAATATCGTAAAAGAAATTCAACAACCCCCTTTGATATTAAGATTAACTCTCCCTGCCCCGAAAGTTTGGCAGACCTTGATTTTGGAATTGTCCAAGCTGGAACACCCTCCGACGCGGTGATGCGTATCGTTTCCTCCCGTTGCTGCGCCTCAGCAGAAGTGTCCTGAGTCCCGCACTGTTCCGGTGTCAGTGGAGGTTCCTGCTGCCGTGCAGATGTGACCTTTTTCACCCTGGAGTTTTTCTTATAAGACTGGAAAAAAGTCCTGCAATGTCACAGTCCCACCACTGGGTGGCGCAGTGCCTTGACCGGACAAGTTCTGTGCCGCCTGTTGCAATGTTGTGGTTCCGCCGCTAGATGGCGCTGCCGCCTGACCAGCTGAGGTGGGAACCGCACTCTGCTCTTCAATCTGCACTTCGATAAACATTTTAGCATCTCTTCTGTCAACTGATTTGCATTTGCAAATCCCGCACTAATTCCCGATAAACCTTTGAGCATTTCTCCTAATAACCGATTCACGTTTGCGATCCCTGCAGTTGGTGAAACTGACTCTTGTAATAACAGTTCAAATTTGGTCATGTCAGAAGCAGACAGGGATTGGCCATGGCCTTGGGCTGTCTGTTGCCATGGGAACTGTGATGGAGCCGTGCCCTGAGGAATGTTTACCTCCTGGCCACGCCCCATCCCTGCCTGTGTCATCTCAGGGGAGTGAACGCACCTGCTCCGACCCTGGCTATGCTTTGGCCTCGCTCCGCCCCGCACCACCTCGGAATCAGAGCCACTGCCGTCCCCCACAAGGCTGACGCAACCACCCTCCTGTTCCCATTCCAACCCTGATGTCTCTGTCTCACTTTGCCCGTCTCCTGGCTCCATGCCAGCACCCACAGCCTGTGCACGCCGGCTCCGCCCCCTGTGTGCCCGTCCCGCGCGTTCGAAATGTGAGAAATCCCCTGCACCCGTGGCTGTCGGGTTTTGCTCGACCTTCACACACGTGCCCGCCGCCTGAGCTGCAGCGAGGAACGCCTCCCGCTGTCCCTCTGCCGCTTCCTCAGCAGCCCTGGCTGCCACAGTCAGGGAGCTGCCTTCCCGCGCCCTTTGGGCGGCCGCTTCTGTGGCCTCACGGATTCTCGACATTGAACGCGTCCCCGGGCGCTCCGAGCGTACCACCGCCGCACTCGCACCCCCCGCTTTCGCCCCGATCCGTCCCGCCCCCGCCGCTCTCCCCGGCCTCGCTTTCTGCGTGGGCTGTTTTGAACTCTCAGCCTGCGCAGATGTGGAGGCGCTTTCCTCTCCCTCCTCCCCCTGCTCTGCACTCACATTCGCACCTTCCCCCACTGGAGCTGCAGCTGCTGCCGCCCCACCGTGGGTTTGGACTCGGGCAATGCCTTCCTCCCACTGAGGGTCGCAGCTGTGCCTGGCTCGCCCGCCTCCGTCTGGGGAAACTGGGTGTCGGAGGAGCTTGGGAACTCTTGGGAAACTGAGGAACAGTGAGAGCCCGGGGACACGGGACACGATGGGGTATCATCTCCCTGATTTTCCACAGGAAGCAATCCTGCCTGTCCTGTGTCTGTGGTGAGAGGGGCTGTCCCGAGCTGCTGGCTGGACTGTCCCCTGCTCTGTTTGTCACCAGGAGCCGTAGCTGCCTGGCTTGAGCTGCTGCGTTGTGAGAGTGACTCTAAAACTGTTCTTGCTGAAGATAAAAGTTTTGCGGCAAGCTTATTATTTTTTATAGCCTGATAATATAATTGCTTATTAATTTCCTGCCAAAAATTTGGCTCATACAGTAAATCTGGATCTGAGTGTGGGAAGTTACACCTCACCCATAATAATAAATCTTTCAGCTCCTTTTGAGCAATCTCCACCGGATGGGCAGAGATGATGCCCTGGAAGGCAGATACTATTTCTTTTTCCTCTTGGGAGAATTCCCCCACCATGTTCTTAATTTTGACCGTTCTCACCAAAAGCTGTGTTGGCCCGAGGTCAGTCCGGAGATGGCACTGATCACCGTCCAGCAGGTCACAGGTGAGAGATCCCAGGCGCGCTTCTGGGTCATCTCCTCCCTGGAAAGTCCCCAAGGCGAGTTGTTTCAGTGAAGGTCAGGTTCTTATCTCGAGCTATCCGCTCCCTCTCTTCTTGGAATTTACGGTGAGTGTGTGCTCTCCTCTTCTCTTTTTTTCTTCTCCGCTGATGCAGGTTGGAGGTTGTTTGATGTTTCTTTTCGGTCTTCTTGCTGGTGCCCAGCCAGGGAACCAGATGTGAGAACCCCGGGTTTGGTTTGGGGTCTCATATGGTGGTAAAGCTTCTCTTCCAACCCGTGTTCCCAAAGAAAAACTCTGCAGCCTCTTCTTGTTCGGTCTCAAGATGATTTATTGCTAGTTATCTAACAGACTAGGTTCTCGGGCTGCAGCCCTTTGGTCAGCAGCCCAGGCAGAGAAGCACACACTCCTGACACCCTGACTGTCCGGTGTCTTCTTCTTCTCTCTCCTCGCCCAGGGCTGCTGCTATCTTTTATAAGATATATTACGTATAGCATGTTTACAATTATTCCCCAATACCTATTACCTACGTTGCCAAGTGTTTTTCTATTCTAAACCAATCTGTGAGTGCCAACATCACCAAGAACATGGAGGTAAGGAAGAAGAAAGAAGAAGGATGGGTTCAGCCCACTTTCCTCCATCTTAGAACTTCTCACCCCCATGTAAAAAGTAAAAACCCCCCTGTACATGCACTAAAACACCCCTGTACACTACCAAAAAATATTTCCCTCTACTTTGTGACTACATTTACTATACTATCTAGCACTTTGTGACTGCTTGTTCCACCTTCAAAGCTGGTAATTCATTCCATGGTTCAAACTCGAAATCACAGCTAAATCCAGCTGCCTGCCGGGGTCCAGACTGCGTCTGACCACGGCCTGGAACCTCTAAAAATGTCTGAGAGACATTTTGAGTTCCCACAGACCATGCCTGGGAAGTGTTTCCTCACAGCCCACAGTGCACCCTCCAATCCCTGGAAGTCTGAAGGAAGCACTAGGAATTCCAGCATCCATTAATGCAGACAAGGATTGAAATCCTTTCTTACCTGAAGAGGGTAGGAAAATATATTGATACTGTGAGGAAAGTAACATTCCTTCCCAAAATGCTATGGGTTTGAGATTTAATGTTCAGTTTAGGAAGGTTTTGTCCCCATCACTGAAGTCCAGACATCATCACTAAACATGCTGAGGCCCTTTTCTCAGCTTCTCTGCTCCACCCTTCTTGCCAGCACTGGATGGCAGTGTCAGACTCCACTTGACACAAACTCCTCTGTGTGCTCCCCTCCTGCTGAAGGAAAGCTCGTGCCAAACTGTTCCTTCCCTGCTTTCCAGCCACAATGTCCACAGCCTCCTTCTGAAACATACTCCCCTAAATGTCTGTCCCTTCAGAGGAGCACACACCCCTGGCTCTGCTTTGCACACAGGGTCTCTGTTTCTGTGGTGTTTGCATTTCAGCCTGTAAGGGGAGCACAGGGTGCAAGGAGAATGCCAGAGGCTAAAGATAACAGGAAGTCATCTGGTTGCAAACAAACAATTCTGAAAAGTTTATTCCTTTGCTTAAATCTATCTTATTAAAGGAAGTTTGGTATTTATAACATTGAATACAGAGAGTATTTCAAATAATCAATACAGAAATTATTTCTAACAATCAATACAGAGTATAACAGCCAATACAGAGATGATAGCAATCAAAACAGACTATTTTTAACAATCAGTACAGAGTATTTCTAACAATATAGGGTATATCTAACTAATCAATACAGAGAATATTTCTAACAATCAATAGAAAGCGTATTTCTAAAAATCAATAGAGTATTTCTAACAATCAATACAGAGATTATAGCAATCAATACAGTATATTTAACAATCATTACAGAGAAATAAGGACATTCTTAACCTAAGGAACTTAAGGAATTTCAAGCACCAAGTTTGTCTTACAGGAATGAAGCAATTGAAGAGGTAATTCAACAAGTCTATCCACAAATGCTGGAAGATATCCTCCAGTTCTGCCCATGGAGATGCAAATGGCCCTGAGCAGCACAAGGGCTTTGTCAGGAAGGCCACTCCTTTCCAAGCTTTCCCCAGGAGCTCCAGATCAGTCTTTTCTTCTCTGTGCTCCCCTCTGGCTCCATTCCTATGCTGCCTCCAGATCATGAATGTGGCAGGGACAGCCAAGCAAACCACCGTGCATGTGTGACAATGGATCTTTCCTCCAGTTCCCACAGAGGCCATGACAGACACTCCTGTCTGGCTTCCAGGTCTGCAGTTTCCTCCTCCAAGTGCAGCTGGTGCTGCCAAAGGATCACCTCCTGCTCCTTCATCCTCTGGACAATTCCTTTATCATCCTCAGGAGAAATCCCATTCTTTCCAGAGGGCTGGTTGATGCTGACAATGGCCATCAGCACCAGGTACCTATGGAAGATTCCTTCAGCCATGGCTGATCCTTCCCTGAAAGAGAAAGAAAGGAGTACAGAGCCAAGATCCAGACTATATTGCCTCGGGAAGAGACAGGAAAGAGGCTCGCCCCTGGCAGGAAGGCTCTGGCCAGCCCTGCAGAAAGGCTGGAGGCCAGAGGTGCTCCTCAGGGCTTGCCTGCTGCTGCCAGTTCCAGTCCAGCTGCCCAAAGAGGCTCCATGAGCACGTGGTGAGGAGGAAGAGGGGGAAGGTGTGAGACATGGGGACATGAACCTGAGCAGCCAGGTTTGAGGAGAGAGAAGCTCAGCATTGCAGATGGCAGAAGAAACCAAGCCCAGTCCCCCAAGCAGGAGGAGGAGAGGAAGGGCCCCCAAGCTGGCTGCAGGCAGACAATGGAGACCTTGCCCAGATGTTCCCAAATGGGCTGGGGGGAGGGAATACATGGCCCTGCTTTTCAGCTCCTCCCACCACTTCTGACCCTGCCACTGCCTTGAGACAAAGCCCAATGAAATCCTGCTCAGTGTGGGCAACTGAGCCCTTGAAGGACTTAGTGTCAGGTCAAGGCTTCCTTTCCCTCCCAAAGCCTTCCCTTGGCAGCCTTGGGCAGGGGATTCATCTTCCCTCCCTCCTCCTTCCCACAGACCTGCTCGGAACCACTCTGTTGGCACTTTCCATTCTCTGTGTCCATCCTCAAGTGCATTGCCAACCTGGGTCAGTCCTGGCTCTGCCCTGAGCTCCCAGGAGCTCACAGGCTGAGATGGCAATGCTCAGCCACACCAGGGTCCTGCCCCTGCCAGCAGCACCCCCACAAGCAGCAGCGGCAGCAGCAGCAGCAGCAGCAGCAGCAGCAGCAGCAGCAGCTGCAGTCGCCTCTCAGCTCTTGGTGCCCCTGCACTGCAGCCCCTCCCGCTGGCACCAACATTCCCTCGTGGCCTTGGAGACAGTTCTGAATTCATCCATGGGGTCACAGAGCCATGGAATCCCAGAGTTCCAAGTTCCTGGAATCCTAGAGTCATTGGATCCTGAGAACCACACTCAGAGGAGGAGGAGGAGGAGGAGGAGGAGGAGGAGGATGAAAAGGACATGGAAGATGAGGAGGAGCAATAGGAGGAGGAAGAGAGAGAACGAGGGCAAGGAGGATGATGAGGAGGATGAGGAGGAGGAGGAGAATGAGGAGAGGGAGGAAAAGAAGGAGGAGGAGGAGGACGAGGAGGAGGATGAGGAGGAAAAGGATGAAGATGAGGAGGACAAGGAGGACAAGGAGGAGGAGGATGAGGAGGAGAAGGAAGATGAACAGGAGGAGGAGGAGGACAAGGAGGAGAATAAAAAATTAGGAGGAGGACAAGGATGAGGAGGACCAGGAGGAGAAGGACGAGGAGGATGAGGACGAGCAGGATAGGGAGGACGAGGAGGAGGGGGAGGAGGAAGATGAGGAGGAGGAGAAGGAGGAGAATGAGGATGAGGAGGAGGAAGATGAGGAGTAAGAGGAGGATAAGGATGAGGAGGAGAAGGAGGAGGAGGATGAGGAAAAGGACAAGGATGAGGAGTACAAGGAGGACGAGGAGGATAAGGAGGACAAGGAGGAGGAGGACGAGGAAGACAAGGAGGAGGAGGAATAGGAGGAGGAAGAAGATGAGAATGAGGATGTGGAGGAGGATGATGAGGAGGAAGAGGATAAGGATGAACAGGACAAGGAGGAGGAGGAGGAGGAGGGGGAGGACTAGGATGACAAGGAGGACAAGGAGGACGAGGATGAGGAGGAGGAGGAGGAGGAGGAGGACAAGTAAATGGAGGAGGAGGACGAGGAGGAGGAACAGGACAAAGAGGACGAGGAAGACCAGCAGGAGGAGGAAGATGAGGAGGATGAGGAGGAGGATGAGGAGGAGGAGGCAGAGAAGGGGTTGTTAAAAGTGCAGTTAAAGAATGAGTTCTGGGAACCTGTCCCCATGGAGAACCCATCTCCCAGATGTGCTCCATGCCCTTAACAATGGCCCCTGGGGAAATGGAAACCCCCTGGCTGTGCACGGCTGCTCCCAGTGTGCAAATACAGCCCTGGGCAGTGAGACTGGGACTGCCTGGGAAATTGTTCTGGGTGTGATGGCCCTGGCAGGGCCAGCCCAGAGGCTGCAGGGCTGGACCTTCATGCACTGGAATTAGTCAGGATAATTCAGAAGAAAATGAGAGTTAAAAATGCAGGAACAGGAATCCAGATTCCTCCAGGACACTTTGGTTTGGTAACTGCTCTCTGGAGCTTGGCCTTGCAAAGTGCTCATGTCATGGGAGGAGGAACTGATGCAGATTATCAAGGGGAAAATGAAGTAATTTGGTTAAAGAATAGTGAACAAGATTGGATTATTCAAACCCATGACAAGGTAGCACAATTATTGATATTGTCAGGGTTTAAAACAATTGGGAAAAAAGTAGATCCACCTCAAATCACTGCTGTTGGTGGAGATAAAGGGTTTGGATCCAGCAGTGCTAATATTGGGGCCAGAGTGTGGCTCCAGAGGCCAAAGGGCCTCCCGAGGCAGCCGAAGAACAGCTCCTGGGAAGGACAGCAGTGTTTGAATCCTGAAACCTGGTCAGGAACAATAAGAATGTGTCCCTGCAGTCAAGTGCTCTGTGTGAGAACAGGTAGATATTACAGGAGTTTGTTTTACACATCCTGCCAGACCAAATCCCCCTGTTTGCCCCAGTGAAAACTCGTGACCTGGACTCCATCTAGGATGGAGACAGGGCCAGACTCTTGTACTGACCAAGGCCTTGAAGGCCTTGAAGGCCTTTTAATAAATACCTGCTTTATTCCTTTAACACTGCCTAGGTCTGTTCTAGGCAGCCTCTCAAGGCATCACCACCAAACCAAGGGAACACGGACCAGGTCTGGCTGGCTGGGCCTCCTGGGGACCACCTGGCCACCTTGGCATGTCGAGGGCTGCTTCTCATCTGCCCTGAAGCCCTGGGGCTCTGGGATTTCCTTCCTATGGGAGAGAACTCTCCTTCTCCTCCATGGGCCATGGCCAAAACTGGGATTCCACCTCCAAAACTCTGTACATCCAAGGATTTCTCCCAAGTAAAAGCTGCCAGGACAGACAGGTCTGGCTGCCCTTGGCCTCTTGGGAGCTGTGTCTCATCTGCTTTAGAAACACTGGGGCTGGTGCTTTCCTTCTAATGGAAAAGAACCTTCTTTCTTCTCAAGGTGTCTGTGGTCAAAGTGGAGATTCCATCTCACAAATTCCATATATCCAAGGATTCCTCCAAGACAAAAGCTGCCAGGACAAACAGGTCTGTTTGTCTGAGCCTCCCAGGAGCCACCTCTTTCTTCTTCTGCCTTTGAAATGCTTGGGCTCTGTGCTTTCCTTCCTATGGAAAGGAACTGACTTTTATCTATTCAGGAAATGGCTAAAACTGGGATTCCACCTCTAAAATTCCCTATATCCAAGGGTTGTTCCCAGACAAAATCTGCCCGTACCATCAAGTCTGGATGGCTTTGGCCTCTGGTGGCTGCCCCTGCCACACTGGGGCTAGGTTCTTTCCTTCCCATGGAGATTACTGTGACACTGTGGGCACCTCATGGAACCAAGGGGATCATTGTGGCACCACTGGAGCCCATGGAACCAAGGAGCCATGGTGACACCGTGGGGCTTCATGGACCCAGAGACCATTATGACTCTGTGGGGCCTGATGGAACCATGGAGACCATTCTGACCCTTCAGGACCTGGTGTCACCAAGGGGGCATTGTGACACCTCAGGGCCTCCTGGAAGCAAGGGACAATTGGGACACTGTGGGGCCCCATGGGATAGGAGAACATAGACCAGGTCTGGCTGGCTTGGCCTGCCAGGGGCCACCTGACGGGTCTGGCTGATCTTGGAATGTCAAGGCCTTCCCCTCATCAGCTCCTGGAGCACTGGGGCTCAGTGCTCTTCACTGTATGGTAATAACCGTCTGCTATTTCAGATGTCCATTGCCAAAATTGGTAACCTCCCTAAAAAAATTCCTATTTGTAAGGGTATCTCTTAGAACACAATCAGGCAGCTCTGGATGGCCTTTGCCTCTGGTGGTCAACTCTCATCCACCCCTAAAACAGTGGCACTCTGTTTCTTCATTCATGTGGAAAAGAACTGGTCTTCATGTCCAGGGACCATGGCCAAAACAAGACTTAGCCACCAAGCTCAGCCGGGCTCACGGAACCATCTGCAGCCCCGGGAGATATTGACTCTGCCAGTGCTGCCATCCTCCCTCCAGTGAGAGAAAAGGACACAGGGCAGGCACACAGAGGAGCAACATGGACACACCGAGGGCAGGGAAGGGGAAGTTGAGTCCCAGATGGGAGGGATGAGGAGATGCCTTCATCTTGGGGCTGGAATCCTCTGCTGAAGCTATGGAGAAGGATGTCATTGATACATCAGACTCTCTTTTTGCCTATAAGGCATTGAAAAGTATGGGGAGATGACTTGCTCAGCAAAGGCCTCCATGATAAAGTAAGCAAATGTTGCAGTAGCTGTGATCCCATGAGAAGTTTAAAAGAGAAAGAGAGAAGAGTGATGAGACCCTGTGCCCTCAGGGAGAGAAGAAGACCTCTGTTCCCAGAGATGAAGATGATTTTAGAAATAGAAGGAGAGAACTTTTGCTTTTAACAGCTCTTCTTTAAACTAATACCCCATAAACTGACATGGCCCATAAACACAGCTGTGAGAAAGGCTGTGAGAAAATTGGAGGGACTTCACAATTGCAGATTTTTCTGAGCAGCTGCTATTTGTGGAAGCTAAAAGCCATGCGATGACTGTTTTCTTGTGGAGATGCCTCCATAACATAAACAAGAGGAACTTCTCTCCCTAAGTGAACAGAAGAAAGACAATTCTAGAGATGGTAAATTGACTGAAAATATTTGGTTTTTTCTCTTTACATTTTCAGGTTGTCAGGAGAGAGGAAGTGTTCTGAAAGTTTTGTTCTGGTCCTTAATGTTCCTTCTTTTATTTACTGTTAGTAAACTTTTCTTTTTACTCTAAAAGTTTGACCTTTGCCTTTCTCCTAATCCTACCTCACAGCAGGAATTGAGTAAGTATATTATAGTGTGTGCTCTGATAATTAGCCAACACTGAACCCACTACACTAGTCGATGCATTAGCCAGGAAATCTCAAATTGGTGAAGCAAAACCAGTAAAGGAATGTTCATGATGAACTGCATTACAACAGTGGCAAATCAAGGCAGAAGCATGGTTTGTCAGGACTTGCTTGATCCTAATAAGCCCCGTGGTGCACTTGGAGCTGAGCCTTGGAACCTCAGGGCCTGAGAGGAGATTGCAAAAAACCTTCCAGAAGTTAAAATCAAGAGGAAAAACCCAAAGTGTCACGAGGTACTAATGGGACTTACTTAGGTCCATCCCCAACACAGGCTCCTCATGGACTCCTTGGAGGAGAGAACTGGAGGCCAGGATGGCACAAAAACTTCTCAGTCTGGAAATGAAAATTCCAAAGTAGCTTACAAAAGTTAAGTATCTCAAAGCATTAAAGAGCTCCTCTGAGTGTCAGTACAAAGCTCTCAAGGGACTCCTTAAAGCAGATTATTTGGGCCATGATTGCACAAACCTCCCACAGAGTTTGTATCAAAAGGGAAACACCAAGTACCTTAAAAGAACTGAAGTACCTTGAAGCATTAATGAGCGTTGTTCCTGACAAAGCCTCTCCAGGGACTAATTACAGCAGATCATTGGAGGCCAGGATTGCAGAAACCTCTCAGAGACTCCAAGGCAAAAGCAAAAGCCAAAGTCCTTTGAAAAACCTGCAGTCCCTGGGAGCATGAAGGAGCCCCCAGGGCCATTCCTGACCAAGGCTCCCCAGGGACTCCTTCCAGCAGATCCTTGAGGCCACTGGGATGTGGGCATGGGGGGGATGCTGAGGGCAGGACCAGGGGCTGACAGTGCCCAGCCTGGCTGGGGCTGTGCCAGGAGGCCCCAGGGCCTCAGGACAAGGTGTCTCCTCACAGCCCTTGGTGGCACAGACCCTGCTGTGCCCCAGGGCACCAAGACTTGGCTTCTCTTTGTCCCCACCTGGCATCAGTGCCTCCACTTCTCTGCTCTGCCTGGGGCCTGGGGACACTTTCTCAGTCGTGTCCCTCAGTGGGACCCATTAAAAGTCCAAGAAACTTTGGAGCTGGATTCTGACTTGGAGTTCTGGAGAGGTTTCTGCAGCTCCCTTCTCAGGGCCTGATGTTCAGGGCCTGAGCACAAAGCCCCAGAGGTTCATTAAAGTCCTTGTGCTGTGTCTGTGCTGTTGAGCTGGGCCAGGCTCCTGGCACAGAGGGTGATCCTAATAACCAAGCAGAGCTTCAAAAGCACATTTCTCTTGCTGAGCAGCTCTTCTCCCAGCCCAGCAGGGCTGGGGCACTGCCTGCAGCCAGCCCGGGCACAGCACAGAGGCACAGAGAGCTTCAATCAGTCAGGGCTGGGAAGGGGCTGAGAAGTGCCTGGGGCAGAATCACTGCCAGCCCTTGGCACAGGAACCTCTGGCTGCAGGACAATGCAGCTGCAGCTCCTGCAGCCATCTCCTAAAGCTGGAACATGCCAATGCCCACAGAGCCTGTGAGTGCATTCTCTGCTCATCTCCTGTGCAGAGCAGCCAGGGGTGCCCAGGGCTGTCCTGCAGAGCAGGGTCCTGCAGCCCAGGGCGCTGTGCTGGGCCAGGGACTCTGCTGCCTGCCAGGGACAGCTCTCAGCCGGCCCTGGAGCTGCTCCCAGCGCTGGCCAGGAGCTGTGGGGGGAAGGAGCCACCCTGAGCAGGGCAGGTGCTGCTGCTGAGAGGGGCTGGCTGGGGCAGGGCTGCTCCCAGCTCCAGACCAGCTCCAGAGGGCACTTCCCAAAGAAGGTACGCCTGGGATTGCTGTAAAGGTCAGGAGCTTTCCTGAGAGTGTTTTCAATTTTCTGCTTGGAGAAAGATGATGAAGTTGTGATGATGATAAAAATATTTTTGCTTTTTATATATTTTTCATATATTCATAGTTCTGTAAATTACTGTTACGTAGTTTTAAAATTATAATCCTTAACTAACTCTATTAAGCTCTTAAATAACTCTTTTTAACTACTATTATATATTTAATGTATTTATGATCCTTAATTAACTCTAGTATGTTTCCTTACCTTATCTTAGATTTTAGAACTATAACCTGTCTAAATACATTTTTAAAGTGCTATATAATCTTTTTATCAGAGAAAGAACCCACAAGAAGAGTATTTTGGGGTTTGAATGTGAGCAGTGATAAGAAAAACTGGGACAAATAAGGCCCTGGACTTATTCCAGTGGGTTGAGCCAGGGGTGTATAACTGGGTACTGAATCTGCCATTGGATGTTCCTGTTAAATATCCTAAATAATCAACATTAACAAATTGTTGAAATCAGGGGCTGGGTGTGCCTCATCCCCACTGGGACACCTGGAAGCTTCCAATAAAGGTCTGGTTTTAACTTCACTGTTCTAACACTGTTGCAAGGGTTCTTTTTTTTTCTCTTTTGATTATAGACAACAGGGGAATGAGAGAAGCAGAACAGGATTGTAGTCCCAGAATCACAGAACATTCTGAGTTGAAAGGGACACACAGGATCATCAAAGGAATGTTTGAACATGTACAGAGACTCCAGAACTGTGACTTTGGGTGGTCAGTGTCTCTGCTGGGAGCCTCCCAAAGGGCCTTCAGCCACTCCTCAGCCCTGGGCAGCAGCAGCATCACCTCTGCAGGGCCCAGCAGGGCTCTCCTGAGCTGCCCTTGCCCAGCTGCACACAGAGCCTGCCCCAGCCAGGGCCCTGCACACAGGCAGGTTTCTGTAGGGCCGGGCCGAGGGCACACAGGGTGGGATGGGCTCTGTGAGCACTCTGTGGCAGGGACAAGGCACCTCTCAGGAGGGGATGTCCAGGCCCAGGGAGATGCTCAGGGAAGCAGAGGGGGCTGAACAGAGCAGTGCTGGTGCAACAAACCCATCCAGCCCCTCATCTTCCCTCAGCCATGGGGAATCCTTTGCCTCTCACATCTCTCAGTGGCAAACTCTGAGTGCAGCAGCAATGCTGGGGATTTCTGACCTCAGAGAGCGAGGAATGGTGAGTGGGTAGGAAAACAACTCCTAAATCCAACCCCTGCCATCAATTTCTCTTAGAAGTGTGAATGCAGATGGTACCAAGACTTTCTACAGTAGGGGTTATTCCCCTGACAAATACTGAATATCCAGCCTTGTCCCTCTGCCACAGGGCCACAAACCCAGGGCAGCAGGACAAGGATGGCTCCTCCAGAGCCCCCACGCACAGGCCTGGCTGCTCCTGGCACACTCAGCCAGCACAGCTGGAGCTCAGGCAGGGACCTGGGTGAAGGTTTTCCCAGAGCAGGAACAAGGGTGGGTGAGTCCCAGCAGGACAGGCTGAAGGGAATGGCCCAGGTTTGGCTCCAAGCAGCCTCTCCTGACTTGTCCCTGTCCTTTCTCCATGAACAGGTGCCCATGTGCAGCCACAGCAAATGTCCAACAGCAGCTCCATCAGCCACTTCCTCCTGCTGGCACTGGCAGACACGCGGCAGCTGCAGCTCCTGCACTTCTGCCTCTTCCTGGGCATCTCCCTGGCTGCCCTCCTGGGCAACGGCCTCATCATCAGCGCCGTAGCCTGCGGCCACCACCTGCACACGCCCATGTTCTTCTTCCTGCTCAACCTGGCCCTCAGCGACCTGGGCTCCATCTGCACCACTGTCCCCAAAGCCATGCACAATTCCCTCTGGGACACCACCACCATCTCCTACACAGGATGTGCTGCACAGCTCTTTTTCTTTCTATTCTGTGCAGTAACAGAGATTTCCCTCCTGACCATCATGTGCTATGACCGCTACGTGTCCATCTGCAAACCCCTGCACTACGGGACCCTCCTGGGCAGCAGAGCATGTGCCCACATGGCAGCAGCTGCCTGGGCCAGTGGCTTTCTCTATTCACTGTTGCACACAGTCAATACATTTTCCCTGCCCCTGTGCCATGGCAATGCCCTGGGCCACTTCTTCTGTGAAATCCCACAGATCCTCAATATCTCATGCTCAAAGTCCTACCTAGGGGAACTTGGACTCCTTGCTTTTAGTGCTGTTTTCTTATTTGGTTGTTTTGTGTTCATTGTTTTCTCCTATGTGCAGATCTTCAGGGCCGTGCTGAGGATCCCCTCTGAGCAGGGACGGCACAAGCCTTTTCCACTTGCCTGCCTCACCTGGCTGTGGTCTCCTTGTTCTTTAGCACTGGCACAGTTGCCTACCTGAGGCCGCCCACCATCTCCTCCCCATCGCTGGATCTGGCCCTGTCAGTTCTGTACTCAGTGGTGCCTCCAGCCCTGAACCCCCTCATCTACAGCCTGAGGAACCAGGAACTCAAGGCTGCAGTGAGGAGACTGATGACTGGATGGTTTCAGAAGCATTAAACTGCTGGCAAATTTCTGTAAATCACATTAAATAAAAGTAATCTTTGATACTTCCTATTAATTTCATTATGGAGGTTATTTTCCACCTTGTTTTAGGTTTTTCAGTTTGTCCACAAAAAAGTATCATTTTTTGTGTCATTTCTCATTTTGTTTCTCTCTGTGAAACCTTCCCTGTGCCCACAGACATTTTCCATGAGTGGCTGCACTCTTAAAGGCTTTAAAAGAAACTAAAGTGTCTCCCAGCAGAGTTTTCTGCAGAGATGCCCTTTGGTTGCCTTCTCTGGGGCTGCAGCAGCAATGTCTGTGTGCAGAGCTGGGGCAGATCAGTGCTGGCACAGCAGCTGTGCCCAGGAGCAGCAGCACTTGGTGCTGCCAGTGCTGCTCCCGTGGCCCTGCCCCGCTGCCCTGGTGGCCCTGGTGTTGCTGCAGGGCCCGAGTGCTCTCGGGGCCGGGCACAGTCCTGGGGGTGGCAGTGCCGGGGCTGCAGCAGGGACAGGCCATGGGCACTGCTGGGGCAGCGCTGACGCCTCAGGCCAGGGCCTGGGGGCTCCAGGCTCCTTGCCCAGGCTCTCTCAAGAACACGGCCAGGCCAATGCTCAGTACAGAAAACCCCCGTGAGCAGCCCCAGGCTGGCCATGGGCAGGCTGGGGGCAAACAGCATGGCTGGTGCTCTGCAAGGGCCCTGGGGGAGACGGGAAGGAGCAGCAGAGCAGGGGCTGATCCATCCCCAGTGTGCTGCACAGCCCAGGGCAGCGTCCCAGAGCGTCCTCAGGGAGCTGCCAACAGCATCCCCCCTCTGCAGCCCTGGCCTCTCCCCCAGCTCACAGAGGTGCCGCATCCTTGCAGGCACAGACATGGCAGCACTGGCTCAGCAGCCCCTGTTTGCATTGCACACAGCAGGCGGGAGCACCCCCATGCTGGTGCAGTGGGGACATGAACCTGAGGCAGCACAAATGCCATCAGCCCTTGGGGCCAGGAAGGGCTGGGGGACACCAGGGAAACCACTCAGCTTTGTCCTGGCCTCTGCAGTCAGCCAGAAAGTTTGTTCCCATCAGCTGGGAGTTTTCTGTCCCACTGCAGATGCTGCTGCTCAGAGCCAGGGCTGTCTGGCAGCTATCCCCAAACTGCCCTGAACATTTCCTTGGCTTCACCTTTGATTTCTTTACTCTTCCTGCCACAGATTTCTTCCTCTTGCACACCCCTGTTCCCTCCCCTGCACACAGCCCATCCCTGTTTGCCCTTTCCTCTCTGGCCCCACTCCCCATTGCAGTTCCTGACTTGGCACCATGGGAACGTCCCTTGGGGAGCAGGATCATCCCACAAGTGCTGCAGGAATTGTCTGCAGGCTCCTGCAGTGCCTGGTGCTGCTCCCTTGCCAGAGGCACCCCAGGCCAGGGGGGCACATCTGGGCTGCTGTGTCTGGCTGTGGGGCTCCCTGTTCTGGGCAGTGAGGAGGAGCTGCAGAGGCTCTGCAGGACTGACAGGATGGGCTTTGGGGCTGTGAGGAGAAGCTGAGGGACCTGGGCTGCTGGAGCTTCTGAAGAGGAGGCCCAGGGCTCCTCCTGCAGCTGCTGCAAGGGTGGTTTCAGGGAATCACAGAATCCGTAAGGTTGGAAAAGACCTTGGAGGTCATCAAGTCCAACCTGTGCCCTGACACTGTCTTGTCTCTTCTGAGCCTCCTCTTCACCAGGATCAACAACCCTGGCTCCCTCAGCCACTCCTCACAGCACTTGTGTTCCAGACCCCTCACCAACCTTCTTGCCCTTCTCTGCATACAGTCCAGCCTCTCCATAAATTGAAGAGACTTCCTAAATTAGGGGTCCAGAACTGGACACAGCACTCGTGGTGCTGCCCAACCACTGCCCAGCACAGGGCAAGAATCACTGCCCTGCTCCTGCTGGCCACACCATTCCTGATTCAGGCCAGGAGCCATTGGACTTCTTGGCCCCTGGGCACTCTGCTGGCTCATGTCCATCCTGCTGTCCATCAGTCCCTGCAGGTCCCTTTCTGCCTGGCTGCTGTCCAGCCCCTCTGTCCCCAGCCTGTACCACTGCAGGGGTTGTTGTGGCCAAAGTGCAGGACCCGGCACTTGGACTTATTAAACCTCACCTTGTTGGATTTGGGCCCTGGATCCAGCCTGTGCAGGTTCCTCTGCAGAGCCCTCCCACCCTCCAGCAGATCCAGACTCCCAGCCAGCTTGGTGTCACCAGAGTTCCATGAGTCCCCAGAGTGTCCCAATGGTCTCCATGATTCCATGAGCCCTCCCAGTGTCACAATGTCCCTTTGGTTCCATGGGACCCCTTGGTGTCACAAAGTCCCTTGGATCCTTGGGCCCTGCAGTGTCACTATGTCACCGTGGTCCCCCAAGGCCCTGCAGTGTCACAGTGGATCCTTGGTTCCATGAGGTCTGGCAGGGCAGCAATGCTCTCCTTGGTCCCACAGTGTCACAATGGCCTCTTGGTCCCAAGGGCCACCACAGTGTCAAGCATGTTTCCTGCATTCCGTGAGTTCCTGAGGGGCAGCACTGGCCCCTTGGTTCCCTGAGGTCACAATGGCCCCATCATGACATGAGGTCCTGCTCTGTCACAAAGCTCTGCATGGTTCCACAAGGCCCTTCAGGGTCACAGTGGCCTCTTGGTTCCATGAGGCCTCAGAGTGCCACAATGAATTCCTTGGTGCTGCACTGTCCTGGAATCTGACACTCCCTAAATTGGGGACCCCAGAACTGGACCCAGCACTCGAGGTGCTGCCCAACCAGTGCCCAGCACAGGTGAAATAAGGATGAAAAATAAAAACCCCACAATTCCAATAAAGATTTGTAAGGAATGGTATGTTTATTTACAGTGCTGGACACATGTAGGGACTCATTGCCCTTCAGTGGACATGCGCACCCCTGAGAAGTCCCAAACCTTTTTTATTACCCTTAATTAATTTCCATAGGCATAGAATTTCACAATAGGTTCATGCATATTCATTTTGATGATTTCATGTTGCACTTAGAGCTAGTTGCACTTGTTTCTGTCAGAAAGTACAGAAAGAACTCCTGGGTCACTCTGCGTGGTCTGTTTAAAGGCCCAAGGAGTCTTTCTTATCTCTTTTTAGTGTGGAAATTTGCATTCTTTCTCTTTAGCTGGGGCAACTTTCCTAGTGCTGCAGTTACCAGACTAAACAGCATATTTCACTCATGTTAGCAAGCTCAAAGCAGCACATTTCACCTAAATCCAAATGGATTTCTACCCTGTTAAATTTTCACTCTTTCTCGCAGGGGAAGAATCACTGCCCTGGTCCTGCTGGCCACAACATTCCTGATCCATAGGAGTGCCAGGGGTTGGATGAGGGAAATGGGGGAGGTAGGGACAAAGTGTTATTGATTGTCAGCCATGAAGGATCATGATTTTCATATGTATTCAGATTGCATAACAAGGTGCTGGGGGTCAATATCAATTGGATATTGCTGATATCAAGATATAAATAGGAAAAGAAAAGTTAAAAGGGCAAAACATTTCTCTCTGCATTGTTTTCAATATAGTCTATCCACTTTGAAGACACTTCTGAAATCTGGTCCTGTCCTGACTGGGTCAAGGGCTACAGCATGAGCGATCTCCTGCTTGATCTGGGTGAAAGCTTGTTGCTGCTCAGGGCCCCAGTGGAAATTGTTTTTTTTTGTGGGCGACCAGGTAGGGAGGGCTCAAAATCTGGCCATACTTGAGAATGTGCATTCTCCGAAAACCTATGGCACCTAGGAAAGCTTGTGTTTCCTTCTTGGTGCTGGGTAGAGACATCCCAGTGATCTTATTGATGACCTCAGTTGGAATCTGACTCTGTCCATCTCGCCACTTTACCCCAGGAACTGGATCTCTCAGGCAGGTCCCTTGACTTTGCTCTTCTTGATGGCGAAGCTTCCAGCAGAATCTGGATGATCCTCTCTCCTTTCTCAAACACTTCCATTGCCGTGTTCCCCCACACAATGATGCTACTGATGCATTGCAGGTGTTCTGGAGCCTCACCCTTTTCCAGTGAAGCCTGGATCAGTCCATGGCAGATGGTGGGGCTGTGTTTCCACCCCTGGGACAGTCGGTTCCAGGTGTACTGCACACACCTCCAGGTGAAAGCAAACTGAGGCCTGCATTCTGCTGCCAGAGAAATGAAAAAAAACGCGTTAGCAATGTCATCAGTGGCGTACCACTTTGCTGCCTTGGACTCCAGCTCGTGCTGGAGTTCCAGCATGTCCAGCACAGCAGCGCTCAGCAGTGGAGTCACTTCATTCAAGCCACAATAGTCCACAGTCAATCTCCATTCTCCATCAGACATGTGCACAGGCCAGATGGGGCTGTGGAAGGGTGAGTGGGCCTTACTGACCACCCCTTGGCTCTCCAGCTCATGGATCATTCTGTGGATGGGGATCACGGCATCCCGATTCGTTCAATACTGCCAGCTGTGCACTGTCGAGGTGGCAATTGGTACTTGTTGCTCTTCCACCCTCAGGAGTCCTACTGCAGATGGGTTCTCTGACAGTCCAGGCAAGGTGTTCAACAGCTTAATGTCCTCTGCCTCTGCAGCAGCTATGCCAAAAGCCCACCTGAGTCCCTTTGGGTCTCTGTAACAGCCGTTCTGGAGGAAGTCTATGCCCAGAACACACGGGGCCTCTGGGCCGGTCACAATGGATGTTTCTGCCGCTCATTCCCAGCCAGGCTCACCTTGGCTCCCAACAGGGTCAATTGCTGCGATCCCCCCGTCACCCCAGCAATGGAAACAGGTTCTGCCCCACATGTCCCGATGGCATTGGGGTACACTGTGCACCAGTGTCAGCTAAGGCTTCATATTTCTGTGGCACTGATGTGCCAGGCCATCGGATCCACACCATCCAGAAGATCCAGTTTTCCAGTGCTTCTCCCTGGCTAGAGACAGGGCCCCTCTAACCCTGGTTATTGTTTCTTTCCTAGGCATACATGGTAGAGGTATTTTAAAGGTGATCTGACAAATCACTTTACTGGAATTCCCTCCGTCAGTGCTTCCCTCCTTGAGCCGACACACCCACGCTGCCAGGACAGAAGTGGGTTTCCCATCCCACCTTCCCATGTCTTCCCCATGGTCACGCAGAAAGAACTCCAGGCCAGCCCGTGGGGCGTACCCTCTCTCTCTGGCTGGGGAACGTTGGGCTCTGACTTTGGGGCCTGTGACTCGCACTGGGGCAATGTGGGAACTGTTCCTCCTCACCTCCTCCCTCATCTCCCTCATCTCCTCTTTGAGTTCCTTGCCCACAGCAGAGCCATGAGCCTGCACTGGGCCATGGATCATACTCTCACAATTTCTCAGCTGTTGGCAGCAGAGCCCACTGTCTCTCGGCTGTTATCGGCATTAATCGTGGCAGTGAAGGTGGTGTACTGAGATGGCCCCAGCCTTGCCAGACTCCACAGCATTTGCCCTGTGCCCCTGACCTTGTTGGGGTCATTATCATGCTGTCCATCCCTCCCAAAGAGTACCTCCAATGCTGCCACTTCCCTCAGCTGTTGGATCCCTTCCTCAAGGTTTTCCATCACGTTCTGTGCTGGTGCTCCTGCATTGTCACCCTGTGGACAAACCTCTCTCTGGCACTCATTAAAATCCGCTCCCAGAGGGAAAGGGACCCTGGCTCCCTTACAAAAATCTGATTCATACCTGAGTCCTGGGTCAAGGGTCCCAAATTCCTTGCCTCACCACTATCCAGCTGGACACCTGTACCCATGAGGTCTCAGACTTGAAGCAGTCAGGTTGTATAAGCCTCACGTCTCCGTCGTACAATGTCCTTGTGCAGGTTACGGAGACTTTTGTACATCAGGGACTTGGTGATGATCGCAACCTTTGGTTCCCCTGTGGGTTGTAAGGGCCTTCCCTTATCTGGGTGCTCTGATTCCATCTTAGACCTCCTTGTTTCTACAGGGGCGACTGCTGCTGGCTGTGGCTGCCTTTGTGGCTCAGCTGGAACCTGGACAGTTGTAACATCTGTGGGTTCCACTGCTGCCCCATCAGACTCTCCTTTTTCGAGGCAGGGGGAGGGCTTCTCACCAGCTGGGGAAATGCACTCCTTCAGCATCTCCTGCATCTCCCTCACCAGACCCCCACCCAGTCTGGGTGGTTCATATCTGGGGTGGCTGTGGGGCAGGGTCAGGCTCTGGGGCAGCAGCATCCCTGGTCTCTGGGGCCGTGTCAGGTTCTGGGCTGGGTGTCAGGGTGGTTATCCAGGTTAATCTTCCCTTGTCTCTCAGTGCCAAATAGAACAGGGCTAACAGCAACACAGCCCCTGTATGAGATCATTGGTATTTGGAGTGGATCTGAGCCCTTCACAAACTGGTGGGGCAGACCCAAAGAGATGGTTAAAGGCTTGGGAGAAAATTTCCCCTGGTGTCATTTCCTCACAGTAGGTGCCACTATTAAAGTAACCCCAAAAGCACACAGTCAGTGTGTGACAGCTGTGAATCCATGTGCCTGCTTCCCAGAGGAAGTTAAAGATCCATGAATTCTTCCCCTTATTCACCCATAAAACAAACCGGAGAACAGCCACAGCAGCCTTGGCTGTAGGAGCCGTGTTTAGATCAGGGCCTGCAAATGGAGAAATGCAGCCACGGTTCCGTGCCACCCAAACCAGGGCAGGCTGGAGCACAGGGTGCCGCTGAACGAGGTTTCTGTAGCAGCACACAAAAATTGGATTACTCAAGAACTGTTATTCCCTTTTTTGTTCCTGTGCCCTCGAGCTGCACATTGGATGCCAAAATCTGTCTTGGTTCGCAAAGACAGGAGTCTGCTAAGGAAGGCAGGAGCCTCCCCTGAAATGGGGAAAAAAAATGTAGAACCCCTCCCTCTGAATTGCTATAAATTTGAAGTTAAGGGCGACTCTCAGGCAAAAATATGGGAGCAGGAATAATAGTTCTTTATTAGGGAAGAAAATTAAAAGATAAAATAAACAATGCAGCGAACCAACCTCAAAGAGACAGCAATTGAATACATCTTGCCTTGCAATCTAGGACAACAACTTATTCAGCAGGAATCACATCCATTTACCACATGCCCCTTATCCCCCAGATATTGCCCACCTGGGACTGACATCCAAAAACATTTTTAAAAAATTATGCATTTTTTTCATAATTAAAATTTAGTTAAATTTTAATTAAAGGAATTATATTAATTAATTTTATCTTAATAACAATTAAAATTTTACTTGGTTATGCATAAAACCATTATTCAATATTTTATTATTTCATTTTAATGCTTATATATAAAAAATCTCTGTATGTGTTTTGCAACCAAAAACTTATTGGTCATTGGTTCTAAGTAAGACAATTCTCTTCATTAATTCATTGACCACAATTGGCTATAGATTTTGCCCTCTTTATTCCAATTTTCTTTATTTTTATTATTTTTATCATCATTTTTATCATTTTCACAGACAGGGTAAAAGCGGCCACTTTGGGGCCCACGGAGACATTTCTGGGCACATTTGGGGCAGTTTTGTGTCTGTGGAGGGAATTCAGAGAGAACTTGAGGGTCTGGGGGACCCCTGGGGGAGCCGGGCGGGCGCTTGGAGGGGCACTCAGGGATCCTGAGGGGCAGTTCGGGGTCCGGGGGAGCACTCGGGGGTCCGGGCCCTGGAGGTCAGCGAGGGGAATTTGGGGCCCTTCGGGGTCCGGGGAGCACTCGGGGGAGCTTGGGGAGATTTAACCGGGTTCCTCAGGGCGCAGGGCGCGGCAGGAATTTTAGGCGCGGAACTGTGTTCTGAGGGGCTCTGGGGCCGCGGGGGATGAGAGGAGAGGAATTCCCACAGGTGGCTGTACCGGGCACCTGTGAGGCTGGGAGCACTCAGGGGATCCGAGGACGCTTTTGGGGGGTCCCGAATGGGCGCTGAGGGCACTTGGGGATCCCGGAGGGTCTGGGGGGCACTGATGGGACAGATGGGGGCGGTACCCGGGTTCTGTGGAGCGCGAGGCATGACGGGCGTTGTAGTCCCGGCCCCAATGGGGCTCTATTTGGCTGCGGTGCATGATGGGAGATGTAGGCAAAAGGAAAGATGGCGCTGACTCTAGGCACCGCCCCCAGAGCTATGATCCCTGGTACTGATTGGTTGGGAGATGTGATGGGCGGGAGCCTCGACCAATGGGAGTTGGTGGGAGCGGGACCAGCCCATTCAACCCCTCCAGTCCCTCCCAGCACAGCCCAGTTCATCCCCAGTACAGCCCAGTACAGCCCCACTGCCCCTCCAATCCCTCCCAGCAAAGCCCAGTTCATCCCCAGTACAGCCCCAGTGCCCCTCCAGTCCCTCCCAGCACAGCCCAGTTCATCCCCAGTACAACCCAGTGCAGCCCCAGTGCCCCTCCAGGCCCTCCCAGTAGACCCCACTCCCTCCCAATACACCTGAGTTCATTCCCAGACCCTCCCAGTTCCTCCCAATGTCATCCACAATATGCCCCAGTGTTGCCCAGTCTTCCCCACAATGTCCCTAGTTTGTCCCAGTATCCCCCAGTTTCACTCCCAGTATGTCCCAGTGTGTCCCAGTGTACCCCCATAGTCCATCCCAGCCCACCCAGATTCCCCCTCAGTGTTCCTCATGTTCCCAGGCTGTCCCAGACCCCAACAGTTTCACTCCCAGTATGTCCGAGTGTACCCCACAGCATTCCCAGTGTTCCCCAGTATGTCCCAGTCCTCCCCAGTGTTTCCAAGGACAGTTTAATTTCTCAGGGCTGCCGTGGCAGCCAAACCCAGCAGTGGGGTCAGTGCAGTGCCCATGGCCACAGCCCCTTGCAGTGCCCAGTGCAGCTGGGGCTGATGATCCACCCTCACAGCTGGCCCAGGGCAGGTCTGGAGTGGTTTTGGTGGCGCCTTGGGCTGCCACACACCTGAGGAGGGTGTCTGTTTTCATGGGAAACTCAGGGGTTTTAGATTACTCCAAACATAGAAAAAGGGAAAGCCCCTCTTAGGCTGGGTGCAGCCAGCTCTGCGAGCACAGCAGGTCCCAGGTGAGTGAGGACAGGCAGGATGGGCTGGGGCAATGTGGAGCAAGGTTGTCCACGCTGGGCCAGAGCTCAGGGCACAGCTTCTCTGAGCAGGCCAGAGCTCCTGAGGGGAGACCCTGGCTCAATATCAAGCACAGAATGCTGAATAGCCTCTGATCTAAAGAGAAATGTCATAAAATACACCCTTTAAAACAGGAATGTGTATTTCTTACAAGCACTTTGAAATCTTTCTCCACAACTGGAATAGGAAAACTTTATTGACCCTCTCAGGGCTTTGGTGTTGTTTGCATCAGACTCAGTCCCTGAGAGTGTCTTCAAAAAACTTCTCAAGAACTCAAAGTTAAATTAAAACTCCAAAGTTTCTTGAAGTTTTAATGGGTCCCACTGAGGACACAACTTAGAAAGTGTCCCCAGGCTCCAGTCAGAGAAGAACACTGGAGACACTGATGACAGCTGGGGACAAGCAAGGGAAAGGTGTCTCTGGTGCTGAGCAAACCTGGATGTGTTTCAGGAATGCAAAGGGCACAGGCCTGAGCCCCAGCCCCTGGCAAGGCAGATCCTGTCCCTCCCTCATTGCTCAGGGCTCTTCCCGGGATGGGCACTGGCATGTGGGGATGTGCAGTGCCAAGGGCAGGACCATGGGGCGGCCCCTGCCAGGCTGCTGAGCAGGGACAAGGAGGCACTGAGGCCCCAGGGCTGCAAGGGTCACTTGTCCCCTCGTGGCCTCAGGCCCAGGGCCAGCAGCCATGGCCAAAGGGCTGCACAGGTTGGCTCTGTCAGGGCCTTGCAGCTGCTGCACATCCCTGAGCCCTCTGCAGCCCAGGCTGTCCCACGGTGTCCCTGCCCTGCGCCTCTGTCCCTGCAGGCTGTCGTCACCCCCGGCTGCCCCACCTCGCTGGCCCTTCCTTTGCTGGCAGCTCTGCCTCCTGCTGCCCCTGCCTGGCCACACAAAGCCTTGGGCTGCTCCAGGCTCCTGCTGGGGACGTGTTGCACCACAGCCCTGCCCTGGGAGGGAAATTCCTTTCTCCTCCTGTGTCGTCTGTCCTTCCCCAGCTGCATTTGTGGCATAATTTCTCTCCCTGCCTGATTCCCACTATGGAGAAAAGCTCCACCATTTTGGAATCCACCCTTCAAGCCCTGCCAGGCCACTCCTGATCTGTCCTCAGTCTCTTCACAACTGAGCCCAGGCACATCAGCCTCCATACATGGGTTATGTTCTTGAGGCCTGCAAAACCCAGCTCGGGAGATCTCTGGGTCCTGTCCAAGGTGTTTGCAAAGGAAAACCTTCTGCTCATATCACCAGAGGCCAAGGCCAGGCAAAACTGTCTGTCCTGGCAGCTTTTGTCTGGGAGCAATGCAAGGATAGATGGAATTTTGGTGGCCACATTCCAGTTCCTGCCATGGCCCCTGGACAAGAGGGTCAGTTCTTTTCTGCAGGAAGGAAGGCACAGAGCCCCAGTGCTTCTGAGGCAACTGAGATGCGACCATCAGAGGCCAAGGCCAGCCAGAGCTGGCAGGTTTTTTTCTGGCAGATACCCTTGCATACAGGAAATTTTTTAGGGGAAGTACCAATTTTGTCCATGGGTGTCAAAAAAGAGGGACAGTTCTTTTCCACAGCAAGGAAAGCACAGAGTCCCAGTGGTTCATGGGCAGATGAGAAGCAGCCCTTGACATTCCAAGATCAGCCAGACCTGTCAGGTGGCCCCTGGGAGGCCAAGCCTGCCAGACCTGTTCCCTGTTCCCCTCATTCCATGGAGCCTGGTCCCTTGTTTCCAGAAGGCCCTGAGGTGTCACAATGCCCCCTTGGTGACACGAGGCCCTGAAGGGTCGGAATGGTCTCCATGGTTCCACAAGGCCCCACAGAGTCATGGTGGTCTCTGGGTTCCATGAAGCCCCGCGGTGTCACCATGGCCCCAAAGTCCCAATGGACTCCATGGTTCCACCAGGTCCTCACCGTGCCACCATAGTCTCCACAGGAAGGGAACAACCCAGCCCCAGTGCTGCAGGGGCAGATGAGCCACAGCCACCAGAGGCCAAGGGCAGCCAGATCAGATGGTGCTGGCAGATTTTGTCCTTGGATATAGGGAATTTTAGAGGTGGAATCCCAGCTTCAGACCTGGCTGCCTGGAGGTGAAGGACGGTTCTTTTCCATAGGAAGGCAAGGACGGAACACTGGTGTTTCAGGGGCAGATGAAAGATGACCATCAGAGGCCAAGGGCAGCCAGACCTCTCCGTTGTGGTATTTTTTTCTCTGAAAGCAACCCTTGGATATAAGGAATCTGGGAGGTGGAACCCCAATTTCGGCCATTTCTGCATTGTTAAGAAGGACGGTTCTTTTCCATAGGAAGGAAAGCCCAGAGCCCCCGTATTGCAGGGGCAGAAGCAGAGAGAGAAGGCTCCTGGGAGGCCGGGCCATTCAGACCTGTTTGTCCTGGCAGCTTTTGTCACTGAGAAATCCTTGGACCTAGGGAATTCTGGAGGAGGATTCCAAACTTTGGCCATGGGCATCTGGTCGAGATGGATGGTTTTTCCCATAGGAAAGAGAAGTGTGGAGCCCAGGTGTTTTGGAAGAAGATGAGAGGTGGTCACCATAGGCCAAGAGAGCCAGACCTGTCTCTCCTGGCACCTTTCATCTGGGGGAAATCCTGGGATATTCAGAATTTTGAAGGTGGAATCTCAGTTCTGGCCATGGGCACCTGGGCAGGAAGAAGAGTTCTTTTCATCAGAAAGGAAAGCACAAAGCCCCAGTGTTTCAAAGGCAGATAAGAATCAGCTCTTTGGAGACCAAGGCCAGCCAGACTTGTCTCTCCTGGAAGCTTTCACCTGGGAGAAATCCCTGGATATAGGGAATCCTGGAGGCGGATTCCCAACTTTGGCCATGGGTGCCTGAATGTGAAAGGTGCTTTTTTCCCATTAGAAAGAAAAGCACAGGGTCCCAGTGTTTCACAGGAAGATGAGAGGTGGCCCCTGGGTGCCCAAGCCAGCCAGACCTGTCTGTCCTGGCAGATTTCATCTGGGAACAATCTTTGCATAGAAGCAAACTAAGAAGAGGAATCCAGATTTTGGCCATGGGCACCTGGAAGAGAAGGACAGTTCTTTCCACAGGAAGGAGAGCACCGAGCCACAGTGCTCCAGGGGCAGATGAGCAGCAGCCCTGGACATGCCAAGGTCAGCTGGACCTGTCAGGTGGCCCCCAGGTGGCCCAGCCAGCCAGGCCTTGATGCCTTGAGAGGGCACCTAGAGCAGAGGCTGGACAGTGTTACAGGACTAAAGTGGGGATTTATTAAAAAGGCCTTCAAAGGATTCACCTGGGCAGTACAAGGGCCTGGCTGAGGGTACATCCAGGATGGATGCCAGGTCACGTGTTTACACACTTTTTAAATATTTGGTTCATTTCCATATTGGGGTTAATTGTCCAATTATACCTTCACGTTATGCAGCCCCACCCTCCCAGTCTGCTCTCCTCAATTCGCTGCTGTTTTCAAGTTTTGGGCCCGAAGCTGCAGCGGTGTCTATGGTTCTCGGGCAGGAAAAGGATTGTTTTGTCTGACTACACTGTAAAAGAACTTGCTGACACTCTGTATGAAGTTCAGAGTTACAGACTGATACAGCACAGAATTGGGAAAATATGGAAGCTAAAACTTAAGGCATCAGCCTGTCCCATGTTCCCTTGCTTTCATGGGGACACACAGTGTTAAAATGGCTCCTCCATGACACTCTGGGCTCCACAGTGTCACCCTGGGCCCTTGGATCCATGGGAGCTTCCCAATGGTCTCCTCTGATTCCACGAGGTCCCGACAGTGTCACAACTGACCCATGGCTCCATGAGGTTCCCCAGTGTCACCATGGTGTCCTTGGACCTGCCTTGTCCCAACTCACCCATCGTCCCATGAGGTTCCCCGGTGTCACCAGGGTGTTCTTGAACCTGCCTTGTCCCCTGCTGGGCCAGGGAACAGGCCGTGCCCCCTGCCAGCTGCCCAGGCCCCTCTGATGCCTGTCCCTCGTCCCTGTGGCTCCTGTCCCCACCACTCCCCACCACCTTCACTCCCTCCTTCAAAGCCCCACTCAACCCCTTCACAGTGACCTCTGGAAAGAAAGAATGAATGAAGGAAAGGAAGTGTTGGCTGTTCACCCTGGCTGGATGTCAGGCACCCACCAAAGCTGCTCTCTCACTCCCCTCCAGAGATGGACAGCAGAGAGAAAACAGAATGAAGGCTTTATGGGTTGAGCTATGGACTGGGACAGATCACTCAGCAAATACCATTATGGGCAAAACATTTCCAAAATTGGAGATATTAATGGAATTTATTGCTATCTGGATCAGGGCAGGATAGTGAGGAGTAAAACCAAGCTTTAAAAACACCTTCTGCCCTTCCCTCCCTCCTTCCCAGCTCTACCTCCCTCCCCCAGTGGGTGCAGGGAGACAGGGAATGGGGGCTCTGGTCAGTTCATCCCCTGTTGTTTCTCCTGCTGCTCGGGGGGAGGAGTCGTTCCCCTGCTGTGCCAGGGGTCCCTTCTGGAGACACTTCTCCATGAACTTCTCCACGGTGAGTTCATCCCACGGACAGCAGTTCTCCACAAGCTGCTGCAGTGTGGCTCGCTCCTCCATGGGCTCACAAGTCCTGGCAGGGCCCTGCTCCAGTGTGGGCTCCTCTCCAGGGGTTTGCAGGTCCCTGCCAGGTCCCTGCTCCAGCACAGGTTTCTCATGGGGTCACAGCCTCCGCTCAGTCATCCCCCTGCTCCAGCACGGGCTCCTCCAGGCGCTGCAGGTGCATCTCTGCCCTCCGTGCCCTCCACGGGCTGCAGGGCCCAGCTGCCTCCCCAGGGACTGACCAGGGAATCTCAGGGCAATCAGCTCCAGCAGCTGGAGCAGCTCCTGCCCCTCCTGCCCTGCCCTGCCCTGGGGGTGTGCAGAGCTGTTCCCCTCACAGGTCCTCACCCTGCTCCTCCCTGCTCACAGTCACAACTCCAGCATCACCCATTTCCTTAAATCTCTTATTCCAAAGGTGTTACCACCATCTCTAACAGGGCCAGCCTTGGCCAGCAGCCAGTCTGTCCTGAAGCCGGCTGGAATTGACTCTGTGGGACATGGAGGAGCAGCTGCTCTCACAGAAGCTGCTCCTAGATCCCCTGCCTTACCAAAACCTGGCCATGCAAACCTGGTATAAGTATGGTAGAGTTTTTATTACCACTATTAATTCTTATTATTTCTATTACCTCTATTTTTGCTATTAATGGTACAGTTATTATTATTACTAGTATTTTTAGTCTTTTGGACTCTATATTAATAGTGGCTAGATTAGAACTGGAAACAAAGGTACTTCATTGCAAGTAGCGGCTAGAGTTTTGTCAGCCTCTTGCCCTGCCCTGTTCTGTGTCATTGCTGTGTCTGTGTGTGAAGCTGCTGCTGCCAGGCCACCCTATTTCTCTGGTTTGGAAAATTCCATGGCATTGCTCACATGTCAGAAAGAGAGGGGCCCATTCCATTCAAACGCATGCCCTTAGCTCTTTGAGTCCCATTGTTGGAAGCTTGTTTTCTAACATTGTTGACTTTCTCAGCTTCTGTTAATATTTGTGATTTTATAACAAAATGTTCTTGGATGTGATTGTGCAAGATTCTCTAATCAGCTTTCAGTTTGCTCTTGGGTTTCTTACCGGTGTGTCCGAGCTGACGGCAGCATTTTGGGTGGAAGGCTTCAGTGGGAGGTGGGATTGCCTCGGCAGCAGCTGGTTTTGCAATGTGAGCAGCGCTGACAGAGATTCCGTGCGCTGAATATTCCGCCTGGTTGGAGCCGCAGTGCCCGGCTGGAGGGAGCCGCGCCGGGCGCTGCGGGTTGTGCCGGGCCGGGCAGCGGCCGCAGCCCCGGCAGGGCCCGGCCGTGGACACGGAGCCTTTGCTGGGCAGGGCTCGGCCCTGCGGCGCCGGGCGGGCGGTGCCGCTCCCGCCGGGAGCCTGCGGGAGCCGGGACAGCGAGAGAGCCCGGGCCGAGCATCAGCCCCGGGGCACGGCCCGGGATGGGGCACAGCCCGGGGGTCCCGCAGAGCCTCCCTGCTCCAGAGCCGCGCCTGCCGCAGCGGGGCAGCTGCGGCACCTGCGGGGCACGGAGGAGCCGCAGGCGGCGTTCCGAGCGCTCCTTCGGGGCAGGATTTTGTCCCGCTGCGGGGAATTCCCGCGGGCCGGGCGGGCCGGGGCCGCTGCCGAGCGCCGCCGCCTTTCCCGGGAGCCGCCGGGCAGAGCTCTCTGCTCGGGGCTGGGAAAAACACCTTCACTGCCCTGGGAACATTTAAAAAGTTTAATACAGGACAAGAGGAGACAAGGGCCATAGAGCAAAGGTTGTTGTGGCCGGGTGCATCTCGGCACTGAGCCAAGAGCACACGGTTATCTCCGGAGATACCCCTTGAATACCTTTTCCCTTACACCAGCCTGTTGCATATTCATAGTTCCTTATGCATAGTAAACTTTTTCCCAAGCTAGTTTACATATTCCAAGAACTGTTCAGCATGGCTCCTCCTCGGTTGCACCTTTTTAGGGCATGTGTATTCCTTGGTTGTGGTTTTGGTCCTTTTTTATCATCATCTTCAGTTTTGGCCCCGGCCCACACTGCCTTCAGACGGTGAGTGTTGATGGTTGGCAGATCTGTACAGGTGTCCTCATCCTGTGCTCACTGGATGTTATCCCATCCAAGCAGGCATTTTAACACAAGCATGCTTCTATCAGCTATGGCACTACTATGTCTGAGCGTAATCAATGAACAACAGAAATAAAAACTATATGACAAAGTTATTGTAACACCACACATATAAAATCCAGTGGAATATTTGCAAAAAGCCAATATTATAATATGTATCTATGACAGGGCCAAGGGCCGGGTGCCCGCTCGGTGGCCCCGGGACAGCAGAATTTTGGGGTCCCGGTGCTGGCTGCCGGCAGAGCCCCGGCGCTGGGCCGGGGATGCGTGGGACCCTCCCGCGGTGGGGTTGGGCTGCCCGGGGCAGGCGCTGCATCGTCAGCCCGGAGCCACCGGGGATCGCCCGGTACCGGCGGGGCGGGGCTGGGAGCGGAGAAGGGCGGCACCGGAGCGGGGGGACCCTCTGCAGCCTGCGGGGTCGGACATACCGATAAGGGGGTCCCCGGGAGCCTGGAACGTTATGAAAAACGCTAATCACTTGGTTATTAAAATTTTAAACGTTTAATAATAATAAAATGGTTATAAAAATAGTAACACAATTAGAGTAATCAAATTTAGAGTTAGGACAATTACAAGACAATAAAAAGCAAAAAATTATAGATGTCCAGATGCTCTCTGACACTTAAGCCAGGACAAGCATGCCTTGTGAACAAAGGAATAACCTTAAAAGCAATAGCCTATTGCATATTCATGTATCTCATACATGATGCATAAATTCCTTGCAAATTAGGAACTTTTCTGGATTTTGTCAACTTCTTTCCCTTAATCCTGGTACTTCCATAAAGATGGAGACAAGATGGAAGAATGTTTGTCTTTTCTGATAAGGAGGTTGTAACTCTTTATGTGCCCCAAGTCACCGCCATCCCTGTGTGAAGAGTTTATTGATTATCTCATCTCTTGCTTGGGCAAGTAAAAAAATCCTACATCGCAGAGTTTCTATTTTAATATTATGTTGTTACCTAAAACTCTATTTAACACACTACTTAAGAGAATGAATACAGCATAACTTTCTAACATTACACATATAATATTCATGATAACATTTGTGAAAAGCCAATCATAAAATAAGCATTCTACACAGAAAGTGTTGAAATGGTAAAACCAGTCAAAACCCCTTAGGAATTGGAAGGAAAACCAGAGGCAGTGGCAGCTAACACCTCTGAAACCCATGGCTTTTGCTCCTCTCTTTGACCTGAGAGCTTCCTGGGCAGGGGCGACTCTTCCAATTGCACCAGCGTGGCCATGGCTGGGAAGGGCAGCGAGCAGATGGGTTGAGCTTCTCCTGCCAGCCCCTGAAGTGCCAGCTGTCATTTGTGTGCGCTGAGGATTCCCTTCAGGCTCGGAGCTGGCGCAGCTGCTCCTGGGCGCTGCTCGCCCGCGGGCGCAGCGGTGCTGCAGCCGCTGTCCCGCACACAGGGAGGGCTCTGGAGCCTCCCAGGGCACCAAGGAGCGGAGCAGGGAACATGCCGGGATCTGCTGCAGGACCGTGGGGGATCCTTCGGTCTCTTGGATGGGGCAGGGAGGGGGCAAATGGAATCAAGGTGAGACAGGGATCAGGCAGCCCCACGCCAGGCAGCGTTTTCTCCTCTGAGAGCTCCTCTGAGCTGAGCGAGCTGGTGAATCCTGCGGAGCAAATGAGACCCGGGAGCGAGGGAAGGGCTGGCTGGGAAGGAGTCAGATAAACCCAGTGGGTATTTCCCTTTCCAAGGGGCTCCTGGGGAGACAGAGGAGACAAGAAGGATTCCCCATCTCATGACATTCCCTTTTTTCCTTCAGTAGCCCTATTGCAGTCACTGCATACAAGAGTTTAGTTGATCCCTTTGATGCCAGGGAGAACCCAGAACTTGAACCTCGCTGGATCCAGCCCTGTCTGCCTATCACCGAGCAGAGGGAAAAGATAAAGAACCTGGGTGGGGGTTGAGCCAAAATGGCATTTTGCCACTTCTGATCTGCTCCCAGCTTTTGCAGCAGGGCACCAACCCCATCGCTGCAAACCACTCCCTTTTGCAAGGCACACGTGGACCTCGCTGGTAGCTCAGGGCTCCTGAAGGGGCTGCTGCAGTTGGCAACTGGAGCTGTTGTTGAACTTTTCACATTGCTTACCCCCACCATCCAAATGCCATCAACTGTCTGAGAAAGGACACAAAAATATTACCCTGGAGGGGCCAAAAACTTGGAAAAGGATGAAAGAAATGTTCTGATGATGACAATGACAATGACAAAAAAACACAATTTATTTTTGACAGCAAATGAGTACCCACAGCCCTCCAGCCCTCCCAGACTGGCAGCTGAGTGGGGCCGTTTCCATGGCATGAGGAGCTGGCAGTCTGCAGAGAGAAACCAGAGAGCCACGGTCAGTCACAGAAGGCTCCTGTGCCCCTGTCCCACCACGGCCTGTGCCTGGACCAGGCTGCTGTGTGCTCAGAGCCCAAACCTCCTGACCCATTCTCCGTTTTTAGAGAAGGGCAGAGTGGTAAGCCACATTCCATCTCCTCTGCTGAAGCAGAGCCCAGCAGCCTCCTCAGCAGCTGCAAGGGCGGGATGCCCGTGTGCCTGGTTTCCTGGCTCCCCGGCAGATCAGGGGTTATAGGTTGGGTGTCTCCTGGATTGTCCCCGGAAAGAGCCCATCTCTGCACCGAGCTACCTTTTTTCATTTCTAAATTAGGTCTTTCTTTCTCTGCCATCTGTGGTTTCTCCAGCCCCGGCTGCAGCCACTGGTCATATAAAACTTTAAGAATCTTTTTCTACAAGCACAACTGACTTGATGTATATTTTTCATAAGTACAAATTGTTCCATAACGTATATTACAATGGGGCTGCGGAGATCCCCCTGCAGATCCATGGGGATGCAGAGATCCCCCTGCAGGTCCATGGGGATGCAGAGATCCCCCTGCAGGTCCATGGGGATGCAGAGATCCCCTGCAGGTCCATGGGGATGCAGAGATCCCCTGCAGGTCCATGGGGATGCAGGGGTCCCCTGCAGGTCCATGGGGATGCAGAAATCCCCCTGCAGGTCCATGGGGATGCAGAGATCCCCCTGCAGGTCCATGGGGATACAGAGATCCCCTGCAGGTCCATGGGGATGCAGAGATCCCCTGCAGGTCCATGGGGATGCAGAGATCCCCTGCGGGTCCATGGGGATGCAGAGATCCCCTGCAGCCCCTGGAGGAGCCGGGCTGGAGCTCGGCGATGCCTAAGAGGAGGCTGTAAGCCCGCGGGCAGAGGGGCCCCGCTGGAGCAGCCTGTCCTGGCAGGACTGAGCCCGTGGCACAGTGACCCACGCTGCAGCACTCGGAGGGGGCTGTGCCCAGGGGATGGACTCCGCTCCGAGAAGTTCCTGGAGAAGTCTCGGCCGGGAGAGAGCGCAGGGTGCAGCAGGGAACGACTCCTGTCCCTGAGCAGAGGGAGAAGCCCCGGGGGATGAGCTGAGCATGGCCCCATTCCCTGTCTCCTGCCCTGCCGGGGGAGGAGGTGCAGCTGGGAGCAGGGAGGCGTGGGGAAAGCTGCATTTAAGGCTCTGCACTGACTTCTCCTTCTCCTGCTCCGAGTCTTTGGAGTTTTCTGCCAGAAATCTCTCCCCTGCCCCACCCACCCACAGGGCTTCGGGCAGGTTTCCCTTTTCGGGGGAAATCAAAGCGAAGCACTGATGCGCTAACGAGGGGCAGGAGAAGTGAGGCTCCTGGGCTTCCCGCAGAGGCGGAGGCACGGGAGGCGCAGGGCCGGGAAAGCCGTGGCGGGAGGCGCGGAGAAGTTTGTTTGTGTGGGCAGCTCAATCCCGGCTCGGCCCGGGCCCGTGCCGGGGCTGTTCCTCATCTCCGGCTTTCCCCTCACGCAGCCCGGGGGCGCCGAGAGCGCGGGGCGAGGCGGGGCCGTGCGCAGAGCCCGCCCCGAGCTCGCTGCCATTGGCCGCCGCTGCCGTCAGTCGCGGTTGCGGCGCGCTGATTGGTGGGAGCGGGGCGCGGCGCGGCCCCGGCGGCGGGCTGAGGGCGGCCCCGGCCGCGCAGCGCCGCCATTGGCCGAGCGGCTGTGCGGGCCCGGCAGCGGCGGCAGCGGCCGGAGCGCGGTGAGGCGGCGGCGGCGGAGCTCGGAGGCGGCCCCGGCGCAGGTGGGAGCCGCGCTGGGCTCTGCGGGGGCTCGGGGCTGGCTGCGGGCGGAGGGGGCGGCAGGGGGCTCCGGCGGCTCGCCGGTGCCGTGTCCGGCCCGTGCCGGCCCCGGGCTGAGGGCGCTGCGGGAGCGGCTGCCCGCGGTCTCCTTCCCGCCGGGGCCGGGCAGGAGCCGCTGCCGGAGCAGCGCTGGCTCGGCCCGGCTGCTGTGGGTAGGACAGAGGGGCTGCCCCGCGGCCGGGAGCGGGCGGGGAAATTCCCGTCGCCGGAGGTTCGTGTGCCCGGCGGAGAGCGAGGAGTCCTGTCAAAGTGACTTTATTGCCGAGCAGGGGCAGAGGCCGTGGGGCATTTGCCGTGCGCTCTCTGCCGTGGCTGTAGTCCGCAGCCTCCTTTTTATCCTCATTTTCCCGGCCGCATCTCCCTCTGCCTTTGCCCACCGGCTGAGTTCCTTGGAAGGTTCCGACTTTCCGATGCGCCTGGAGCCTGTCCTCGTTAATGTGCACCCTCCTTTTGTATAACAGCCGATATTTTATGGCTCTGTTAAGTCTTTGTTCTTCTCCTCGAAGTTCGGGAATGTAGCGGGACTTTGAGCAGCTCTCTGGGTCAATTTGTAACATTTATTGGAACTGATGGTTTCTCCCCTTATCTACAAGTGCCCGGCTCTATCTCCTGGCAGATTCACTCCTTGACTCTGTTTTGTCCTTCCCGGGTCCTCTTTGGTTTTGGGATTATTCTCGGTGCCCTCATTCCCTGTCCTTTTGTAGCCGTTTGTGGATCAGGAGGCCTGGCTGCCACCTGCATGCCCTGGCTCAGCTGCTGGATGAGCTGCACTGCCAAGGTGTGGAGCATGGTAAAAAGATGAGAGTTGCTGCAGCACAGAAGAGGAGAAGCAGCATTCGTTTGACCCCTGGTCTGCTGGGGAGCCGGGGAACCGTGTCCCATTCCCATCCTTTCCATGTTTGGACCGATACATAAAGTGCTCTCCTATTTCCTTTGTTATCTTTTTTAGCAGTTTTCTCTTGTCATGTCTTTGCCGACTGCAGATTGAGCCACTTTGTTTCCCCCAGACTCCTGTTTTTTCTGCTCACAGATAATCTGATCCCATCCCCTGGTGAAATGTGTTTCTCATTTCAGTGGCTTGGTCGGCAGGAAGGTCAGGAGCTGGAGCTGTCTGGTTGGTTCTTATTCCGAGGACAGCTTGTAATCTAATGATGCCATTGAAATAATAAATGGGTTCTCTGTGTCCTGATATTAATTGATTCGGGTCCCAGGGGCTGGTCCATGGTGTTGTAGGATTTGTTCTGATGGTCCTTTAATTCTTTTGCCCATTTTTGTGTGTTCCCTCCATCCGGGGCTGCGTCAATTGATTGCTTTTTTCTAATTACTTTATCAAATAGTTGAATTCCAACTGATTTCCTTGAACTTGTTATAGCAACAACCCCAGTGCTCTGATACACCCTGTACAGCACAGGCAGTGACAGCAGGTGTTGGAGTGGGCAGAGGGATGATCCCCCCCTGATTTTAGTGAAGTTTTCCCAACATTCTCCATTTGCTGTTTCCCTTTGCAGCTTCAGCCGTTTCTGTTGCAGAGTCAGAGATCCTCAGCATGGGCTCTGCCTTCAGCTGTGCAGATTCCATCTGTGCAAGCAGGCAGAGCCTGGGGTGAGGGGCAGAGGGAATCAGCCAATTCCTGCCCCAGGCAAGAAGAGCCAGGTACATTGTCCCCACTTTGCCCCAGCAGTGTTAATTTGAATTTCTAAAGCTCCTTCTGGGTGCCTGGAATGCAGCTTCTCTTCCAGAGGAGCTTCAGCAGCCTCACATGTGCCCCCCCCACAACCTGCTGCTTTTTTTTTTTTTCCCCTTCAAATCATCCATTTAATATTTGTGACTTAAAGGGTGACCTTTAAATCTCTTCTATTTTTGCGAAGTACAGCCTAAAGGTGAATGTTGAAAAACCCAGAAAAAAATTTTTGTATCTCTTACAGAAACATACACAAAAAATTCCAAGGCAATTCATTTTTTTTCTACTTCTCCTTGGAGTAAAAATTCATTTTCACATCTCTGACCCAAACATAACCGGCAATATAGAAGAGGGATTATTACAAAAATATACTCTAATTCTCTAAACTTTGCATTGGAACTGCAGGAAAAAGAAAAGCTCCACCAATAGGTTTAGTGTTAGAGTCAAGGCATTCCTTGATTCTGGCCAGGATGTGCAACAGAAATCATTCCATCCCCACACAGCCCGGGTGCGCAAAGAAAATTGTTCCATGACATGTGGGTTTTAGTCTATTTTTCCCAAACTGGATACAGTCTAAATGCATTGGTTTAATGTTCTGTAGTTTCAAGTTGTGCAGTTTTTAGTATTTGGTTTCCAGTTGGACCCGGATTCCTTTGCTTGTGCTGTTAATGAGGTGGGAAGTGCTGGATTTCCTCCTCAGCCTTTTGCAGACCAGGTGTCTGCAGCCCTGCCGGGGGCAGTGTCTGGGGTAGGTGTTGGTTGCTGTTTGCTGCTGGGGTTGATGTTTTGCTGCTGGTCGTTATCTTTGTGGGTATCTTTTGGGCCATTCCCAGTGTGTTGAGGTGTTAAACTCATCTCCACTGAGTGGTGTAACAGCCCTTAACAAAACCTTTAACATTTCTTTCCCCAAGGCCAAGGCAAAGCAAGCCTGAGTAGAGAAATCAAAGGTTAACAATGTTCAAGTCTATGAGCTGGTCTATTTTCCATGGATGCACTGGCAGGCAGGGCAGTGTGTGAGTGAGAGCCAGAGTGGAATTGTCCCGGTGTCTCCCCAGCAGCTGTGGCAGTGCAGGCCCAGAGATCACTGAAGCTGCAGCAGTGGCAGCAAGGGCTGGCCCCGGTGGCTGGAGCTGCCCAGGGAGGGTGGCCAGGCCGAGGATTTCAGCAGAGGAGGTGTGGGCAGCCCAGGGCCTTGCCCCGCTGTGGAGCCCTGGCTGCTGCTGCGCTGCCTTCAGTGCAGGCTCAGGGGGGCCTCCCATCCTCCTGCTGCAGGCGGGAAGTGCAAATCTCCGGGGCTGCAGAGACCTGGAGCCCAGGCTGAGGGGTCCCTCCGTGTTCAGCTGTGCTGGCGGCTGTTTCTGGCCTCGGGGCCCCTTGGCATGGGCCACGCCACTTGGCCACCAGTGGTGCTGCTTTGCACTCCTTAGGCAGAGCCCATGTCCTGCTTGGATGTTGGCAACAGCAAAGTGCCAAGGCAGGCTCTGTGCCAGCCCAGCTTCCTGGGAGAGATTGCACCAGAGACAGGATTCTGGCCACAGACTGCTTTAAATGTGCATCCCTTATCTGCACCCTGCACTAGGTGCAGAATTACCAGGTAAGGAATTCCGAGATCAATTGGAAGGGAGAGAATCGAATATCTGTCCTGGGTCTGGCTCTTCTTACCCAAGCCAATGGCAAAAGCCGTACCCATGGCATCTTGATCTCTATCCCAGTTTCCAAAGGTGTTTCTTTCTTTCCCCATTTATTCTTTGTACCCAGCCTGAGCTGTGGGGGTGCCAGGGATTATGGAGGTCCCATTTGTATTCCTAAAGCTGCCATAACCCCCTGGAGGATCTCTCCTCCAAAATTAGTTCTGCTCTCTGAGTCTATGGCTTCCACAATCCCTTTTATTGGAATTATGTCTTTTAGAAATATCTTAATAAGTGATCCAGTGGTTGCTGAGCAGTCAGAATTGCTTTTGCCCCCCTGTTAGGTGAGATGGTGTCACCAGAAGATATTGAAGCCTTCCTGCTCAGGGCATTTCAGTGCCAGGCTCTTACAAGCACACACAGCTGTGCCGGTTGAGCTGACCATGGGGGTAACCTGCACTTTGTCTGATTCCCTTTCCTCAATAACAGCGTGTCTTGGAACACTTTTCCCTTCTGCTGCCCTTGAAGAGCCATCCACAAAGACATTTTCTGCCTCAGGCCAGGCAATGTCTCCTGAATCTCCCCCAGGCTGGGTCTGGAGCTGTGTCACTTGAATGCAGTGCTGGGTTTCTTCCCAGCCCCTCTGTGGGCTGTTCAAACAGGAGGCTGGGTTAAACCCTTCCCCTGTGCTCAGTTCTGGATCCTCCTGTGCCACTGAACAAGTTTCACACTGTAATAACCGAGCACTGCTCATCCACTGTGAGGCTCTTTTGGTTATCAAAGCTTGAACTTGATGGCAGACTGGAACAGTCGGAGATCCTGTTGTCATCAGGTTTTGGGCCTTGGTTCCCGTTGAAGCTGTGGCTGCACAATTTTGCAGCCAATGAGGCCACTGTGGCCACTGGGTGAAACATTTTGGCCCAAGGATTCCTTTGGCATGGCCCCGTTGAACATTCACCTACAATTCGAATTTCTTTTCTGAGTCTGGAAGAGCCCCAGCTGAGGCATCAATATTTTTGGTTGTTCATTTTCTCAAGTTTTGCTCACTTTCTCCTGTCCATACCACAGCATGGAGGCTGTCTGGGGTTAAAAAGTCCTACAATGTTCTGGCTGGAACTTAGAATCCTCAATCCACATTGTGTATTTGTGTTTTAATTCTCAGAATTGTTGCAGCTCGTTTTGGTCTTTTCCTTATTTTAGTTTACTTCTTTACATCTGAAATTGCCTAGACTCTCTCTGGGTCAATCCTTCAGTCAAATTATGTCCCATATATTTAACCTTTTTCTCCACCATTTGCAATTTTTTTTCAAATACTCAATATATGACTTTTAGCCAGAAAATTCAGCCATTTCAGAGGGGCTTTGTCTACCACTTGTTCTTGTCCTCCTCATTGGAACCATCTGATTCCCTGACTGGCAGGATAGGAGTGCTGTAGGGAGACATCCCTGGCTCCAAAAGCCCTGCCTTTAGCAGGGACTCCATACCAGGCTGTGAGCCCTTCCTTCCCTCCCCTGGAACAGGGTGTTGCTTTTAGACACCACTTGTCCTGGTTGCTTCCAAGTAATTTGGAGAGGCTCCACATCAAATTTTCCGTCTTTCCATGGGGCTGCCCACACCTCTGGTTCCTTTCAGCATTGGCCTTCCCAGACATTTGACACAAAGGTACAGCAGCAATAGCCTCTGTATCACCTTTTACAATATTACAATACCACCATCAAATTCCTTCCTAGTTAATAACAATCAGAGTAGGAAGAAAAAGAAATTAGTTTATTTCAAACCTATCCTCTTCAGCTCCTAATAGTGATTGAACAAATGACACCAGCTCAGCTTTCCCATTTATTCCCTTAATAATTAAACATTCCTTTACAATTTTCCCCCCTTAGGTGTAAGATTCCGAGTGGATGGAGAGGCCCCTGTGTCCATCAGGAGAGGCCTCCTCTGGATGCAGATACAGCCTGAATGTTCTTCAGGGCTCCAGTGTGGTGGGTCCCCGGTGGGATGAGAGCTCAGAGAGCCCTGCCAATCCATGTCCATGCAGGGGTGGACTTGCTCCTGCTGAGGGTGCTGCTGTCTGTGCTTGCAGTGTCCTTGTGGGCTGCAGCTGGAGCCCTGACTCCTTCCCAGGGGCTGTTTGGGTGGGCTCTGCCCTGGCCAGGAGGGCAATGCCTCTGCCAGGTGCTTGTGGCCGACCCCGTCATGGCCTGGGTGCTGGGGCCCCCTTGGGCCCTGGGGTTGATCCCTCAGGGGCTGTGGGAACTCTGCCGTGGCCTTTGCCTTCAGCTTGGCCTTTTGCTCATCCCTTCTTGCCTTCAGCTGCTGTGCCTTTGTGCCCAAGTGCTGCAGGGCTTCTTGTGCCACTCCTGCAGCCCTGGTCACTGCCTGTGGGTGCTCATCCTCTGAGAGCTGCTGAGCTTTCTGCAAAACCTTTCCTTTCTGCAGGGACCCAAAGCAAATCCTGAACAGCAAATCCTGATCCTTCATGTGCACTCTGCATTTCCCAGCTGTTCCTTTGTGTTCCCCCTTGTGCTCAGGGTCCCTGCCCAGCCCGTGTGGCAGAGCCGGTGCCTGTCCTGCCGCAGTGTCCAAAGGCGGCCCCCCCGGCGGGCAGGGCCGGCAGCTCCCCGGGGCCGGGCAGCGGCCGGGGCGTCCCGCAGCCTCCTGGGGGCCGGGGGCCACTGCCGGCCCTGCCCGGGGCTGGTGGGGTCAGGCAGCGCCCGGCGCTGAGCCCCGGCTGCCCCACAGCCCCGGCCCGGCCCCGCAGCTCCCCACAGGCCCCAGCCCGTGCTCCCGGTGCCGCACCTCTGCGCCCGGTGCTGCCGCTGCCACCGCAGAGAAACCCCTGCCATCCTGACCTCCTGCTTTTCCTCTCCTGGAAACCGGGGATGGAAGGATCTGGATCAGCTGGCAAATTTCGAGAATAAGACCCTGCTGAAAATCATCCCAATCCTGAGTATTTTTCTCCTTCTCCTCTTTTCCGTCATCCTTTTTATTACCACATAGATTCCTCCTGCTGCCTCTTGCTGTATTGATATTGCTGCACACTCCCCTTCACCTGATCCCTTCCCAGCACACCAACACCCTCCATTCCCTTGTTTTCCAAATGCCTTCTCAATTTCCCTTATTTCCTCCCTGGGTGTCCATGTCCTTAATTATCTCTGGGGGAATGTGCAAACTACCTCAGCATTCTCCCAAGGGACCCTTCAGAGACATTTTGGGATCATCATCCCTTTGGCCAGGACTCCTCCTTGGCTTTCCCTTTTCTCCCCTCCATGGGTGCCCTGCCATGTTCACTCCCCGAGGATCCCAGGGCACTCACTGATGAGATTTTCAGTGCTCTCTCCCTGCTGACTCTTCACAGACCCCCTGATGTGTCACTCGTCTGTCTCCTGGTCACTCCCGGGTCCCCAATCAATCCCCGGTGCCGCCACCAGCCAAGGGAGCCGATCACCCAAAGTGGGTGAGGCACCTTCAGCTGCACTCCCTGCCCGCCGCCCCGGACAGTGTTGGAGGACACAGCCTCCTTTTCATCCTAATTCTCCTGGCCACATCTTCCTCTCCCTTTCCGCATTGACTGAAGTACTTGAGAGGTACAGACTTCCCAATCCACCTACTACATACTCCCATAATATGCTCCCTGTTTTTATATAGCAAATGATATTCATGGCTCTGTTAAGTCTTTGTTTTTCTTCTGGAACTTCTGAGCAGGACCTTGGCTGAGGAGCAGTCTGTGTCATCAGTTAATAACATTTTCTGAGACAGATTGTGTCTGCTGTCACTTCCTTCTGTACAGGTCCCTGGCCCTATCTCCGAGCAGACTCACAGCATCTGTTTGTAAAGACACTTTCCTGTGGTTCCTTCCATGGGGTCCCCCGTTTGTGGGACATCCCCCCTGGAGCAGGGTGTCCCCTCTGTGCTGCAGCCCCAGGGCTCGGGCAGAGCTCAGCCAATCAGAGCCCGCGGCGCTGATGACTCACCAGTTGCCAGGCAGACTCGCAGCTCCCCGCGTTCCCCACCTGGACCCACCTGCGCCCCCCCTCGGCCCCATGGCCCCGCGAGGGGAATTTGGGGAGGTGGGAGTGGGGCAGCGCCAAGGCCGGGCCCCCCCGCGCTGTCCTGGCGGGAGCGGCTGCAGTGGGGACCGAGTGCGGGCGGGAGCGGCCGAGAGCCCAGCGCTGCCCCAGCCCGACCTGCCCCAGCTCCATCCCTGCCCCTGCGCTGGGATGCTGTGGGGCTGGGGGGAAGAGGGAGCCGGCAGTGGGTGCTGGGCCTGGGGGCAGGAGGAGAAAGGAAGGAGAAGCAGGCTTGAGGAACAGAATGGTCAAAAGATGCAAGTGGCAGGAGAGGGTGGGATTGTTCAGAAGGAGGAATAATAGCAGGAGGAAGAGGAGTGTGAGGAAGAGTAGAGACACAGGAGGAGGAGGAGGAGGAGAAAGAGGAAGCAGCAGAAGGTTCCACCAGTCCTTATAGGTGCAGCCTCCCCCCAGCCCCAGGAGCGCTGCTCCCCCCACATGCAGCAGGTGACTGTGGAGGGGGATTCACGATTTTCACAGGGTGAATCTTGGTGTTTCTGATCTTTCTTGGGCTAAATGTTGATGCTTTGGTTTTATGTGGCAGCTGAATCTTTATGTTTTGGAGGTTTTTGCTGAGTTGTGATGTTTGGGGAGTTTTTGTTCTGTGTCTTGATGCTTGCAGGAATTTTGGGCTAAATCTTGGTGCTTTGTAGGTTCTTACAGATAAAAGATTCCGAATGACTTCCTGAGATGAACTTGGGTAAGGAGGAACCTCCAGTCCAAGGTGCACTCCTCTTGTTTTTTTCCCCAAACCAGGATTTTTCATTCCCTGGACATGGCTGGATGGAGGAGAAGGAAAAGCCCCAGAGGTGCTGCAGGAGGAGGAGCTGCAAACCCAGCCCAGGGAGCTGCAGGGAGGAAAGAGCCCCCCTGAGCCAGGAAGGAGGGCGGAGATCCAGGCGGAGCTCGGAGCTGGTGGAGAAGCCTCATGGCAGGGAGAAGCCCCACAAGTGCTTGGAATGTGGGAAGGGTTTCAGGTGGAGCTACCACCTGATCTGGCACCAGAGGATCCACACAGGGGAGAGGCCCTACGAGTGTGGGAAGTGTGGGAAGAGCTTCTCACAGAGCTCAACCTTGACCCAGCACCAACGGGGGCACCACTAAGGGAAGCCCTGTGAGTGCCCCGAGTGAGGAAAGCGAGTGGGGGAAGAGCTTGGTGTGAGGGAAGAGAGTGAGGGAAGAGCTTGGTGCGCTGCTGCAGCTCCATCCCCCATGGGAGGATCCGGGCTGGATGATCCCCAGTGACCCCCGTTGGGCAGAGCCCTGGTGTCCCCGTATGGGGAATAAAACAGAGAGTAAAGCAATGGAGCTGATAAAGGGGCCCGATATCTGAGGCCTGACTGAGCAGAAACTGTGGGAGACAGAGACACAGTTTCAGTCTCCCTGGGCAAGAAGTGACCAAACAACATGGTGTGAGACTTTGTGATAAGATAAATGTTCCCACGTGACCTTATGTCACAAAGAATGTGTAACCAATGGGAAATTGTTACCAAAAACAGAGCCCTCTATAAGCACCATACAAGTAAATCCCTGTATAAACACCTGGTACACACAATAAAATTGTCTGTGGTCTAAACTCGGATGTCCCCGTCTCTCCATGGTGGATAACCCTGTTGTGGGTGATCCCCGTTGGGTGGGGGAAGGTGCTGGAGGGATTTCTTTCCCTTCTCCTGGTGCTGCCGTGGTTTGGTTGGTAATAAATTCCCTCCTGTGTCCAGGCCGGGTCTGTTGTCCCCGTGCCGGATTTGCTGCGGGATCTCTCCCGCTCCTTGCCCCCCCCCAGGACCCCTCGGTTCCATTTTCTGTCCCCGCTCCGGGAGCGGCGGAGCCTCGGCAATCGGTGCCCGGAAGCGCCGGGAGCCGAGGGGAGCGCGGCGCTGCCGAGCCCGCGCTGCTCCGGGCCGGTGCTGCCCGTGGGCGAGGGGCGGCAGCGGGGCCGTGCTGGGGGCACGGCTGGGGCCGGGAGCCGCCCCGGCTGCGGGCGCGAAGCTCTCGGGTGAGCGGGGGGCGGGAGGCGGTGGCACACGGGGGAGAAGGGGGAAAAGGGGCGGTGAGAGCCCGAAATTGCACGGTGAGGAGGAGGGGACCCCGAACGGCAGAGCGGGAGGGGCTGAGGATTGGGGGCAGGTGAGGAAGGGCCGGGAGAGGATGAGATAGTTGGGAAAAGGGGAGGGTAGGACCCCAGAAATAAGCGGGAGGGGGCACTGGGCTTCTGGGAAATTGTGTTTAAAAGGTTGAGAAAGAGGAAAAGGAGTAAATGGGGACCCCAAAACTCATCTGCGGAGAGGCTGGGGGTGGGAAGGGAGAGGATGTGGAAGGGGAAATGGAGAAAACGTGGAAAAGAGGAAGTGGCAGTGTGGGCAGGAGGGATCCATGGCGGCCCTGGGGCACAGTAGGTGCGGAGTGGGGATCCGGGGTGGATCCCGGAGCTCTGGGGGTGCTGGGAGGCACCCCCGGGCCTGTGTCCTGCACACACAGGGGTGTTCCAGTACATGGGAAACTCCGAGTGTCACTTCCTGAACGGCACGGAGAAGGTGAGGTGCCTGAGGAGGTTCACCTACAGTCGGGAGCAACACGCGATGCTCGACAGTGACGTGGGGCACTTTTTGGGGCTCACCCCTTATGGGGAGACAGCAGAAAGGTACTGGAACAGCGACCCACACGTTATGGAGCAAAGAAGGACTGCGGTGGGCTGGCTCTGCCGTACAACTACGAGTATCTCAGCCCATTCCTCACGGAGCGCCGAGGTGAGCGTGGGGCAGAGCGTGTGCCCTCGAGCCCTGCTCTGGCAATGACCCTGAGGCCCCTCAAAACCTCCGTGGGAATCGCCCCAGAGCCCTCAGCCCTCCTTGTGCCCATCCCCGAGACCTTCTGTCCCTGCCACTGACCCCCGTGGCTCTCCCAGTCCATCCCAGTCTCTCCCAGTGCCTCCCGGCTGTCCATCTCAGCCTGGCGTGGCGCTGCCGCCCCTCAGCCAATCAGAGCGCGAGTCTCTGATGACTCATCAGTTGCCAGGCAGACCCGCAGCGCCGCGTGCCCCGCACTGGACTCGGCCTCCCAGTGCCGCGCGCTTCATTCCCAGTTCCTCCCAGTGCCGCCCCAGTCCCTCCCACTCCTTCCCAGCCCATTCCCAGTTCCTCCCCAGTTCACTCCGAGACCTCCACTCTCTCCCAGTGTCCCCCATCTCTCTGAGTATCATCCCAGTCTTTCCCAGCCCATTCCCAGTCCCTCCCAGTCCATTCCCAGTCTGCCCCACGGCCACACCACCCCTCCCCTCTCTCTCCCAGTTCCCCACGGCTGATCCCAGTGTGTCCCCGCGCTCTCCCAGTGACCCCCAGCGTGTCCATCTCGCTGGTGCCCTCGAGCTCCCAGCCCGGGCCCGGACGCCTGCTCTGCTCCCAGGTGGATTTCTACCCTGCCCACACCCAACTGAGGTGGTTCCAGGGCCAGCAGGAGCTCTCTGTGGGGGACACTGATGTGGTCCCCAACGGGGACTGGATCCACCAGCTCCTGGTGCTGCTGGAAACCTCCCCACTCTCACCACGGGCTCACATCCACCTGCCAGGTAGAGCCCGTCAGACTAGAGCACCCCCTGAGCTGGCACTGGCGTACAGGGGAGAAATTGGGGGTGCTGGGAGAGGCACTGGGATGTGCTGGGAGCAACTGGGAGGGAGTTGGAGAGAGCCTGGTTTCAACTGGGAGAGGAGGCTGTGGCTTTGGAGGGGCTATGAAGGGGTTTGAAGGATACTGGGTTTTGGGAGGGTCCAGTGTCCCCCCAGCCCTGCTGTCACTCTGCCCCTGCCCCCTGCCCCCAGTGTTCCCAGTAAAGCTTCCCAGTTAAACCCAGCCCAGTTCATGGGGGCACTGGGGAGGGACTTGGGGGGACCCCACGGCGGGGCCGGCACTGGGCAGGGAGGGCGGGTCCAGGTGGGGAACACTGCCTGCTGCGGGTCTGCCCGGCAACTGGTGAGTCATCAGCCCCGCTCGCTCTCATTGGCTGACTCTTCTCCACCGCGTTCTCTCATTGGCTGAGGAGAGGCCCGGCAGTGCAGAGAAGGAACGGGAGAGATCCCGCCCCGAGCACCGGCACGGGGACAACAGACCCAGCCTGGGCACAGGGAGGGAATTTATTACCAACCAAACCACGGCAGCACCAGGAGAAGGGAAAGAAATCCCTCCAGCACCTTCCCCCACCCAACGGGGATCACCCACAACAGGGTTATCCACCATGGAGAGACGGGGACATACGAGTTTAGACCAAAGCCAATTTTATTGAGTGTAGCAGGTGTTTATACAGGGATTTACTTGTATGGTGCTTATATAGGGCTCTGTTTTTGGTAACAATTTCTCATTCGTTACACATTCTTCGAGACATCCAGTAACCTGGGAACATTTATCTTATCACAAAGACTCACACCATTTTTTCTGGTCACTTCTTGCCCAGGGAGACTTAAACTGTGTCTGTGTCTCCCACAGTTTCTGCTCAGTCAGGCCTCAGATATCGGGCCCCTTTATCAGCTCCATTGCTTTACTCTCTGTTTTATTCCCCATACGGGGGCACCAGGGCTCTGCCCAACGGGGGTCACTGGGGATCATCCAGCCCGGATCCTCCCATGGGGGATGGAGCTGCAGCAGCGCACCAAGCTCTTCCTGCACTCTCTTCCCTCACTCCAAGCTCTTCCTGCACTCTCTTCCCTCACTCCAAGCTCTTCCCTCGCTCTCTTCCCTCACTCCAAGCTCTCCCCTCACTCCAAGCTCTTCCCTCACTCCAAGCTCTTCCCTCACTCCAAGCTCTTCCCTCACTCGGGGCACTCACAGGGCTTCCCTTAGTGGTGCCTCCGTTGGTGCTGGGTCAAGTGAAAGCTCCTGGAGAAACTCTTCCCACACTTCCCACACTCGTAGGGCCTCTCCCCGGTGTGGATGCGCCGGTGCACGGTGAGGTGGGAGTTGTGCTTGAAGCCCTTCCCACAGTCGGGGCAGCGGTAGGGCCTCTCCTCTGTGTGAATCCGCTCATGCTTGAGGACATCGGAGCTGGTCTGAAACCTCTTCCCACACTGGGGACACTCGTAGGGCCTCTCCCCAGTGTGGATGTGTTGGTGTATTCTCAAGGCAGAGCTCCACCCAAAGCTCTTCCCACATTCCAAGCACTCGTAGGGCCGTTCCCCAGTGTGGATAACCTGGTGCTGGATCAGGCTAGACCTGTCTTTGAAGCTCTTCCCACACTTCCCACACTCGTAGGGCCTCTCCCCGGTGTGGATGCGCCGGTGCACGGTGAGGCTGGAGTTGTGCTTGAAGCCCTTCCCGCAGTCGGGGCAGAGGAAGGGCCTCTCCTCTGTGTGAATCCGCTCATGTAGAAGGACATGGGAGCTTCTATGAAACCTCTTCCCACACTCCCCACACTCATAGGGCCGTTCCCCAGTGTGGATCCTCTGGTGCTCGATCAGGTTGGATCTCCACCTGAAACCCTTCCCACATTCCAAGCACTTGTGGGGCTTCTCCCTGGCATGAGGCTTCTCCACCAGCTCCCAGCTCTGTCTGGATCTCTGCCCGCCTTCCTGGCTCAGGGGGGCTCTTTCCTCCCCGCAGCTCCCTGGGCTGGGTTTGCAGCTCCTCCTCCTGCAGCATCTCCGTGACTTTCCCTCCTCCTCCATCCAGCCACGCCCTGGCAATGACAAATCCTGATTTGGGGAAAAAACAAGAGAAGAGCTCCTTGGACTGGAGGTTCCTCCTTGCCCAAGTTCATCTCAGGAAGTCATTGGGAATCTTGTGTCTGTAAGAACCTCCAAAGCACCAAGATTCAGCCCAAAAATCCTGTAAACTTCCAAGACACAGAACAAAAACACCCCAAACATCAAAAGCCAGCAAAAACCTCCTCCAAAAGATAAAGATTCAGCTGCCACATAAAACCAAAGCATCAACATTTAATCCAAGAAAGCTCAGAAACACCAAGAATCACCCCGTGAAAATCTTGGATCCCCCTCCACAGTCACCTGCTGCATGTGGGGGGAGCAGCGCTCCTGGGGCTGGGGGGAGGCTGCAGACACAGGGAGGGGTGGAACCTTCTGCTGCTTCCTCTTTCTGCTCCTCCTCCTCCTCCTGTGTCTCTCCTCTTCCTCACACTCCTCTTCCTCCTGCTATTCCTCCTTCTCCTGCACAATCCCACCTTCTCCTGCCATGTCCATCGTTTGACCATTCTGTTCCTCAAGCCTGCTTCTCCTTCCCTTCTCCTCCTGCCCCCAGGCCCAGCACCCACTGCCGGCTCCCTCTTCCCCCCCACACCCACAGCATCCCAGCGCAGGGGCAGGGATGGAGCTGGGGCAGGTCGGGCTGGGGCAGCGCTGGGCTCTCGGCCGCTCCCGCCCGCACTCGGTCCCCACTGCAGCCGCTCCCGCCAGGACAGCGCGGGGGGGCCCGGCCTTGGCGCTGCCCCACTCCCACCTCCCCAAATTCCCCTCGCGGGGCCATGGGGCCGAGGGGGGGCGCAGGTGGGTCCAGGTGGGGAATGCTGAGATAATTTCAAGAGTGGGTCCCCAAGAAGAAGAATTGGAATTTGTGGTAGACACAGGGGCAGAAAGAACCTTTCTGTTAAATATTCTAAAAGGTTATAGTGTAAGCAAAGATACCGTAATAGTAACAGGAGCAAAAGGAGAGAGTTTCACAGTACCCGTTATTAAAAATGTGGTAATAGAGGGAGAAACTAAATTTTGGATGAGGGATGTTTTCTTGGTCCCAGGGGCAGGTAGCAATTTATTGGGACAAGATTTACAGGTGAAATTAGGAATAGGGGTTGTTCCAGAAGATGGGAAGATGACAGCTAGACTTTTAAAACTAGGCCAGGAGGATGGAAGAAGAATTAACAAGGAAGTTTGGGCTGGGGAGGGAAATAGGGGAAGATTAAATATTGACCCCATAAAGATTACAACTGAGGAAAAAAAATTGTCCCATACATGTATGGCAGTATCCTGTATCTTTAGAAGGACGGGAATGTTTAAAGCCAGTAATAGAAGGACTAACAAAGGATGGGACATTAGAACCTTGTATGTCTCCCCATAATACCCCAATACTCCCAGTAAAGAAGCCTGATGGGAGCTATAGACTGGTACAAGCCTTAAGGGAGGTTAACAAAGGAACTCAGACCCGCTATCCAGTGGTACCAAATCCTTATACTCTTTTAAGTAAAGTTCCTCCCCAGCATCAGTGGTTTAGTGTAGTGGACCTTAAAGATGCCTTTTGGGCTTGCCCATTAGCCCAGGAGAGCAAGTTATCTTTGCTTTTGAATGGAAGGACCCACTAACTGGAGAAAACAGCAATTAAGATGGACAAAACGACCACAGGGGCTTACAGAATCCCCAAACTTATTTGGACAAGCTTTAGAAACAATACTACAAACTTTCCCCACTCCCCCTGAAATATAAATTATCCAATAAGTGGATAATCTTTTACTTTCTGGGGAAGCTGAAGCTGGAGAGGCTACTATAAAGCTTTTGAATTTTCTTGGGGAAAAAGGATTAAGGGTATCAAAAGGGAAGCTGCAATTTGTAGAATCAGAGGTAAAATATCTTGGACACTTGCTTAGTAAGGGTAGTTGGAAGCTCAACCCAGACTGAAACACAGGGATTCTATCCCTTCCCCCTCCCTCTTCAAAGGGGGAAATCAGAAAGATACTCAGATTATTGGGATATTATAGATTGTGGATTGAAGGAAATACACAGGCAGTAAAATTTTCGAATAAAAAAAACTGACAGAGGGAGATGATATAAAATGGATCAAAAAGGGTAATGAAAAACTAAGAAAAAAGAAGTAAAAACTAGCCCCAATATCAACTTTAAGCTTACCTTCACTAGCAACACTCTTTCATTTGTATGTAAATGAAAAAAAGGGGGTAGCTCATAGGGTTTTGTTTCAAGAGTGGGGAGGAGTAAAGAGACCTGTGGCTTATTTATCAAAGATGTGGGATCCAGTAAATCAAGGCTGGCCAGTGTGTACTCAAGCTATAGCAGCTACTGCAATCCTAGTAGAGGAAAGTCATAAACTGACTTCTAGAGGTAAATTAATTGTAATTGTGTGCACACCTCATGCAGTACTAAATTTCTTCCAATTTGCTTTGTGATTTTTATCTTGAAATACATAACTTACTGTACTCTAGGATTGAAAAACTAGTTTACAGCTGTGACATAGCAAAACCTGCTATTAATTTGAGTCAATGCAGGCTGTTCAATCAACTGTTCTCAGTGTGTAAAGTTAAACTAAAGGTAACACCAACTGCTTGGTAGGTCAATGAGAAACAATTTTCCTTCCAACCAGTCCTTTTTCATGTACCCAAATGTGTTTTGCTTTCTTAGTTTTTTTGTTTTGTTTGTTTGCTAGTTTTTCTGGAAGTGCTAACTACTTGCAGTGTATCTAGAACAGCAAATAAAATTGTGCATACAAAACACTTGTAAAAAAATAGGGCTCATTTTTTCCCACAATGGGAGGTGGCTACATATAGAAAAGGGAAACTACAAAGCTAAATGAAGAAAAAGTTTCAGTATCTTCTAATGTAAACAATTTGTTACTTCCAGCATCACAGTGGGTGTGTGACACACACATATGAAAAAGATGGTGAGGGAGATCTCTGTTTACTACAGTTTCCTATTTCTTGAATGAGTTAGAGAGCTATGAAGCAATTGTGATTCCTTGTGTGGATTACCCAGGCCTGCAGGGAGGGCTTGGCCATGGTTCCCTCTGTGCTGCAGGCAGCCCTGCAGCGTGGCAGCAGTGGCTTGCCTCTGGTGAGTTTGCAGGCAGGGTGCTCCAGCACTGCAGTGCCCAGGGGCAGTTTCCTACTTTGACAGCAAAGCTTAAATTCAAGAGTGCCTCTTCCCATCCAGTTATTGTTTGTACTGTAAGAACCTCTTCAGAGAGTGTCTCCTGGCAGTCAAAAAGAGAGTATTGCAGAGATAAATTCCTTACTTGCTGTCTCCCCCACTGTATCCACATTTTGTCTATTCCCTCTTCAAATTATAGATTTGTAAAACTCATGCTCTGTGTCCTCAGATGCCCTTCCCAAATCAAACCTTGGCTTCTTTGCAAATTATATTGCACTAACAAGGATTGCCTTAAATTTTTTATTGCAGGCAAGATCACTTCAGAAGTAAGTTTTTGTTTACCTTGTTCCTACAACCCTTTCAAGCTTGTGAATGGAAAATTGTGACAGCAAAATAAGTCTTTAGTTTTAGCACTGTCAGCTGTGGGTAGCTGGTAGCCCTTGGTGGAGGGTACCGTGAATTAAAGGCCTGCAGAACACACATAACAAAAGTAATTAAATTTGTAAGGAAGTTGAAAAAGGAGGGAGAGGTGATTGGCAGACTCACCTCTCCAGGATGTAGGACTAATGTTAGAAAGTGGACTGATATTGGAATGTGGATGTTGAAATGTGAAGAGAGAAAAAGAGAGCGAAAGAGAGAGAAAGGGAGAAGAGAGAAGAAGAGAGAAGAAGAAAGAGAGAAGAAGAGAGAAGAAGAGAGAAGAAGAAAGAGAGAAGAGAGAAGAAGAAAGAGAGAAGAAGAGAGAAGAAGAGAAAAAGAGAGAAAAAGAGAGAAGAAGAGAGAAAAAGAGAAAAAGAGAGAAAGAGAGAAGAGAGAAAAAGAGAGAAGAAGAAAGAAAAAGAGAGAAAAAGAGAGAGAAAGGGAAACAGAGAGAAAGAGAAAGAGGGAGAGCGAAATATGCCCCAAAGTCCCCATACTGTAGCTATCTGTAAGTTCTCCCTCATTCCTGCTAGACAGACTGACAACAAGGGGAGGGGAGTGAGGAAGTACAGACAAAGGCAAAGCTGTGAAAAAGAGGGAGAGCGGGACCACCAATAGAGATAAGATCAAAGCAGAGATAGCTGACTCTCACAATGTGCTTTATTTTTTTAAACAAGACTTCTTTTTTTTCCTTCTGATTTTTGTTGTTAAGGAAAGGAGGCTTTTGTTCTGAAGAATGGGTCTGTAAGACTAAAACAGTTGGATGTCGCCTAAAAAGCAAAAAACCAAGAGATGTGATACATCTTGTGTTAAATTTGGGCTAGTCTTTTTTTTATTTAACTAATTATAGCTCACAAGAAGAAGAATTGGCCTCTGCAGCAATTAGCACAGATGGATACAAGAAGAAGAAGCAGCTATAGAAAAAGTTTTTAGTTAAACCCAGAAAGTTTTGAAGAAAATTAATGGTGAAAGTTAATGCAGTATTGTTTTTCTTTTCTTTTAACACTGTGTTATTAAGAAGTCCTTTCCAGGTACTACTAAAGCAGCAATTCCAACCATGGAAAAGAGGGTGAATTCATGCCAGCAAAATAAAAGAATTTGTGAAGAAACGTGAGGAATGGACTATCACATCTAAACCAGGTGATACCAAATTAACTTTCACCCAGGACTGGGTGGTAATGGTTTAGGAAGACCCAAATGATCCAAGGCAGGTACAAAGAATAACACCTAACTGAGAAATAAGGCAAAGCTTGCATCACTGGTTCTAAGCCCTGCCTGAATAAGCCCTGAGACGCCTCCGACACCTCCTTGGCAGAGGAACACTGCCACTTCAAACAGGAGGATCGGGAGTGTTTGAGTCAAAGAGTTCTTATAGTCTGGCCTTAGCCTGTGGCTTGTACAGGGAAGAAGGGAAATTGCCATTAATACTATGCTGTATACTTTATTTGATTCATCCCCATATTGGACATGGCAGCTGGGTTATAAGTGAATGTTTAAATTATGAGAATAATTGGCATTGTAGCTCACAAAATCTATGTTCTTGTGGCAAGAAGTATTGAGTACTGAATCAATCCCCTATACAGAAAGACCTCAAAAACTGAAGTAATAAATTGCTTTTGTAGATGGGGATTATCAATGCCTGTGGACTGAGAGATACCTGAGGAATGGTGGAAAACCACAGTTAAAAGGTGTCAAAAACAATTTGCCTGGAAATGAGTAAAAAAGGAGTGACAAGGGAAACAGAGGGCAAGCCTGGATTGAGCACTGCACTCACCAGCGAGAAGATCACACGTACCTGCTGTGGGCAGCAGCCCCACAGGCAGGGGAGGTGGGGGTATAAGCCAAGCCAGACCTCTGTCATTCCTGTTTCTGTCTCTCATTTGTTGTCTTTTCCCTTCTGAGATAGCAGCAAGATCGTGTCACAAATGCTACAGAAAGTATCACATGGAAAGAAACCAAAGTTCCTTTTTGTTACACACACCCATGTCAACAGGCACTGTTATAACCCATCCAAATCAAGTACCTGCAGGAAAAAGGGGGAAAATTATCACATACAAAGAACTTAGGAAAAAGTAGTAATACTTGGGGCATGGAATGTCCAAAAGGAGAGAGATGGATTTGTTTTACATTTGATCTTAGAAATATAGTCCAAGATTCGGTAAAGAGACAGTTAGTAAAAAAAAAGGTAAAACAAGCACAGCAGTCTAGCTCTGTGTTAACCCCAAATTATATCCTCAGTCATATTAAATTACTCCAAGCAGTTATAGAGAAGATAATAAACAAAGCTGCTCAGGCATTGGAATTAATATGGAGTCTGCAAAGCCAAACATCACCTGCAGTGCATTAAAATAGGTTGGCTTTACGCTATTTATTGGCTAAAGAATGGGGTGTACAGATTGTTGAAAATAGATGGCAATGAGGATGTCATCCTGGAAAAAACAAAGGATATCAGAAAAAAATTATGACCCAGGTATCAGTCCAAAAATGGGAAAATAACGTTAAAAACTAGCAGGTGGGGTAATGTATTGAAAATGGGATGGTGGAAGAAATTAGGATTCTTCCTTTTATGTGTTACAAGTGTTTTGATATTTCTTCTTTGTTTAATCCCATGTTTTATTTGATTACCAACAGAGTCCAAAGAATGCAAGAGGACAGGAAATATTCTTTATAAATCATTTGGCTTGAGCAGTAAGAGGTGGGATTGTGAAAAATGCATATTTATGATTGGCTTTTCGCAAATGTTACAATGAATATTATACGTGTCATGTTAGAAAGTTATGCAGTATTAATTCCCTTACATATTGTGTTAAGTGTAGTTTTAGGTTACAACATAATGTTAAAATAGAGACAATGTATGTGGGGCGAGTTTTCTTTTTAGGAATGAGATGCTCCCTTCGAAGAACACCTAAATCTTCCAAAGGAGAGGAATTTATGGCTTCTTATCAGGAGAAGCTAATTTCTTCAGGCCTTGCTCAGACTGGAGGATGCCGTGGGGATTAAAAAAATAGCTGACATACAACAGACAAGAGTTTCTTGTTTTAAATAAAATGTATGCATAACCATGAAGGATATAAGAATATGCAACAGTGTATTTTTTTAGGGGCGATTCCTTTATTCACAAGGTATGCTTGTTATGGCTTAAATGCCCAAGAGAGCATCCAGACATCTGTAAGTCTTTGCTTTTTAATGTCTTGCAATTGTCCTAACTCTAAATTTTTATTAGTCTAATTGTATTCCTACTTTTATAACCATTTTACTAGTATTAAACTTCTAACATTTTAAAAACCAAGTGACTGGCGTTTCTCACAAAATCAAATAAGGAGACAGAGAACCCATTTATCATTTCAATGGCATCATTAGATTACAAGCTGTCCTCCGAATAAGAACCAACCAGACAGCTCCAGCTCCTGACCTTCCTGCCGACCAAGCCACTGAAACGAGGAACACAACATTTCACCAGGGGATGGGATCAGATTATCTCTTAGCAGAAAAAGCAGGAGTTTGTGGAAAACTAAATTACTCAAACTGCTGTTGGCAAAGAGATGACAAAGGAAAAGTGCTGAAAAAGATAAGAAAGGAAATAGGAGAGCAGTTTATGTATTGGTCCAAACATGGAAAGGATGGGAATAGGACACGCTTTCGTGGCTTCCTGGCACACCAGGGTTTAAACGAATGCTGCTTCTCCTCTTCTGTGCTGCAGCAACTCTCATCTTTGTACCATGCTCCACACCTTGGCAGTGCAGCTCATCCAGCAGCTGAGCCAGGGCATGCAGGTGGCAGCCAGGCCTCCTGATCCACAAACGGCGACCAAAGGACAGGGAATGAGGGCACCGAGAATAATCCCAAAACCAAAGAGGACCCGGGAAGGACAAAACAGAGTCAAGGAGTGAATCTGCCTGGAGATCGGGTCGGGCACCTGTAGATAAGGGGAGAAACCATCAGTTCCAATAAATGGTACAAATTGACCCAGACAGCTGCTCAAACTCCCGCCACATTCCTGAACTTCGAGGAGAAGAACAAAGACTTAACAGAGCCATGAATATCGGCTGTTATACAAAAGGAGGGTGCACATTAACGAGGAAAGGCAGCAGGCGCATCGGGAAGTCGGAACCTTCCAAGGAACTCAGCCGGTGGGCAAAGGCAGAGGGAGATGCGGCCGGGAAAATGAGGATAAAAAGGAGGCTGCGGACTACAGCCACGGCAGAGAGCGCACGGCAAATGCCCCACGGCCTCTGCCCCTGCTCGGCAATAAAGTCACTTTGACAGGACTCCTCGCTCTCCGCCGGGCACACGAACCTCCGGCGACGGGAATTTCCCCGCCCGCTCCCGGCCGCGGGGCAGCCCCTCTGTCCTACCCACAGCAGCCGGGCCGAGCCAGCGCTGCTCCGGCAGCGGCTCCTGCCCGGCCCCGGCGGGAAGGAGACCGCGGGCAGCCGCTCCCGCAGCGCCCTCAGCCCGGGGCCGGCACGGGCCGGACACGGCACCGGCGAGCCGCCGGAGCCCCCTGCCGCCCCCTCCGCCCGCAGCCGGCCCCGAGCCCCCGCAGAGCCCAGCGCGGCTCCCACCTGCGCCGGGGCCGCCTCCGAGCTCCGCCGCCGCCGCCTCACCGCGCTCCGGCCGCTGCCGCCGCTGCCGGGCCCGCACAGCCGCTCGGCCAATGGCGGCGCTGCGCGGCCACGGCCGCCCTCAGCCCGCCGCCGGGGCCGCGCCGCGCCCCGCTCCCACCAATCAGCGCGCCGCAACCGCGACTGACGGCAGCGGCGGCCAATGGCAGCGAGCTCGGGGCGGGCTCTGCGCACGGCCCCGCCTCGCCCCGCGCTCTCGGCGCCCCCGGGCTGCGTGAGGGGAAAGCCGGAGATGAGGAACAGCCCCGGCACGGGCCCGGGCCGAGCCGGGATTGAGCTGCCCACACAAACAAACTTCTCCGCGCCTCCCGCCACGGCTTTCCCGGCCCTGCGCCTCCCGTGCCTCCGCCTCTGCGGGAAGCCCAGGAGCCTCACTTCCCCTGCCCCTCGTTAGCGCATCAGAGCTTCGCTTTGGTTTCCCCCGAAAAGGGAAACCTGCCCAATGCTCTGTGGGTGGGTGGGGCAGGGGAGAGATTTCTGTCAGAAAACTCCAAAGACTCGGAGCAGGAGAAGGAGAAGTCAGTGCAGAGCCTTAAATGCAGCTTTCCCCACGCCTCCCTGCTCCCAGCTGCACCTCCTCCCCCGGCAGGGCAGGAGACAGGGAATGGGGCCATGCTCAGCTCATCCCCCGGGGCTTCTCCCTCTGCTCAGGGACAGGAGTCGTTCCCTGCTGCACCCTGCGCTCTCTCCCGGCCGAGACTTCTCCAGGAACTTCTCGGAGCGGAGTCCATCCCCTGGGCACAGCCCCCTCCGAGTGCTGCAGCGTGGGTCACTGTGCCACGGGCTCAGTCCTGCCAGGACAGGCTGCTCCAGCGGGGCCCCTCTGCCCGCGGGCTCACAGCTCCTCTCAGGCGTCGCCGAGCTCCAGCCCGGCTCCTCCAGGGGCTGCAGGGGATCTCTGCCTCCCCATGGACCTGCAGGGGGATCTCTGCAGCCCCATGGACCTGCAGGGGGATCTCTGCAGCCCCATGGACCTGCAGGGGGATCTCTGCATCCCCATGGACCTGCAGGGGGATCTCTGCAGCCCCATGGACCTGCAGGGGATCTCTGCATCCCCATGGACCTGCAGGGGATCTCTGCAGCCCCATGGACCTGCAGGGGGATCTCTGCATCCCCATGGATCTGCAGGGGATCTCTACATCCCCATGGACCTGCAGGGGGATCTCCGCAGCCCCATTGTAATATACGTTATGGAACAATTTGTACTTATGAAAAATATACATCAAGTCAGTTGTGCTTGTAGAAAAAGATTCTTAAAGTTTTAAATGACCAGTGGCTGCAGCCGGGGCTGGAGAAACCACAGTTGGCAGAGAAAGAAAGACCTAATTTACAAATGAAAAACGGTGTCACTGTGCAGAGATGGGCTCTTTCCGGGGACAATCCAGGAGACACCCAACCTATAACCCCTGATCTGCCGGGGAGCCAGGAAACCAGGCACACGGGCATCCCGCCCTTGCAGCTGCTGAGGAGGCTGCTGGGCTCTGCTTCAGCAGAGGAGATGGAATGTGGCTTACCACTCTGCCCTTCTCTAAAAACGGAGAATGGGTCAGGAGGTTTGGGCTCTGAGCACACAGCAGCCTGGCCCAGGCACAGGCCGTGGTGGGACAGGGGCACAGGAGCCTTCTGTGACTGACCGTGGCTCTCTGGTTTCTCTCTGCAGACTGCCAGCTCCTCATGCCATGGAAACGGCCCCACTCGGCTGCCAGTCTGGGAGGGCTGGAGGGCTGTGGGTACTCATTTGCTGTCAAAAATAAATTGTGTTTTTTTGTCATTGTCATTGTCATCATCAGAACATTTCTTTCATCCTTTTCCAAGTTTTTGGCCCCTCCAGGGTAATATTTTTGTGTCCTTCCTCAGACAGTTGATGGCATTTGGATGGTGGGGGTAAGCAATGTGAAAAGTTCAACAACAGCTCCAGTTGCCAACTGCAGCAGCCCCTTCAGGAGCCCTGAGCTGCCAGCGAGGTCCACGTGTGCCTTGCAAAAGGGAGTGGTTTGCAGCGATGGGGTTGGTGCCCTGCTGCAAAAGCTGGGAGCAGATCAGAAGTGGCAAAATGCCATTTTGGCTCCACCCCCACCCAGGTTCTTTATCTTTTCCCTCTGCTCGGTGATAGGCAGACAGGGCTGGATCCAGCGAGGTTCAAGTTCTGGGTTCTCCCTGGCATCAAAGGGATCAACTAAACTCTTGTATGCAGTGACTGCAATAGGGCTACTGAAGGAAAAAAGGGAATGTCATGAGATGGGGAACCCTTCTTGTCTCCTTTGTCTCCCCAGGAGCCCCTTGGAAAGGGAAATACCCACTGGGTTTATCTGACTCCTTCCCAGCCAGCCCTTCCCTCGCTCCCGGGTCTCATTTGCTCCGCAGGATTCACCAGCTCGCTCAGCTCAGAGGAGCTCTCAGAGGAGAAAACGCTGCCTGGCGTGGGGCTGCCCGATCCCTGTCTCACCTTGATTCCATTTGCCCCCTCCCTGCCCCATCCAAGAGACCGAAGGATCCCCCACAGCCCCACGGTCCTGCAGCAGATCCCGGCACGTTCCCTGCTCCGCTCCTTGGTGCCCTGGGAGGCTCCAGAGCCCTCCCTGTGTGCGGGACAGCGGCTGCAGCACCGCTGCGCCCGCGGGCAAGCAGCGCCCAGGAGCAGCTGCGCCAGTTCCGAGCCTGAAGCGAATCCTCAGCGCACACAAATGACAGCTGGCACTTCAGGGGCTGGCAGGAGAAGCTCAACCCATCTGCTCGCTGCCCTTCCCAGCCATGGCCACGCTGGTGCAATTGGAAGAGTCGCCCCTGCCCAGGAAGCTCTCAGGTCAAAGAGAGGAGCAAAAGCCACGGGTTTCAGAGGTGTTAGCTGCCACTGCCTCTGGTTTTCCTTCCAATTCCTAAGGGGTTTTGACTGGTTTTACCATTTCAACACTTTCTGTGTAGAATGCTTATTTTATGATTGGCTTTTCACAAATGTTACAATGAATATTATATGTGTAATGTTAGACAGTTATGCTGTATTAATTCTCTTAAGTAGTGTGTTAAATAGAGTTTTAGGTAACAACATAATATTAAAATAGAAACTCTGCGATGCAGGATTTTTTTCCTTGCTCAAGCAAGAGATGAGATAATCAATAAACTCTTCACACAGGGATGGCGGTGACTTGGGGCACATAGAGTTACAACCTCCTTATCAGAAAAGACAAACATTCTTCCATCTTGTCTCCATCTTTATGGAAGTACCAGGATTAAGGGAAAGAAGTTGACAAAATCCAGAAAAGTTCCTAATTTGCAAGGAATTTATGCATCATGTATGAGATACATGAATATGCAATAGGCTATTGCTTTTAAGGTTATTCCTTTGTTCACAAGGCATGCTTGTCCTGGCTTAAGTGTCAGAGAGCATCTGGACGTCTATAATTTTTTGCTTTTTATTGTCTTGTAATTGTCCTAACTCTAAATTTGATTACTCTAATTGTGTTACTATTTTTATAACAATTTTATTATTATTATTATTATTAAACGTTTAAAATTTTAAAAACCAAGTGATTGGCGTTTTTCACAACGTTCCAGGCTCCCGGGGACCCCCTTATCGGTCTGTCCGACCCCGCAGGCTGCAGAGGGTCCCCCCGCTCCGGTGCCGCCCTTCTCCGCTCCCCAGCCCCGCCCCGCCGGTACCGGGCGATCCCCGGTGGCTCCGGGCTGACGATGCAGCGCCTGCCCCGGGCAGCCCAACCCCACCGCGGGAGGGTCCCACGCATCCCCGGCCCAGCGCCGGGGCTCTGCCGGCAGCCAGCACCGGGACCCCAAAATTCTGCTGTCCCGGGGCCACCGAGCGGGCACCCGGCCCTTGGCCCTGTTATAGATACATATTATAATATTGGCTTTTTGCAAATATTCCACTGGATTTTATATGTGTGGTGTTACAATAACTTTGTCATATAGTTTTTATTTCTGTTGTTCATTGATTACGCTCAGACATAGTAGTGCCATAGCTGATAGAAGCATGCTTGTGTTAAAATTCCTGCTTGGATGGGATAACATCCAGTGAGCACAGGATGAGGACACCTGTACAGATCTGCCGACCATCAGCACTCACCGTCTGAAGGCAGTGTGGGCCGGGGCCAAAACTGAAGATGATGATAAAAAAGGACCAAAACCACAACCAAGGAATACACATGCCCTAAAAAGGTGCAACCGAGGAGGAGCCATGCTGAACAGTTCTTGGAATATGTAAACTAGCTTGGGAAAAAGTTTACTATGCATAAGGGACTATGAATATGCAACAGGCTGGTGTAAGGGAAAAGGTATTCAAGGGGTATCTCCGGAGATAACCGTGTGCTCTTGGCTCAGTGCCGAGATGCACCCGGCCCTAACAACCTTTGCTCTATGGCCCTTGTCTCCTCTTGTCCTGTATTAAACTTTTTAAATGTTCCCAGGGCAGTGAAGGTGTTTTTCCCAGCCCCGAGCAGAGAGCTCTGTCCGGCGGCTCCCGGGAAAGGCGGCGGCGCTCGGCAGCGGCCCCGGCCCGCCCGGCCCGCGGGAATTCCCCGCAGCGGGACAAAATCCTGCCCCGAAGGAGCGCTCGGAACGCCGCCTGCGGCTCCTCCGTGCCCCGCAGGTGCCGCAGCTGCCCCGCTGCGGCAGGCGCGGATCTGGAGCAGGGAGGCTCTGCGGGACCCCCGGGCTGTGCCCCCTCCCGGGCCGTGCCCCGGGGCTGATGCTCGGCCCGGGCTCTCTCGCTGTCCCGGCTCCCGCAGGCTCCCGGCGGGAGCGGCACCGCCCGCCCGGCGCCGCAGGGCCGAGCCCTGCCCAGCAAAGGCTCCGTGTCCACGGCCGGGCCCTGCCGGGGCTGCGGCCGCTGCCCGGCCCGGCACAACCCGCAGCGCCCGGCGCGGCTCCCTCCAGCCGGGCACTGCGGCTCCAACCAGGCGGAATATTCAGCGCACGGAATCTCTGTCAGCGCTGCTCACATTGCAAAACCAGCTGCTGCCGAGGCAATCCCAGCTCCCGCTGAAGCCTTCCACCCAAAATGCTGCCTTCAGCTCGGACACACCGGTAAGAAACCCAAGAGCAAACTGAAAGCTGATTAGAGAATCTTGCACAATCACACCCAAGAACATTTTGTTATAAAATCACAAATATTAACAGAAGCTGAGAAAGTTAACAATGTTAGAAAACAAGCTTCCAACAATGGGACTCGAAGAGCTAAGAGCATGTGTTTGAATGGAATAAGCCCTCTCTGACATGTGAGCAATGCCATGGAATTTCCCAAACCAGAGAAACAGGGAGGCCTGGCAGCAGCAGCTTCAGACACAGACACAGCAATGACACAGAACAGGGCAGGGCAAGAGGCTGACAAAACTCTAGCCGCTACTTGCAATGAAGTACCTTTGTTTCCAGTTCTAATCTAGCCACTATTAATATATATAGAGTCCAAAAGACTAAAAATACTAGTAATAATAATAACTGTACCATTAATAGCAAAAATAGAGGTAATAGAAATAATAAGAATTAATAGTGGTAATAAAAGCTCTACCATACTTATACCAGGTTTGCATGGCCAGGTTTTGGTAAGGGAGGAGCTCTAGAAGCAGCTTCTGTGAGAGCAGCTGCTCCTCCATGTCCCACAGAGTCAATTCCAGCTGGCTCCAGGACAGACTGGCTGCTGGCCAAGGCTGGCCCAGTTAGAAATGGTGGTAACACCTTTGGAATAAGAGATTTAAGGAAATGGGTGATGCTGGAGTTGTGACTGTGAGCAGGGAGGAACAGGGTGAGGACCTGTGAGGGGAACAGCTCTGCACACCCCCAGGGCAGGGCAGGGCAGGGCAGGAGGGGCAGGAGCTGCTCCAGCTGCTGGAGCTGATTGCCCTGAGATTCCCTGGTCAGACCCTGGTGAGGCAGCTGGGCCCTGCAGCCCGTGGAGGGCACGGAGGGCAGAGATGCACCTGCAGCGCCTGGAGGAGCCCGTGCTGGAGCAGGGGGATGCCTGAGCGGAGGCTGCGACCCCATGAGAAACCTGTGCTGGAGCAGGGACCTGGCAGGGACCTGCAAACCCCTGGAGAGGAGCCCACGCTGGAGCAGGGCCCTGCCAGGACTTGTGAGCCCATGGAGGAGCGAGCCACGCTGCAGCAGCTTGTGGAGAACTGCTGTCCGTGGGATGAACTCGCCGTGGAGAAGTTCATGGAGAAGTGTCTCCAGAAGGGACCCCTGGCACAGCAGGGGAACGACTCCTCCCCCCGAGCAGCAGGAGAAACAACAGGGGATGAACTGACCAGAGCCCCCATTCCCTGTCTCCCTGCACCCACTGGGGGGGGAGGTAGAGCTGGGAAGGAGGGAGGGAAGGGCAGAAGGTGTTTTTAAAGCTTGGTTTTACTCCTCACTATCCTGCCCTGATCCAGATAGCAATAAATTCCATTAATATCTCCAATTTTGGAAATGTTTTGCCCATAATGGTATTTGCTGAGTGATCTGTCCCAGTCCATAGCTCAACCCATAAAGCCTTCATTCTGTTTTCTCTCTGCTGTCCATCTCTGGAGGGGAGTGAGAGAGCAGCTTTGGTGGGTGCCTGACATCCAGCCAGGGTGAACAGCCAACACTTCCTTTCCTTCATTCATTCTTTCTTTCCAGAGGTCACTGTGAAGGGGTTGAGTGGGGCTTTGAAGGAGGGAGTGAAGGTGGTGGGGAGTGGTGGGGACAGGAGCCACAGGGACGAGGGACAGGCATCAGAGGGGCTTGGGCAGCTGGCAGGGGGCACGGCCTGTCCCCTGGCCCAGCAGCAGGGGACAGGGGGCACAGCCTGTCCCCCTGGCCCAGCAGCAGGGGACAGGGGGCATGGCCTGTCCCCCTGGCCCAGCAGCAGCCCCGTGCCCTGCCCAAGGCGCTCCCAGCAGGGGCTGGGCCCCAGAGGCAGGGGGAGACCCCAGTCCCGGGACAGCGTTTCTGCCCCGTCCCCTGTCCAGCCCAGCCTGCCCCGTGTGCGCAGTGACCGCTGGCACGGGCTGCCCTGGACACTGTGACCTGCTGGGGACACTGAGAGCTGCCCCGCTGTGACACTGCCCTTGGGATTGCACAGGCACCAAACAAACCCCAGCCAGCAGCGCCCCTTGTCATGTCCCAGGCACTGGAGAGCATCAGAGCCAGCCCCACTCCTGGTGATGTCCCAGGCACCAGGGCACATCCCAGCCCCGCTCCTGGTGATGTCCCAGGCACCAGAGCACATCCCAGCCCCGCTCCTGGTGATGTCCCAGGCACCAGAGCACATCCCAGCCCCGCTCCTGGTGATGTCCCAGGCACCAGGGCACATCCCAGCCCCAATCCTGCTGATAAACAGATTTCAGGGGCACAAAAACAGTTTCAGACTTCCCATACTTTAGGGATCCATTAAGCACAGGAAAACGGCAAAGATTCATTTGTCACGTATGCATGGGAAAGGCAGAAAGGTCAGAACGAGGAAGACTTATTTTACTTCCTCATTTTGGAGACTCCTCCCCAAAATGGACCCCGCGAACAGAACCACACATGCTTAATAGCCTTTTTGCCAATTAGCATATGAAGCGGAGCAGAGGAAGTGACAGGGATATGAATATGCATTCATATTTTGTGTATTCAAGACCTCTGTAAATAAAAAAGCTTTGTAATACCTGTGATTTTTGCAGTGTGCATTAGGGAATTATCCCACGTACTGCCCAGCTGTCTCAATAAACATACACTTTCTAACTTTAAACTCTTAGAGAGTTTTTGTCTGTCTCAGTTGGATATCGATATTAGATTGATATTCATATTTTAGTAAATCATTGTCTTAAAGAAGTCCTAGTATGTGTATTAACATGCCTTTTCTTAATATTCTAATAATTATTGTTGCATTGCTTCAAGATAAACTGGTATGATTCAAGGAATATCCACTGAGGTACACACAGAGATTGGATTTTTCATAAGCAAAGTGCAGTTGTAAAGTTTTTTCACTGAATTCTGCCACTTGTCATCATTTTAAAAGTTAAAAGTCAGCTATTAAAGTCAATAAAAAATTTCTAACTTCTAACAAAGGGAAAAAAGTATATGGTTTGCACTAGATAAAATATAAATATAGAAAATGTCTCCCAACCGAGTTCCTTGCCCTTATCAAAACATCTCCCAATCAAGTTCTTTGCCCTGAACCTGGCTGGTAAAGAAAAATATTATCAGTAAACCTGGATGAAAGTTTGCATAAGTTAATAGTATTCAAAATACATGTGCTGTTCCTATTATTATTTCTTAGACAAAGAAAAAAGGGGAAAGGAGTTGGATTGAGGGCACACCCTCCTCCCCTCTGAGTCTGTTCTCATGTTTTACAATAAATCCTACAACAGTACAATGCAGCTGCCTAAAATATGGACACTGGAAACCACAGACAGCATTTAAAATGATCACCTGCCTCACGGACAGTTCATAGAAGGACTTGATTTCTTTACAAATTATTTCTCATGTTTGCAAACAGTTTTTCTGTTTACAGACTCTTTTCTGGGAGTTCGGTTTTTTTCCAAGGGATCAAGTGCTGAAAGGTTGTTTTATAAAATTGGGTTTTTCTCTAAGGGTTAAATGGGCTCAGGGTTAAATACTTTCTGTTTTAGAGATAAGTTCAATTTGTAACCAAGAAGCATTATGCCTGTGGCCTGAGTTCTCCCCTAACAGTTCCTGAAGGGGAATGCTGCAGCTGCAGTGTAAATTAGATGCATGCTGTCCTCTGTCCCCATGTTTGCAAAGGGCCCTTGCAGATGGGTGACAGAGAACAATACACAGAATTTGATAAAGAAAAGAAGGGTGAGGTGTTCCCATGATTGACAGGGGTCTTGACCAATCAAATATCTCCCAAAACTGCAGGCACCTCACAGGCCAGAACCTGAAGGGGCGTGGAGCTCAAACCAATGAGAGCTTCCAGGCCTGGTCTTTCAAATGCCCTGTGTAAGGGGGGGCTTGGGAAATAAGATCTCTCTGTTGCCCCATGAACTCAGGAGGAGCAGTCTTTGTCTCCTGTGCCCTCGCTGCCCCACGAGACCAAAGAGATGTTCACCAGGGCCCTCCCTATTTGTGGCCGTCCATTGCCCAGCTGAGCAGGCAGCCAGTTGTGTTTGCAGGGAGCTGCCACAGGAAGACACACAGCAGCTGGAGATTTGAATAGCAGGGCTTGGGCCAATTCTTCTTCTTTCAGAGTGCAAGAAAGACGCAAAAGCACAAGGAAACATGGCAGTGTTTCAGTGGAGTCTCTTTGTCCTGTGAAGTTCAGTAGTTGTTGGTGTTTCTGTGCTGCTGCTAATCCCTTCCATGAAAAAATCATTCTGGGAAGGAGCAGCAACATCTGACACGCACCAAGTGTTGCCCCCAGTTGCTCCAGGTGCTGCTACCCACAGCCCCTGTAGGACAGAGCACAGCCCCCAGTGCACACCAGCTTTGGCTGCCCTCTGGCAGAGAAGCCCTTTTGGGGCACAGGTTTCTGGGGCAGGAGACGGGCACCGGTGCTGCCAGGGCTCGGGGAAACTCTGCTTGGGCGGGGACTGTGCCTCACCTGCTGCTGTCAGCGCTGCCCGGGCCCCAGGGCTCAGAGCAGCATTCCTGCCCTGGCCCACACGTTCCTGGTCTGTGTCCCACGGCCGTGCTTAGGATGGCCACCATGTGGGACGTGTCCCGAGGAGGCCGTGCCAGCTTCTGTGGAGGCCCCGTGCCCTTCCCGCCGCGGCTGCGTCGGCAGCTGCGGGGGCTCCTGCTGCTCTGAGCCTGCAGAGCAGGGCAGCGTTTGCTGATGGGCTGAGCCCTTCCTAAAGATCCTGTTGGGCTGTCTGACACACCTGGGGCAAGGCATTCCTTCCACCCTGGGCCACTCTGGGGGGCTGGGGGTGGCCCCAGGGCAGGTGGCAGTGCGTGCAAGGGCCCTTGGTGACAGGGTGCAGCATGGTCACCGTGGAATGGAACGGGACAGGGGATCCAAGGGCCCTTGGTGACACGGTGCAGCATGGTCACCGTGGAATGGAACGGGACAGGGGATCCAAGGGCCCTTGGTGACACGGTGCAGCATGGTCACCGTGGAATGGAACGGGACAGGGATTCCAAGGGCCCTTGGTGACACGCTCTGGCAGAGGTGTTGGCAGTTACAAGTTACAGTTACACTCCACAGTGCTCGGTGCACACGACGAGAGAGGACGCGAGAGAGCAGTGCTGTGAGGAGCCCTCGCACAGCCACTCGTTCCTTGCTGACCCAGAGCTTTCCAGAGGTATTACTCCTGCAGGTGACCTCGTGGGCAGACCAGAGCACTTGGTGACCCCTGGCCTTCCCGAGGCATCTCTTCTGCAGCTGCCCTCGAGGGCAGACCGTGGCATTTGCACCATCCTTGACAGGAGTCTCCTGTCCTTGTGGCAGGAGCCCCAAGAGCAGAATGCAGGACTTGCTGTCCTGTAGCCTTGCCAAGACTTCACTCTTGCAGGTGCCCTCAAGGCACGACTGCAGCACTTGCTGACTTGGACCTTTTCCTTTTCACCTTCTGCAAGCAACCATGAATCCAGGCAGCGACGTAGAGCTCAGACCTGCGAGCGTGCCCAAGCTGGCCTGGGGGAAGGAGGAGAAAGAAGGCCCTGGAGCTGCCCCAGCACAGCAGCCTGAAGAGCTGGAGCAGTTCCAGCCACGGCAGAAGGGTGAGTGGAAGAGCTGGGCCACAGGGATGGTGCCTGCAGCCAGCTTGGCCCCATGCCATGCCATGCCATGCCATGCCATGCCATGCCATCCCATCCCATCCTGCGGTAGGGGACTTGGGAAAAGCCCCCCCGAATATGCCTTGGGAGGAGGCTGTTGTATAAATTCCCGCCTCCAAGCTGCCCATCGAATCTACCACCCCCCTTATGTTATGTAACTGTCAGTTATGTCCATCTTTATGTCAATCATTTTTGTACTTGCCTTTAGTTCCAGAATGTTCCTAAGTTCTCTGTCTGTAATTGGCTCTTCCCCAGTTATCGCCCCCTTCCCTCATCCCCATTTGCTGTACCCCAATTATTCCATCCCAACTCCTCCTCCGAACCCCATTCCTACTGGACCCTTTGTACCCTGTCCCTCCTATTTGCCACCTGTTATAAGCCCCACCCCGCCCCTTATTCGGGGCTCTCGGAGCCTGCTCCCTTGCCGAGCGGACGGGTCGCGGATCCTCCCTGACACCCAGCCCTCAGCGAATAAAGCAGCGTCCGAGAGACGACCTGCCGTGGTGTACGCATTCTTATTACCACCGTATCGGCGGAGCCTCCGTACCGGAGAGCCGCGCCCCGATACTACTGGCGCCCGAACACGTTGACACCACCCGGGTGTCACACGGGAGTGTCTCCGCGAAGAGACAGGATCCGTGACCCGCTCTTCGCCGGATTTCAAGCGCCGTTTGGGAGCTGGTCCACCAGCGTGCGAGCTTCGTTTTAGGAGACCGCTCGCTCCGTGGGCTGCGGACACCTCCTCTGCTTGGAAACCGCCGCTCCAGTGGAGCGCCCAAGCCGCGGAGAATCGCAGCGCCTGCACCACCCCAGCGAGGCACCTTTTCTTTCGGCTGCGGTCCATCTGGATTTGTGAGTATTTTGCCCCCTTCTGCGGGCACCGACCCAGCCTCTTTTCTTTTCTTTTCTCCTTTGCTTCCTGGGGCTTTTGTTAGTCGGGGAAATGGGCAACCGCCTCTCCCCGATCCGGCAGGACTTTTACTCCCAAGTTAAAACGTCCCTTGTCTTGGGGAATGTTTCTTTTAAAAAAGGGCAGTTGAAATCCTTTGTTAATTTTATTTTCGATCACCTCCCTGATACACACAGGGAGGATTTTAATTCTGTTCCGTTTTGGGGTAAAGTCGGGAGACTGTTATACGATTTACAAGTTAAGGGGAATTTTAGGGTGGGACATTTCTTTCCTCTCTTTCATTCTATTTTTACATTATTTAATAAAAAGCGGGAATGCTTGGGACCCAGTTCTCCTACCCCTCACTCCGATTCCCCCGTTCCTACCCCCGCTTCCCCTAAGGGTGGATCGGGCGACAGACCCTGCCGCACTGAGGCACAGGGCTGCTGCCGACTCCCTGCTGTTCCCCAATCCACCCTGTCCCTCTCTCATGCTGGGACTGGCCATCCCAGTATGGGCCATTCCGAGTCCCGTGTCCCGCTCCCCAATTCTCCCTGTTCAAACCCCTTTTGTTCTATAGACAAACCTTGTCCCCATAAGGGACAAGAGGGACAAAATGGCGCCGGCCACATGGCCGAGTCGCCTTCAGACAAGACAGAAAATGGCCTCCCAAGACACCTTGTTCCCGCCATCACTCAGCCACTCCCACCTCCACCACCTCGTTCGTCGGGTGCCGCCCCTGCGTCGGGTCCCCCCCCCCCTCCTCCAGCATCGATCGCCCCGGCGTCGGGATCCACCCCTCTGGCCCCTGAGACCGCACCCCCGGTGGGAGGGACCTGCCCACCCAATGACCCCGCCCCAGTGGGTGGGACCCCCGGGGGGGTGGGCCACGCCTCGGTGGGTGGGCCCGGACGCCCCTCCCCCTCTCCAGCCACTCCCGGTTCCCACGCCACCGGAACCGGAAGTCGGCCTGACCGGAAGCAGGCCATCTTGGCCTGCCGGGCCTCTCGTCACCGGGGCCCCTCGGTCAGGGAGAGGCTCAGGGCCCTAGCCCGTCCTGCCTCATCCTCCTCGGAGGATGAGGACAGCGACAGCCCCCGGCCCGCACATCGGCCGGGGAAAGGGTGGGCCCGGATAAGGGAGAAGGCGATCGAAGAGGGGGATGTGGAGTTCGCTAAGGACTTGGAACTCTTTGCGGCACCCGTGACTCGGGGTAGAGGGGGAAGGCCACAGTGGGACCAGCTGCCTTACGTTGAGATTAAAGAGCTCCGTAAGGCAGCAAAAGATTACGGGAGAGACTCGCCATTTTTTAAGAATGTTTTGGACCTTACCTTTTCTGGACATACACTTGTTCCCCACGACCTCCGGTACATTGCGAAATCGCTGTTTACACCGACTGAACTGTTACTGTGGGAGGTCCAGTGGAAAAAGTTACTAAAACCTCTCCTCAAAAAGTACAGCCTGGCAGCCACACTAGGAGAGGGAGAGGAAGGACTTGAAGCTTTGGCGGGGGAGGGCGATCTGAGCAGGCCAGAGGACCAGATTTTGCTGCCACTGGACCTTCTCAATGACATCAGAGAGGCTGCTCGGATTGCTCTCCTAAAAATACCAGATGGGGGGAAACCCCTCCAAAGCTTTTCTAACATAATACAAGCACCTAACGAGTCTTTTATCAAGTTCGTTGACCGCCTGCGGGAGGCGATCGACAGACAGATCGACAATCCGGCTGCAAGAGAGGAGCTCCTGCGTAAGATGGCCTTTACCAACGCGGCCGAGGAGACAAAGAAAATCTTACGCACGTTGCCTCAGGACCCCGAGCCGACCATCGCTAAAATGGTGGAAGCCTGCGCCAAAGCGACGTCAATTGAAACCACCGTCGCCTTGGCCGTGAGTAAGGGAGTGGGGGAGGCGATGCTCAATATGAACACTATACGGTGTTTTGGGTGCGGTCAGATGGGGCACATTCAAGCCAATTGTCCCCACTGGCCCCCCGACCGTTATTACCATCAATATGCTCCCTCCCCAAGACCAGCTCCCAGGAACCCCCCGCCACAGCCCTATCCACCGGTGGGAAACGGGCCGCGGAGCGCGAGGAGGGGCCGCGCGAGGACACCAAGTGGCCCCTCACGGCGCCCTGGCCTCCCTACCATCCGGGAGGACCAGTGGCCCAGCGGCCAGTTTCAGCGGATTGGCGGAGCCCAGAGGATGGACTCCGCCTCTTCCGAAGGACAGACAATCTAGATGCTGGCCGCCGCCGGGTCCTCTCCAGCTCAGTCAACGTCACCTTTAGGGACGAGGACCTGGTACGCGTCTCTGCAGGGTTCCTGGAGCCCCCTTACTCCAGCCATAATACCACCGTCCTTATACTTGGCGATAGCAGGCACACACCCCTGGAACTTGACATCTTTCCAGAAGTGGTGTGCTTTCCACCGGGGTTCGAGGTAACGGTCTCCGTTACGTGTCACAGCCCGCCATTCACGCTGGAGAAGGGAGTTCCTCTCGCCCTAATGTATATCTTGGACAGCACAGCCGACGAACTCGATCAGGACCGGGGTAGGGGGGACAAATATGTCTTCCTCACCCAAAATGTATGCTGAGAAAGACCATTAATCGATACCATCATCTCTCAGCAGGGGAAGTCCATCTCACTCAAACTGATGGCAGACACCGGAGCAGATGTCACCATCATTCCCAGGGCAAAGTGGCCTCGCGACTGGGAGTTGGTGTCCCCTTGTGGCACTATCTCTGGAGTGGGTGGAGCGGTCAATTCCCTTTGTAGCCGACATCTGGTAAGCGTGGAGGGCCCGGAGGGACAAATAGCCACGGTGAGACCCTTTGTCATCTCATCGAATATTATGCTGTTGGGAAGGGATGTTTTGTCCCAGTGGGGTGCCCGTCTGGACATTCCTTGCCCTGCGTGGGATTTTTAGTATGGGCCACTGCGGAGCGCACCTCCCCACCGCTGAATTGGAAAACTGATAATCCGGTGTGGGTAGACCAGTGGCCCCTTCCAAAAGAAAAATTAATAGCGCTCAACAACTTGGTAGAGGAGCAGGTACGCCAGGGGCATTTAATACCTTCCACCAGTCCCTGGAACACACCTGTCTTTGTAATAAAGAAACCTGGCAAAGACAGGTGGCGCCTGCTCCAAGACCTGCGCAGGGTCAACGAAGTCATCGAGGACATGGGCCCACTCCAACCTGGCCTTCCCTCCCCTTCCATGCTCCCCCGGGATTGGCAGCTCGCAGTCATTGATATCAAGGACTGCTTTTTTAACATCCCACTTTATCCTGGAGATGCTCCCAGGTTCGCCTTCTCCGTCCCCTCCATCAATCGGGCGGAGCCTTACAAGCGCTATCAGTGGACCACTTTGCCTCAGGGAATGAAAAATTCTCCAGTGTTGTGCCAGACGTTTGTAGCGCAAGTTTTATCCCCGATTCGGAGACTGTTTCCAGAGGCCGTCATCCTACATTACATGGATGACGTGCTTATCTGTGCAGAAACATCCTCATACTTAAAGACTGTGTTAACAAAGACTGTAAAAGCCGTTAGATCTGCAGGATTTGAAATCGCAGAGGAGAAAATTCAGCTGACGGCCCCATGGAAATACCTTGGATTCACCATCACGGGAAGGACCATCGTACCCCAGTCCGTCACCATCAAGGACCAGCCGAAGACACTGCGGGACCTGCAACAGATCTGTGGCACCATCACCTGGATCCGACCTCTCCTGGGACTCACGACGGAGGAGCTGGCACCCCTCTTCAACCTCCTGCGGGGAGACGGTGACCTGGCTTCTCCGCGAGAGCTGACACCTGCCGCTAAAGGAGCCCTGGAGAGAGTCGCAGATGCCATCAGGTCCCGCCAGGCTCATCGGGTCGATCGGTCGCTTCCCCTGGACCTTGCCATCCTAGGTAAGTGCCCCAACTTCCATGGGTTGCTATTCCAGTGGGACGCTGGGCGGAAGGACCCACTCCTTATCATCGAGTGGTTGTTCCTTCCGCACCAGCCCTCCAAAACAATCTCTACTCCCGCAGAATTGATGGCAAAACTTATTATCAAGGCACGGCACCGTCTCCGGACCCTTGCAGGGTGTGACCCGACATGCATTTACTTACCCTTAAATCTGGAACAATTGGAATCATTGCTCCAAACAAATGAAGATCTGCAAATTTCAATTGATAGTTATCCTGGCCAAATTTCGATCCATTATCCTAAACACAAATTGTTTAAAGATACTCTATATCTGGCTCCAAAATCATTCAAAAGTAAAATACCAATTAAAGGTGCTCTCACGCTGTTCACCGACGGGTCGGGAAGATCCCACAAGTCGGTGATCACTTGGAAGGACCCAGATAGTCAGAAGTGGGAGTCTGACATCCAGATAGTTGAGGGTTCCCCCCAGATCGCAGAACTTGCTGCAGTTGTGAGAGCATTTAAAAAATTTCAACAACCATTTAATTTGGTGACAGATTCGGCTTATGTCGCCGGGATAGCCGAGCGGGCTGAACATGCCTTGCTCAAAGAAGTCAAAAACGAGAAATTATTTCAGCTGCTCTCAGATCTTATTTGGCTTATCTCCCACCGGGAGCAACTGTTTCACATAATGCATGTCAGAGCTCACACAGACCTGCCTGGCCCAATTGCCGAGGGCAACCGGAGAGCGGACCAACTCGCCATGCCTGCCACATTCACTGCACCTGCACTTTCTACAAACTTGCCAGACACCTTTGCACAGGCGAAGCTGAGCCACGCGTTCTTTCACCAAAATGCGCCTGCGCTCACTCGCCAATTCAAACTATCTCTATCACAAGCCAAATCCATCGTTGCCACATGCCCAAGCTGCCAGACTTTTGCTCTACCACCGTTACCCACTGGGGTCAACCCCCGAGGTCTGGGAGCATTGGAGCTGTGGCAGACAGATGTTACTCACTATAACCCATTCGGACGACTTAAATACATGCACGTGTCCGTCGACACCTTCTCAGGCGCCGTTTTTGCTTCTCTCCACACTGGAGAGAAGACCCGGGATGTCATTAAGCACCTCTTCATGGCCTTTTCCACCCTCGGGGTGCCTAAGGCCATCAAGACGGACAATGGGCCAGGGTTTACATCAGCCCGGTTCAACCACTTCCTCCAACAATGGGGGATTGCCCACACCACTGGCATCCCCCATAATCCAACAGGACAGGCTATTGTGGAGAGGACCCACAAAGAACTTAAAAAACTCATTGAACAACAGCATGATGCCGCTCTAGTGATGACCCCTGTAGAAAGAGTCTGTAAAGCACTTTATGTATTAAACTTCCTCAACTGCTCAGAAAAAGAGCCTGACCCTCCCGTACTTAGGCACTTTTTTAACAATACACGGGCACACTTAAAAGAGCGGCCTCCGGTGCTCATCCGGGACCCTGAGACTAAGCAGATCAGCGGCCCGTACCCACTCATCACTTGGGGGAGAGGGTACGCTTGTGTTTCAACAGGCCAAGGTCCAAAATGGGTCCCGGGGAAAAACATCAAGCCGTTTTTAGAAGACAGCACCATCGCCGATCCTCCCACCAGAACTACAACAACGCCTACCTCATTGCCACCAGACTCCGCAGTCGCCTGGTGCCGACGAAAAAAGAAGATGTCACAACGGACACCCAACATCGTGCTAAGAACTCTGCTTACCAGATGCTACCTTCCCCCACCAATCAATGACTCCCCTCAAACTCCATCCCCTCCTGTTCCCTTCCCCTTACCCACTTACCTTACCCGCCGTCCCTTTGCCCCTGATTGCCTACCCCACAATTCATTTTAGTCCTTTTCTTAATAAGAAAAGGGGGAGCTGGGGGAAAATCACAGTATAAGTTTTATATTAAATGTTTTTGTTACAGCGAGCCTCAAGAGATGGCCGCCCAAAGAACATCCACCAACAACCCACAAGAGTGGACGCCCCAACGTATCTGGCTGGCCGCAAGCCTCACACTTCTGATCATCATGTGGCTGCAGGCGGCGGACGGCTGGATTGTGCCACAGCCGAAGGAAAACGTCTAGGTAACGCTGGCAAAGTCCTTGCAGCAAGAGAACTTCTGTTTGGCCATGGGCAATGTGGACAACCCGTTGTCCACATGCCTGGTGGGGGTCCCTCTGGTAGCCGACGATTGGCCGGTCTCCAACTCAGACCTGCTCCGAACCACGGGCAGGAGACCTAACCCGGTCGACACTTGGGACGCGTGGACGAAAATATTGCCAAATTCAAAAGAGGAGCCCCAAGAATTGGATCTGTTGGGGTCCTCTCCTGCCACTTACTGTGTAAAGTTTTATTTTAAGAGGCCAAGTCAGAATTGGCATGGGATTGACTTGGCCAAAAACACCTACAGAAAAGATGTTACGCCATTGAACAAAAAATACAATTCGGCTAGCTGGTGTAACTATACAAGTCCAATTATCTCTGTTTCCTCCATTCATCCCAAGTCGTTGCCCCGGGGGATGTTTCTTGTCTGTGGGGACAGAGTATGGTCAGGCATCCCATCTCGGCTCCAGGGAGGACCGTGTAGCCTTGGCAAGCTTACTACCCTCACTCCAAATAAAACCCAAATTATGGATTGGAAGAAAGAGAGACAATTGGCCAGACGAAAAAGATCATACGACCAATTTGATCAAAATTGCGATGACAAAATTTACAATTGGGGAAAAACAAAGAGGGTTGCCGCTTCCATTTTCCTACCGTGGTATGCGGTTGCTAAAGCCCTCGGTGAGCTTTCTCACCTGGAGTGCTGGATAGCGAAGCATGCCAACGCATCGTCTGCCGCCCTTTCCGATCTCTTGGCGGATGAACAGACCACCAGGCAAGCCACCCTCCAAAATCGAGCGGCAATAGACTTTCTGCTGTTAGCCCATGGCCACAGCTGTGAGGACTTTGAAGGACTGTGCTGTTTCAACTTAACATCGAGAAGCAAATCTATTCAAGCCAGCATCCAGCAGATCCAGACACAAGTACAGCACCTACAAACTGAGACTTCGGCTGTGGACCCTGCAACCAAGTTGCTATCTGAATGGGGCGTCCCGGGATGGGCAGCCTCGATTATTAGAGGACTTTTATGGATTTTAGTTATCGTTCTTATTATTTTTATTGCTTTAGCGATCTTTAAGAAGATGTTAGTTAAAACTCTAGGGAATGTTTATTTAATTAATAAAGAAGGGGGAGATGCGGTAGGGGACTTGGGAAAAGCCCCCCCGAATATGCCTTGGGAGGAGGCTGTTGTATAAATTCCCGCCTCCAAGCTGCCCATCGAATCTACCACCCCCCTTATGTTATGTAACTGTCAGTTATGTCCATCTTTATGTCAATCATTTTTGTACTTGCCTTTAGTTCCAGAATGTTCCTAAGTTCTCTGTCTGTAATTGGCTCTTCCCCGGTTATCGCCCCCTTCCCTCATCCCCATTTGCTGTACCCCAATTATTCCATCCCAACTCCTCCTCCGAACCCCATTCCTACTGGACCCTTTGTACCCTGTCCCTCCTATTTGCCACCTGTTATAAGCCCCACCCCGCCCCTTATTCGGGGCTCTCGGAGCCTGCTCCCTTGCCGAGCGGACGGGTCGCGGATCCTCCCTGACACCCAGCCCTCAGCGAATAAAGCAGCGTCCGAGAGACGACCTGCCGTGGTGTACGCATTCTTATTACCACCGTATCGGCGGAGCCTCCGTACCGGAGAGCCGCGCCCCGATACTCCATCCCATCCCCTGGGGCCATGCCCATGGACAGGATGGAATAGGGGCCAAGCAGACACCCCACAGCCGTGCTCCATGCCCTGGGCCGTCACGGGGCTGTCCCTGCCTGGGCAGCGCAGGGCTGGGCTGTGTTCTCTGGCCTCTCCCGCAGCCCCTCAGCTCGGGCTGCGCTCGCTCTTTGCCAGGTGCAGCCGTGCAGCGCACACGAGAGCAGGAACGCACCCGTGGCCGCTTCCGCAGAACAGCGCAGGTACCTGCAGCCATCCCCACCTGGGCTGGGCCTGCTGGCACTGCTCAGCCCAGCAGCACGCCTGCAGCACTCCATGGCTTCTTGCCCTTCTCCTACAGCTCGTTTGCAAATTCATCAAGAGAATTCGGCAGGAAGAGACCGGCGCCATGGGCCCTGGGCTCAGAGCCTACTCAGAGCTCCTCGGACATGAGACCAGTGCCGCCCTGCTGGATTTGCTTGTGCAGAGGGGTGTTTCCAGAGCAGAGCAAGTAGGCAGCTGTGGCCAGGCTTCAATTCCCCCATGACTCACATGGCTTCCCAAGCCACAGTGCTGGGCCCTGTGAGCCTTTGAGGCCATCACATTGTGGTGGGAAGGGAAGCACTTCTCTGGGGACACTGGGAACACTGCTCCCTCTGGCAGCTTCCCAAGTCTCCCTGTGCCTTCTCCAGGTGCCTGCCATGGTGAGGTACATCCACCAGTGGCTCATGGCCAATGATTCTGCAGAGCACAGGCTGGACAACGCCCTGCTGTATCTCACAGAAGCGCAGCCAAATGACGCAGTAATGACACTTCTGCGTGTGGCCCCATCCTGTGACAGGTACGGGGCCCACCTGCCCAGAGGGCTCAGGGCTCACCCCAACCCATCGCCCTGTACAGCCTGTCCCAGGTGTCTGACCCACAGAGAGTCCCAGGGCCCTCTGGCTGCTCCCTTTCCCAGCCCTGGCATGTCAGCCCCCGATCCTGCTGCCATGCTCCCTCGCTGCCCCACAGGGGCCTGTCCCCACAGGGCTGGGCTGCCTGGCCGCTGCTGGAGAGGGGCAGTGGGCAAAGGCAGAGCCGTCGGTCAACCCAGGCCCCTAGAGATGCCCAGGCCACGGTGCTGTGTCTGAGATCCCCTGAGACAGATCTCTAACCCCACAGAGCTGCCATGGCCATGTGGAAGACCATCATGTGCACGCCCTGGACTGCAGAGCTGGCACAGCAGATACTCCTGGATGTGCTGGGGAGCTGGCCAGAGCACAGCACGTGCACCTCCGATGGGGACAAAACGGGTGTCTTTGTCCTGGCTGTGAGTTTCTGCCAGTGGCCTTTGCTGGCCCCAAGGTCACCTGTCCAGCAGCTCTCCATCCTCCTTCCCCCACTGCATCTCCCTGCCTCAGGGCCTGAAAGCTGGCCTAGGGACAGCTGCAGGGCCACCAGGCCCGCTGCTCCCCCTGTGTCTCTCTGGGCCTCTCCCTGCCACGCTCGGGCCCTGTCACACGAACACCTCGGCACTGAGCGCTGTCTCGGGGGGCTTTGTCCTTTGCAGGCAACTGTGGTAATATGGAAGATCCTCCAGGAGCGCTGTGTCCCAGATATAGTGGATGAGCATTTCCCGCAGTTATTTGTGCATCTGCTCTTCCAAGTGTTCTCCAGCACCAAAGAGATGCCAGAGGCGGTTGGTACCTTCTGGAAGGGATGCCAGGAAGAACACGGCCTTGCCACCAGCCCCAGCAGGTGCTCTATCCCAGTCCTTCTGTACCTGCCACATGGCCAGGGCAGGAGCCAGTGCTCCCAGTGTGACCCGGGCTTTGCTCTGCACTCAGGTTTGCAGTGAGGACCCTGAAGTCCCTGCTGTGCCAAATGGACTATGAGGATGTGGTGTTGTCAATGGAACGCAAGCGTGGGTGGGACACGCTGCTCTGTGCTGACACCCACATTTATGCCGTGGGTCTGCTGGCCAGGTGAGACCCCCTTCTCCCCATTGCTCCCGGCATTTGTGCTCTGTGTCTGGGGTATCCCACTCAGTCCCTGTGGCTGTGGGCCAGAGGCACGAGGGACGGCCAAGCAGACTGGGAAAGGCTGGGAGAGGAGGGTGCCCAGTAGCAGCCACATCTCAAAGGGCCCAGGTCCCCCTGCAGGGTGGGGGGTAAAGACAAGAACTGCATCAGTCTGTCCTGGAAGGGGCTTCCCCCCCCGGCTCAGGGTCTTAGTGTCATAGGAGCAGGCCCCCAGCTGGGTAATCATTATCACTGACTCCATATATTTCAGAGGTCCGATCAATAATAATTATTATTAAGAAACCCAGTGTTCTTATAGATAGTTATGATATAGATTGATTTAATGGGTTTTCAAGTCTAAACATTATCACCATTAGTTAATTAAAAAATCACGCTTAGGTAGACAAATCTCCGTAACATATTCAGATGTTCACAATACCAGGTGCAGCATGTTAAGATAAGAATGTTTTTTCATTCTTTCCTCTGATCTTCTCAGACTTTCTCAGGCGATGCCTGGGAAAGTTGTCTGTTTCTCTCTGAGGCCAGAGAGCTGCTGCCACATCTTAGTGCCATTTTCCGCCTTCCAGGGAGATGCACAATGAATCCATCGATTTGTGTAAAAGCATCTCAGACTGTCTCCTTGAGTTGCTCAGCAAAGAGATGCCATACTGGAACTTCCCTGCCCTGGCATTCCTTGTGGGGGTGAGTCTGAAGGCCGGCACTGCCTCCCAGCTCTCTGCCCTCTCGTAGCCGCAGCTGCCTGGGACGGTGCCCACGCCCTGTGCTGCTGCCTGGTCCCCGCCCTGTGCGGTTCTGGGCTCCTGCCGGCCGGGTCCCCTGTCACTGCCCTGTGCCTTTCAGGTCCTGCATTGCCTGGACTTGAGTGCATGTGGTGACAGCATCATGGATCTCTTGTCGAGGCACTTGCTGAGTGAGTGCACAGAGATGCGCCGCCAGGTTCTGAGGGCCCTCCTCTTGCTCAGGGATAATCCCTCGCTGGTAAGGAGGGGCAGCAGCTGAAGCCGTGCAGGCAGCGTGGGGCTGGGGAACGCAGTCGCTGGAACTTGGCTGGGTTTCAGGCACTGGGGCAGCCGCTCCCAGCTCTCCTGCCTCCCACTTCAGCTGCCCGAGTGCTGTGGGACAGGCCTTTGGCCTCTGGGCCTTGTGGCAGCAGGGTGGCCTTTCACACACCTTTGCTCCGCACAGGCCAAAAGAATGTGGAGCCTGACCGAAAGCCTCGGGGAGCTCCTGCAGGAAAATGACAGTGATGTGGTCAGGATGGCCATTGTTCTAGTTAGTGATTTGTTCCTGGATAATGACGCCCCAATACCCAGCCTCATCACCCTGCAGCTGGCTAAGGTGCTCCTGCCACTCTTTGAACACGTAAGGCTCTGTGCCCTCAGCCACGGCCACTGGCTGCTGCCCAGACACTTGGTGCCCTGTGGAGATGCAGGCCTGCGCCAAGGTGGGCCAGAATCAGCTGATGCCAAGGTCTTGTTTCCTTCCTGTTACACAGGATGACAGGCATGTGCAGTGGATCTCCATGTTTGTATTTCGAACCTTGCTGTCTACTGTAGAAGAAGAAGGAAAAAAGCTCCTGATGACACAAGTGTGTCACAGCCTGCTCCCACTCTTCTTCCACTGCCATGATGAGAATCAGTGTGTGGCAGAGGTGAGGACTCGCGGGCTGCTGCTGTCCCCCTGGGAGAGGGCTTGGCTGCCTCCTGCCCTGGCACCTAGTAGGCTGGATCCTCCTCCTGGCTCTGGCACAGGGATGCTGATCCTGGGCTGTAGGGCAATTTCCGTGTCTCTACTGCTCTCCAGGCTTCTGAGGAAACTCTCCTTTGTGTGGCCAAATTCCTGAACAGGACAGATCTTTAAAAATCTGTAAAGAAGGAGAAGCTGTGGAAGTTCATTGAGATCCTGGTAAGGAGGGCCGGGAAGCCGCAGCCCCAGCCTGGAGCAGCCCCTGAGCGCGGTGCTCGGTGTGCGGGCTGGCAGCTGTGCCCCTGCCCGCTGCTGCAGCCCGAGGCCGCGCGGGCTCTGCTCCAGGCTCCTGCGGCCCCAGCCGGGTGCCCATGGAGCCCCGGCCCGGGGGGCTGCGGGGCCAACCCTTCCCTCCTGCCGCTCTCTCCAGCTGGCAGAGGACAGCAGCAGCGTGGCCGAGCACCTGCGCTGGGCCCTGCCCTACCTGCAGAGCCCACAGGAGCCCCTGCGAGAGGCGGCCGTCAGGTTCATGGGTGAGCCACGAGCCGGGCCAGGAGGGCGTGTGGGCACAGGGCTGGCGGCGCCGCTGGCAGGGAGCTGTGCCCTGGGCCTGACAGGCTCTGTGTTCCCAGGGACGGCCGGGCGGTACCTGAGGGGGAGGAAGGAAGAGCTCCAGCTCCTCTGTGAGGGTGAGTGAGGGCAGCGGGCTGCCAGCGGGGGCTGCCGGGGGAGCTGCGAGCCCTGCCCCAGCTGCGGAGGGCTCTGCTCCCTGTGCGGACCAGGGCCGGCGTGGGCAGAGCACACAGAGCTTTCAGGGCACCTGGGGGATTCGTGGCCAGCAGCTTCAGGCTGATCCAGCTGGTCCCTGCTCCCTGCTGGCCATGGCCAGAGCCGGCTGGGATGGCCCTGGCACAGAGTCCCCTCGGGTCCCCTCACATGTGGGAACTGACCATGGCTCTGTTCCTCTCTCTTTCAGCCCTTGAAGGCATGGAAAATGACATCAGTGTTGCCGTCGCAAGCCTGGCAGTTCAAACATCGTACATTCTCCAGGAAGCAGAGAGAGCTCCATATTCCACCTTTGACAACCTGCGTGATCGGCTCTGCAGGGCATGGAGGAGACGGCCTCGTCTGTCGAGGCTCGGCTGGCTGCGCTGCTGGAGCTCTGCACAGAGCTGATTCCAGAGGCTCTGTCTGCTGGGGCCACCTGAGCCAGCAGGAATGTTTTATTTCTTTAACATTGTTCTTTTCTTCTTTTGTTTCTCTTTAGCATGTTAATATTGGATGTGTTGTAATAGACAGACTCCCAGCATCTTTCTTTTGCTGCCCAGGCTCTGCAGGGCCTAGGGGAAGAGGGAGAAAATGGTTCCTGGGCTCAGCAAGCTGCCCAGGCATGCAGGGTTGCAGGGAAAATGGCCAGAAGCCCCTTGGCCTTTGGTGGTTCTGCTGAAGCCTCTGTGCTGCCCACAGAGCAGATGGGCAGGGGCTGGAGCTGTGGGGATCTCTGTGAGAGCGGTGCCTGGAGATGGCCACAAGCCCTGTCCCAGGCAGGAAGCGCCATCCGTGTCCTCCTGCCCGTGTGTTGCTGGCTGGATTGCTGAGGGCTCTCAGGTGCCTCTTGGTGGGGCTCCTCTGGAGCTCCTGTGGGGCTGCGGCGCTGCTGCCGGGCAGGCTGGCCGGGCTGGGGAGAACCTGAGGGGACGGGGCCACAAAGGGATGAGGGGCTGTGGGAGCCCTGACAGGACAAGGCAGTGGGAAGGCACGAGGGGGACGTGTGAGGGAGTGGGTAACGTTGGCTCGGGTAGGAAAGTGGGTTGGAGCCAAAGAGACCACTCACCCCGATGTTTATGTGGCAAACAGAGCACATTTATTCTCAAGCCCTTCCTTCTAAAGGGCCTTTGAAAACCCAGTCTGGATTTCACTGCTCTGATCTCTGTGCCCCTTCAGATTCTGGCCTGGGCAATGCCTGCAGCCTTGGGAGAGATGTGATGGGCCCGGCCCCTGTCAGTCAAACCAGGGCTGGTACATTCACCCAGTACAAGCCAGCCTGCACGGTGACACACGGCACCAGAGTGCGAGGCACAGCTCCGGGAGCTCCCCGTGAACCTCAGCTCTGGGACCACTGTCTGCCTCAAGCTTCAGGGGCTGCAGTGGGAGCCCGGCTGGGCTCTGCCCTGGGGCCATCCTGCAGGGACAGCTGCAAACAGGGAGCATTCCCTGCCACAAAGAGCCAAGCCAGGGCTGCAGGGCAGCTGCTCCAGCCCCGACTGCACTGCTGAGTGCTGTGCTCTGGGGCTGGGGCTCCCCGCACAGGGGACTGCACTGGTGTGCCAGAGGAGACAAAGAAGCTGCAGCTTCAGCCTAACTGAGGTGGGTGCGTGGGCTGGAAAGAGTGGGGAGGCTCCAGGGGATTCACAGAGCTCATCCTGCTGCAAGGACAAGGAAAAAGGAGCGGGAACTCAGCAGTGAGGAGAGCTGGGGGCTGGAGAGCAGCTCTCAATGACACTAAAATCCCACCAGACCTCTGAGACATTGCTGCTCCTCAGCCAGTGACAGGATGAGTCCCTTAGCCTGGGGCTTGGCCTTCCTCATGGCGAGGGGCACCAAGGAAGGGAACAGTGTGATGGAGACTGGAATAGGCTGGGAACTCACTGGGGGAAAAGAGGAAGCAGTTGGGATGTAAAAGGCAGGGAGAAGAGAGAACAGTTCAGAGAAGGGCTGAGCTACTGCTTGAGCAAGCTGCAAAAAGTCATTTGGGGTCATCCCAGATTGATTTCATTTCAGAAGTTATTGAACAAGTTTATTTTTTGGGTGGCTGCATGTTTTCTGGAGCTGTATTGCTAAAATGCTCAAGCCAGTCTGTGCTGCAGGTCACCCCATTTCTCCTTTGGCTGATTGCAGCCCCATGCTGAGCTCCAGCAGGGCCCTGGCAGAGCCCAGAGCAGCCTCAGCACCCACAGAGCCCGGCTGCAAGGAGAGAAACCAGAAAGCCCTGTCAGCTGAAGGCTCCTGTCCCCTTGTCCCAGCCGCCCGCGGTGCCCAGGCCATGCTGGCCGTGCCAGAGCTGTGCCCAGAGCTGCCCATCACTGCTGCCTTTGGGAGCAGAGCAGGAGGGCAGGACATGTGCCCAGCCTGCAGCCAGCCACGGCACCTCCAGCCCTCAGCAGCTGCCCAGAGCAGGACGCTCCTGTGCTCGCTGCCATCTCCCCAGAGCTCTGATCCCACCATCCCCAGCAGACAGGACCCACCTCACGCCATCCCCCGCTGGAAGAAAAGCTGGTCCCAAACGATGCCCTCAGCCTTCTCCAAGTGCACGGCCCATCCACGCTGCAGCTGCTCCCAAGCACGTCCTGATCCAGACTGGACTCCACCTGAAACGCTTCCTCTAGAAAGACAAACATCAAATTATGGAAAATAGGTTACAGAGAAAAAGGGGAACAAGAAAAAAGGTCAAAAATCTTATCTCTGTCAGGGCCCTAAGGAAGGCCCAACCCCTGCGTGCCAGGGAAAAACCCACCATGGGGGAGGGAATCCCAGGCTTTCTCCCTTCCCCTGCACTGCCCCCATGGTGATCCCAAAGCAAACAAGGGCAGTGGAGCAGCCCAAGCCCTCCTTTGCCTGCAAAGCAAAGCAGCCCCTGCACAGGGTCTGGAGTCCCACCTCTGCTCCCACCATGGGGATTTGTTTGTGTGGGGCTGGGTGCCCCAGCCCAGCCCCAGCCCGAGGCACGGTGGGTGCTGGGGGCTTTTGGCAGGGCCAGGAGCCCACTCCCATTTCATATCCACCCCAGCCCATGTCCCCAGCCCTTCCAAAAGCAGCCTGGCAGCCGACTGAAGGATCAGCTGCATCCACCCCAGCAAAGGGGGAACCTTTGCTTCCCAGCCAGGCTGTGCAATGCCCAAATCTGGGAGCATCCCCCAGTGTGTGGACTCATCTACAAACTCCCTGTGGAGCCTGGCTTTGGAGGAGGTGTCAGAATCAAAGTCCACCATCTTCAGCCTGCCGGTGGTCAGGTGGAGCAAGAGGTTGTCATCCTTGATGTCCTCACTGTCCCCAGCAGCAGCAGCCCCACCTGGGACAGCTTCTCCAGGGGCTCCTTCTTCCCTGGGCCAGACCAGGCTGTCAGGGCTCTGCCCAGGGCCCCAGCCATCCATGAACCATGGCAGGCAAAACCAGGGGGATGTTGGCCACCAGTGCTTGCCACACCAGGTCTCCAGCTCAGCTCCAGCCCATGAGCTGTGTTCCCTCCTGCTGACCCCTGCTCAGAGCTACAGGCAGGACAAAACCTGTCTGGTTGGCTTTGCTACTGAGTGCCAAGAGATGTGTGGAGCTGTTACCTGCCAGGCCCCTGGATCCAACTGTGCATGTGGATCTCTCCCATCTTCTAGGGCAGAGGAACATGGATCATGGAAAATCTCTTCTAAGGATGGCCTGTCCAAGGGCTGCATGGACAAACACCTATTAATGACATCCTGGCACTCTGGGGAGAGAAACCAGAAATCACCAGTCATTTGGAGAAGTTGCCCCCTTTTCCCGTACCCAGGCCATGCTGGGTGTGCTTAGAGGTGGGCCTAAACTTCCCCATGGATTTTCTGTTTGGAAGAGAGCAGGAGAGCAGGACATGTGCCACCTCCTCAGCAGCTGCCAGAGCAGAATGCCCATGAGCTGCTGCTGTCTCCCAGCACTGGTATTGCTCCCAAGGCCAGAGATGAGGATCCACCTTGAGAGAGCCATCCTGGGAACAAGATCTGCCCCCAGATATCTCCTGGCTCCTCCTGAACGGGTGTTTCCCCATGACCAGGTGGTGCAGCAGAAGGTCCAGGGATCAGATCGTCGCTGCCTCACCGTGGTAGCATTGCTGGTGGATCCACTCTGGTGGGCTGTAGGACAGGGTTCCTGTGGAACACAGACACAGTTCATCAGGGGGATGCTGCAGCCTCCAGCACCTGGCGGAGCAGCCCCCGCGCCTCCTCCTCCGGCAGGAATCCCCGCTCCGCCAGGAAACCCGAAAGGTCCTGGCACCGCTCAGGATGCTCCAGCACCAGCACAAAGCTGTCGGGGAGCTGAAGCCACTCCAGGAGCTGAATGACACCAGCACAGCCAGAGGAGACCTTGTCCAGCAGCGCGATCTCCAGGGCTGCGCTGGTGCCGTGGGGCTGCGGGAGGAGCACGATGCCGTCAGTGGGGCTGATGCCGTGCCGGGGGTCGGGAACCCCTCGGCCAGCCCGGGATGCTCTGCGCCCTGCGCTGGCCCCACGCCCGCTCTCCCTCCAGGCGTCCTGGCAGCTCCCACCCTGCCGGGCCCCGGCTCAGCCCCGCCCGGCACGGCCCGGCTTCTGCCGCTGGCCCCACTCATCACCAGCTCGCCCCGGTGCCGGACGCGGTTCCCTGGCACCCTTTTGATGGCCACCTGCGAGCCACGGGCAGCAGCGGGCTGAGCTCGCCGCCTGCCCCGCACAGCCCCATCCTTCTCCTCCTTCTCCTTCTCTCCCTCCTCCTCCTCCTTCCCCTCCTCCGCGCCCGCCGCCGGCCCCGCCGCTCCCCGGGCGCCGTCCGAGAGCCGCGTGGCCGCGCAGCCGCCGCCGCAGCCGCCGCTGCCCAGCAGCGAACCCGCCGGGGCCGCTCCTGCCGGGCCTCCTGCGCCTTCCCTGCGGGCGGGACGCGGCTGTCAGCGCTCGGCCCGGGCCAGGAGCGGCCCCGAGCGCCGCCCGAGCGCCCCGGGCCGGCCATGCCCCGGCGTTCTCCCCCGGCATCCCAGATTCGCCATGAAATGGGAACCCTGAGCTTGTGGAAGTGCCTGAAGGATGCCCTGTTCCTCTGCAGGGACACTCGGGCTGAGACAGGAGCCGGAGCCCTCTCTGGGGAAGCCTCCTCCGAGCTGGAATTTGTGCCGTGCTGGGAGAGGAGGAGGAGGGGAGAAGGCTGGCGCTGTGTGGCAGGAGCAGGAGGTTTGGGCCGCAGGACATTCCGTCTGCGCCGCTGCCCCGCAATGGGCAGGAACGCTGTGGGGAAGGCTGGGGGACACTGGAGCGGGATATGGATGGCACTGGGGGGATCTGGGAGGGCCTGGGAATGAACTCAGGTGTATTGGGAGGGACTGGGCTGTACCGGGAGGGACTGGAGGGGCACTGGGGCTGTACTGGGCTGTACTGGGGATGAACTGGGCTGTACTGGGAGGGACTGGAGGGGCACTGGGGCTGTACTGGGCTGTGCTGGGGATGAACTGGGCTGTGCTGGGAGGGACTGGAGGGGTTGAATGGCTGTTCCCACCCGCACTGCCTCCCATTGGCCGAGGCTCCCGCCCATCACGGCCCCAACCAATCAGCGCCAGGGATCATGGCTTTGGGGGCGGGGCCTGAGGCCTGCGCCATCTTTTCTTTTGTCTACAACTCCCGTCATGCTCTGCGGCCCCATAGAGCCCCAGTAAAGCCGGGACTACAACGCCCGTCATGCCCCGCGCTCCACAGAACCCCGGTACCGCCCCCGTCTGTCCCATCAGTGTCCCCCAGACCCTCCGGGACCCCCAAGTGCTCCTCAGTGTCCATTCGGGACCCCCAAAATTTTACTGGCAAAGTACAAAAGAACAAGGAACTTTGGAAAAGCGTTTAATACAAATCCAATCCAACTTAAACTACTTGTCATAGCAGTAACTTCATTCACTCAGCCCATTTAACCTGGAAACCCCTAAACACTGAAGTTGTTCAGGTACCCAAAAATGTTCCATATAAAGAGCATTAGAAGGAGAGGAAAGAGAGAGAGACAGGAAGAGAGAAGCTCCACAGAACGACACACATGTGGCTCCCAGCTCCTGGGGCTCCAGTGTGGGCATGACACAAACCCCAGGAGAAGGCAGAGTCCATACCAGGGGCTGACCTTGTGCTCCTTGGTTTTAAGCCCCTGGGCCTTCGTGGGCCTCCCCCCAGCTGGGACTTCTGATATCTCAGGTGTTCAGAGCTGGGTGAGCGCTGTCCCATCTGTGTGACTGATTGACAGCTCAGCCCAAGGTGTCTGGGGACATTGATCTCATCCAGCCTCTGACAGCGACCACGGTGACACTGGGGAACCTCATGGAGCCTCATGGAGCCATGGGTCAGTTGTGACACTGTGGGGACCTCGTGGAATCAGAGGGGACCATTGGGAAGCTCCCATGGATCCAAGGGCCCAGGGTGACACTGTGGAGCCCAGAGTGTCACAGAGGAGCCATTGTGACAGTGTGTCCCCATGGAACCAAGGGAACATGGGACAGGCTGATGCCTTAAGTTTTAGCTTCCATATTTTCCCAATTCTGTGCTGTATCAGTCTGTAACTCTGAACTTCATGCAGAGTGTCAGCAAGTTCTTTTACAGTGTAGTCAGACAAAACAATCCTTTTCCTGCCCAAGAACCATAGACACCGCTGCAGCTTCAGGCCCAAAAATCGAAAACAGCAGCGAATTGAGGAGAGCAGACTGGGAGGGTGGGGCTGCATAACGTGAAGGTATAATTGGACAATTAACCCCAATATGGAAATGAACCAAATCTTAAAAAAGTGTGTAAACACGTGACCTGGCGTCCATCCTGGGTGTACCCTCAGCCAGGCCCTTGTACTGCCCAGGTGAATTCTTTGAAGGCCTTTTTAATAAATCCCCACTTTACTCCTGTAACACTGTCCAGGCTCTGCTCTAGGTGGCCTCTCAAGGCATCAAGGCCTGGCTGGCTGGGCCACCTGGGGGCCACCTGACAGGTCCAGCTGACCTTGGCATGTCCAGGGCTGCTGCTCATCTGCCCCTGGAGCACTGGGGCTCGGTGCTCTCCTTCCTGTGAAAAGAACTCTCCTTCTCTTCCAGGTGCCCATGGCCAAAATTTGGATTCCTCTTCTTAGTTTGCTTCTATGCAAAGATTGTTCCCAGATGAAATCTGCCAGGACAGACAGGTCTGGCTGGCTTGGCCACCCAGGGGCCACCTCTCATCTTCCTGTGAAACACTGGGACCCTGTGCTTTTCTTTCTTATGAGAAAAAAGCACCTTTCACATCCAGGCAACCATGGCCAAAGTTGGGAAGCCGCCTCCAGGATTCCCTATATCCAGGGATTTGTCCCAGTTGAAAGCTTCCAGGAGAGACAAGCCTGGCTGGCCTTGGTCTCCAAAGAGCTGATCCTTATCTGCCTTTGAAACACTGGGGCTTTGTGCCTTCCTTTATGATGAAAAGAACTCTTCTTCCTGCCCAGGTGCCCATGGCCAAAACTGAGATTCCACCTTCAAAATTCTGAATATCCAAGGATTTCCCCCAGATGAAAGGTGCCAGGAGAGACAGGTCTGGCTCTCTTGGCCTATGGTGACCACCTCTCATCTCCTTCCAAAACACCTGGGTTCCACACTTCTCTTTCCTATGGGAAAAACCATCCATCTCGACCAGATGCCCATGGCCAAAGTTTGGAATCCTCCTCCAGAATTCCCTAGGTCCAAGGATTTCTCAGTGACAAAAGCTGCCAGGACAAACAGGTCTGGCTGGCTCGGCCTCTCAGGAGCCTTCTCTCTCTGCTTCTGCCCCTGCAACACGGGGGCTCGGTGCTTTCCTTCCTATGGAAAAGAACCGTCCTTCTTAACAATGCAGAAATGGCTGAAATTGGGGTTCCACCTCCCAAATTCCCTAAATCCAAGGGTTGCTTTCAGACAAAAAAATACCACAACGGAGGGGTCTGGCTGCCCTTGGCCTCTGATGGTCACCTTTCATCTGCCCCTGAAACACCGGTGTTCCGTCCTTGCCTTCCTATGGAAAAGAACTGTCCTTCTCCTCCAGGTAGCCAGGTCTGAAGCTGGCATTCCACCTCTAAAATTCCCTATATCCAAGGACAAAATCTGCCAGCACCATCTGATCTGGCTGCCCTTGGCCTCTGGTGGCTGTGGCTCATCTGCCCCTGCAGCACTGGGGCTGGGTTGTTCCCTTCCTGTGGAGACCATGGTGGCATGGTGAGGACCTGGAGGAACCATGGAGTCCATTGTGACACTTTGGGGCCATGGTGACACTGCAGGGCTCCATGGAACCCAGAGACCACCATGACTCTGTGGGGCCTTGTGGAACCATGGAGACCATTCCGACCCTTCAGGGCCTCGTGTCACCAAGAGGGCATTGTGACACCTCAGGGCCTTCTGGAAACAAGGGACCATTGGGACACTGTGGGGCTCCATGGAATGAGGGGAACAGGGAACAGGTCTGGCAGGCTTGGCCTCCCAGGGGCCACCTGACAGGTCTGGCTGATCTTGGAATGTCAAGGGCTGCTTCTCATCTGCCCATGAACCACTGGGGCTCTGTGCTTTCCTTTGTATGGAAAAGAACTGTCCCTCTTTTTCGACACCCATGGACAAAATTGGTACTTCCCCTCAAAAATTTCCTGTATGCAAGGGTATCTGCCAGAAAAAAACCTGCCAGCTCTGGCTGGCCTTGGCCTCTGATGGTCGCATCTCAGTTGCCTCAGAAGCACTGGGGCTCTGTGCCTTCCTTCCTGCAGAAAAGAACTGACCCTCTTGTCCAGGGGCCATGGCAGGAGCTGGAATGTGGCCGCCAAAATTCCATCTATCCTAGGATTGCTCCCAGACAAAAGCTGCCAGGACAGACAGTTCTGCCTGGCCTTGGCCTCTGGTGGTATGAGCAGAATGTTTTCCTTTGCAAACACCTTGGAAAAGGCCCAGAGATCTCCCGAGCTGGGTTTTGCAGGCCTCAGGAACATAACCCATGTATGGAGGCTGATGTGCCTGGGCTCAGCTGTGAAGAGACTGAGGACAGATCAGGAGTGGCCTGGCAGGGCTTGAAAGGTGGATTCCAAAATGGTGGAGCTTTTCTCCATAGTGGGAAACAGCCAGAGAGAAAAATTATGCCCCAAATGCAGCTGGGGAAGGACAGACTGGACACATGAGGAGAGGAATTTCCCTCCCAGGGCAGGGCTGTGGTGCAGCATGTCCCCAGCAGGAGCCTGGAGCAGCCCAAGGCTTTGTGTGGCCAGGCAGGGGCAGCAGGAGGCAGAGCTGCCAGCAAAGGAAGGGCCAGCGAGGTGAGGCAGCCGGGGGTGACGACAGCCTGCAGGGACAGAGGCGCAGGGCAGGGACACCGTGGGACAGCCTGGGCTGCAGAGGGCTCAGGGATGTGCAGCAGCTGCAAGGCCCTGACAGAGCCAACCTGTGCAGCCCTTTGGCCATGGCTGCTGGCCCTGGGCCTGAGGCCACCAGGGGACAAGTGACCCTTGCAGCCCTGGGGCCTCAGTGCCTCCTTGTCCCTGCTCAGCAGCCTGGCAGGGGCCGCCCCATGGTCCTGCCCTTGGCACTGCCCATCCCCACATGCCAGTGCCCATCCCAGGAAGAGCCCTGAGCAATGAGGGAGGGCCAGGATCTGCCTTGCCAGGGGCTGGGGCTCAGGCCTGGGCCCTTTGCATTCCTGAAACACATCCAGGTTTGCTCAGCACCAGAGACACCTTCCCCTTGCTTTTCCCTTGCTGTCATCTCTGCTCCAGCATTATGCTCTACTTGGGGACACTTTCTCAGTCGTTTCCCTCAGTGGGACCCATTAAAAGTCCAAGAAACTTCAATGTTTCAATCACACTTTGAGTTCTTGAGAAGTTTTTTGAGCACACTCTCTGGGAATGAGACTAATGAAAACAACAGCAGCCCCTGAGAGGGTCATTAAAGTCCTTGTGCTGTGTCTGTGCTGCTGAGCTGGGCCGGGCTCCTGGCACAGAGGGTGATGCTGGTAACCAAGCAGAGCTTCAAAAGCACATTTCTCTTGCTGAGCAGCTCTTCTGCCAGCCCAGCAGGGCTGGGACACTGCCTGCAGCCAGCCTGGGCACAGCACAGAGGCACAGAGAGCTTCAATCAGTCAGGGCTGGGAAGGGGCTGAGAAGTGCCTGGGGCAGAATCACTGCCAGCCCTTGGCACAGGAACCTCTGGCTGCAGGACAATGCAGCTGCAGCTCCTGGAGCCATCTCCTAAAGCTGGAACATCCCAATGCCCACAGACCCTGTGAGTACAACTCTGAGTGTTCTGGTGTAGGGTAGGTGAAATGCTCATGGTGTTCTGACATGCTGAGGGTTTCTGATCAGTCACAGAATATTTCCAAGACAAGGATATTGATAAAAATGAAGAAATTCCCAAAAAGTTTGTATTCAGTTTCCTACCATTGCAGAATGGCAGGGAGGGAGAAATAAATATCAGCAGTTGATTCTGTATTTTGAGAAGTGCCTGAGAAATCTGAACTGTTACTTTTAGTGATCAGTAGGTTCACAGGAGATCCCTAATGTGCTTGCAGCCACTCTGCCCATGGACAGCAGCAGCATCACCTTTGCTGGAGCCATCAGGCTCAGTCTGCGCTGTCCTTTCTCCAAGCTGCAAATAGAACCTGCCCCCAGCCAGTGTCCTGCAAACTAGCAGGGTTCTGTCAGGCCAAGGAGAGGGCACAGAGATTTGGGGTCTGGGAGTGCTGGCAGGGAGAGATCAGGCACAGGGAGACACCTGCAGGAGGAAAATGTCCAGGAAGCAGAGAGAAGATCAGGGAAGGAAAGAAAACAAAACCCAGAAATGCTGAGGCAGGGAGAGTTTAGAGATGTCCAGAGGATCCCCTCCAGTGCAGCCCCTCCCTCTGCACAAGCCCCCTGCCTCCTGTGCCCCAGCCAAGCCTCTGCCCTCAGGGCCGGGGCTCCAAGGCGTGCAGCCCCTCCTGTGCAGGCAGAGCTGCAGCAGAGCCGTGGGGCAGCTCTGCAGCCCTGGGCCCAGTTCCCTCTGCAGAGCACAGGGCTGGGAGCAGCTGCCCGGCACTGGGGGCTCTGGCAGGGGCACAGCTGGCTCAGGGTGACACAGCTGTCCCCAGTGCCCGGCTCTGGGCAGTGCTGGCAGTGCAGCCAGGGAAGGAGCTGCACCTCCCTTCATCCAGTGCCATCAGAAGGACACTTGGAAGTCTCCTTGAGATTTCAGTCCAAGCTGGGAGCTTCAATCCAGGGTGCAAACCTGTCCTAGAGCATCTCTGATTTATGAGATTGATGAGGAAAGGCAGAGGTGTTGTGACACTGAAAATGCTGTTGGGTGGGTGAAATGAGCAAAGTGAGTTCTTGGATCCAAATGTGGAGCTGAGCTGTTGTGGATCCATCTGCTCTCAGCCGTGCCTGGTGACATTTTAGGGAAGCATGGGAACGTGATCATCCTCTAACTGAGAGTGGTTAAAGCCCAGAGAAATCTGAACAGGTGAGAACGACAGGCCATCTCCCCTTACTCTCCACTTATCACTTTGCCTCACAGAAATTGCTTTGTTCACCCTGGGGGAAGAAGAAATGCTAAAGGTTTCTGATTCCAAGAACACCAGGAGAGACATGGGGGGAGCTTAAAAAGTAATCCGCAGGACTCTTGAACACAAAAATATGTCCGTGTGTGTCATAGAAAAAAGAGGTTCATGCGAAATGCCTTTGATTTTGGTTAAAGGCATCTCCTTTTTCTCTTCACTGTCCTTTCCCCATGAACAGGTGCCCATGTGCAGCCACAGCAAATGTCCAACAGCAGCTCCATCAGCCACTTCCTCCTGCTGGCACTGGCAGACACGCGGCAGCTGCAGCTCCTGCACTTCTGCCTCTTCCTGGGCATCTCCCTGGCTGCCCTCCTGGGCAACGGCCTCATCATCAGCGCCGTAGCCTGCGGCCACCACCTGCACACGCCCATGTTCTTCTTCCTGCTCAACCTGGCCCTCAGTGACCTGGGCTCCATCTACACCACTGTCCCCAAAGCCATGCACAATTCCCTCTGGGACACCAGGAACATCTCCTACACAGGATGTGCAGCACAGCTCTTTTTCCTTCTGTTCTTCCTTGGAGCAGAGTATTCCCTCCTGACCATCATGTGCTATGACCGCTACGTGTCCATCTGCAAACCCCTGCACTACGGGACCCTCCTGGGCAGCAGAGCTTGTGCCCACATGGCAGCAGCTGCCTGGGCCAGTGCCTTTCTCTATTCACTACTGCACACAGCCAATACATTTTCCCTGCCCCTGTGCCATGGCAATGCCCTGGGCCAGTTCTTCTGTGATATCCCACAGATCCTCAAGCTCTCCTGCTCCAATTCCCACCTCAGGGAACTTGGGCTTCTTGTGGTTACTAGCAGTTTATCATTTTGTTGTTTTGTGTTCATTGTTTTCTCCTATGTACAGATCGTCAGGGCTGTGCTGAGGATCCCTTCTGAGCAGGGACGGCACAAAGCCTTTCCCACCTGCCTCCCTCACCTGGCTGTAGTCTCTCTCTTTGTCAGCACTGCAGAATTTGCTTACCTGAAGCCTGCCTCGATGTCCTCCCCATCCCTGGATCTGGCCCAGTCAGTTCTGCGCGATGAAATCCTGCTCAGCGTGGGCAACTGAGCCCTTGAAGGACTTAGTGTCAGGTCAAGGCTTGCTTTCCCTCCCAAAGCCTTCCCTTGGCAGCCTTGGGCAGGGGATTCATCCTCCCTCCCTCCTCCTTCCCACAGACCTCCTTGAAACCACTCTGTGGGCACGTTCCATTCTCTGTCTGTCCTCAAGTGCAGTACCAACTTGGGTCAGTCCTGGCTCTGTCCTGAGCTCCCAGGAGCTCGCAGGCTGAGATAGCAAAGCTCAGCCACACCAGGGCCCTGCCCATGCCAACAGCACCGCCACAAGCAGCAGCAGCAGCAGCAGCAGCAGCACCAGCAGCAGCAGCAGCTGCAGTCACCTCTCAGCTGTTGGTGCCCCTGCACTGCAGCCCCTCCCGCTGGCACCAACATTCCCTTGTGGCCTTGGAGACAGTCCTGAATCCATCCATGGGGTCACAGAGCCATGGAATCCCAGAGTTCCAAGTTCCTGGAATCCTAGAGTTATTGAATCCTGAGAACCACACACAGAGGAGGAGGAGGAGGAGGAGGAGGAGGAAGAGGGGGAGGAGGAGGAGAGGGAGGAGGGAGAGGAGGAGGACGAGGAGGAAGAGGACAAGGAGGAGGAGGAGGAGGAGGATGAGGACGAGGAGGAAGAGGACGAGGAGGAGGAGGATAAGGAGGAGGAGGAGGACGAGGTCGAGGACGAGGAGGAGGAGGAGGAGCAGGAGGAGGACGAGGAGGACGAGGAGGATGAAGAGGACGAGGAGGAGGATGAGGAGGACGATGACGAGGATAAAGAGGAGGTGGAAGATGAGGAGGAGGAATAGGAGGAGGAAGAGAGAGAACAAGGACAAGGAGGATGATGAGAAGGAGGAGGAGAACGAGGAGGAAGAGGAGAATGAGTATGAGGAAGAGGAGGACGAGGACAATGACAAGCAGGATGAGGAGGGGGAAGAGAAAGAGGAGGAGCAGGAAGAGGAAGAGGAGGAGGAGTGGGACAAGGAAGAGGAGGAGGCAGAGAAGCAGGAAGAAGAGGAATAGGAGGAGGAAGAGAGAGGACAAGGACAAGGAGGATGATGAGGATGAGGAGGAGGAGGACAACGAGGAGGAGGAGGAGGAGTAGAAGGATGAGGACGAGGACGAGGAGGAGAAGGATGAGGATGAGGAAAATGATGAAGATGCAGAGGACAATGAGGACGAGGAGGTCGAGGAGGAGGAGGAGGAGGAGAACGAGAAGGAAGAGGAGAATGAGGATGAGGAGGAGGAGGAGAAAGAGGACAATGACAAGGAGGATGAGGAGGGGGAGGAGGAAGAGGAGGAGCAGGAGGAGGAGAAGAAGGATGAGGACGAGGACGAGGAGGAGGAGAAGGATGAGGATGAGGAAAAGGATGAAGATGCAGAGGAATAAGGAGGACGAGGAGGAGGAGGAAAAGGAAGATGAACAGGAGGAGGAGGAGGACAAGGTGGAGAATAAAAAGGAGGAGGACAAGGATGAGGAGGACCAGGAGGAGAAAGACGAGGAGGATGAGGATGAGCAGGATGGGGAGGACAAGGAGGAGGAAGAGGAGGACAAGGATGAGGAGGAGGAGAATGAGGAGAATGAGGATGAGGAGGACAATGAGGAGGATGAGAAGGACAAGGATGCGGAGGATAAGGAGGAGGAGGACGAGGAGTAGGACAAGGATGAGGAAAAGGACGAGGATGAGGCGGATAAGGAGGACGAGGAGGACAAGGAGGACAAGGAGGAGGGGGATGAGGAAGACGAGGAGGAGGAGGAGGAATAGGAGGATAAAGAGGATGAGAATGAGGATGTGGAGGAGGACAAGGAGGAGGAGCATGAGGAAGATGAGGAGGAGGAGGAGGACGAGGAGGAAGATGAAGAGGAGGAGGAGGTCGACGATGACGATGACGACGACGACGACGACGACGATGAAGAGGAGGTGGAAGATGAGGAGGAGGAATAGGAGGAGGAAGAAAAAGAACAAGAACAAGGAGGATGACGATGAGGAGGAGGAGAAATAGGAGGAAGAGGAGAATGAGGACGAGGAAGAGGAGGAGGAGGAGGACAATCAAAAGGAGGATGAGGAGGGGGAGGAGAATGAGGAGGAGCAGGAGGAGGAAGAGGAGGAGGAGGAGGACGACAAGGACTAGGGCAAGCACAAGGATGATGAGGAGGAGGAGGACAAGGAAGAGGAGGAGGCAGAGAAGCATGAAGAGGAGGAATAGGAGGAGGAAGAGAGAGGACAAGGACAAGGAGGATGATGAGGATGAGGAGGAGGACAACGAGGAGGAGGAGGAGAAGAAGGATGAGGACGAGGACGAGGAGGAGAAGGATGAGGATGAGGAAAAGGATGAAGATGCAGAGGACAAGGAGGACGAGGAGGAGGAGGACAAGGAGGAGAATAAAGAGGAGGAGGACAAGGATGAGGAGGACCAGGAGGAGAAGGACGAGGAGGATGAGGATGAGCATCATGGGGAGGATGAGGAGGAGGAAGAGGAGGAAGATGAGGAGGAGGAGAAGGAGAAGAATGAGGATGAGGAGGACAATGAGGAGGATAAGGATGCGGAGGATAAGGAGGAGGAGGATGAAGAGGAGGACAAGGATGAGGAAAAGGACGAAGATGAGGAGGACAAGGAGGACGACGAGGACAAGGAGGACAAGGAGGAAGAGGACGAGGAAGACGAGGAGGAGGAGGAGGAATAGCAGGATAAAGAGGATGAGAATGAGGACGTAGAGGAGGAAAATGAGGGGGAGGAGGAGGAGGAGGATGAGGAAGAGGAGGACGAGGAGGATGAGGATGGGGACGGGGACGAGGACGAGGACGAGGACTAAGACGAGGAGGAGGATGAGGAGGAGGATGAGGAAGACGAGGACGAGGACAAGGAGGAGGAGGAGGAGGTCGAGGAGGAGGAGGACGAAAAGGACGAGGAGGACGAGGAAGAGGACGAGGACGAGGACGAGGACGAGGAGGAGGACGAGGACGAGGAGGAGGACGAGGAGGAGGACGAGGACGAGGAGGACAAGGACAAGGACGAGGAGGAGGACGAGGACAAGGAGGACAAGGAGGCGGACCAGGAGGAGGACGAGGAGGACGACGAGAATGAGGAGGAGGAGGACAACGAGGAGGAGGAGGAGGAGAAGAAGGATGAGGACGAGTACGAGGAGGAGAAGGATGAGGATGAGGAAAAGGATGAAGATGTAGAGGACAAGGAGGAGGAGGAGGACTAGGAGGAGGACAAGGATGAGGACGAGGACGAGGAGGATGAGGAGGAGGAAGAGAAGGAGGACAAGGAGGATGACAACGACGACAACGATGGCGAGGACGATGAAGAGGAGGTGGAAGATGAGGAGGAGGAATAGGAGGAGGAAGAGAGAGAACAAGGACAAGGAGGATGATGAGCAGGATGAGGAGAACAAGGAAGAAGAGGAGAATGAGGATGAGGATGAGGAGGAGGAGGAGGACAAGGAAGAGGAGGAGGCAGAAAAGCATGAAGAGGAGGAATAGGAGGAATAAGAGAGAGGACAAGGACAAGGAGGGTGATGAGGATGAGGAGGAGGAGGAGGAGAAGAAGGATGAGGACGAGGAAAAGGATGAAGATGCAGAGGACAAGGAGGGCGAGGAGGAGGAGGAGGAGGAGGAGGAGGGGAAGGAAGATGAACGGGAGGAATAGGAGGAGAAGGAGGAGAATAAAGAGGAGGAAGACAAGGATGAGGAGGACCAGGAGGAGAAGGACGAGGAGGATGCGGATGAGCAGGATTGGGAAGACAAGGAGGAGGAAGAGGAGGAAGATGAAGAGGAGGAGAAGGAGGAGAATGAGGATGTGCAGGACAATGAGGAGGATGAGGAGGATACGGATGCGGACGATAAGGAGGACTAGGATGAGGAGGAGGACAAGGAGGAGGAAAAGGACGAGGATGAGGAGGACAAGGCGGATGAAGAGGACAAGGAGGACAAGGAGGAGGAGGACGAGGAAGACGAGGAGGAGGAGGATGAATAGGAGGATAAAGAGGATGAGAATGGGGATGTGGAGGAGCACGATGAGGAGGTGGAGGAGGAGGAGGAGGAGTAGGAGGAGGACGAGGATGAGAAGGACAAGGAGGATGAGGAGGACGATGAGGAGAAGGAGGAGGAGGACGAGGACAATGAGGAGGACGAGGAGGACGAGGAGAACGACGAGGAGGAGGAGGACGAGGAGGAGGAGGACGAGGAGGAGGAGGAGGACGCCCTCCTTGTCCTCTGCATCGTCATCCTTTTCCTCATCCTCATCCTTCTACTCCTCGTCCTCCTCTTCGTCCTCCTCCTCGTCCTCATCCTCCTCCTCCTTATCCTCCGCATCCTTATCTGCCTCATCCTCCTCATTGTCCTCCTCATCCTCATTCTCCTCCTTCTCCTCCTCATCTTCCTCCTCTTCCTCCTCCTCGTTCTCCCCATCCTGCTCATACTCATCCTCCTCATCCTTCTCCTCCTGGTCGTCCTCATCCTAGTCCTCCTCCTCTTTATTCTCCACCTTGTCCTCCTCCTCCTATTCATCTTCCTTTTCCTCCTCCTCCTCCTCCTCCTACTTGTCCTCTGCATCTTCCTCCTTTTCCTCATCCTCATCCTTCTCCTCCTCGTCCTCGTCCTCATCCTTCTTCTCCTCCTCCTCCTCCTCACTGTCCTCCTCCTCCTCATCCTCATCATCATCCTTGTCCTTGTCCTCTCTCTTCCTCCTCCTATTCCTCCTCTTCCTGCTTCTCTGCCTCCTCGTCTTCCTTGGCCTCCTCCTCCTCCTCATCTTCCTTGTGCTTGCCCTAGTCCTTGTCGTCTTCCTCCTCCTCCTCTTCCTCCTCCTGCTCCTCCTCTTTCTCCTCCCCCTCCTCACCCTCCTTGTCATTGTCCTCCTCCTCCTCTTCCTCATCCTCATTCTCCTCTTCCTCCTCGTTCTCCTCCTCATCATCATCATTTTCCTTGTCCTCGTTCTCTCTCTTCCTCCTCCTATTCCTCCTCCTCATCTTCCACCTCTTCTTTGTCGTCGTCGTCGTCCTCCTCCTCCTCCTCCTCGTCCTCCTTGTCCTCCTCATCCTCCTCGTCCTCCTCGTCCTCGTCGTCCTCCTTCTCCTCTACCTCCACCTTGTCCTCCTCCTCGTCCTCCTCGCCCTCCTTGTCCTCCTCCTCCTTTTCCTCCTCCTCCTCCTCCGCTTCCTCCTCCTGCTCCTCCTCTTCCTCCTCCCCCTCCTCATCCACCTTGTTATTTTCCTTCTTCTCCTCTTCCCCCTCATCCTCATTCTCTTCTTCCTCCTCGTTCTCCTCCTCCTCCTAATCATCCTCCTTGTCCTCGTTCTGTCACTTCCTCCTGCTATTCCTCCTCCTCATCTTCCACCTCCTCTTCGTCGTCGTCGTTGTCGTCGTTGTCTTCCTCCTTGTCCTCCTTCTCCTCCTCATCCTCCTTTTCCTTCTCCTCATCCTCCTCCTCATCCTCCTCCTCGTCCTCATCCTCGTCCTCCTCGTTGTCCTCGTCCTCCTCTTCCTCCTCGTCTTTCTCGTCCTCCTCCTCCTCGTCCTCCTCATCCTCCTCGTACTGCTCCTCCACCTCCTCCTCCTCCTCCTTCTCCTCGTCCTCCTCATCGTCGTCCTCCTCCTCCTCCTCATTGTCCTCCTCCACATCCTCATTCTCATCCTCTTTATCCTCCTATTCCTCCTCCTCCTCCTCGTCCTCCTCGTCGTCCTCCTCATCCTCCTCATCCTCTTCGACCTCGTCCTCCTCGTCTTCGTCCTCGTTTTCGTCCTCGTCTTCGTCCTCGTCCTCGTCCTCGTCCTCGTCCTCCTCGTCCTCGTCCTCCTCGTCCTCATCCTCCTCCTCCTCATCCTCCTCCTCCTCGTCCTCCTTGTCCTCCTCATCCTCGTCCTTTTCCTCATCCTTGTCCTCCTCCTCATCCTCCTCCTCCTTATCCTCCACATCGTTATCCTCCTCATCCTCCTCATTGTCATCCTCATTCTCCTCCTTCTCCTCCTCCTCATCTTCCTCCTCTTCCTCCTCCTCATCCTCCCCATTTTGCTCATCCTCATCCTCCTCGTCCTTCTCCTCCTCGTTCTCCTCATCCTTGTCCTCCTCCTCTTTCTTCTCCACCTTGTTCTCCTTCTCCTCCTGTTCATCTTCCTTCTCCTCCTCCTCCTTGGCCTCCTTGTCCTCTGCATCTTCATCCCTTTCCTCATCCTCATCCTTCTCCTCCTCGTCCTCATCCTCATCCTTCTTGTCCTCCTCCTCCTCCTCGCTGTCCTCCTCCTCCTCATCCTCATCATCCTCCTTGTCCTTGTCCTCTCTCTTCCTCCTCCTATTCCTCCTCTTCATGCTTCTCTGCCTCCTCCTCTTCCTTGTCCTCCTCCTCCTCCTCATCTTAGTGCTTTCCCTAGTCCGTGTCATCCTCCTCCTCCTCCTCCTCGTCCTCCTCCTCATCCTCTTCGACCTCGTCCTCCTCGTCTTCGTCCTCGTTCTCGTCCTCGTCTTCGTCCTCGTCCTCCTCGTCCTCGTCCTCCTCGTCCTCTTCCTCCTCCTCCTCATCCTCCTCCTCCTCCTCCTCCTTGTCCTCCTCATCTTCGTCCTTTTCCTCATCCTTGTCCTCCTCCTCATCCTCCTCCTCCTTATCCTCCGCATCCTTATCCTCCTCGTCCTCCTCATTGTCCTCCTCATCCTCATTCTCCTCCTTCTCCTCCTCCTCATCTTCCTCCTCTTCCTCCTCCTCATCCTCACCATCCTGCTCATCCTCATCCTCCTCGTCCTCCTCGTCCTCCTCCTCGTCCTCCGCCTTGTCCTCCTCGTCCTCCTCCTCGTCCTCCTCCTTGTCCTCCTCCTCGTCCTCCTCATCCTCCTCCTCCTCCTCCTCCTCCTCCTCCTCCTCCTCCTCATACTCCTCCTTGTCCTCTTCATCCTTTTCCTCATCCTCATCCTTCTCCTCCTCGTCCTTGTCCTCATCCTTCTTCTCCTCCTCCTCCTCCTCGTTGTCCTCCTCCTCCTCATCCTCATCATCCTCCTTGTCCTTGTCCTCTCTCTTCCTCCTCCTATTCCTCCTCTTCATGCTTCTCTGCCTCCTCCACTTCCTTGTCCTCCTCGTCCTCCTCATCATCCTTGTACTTGCCCTAGTCTTTGTTGTCCTCTTTCTCCTCCTCTTCCTCCTCTTCCTCCTCCTCCTCGTCCTCCTCCTCCTCGTCCTCCTCCTCCTCGTCCTCCTCCTCATCCTCATCCGCGTCCTCCTCCTCCTCCTCGTCCTCCTCCTCCTCCTCCTCTTTCTCCTCTTCCTCCTCCTCCTCCTCGTCCTCCTCCTCCTCGTCCTCCTCCTCGTCCTCGTCCTTGTCCTCCTCCTCCTCCTCCTCCCTCTCCTCCTCCTCCTCCTCCTTCTCCTCCTGTGAGTGTGGTTCTCAGGATTCAATGACTCCAGGATTCCAGGAACCTGGAACTCTGCGATTCCATGGCTCTGTGACCCCATGGATAGATTCAGGACTGTCTCCAAGGCCACGAGCGAACGTTGGTGCCAGCGGGAGGGGCTGCAGTGCAGGGGCACCAACAGCTGAGAGGCGACTGCAGCTGCTGCTGCTGCTGCTGCTTCTGCTGCTGCTTCTGCTGCTGTCTCTGCTGGTGCTGCTGGTTCTGCTGCTGCCTCTGCTGCTGCTGTGCGGGTGCTGCTGCTTCTGCTGCTGCCTCTGCTGGTGCTGCTGGTTCTGCTGCTGCCTCTGCTGCTGCTGTGCGGGTGCTGCTGCTTCTGCTGCTGCTGCTGGTTCTGCCGCTGCTGCTGCTGCTGCCGCTGCAGCTGCTGCTGCTGCTTGTGGGGGTGCTGCTGGCAGGGGCAGGGCCCTAGTGTGGCTGAGCGTTGCCATCTCAGCCTGTGAGCTCCTGGGAGCTCAGGACAGAGCCAGGACTGACCCAGGTTGGCACTGCACTTGAGGACAGACACAGAGAATGAAAAGTGCCCACAGAGTGGTTCCGAGCTGCTCTGTGGGAAGGAGGAGGGAGGGAGGATGAATCCCCTGCCCAAGGCTGACAAGTGAAGGCTTTGGGAGGGAAAGCAAGTCTTAACCTGACACTAAGTCCTTCAAGGGCTCAGTTGCCCATGCTGAGCAGGATTTCATTGCGCAGAACTGACAGGGCCAGATCCAGGGATGGGGAGGACATCGAGGAGGGCTCCAGGTGAGCAAATTCTGCAGTGCTGTCAAAGAGAGAGACTACAGCCAGGTGAGGGAGGCAGGTGGAAAAGGCTTTGTGCCGTCCCTGCTCAGAAGGGATCCTCAGCACAGCCCTGACGATCTGTACATAGGAGAAAACATTGAACACAAAACAACAAAATGATAAACTGCTAGTAACCACAAGAAACCCAAGTTCCCTGAGGTGGGAATTGGAGCAGGAGAGCTTGAGGATCTGTGGGATTTCACAGAAGAACTGGCCCAGGGCATTGCCATGGCACAGGGGCAGGGAAAATGTATTGGCTGTGTGCAGCAGAGCACTGAGAAAGGCACTGGCCCAGGCAGCTGCTGCCATGTGGGCACAAGCTCTGCTGCCCAGGAGGGTCCCGTAGTGCAGGGGTTTGCAGATGGACACGTAGCGGTCATAGCACATGATGGTCAGGAGGGAATACTCTGCTCCAAGGAAGAACAGAAGGAAAAAGAGCTGTGCTGCACATCCTGTGTAGGAGATGTTCCTGGTGTCCCAGAGGGAATTGTGCATGGCTTTGGGGACAGTGGTGCAGATGGAGCCCAGGTCGCTGAGGGCCAGGTTGAGCAGGAAGAAGAACATGGGCGTGTGCAGGTGGTGGCCGCAGGCTACGGCGCTGATGATGAGGCCGTTGCCCAGGAGGGCAGCCAGGGAGATGCCCAGGAAGAGGCAGAAGTGCAGGAGCTGCAGCTGCCGCGTGTCTGCCAGTGCCAGCAGGAGGAAGTGGCTGATGGAGCTGCTGTTGGACATTCGCTGTGGCTGCACATGGGCACCTGTTCATGGAGAAAGGACAGGGACAAGTCAGGAGAGGCTGCTTGGAGTCAAACCTGGGCCATTCCCTGCAGCCTGTCCTGCTGGGACTCACCCACCCTTGTTCCTGCTCTGGGAAAACCTTCACCCAGGTCCCTGCCTGAGCTCCAGTTGTGCTGGCTGAGTGTGCCAGGAGCAGCAAGGGCTGTATGTGGGGGCTCTGGAGAAGCCATCCCTGCTCTGCTGCCCTGGGTTTGTAGCCATGGGGCAGAGGAACAAGGCTGGATATTCAGGATCTGTCAGGGGAATCACTCCTACTGCAGAAAGGCTTGGTACCATCCGCATTCACACTCCTAAGAGAAATTGATGGCAGGGGTTGGATTTAGGAATTGATTTCCTACCCACACACGATTCCTGTCTCTTTGAGGTCAGAAGTCCCCAGCATTCCTGCTGCACTCAGAGTTTGCCACTGAGAGATGTGAGAGGCAAAGGATTCCCTGTGGCTGAGGGCAGGTGAGGGGCTGGATGGGTTTGTTCCCCCAGCACTGCTCTGTTCAGCCCCCTCTGCTTCCCTGAGCATCTCCCTGGGCCTGGACATCCCCTCCTGAGAGGTGCCTTGTCCCTGCCAGCGCTCACAGAGCCCATCCCACCCTGTGTGCCCTCGGCCTGGCCCTACAGAAACCTGCCTGTGTGCAGGGCCCTGGCTGGGGCAGGCTCTGTGTGCAGCTGGGCAAGGGCAGCTCAGGAGAGCCCTGCTGGGCCCTGCAGAGGTGATGCTGCTGCTGCCCAGGGCTGAGGAGTGGCTGAAGGCCCTTTGGGAGGCTCCCAGCAGAGACACTGACCACCCAAAGTCACAATTCTGGAGTCTCTGGACATGTTCGAACATTCCTTTGATGATCCTGTGTATCCCTTTCAACTCGGAATGTTCTGTTATTCTGGGATTTCAATTCCTGTTCTGCTTCTCTCAACCCCCTGTTGTCTATAATTGAAGGAGAAAAAAAGACCTTGCAACAGTATTAGAACAGTAAAGTAAAAACCAGACCTTTATTGGAAGCTTCCAGGTGTCCCAGTGGGGATGAGGCATACCCAGCCCCTGATTTCAACAATTTGTTCATGTTGATTATTTAGGATATTTAACAGGAACATCCAATGGGAGATTCAGTACCCAGTTACACACCCCTGGCACAACCCACTGGAATAAGTCCAGGGCCTTCTTTGTCCCAGTTTTTCTTATCACTGCTCACATTCAAATCCCAAAATACTCTTCTTGTGGGTTCTTTCTCTGATAAAAAGATTATATAGCACTTTAAAAATGTATTTAGACAGGTTATAGTTCTAAAATCCAAGAGAAGGTAAGGAAACATACTAGAGTTAATTAAGGATCATAAATACATTAAATATATAATAGTAGTTAAAAAGAGTTATTTAAGAGTTTAATAGAGTTAGTTAAGGATTATAATTTTAAAACTACGTAACAGTAATTTACAGAACTATGAATATATGAAAAATATATAAAAGCAAAAATATTTTTATCATCATCACAACTTCATCATCTTTCTCCAAGCAGAAAATTGAAAATAATCTCAGGAAAGCTCCTGACCTTTACAGCAAACCCAGGCTTACCTTCTTTGGGAAGTGCCCTCTGGAGCTGGTCTGGAGCTGGAGCAGTCCTGCCCCAGCCAGCCCCTCTCAGCAGCAGCACCTGCCCTGCTCAGGGTGGCTCCTTCCCCCCACAGCTCCTGGCCAGCGCTGGGAGCAGCTCCAGGGCCGGCTGAGAGCTGTCCCTGGCAGGCAGCAGAGTCCCTGGCCCAGCACAGCGCCCTGGGCTGCAGGACCCTGCTCTGCAGGACAGCCCTGGGCACCCCTGGCTGCTCTGCACAGGAGATGAGCAGAGAATGCACTCACAGGCTCTGTGGGCATTGGGATGTTCCAGCTTTAGGAGATCTCTCCAGGAGCTGCAGCTGCATTGTCCTGCAGCCAGAGGTTCCTGTGCCAAGGGCTGGCAGTGATTCTGCCCCAGGCACTTCTCAGCCCCTTCCCAGCCCTGACTGATTGAAGCTCTCTGTGCCTCTGTGCTGTGCCCGGGCTGGCTGCAGGCAGTGCCCCAGCCCTGCTGGGCTGGCAGAAGAGCTGCTCAGCATGAGAAATGTGCTTTTGAAGTTCTGCTTGGTTACCAGGCTCTCCCTCTGTGCCAGGAGCCCGGCCCAGCTCAGCAGCACAGACACAGCAAAAGGACTTTAATGACCCTCTGGGGCTTTGTGCTCAGCCCTGAACATCAGGCCCTGAGAGGGATCTGCAGAAACCTCTGGAGAACTCCATGTCAGAATCCAACTCCAAAGTTTCTTGGACTTTTAATGGGTCCCACTGAGAGACACGACTGAGAAAGTGTCCCCAGGCCCCAGGCAGAGCAGAGAACTGGAGGCACTGATGCCAGGTGGGGACAAAGAGAAGCCAAGTCTTGGTGCCCTGGGGCATAGCAGGGTCTGTGCCACCAAGGGCTGTGAGGAGACACCTTGTCCTGAGGCCCTGGGGCCTCCTGGCACAGCCCCAGCCAGGCTGGGCACTGTCAGCCCCTGGTCCTGCCCTCAGCATCCCCCCATGCCCACATCCCAGTGGCCTCAAGGATCTGCTGGAAGGAGTCCCTGGGGAGCCCTGGTCAGGAATGGCCCTGGGGGCTCCTTCATGCTACCAGGGACTGCAGGTTTTTCAAAGGACTTTGGCTTTTGCTTTTGCCTTGGAGTCTCTGAGAGCTTTGTGCAATCATGGCCTCCAATTATCTGCTGTAATTAGTCCCTGGAGAGGCTTTGTCAGGAACAACACTCATTAATGCTTCAAGGTACTTCAGTTCTTTTAAGGTACTTGGTGTTTCCCTTTTGATACAGACTCTGTGGGAGGTTTGTGCAATCATGGCCCCAATAATCTGCTTTAAGGAGTCCCTTGAGAGCTTGGCACTGACACTCAGAGGAGCTCTTTAATGCTTTGAGATACTTAACTTTTGTAAGCTACTTTGGAATTTTCATTTCCAGACTGAGAAGTTTTTGTGCCATCCTGGCCTCCAGTTCTCTCCTCCAAGGAGTCCATGAGGAGCCTGTGTTGGGGATGCACCTAAGTAAGTCCCATTAGTACCTCGTGACACTTTGGGTTTTTCCTCTTGATTTTAACTTCTGGAAGGTTTTTTGCAATCTCCTCTCAGGCCCTGAGGTTCCAAGGCTCAGCTCCAAGTGCACCACGGGGCTCATTAGGATCAAGCAAGTCCTGACAAACCACGCTTCTGCCTTGATTTGCCACTGTTGTAATGTAGTTCATCATGAACATTCCTTTACTGGTTTTGCTTCACCAATTTGAGATTTCCTGGCTAATGCATCGACTAGTGTAGTGGGTTCAGTGTTGGCTAATTATCAGTGCACACACTAGAATATACTTACTCAATTCCTGCTGTGAGGTAGGATTAGGAGAAAGGCAAAGGTCAAACTTTTAGAGTAAAAAGAAAAGTTTACTAACAGTAAATAAAAGAAGGAGCATTAAGGACCAGAACAAAACTTTCAGAACACTTCCTCTCTCCTGACAACCTGAAAATGTAAAGAGAAAAAACCAAATATTTTCAGTCAGTTTACCATCTCTAGAATTGTCTTTCTTCTGTTCACTTAGGTAGAGAAGTTCCTCTTGTTTATGTTATGGAGGCATCTCCACAAGAAAACAGTTATCGCATGGCTTTTAGCTTCCACAAATAGCAGCTGCTCAGAAAAATCTGCAATTGTGAAGTCCCTCCAATTTTCTCACAGGCTTTCTCACAGCTGTGTTTATGGGCCATGTCAGTTTATGGGGTATTAGTTTAAAGAAGAGCTGTTAAAAGCAAAAGTTCTCTCCTTCTATTTCTAAAATCATCTTCATCTCTGGGAACAGAGGTCTTCTTCTCTCCCTGAGGGCACAGTGTCTCATCACTGTGCTCTCTTTCTCTGTTCAAACTTCTCGTGGGATCACAGCTACTGCAACATTTGCTTACTTTATCATGGAGGCCTTTGCTGAGCAAGTCATCTCCCCATAGTTTTCAATGCCTTATAGCCAAAAAGAGAGTCTGATGTATCAATGACATCCTTCTCCACAGCTTTAGCAGAGGATTTCAGCCCCAAGATCAAGGCATCTCCTCATCCCTCCCACCTGGGACTCAACTTCCCCTTCCCTGCCATCGGTGTGTCCATGTTGCTCCTCTGTGTGCCTGCCCTGTGTCCTTTTCTCTCACTGGAGGGAGGATGGCAGCACTGGCAGAGTCAATATCTCCCGGGGCTGCAGATGGTTCCGTGAGCCCGGCTGAGCTTGGTGGCTAAGTCTTGTTTTGGCCATGGTCCCTGGACATGAAGACCAGTTCTTTTCCACATGAATGAAGAAACAGAGTGCCACTGTTTTAGGGGTGGATGAGAGTTGACCACCAGAGGCAAAGGCCATCCAGAGCTGCCTGATTGTGTTCTAAGAGATACCCTTACAAATAGGAAATTTTTTAGGGAGGGTACCAATTTTGGCAATGGACATCTGAAATAGCAGACGGTTATTTCCATACAGAGAAGAGCACTAAGCCCCAGTGCTCCAGGAGCTGATGAGGGGCAGGCCTTGACATTCCAAGATCAGCTAGACCGGTCAGGTGGCCATGGCAGGCCAAGCCAGCCAGACCTGGTCCATGTTCTCCTATCCCATGGGGCCCCACAGTGTCCCAATGGTCCCTTGCTTCCAGGAGGCCCTGAGGTGTCACAATGCCCCCTTGGTGACACCAGGCCCTGAAGGGTCGGAATGGTCTCCATGGTTCCATCAGGCCCCACAGAGTCATAATGGTCTCTGGGTCCATGAAGCCCCATGGTGTCACCATGGCTCCTTGGTTCCATGGGCTCCAGTGGTGCCACAAGGATCCCCTTGGTTCCATGAGGTGCCCACAGTGTCACAGTCATCTCCATGGGAAGGAAAGAACCGAGCCCCAGTGTGGCAGGGGCAGCCACCAGAGGCCAAGGCCAGCCAGACTTGATGGTACTGGCAGATTTTGTCTGGGAGCAACCCTTGAATATAGGGATATTTAGAGGTGGCATCCTAGTTTCAGACATGGACACCCGGAGGAGAAGGGCTGTTCTTTGCAAGGGAAGAAAAGCACAGAACACCGGTGTTTGTGGGGCAGATGAAAGGTGGCCACTAGAGGCCTAAGGCAGCCAGACCTCTCTGTCCTGGTAGCTTTTGTCTGAAAGCAACCCTTGGATAGAGGGAATTTTGGAGGTTGAATTCCATTTTTGGTAATTTCTTCATACATAAGGACAGTTCATTTCCATAGGAAGGAAAGCAGCAAGCCCCAGTGTTTCAAGGCAGGTGAGAGGCAGCCCCCAAGGGTCCAAGGGTAGCCAGACTTGTCTTTCCTGGCATTTCATTTGGGAGAAATCCTTGGCTGTATGTTGTTTTGGAGGTGGATTCTCAGTATTGGCCATGGGCGCCTGGTCAAGATGGATGGGTTTTTTTCCTATGGATAAGAGAAGCGTGAAGTCCAAGTGTTCTGGAAGAAGATGAGAGGTTGTCTTAGGCCAAGCCAGCCAGATCTGGCTCTCTTGGCCCCTTTTGTTTAGAGGCTATCCTTGGACATATGGCATTTTGGAGGTGGAATCTCAGTTTTGGCCATTTCTTTAGGAAGGAAAGCACAGAGCCCCCGTGTTTCTGAGGCAAATAAATGCCAGCCCTCAGGAAGACAATGCCAGCCAGACTTGTCAGTCCTGGCAGATTTTATCTGGGAGCTATCCTTGGATATAGGGAATTCTGGTGTCAAATGCCCAATTTTGGCCATGTGATCCTAGTTGAGGTGAATGTTTTTTTCCCATAAGAAAGAAAACCACATGGTCCCAGTGTTTCATAGGCAGATGAGAATTGGCCCCTGGGTGGTCAAGGCAGCCAGACCTGTTCCATGTTCCCTTGGTTTCGTGGGATCCCCCAGTGTTGCAATGGTCTCCTTGTTTCCATGAGGCCCTGGAGTGTCACAATGTTCCTCTTGCTTCTGCAGTGTCACAATGGCCCCGTGCTTCCATGAGGCCTTGCAATGTCACAATGGCTTTGTGGTTCCACAAAGCCCTGATGTGTCACAACAGCCCCTTGGCTCTGTGTGCCCTCGCTGTGTCACAACGGCTCCTCTGTGACACTGCGGCTGCATAAGGTCACCATGGACCCTTGGTTCCTTGGGGTCTCTGAGTTCCACAATGGTCTCCTTGATTCCATGATGGATCATGGTGTCACCGTGGTTCCTTGGTTCCATGAAGTTCTGCAGTGTCACCGTGGTGTCCTTGGACCTGGACTGTCACAATTGACCCTTGGTTCCATGAGGTTCCGTAATGTCACTGTGGTCACTGTCAGATGCTGGATGAGATCCATGTCCCGAGACACCTTGGGATGCTCGGAATGCCCGTGTGGGGCCGGGGGCGGGTCAGGCCTTGGTTTGTGGTGGGACAGAGCTCCGCCCCCAGCCCTGGCCTGGCAGAGCTGTCAATCACACAGCAGGGGCGGTGCTGATTGGCTGAGCTGTCAACCAATCACACACCAGCAGCTGGTGCCTACCCTGACTCTGATTGGTCAATCACCTGGCAGTCCCACCCCAGGGGCGGGCCCATGGAGGCCCAGGGGGTTAAAAGCCGGAGCACGAGGCCAGCCCGTGGTCTGGATCCTGCCTTCTCCTGGGGTTCCTCTGTTAGTGACGCTGGAACCCATGAGGTTGGTGCTTGTGTACATGTCTTTCTATAGATCTCCTGTCTTTCTGTTGTTCTCTATTTATCCTCTTTCTAATCCTACTTACCTGGAACATTTTTTGAAAAATTAACATATTAAGGGTTAAAGGTTTTTAGGTTATATTAATTAAGTTACTGAAGTTAATGCTAAGATAAGAGATTTATGTTGAAGAGGGTGTTGTATTAAAGCCTTAGGTAAAGTTCCATTCTTGTCTATATTTTGTCAGTAAAATTTTGTGTCATTTTGACCTCTTAGCTCCATTGGTTAGAGCATGGTGCTGGTACCACCAAGGCTGTAGGTTCAATCCCTGTGTGGGCCATTCACTAAAGAATTGGACTTGATGATCCTTGTGGGTCCCTTCCTACCAAGAATATCCTTTGCATCTGGCTATGGTGAGAATATCAGGTTGATGTTTCTCCTGTGCACCAAACTCAAGTAAAGGAACCTTTGGTGACCCCCAGCATTTCAGTGTTCTGGGGTGTTAAATCCTGCAGACTCACAATGGCCTCGTGTGTCCATGAGGCTCCACAGTGTCACCCTGGCCCCTTGGTTCCATGGGCCTAACACTGCCACAATGATCCCCTTGGTTCCACAATTTCCCACAGTGTCACACCGGCCCCTTGGATCCATGAAGATCTGCACGGTCACACAGATTTGTGACATTTGTCCTTGCTGCCCCTCACATCCCCCTGCCCCACAAACAGCCCCGAGCCACCCGTGAGGGACAGGCCCTGCTGTGCCAGGCTTGGCTCAGGGCTTGGCCTTTCTGCTTCCCCCAGCCAGCCCAGGCCTTGCTCAGCATTGCAGTTCCCTGCTCTGAGCCTTGGGCTCCCTGCAATCCTGGCCTCAAGGATCTGCTCTCACCTGGGAGCCTTTGGCAGTCCCTGCCCTCAGTGGGGCCCAGTGATGCTCCAAGGGACTTGGAGTTTTGCTCCTGACTCCTTGAGCAGCTTCTTCAGCCTTCTCTCAGTGCCTGAGGGTCCTGGACTCAACCCCAAATCCAGGGTGGGGATAATCAAAATACAGGAAGCCATCAGGGGTGCTTTGTCTTCATTCAATTTTCTTCAAGTCTCCAGGGCTTCTGCAGCTGATTGGACTCAGTCTGGAGTTCTGTTAAGGAGGAATATTTCCAAATGCACCTCATGACCTTTTTTTCTTCAATCAAATGAGTATTTTTCTTATTTCCCATTTCAGAGAAGAGCTGATAGAAGCATTCCCCAGGAGACCTTGACACTGAAGTTCTCCTTAGGATGTCTGGGCATGTAGAAGAATGAGCCCATTGAGGGCTGACCCTGTTTGGACAAGCTGCTCCTCACCCCCAGCCTCACCATGTTTGACATCGCCCAACTGGCACTGACATCCCTGTGCCCTGCAGCAGAACCTTGTCCCTGAGCTCTGCAGCTCCATGTCCCAGCCCATTGCACCGTGTCCCACCTGCTCTCCTCAGGGCTCTGCCTGCACACAGGCCCAGGAGAAGTTTTCCTCTTAGGAAGGAAAGAATGGAAAAGCCTGAGCAGGTTTCCTAAACAACAGACCCCACTCAGGAGCCACCTGTTCAGTGCAGGCTGCCTGTAATGGTGTCACCTTTCTACAAGGGACAGTGTGACCAGAAATGATCACTGGAAGCAGAATTCTCTGAGTCTCCCAGCTGAATTCTCTGTTCCTGTCCTTTCCCTGGATCTCTGTTGCAGATGGAAGCTGCTGGTGCCATCCTCACCTTTAACTTCTCTTTGGAAGGCAAACAGATGTTCCCAGCTGTGTTAAGCAGGATTTGCTCAATGTTTCTATAAATCTTTTGTGTTTCCCAATGGAATGAAAGGGGCCATTTTGGCACTGAGGGGGTGACGTGGAAGCAAGAAGTCAATGGTGACCCTGGGGTCCCATGGAACCAAGGGGCCATGGTGACACAGCAGGGCCATGTGGATCCAGTGGTCCATTGTGACACTGTGGATCCAAGGAGACCATGGAGACACCCCCAGAACCTCATGGAACCAAGGAGTCCATGGTGACCCAGCAGGGCTGCATGGAGCCAATGGTCCATGGTGACACTGCCCATCCAAGGAAGCCATTTGGATACTGTGGAAGCTTATGGAGGGAGGTGGCCATTGTGACACTGAAGAACTTCATGATACCAAATATCCATGGGGACACAGCAGGGCATCATGGAACGCAGGAACTGCTGTTGGCAGTGTGGAAACTCCTGGAACCAGGGGCTGTTGTGGCACTGCAGAACCAACACAGCTGCTGCACCTTGTCCCCTGCCCTGCACAGCTCCTTGGGAGGCACGGCAGGAGCAGCACCCTGGGAGCCTTGGAATGCCCCTCTGAGATCCATGGCACACACTCCCAGGGGCTGGAATTCCAGTTCCCAGCCAGGAAAAGATGTTCCTACCCTTGAAGGCAAAGCTCTGATGGAAGAGCCAAAAGCCGATTGGAGCAAATCCTACAGTGACATTTCACTGCCAGCCTTCCTAACTTCACACATGGTTGTTGTAGCTCGTGGATTGGGAATTAAATCTGGGCATGGTCTTTGCTGGGAGCTGCCGTGGCTCAAGGGAGACACTGAGAAAGAAACAGAGCAGGCAAAGAGAGGTGGAAGGGAAGGGAGGACAGAAACACAATCAACTGAGAAGGTGGCACTCTGAAAAACAAAAGAGAACTGACTGAAAATTAATGGGACAAGAAGCAATAATTCTGAGAGTTTTATTTACTATTTAACTATATCCCATACACCCAGCTGCACACAATCATGGTCCCACACCCTTTAAATTTGGATCCCACTTCCTCCAATTTCCCTCCTACCCCATCTCACCCTGGAGGCTGTGGAATTGGGTGTTTTGTCATGGGTTAGAGTTTTTTGAGGTGGAAGAAAGCCATTTTGAAGTGGGATTATAGCATTTTGGGGTAAGACTGAGGTGATTTTAGTGAGACTGAGTCATTTTGAGGTGACAGATGAATCCATCTTGACTTCAGTAGTGCAAAGATATGGACAACACTGCCTGAAATCCCCCAAGAACCCACAAATCCTCCAGAATATGTCCCCAGACTATAAATTCCTTCTCAAATACCTGTTAAAAGGTTGGACTTTAGAAATCTGTGAATAATTACTTTCTTTTCAGTCCTATTTCAGGTGTTTTAATTGATAAAGACAAATCAGAAGAATGTTAGGGTGAAACCAAAAAGATAACCAGTCAGGTGTCTTCCCAATATGGATCACAGGGAATGTGGGTCACCAGGCCTGTGCCCAACATGGGTCTTCCCATGGGGGATAAGGCTGGAGCAGTGTACAAAGCTCTTCATGCAGTTCAGGGACTCACAGGACTTCCTTTACTAGTGCGTCCATTGGTGTTTGGTCAAGTGAGAGCTCTGGGTGAAGCTCTTCCCACACCGGGGACACTCGTAGGGCCTCTCCCCAGTGTGGATGCGCCAGTGCTTGACAAGGGAGGAGTTGCACTTGAAGCCCTTCCTGCAGTTGGAGCAGCAGAAGGGTCTCTCCTGTCTGTGAATCTGCTGATGACAGAAGAGATTTGACCTGGTCTTAAACTTCTTCTGACACTTGGGACACATGTAGGGCCTCTCCCCAGTGTGGATCATTTGGTGGATGATCAGTTTGGACCTCTGGCTGAAGCCCTTCCCACATTGCTCACACTTGTATGGCCTTTCCTCAGTGTGGATGATCTGGTGGCGAATCAATGAGAACTTCTGGCTGAAGCTCATCCCACATTCCTCACACTCGTAGGGCCTCTCCCCAGTGTGGATGCACCGGTGGGTGACAAGGGTGGAGTTGTGCTTGAAGCCCTTCCCACACTCAGGGCAGCAGAAGGGCCTTTCCTCTGTGTGAATCTGCTGGTGGCAGAGGAGATCAGAGCTGGTGTGAAACCTCTTCTGACACTTGGGACATTCTTAGGGCCTCTCTCCAGTCTGGATGTGTTGGTGGGTGACAAGGGCAGAGCTGCAGCTGAAGCCCTTCCCACACTCCCCACACTCGTAGGGTCATTCGCCGGTGTGGATAATCTGGTGGCAGATCAGGGTGTTGCTCTTCCTGAAGCTCTTCCAATACTCCAACCACTTCTAGGGCTTCTCCCCATCATGAGGCTTCTCATGGACCAACAGCTCCAAGCTCTGGCTGAAGCTCTGCCCACCTTCCTGGCACAGGGTGGGTCTTTCCTCCTCAGAGCACCCTGGGCTGGGCTTGCAGTACCTCCTCCTGTAGGATCACCGAGGGATTTCCTCCCCGTTGGATTCCTGCACTGTGCAGCTGCTCAAAATGGCCTCTTCCACTAGGTTCTGCAGAGGGGATTTGTCCTCCCTCATCTCCATCCCCAGCGGCTTGTCTGGGGGAAGAAAGACATGGAGAGGATGGGGTTTGCCTCTGAGCCAGAGGGAAGAGGAAGGAGGTTCCCCCAGTGCTTCCCCAATAGGACAGCGTCGGCAGTGGGGCTGTCCTGCAGCCGGGGGCCGTGCTGAGTTGGGAGATGGAGCAGGAGAGAGGGGGAAAGGGGCACTGACTTCCTCCTCACCTGCCTGGGGGTCCCAGGGCATCTTCCTCTTCCTTGCAGCCTCCTCCTCCATCTGGCAAACTTTAAGGGATGGGAAATCCAGCTTTGGAAGGAAAACAAGGGGAGAGCACATTAAGTTTTGTACTGGTTTCAAAGCAAACCAGGGAGAGAGTCTAAGCCAGAATGACAACTGAGTAAGAAAATTACGATCAAGGCAATGATACAGAAACACTGGATTAACCTGACAGAGACAGGATATAACCTGACACCCCGTTGCTCAGAGTGGTGGTAGCAGTCTGATGAAATGGTGGCTGCATTTTGGCTCAAGTGATGAACATGATTCTGTCAAAGCAGTGATCCTGTAGAAGGGTCTGGTCTTGCTCCGAAGGTCCAGTGGTGCTTATGGAGCTCTTGTCCTCTGGGAATGCAGTAGGCAAGGTGGTCATGGTGTTGCAAATGGTGAGATTATATCCAGGTAGGAATGCTTGGTTCCTCCCCCTGGGCGGAGCATCCCACAATGGGATGATGTAATTTTATCAGTCCTGCAGTGACACTCGATGGCCCATTAACAGAAGATGGCCCCTGGAGGGTGTTATCAGGGCTGAGCCATGGAAGAGATAAAGAACACTGCCCCACCTGTTGATAACAGTTTATGGAGATGGGGACTGAAAACACTTTTGGTTACATCTGACACTGTAACCTGAAACAGTGAGGCAATCCCTGCTCGGGGTGGGGGGTGAACACCACCCCCCTTACCCAAACTGGCTCAGGTGTAAAACCCCCACCCTGGGAAGGCCACGCACACAGGGGACAATGACACACTTGCCCCGCCCCAGGGGAGATCTCTGTCCCTGTCAGTCCCTTGTTCTCCCCCTTTTCTTTTTCTTTCCATCTCTCTCTCTACCCCTCATTTACTGTTCAATAAAATCCACTTTGAATTTGGTCTCCTTAGCACCTTAATTAGGGCAGAGGCAACTGTCTAATAATTTTATTAGCCAGACTGCAACATTATTTTTGCACAGTGAGTTCAGGGCTCTGTTGTCTGACCCCAAGTGCCTTTGACAACAGCCTGGTTCCCTCCTCTGAGGAGGTTTTGCCTCTTTCTGGAGGAACTCCTGGAAACTTGGATGCAGCTTCCTTTGAGTGACTTTTGGGAGAACATATGAGGAAAATGGCTGTTGTGGGTGGCCAGTGTAAAGAAAATAAATTCTTGTCCTTCCTTGAAAAGTTTGTTAAAATAATTGGAGGAAAGGGAGCAAATCATACCAGAGAGACTGACAAGGTTCATTCTCTCCAAGGTGTGGAACACAAGGCTACTAAATTCCTATAAGAAGCCCAGTTCAAGTAGATAAATTCCCAAGTAACTCCTGAATTCAGAGGTTTTGGGACTTTGCCAAATATGAGAATCATTATTTTCTTGGTCCCTGTCACCTTTGTGACAGCTACACTGAGCTTTCCCTTCCCTTTATTAATATGTATTGGGCCAAATTTCCACTTTCCTTTTTTTGGAACCTGCCAGCACCTGAGCTGGAGATGTGCTGGAACTGATGAAACTTGGAATTGCCACAGAATTGCTTCTATTTTCAGTTTATTCATGTATGGGATTTGTTTGCATTTCCATCACAAGTGACTTTTGGGAAGAGCAAATATACCTCAAGGCATTTTTTGGAGGGTTAAGTTTTATTTCTGCCGAGTTTGTTTTGTCCAGTGCTCAGGGGATGCTCAAGGGTTCTCTGTGCTTCTCGCCCTAGGGGATTCTTGGGAGGGGCTTGGGGTGGTTGTCCCTGTTCCCGTCACTCCAGGCCATTCCCTAGGGGTGTTCGTGTCCCTGTCACCCCAGGCCATTCCCCAGGGTGTCTCCATCATTCTCACCCAGGGAATACCTGGGGGGTCTCCCACCCTCTCACCCCTGTGCCAGGAGTTGCTCGGGGCAGTCTCTGTCCCTCTTAGCCCAGGGGATGCTCAGGAGTCTCTGTCCCCTTGCCCTGGGGGATGCTCAGGGGGTCTCCATCCCTCTGGCCTCAGGGAATGCTTGTGCAGGGCTGGGGACCAGGGGCTCTGTGTCCCTCTCAGCACTGAGGGTGCTCGGGGCTTGGGGGGCTCTCTGACCTTCCCATCCCTGGGGAGGCCGGGGGCGTCTCTGTCCCTCTCAGCCCTGGTGTGACCCCACCCAAACATCATCGGGGTTGGAGGGACAGAGACACCCCCAAACCCGCAGAAGGGCTGAACCTGGGATTTGGTTTGGGGCTGAGGATTTAGGAAGCGGCTGGAATTGGGGCTGGGGTAGGAGTTGGGGCTGAGATTTGGATTAGAGCTGGGATTGGGATTAAGGCAAAACATGGGATTGGCTTTAGGGCTGGGGCTGGGATTGGGTCTGGGGCTAGATGAGTCTGGCACTGGACTGAGATTAAATACAGAACTGTGAGTGTGTCTAAACATGGAGTGAGATTGAGACCAGGATCAGGGTCAGGTTTGGGACTGAGCACACGCAGAGTGGGACAGGGGGGATGTCACTGCAGGATGTCCCTGGCATCGTCCCAGCCCTCCTCAGGCACCTCCGAACATGGAGGGCAGCTGGGTGCTCCAAGATCCAGGTGCTGCCATGCAGCCCCTCAATACCAGGCGAACATTCCCTGAGGGCAGCCCTGAATGTGACCCTTGGGGCTCTGGGATCAGCCCTCACATCTCTGTGGGAGCAGCTGCAGACATGATGAGAGACTTTCTCCCACTCATTCCTGAGGAAGGGTGAAGCCCAGCTGTCCTTTTCTCCTGCTGCCTCCTCCTCTCCTCAGCTGAGGATGTGAAATCAGGAGCAGGAAATCCCCATTCCCTGTTTCCTTGTGGGTACAGCCTGGAAAATCCACTCAAAATGAAGAACGTTCTGACAGCCCTGCTGAATGACACCAGGAGGAGGTTGGTGAGAAAGGGAGGAAATTGTATTTTGATTGGAAATACAAGTTAAAAATTATTTCTTTCCATCCCATTCCTTTTCAGTCTCTTGCAGTTCTGTTTTCAGAGTGCCTCCTTCTCGGCTGATTGTGTTTGTGTCTCTCTGCCTCTCTTTGCCTGCTGTTTTTCTCTCTCTCTCTCTCCCCTGAGCCAGGGCAGCTCCCGCCAAAGACACCAAAGATAATCAAAATCTTGATTATCTCAGAGGTCTTTTATAGTCCACTGTCAAAGCAGGGGAACAGGCAAAAGACATTGAAAGTCTATTGAAATCGTTGAGGGGGAACAGGTAGAATGAAGAATAAATCCATTGAAGCCACCGAGAGGGAACAGGTCATGTTATCAGCTGTGAACGAGAGCCATTGTTTTCATCATCCATTGACCACACCTGGGAAACATCTCACATTGATCAGGCCAGCCTTCCTCCCTGTGGTGGGGGTCTCAGTCTTGGTCCTTGGGAGGGGCTTCAATCTCTGTCTATCACAGTGGTCATGAGGCAGATGAGGGGTCTTCCGTGGGAGATCATCAGAGTTACCCCAAAGTTCATTGGGCCAAGAGGTGGGAAAATCTGTGGGTTTAGCAGGTATCGTGAAGCCGGTGTGAGCACGTAGAACAAGCCACTCCTTGCCAGGTCCTTGCCAGGCCCTGCTCGAAGCAGTGGTCTGTGGCGGTACAGCAAATACACCTGCAAAAATAATCATCCATCTCTCCAAGCTGGATCTCCAATCAGGGTCTGCAGGATCTCAGTTTCTGCCATTGCGGCAAACGTGAGGCAAAAATGAGAGGAACATGGGACTATCCCTTACACAGGGTGCTGATGTCCTTTGAAGTGGAATGATCCCCACATGCATCCAGCACTGCAATAAACATACCATCTCTGCAAATCCTTACAGGATTTGTGAGGATCAGTTTTTCATCTGTGTTTCAGCAGCAGAGCTAGCAGACTAAACAGCATATTTTACCTATGCTAGCAATCTACTAATAATTCAAATCAGCACATTTCACCTAAATCCAAATGGATTTCTACCATGTTAAATTTACCTTATTAAATACCCTGTTTCAACCCCCGATCACACCCTGGGCTGCGAGGGACAGAGTCTCCCCCGAGCACTCCCCTGGCACAGGGGTGAGAACAATGGAGACTGCCCTGGGGAATGGCTTGGGGTGACCGGGAGAGAGACACCTCCTCAGGAATGGCCTGGGGTAACAGGGATAGGGACAGGGACAGCCCCTGTGGAATAGCCTGGGGTGAAAGAGATGGGGACAACCCCTCAGGGGAATGCCCTGGGGTAACAGGGCCAGGGACACCCCTAGGGAATAGCCTGGAGTGACAGGGAAAGGGACAACCCATCCAAGCCCCTCCCAAGCATCCCCCAGGGAGAGAGACACAGAGACCCCTTGAGCATCCCCGGAGCACTGGACAAAACAAACTTGGCAGAAATCAATTTAAACCCTCCACAAAATGCACTGAAGAATATTTGCTCTTCCCACAAGTCACTTGTGATGGAAATGCAATCAAATCCCAAATATGAACAAACCAAAAATAGAAGCAATTCAGTGGCAACTCCAAGTTTCATCAGTTCCAGCACAGATCCAGCTCAGATGCTGGCAGGTTCCAAAAAAAGAAAAGTGGACATTTAGCCCAATACAGATAATTAAAAGGAAGAGAATGCGCTGTGTAGCTGTCACAAAGGTGACAGGGACGAAGGAGATAATGATTCTCATATTTGGCAAAACCCCCAAACCTGTAAATTTGGGAGTTATTCAGGAATTTAGGTAGAGCTGGGCTTCTTGTAGAACTTGTCAGTCTTGCTGGTATCATTTGTTCCCTTTCTTTCAGTGATTTTAGCAAACTTTGCAGGGAAGGATAAGAAAATATTATCTTTACACTGGCCACCCACAACAGCCATTTTCCTCATAAGTTCTTCTATAAGTTGCTCAGAGAAAGCTGCATCCAAGTTTCCAAGAGTTCCTCCAGAAGAGGCAAAACCTCCTCAGAGGAGGGAACCAGGCTGTTGTCAAAGGCACTTGGGGTCAGACAACAGAGCCCTGAACTCACTGTGCCAAATTAATATTGCAATCTGGCTAATAAAATTGTTAGAGAGATGCCTCTGCCCTAATTAAGGTGCTAAGGAGACCAAATCCAAAGTGGATTTTATTGAACAGTAAATGAGGGGTAGAGAGAGAGATGGAAAGAAAAAGAAAAGGGGGAGAACAAGGGACTGACAGGGACAGAGATCTCCCCTGGGGCGGGGCAAGTGTGTCATTGTCCCCTGTGTGCGTGGCCTTCCCAGGGTGGGGGTTTTACACCTGAGCCAGTTTGGGTAAGGGGGGTGGTGTTCACCCCCCACCCCGAGCAGGGATTGCCTCACTGTTTCAGGTTACAGTGTCAGATGTAACCAAAAGTGTTTTCAGTCCCCATCTCCATAAACTGTTATCAACAGGTGGGGCAGTGTTCTTTATCTCTTCCATGGCTCAGCCCTGATAACGCCCTCCAGGGCCATCTTCTCTTAATGGGCCATTGACTGTCACTGCAGGACTGATAAAATTACATCATCCCATTGTGGGATGCTCCGCCCAGGGGGAGGAACCAAGCATTCCTACCTGGATATAATCTCACCATTTGCAATACCACAACCACCTTGGCTACTGCATTCCCAGAGGACAAGAGCTCCATAAGCACCACTGGACCTTCAGAGGAAGACCAGACCCTTCTACAGGATCACTGCTTTGACAGAATCACGTTCATCACTCCAGCCTGACTGCAGCCACCATTTCATCAGACTGCTACCACCACCCTGAGCAACGGGGTGTCAGGTTATATCCTGACTCTGTCAGATTAAACCAGTGTTTCTGTATCATTGCCTTGATCTTAATTTTCTTATTCAATTGTCATTCTGGCTTAGACTCTCTCCCAGGTTTGCCTGCAAACCAGTACAAAACTTAATGTGCTCATCCCTTGTTTTCCTTCCAAAACAGAATTTCCCATACCCAGACTTTGGCTGGATGGAGGAGGAGGCTGCAAGGAAGAGGAAGATGCCCTGGGACCCCCAGGCAGGTGAGGAGGAAGTCAGTGCCCCTTTCTTCCTCTCTCCTGCTCCATCTCCCAGCCCAGCATGGCCCCCGGCTGCAGGACAGCCCCGCTGCCGGTGCCCTCCTGCCGGGGGTGCACTTGGGGGATCTCCTTGTCCTTCCCTGTGGCATGGAGGCAAATCCCATCCTCTCCTTGTCCTTCCTCCCCCAGACAAGGAGCTGAGGATGGGGACCAGTGAGGGCAAATCCCCGTGGAAGAACGTTGTAGAAGAGGCCATTTTGAGCAGCCCCACAGCACAGGAATCCAACGGGGAGGAAAAGCCCCAAAAATCCCCCAGGAAGAGAGGCTGCAAACCTAGCCCAGGGTGTTCTGAGCAGGAAAGATCCACCCTGGGCCAGGAAGGTGGGCAGAGCTCAAGCCAGAGCTTGGAGCTGGATCTCCATGAGGAGGTTCACCATGGGGAGAAGCCGTACAAGTGCTCGGAGTGTGGGAAGAGCTTCAGGCAGAGCAACAATCTGAAACGACACCTGATGATTCACACCGGCGAATGGCCCTACGAGTGTGGGGAGTGTGGGAAGGGATTCAGCTGCAGGTCCCACCTCATCATCCACCAACGCATCCACACTGGGGAGAGGCCCTACGAGTGTCCCAAGTGTCAGAAGAGGTTTCACACCAGCTCTGATCTCCTCTGCCACCAGCAGATTCACACAGAGGAGAGGCCCTTTCAATGCCCCGACTGCAGGAAGAGCTTCAAGCGCAACTTCCACCTCATCAGACACAAGCGCATCCACACTGGGGAGAGGCCCTATGAGTGCCCCACATGTGGGAAACTATTTCAGACCAGCTCAAATCTCCTCCTGCATGAGCGGATTCACACGGATGAGAGGCCCCTCCGCTGCCCCGACTGTGGGAGGAGCTTCCAGCATAACTCAACCCTTGTCAGGCACCAGTCCATCCATACCAGGGAGAGGCCATATGAGCGTTCCCAGTGTGGGAAGAGCTTCACCCAGAGCTCTCACTTGACCAAACACCAACGGAGCCACCGGTAAGGGAAGCCCTGAAAATTCCCCAGCTGCAGGAAGAGCTTTGTGCACTGCTCCAGCTTCATCCCCCATTGGAGGACCATGTTGGGAAGAGCCCTGGTGATCCATGCTCCCTGTGATCCATGCTGGGAAGACACCTGTCCCTTTTCCTGCCCCTACCAATGGCCTGATATGGGATTGAAGAACATGAGGGTCTGGCCATGGCCCTGTCACTACATTCACTCCCACCTCAGGTCATTGCCAGGGGCAGGAAAGGGACTCTTTCTCTCTCCCTGAGGAGAAGGGTGTCCTTTCCATGCAGGAGGAAACACGTGGCCAGGAAGAGACAGTCACTGGTGATGTAGTTTTCTGTGGAAATAGTTTATCTTATCCCTTCTGTTATCAATATTCTTTCTGTTCCTGTTTGGTCCCGGTCTTGTTGCTGTTCCTAGTAAATTGTTCTTATTCCAGCCTGGAATCTTTGCCTTTTGTGCTTTCCATGGTAGGTGGGAGGGCAGCAAATGGCAGGGTGGTTTTAGCGGGAGCAGGAAATTGAGGAATCCCATTCCCAAACCCCAGTTCTTGGAAACCGAGCATCCCAGCTGGTGCCAGCCCTGGTGGCCATGGCAGCAGCCTTGGGAGCGGGTCCCTGGCTGGGGCTGAGGGAACCTCTTCACTCTGGTGCCCAGGGACAGGAGTGGAGGGAGCGGCTGCAGCTGAGTCGGGGCAGGCTGAGGTTGGATCTCAGGAAAAGGTTTTTGCCCAGAGGCTGCTGGGGCACTGCCCAGGCTCCCCAGGGAAGGGTCACAGCTCCAGGGCTCTCTGAGCTCCAGCAGCGTTTGGACAGCGCTGCCAGGCCCAGGCTGGCAGTGTTGGGGTGTCCTGTGCAGGGCCAGCAGTTGGACTCGAGGATCCTGATGGGTCCCTCCCAGCTCAGCCAATTCTGTGGTTCTGGGATCCATGACCCTGGGGATGGGAGTGCCAATGGTTGCCATGGCAACGGGCTCTGGCTCCAGGCCTGAGCTGGTGTCCATGGCAACCACCCCTGGCATGGGGTCTCCATGGAGCTGCCCAGGGACTGACCATAGCAACAGGGGCTGGGGATGGTTGCCATGGAAACTGACCATAGCAACAGGGGCTGGGGATGGTTGCCATGGAAACCGACCATAGCAACAGGGGTGGGGATGGTTGCCATGGAAACTGACCATAGCAACAGGGTTTCCTGGTGATGGTTGCCTTCTAAGGATGAGATTTGTCACAGGATCTCAGAGGGGTTCCATGGGGACTTTCCAAGAGTTTCCAGGCTGTTCAAGAGCTGGAATGGCACACACAGAGACAGGGGCTCCATGGAGCCCTCCCAAGGGTTTCTGGGGATGGCAAAGAGCTGTGTGGTCAGAGGCAGTCACAGCCATTCCATGGTGACATCCCAGGGTACCTTGGGCTGCAAAGGCACCAATCTGTCACAGGCACTCATGGGGGCTCCACAGTGACATCCCAGGAGTCCCCAGGCTGCCAAAGAGCTGGGATGTCACAGGTACTCACAGGGGTTCCTGTCATGGGCAGAGTGGGAGCTTCAGGCAAAAGCTTTATTTCATTATTGGAGAAACTCCTGCTGAGTTATGAGATGGAGACACCCAGCAGCCACCATGAGTTCTAAAAGCCCTGCAGAGCCCCCAGACTTCTAAAATTCCTTTTAAGAGAGGAGTCTGGGAGTGACTGGATCCAATACCGGCCCCAGAATTTGTCAAAGGTTTATGTATAAACGATTGGACAGGTAGAATTGAACAATTTGTCAATGCAATTTTTCCTACAGGATTAATGATGGAATACCAGACATATTTATATAAATACAATCAGATCATGACTAGACAGTAAGCTCTAAACCAGAGTTATTTACTCCACAGTCCAGAAGCTACAACACCCATAGGATATTCTGCTCTAGGAAGCAATTTTGAAGTCAGCAGGGCCTTGCTGGAGTGGTTTGAGCCCATTGCAGGCAGAGCCTCCTGCTCCAGCAGGAACTGCCTTTCCTGTGCCAGGAGCAGGGCAGGTCCCGCTGCAGGAACAGCCCCAGGCCAGCCCCAGCACAGGGAAGGCCTCGGGCACAAGGGCAGAGTGCCGTGCTGGGAGCTGTGCCAGGGACAGCCCGAGGCACCAAAGGCACCTTGGCAGCAGCAGCTGCTTGCAGGGCATGGCCAGAAGCCTCCCTTGCAACCCGGCCTGGTGGCCAGTGCTGCAGAGCTGCTGCCTCAGGGCTCATTTCTGGCTGGGCTCTGAAAAGCCACTTCTGCTCCAGGAGCCTGATGGGGAAGCCATTGGCCCAGCACCTTGGGGACAAGATATTATCAACAAAACTCTTCATGCCAGCAGAGACAAGGCAAGGGCAGAGGAAAGGGGAGAGCCAGGCCCAGGGGACAGGGCTGCCATGGTGATGGCTGTGAGGTCACTGCCCTGCAGCAGCCTGGCTGCCCTCATCAGACATTCTGGCCAGAAGTGTTGTGAGGGCACCCAGCACATCAGAGAACCCACACAACAGGAATTCCATCCTTGGGGAGGGGAGGGGATTTCACAGGGTCAGGTTGCACACATTCCCTGATTTTGGAGCATTCCTGGGATGGGGAATACATCTTTGTGGAAAAACAGTATCCATTTTGTGTCACTCTCATAATTATAAAATATTTCCTCCTTCTAACAAATGTAAATCCACCCTCATTCAGTTTAAATATATTGATCCTTGTTCTGTCACTGCAAGATTTTGAAGAAAATAACTTTGACTGTTTTTCAATTTTCACAGACCTTGTAGAGGGCCCAAAAATCTCCCAAGATGGGGTTTGGAGGCCTCATCACATAACCAGCAGGTAGAGGCTGCAGACTCTGGGGTCAGTGATATGGTGATTGAGGACAGAACAGGAGTAGCCTGGGAGGGATTGAAGGGTGGTTTCAGAGAGGATGGAGATTTTTTTCCTTGTATAAAAAAGTGAGAGAAAGAAATAATGGCACCAAGGACAGCTGGGGGGGCCCAGACTGAACACCAGGAGAAAGGAATTTCCCTCCCAGGGCAGGGCTGTGGTGCAGCACGTCCCCAGCAGGAGCCTGGAGCAGCCCAAGGCTTTGTGTGGCCAGGCAGGGGCAGCAGGAGGCAGAGCTGCCAGCAAAGGAAGGGCCAGCGAGGTGGGGCAGCCGGGGGTGACGACAGCCTGCAGGGACAGAGGCGCAGGGCAGGGACACCGTGGGACAGCCTGGGCTGCAGAGGGCTCAGGGATGTGCAGCAGCTGCAAGGCCCTGACAGAGCCAACCTGTGCAGCCCTTTGGCCATGGCTGCTGGCCCTGGGCCTGAGGCCACCAGGGGACAAGTGACCCTTGCAGCCCTGGGGCCTCAGTGCCTCCTTGTCCCTGCTCAGCAGCCTGGCAGGGGCCGCCCCATGGTCCTGCCCTTGGCACTGCACATCCCCACATGCCAGTGCCCATCCCGGGAAGAGCCCTGAGCAATGAGGGAGGGACAGGATCTGCCTTGCCAGGGGCTGGGGCTCAGGCCTGTGCCCTTTGCATTCCTGAAACACATCCAGGTTTGCTCAGCACCAGAGACACCTTTCCCTTGCTTGTCCCCAGCTCTCATCACTGCCTCCAGTGTTCTGCCCTAACTGGAACCTGGGGACACTTTCTCAGTGTCCCTAACAGTGATCTCTTCAAAGTACAAGAAACTTCAATGTTTCAATGTAACTGAGATCCTGAGAGGTTTGTGACATCTCTGAGGGCGATGTGACATCACAGAGCTGGCTGTGATGTCCCAGAGTAGGGTGTGAGGCCATCGAGCAGACTCTGCCATCATCGAGGGTGGCTCTGTGGCATCAGAAAGTGTTGTAACATCATAGAGCAGGCTGTGACATCACAGAATGGACTGTGACTTCACATAGTGACTTTGTGACATCACAGTCTTCTGTGATATCAGAGCACTGCTGTATGGCATCACAGGGTGACATCATAGAGTTGGCTCTGTGACATCACAGGGAGATGTGTGACATCACAGGGGCTGTGTGAGGTCACTGGGGAGGTCACTCTGCCCCATTCCCCCTCCCAGTTCCCCCAGAGAAGTCCAACGCTGTTCGTGCACAGCGGGGTCCCCTGTCCCCCCGGGTCCCCCTGCCCCCGGTGCCGCAGCCTCCCCCAGAGGATGTTCCACGAGATCGACCCCAGAGCCTGACACGGGGACGGGGGCCAAGGCTGTGGGGGTGGGACAGGGGGACAGGGACCCCCCGGCAGCGTCCCTGTGTCCCCCAGGGCCAGAGCCTGGGCCAGGGCTCCTTCGCCCTGTGAGCAACGAGGCCTTGAGAGTGCTGGAAAAATCCCCAGCAAAAACCAGATTTAATATTAAAGTGACAGCAGCACAAAGTTCCTTGGCAAGAGTCACTCTGCTCCTGACTGGACACTTCAGGCACAGCAAGGAAACAAAGCAACAACAAAACCAAACAAAATCCAGGCAATCAAACCAGAAATGAATCGAGAACTGTCACTGTGTGTGTGTGTGTGTGTGTGTGTGTGACAAAAGGGCAGTGAGGGCAAGGATAAAAGGAATATGGCCTAAAAGCTTAACAGAGTTCAAACTTAACAGGACTTACACCTTAACCTTAAATGATAGCTTCACAGTCACAATTTAGCAAAAGAAAAGAGCTTAACAATATTTAACCTAACTTATAACCTACAACGTAGCAATTTAACAGAGGAATAACATTTAAAAATATTTAACTCAGCTTATAACTTATATAAAACATAACAACTTAGCAAAAGGACAACTCTTAGAAGCATTTCACTTAGACCTTGTGATTTAACCTCACCTACAGGCCTGACTGGCTCAGCTATCCAAGGCACTCAGAGCATTTCTGCCACATTTGCCCAGCACATGGGCACTCCTGTGTGCACACAGACACAGAGAGTCAGTGCAAGGCACCTGTGAGAAATTCCCCTGAGCAAAGGGAAATGCTCCCTGGGGATGCTTTGGCATCTCCCCAGCAGGGAAGGGTTGAGCCTGGAGGAGTGGGGTGATCGGCCCAGGCTCCCTCGTTGTTGGGGATCCCCGAGTGCAGCAAACGGGAGAGTTCCCGGCTCGGAGAGGCCCCACTCAGAGGGAGTCGCTGGCCCAGGAGAGCTCCAAGGGCTCCTTTTGGAGCGCTGTTTGTAGGGCCCCAAGAGAGGGGCTGCAGTCCCAGCCATGTTTCATCCTGGCCGCACTTGGCATCAGCAGCTTTCTTTGGCAGGGTGAGAACAGGGATGTTGTGCCACCGAGGGAACACAAACAGTTCCCAGGGCTGCTCCTAAAGCAGCCAGGAGCTGGCTGGGCAGCAGCAGTGCCTGGAGCAGTGCGTGTTTGTGCTGAGCTCCAGAGGAGCTGAGCCCAGGGGCTGCTGGCCAAGGCTGAGGCCAGCGAGCATTTCTCAGCTGGCAGGGCGGCCTGAGAAGGGGAGGGGGGAATGCACCAGCACAGGAACCATGGAACCAAGGGACCATTGTGACACTGTGGGGCACCATGGAACCAAGGGACCATTGTGACACTGTGGGGCCTGTGAGACCAAGGGACCATTGTGACACTCTCGGGAATGTCGGGATCATTGTGACACTGAGAGGCCCCATCAAACCAAGGGTCCATTGTGATACCACAGGGCCTCAGGGAACCATGGAGACCATAATAACTCTTTGGGATGTCATGGGACCAAGAGGCCATTGTGACACTGTGAGACCCCAGGGGGCCAAAGGTCCATTGTGACATTACAAGGCCTCATGGAATCATGGAGACACCATTTAGAGACTTCACAGCCTCATGGAACCAAGGGGCCATTGTGACTCTTTGGGGCACCATAGAACCAAGGAGACCACTGTGACACTGGGGGGACTCATGGGATCATGGAATACATTGGGACACTATGAGGCCCCATGGAATAAGCAAAGCATTGTGACCCTGTGGGGCCTCGTGAAACCAAGAGGCCTTTGTGGCACTGCAGGGCTGCAGGGAACCAAAGGTCCATTGTGACACTGCAGGGCCTCGTGTCATCAGTGTTCCATTGTGACCCTGTGGAGCCAAAGGAGACCATTGTGACACTGCAAACCCCCAGGGTCCACAGGTCCATTGTGACATTGCGGCCTCATGAAACAGAGGAGTCCCGTGTCATTGTGGGGCCTGGGGAACCACGGAGATCACTGGGACACTGTGGGGTCCCAAGGATCCAAGGGAACACGGAGCAGGTCTGGCTGGTTTGGCCTCCAGGGGCTGCCTGACAGCTTGGCACCTGCAGAGTCTCTTCTCATCTGCTATTGAAGCACTGGGGCTCGGGGCTTTCCTTCCTATGGAAAAGAACTCTCCTTCTCCTCTAGGCACACATGGCCAGAATTGGGATTTCACCTCCATTTCCTTATATCCAGGGATTGTTCCCATGGGCATATTGCCAGGACAAATCTGGCAGGCAGTCGTTTGGTAAGGGTCACTGCTTATCTGCCTCCAAATCATGGGGGAAGGCTCCATGCTTTTCTTTCCTTTGGGAAAGAACTGTCCTGCTTCTCCAGGTGCCATGGCCAAAATTGAGATTGTCTCCAAAATTCCCTATATCCAAAGACTGCCCCCGGACAAAATCTGCCATTCCTGAAAAATCTGGCTGGCCTTGGCCTAATGAGGCTTTCACCTGCCTTCCAAACAGTGGGGCTCTGTGCTTTCCTTCCTATGGAAAAGAACTGTCCTTCTCCTGCAGGTCCCAATGGCCATATTGGGATTTCACCTCCAATGTTGACTGTTGTGACAGACTGGAGGAGATTGTTGGCTGGAAACATTTTATGTGAGGGGGAGGAAGGGGCAGGTCCAGCCTTGCCCTGTCCTGGAACCCCAGCCCTGCCCTGCCCTGGAACCCCAATCCCCCCAGATCCTCTATCCCAGCCCAGCAGTGTCTGTCAGTCCCTGGCACAGCACAGGCAATGCTCCACAGCCACCTCTGGAGCCCCAGCCCAGCTCCTGAGTGACCAAATGACCCCAAGTCCCACCAGGGGGAAGGGCCCAGGAACACCAAGGGGTATTTAAGGCTGATCACAAGGGGAGCCCTACCTCCTCTTGGAATTTCTACCTGAATCTCACTGGAATCCAGGAGTTGGTACCTGTGTGTGCTTCTCTGTATCTATTTTGTCTTTCTCTCTTTCTGTCTTCTTTTTCTAATTCTGTCCTCTTGCATATTTTTATTAACTTAAAACTGTACAGGCTTAGATTTTTTGAAGTGAATGGGCCAAGGTAATGATTTGAGAAGTGTTTTGTGTTTATGAAATGTCATATAATACCTTTTTCCAAAGTTTCTCTGATTTTCTAAAAGTTGCAAGTAAAGGCTATTTTGTTGTTTTGAGCTCCTGAGAATCTCTTGTTGGTATTTCTGCAGTACATCCAACTCAGAGCACACAAACAATTGTCATTCCTTTTAAATGTCTCCTTGAGAGTTTTTTAGTGGATTGGGGTCAGGGCTTGTGTGTCCTGCTTGGCACAGCCCAGGCAGGGCTTTCACAGCCCCATCCCACTCTCCATTTCCCAGCTGGAGCCGCTGGTGCCTCTGAGTTCTGCTGCCCCAGCCCCAGGGACGCTCTCCTTGTCTTCCCATTCCCCCAGGGTCTCTGGGCAGGGATGGCCTCAGTGGGGGCTGCTGACATCCTCAGCAACTTGGAGGCTGCTGCTGAATTTTACTGCTCCAGAGGCTTCTTCAGCCTTCAGCTCTTCAGTGCAGGAATTCAGTGGCCCAGGGCTCATTAACATTCAGAACACCTTAACAAGCCAAGCCTCTGGAAATAATTTGATTTAAGCTTTCAAATCCTTTGTGGTTGGTTAGGCGGATTCCATTAGTTTAGTTGAAATGAATGAATTTTATTTACACAGGGAGAGAGAAACCATTTTTTAGGTCCCGTTTTGATTTTTTAGTTAATACATTGATATGTGCAATCTCCAATTGACACTGAATCCAAGTACCTCCTCCTGCAGTTTGAATAGATATGAAAATCAAGACCCTTTGTGGCTGACAATCCATCAGATTCTGTCCCTACCCCCACCCCACCATTTCCCCCATCCAAGCCCTGGCACTCAGAGCAGTCTGTGCAAATCTGAGCTCCCTCCAGCCCAGGCTGCACCTGCAGGTTTCAGCTCCTGGGCTCCAACTCCCACCTGCTTTCCTTGGAGAAGGAGCTGCCGCAGACACAGAGGGATATTCATATTTATTACCAGCCAAAAAAGCCAAGGGAAGGCACAGCTCCATCCAATGCAAAAGTCATTCCTCTGCTGGCTATTAAATCCATTGTGCACAGCAGACAGTCTCAGAGCAATGGAAAACTCCTTCTGTGCCCAGCACAAATCCCAAAATCCCCCTAAACCCTCCCTGCCCCAATTCTGCCCAGATTTGCTCTTTGCACACACGAGTCACAGGCTGAAGTCAGGAGCTCCCTCCATGCCCAGAGGGAGGAAAAGAGGGAAAGTGGATGAAGAGCTCTCCTGTGCAGAGCCAAGGTCCAAGTGCCCCTGCAGTGGGAACCACAACTCATCAGGTTTGTGTCCTTTGGGGGTCAGGAACCCGTGAGACTCAGAGGCACAGAAAGTTTCTCTTCATGGCCGACAGACCATGGTTGAACTATGTGCAGGATCCCAGCAGTGTCTGATGAGTCCACCATCCACAAGTGATTTTCATGCTAGAATGAATTTCTGACAAATGTGGTTCTGTGATAGATATAAACACAGTTAGGTTCTTGTATCAGGATGCTCATCCTGAAGTGGGGGAAAAACAGCTCAAACAATTCCTGATGTGCAAAGCTGTCAGTGGTGGATGGAGAAGGGAGGTCAGGCTGCTTTTGGTGCTGAGGAAATGCTGAAATCAGCCTGACTCATTTCATCTCCTCCTGGCCTGGCTGATCTCCCCTCTTTCCCCTTACACCCATTGGCTTTTGTCTCCCACCAGGCCCCTGGTGAAGAGCCTGGCTCTGTGTTCTCCATCCCCTCCTTGCTGGCACTGCCAGGCTGGGATAAGGAGCCCCTCAGCCTTTCCTGCTCAGGCTGGACAAGACCAGCTCCCTCAGCCTCTGCTCACAGCCCAAGGGCTCCAGCCCCACCTTGGAGGCCCTTCCCTAACCCTGCTCCAGCTGCCAGACATCTTTCCTGCCCTGGGGAACCCAACCCAGGCCACAGGACCTGGATAATCCACGTCCTTGATGTCCTGGTCACACAGCCCTGGCCCCTTTTCCCCATGTCAGGCTCTGGGGTGGATCCTGTGGAACATCGTTTGGTGGAGGCTGTGGCTCCAGGGGGACTGGGGGGATACCAGGGGACAGGGACCCTGCTGGGCATGAACAGCATTGGACTTGTTGGGAGAAACTGTGAGGGGGAGCTGGGGCGGAGTGACCAACCCAATGACCATACAGAGCCCTCCTGGGATGTCACACAGCCCCTCTGGGATGTCACACAGCCTCTCTGAGATATCACAGCCCATTCTGTAATGTCACACAGATGGTCTCTGATGTCACAGACAACTCTGTGATGTCACAGTCTGCTCTGCAATTTCAGAGCTCTGTCCTGTGATGTCAAAGCCTGCTCTGTGATGTCACAGAGATGGCCTATGATGTCATAACTTCTTGATGACATCACATTAACCACTCTGTGATGTCATGGACCATTCTGTCATAGATCACTCATGTGATGTCATAGCCCACTCTTTGACCTCATGTAACCAGATGATAAATTGTCTCCACCAGGTGAGCTGACAACTGGAGCTTGTTCTCCAAAACCAACAGGCCTATGGAAACCACACAATGCCCATTGTGGGACAAGGGGAACTGGAAGTTCACCAGCCTCAGTGTCCTGCCAACTCAGCCAAGCCCACAGGAACATTGGGGTCCACGACCACCAGAAACCACCAGAGAGACCCCCAGGACAGAAGAACACATGGGTAAAGGGGAGGGGAAATATGTTAATGATTTTCGGGAAATTATTATCAGATGTGTGTTTAGTCCAGGACAATCAATGAATATGAGTGCAAAATACAGAATATGAACAGAAACTTTCCTGTACTCAGTATGCTCGGCTTTGGGAGGAGCTATCCCCCGTGTATCCCCCTGAATAAAGAATGCTGATTCTTAATGCTTCACTGGTGTTAAGGAGTTTTCTCTTTTACCGAATTTTTGGTAACACTCCACTCCCAAGGAAAGCTCTGTCTCCTGCTGCTCACAGAGAAGGGCTGGCTGCAGATGTGGGGTTTGGAGGCTGCCTGGGGCACTGGGACCATGAAATAATAAAGTTTTCAATGATCTGTGAAAGAAGGAGGGGCAGCAGCAGAACTTGCACACTGGAATTAGGAAGGGCAGACTTTGGCCTATTTAGGATGCTGATTTGGGGAGTACAGAACCAGGTACTGATTTTTTAAGGGAAACAGCCCTTAAAAACAAAGGGGTCCAGGAAGGATGGACACATTTCAGGAAAGTAATCTTAAAGGGGAAGGAGCAGCCTGTCCCAGTGTGGCAAAAGATGAGCTGGTGTGGAAAATGACTGTCCTGGCTGCCCATGGAGCTTTTGTGGGAACTCAGGGGAAAGAAGAGGGCACATCAACTTTGGACAGAAAGTCAGGCAACTTAGCAAGTTTTTAGGGACGTTGTTAGGTCATGGAGAAAAAACAAGGAAAGAGGTGAAATCTCAATTAGAGCTTAACCTGGCCACTACTGTGAAAAATAATAAAAAATGTCTCTATGAATAAATTCATAGTAAAATGTGGTATAAGGAGAACCTCTACTCTTTATTGGATTCAGTGGAAAATATAGTAACTAAAGATAAGGAAAGACCAAGATATTTAACTCATTGTTTGTCTCAGTTTTCAATATATGGAGAGGTTCTCCTCAGGACAAGAGTTCTCCTGAGCTGGTAGATGGGCACAGGGAGCAGGACAGCCCCCTGTAATCCAGGAGGAAGCTGCTGGTGACCTGCTGAACCACTCAGATGCTCACAGGTGTATGGGATGGGATGGGATCCATGCTAGGAGGATGAGGGAGCTGGGGGATGAGCTCCCCAAGCTGTTCCCCATCATTTACTATCAGTCCTGGCTCACCAGGGAGGTCCCAGAGCACTGGAGGTGCCACTGTGAGCCCATCCTCAGGAAGGGCTGGAAGGAGGATCTGGGGAGCTCCAGGCCTGCCAGCCTGACCTCGGTGCCCGGCAAGGTTATGGAACAGATCACCTTGAGAGCCACCACAGGGCACCCACAGGATGGCCGAGGGGTCAGAGCCAGCCAGCGTGGATTTAAGAGGGGCAGGTCCTGCCTGAGCAACCTGATCTCCTTTTATGACCAGGTGACCCACCTGAGGATGTGGGAAAGGCTGTGGATGTGTCCATCTGGACTTCAGCAAAGCCTTGGACACTCTCCCTGACAGCATTCCCTGGAAAAGCTGCAGCCCACGGCTTGGGCAGGTTTCCTCCTGGCTGGGAGATGGAAGAGCTGGCTGGAGGCTGGGCCCAGAGAGGGGTGGGAATGGTGCTGCACCCAGCTGGTGTCCAGTCCCTGGTGCTGTCCCCAGGGATCTGTGTTGGGCCCAGTCCTGTTTAACATTCTTCACTGATGATCTGGGTGACACCAAGCTGGGTGTGAGTGTGGATCTGCTGGAGGGCAGGACAAGAAGACACAGCCTTCAGCTGCACCAGGGGAGGTTTAGGCTGGACAAGAGGAAGAAGTTCTTCACAGAAAGGGTGAGTGGGCATTGGAATGGGCAGGCCAGGGGGGAGGTGGCAGAGTCACTGTCCCTCTCCAGTGGCACTCAGTGGCATGGTCTGGGTGACAAGGTGGTATTAGGACATTGCCTGGACTTGATGATCCCAAAGGTTTTTCCAGCCTGTTTGATTCTGTCATTCTATGATAATTGGGACACTCTGGGGCCATTGTGACCCTGCAGGGCCTCGTGGAACTAAGAGGGCCATGGTGACACTGTGCAGCCCCATAGAACCAGGGCTCCATTGTGGTGCTCTGGGGCCAAATGGAACCAGGGAGTCCCTGTGACACTGGGTCCTGGTGGAACCACAGAGGCCATGGTGACACTGTGGGGCCTCGTGTGACCGAGGGGTTTCACTGCTGTGACACTGCCAAACCAAGGAGAGCATTGGGAGCGTCCAGGGCCCAGTGGAACCAAGGGGACATTGTGACACTGCAGGACCTTGTGTAACCAAGGGGCCACTGTGACACTCTGGGGCCTCCAGGAATCTGGAAGGCCGTTGTGACACTGTGTGGCCTCGTGGAAACAAGGAGTCCATTGTGACACTGAGGGGACTTGTGGAAGCACAGAGAGCATTGTGACAGTGTGGGATCTCGTGTGACCATGGGGCCTTTGTGACACCCTGGGGCCCCATGGAACCAAGGGGCCACTGTGAAACTGCGGCACCAACGAGAACATTGTGACACTCTGAAGTCCCATGGAACTGAGGAGTCCGTTGTCACATTTTGGGGCCCATGGAACCAAGGAGACCAGTGTGACAGTGCAGGGCCTGGTGTAACCAAAGGGACATTGTGACACTGAGGGGCCCCTTGGAACCAAGGACATCTTTGCAGATGATACCAAGCTGGATGTGAGTGTTGATCTGCTGGAGGGTAGGAGGGCTCTGCATAGGGCCCTGGACAGGCTGGATCCAGAGCCCAAATCCAGCAAGGTGAGGTTTAACAAGTCCAAGTGCCGGGTCCTGCACTTTGGCCACAACAACCCCTGCAGTGGTACAGGCTGGGGACAGAGGGGCTGGACAGCAGCCAGGCAGAAAGGGACCTGCAGGGACTGATGGACAGCAGGCTGGACATGAACCAGCAGTGTGCCCAGGGGCCAAGAAGGCCAATGGCTCCTGGCCTGGATCAGGAATGGTGTGGCCAGCAGGAGCAGAGCTGCTGTGCCAGCACTGATCTGCCCCAGCTCTGCACACAGACATTGCTGCTGCAGCTCCAGAGAATGCAGCAAAAGGGCATCTCTGCAGAAAACTGTGCTGGGAGATAATTTAGTTCCTTAAATCCACCAAGAGTTCAACCCCTCATTGACAGAGTTTGTGGGCACAGGGAAGGTGGAAGTAAACAAAATGAGAAATGGCACAAACAATGATACTTTTTTGTGGGCAATCTGAAAAACCTAAAACAAAGTAAAAAAGCACCTCTATAATGAAACCAACAATTTGTATCAAAGATTACTTTTATTACAAGTGATTTGCAGAAATTGGCCAGCTATTTAATGTTTCTGAAACCATCCAGTCATCAGTCTCCTCACTGCAGCCTTGAGCTCCTGGTTCCTCAGGCTGTAGATGAGGGGGTTCAGGGCTGGAGGCACCACTGAGTACAGAACTGACAGGGACAGATCCAGGGATGGGGAGGACTTTGAGGGAGGCTTCAGGTAGGCAAATACACCAGTGCTGACAAACAGAGAGACCACGGCCAGGTGAGGGAGGCAGGTAGAAAAGGCTTTGTGCCGTCCCTGCTCAGAGGGGATCCTCAGCACAGCCCTGAAGATCTGCACATAGGAGAAAATAATGAACACAGAACAACACAATGATAAAGTACCAGTAACCACAAGAAGCCCAAGTTCCCTGAGATAAAACTTGGAGCAGGAGAGCTTGAGGATCTGTGGGATTTCACAGAAGAACTGGCCCAGGACATTGCCATGGCACAGGGGTAGGGAAAATGTATTGGCTGCGTGTAGCACAGCACTGAGAAAGGCACTGGCCCAGGCAGCTGCTGCCATGTGGGCACAAGCTCTGCTGCCCAGGAGGGTCCCGTAGTGCAGGGGTTTGCAGATGGACATGTAGCGGTCGTAGCACATGATGGTCAGGAGATAAAATTCTGCTGAGATGAAAAAGACAAAAAAAAAGAGCTGTGCAGCACATCCTGTGTAGGAGATGTTCCTGGTGTCCCAGAGGGAATTGTGCATGGCTTTGGGGACAGTGGTGTAGATGGAGCCCAGGTCGCTGAGGGCCAGGTTGAGCAGGAAGAAGAACATGGGCGTGTGCAGGTGGTGGCCGCAGGCTACGGCGCTGATGATGAGGCCGTTGCCCAGGAGGGCAGCCAGGGAGATGCCCAGGAAGAGGCAGAAGTGCAGGAGCTGCAGCTGCCGCGTGTCTGCCAGTGCCAGCAGGAGGAAGTGGCTGATGGAGCTGCTGTTGGACATTTGTGGTGTCTTGGCATGAGGACCTGTAAGAAAAGTAATCATGGAGTAGTTAGGTGTGGAAAGGTCTTTAAATATCCCAGCACAGCCTGGGGGCATTTTTTCCCCACTGCCTGCCCAGGGCTCTGTGTCCTGGAGCTGTCTCTGCCAGCAGCTGCTTCCCTGTGCCCAGGGCTGGGCCTGGCCAGAGCTGCCAGAGCCCAGCCCAGCCCTGGGGGCTCAGCTCTGCCCTGCAAACACCTCCCAGACCTGGCACTGCCCAGGGCCAGCTCTTTCTCTCCAGTCTCTGATGACAACATCAGAGCAATCCTGAGGAGGCTGGAAAAGTGGCACTGATGCTGCCTCTAAGGGACCCTGTGCTGATTTCTGTCACTACCTGGTTTATTCAGATCTCAGGAAAAGCTTGTTTATTTTTCTTAACCTGAAGTGAGAGAATAATATGTATGGGAAATTTCCATTCCAGGCAACACAGAGCAGTACATTAAAAAAACAGGATTTTCCCTTTTATGCAGCCCATGCCTTGCTGTGCTCCCTGTATAATCTGCTGGGAAATATTCTGCAGTTAATTGTTGTGCTGGGAGCAGTCCTGAACAATGCAGCATCTTCACCACACAAGGAGAACACTTCCAATCATTATGAGCTGTCTCCTTCCCCCCAGATCTTTTCCCTCAGCACTGGGAGCAGCTTCCTCAGCCAGCTGAGAGCTGTCCCTGGCAGGCAGCAGAGTCCCTGGCCCAGCACAGCGCCCTGGGCTGCAGGACCCTGCTCTGCAGGACAGCCCTGGGCACCCCTGGCTGCTCTGCACAGGAGATGAGCAGAGAACGCACTCACAGGGTCTGTGGCCATTGGGATGTTCCAGCTTTAGGAGATCTCTCCAGGAGCTGCAGCTGCATTGTCCTGCAGCCAGAGGTTCCTGTGCCAAGGGCTGGCAGTGATTCTGCCCCAGGCACTTCTCAGCCCCTTCCCAGCCCTGACTGATTGAAGCTCTCTGTGCCTCTGTGCTGTGCCCGCGCTGGCTGCAGGCAGTGCCCCAGCCCTGCTGGGCTGGGAGAAGAGCTGCTCAGCAAGAGAAATGTGCTTTTGAAGCTCTGCTTGGTTACCAGGATCACCCTCTGTGCCAGGAGCCCGGCCCAGCTCAGCTGCACAGACACAGCACAAGGACTTTAATGACCCTCTGGGGCTTTGTGCTCAGCCCTGAACATCAGGCCCTGCGAGGGAGCTGCAGAAACCTCTCCAGAACTCCAAGTCAGGATCCAGCTCCAAAGTTTCTTGGACTTTTAATGGGTCCCACTGAGGGACACGACTGAGAAAGTGTCCCCAGGCCCCAGGCAGAGCAGAGAACTGGAGGCACTGATGCCAGGTGGGGACAAAGAGAAGCCAAGTCTTGGTGCCCTGGGGCACCGCAGGGTCTGTGCCACCAAGGGCTGTGAGGAGACACCTTGTCCTGAGGCCCTGGGGCCTCCTGGCACAGCCCCAGCCAGGCTGGGCACTGTCAGCCCCTGGCCCTGCCCTCAGCATCCCCCCCATGCCCACATCCCAGTGGCCTCAGGGATCTGCTGGAAGGATTCCCTGGGGAGCCTTGGTCAGGAATGGCCCTGGGGGCTCCTTCATGATTCCAGGGACTGCAGGTTTTTCAAAGGACTTTGGGTTTTGCTTTACCTTGGAGTCTGTTAGAGGTTTCTGCAATCATGGCCTCCAATTATCTGCTTTAATTAGTCCCTGCAGAGTCTTTGTCAGTAACAACACTCAGTGGGCTCATTAATGCTTCAAGGTACTTCAGTTCTTTTAAGGTACTTGGTATTTCCCTTTTGATACAGACTTTATGAGACAGTGCAGTCTCAGCCTCAAATTATCTGTTTTAATGAGTCCCTTGTGTGCTTTGAATTGACACTCAGTGGAGCTCATTAATACTTTGAGATACTCAACTTTTTTGAGGTACTTTGGATTGTCCTTTCCACACTGAGAGGTATTTGTGCCATTTTGAGTCTCTAAGAGATTTTTGTGCCATCCTGGCCTCCAGCACTCTCCTCCATAGAGTCCATGAGGAGCCTGTGTTAGGGATGGACCTCAGTATGTCCCATTAATGTTTTGTGACACTTCGGGTGTTTCCTCTGACTCTGACTCCTGGAAAGGTTTGTGCAATCTCCTCTCAGGCTCTGAGGTTCCAGGGCTCAGCTCCAAATGCACCACGGGGATCAAGCAAGTCCTGACAAACCATGGCTCTGCCTTGATTTCTCTCTTGTCTGGGGCAGTTCATCAGGAAGTTTTTGTAATGATTTTGGTTTGCCACTATGAGATTTCTCAGCCAATGCATCAATTAGTGTGATGGGTTCTGTGTTGGCTAATTACCAGTGCTTTCACTAGAATATACTTACTCATTTCGTGCTGTGAGATAGGATTAGGAGAAAGGCAAAGTGGGATCAAAACTTTAAGAGTATAAAGAAAAGTTTGTTAAGAGAAACTGAAAGAAATAGTAATAAGAATCAGAACTAAACTTTCAGAACACTTCCTCTGTCTATACAATCTGACAATGTAAAGAGACAAAACCTAAAATTTTCAGTCAGTTTACCAGCTCTAGAACAGTCTTTCTGCAGTTCACTTAGGGAGGGAAGTTCCTCTTGTTAATGTTATGGAGACTTCTCCACAAGAAAACTGTTATCTCATGGATTTTCTCTTCTACAAATAGCAGCTGCCTGGAGAAATCTGCAATTGTGAACTCCCTCCCATCTTTTCCACCTTTTTCCACAGCTGTGTTTATGGGCCATGCAAAATTATGGGGTATTAGTTTCGAGATGAGCTGTTTAAGAGCAAAGGTTCTCTTCATCTATTTCTGAAATCATCTTAATCTCTGGAAACAGAGGTCTTCTTCTCTCCCTGAGGGCACAGGGTCTCATCACTGTTCTCCCTTTCTCTGTTCAAACTTCTCATGGGATCACAGCTAGTGCAACATTTGCTCACTTTAGCATGGAGGCCTTTGCTGAAACAAGTCATCTCCCCATACTTTTCAATGCCTTACAGGGAAAAAGAGAGTCTGATGTATCAATGACATCCTTCTCCATAGCTTTAGCAGAGGATTCCAGCCTCAAGATCAAGGCATCTCCTCATCCCTCCCATCTGGGACTCAACTTCCCCTTCCCTGCCCTCGGTGTGTCCATGTTTCTCCTCTGTGTGCCTGCCCTGTGTCCTTTTCTCTCACGGGAGGGAGGATGGCAGCACTGGCAGAGTCAATATCTCCCGGGGCTGCAGATGCTTCCGTGAGCCCGGCCGGGCTCGGTGCTGGCGGCCGGAGCTGTTTTGCCATGGAGGTTTCTGCAGCGGCTGCGCTGGGGCTGTGTCAGGCTGGGCCGCGCTGGGGCAGGGCCAGGATCTCAGCAGCCAGGCCAGAGCCCAGCAGCAGCACGGCCGGGGCCGATGGCTTCTCCTGCCCTGCCCGCCGGCTGCGGGCGAAGCCCAAGGGCGGCAGAGCCTTGGCCGAGCCGGCCCGGCCCGGGGCTGTTCCTGGGGCCCGGCGGATCCTGGCCGGGCCCGGGCTGGCGGCGGGGCAGGGCTCGGCAGGGCCAGATGTCAGCACCCGCAGCCACAGCCCGGCCTCGGCCCCGCGGCCTCCCCTGCCCTGCCCGGCAGCCGATGGCGCCTGGCGGCTCCCTGGGAAGGGGCCCGGCCCCACGGCAGGAGCCGCCCGGCCCCACGGCCGAGACAGGGCTGGGCCGGCCTCGGCACCTCTGTGGGGCCAGAAGGGAGAGAGACCCAGCCAGGCTTTCTCATCTGTAACTTGTGTCTGCACAGAGGCGTCTGTAGCTTCCTTAGTGCTTTAACAGACTGTCAGCTCTCAGAGCTAATTACTGATTGGTTTTTGTCAGACACGGAGGAAACTGCTAGCAGCTTCTCTCAGGACATCAGTTCTGTGATGCAAAACCACCACAGCAGCACAGAGCACAGAGCTCCTTTGTCCATATGCAGTGGCTATGTGCCCAAGGCCACAGAATCCCTCCTTGGGAGATCTCTGGGCCCTCTCCAAGGTGTTTTCAAATGAAAACCTTCAGCTCAGAGTCTAAGAAAATTACCAGGGCATAGGGCCAGCCGGACCTGTCTGTCCTGGCTGCTTTTGTCTGGGAGAAATCCTTGGATATACGGAATTTGGGAGGTCAAATTCTAATTTGGGCCATGGTCCCTAGACATGAAGGCCGGTTCTATTCCATAGGAAGGAAAGAAGAGAGCCCCATTGAGTGTTTCACGGGCAGATCAGGGGTGACCATCAGAGGCCAGATAGAATGGCAGGTTTTTTCTGGGAGATACCCTTGAATATAGGAAAATTCTTAGGGAGAATACCAGTTTTGGCAATGGGCATCTGAATAGACATAGCGTTCTTCTCCATACAAAGAAGAACACAGAGCCCCATTGCTCCAGGAGCTGATGAGAAGCAGCCCTTGACATCCCAAGATCAGCCAGACCTGGCAGGTGACCCCTGGGACGCCAAGCCAGCCAGACCTGTTCCATGTTCCCTCACTTCCATGGGGCCCCACAGTGTCCCAATGGTCCCTTGCTGCCAGGAGGCCCTGAGGTGTCACAATGTCCCCTTGGTGACACCAGGCCCTGAAGGGTCGGAATGGTCTCCATGGTTCCATCAGGCCCCACAGAGTCATAATGGTCTCTGGGTCCATGAAGCCCCGCAGTGTCACCATGGCCCCTTGGTTCCATGGGCTCCAGTGGTGCCACAATGATCCCCTTGGTTCCATGAGGTGCCCACAGTGTCACAGTGATCTCCATGGGAAGGAAAGAACCGAGCCCCAGTGTGGCAGGGGCAGCCACCAGAGGCCAAAGCCAGCCAGACTTGATGGTACTGGCAGATTTTGGCTGGGAGCAGCCCTTGGATATAGGGAATTTTAGAGGTGGAATCCCTATTTCAGACATGGACTCTTGAAGTAGGATAGTTCTTTCCATAGGAAGGAAAAGACGGAACAGCAGTGTTTGAGGGGCAGATGAAAGGTAGCCACCAGGGGCCAAGGGCAGCCAGACCTCTCTTTCCTGGTAGCTTTTGTCTGAAAGCAACCCTTGGATATAGGGAATTTGGGAGGTGGAAGCCAAATTTCAGCCATTTCTGCATAGTTAAGGACGGTTCTTTTCCATATGGAGGAAAGCACTGTTGTGTTCCGCCACAGCAAAGGGCACAACAACTGCCCCAGGACCCAGAGTCTCAGACATCAGGCAGACACCAATAACCAACAGGGTAAGGAAGGCAACAGGACAGGTCTTGGTTTAGAAAACCAAGGATTTTTCATTTTCCCAGGGACCAACACAAGAAACAAGGTGGTAGGGTCAACACTTTTATATTACAGGGTAGGGGTGGAGTTTAGGATCAAGGTCCAATATTAAGAGGAGCAGGAGACTGCAAAGGGGTGGATTGAGGAGGACAATCAATGGAAAAAACTACAGTGGGGACATTGCAGCACGATTTAAGCCAATAAGGGTACAGAAAAAGAAGAACATTCTGGGGCCATTCCTCATTTGATCAGATAGGGTGGAGTGTCTTTTCCTGGGCTTTCAGGGACACACCCCACAGCGTGGAGGGGTGGAATCTTCTTTAAGTCACGCTCTCGCCGGATGCTGTGTCTGGGTAAAATTCCCACCTCATTGGGCAGGGGCACTCTACACCTTTGGTGCCATTATTTCTTTTCTGGCTGTTTTATACAATGAAATGAAACTCCAGCATCTGTGGAACCACCCTTCAATCCCTCCGAGGCTACTCCTGTTCTGTCCTCAGTCTGCACACAACTGAGCCCAGAGCCTGCAGCCTCTACCTGTTGGTTATGTGATGAAGCCTTCAAAACCCATCTTGGGAGGTATTTGGGTCCTCCCCAAGATCTGTGAAAATGGAAAAATAGTTATCAAAGTTATTTTGTCCCAAGTCTAGCAGTGACAGAACAAGGATCAATATCTTTAAACTGAATGAGGGTGGATTTAAATTTGTTAGAGGGAGGAAATATTTTACAGTGATGAGAGTGGCAAGAAACGGCAACTGTTTTTCCAGAGAAGTGGATTCCCCATCCCAGGAATGCTCAAATATCAGGGAGTGTGTGCTACCTGACCCTGTGAAATCCCCTCCCCTCCCCAAGGATGGAATTCCTGTTGTGTGGGTTCTCTGATGTGCTGGGTGCCCTCACAACAATTCTGGCCAGAATGTCTGCTGAGGGCAGCCAGGCTGCTGCAGGGCAGTGACCTCACAGCCATCACCATGGCAGCCCTGTCCCCTGGGCCTGGCTCTCCCCTTTCCTCTGTCCCTGCCTTGTCTCTGCTGGCATGAAGAGTTTTGTTGATAATATCTTGTCCCCAAGGTGCTGGGCCAATGGCTTCCCAGTCAGGCTCCTAGAGCAGAAGTGGCTTTTCAGAGCCCAGCCAGAAATGAGCCCTGAGGCAGCAGCTCTGCAGCGCTGGCCACCAGGCCGGGTGCCAAGGGAGGCTTCTGGCCATGCCCTGCAAGCAGCTGCTGCTGCCAAGGTGCCTTTGGTGCCTCGGGCTGTCCCTGGCACAGCTCCCAGCACGGCACTCTGCCCTTGTGCCCGAGGCCTTCCCTGTGCTGGGGCTGGCCTGGGGCTGTTCCTGCAGCGGGACCTGCCCTGCTCCTGGCACAGGAAAGGCAGTTCCTGCTGGAGCAGGAGGCTCTGCCTGCAATGGGCTCAAACCACTCCAGCAAGGCCCTGCTGACTTCAAAATTGCTTCCTAGAGCAGAATATTCTATAATTGTTATAGATTCTGGACTGTGGAGTAAATAACTCTGGTTAAGAGCTTACTGTCTAGTCATTATCAAATTGTATTTATATAAATATATCTGGTATTCCATCATTAATCCTGTGGGACAAATTGCATTGACAGATTGTTCAATTCTACCTGTCCAATCGTTTATACATAAACCTTTGACAAATTCTGGGGCCAGGATTGGATCCAGTCATTCCCAGTCTCCTCTCTTAAAAGGAATTTTAGAAGTCTGGAGGCTCTGCAGGGCTTTTAGAACCCATGGTGGCTGCTGGGTGTCTCCATCTCATGGCTCAGCAGGAGTTTCTCCAATAAAGAAATAAAGCTTTTGCCTGAAGCTCCCACTCTGCCCATGGCAGAAGTGTGTGTGACATCCTGGCTCTTTGGCAGCCTGAGGATGCCTGGGATGTCACCATGAAGCCCCTGTGAGTGCCTGTGACAGATCAGTGCCTTTGCAGCCCAAGGTTTCCTGGGATGTCACCATGGAATGGCTGTGACTGCCTCTGACCACACGGCTCTTGCCATCCCCAGAAAACCTTGGGAGGGCTCCATGGAGCCCCTGTCTCTGTGTGTGACATTCCAGCTCTTGAACAGCCTGGAGACTCTTGGAAAGTCGCCATGGAACCCCTCTGAGATCCTGTGACAAATCTCATTCTAAGGAGGCAACCATCACCAGGAAACCCTGTTGCTATGGTCAGTTTCCATGGCAACCATCTCCAGGAAACATTTTTCTATGGTCAGTTTCCATGGCAACCATCCCCAGCCCCTGTTGCTATGGTCAGTTTCCATCATAACCATCACCAGCCCCTGTTGCTATGGTCAGTTTCCATGGCAACCATCCCCAGCCCCTGTTGCTATGGTCAGTCCCTGGGCAGCTCCATGGAGACCCCATGCCAGGGGTGGTTGCCATGGACACCAGCTCAGGCCTGGAGCCCGTTGCCATGGCAACCATTGGCACTCCCATCCCCAGGGTCATGGATCCCAGAACCACAGAATTGGCTGAGCTGGGAGGGACCCATCAGGATCCTCGAGTCCAACTGCTGGCCCTGCACAGGACACCCCAACACTGCCAGCCTGGGCCTGGCAGCGCTGTCCAAACGCTGCTGGAGCTCAGAGAGCCCTGGAGCTGTGACCCTTCCCTGGGGAGCCTGGGCAGTGCCCCAGCAGCCTCTGGGCAAAAACCTTTTCCTGAGATCCAACCTAAGCCTGCCCCGACTCAGCTGCAGCCACTCCCTCCACTCCTGTCCCTGGGCACCAGAGTGAAGAGGTTCCCTCAGCCCCAGCCAGGGACCCGCTCCCAAGGCTGCTGCCATGGCCACCAGGGCTGGCACCAGCTGGGATGCTCGGTTTCCACAGGCCGGGGTTCAGGAATGGCATTTCTCAATTTCCTGCTCCCACTCAAACCCCGCAGGCACTCATTGCCCTCCCACCTTCCATTGAAGGAAAAAAGGGAAAGATCTCAGGCTGGGATAAGAACAATTTACTGGGAACAGCAACAAGATAAGGAACAAACAGAAACAGAAAAAATATTAACAACAGAAGGGATAAGAAAAACCATTTACAGGGAAAAATACATCACCATCAATTGTATCTTTTTGGCCACGTGTTTCCTCCTGCATGGAAAGGACACCCTTCTCCTCAGGTAAAGACAGAGAGAGAGTCCCTTTCTTGCCCCGGTAATGACCTGAGGTGGGAATGAATGTAGTGACAGGGCCATGGCCAGACCCTCATGTTCTTCAATCCCATATCAGGCCATTGGTAGGGGCAAGGAAAGGGACAGGTGTGTTCCCAGCATGGATCACAGGAAACATGGATCACCAGGGCTCTTCCCAACAGGGTCCTCCAATGGGGGATGAAACTGGAGCAGTGCACAAAGCTCTTCCTGCAGCTGGGGAATTTTCAGGGCTTCCCTTACCGGTGGCTCCGTTGGTGTTTGGTCAAGTGAGAGCTCTGGGTGAAGCTCTTCCCACACTGGGGACACACGTAGAACCTCTCCCTGGTGTGGATGCGCCAGTGCCTGACAAGGTGGCAGTTGTGCTTGAAGCCCTTGCCACAGTCAGGGCAGAGGAAACGCCTCTCCTCGGTGTGAATCCGCTCATGGAGGAGGAGATTTGAGCTGCTGTTAAACGTCTTCCCACAAGTGGGGCACATGTAGGGCCTCTCCCCAGTGTGGATGCGCTGGTGTGTGACGAGGGTGGAGTTGTGTTTGAAGCCCTTCCTGCAGTCAGGGCAGCGAAAGGGCCTCTCATCCTTGTGAATCCGCTGATGTACAAGGAGATTGCAGCTATTGTGAAACCGCTTCTGACACTTGGGACACTCGTAGGGCCTCTCCCCAGTGTGGATGCGTTGGTGGATGATGAGGTGGGACCTGCAGCTGAATCCCTTCCCACACTCCCCACACTCGTAGGCCCATTCCCCGGTGTGGATCATCTGGTGTCGTTTCAGACTGTTGCTCTGCCTGAAGCTCTTCCCACACTCCAAGCACCTCTAGGGCTTCTCCCCATCATGAAGCTTCTCAGGGACCATCAGCTCCGAGCTCTGGCTGAAGCTCTGCCCACCTTGATGGCCTAGAGTGGGTCTTTCCTCCTCAGAGCACCCTGGGCTGGCCTTGCAGCCCTTCCTCCTCTGGGATCTCCAGGGCTTTTCCTCCCCGTTGGATTCCTGCGATGTGGAGTTGCTCAAAACAGCTTCTTCCATGAGGTTCTGCTGCAGGGATTTGTCCTTCCTGGTCTCCACGATCAGCTCTTGCTCTGGGGGAGGAAGGACAAGGAGTAGATGGGATTTGCCTCCGTGCCAGAGGGAAGGGCAAGGAGATCCCCCAAGTGCGTCCCCGGCAGGAGGGCACTGGCAGCGGGGCTGTCCTGCAGCCGGGGGCCAGGCTGGGCTGGGAGACGGAGCAGGAGAGAGGGGGAAAGGGGCACTGACTTCCTCTTCACCTGCTTGGGAGTCCTGAGGCATCTTCCTCTTCCTTGCAACCTTCTTCTCCATCTGGCGAATATTTGGGTACAGGAAATCCTGTATTGGGAGGAAAACAAGTGATGAGCACAGTGAGTTTTGTACTGGCTTCAAAGCAAACCAGGGAGAGAGTATAAGCCAGAATGACAATTGAATAAGAAAATTAAGATCAAGGCAATGATACAGAAAGACTGGCTTAATCTGACAGAGTCAGGATATAACCTGACACCCCGTTGCTCAGGGTGGTGGTAGCAGTCTGATGAAATGGTGGCTGCAGTCCAGCTGGAGTGATGAACGTGATTCTGTCAAAGCAGTGATCCTGTAGAAGGGTCTGGTCTTCCTCTGAAGGTCCAGTGGTGCTTATGGAGCTCTTGTCCTCTGTGAATGCAGTAGCCAAGGTGGTTGTGGTGTTGCAAATGGTGAGATTATATCCAGGTAGGAATGCTTGGTTCCTCCCCCTGGGTGGAGCATCCCACAATGGGATGATGTAATTTTATCAGTGCTGCAGTGACACTCAATGGCCCATTAACAGAAGATGGCCCCTGCAGGGCGTTATCAGGGCTGAGCCATGGAAGAGATAAAGAACACTGCCCCACCTGTTGATAACAGTTTATGGAGATGGGGACTGAAAACACTTTTGGTTACATCTGACACTGTAACCTGAAACAGTGAGGCAATCCCTGCTCGGGGTGGGGGGTGAACACCACCCCCCTTACCCAAACTGGCTCAGGTGTAAAACCCCCACCCTGGGAAGGCCACGCACACAGGGGACAATGACACACTTGCCCCGCACCAGGGGAGATCTCTGTCCCTGTCACTCCCTTGCTCTCTCCTCTTTTTCTTTCCATCTCTCTCTCTACCTCACATTTACTGGTCAATAAAATCCACTTTGGATTTGATCTTGTTAGCACCTTAATTGGGGCAGAGGCATCTCTCTAACAATTTTATTATCCATATTGCAACATTATTTTACACAGTGAGTTCAGGGCTCTGTTGTCTGACCCCAGGTGCCTTTGACAACAGCATGTTTCTCTCCTCTGAGGAGTTTGTGGCTCTTTCTGGAGGAACTCTTGGAAGCTTGGATGCAGCTTCCTCTGAGTGACTTTTGGGAGAACTTACGAGGAAAATGGCTCTTGTGGGTGGCCAGTGTAAAGAAAATATTTTGTTTTCCTTCTTTGAAAATTCTGTTAAAATCACTGGAGGAAAGGGACCAAATGATACCAGCAAGACTGACAAGGATGATTCACCCCAAAGTGAGGAACACAAGGCTACTTAAATCCTACAAGAAGCCCAGCTCAAGTAGCTAAATTCCCAAATAACTCCTGAATTCACGGGCTTTGGGGGGAGAAGCATTATTTTCTTGGTCCCTGTCACCTTTGTGATAGCTACACAGAGCTTTCCCTTCCTTTTAATAATCTGTATTGGGCCAAATTTCCATGGGTTTTTTTTATTTGTTTGTTTGTTTGTTTTTGTGGTTTTTTTTTTTTTGGAACCTGCCAGCATCTGAGCTGGAGCTGTGCTGGAACTGATGAAATTTGGAATTGCCAGAGAATTGCTTCTGTTGTTTGTCTATTCATGTTTGGGATTTATTTGTGTTTCCATCAGAAATGACTTGTGGGAAGAGCAAATCTTCCTCAAGGCATTTTATGTAGGGTTAACTTTGATTTCTGCTGAGTTTGTTTTGTCCAGTGTCCAGGAGATGCTCAAGGGGTCTCTGGTTTTGGTTTGGCCCTAATTTTCTTCTGATTTGTCTTTATCACTTAAAAACACCTGAAAAATTACTAAAAAGAGTATTGACCAGAGATGTCAGAAGTCCCACCATTTAAGAGGTATTTGAGGTGGACTTTACTGTTTGGGAACATATTCTGGAGGATTTGTGGGTTCTTGGGGGATATCTGGTAGTATTCTCCATATCTTTGCACTCCAAAACCCAAAGTGGATTTGTCTGTCACCTCAAAGTGACTCAATCCTACCTCAAAATGGCTGGTTCCCACCTCAGTCCCATGCTAAAATTGCTCAATTGCACAGCCTCCAGGATGAGATGGGGTTAGAAGGTGATCGGGAGAAGTGAGATCCAAATTTGAGGTTGTGGGATCAGGATTGTGTGGGGCTGGGTGGTTGTGATTTATTTTGATAATAAGTAAAACTATCAGAATTATTGATTTCTGTCCCATTCATTTTCTGTCAGTTCTGATTTGCTTTTCAGAGTGCCGCCTTCTCAGCTGATTTTGTTTGTGACCTCCTGTCCCAGACTGAAAAGCAAGATGTGTTCTTTTTGCCATCTGTATGGCAGTTGTCCTGTGTTAAGTGGGCAGTTTTTCCTTATCTCTTCCACAATCAATCCTCCCTCAGGACAGACATTTGCTGATAATGAACCATTGAATGTCACAGCATGACTGATAAGAAATGTGGAGAGTTTTGTGGATGAATGGCTTCGTGAGAAAGGACATGACTACGTGCAGTTAGTGAAGCAGTAGCTGAAAATTGCATAGTGCAGCAATAGCAGATGTAGCAATAATATCTTATGTCCTTGGGTAAGCTGGTTCCCAACAGTAGAATGGTCAGCAAAAAGATAAATGTAAGGGAAAACAAAGCAAGCTTAGAAAGCTCCAAAGGCGGGGTTGACCTGTTTTTAATACACCAATGATGAGCCTAAGTTTTGCAATATGCATGAGCTTCATTATAACGGGTATAACTGTACATGTGTGCTTGGAATAAACTGAGACTTGTAGACATTATAGAGTGGACTTGTCTCCCGTCATTATTTACATAGGGAACGCATAAGAAAGGGGCAGGGTGAATGGGGGGCAGAAGGGAAAATTAAAAACCCCCGCACTCCTCCTCGTCCTCATCCTCGTCCGCCTCGTCATCCTCATCCCCCTCCTCGTCCTCATCCTCGTCCTCCTACTCATCCTCGTCCTCCTCCTCCTAATCCTCCTCCTCCTCGTCCTTGTCCTCGTCCTCTTCCTCCTCGTCCTCCTCGTCCTCCTCCTCCTCGTCCTCCTCCTCCTCCTCGTCCTCCTCCTCCTCCTCCTCTTCCCCTCCTCTTCCTCCTCCTCTTCATCCTCCTCCTCCTCATCAACTTCATCCTCGTCCTCGTAATCGTCCTCCTCGTCCTCCTCCTTGTCTTTGTCCGCCTCCTCCTCCTTCTCATCCTCCTCCTCCTCTTCCTCCTCCTCCTCCTCCTCGTCTTCGTCCTCGTCCTCGTCCTCCTCCTCCTCCTTTTCCTCCTCATCCTCCTCCTCGTCCTCCTCCTCGTCCTCCTCCTCTTCCTCCTCCTCCTCTTCACCCTCATCCTCCTCCTCGTCCTCCTCCTCCTCGTCCTCATCCTCGACCTCCTCCTCCTCCTCCTCCTCCTTTTCGTCCTGTTCCTCGTCCTCATCCTCCACGTCCTCCTCTTCCTCCTCGTCCTCTTCCACCTCTTTGTCCTCCTCCTCCTGCTTCTCGTCCTCAATCTCGTTCTCCTGTCCTCCTCCTCCTCCCCATCTTCCTCCTCCTCGTTCTCCTCCTCCTCGTTCTCCTCCTCCTCTATGTCCTCCTCCTCCTGCTCCTCGTCCTCGTCCTTGTCCTCGTCCTCCTCCTCCTCTTCCTCCTCCTCCTCGTCCTCATCCTCGTCCTCGTCCTCCTACTCCTCCTCCTCCTCCTCCTCCTTGTCCTCATCCTCATCCTCATCCTCCTCCTCCTCCTCGTCCTCCTCGTTCTCGTCCTCCTCCTCTTTGTCCTCCTCCTCGTCCTCCTCCTCCTCCTCCTGCTACTCCTCCTCCTCCTCCTCCTCCTCCTCCTCTGAGTGTGGTTCTCAGGATTCAATGACTCTAGGATTCCAGGAACCTGGAACTCTGGGATTCCATGGCTCTGTGACCCCATGGATGGATTCAGGACTGTCTCCAAGGCCACAAGGGAACGTCGGTGCCAGCGGGAGGGGCTGCAGTGCAGGGGCACCAACAGCTGAGAGGTGACTGCAGCTGCTGCTGCTGCTGCTGCTGCTGCTGCTTCTGCTGCTGCTGCTGCTGCTTGTGGGGGTGCTGCTGGCAGGGGCAGGACCCTGGTGTGTTTGAGCGTTGCCATCTCAGCCTGTGAGCTCCTGGGAGCTCAGGACAGAGCCAGGACTGACCCAGGTTGGCACTGCACTTGACGACAGACACAGAGAATGGAAAGTGCCCATGGAGTGGTTCAGAGCAGGTCTGTGGGAAGGAGGAGGGAGGGAGGATGAATCCCCTGCCCAAGGCTGCCAAGGGAAGGCTTTGGGAGGGAAAGCAAGCCTTGACCTGACACTAAGTCCTTCAAGGGCTCAGTTGCCCACGCTGAGCAGGATTTCATCGGGCTTTGTCTCATGACAGTGGCAGGGTCAGAAGTGGTGGGAGCAGCTGGAAAGCAGGGCTGTGTATTCCCTCCCCCCAGCCCATTAGGGAACATCTGGGCAAGGTCTCCATTGTCTGCTGTCCTGGTTTGTGAGATAAGCTTGTATTCTATTTGCCATCTGTTGGAGGTTGGGGCAGGTTTGTTGTCTCTCCCAAAGACAATGGTTTGGCCCGTAGAGGTAATGGTTTGTTTATACACTATTGACTGACTCACTGCAGGGCTGGTAAATGTAACACCATCCCATTGTGAGATGTTCCACCCAGAGGGGGAAGCCAAGCACTCCTTTATGGTATAAGGGGGTACCTTTTTGGGGACAGAGCAGCTCTTTACTTTGGGGGATTCCCAGAGAAGCAGCTCTCTTCGGCGGCACTCGCAGAGAAGCAGCCGGAGCGCAGTGAAGCGACGGCGGAGGAGCTCGGAGGCAACCCCGGCGCAGAGGAAGACCGGCCCCACTGCCACCAGATCTTCAGAAAAAAACTATACCCTTAAAAAGATCACCACTGCAGCTGCAATTCATCAGCCACTGCAAGAGGAGCAGCTATCATTTCGACCGGACTACTACCAACACGCCGAATCCTCAGGTTGTGGACTTTATCACTAGTTTTTGTTTGTACCAATTGCATTTGCCTTTTTAAATTGTTTTCTAGTTTTCTCCTAGTAAAGAATTGTTACTCCCATTCCCATATCTTTGCCTGAGAGCCTTTTAATTTAAAGATCCTGGTAATTTGGAGGGAGGGGGGTTTGCCTTCTCCATTGCACAGGAGGCTTTAGCTTCACAGACTCCTGTCTTGTCAAACCAAGACATCTGCCTTCAGCCAGCTTGGGAGGCCCTTCCTCTCCTCCTCCTGCTTGGGGGACTGGGCTAGGTTTCTTCTGCCATCTGCAATGCTGAGCTTCTCTCTCCTCAAACCCAGCTTCTCAAGTTTGTGTCCCTGTGTCTTGCACCTTCCTCCTCTTCCTCCTCACCACGTGCTCATGGAGCCTCTTTGGGCAGCTGGACTGGAACTGGCAGCAGCAGGCGAGCCCTGAGGAGCACCTCTGGCCTCCAGCCTTTCTGCAGGGCTGGCCAGAGCCTTCCTGCCAGGGGCGAGCCTCTTTCCTGTCTCTTCCCGAGGCAATATAGTCTGGATCTTGGCTCTGTCCTCCTTTCTTTCTCTTTCAGGGAAGGATCAGCCATGGCTGAAGAAATCTTCCATAGGTACCTGGTGCTGATGGCCATTGTCAGCATCAACCAGCCCTCTGGAAAGAATGGGATTTCTCCTGAGGATGATAAAGGAATTGTCCAGAGGATGAAGGAGCAGGAGGTAATCTTTTGGCAGCACCAGCTGCACTTGTAGGAGGAAATTGCAGACCTGGAAGCCAGACAGGAGTATCTGTCGTGGCCTCTGTGGGAACTGGAGGGAAAGATCAAATGGCACACATGCACGGTGGTTTGCTTGGCTGTCCCTGCCACATTCATGATCTGGAGGCAGCATAGGAATGGAGCCAGAGGGGAGCACAGAGAAGAAAAGACTGACCCGGGGCTCCTGGGGAAAGCCTGGAAAGGAGTGGCCTTCCTGACAAAGCCCTTTGTGCTGCTCAGGGCCATTTGCATCTCCATGGGCAGAACTGGAGGATATCTTCCAGCATTTGTGGATAGATTTGTTGAATTACCTCTGTTCAAACAAAGGGGAACTGAAGAGGATTCTTTCAAAGTGTGACTCCTCCCTATTCCATCAGCAATAGTCTCACAGGATTTATGGGTCAGGAACATGTACAACACATGGCAGGGAAGCTGGGCAAGCAGTGAGTGCTGTAGCAGCATGGCCAGAATGGTGCAAGTGCCAGCGCCAAAGAGGCTGAGGCAGCCAGGCCAATCCCATCTTTCCAGGGCTCTGGGCTGAACACACAGCTTTAATAACGTCAGGTGCGCTCCCCACAGAGCCTTCTGCAGAGCTCTGGGTTAGGACTGCCAGCTTTCCTCTTTATTTCATATCAGAAAGGAAAATTTTTCTCTTGTTTTGCCCATCTTACCTATGCAGATGCGATGGGAGGCCATCTCTCTGTTTGTGTGGGTGTTGAACCTGGGAAAGACAGTCTGTAGTGTCAGCTGGATACCTGAGGGCTGTCACATAAGCAGTAAGTGCGAGCCGTCAATTTAAATCATTATAAGGAATGTAGTATGTTCCAATCCTTAACATTAAAATTCAGTGCCACCTGTAGCTCCAGTGGCCTGTGGATTAGGCATGTGTCTTTACCAAAAATGTAATGCTTATTGTAATATTTTTCAATTGGAATTGGGTCCAAAAGCAGGAGGATCTTGGTGTGAAATTAGTATTCAGCCTAATCATTACAACTAATTCTGAGTTTTATTGAATAAATGCACATGTACAAATGTGCCAGCAGTTAGTCTCTGCGATGAGTAGGTTTGAGGCATTTTTTCATTTAGTCTGTAGTGTGAACTTCAGTGCCTGCAGACTTATATATTAAATTTCTCTCTTGGTCACCACTTGATGATTATCATCACTAGAATTAAATTCCTAGTGTAGTGAGGAGGTGGGAAATAGATAAGAAAGTCTGTTGGGTTTGCATGGCCAGGTTTTGGTAGATGAAGTAATGGTTTCTGTTAGAAGCTGTTGGAAGCTCCCCCATGTGCACAGAGCAAATGCCAGCTGGCTCCAGGAGCCCCAGGCTCAGAGCCAGTCAGAAAGCCAACCAAGTGAGAGCAGAGGGAGGGCACCTTCCAGTCTCTCTTGGGCATGGCCACAAAACAGCCCCTGCTGCTTCTTCCTCTGCCTGTGTTTGGGGTGTGCTGGTGGCAGAGCCAGCCAGGCTGTGCTCTGCCTTCCAGAGCCTGTTGGGAGCAGGCATGAAAAGCGCTGCATGCACAGTGGAGAGTCCTGGAAGGTGCTGACAAGAGCATCCTGCGGGAGCAGGGCTCTGGGCTCTGGCCAGGAACAGCCTGGTTTTGCTGCCATGACCACAGGCTGGAGTTGAGGCAGGTGAAGAGGCAGTGGGCAGCTTGTGTTTGTAGAGGGCCTGGGGCTGTACCTCTGAACCTCCACCTGGAAACACACTTGGGGGAATAGGAGCTACAGCTGGAGTGCCTGTCCTGAAAGGACATGAAGGCCTTCAGCCTTGCCAGCATTTTTTAAGGGTGTGTTGGTGTTGGCCAGAAAAGCTGCACATTTGGGGAAATGCCTTTGGAGAACAGGGGCTTGCTTCTCAAGGAAAGTGCTTCCCATGGAGCTCCCAGTGAGGCAGGTGCGAGTGTCCCCCTTTGGCTCTCTGTGCTCCTTTCAGTCCTTGAGGCCCGCTGCACTTGGCAGAGGGGCAGGGCAAGGGAGAAGCCTGTGAAGAGCTGGTTTGGCATCCACCTGGACCTGCAGGAACCAACCAAAGCACCTGCAGCAGCGTGTGTTACCCCCCTTTGGACAGAGGGGTGAGCAGAACCATCTCTGTCCATCTGTGAGCCCCAAAGCTCTCTGTGGGACCTGTGAATTAACAGCCCTTTACGCACACACTTTTCATATCTTCCCTGTCTGCTGTGTTTGAACTCTTGGCAAGATGCATTTGCCTCCTGCTTGCTGGGAGCTGCTGTGGCCCAGGGCCAGCACAGAGCTGGGCTGGGTGGGCCAGGCAGAGTGGTGGAGAGTCTTGGCTGATCTGGGTGTGTGCCTGGCCTTAGCAAAGGCTTGGAAGGTTTGCCTCCCAAGTGTCCTGCTCACTGGCTCTCCCTGTGCATCTTGGAGAGCACAAGGGAGGCATTTCTGGCAGCTGGACATCAGCAGGCCTTCCAATGGGGGCGTGTTGTGGAGCGAGCCCAGCTGAGGTACCCTGAGAGGAGCCCAGGGCTCCTTGCTCCTCTCTGCTGGCCCGTGAGCGTCTGTCTGCTCTCGGGATGGCCCTGGCTGTATCAGGGATGCTGCGTGGACACGAGACAGCCGGTCCTGTCCCGCTGGGTCCCAGCAGTGCCTGGCAGCCGTCCTGCATCCACGTCAGGATGCTGGCCAAGAGAGGCCCTGGGAGCTGAGGCAGCTGATTTGAAGCTTTTGCAGGTGCCAACAGGTCAAGGCCAACAGTGTTCCCTCAGGATACAGCATTCCTGAGGGGCTTCCCCAGAGGTGCCTGATGCCACCCACTCCTTGTGGCAGCAGTTGCTTTCCTGTGGAAGGTTCTACCTTCCCCAAGAGCACAGAGGGAGCTGGAGAAAGAGCTTGCCAGGCTGCTCTCCATCCTTTACCAGGAGCCCTGGGTGAGCGGAGTAGTCCCAGCTGAGCGCAGATGTGCCAATGGAAGAGCCGTGCCAATGGAAGGCTCGGTGGGAAGGATGATCCAGGATCCATAGGCCTGGCAGCCTGAGCTTGCTGCCGGGGAAGGCCTTGGAGCAGATCCTCCTGAGTGCCATCCCACGGCACGTGCAGGGAACCAGGGCATCTGCGGGAATGTGGAAAAGGGACAGGGACAGGGACAGGGACAGGGACAGGGACAGGGACAGGGACAGGGACAGGGACAGGGACAGGGACAGCTGGGGGTCCTGGCGGGATGTTGAGGGCTTCTGTGCGGTGTTTGCAGGGTGTTGGTGTTGGAGGTGTGTTGGGGAAGGAGTTGTCTGGGAGGTGAGAGGTCTAGGTTGGAATTTGGGTCCATTTGAAGGCAGCATCTGTGGTTTGGCACAGCTTTGCTAATGGGGCGCAGAAAGAATATCTGTGACTGTTTCTGTTCATGGTCCTGATTCTGCTGCAGGGAACAAGAGGGGAGAGCTGTACTCTATTGGCCACTTAGATCTCTATCCCGGGGCAGGGGTAACCATTTTGCCATCTACTCATTGTTGCCAGCAGTTGCTCCAGGTGTTCCTGCCAACAGCCCCTGCAGGCAGGAGCACAGCCCCCAGTGCCCCTGGGCTTTGGCTCCCTCTGGCACAGAAGCCCCCGGGGATACAGGTCTCTGGGGCAGGAGACAGCACCAGCCCTGCAAGGGCTCGGGGGGTGGCAGGTCTGCTTGGGCAGGGACTGCCTCACCTGCTGGTGCCAGCGCTCCCCGGGCCCCAGGGCTCAGAGCAGCATTCCTGCCCTGGCCCACAGTTCCTTGTCCGTGTCACACTCGCGGGTTTGGGATGACCATGAGCCGGGACGTGTCCTGAGGAGTCTGTGCCAGCTTCTGTGGAAGGCCCTGTGCCCTTCCCAGCGTGGCTGCGTCGGCAGCCCTGGGGGCTCCTTCTGCTGCCCTGAGCCTGCAGAGCAGGGCAGCGTTTGCTGATGGTCTGAGCCGTTCCTAAAGATCCTGTTGGGCTGTCTCAGACACTTGAGACCAGGGATTCCTTCCAACCTGGACCACTTTGGGTGGGCAGGGTGTGGCCCCAGGGCAGGTGGCAGTGTTTCCAAGGGCCCTTTGTGACACATGCAGCATGGAATGGAGCTGGGTTTCCAAGGGCCCTTTGTGACACGTGCTGACATAGGAGCTGGAAGTGGCAAGAGCATGCCACAGTGCTCGGAGTAGGTGACGGGACAGGACGGGACAGAGCGGTGCTGTGAGGAGCCCCCGCACAGCGCGCTCGTTCCTGCCCTACCCAGAGCTTTCCTGAGGCATTGTTCCTGCAGCTGACCTCGAGGCCAGACCACAGGACTCGTTGACCTGTGGCCTTCTGAGGCTTCAATTCTGCAGGTGCCCTCGAGGTCAGAGCATGGAACTTGATACCCCAGAGTTTTCCAAGTTATCTCTCCTGAGGGTAGACAGAAATCCGGTCAGTGACATGGGGCAGGGAGCCCTGAGAGTGCCCAAGCTGACCTGGATGGAAGAGGAAGAAGGCAGCCCTGGAGCTGCCCCAGCCACAAGAGACTGAAGAGGTGGAGCTGTTCCATCCAGCACAGGAGGGTGAGTGGCAGAGCCAGGCCGCAGAGCTGGTGCCTTCAGCCAGCTTGGCCCCATCCCACCCCATCCCGTCCCATACCATCCCATCCCGTCCCGTCCCGTCCCATCCCGTCCCGTCCCGTCCCCTCCCCTAAGGCCGTGCCCATGGACAGGATGGAATAGGGGCCGGGCAGACACCCCACAGCCGTGCTCCGTGCCCTGGGCTGTCGCGGGGCTGTCCCTGCCTGGGCAGCGCAGGGCTGGGCTGTGTTCTCCGGCCTCCCCCGCAGCCCCTCAGCTCGGGCTGCGCTCGCTCTTTGCCAGGTGCAGCCGTGCAGTGCACACGAGAGCAGGAACGCACCCGTGGCCGCTTCTGCAGAACAGCGCAGGTACCTGCAGCCATCCCCACCTGGGCTGGGCCTGCTGGCACTGCTCAGCCCAGCAGCACGCCTGCAGCACTCCATGGCTTCTTGCCCTTCTCCTACAGCTCGTTTGCAAATTCATCAAGAGAATTCGGCAGGAAGAGACCGGCGCCATGGGCCCTGGGCTCAGAGCCTACTCAGAGCTCCTCGGACATGAGACCAGTGCCACCCTGCTGGATTTGCTTGTGCAGAGGGGTGTTTCCAGAGCAGAGCAAGTAAGCAGCTGTGGCCAGGCTTCAATTCCCCCATGAGTCACACGGCTTCCCAAGCCACAGTGCTGGGCCCTGTGAGCCTTTGAGGCCATCGCAGTGCGGTGGGAAGGGAAGCACTTCTCTGGGGACACTGGGAACACTGCTCCCTCTGGCAGCTTTCCAAGTCTCCCTCTGCCTTCTCCAGGTGCCCGCCATGGTGAGATACATCCACCAGTGGCTCATGGCCAATGATTCTGCAGAGCACATGCTGGACAACGCCCTGCTGTATCTCACAGAAGCGCAGCCAAATGACGCAGTAATGACACTCCTGCGTGTGGCCCCATCCTGTGACAGGTACGGGGCCCACCTGCCCAGAGGGCTCAGGGCTCACCCCAACCCATCGCCCTGCACAGCCTGTCCCAGGTGTCTGACCCACAGAGAGTCCCAGGGACCTCTGGCTGCTCCCTTTCCCAGCCCTGGCATGTCAGTCCCCGAGCCTGCTGCCATGCTCCCTCGCTGCCCCACAGGGGCCTGTCCCCACAGGGCTGGGCTGCCTGGCCGCTGCTGGAGAGGGGCAGTGGGCAAAGGCAGAGCCGGCGGTCATCCCGGGCCCCTAGAGATGCCCAGGCCACGGTGCTGTGTCTGAGATCCCCTGAGACAGAGCTCTAACCCTGCAGAGCTGCCATGGCCATGTGGAAGAGCATCATGTGCACGCCCTGGACTGCAGAGCTGGCACAGCAGATACTCCTGGATGTGCTGGGGAGCTGGCCAGAGCACAGCACGTGCACCTCCGACGGGGACAAAATGGGTGTCATTACCCTGGCTGTGAGTTTCTGCCTTTGCTGGCCCCAAGGCCACCACTCCAGCAGCTCTCCATCCTCCCTCCCCCACTGCATCTCCCTGCCTCAGGCGCTGGGCTGAAACCTGGCCTAGGGACAGCTCCAGGGCCACCAGGCCCAGTGCTCCCCCTGTGTCTCTCCGGGCCTCTCCCTGCCACGCTTGGGCCCTGTCACACGGACACCTCGGCACTGAGCGCTGTCTCAGGGGGCTTTGTCCTTTGCAGGCAACTGTGGTGATGTGGAAGATCCTCCAGGAGCCCTGTGTCCCAGATATAGTGGATGAGCATTTCCCGCAGTTATTTGTGCATCTGCTCTTCCAAGTGTTCTTCAGCACCAAAGAGATGCCAGAGGCGGTTGGTACCTTCTGGAATGGATGCCAGGAAGAACACAGCCTTGCCACCAGCCCCAACAGGTGCTCCATTCCAGTCCTTCTGGCCCTGCCGCACGGCCAGGGCAGGAGCCAGTGTTCCCAGTGTGACCAGGGCTTTGCTCTGCACTCAGGTTTGCAGTGAGGACCCTGAAGTCCCTGCTGTGCCAAATGGACTATGAGGATGTGGTGTTGTCAATGGAGCGCAAGTGTGGCTGTGGCACGCTGCTCTGTGCTGACACCCACCATTATGCTGTGGGTCTGCTGGCCAGGTGAGACCCCCTTCTCCCCATTGCTCCCAGCATTTGTGCTCTGTGTCTGGGGTATCCCACTCAGTCCCCATGGCTGTGGGCCAGAGGCACGAGGGATGGCCAAGCAGACTGGGAAAGGCTGGGAGAGGAGGGTGCCCAGCAGCAGCCACATCTCAAAGAGCCCAGGTCCCCCTGCAGGGTGGGGGGTAAAGACAAGAACTGCATCAGTCTGTCCTGGGAGGGGCTTCCCCCCCGGCTCAGGGTCTTAGTTTCGTAGGAGCAGGCCCTCAGCCAGGTAATCATTATCACTGACTCCATGTATTGCAGAATTCTGATCAATAATAATCTTTAGTAAGAAACCCATTGTTCTTATAGATAGTTATGATATAGGTTGATTTTAATTGCTTTTCTTGTCTAAACAGTATCACCATTAGTTAATTAAGAAAGTACCCTTTGGTAGACAAATCTCTGTAACATATTCCACATATTCACAATACCAGGTGCAGCATGTTAAGACAAGAATGTTTTTTCATTCTTTCCTCTGATCTTCTCAGACTTTCTCAGGCGATGCCTGGGAAGGTTGTCTGTTTCTCTCTGAGCCCAGAGAGCTGCTGCCACATCTTAGTGCCATTTTCTACCTTCCAGGGAGATGCACAATGAATCCATCGATTTGTGTAAAAGCATCTCAGACTGTCTCCTTCAGTTGCTCAGCAAAGAGATGCCATACTGGAACTTCCCTGCCATGGCATTCCTTGTGGAGGTGAGTCTGAAGGCCGGCACTGCCTCCCAGCTCTCTGCCCTCTCGTAGCCGCAGCCGCCTGGGACGGTGCCCACGCCCTGCGCTGCTGCCTGGTCCCCGCCCTGTGCGGTTCTGGGCTCCTGCCGGCCGGGTCCCCTGTCACTGCCCTGTGTCTTTCAGCTCCTGCATTGCCTGGACTTGGGTGCATGCAGTGACAGCATCATGGATCTCTTGTCGAGGCACTTGCTGAGTGAGCACACAGAGCCGCCAGGTTCTGAGGGCCCTCCTCTTGCTCAGGGATAATCCCTCGCTGGTAAGGAGGGGCAGCAGCTGAAGCCGTGCAGGCAGCGTGGGGCTGGGGAACGCAGTCGCTGGAACTTGGCTGGGCTTCAGGCACTGGGGCAGCCGCTCCCAGCTCTCCTGCCTCCCACTTCAGCTGCCCGAGTGCTGCGGGACAGGCCTTTGGCCTCTAGGCCCTGTGGCAGCAGGGTGGCCTTTCACACACTTTTGTTTCAAACAGGCCAAAAGAATGTGGAGCCTGACTGAAAGCCTCGGGAGCTCCTGCAGGAAAATGATAGTGATGTGGTCAGGATGACCATTGTTCTACTTAACAATTTGTTCCTGATTAATCACACCACAATACCCAGCCCCATCACCCTGCAGCTGGCTAAGGTGCTCCTGCCACTCTTTGAACACGTAAGGCTCTGTGCCCTCAGCCACGGCCACCGGCTGCTGCCCAGACACTTGGTGCCCTGTGGAGATGCAGGCCTGCGCCCATGTGGGCCAGAATCAGCTGATGCCAAGGTCTTGTTTCCTTCCTGTTACACAGAATGACAGGCATGTGCAGTGGATCTCCATGTTTGTATTTCGAACCTTGCTGTCTACTGTAGAAGAAGAAGGAAAAAAGCTCCTGATGACACAAGTGTGTCACAGCCTGCTCCCACTCTTCTTCCACTGCCATGAGGAGAATCAGTGTGTGGCAGAGGTGAGGACTCGCGGGCTGCTGCTGTCCCCCTGGGAGGGGGCTCGGCTGCCTCCTGCCCTGGCGCCTGGCGGGCTGCAGCCTTCTCCTGGCCCTGGCACAGGGATGCTGATCCTGGGCCCTGGGCTGCGGGGCCGTTTCTGTGTCTCTATTGCTCTCCAGTCTTCTCAGGAAACCCTGCTTTGTTTGGCCAAATTCCTGAACAGGAGAGATCTTGAAAAATCTGTAAAGAAAGAGAAACTGTGGAGGTTCATTGAGATCCTGGTAAGGAGGGCCGGGAAGCCGCAGCCCCAGCCTGGAGCAGCCCCTGAGCGCGGTGCTCGGTGTGCGGGCTGGCAGCTGTGCCCCTGCCCGCTGCTGCAGCCCGAGGCCGCGCGGGCTCTGCTCCAGGCTGTGATGTCAGTGTCACATCACAGACATGTCAGTGTGACACCACAGAGATGACCGTGTGACACCACAGAGAGCTTCATGGTATCATAGAGATGTCAGTGTCACATCACAGAGAGCTGTGTGAAATCACAGAGATGTCTCTGTGACATCACAGGAGCTTGCATGACATCACAGAGATGTAAGTGTGACACCACAGACATGTCATTGTGACATCACAGAGATGACCGCGTGACATCACAGGAGGTTGTGTGACATCACTGAGATCTCAGTGTGACATAACAGAGATGACCGTGTGACATCACAGAGAGCTGTGTGACATCACAGTGGTCAATGTGACATCACAGAGATGTCCATGTGACATCACAGATATCTGTGTGACATCAGAAAGAGCTGTGTGACATCATAGAGATCTCCGTGTGACATCACAGAAATGTCTCTGTGACATCACAGGAGGTTGTGTGACATCACTGAGATGTCCATGTGACGTCACACAGCGCTATGTGACATCACAGATATGTCAGTGTGACCTCACAGATATGTCTCTGTGACATCACAGGAAGTTGTGTGACATAACAGAGATGTCAGTGTGACAACACAAAGAGCTTTGTGACATCACAGGGTTAGTGTGACATCACAGAGAACTGTGCCACGTCACAAAGGTTTCAGTGTGACATCATAGAGATGTCATTGTGACATCATAGGAGGTTGTATGACATCATAGGAGGTTGTATGACATAACTGAGATGACCGTGTGACATCACAGAGAGCTGTGTGACATCACAGAGATGTCAGAGTGACCTTACACAGATGTCTATGTGACATCAAGTGGAGGTTGTGTGAAATCACAAAGATGACCTTGTGACATGACAGAGAGCAGTGTGACATCACAGAGATGTCCATGTGACATCACAAAAAGCTGTGTGACATCACAGAGAGCTATGTGACATTAAAGACAGTTGTGTGACATCACAGAAATGTCAGTGTGACATCAAAGAGAGTTGTGTGACATCAGAGAGATGTCTGTGTGACCTCACAAAAAGCTGTGTGACATCACAGAGATGATTGTGTGACCTCACAGGAAATTGTGAGACATCACAGAGATCTCAGTGTGACATCACAGAGAGCTGTGTAACGTCACAGACATGTCAGTGTGACATCAAAGAGAGTTGTGTGATATTAGAGAGATGTCAGTGTGACATCACAAAAATGTCTCTGTGACATCAAAGGAGGATGTGTGAGAGCACAGCGATGTCCATGTGACATCACATAGAGCTTTGTGGCGTCACAGAGTTGTCCGTGTACATCACAAGAGATATTGTGACATCAGAAAGATGTCCCTGTGAAATCACAGAGAGCTGTGTGACATCACAGAGATGTCAGTGTGACATCACAGGAAGTTGTATGATATCACAGAAATGTTTGTGGGACATCACAGAGGGCTTTGTGACATCACATAGCTGTCACTGTGACATCACAAACAGCTATGTGACCTCACAGTTTCAGTGTGACATCACAGAGATGTCCGTGTGACATCACAGAGAGGCCGCAGACCTGTCCCAAAACACTGGGGTAGGTGAGGCAGGAGAGCTGGGAGCAGCTGCCTCAGCTCCTGAAGCCCTGCCAGCCCAAGGGGCTGCTTTGCCCAGCGCAGCTTCAGCCACTTCCCCCTTCTAACCATCCAAGGATCCTTGGTGAGCACTGCGAGACCTCAGTCAGGCTCCACATTCTTTTGGCCTGTTTGGAACAAAAGTGTGTGAAAGGCCACCCTGCTGCCACAGGGCCCAGAGGCCAAAGGCCTGTCCCGCAGCCCTCGGGCAGCTGAAGTGGGAGGCAGGAGAGCTGGGAGCAGCTGCCCCAGTGCCTGAAGCCCAGCCAAGTTCCAGCGACTGCGTTCCCCAGCCCCACACTGCCTGCACGGCTTCAGCTGCTGCCCCTCCTTACCAGCGAGGGATTATCCCTGAGCAAGAGGAGAGCCCTCAGAACCTGGCGGCGCATCTCTGTGCACTCACTCAGCAAGTGCCTCGACAAGAGATCCATGATGCTGTCACTGCATGCGCTCAAGTCCAGGCAATGCAGGACCTGAAAGACACAGGGCAGTGACAGGGGACCCGGCCGGCAGGAGCCCAGAACCGCACAGGGCGGGGACCAGGCAGCAGCACAGGGCGTGGGCACCGTCCCAGGCAGCTGCGGCTACGAGAGGGCAGAGAGCTGGGAGGCAGCCCCAGCCTTTAGACTCACCTCCAAAAGGAATGCCAGGGCAGGGAAGTTCCAGTATGGCATCTCTTTGCTGAGCAACTCAAGGAGACAGCATGAGATGCTTTTGCACAAGCAGGTGGATTCATTGCTCATCTCCCTGCAAGGAGGTAAATGGCATTAAGATGTGGCAGCAGCTCTCTGGCCTCAGAGAGAAACAGACAAATTTCCCAGGCATCGCCTGGGAAAGTCTGAGAAGATCAGAGGAAAGAATTAAAATCATTCTTTCCTTAACATGCTGCACCTGGTATTGTGAACATGTGGAATATGTTATGGAGATTTGTCTACCAAAGGGTGCTTTCTTAATTAACCGATGGTGATAGTGTTTAGACTAGAAAACCAATTCAATCAACCTATATCATAAAAATCTAAAAGAACAATGGGTTTCCTAATAAAGTTAATTATTAATCAGACTTCTGCAATACATGGAGTCACTGATAATGATTACCCAGCCGGGGGCCTGCTCCTATCACACTAAGACCCTGAGCCGGGGTGGGAAGCCCCTCCCAGGACAGACTGACGCAGTTCTTGTCTTTACCCCCCAACCTGGAGGGGGACCTGGGCCCTTTGAGATGTGGCTGCTACTGGGCACCCTCCTCTCCCAGCCTTTCCCAGTCTGCTTGGCAATCCCCTGTGCCTCTGGCCCACAGCCATGGGGACTGAGTGGGATACCCCAGACACAGAGCACAAATGCTGGGAGCAATGGGGAGAAGGGGGTCTCACCTGGCCAGCAGACCCACGGCATAAATGTGGGTGTCAGCACAGAGCAGCGTGTCCCACCCACGCTTGCGTTCCATTGACACCACCACATCCTCATAGTCCATTTGGCACAGCAGGGACTTCAGGGTCCTCACTGCAAACCTGAGTGCAGATCAAAGCCCGGATCACACTGGGAGCACTGGCTCTTGCCCTGGCTGTGTGGCAGGGACAGAAGGACTGGGATGGAGCACCTGTTGGGGCTGGTGGCAAGGCCGTGTTCTTCCTGGCATCCATTCCAGAAGGTATCAACCACCTCTCGCATCTCTTTGGTGTTGAAGAACACTTGGAAGAGCAGATGCACAAATAACTGTGGGAAATGCTTCATCACTATATCTGGGACACAGGGCTCCTGGAGGATCTTCCACATCACCACAGTTGCCTGCAAAGGACAAAGCCCCCCAATGCAGCTCTCAGTGCCAAGGTGTCCGTGTGGCAGGGCGTGAGCGTGGCAGGGAGAGGCCCAGAGAGACACAGGGGAGCAGCGGGCCTGGTGGCCCTGCAGCTGTCCCTAGGCCAGCTTTCAGGCCAGTGCCTGAGGCAGGGAGATGCAGTGGGGGAAGGAGGATGGAGAGCTGCTGGACAGGCAGCCTTGGGGCCAGCAAAGGCCACTGGCAGAAACTCACAGCCAGGACAAAGACACCCGTTTTGTCCCCATCGGAGGTGCACGTGCTGTGCTCTGTCCAGCTCCCCAGCACATCCAGGAGTATCTGCTGTGCCAGCTCTGCAGTCCAGGGTGTGCACATGATGCTCTTCCACATGGCCATGGCAGCTCTGCGGGGTTAGAGCTCTGTCTCAGGGGATCTCAGGCACAGCACCGTGGCCTGGGCATCTCTAGGGGCCTGGGTTGACTGCCGGCTCTCCCTTTGCCCATTGCCCCTCTCCAGCAGCAGCCAGGCAGCCCAGCCCTGTGGGGACAGGCCCCTGTGGGGCAGCGAGGGAGAATGGCAGCAGGCTTGGGTCTGACGTGCCAGGGCTGGGAAAGGGAGCAGCCAGAGGTCCCTGGGACTCTCTGTTGGTCAGACACCTGGGACAGGCTGTGCAGGCTGATGGGTTGGGGAGCCCTGCGCCCTCTGGGCAGGTGGGCCCCATACCTGTCGCAGGATGGGGCCACACGCAGGAGTGTCATTACTGCGTCATTTGGCTGCGCTTCTGTGAGATACAGCAGGGCGTTGTCCAGCCTGTGCTCAGCAGAATCGTTGGCCATGAGCCACTGGTGGATGTATCTCACCATGGCGGGCACCTGGAGAAGGCACAGGGAGACTTGGAAAGCTGCCAGAGGGAGCAGTGTTCCCAGGGTCCCCAGAGAAGTGTTTCCCTTCCCACCACAATGTGATGGCCTCAAAGGCTCACAGGGGCCAGCACTGTGGCTTGGGAAGCCGTGTGACTCATGGGGGAATTGAAGCCTGGCCACAGCTGCCTACTTGCTCTGCTCTGGAAACACCCCTCTGCACAAGCAAAACCAGCAGGGCGGCACTGGTCTCATGTCCGAGGAGCTCTGAGTAGGCTCTGAGCCCAGGGCCCATGGCGCTGGTCTCTTCCCGCCGAATTCTCTTGATGAATTTGCAAACGAGCTGTAGGAGAAGGGCAAGAAGCCACGGAGTGCCCAGGCAGGGACAGCTCCGCGACGGCCCAGGGCACGGAGCACGGCTGTGGGGTGTCTGCCCGGCCCCTATTCCATCCTGTCCATGGGCATGGCCCCAGGGGATGGGATGGGATGGGATGGGATGGGATGGGATGGGATGGGATGGGATGGGATGGGATGGGATGGGATGGGATGGGATGGGATGGGATAAGATGGGATGGGATGGGATGGGGCCAAGCTGCCTGCAGGCACCTGCCCTGTGGTCCAGCTCTGCCACTCACTTTTCTGCGGTGGCTGGAACTGCTCCACCTCTTCAGGCTGCTGTGCTGGGGCAGCTCCAGGGCCTTCTTTCTCCTCCTTCCCCCAGGCCAGCTTGGGCACGCTCGCAGGTCTGTGCTCTATGTCACTGCCTGGATTCATGGCTGCTTGTAGGAGAAGGTAGCTCGGAAATGGTCCAAGTCAGCAAGTACTGCACTGGGGTCCTGGGGGCTCCAGCCACAAGGACAGGAGACTCCTGTCAAGGACGGTGCTAAGCCAACGCCACAGTCTGCCCTCGAGGGCAGCTGCAGAAGAGATGCCTCGGGAAGGCCAGGGGTCACCAAGTGCTCTGATCTGCCCACGAGGTCAGCTGCAGGAGTAACGCCTCGGGAAAACCTCGGAGTCAGCAAGGAACGAGTGGCTGTGCGAGGGCTCCTCACAGCACCCCTCTCTCCTGTCCTGTCCCGTCGCGTGCACCAAGCACTGTGGTGTGGCCTTGTCACTGTCAACACCTATGCCACAGTGTGTTACAAGAGGCCCTTGGATCCCCTGTCCCGTTCCATTCCACGGTGACCATGCTGCACCATGTCACAAAGGGCCCTTGGATACCTGCACCATTCCATGCCATGGTGACCATGGTGCACCGTGTCACAAAGGGCCCTTGCACGCACTGCCACCTGCCCTGGGGCCAGCCCCAGCCCCCCAGAGTGGCCCAGGGTGGAAGGAATGCCTTGCCCCAGGTGTGTCAGACAGCCCAACAGGATCTTTAGGAAGGGCTCAGCCCATCAGCAAACGCTGCCCTGCTCTGCGGGCTCAGAGCAGCAGGAGCCCCCGCAGCTGCCGACGCAGCCGCGGCGGGAAGGGCACGGGGCCTCCACAGAAGCTGGCACGGCCTCCTCGGGACACGTCCCACACGGTGGCCATCCTGAGCACGGCCGTGGGACACAGACCGGGAACGTGTGGGCCAGGGCAGGAATGCTGCTCTGAGCCCTGGGGCCCGGGCAGCGCTGACAGCAGCAGGTGAGGCACAGTCCCTGCCCAAGCAGAGTTCCCCCGAGCCCTGGCAGCACCGGTGCCCGTCTCCTGCCCAGAAACCTGTGCCCCAAAAGGGCTTCTCTGCCAGAGGGCAGCCAAAGCTGGTTTCTGTTGGAGCAGTGGTCCTGTAGGAAAGGTGTAGTTGGTCCAGTGGAAAACCCCAGCTGTGTCCTCTTGGAAACCTGTGAGAAGGCTGCCTCTCTGTCTAGAAATCCCAGGATATATCTAGGTGGGAATGTTTAGCTCTTCCCCCTGGGTGGAGCATCTCACCATGGGCTGATGTCATTCTGAGTAACACGGTGGGTCCTTGATAAAAGCCAGGAATGTCATAAAACGGGAAAGCTGGCTGGAGAGAACGCACATCCAACCAATATTATTAATGCAATGTTCTCCTCTTGTTTGAGAGAAGATGGCAGTTTTTATACACATCTACATAGTTTACAATTTACAAAGGCACTTTGATTGGCAAGCTAACATTGTTTATCTTTGTCTTAAGGTGGCTGAAACCTTACACTGTAAACCTATACTACTTCACACCCAGACAGCCCAGTGCTCCCCATCACACCTTAATACAATTTCTAACTGCACCACAAACTCTTAATTTCTAACTGCGTCAGAGGCTGGAAGGCCTCACAAGGCCCAAATCTGAGGCCTAGATTGGAATAACTCAAATCTCATTCCAAACATAAATCATGACCTCTGTCTCTCAGAAATGCTTCAACACTTGATCCCCTGTTAAACAGAAATGGCTCTGGAGGGAGTTATCTCTGAGCCATGTGGGAAACATTGATGGGCCCATTCACAGGAGATAAGGAAAACAGTCCAGAGGCAACTGCTACACAGATGGCAATAGAAAACATCTGGCCTCTCAATCTCAGACAACAAACGAACTGTAGGTTTACTGATAAATGAAATTCGATATTGAAAGATGAAAGAAAGGATGGGGAAAAAACATAGATTCCATGAAAATTAAAATCTAAAAGTGAATGTCATATATTAGAGGGGAATCTTTGGTATCAGGCATATCAGGAAGTCTGTACCGTTTAAGTGCCTCATTCAGTGTGGAAAGACAGAAGGGAAATTAGGATAAAAAGGAGACTGCTTCCTCCAAAAATTGGAAAGACCTCAAGGGAATGCCCCATGGCCTCTCCCTTTATTTGAATAAAATGAAAGGACTCCTCTGTCTCTGTTTAGGACATAAACCTGTGGCAGTAGCTCTCTGGCCACAGAGAGAAACAACTTTCCCAGGCATTGTCCTGGGGGCAGGCTGTGAGAAGATCAGAGAAAAGAATGAGAAAAAATTCTTATCTTCACTTGCTGCACCTGGTGACATAAAAATGTGGAATATGTTATGGAGATTTGTTTACCAAAGGGTGTTTTTTTAATTAGCCAATGGCGGTGGTATTTGGATTTGTGGACCAATTAGGTCCAGGTGTATTATAACTGTATAAAAGCAATGGGTTCCTTAACAATGATATATAATATAATAAAGAGGTTGATCAGCCTTCTGTGAATTCTGGGGTCAATGCTAATTATTACCCAGCCTGGGGCCTGTGACAATGACATAAAGCTCTGGTGTTTGTGGATTAATTTTCCTGACAAGTTCTTCCCAAACTGTTCCAACGGGGATCACTCTTCCACACAGCGCAGTCCTTCAAGGACAGCCTGTTCCAGCTCAGGTCCCCCCAGGATCACACGTCCAACCAGAAAACCTCCTCTGGGGTGGGCTCCTCTCTCCACAGGTCTGCAGGTCCCTGCCAGCAATCTGTTCCAGCACAGGCCTCCCACGGGCTCACAGCCTCCTCTCAGACATCCTCCTGCTGGGGCATGTGCTCCTGCAGGGCTGCAGGGCAATCTCAGCATCCCCGTGCCCTCCCTGTGCTCAGGGCTCAGCTGCCTCCCCAGGGCTGCCCCAGGGCTGCAGGGCAATCTCAGCATCCCCGTGCCTGGAGCACCTCCTGCCCCTCCTGCAGTGACCTGGCTGTCTGCAGGGCTGCTCCTCTCACACATCCTCGCTCCTTTCTGGATACAATTCCTTTGCTGCAATTGCTTTTCCCTTCTTCAGTGAGTTTACATATTCACAGCAATAACAGAGGCATCAGCCCATCCCTGACGGGCCCAGCCCAGGCCAGTGGGCCTCTCCTGGAGCCAGCTGGCATTTGCTCTGTGGGCATGGGGGAGCTTCCAACAGCTTCTTACAGAAACCATTACTTCACCTACCAAAACCTGCCCATGCAAACCCAACAGACTTTCTTATCTATTTCCCACCTCCTCACTACACTAAGAATTTAATTCTAGTGACGATAATCATCAAGTGGTGACGAAGAGGGAAATTTAATATGTACGTCTGCAGGCACTGAAGTTCACACTACAGACTAAATGAAAAAATACCTCAAACCTACTCATCAAAGAGTCTAACTGCTGGCACATTTGTACATGTGCATTTATTCAATAAAACTCATAATTAGTTGTAATGATTAGGCTGAATACTAATTTCGCACCAAGATCCTCCTGCTTTTGGACCTAATTCCAATTGAAAAATATTACAATAAACATTACATTTTTGGTAAAGACACATGCCTAATCCACAGGCCACTGGAGCCACAGGTGGCACTGAATTTTAATGTTAAGAGGGACTGGAACATACTACATTCTTTATAATGATTTACAGTGACAGTTCACCTTTACTGCTTATGTGACAGCCCTCAGGTATCCATCTGACACTACAGACTGTCTTTCTCAGGTTCAACACCTACACAAACAGAGAGATGGTCTCCCAACACATCTGCATAGGTAAGATGGGAAAAACGAGAGAAAAATTTCCGTTTCTGATTGTCCAATATTGGAGCACCAAGATGTTTCTTATTACCATCTGAGTAGGAGCTGCCTCTGGGCAGTTTTCCTTAACTCCTGTTAATAGGCCCATCAATGTCTTGCCACATGGCTCAGAGATACTCTCCAGGAGCCAGTTCTGTTCAACAGGTGATCAAGGACACAACTCGTGACTCAGAATAACATCAGCCCATTGTGAGTTGCTCCACCCAGGGGGAGGAGCTAGGCATTCCCCGCAGGATAAAACTGGGAATTTCTAGACAGAGAGTCAGCCTTTCCACAGGTTTCCAAGAAGACACAGCAACCACATCTGCCAATCCAAGAGGACTGCAGCCACTCCAATTTGGACTGCTACCAGCATGCTGGCCAGAGAGGTGGTTAGGTTGTATTCTGACTTTGTCAGTGGTCTTCTTTTTGTATTATTGCACATATTTTTGGGTTTTTTTCTCTTTTCCCAATGCATTGTATTTCTGACTACAGTCTCTCACTGGTTTTTCTTTCAAACCAGAACATTGATACAAAATAAAGAGGAAAGCTGGCAGTCCTCACCCAGAGCTCTGCAGAAGGCTCTGTGGGGAGCGCACCTGACGTTTTTGAAGCTATGTGTTCAGCCCAGAGCCCTGGAAAGATGGGATTGGCCTGGCTGCCTCAGCCTGTTTGGCGCTGGCTCTTGCACCGTTCTGGCCCTGCTGGTATAGCACTCACTGCTTGCCCAGCTTCCCTGCCATGTGTTGTACATGTTCCTGACCCATAAATCCTGTGAGACTATTGCTGATGGAATAGGGAGGAGTCACACTTTGAAAGAATCCTCTTCAGTTCCCCTTTGTTTGAACAGAGGTAATTCAACAAATCTATCCACAAATGCTGGAAGATATCCTCCAGTTCTGCCCATGGAGATGCAAATGGCCCTGAGCAGCCCAAGGGCTTTGTCGGGAAGGCCAATCCTTTCCAGGCTTTCCCCAGAAGCCCCAGGTCAGTCTTTTCTTCTCTGTGCTCCCCTCTGGCTCCATTCCTATGCTGCCTCCAGATCATGAACATGGCAGGGACAGCCAAGCAAACCACCGTGCATGTGTGACAATGGATCTTTCCTCCAGTTCCCACAGAGGCCATGCCAGACACTACTGTCTGGATTCCAGGTCTGCAATTTCCTCCTCCAAGTGCAGCTGGTGCTGCCGAAGGGTTACCTCCTGCTCCTTCATCCTCTGGACAATTCCTTTGTCGTCCTCAGGAGAAATCCCATTTTTTCCAGGGGGCTGGTTGATGCTGACAATGGCCATCAGCACCAGGTACCTATGGAAGATTCCTTCAGCCATGGCTGATCCTTCCCTGAAAGAGAAAGAAAGGAGGACAGAGCCAAGATCCAGACTATATTGCCTCGGGAAGAGACAGGAAAGAGGCTCGCCCCTGGCAGGAAGGCTCTGGCCAGCACTGCAGAAAGGCTGGAGGCCAGAGGTGCTCCTCAGGGCACGCCTGCTGCCAGTTCCAGTCCAGCTGCCCAAAGAGGCTCCATGAGCACGTGGTGAGGAAGAAGAGGAGGAAGGTGCGAGACACAGGGACACAAACCTGAGCAGCCAGGTTTGAGGAGAGAGAAGCTCAGCATTGCAGATGGCAGAAGAAACCAAGCCCAGTCCCCCAAGCAGGAGGAGGAGAGGAAGGGCCCCCCAAGCTGGCTGCAGGCAGACAATGGAGACCTTGCCCAGATGTTCCCAAATGGGCTGGGGGGAGGGAATACACGGCCCTGCTTTCCAGCTCCTCCCACCAATTCTGACCCTGACACTGTCATGAGACAAAGCCCGATGAAATCCTGCTCAGTGTGGACAATTGGGCCCTTGAAGGGCTTAGTGCAGGTCAAGGCTTCCTTTCCCTCCCAAAGCCTTCCCTTGGCAGCCTTGGGCAGAGGATTCATCCTCCCTCCCTCCTCCTTCCCACAGACCTGCTCGGAACCACTCTGTGGGCACTTTCCATTCTCTGTGTCTGTCGTCAAGTGCAGTGCCAACCTGGGGAGAAGTCCTGGCTCTGTCCTGAGCTCCCAGGAGCTCACAGGCTGAGATGGCAACGCTCAGCCACACCAGGGCCCTGCCCCTGCCAGCAGCACCCCCACAAGCAGCAGCAGCAGCGGTAGCAGCAGCAGCAGCAGCAGCAGCAGCAGCAGCAGCAGCAGCAGCAGCAGCAGCAGCAGCAGCTGCAGTCGCCTCTCAGCTGTTGGTGGCCCTGCACTGCAGCCCCTCCCGCTGGCACCAACGTTCCCTCATGGCCTTGGAGACAGTCCTGAATCCATCCATGGGGTCACAGAGCCATGGAATCCCAGAGTTCCAGGTTCCTGGAATCCTAGAGTCATTGAATCCTGAGAACCACACTCAGAGGAGGAGGAGGAAGAGGAGGAGGAGGAGGATGAGGACAAGGAGGACGAGGAGGAGGAGGACAAGGAAGAGGAGGAGGAGGCAGAGGAGGATGAAGAGGAGGTGGAAGATGAGGAGGAGGAATAGGAGGAAGAAGAGAGAGAATGAGGACAAGGAGGATGATGAGGAGGATGAGGAGGAGGAGGAGGAGAACAAGGAGGAGGAGGAGAAGAAGGATGAGAAGGCTGAGGACAAGGAGGAGGAGGATGAGGATGAGGAAAAGGATGAAGATGAGGAGGACAAGGAGGACGAGGATGAGGAGGATGAGGAGGAGAAGGAAAATGAACAGGAGGAGGAGGAGGACAAGGAGGAGAATAAAGAAAAGGAGGAGGACAAGGATGAGGAGGACCACGAGGAGAAGGACAGGGAGGATGAGGATGAGCAGGATGGGGAGGACGAGGAGGAAAAGGAGGAGGAAGATGAGGAGGAGGAGAAGGAGGAGAATGAGAAGGAAGAGGAAGAGGAAGATGAGGAGGACGAGAAAGAGGAGAATGAGGATGAAGAGGAGGACGATGAGGAGGAGGGGGATAAGGATGAGGAGGATAAAGAGGAGAAGGATGAGGAGGAGGAGGAGGACGAAGATGAGGAAAAGGACAAGGATGAGGAGGACAAGGAAGACAAGGAGGACAAAGAGGAGAAGGAGGAATAGGAGGAGGAAGAGGATGAGAATGAGGATGTGGAGGAAGATGAGGAGGAGAATAAGGATGAGCAGCACAAGGAGGAGGAGGAGGAGGGGGAGGACTAGGATGACAAGGAGGACAAGGAGGAGGAGGAGGAGGAGAAGGAGGAGGAGGAGGAGGAGGAGAATGAGGACGAGGACGAGGACGAGGACGAGGATGGGAACAAGAAGGAGAAAGATGAAGAGGATAAAGAGGAGGAGGAGGCGGAGAAGGGTTTGTTAAAAGAGCAGTTAAAGAATGAGGAGCTGGCAACCTGTCCCCATGGAGAACCCATCTCCCAGATGTGCTCCATGCCCTTAACAATGGACCCTGGGGAAATGGAAACCCCCTGGCTGTGCACGGCTGCTTCCAATGTGCAAATACAGCCCTGGACAGTGAGACTGGGACTGCCTGGGAAATTGTTCTGGGTGTGATGGCCCCGGCAGGGCCAGCCCAGAGGCTGCAGGGCTGGACCTTCATCCACTGGAATTAGTCTGGATAATTCAGAAGCAAATGAGAGTTAACAATGCAGGAACAGGAATCCAGATTCCTCCAGGACACTTTGGTTTGGTAACTGCTCACTGGAGCTTGGCCTTGCAAAGTGCTCATGTCATGGGAGGAGGAACTGATGCAGATTATCAAGGGGAAAATGAAGTAATTTGGTTAAAGGATAGTGAACAAGATTGGATTATTCAACCCCATGACAGGGTAGCACAATTATTGATGTTGTCAGTGTTTAAAACAATTGGGAAAAAAGTAGATCCACCTCAAATCACTGCTGTTGGTGGAGATAAAGGGTTTGGATCCAGCAGTGTTAATAATGGAGCCAGAGTGTGGGTCCAGAGGCCAAAGGGCCTCCCGAGGCAGATGAAGAACAGCTCCTGGGAAGGACAGCAGTGTTTGAATCCTGAAACCTGGGCAGGAACGATGGGAATGTGTCCCTGCAGCCAAGTGCTCTGTGTGAGAACAGGTAGATATTACAGGAGATTGTTTTACACATCCTGCCAGACCAAATCCCCCTGTTTGCCCCAGTGAAAACTCATGACCTGGGCTCCATCTAGGATGGAGCCAGGGCCAGGCTCTTGTACTGCCCAAGGTGTATCCCTTGAAGGCCTTTTAATAAATACCTGCTTTATTCCTTTAACACTGCCTAGCTCTGTTCTAGGCAGCCTCTCAAGGCATCACCACCAAAGCAAGGGAACACGGACCAGGTCTGGCTGGCTGGGCCTCCTGGGGACCACCTGACCACCTTGGCATGTCGAGGGCTGCTTCTCACCTGCCCTGAAGCACTGGGGCTCTGGGATTTCCTTCCTATGGGAGAGAACTCTCCTTCTCCTCCATGGGCCATGGCCAAAATTGGGATTCCTCCTCCAAAACTCTGTACATCCAAGGATTGCTCCCAAGTGAAAGCTGCCAGGACAGACAGGTCTGGCTGCCCTTGGCCTCTTGGGAGCCACCTATCATCTGCTTTAGAAACACTGGGGCTTGGTGCTTTCCTTCCAATGAAAAGAGTTGTCCTTCTTCTCAAGGTGTCCGTGGTCAAAAAGGAGATTCCACCTCATAAATTCCACATATCCAAGGACTCCTCCATGACAAAAGCTGCCAGGAAGAATGGGTCTGTTTGGTTGAGCCTCCCAGGATCCATCTCTTTTTTCTTCTGTCATTGAAACACTGGGGCTCTGTGCTATTGAAAAGAACTGTCCTTCTTATCTATGAAGGAATGGCGAAAACTGGGGTTCCGCCTCCCAAATTCTCTATATCCAAGGGTTGCTCTCAGCCAAAATCTGTCAGTACCGTCAAGCCTGGTTGGCCTTGGTGTCTGGTGGCTGCCCCTGCCACACTGGGGCTCGGTTCTTTCCTTCTCATGGAGATCACTGTGACACTGTGGGCACCTCATGGAACCAAGGGGATCATTGTGGCACCACTGGAGCCCATGGAACCAAGGGGCCATGGTGACACCATGGGGCTTCATGGACCCAGAGACCATTATGACTCTGTGGGGCCTTGTGGAACCGTGGAGACCTTTCCGACCCTTCAGGGCCTGGTGTCACCAAGGGGGCATTGTGACACCTCAGGGCCTCCTGGAAGCCAGGGACCATTGGGACACTGTGGGGCCCCATGGAACCGAGGGAACATGGACCAGGTCTGGCTGGCTTGGCCTCCCAGGGGCCACCTGACAGGTCTGGCTGCTTTTTGGAATGTCAAGTGCTGCCTCTCATCAGCTCCTGGAGCACTGGGGCTCTGTGCTTTCCTTTGTATGGAAAAGAACTGTCTGTCTTTTCAGATGCCCATTGCCAAAACTGACACTCTGCCTAAAAAATTTCCTGTATTCAAGGGTATCTCTCAGAACAGAATCTGGCAGCTCTGGCTGGCCTTGATTCCTGGTGGTCACTTCTCCTCTGCCCCTAAAACAGTGGAGCTCTGTTCCATCATTCTGATGGAAAAGAACTGGTCTTCATGTTCAGGGACCATGGCCAAAATTAGAATTGGCCACCGAGCCTGGCCAGGGTCGTGTAACCATCTGCAGCCCCGGGCAGATATTGACTCTTCCAGTGCTGCCATCCTCCCTCCAGTGAGAGAAAAGGACACAGGGCAGGCACACAGAGGAGCAACATGAACACACCGAGGGCAGGGAAGAGCAAGTTGAGTCCCAGATAGGAGGGATGAGGAGATGTCTTGATCCTGGGGTTGAAATCCTCTGCTAAAGCTATGGAGAAAGATGTCATTGATACATCAGACTCTTTTTTTCCCTGTAAGGCATTGAAAAGAATTGGGAGATTACTTATTTCAGCTAAAGTAAGCAAATGTTGAAGTAGATGTGATCCCATGAGAAGTTTAAGCAGACAAAGAGAGCAGAGGGATGAGACCCTGTGCCCTCAGGGAGAGAAGAAGACCTCTGTTCCCAGAGATGAAGATGATTTGAGAAAGAGATGAAGAGACCCTTTGCCTTAAACAGCTCATCCTGAAACTAATACCCCATAAGCTGGCATGGGCCATAAACACAGCTTTGAGAAAGGCTATGAGAAAATGGGAGGGATTTCACTATTTCACTTTTTCTGAGTGGCTGATATTTGTGGAAATGGAGAGCCGCAAGAGAATTGTTTTCTTGTGGAGAAGACTACATAGCAATAAAGAGAGACTCCTCTCTCTATGTGAACTAAAGAAGGACTATTCTAGAGGTGGGAAAGTGACTGAAAATTTTAGGTTTTGTCTCCTTACATTGTCAAGAAAGAAAAGATTGTAGGGAGAGGAAAAGTGCTCTGAAAGTTTTGTTCTGATTCTTATTACTCTTTAATTTAGTTATTGTTAATAAACTTTTCTTTATACCCTTTTAAAGTTTGAGCCCACTTTGCCTTACTCCTAATCCTATCTCACAGCAGGAAATGAGTAAGTATATTCTAGTGAGTGCACTGGTAATTAGCCAACACTGAACCCACCACACTAATTGATGCATTGGCCAAGAAATCTCAAGTTGGTGAACCAAAATCACTACAGAAACTTCCTGATGTACTGCCCCATACAAGATGGAATTTGAGGCAGAGCCATGGTTTTTCAGGACTTCCTTGATCCTAATGAGCCCCGTGGTGCATTTGGAGCTGAGCCCTGGAACCTCAGGGCCTGAGAGGAGATTACACAAACCTTTACAGGAGTCAGAGCAAGAGGAAGCACCCAAAGTGTCTCAAAACATTAATGGGACCCACTGAGGTCCATCCCCAACACAGGCTACTCATGGATTCCTTGGAAGAGAGAACTGGAGGCCAGGATGGCACAAAAACCTCTCAGAGACTCAAAATGGCACAAAGAACTCTCAGTGAGGAAATGAGAATCCAAAGTACCTTGCAAAAGTTAAGAATCTCCAAGTATTAATGAGCCCCAGTGAGTGTCAATACAAAGCTCTCAACAGACAGGTTAAAGCAGATAATTGGGGCCACGATTGCACAAACCTCTCACAGAATCTGTAGCAAAAAGGAAACACCAAGTACTTTAAAAGAACTGAAGTACCTTGAAACAGTAATGGGCCCCACTGAGTGTTGTTCCTGACAAAGCCTCTGCAGAGAATAATTAATGCAGAATACTGGAGACCAAAATTTCAGAAAGCTCTCAGAGACTCCAAGGCAAAAGCCAAACCCAAAGTCCTTTGAAAAACCTGCAGTCCCTGGGAGCATGAAGGAGCCCCCAGGGCCATTCCTGACCAAGGCTCCCCAGGGACTCCTTCCAGCAGATCCTTGAGGCCACTGGGATGTGGGCTAGGGGGGGATGCTGAGGGCAGGACCAGGGGCTGACAGTGCCCAGCCTGGCTGGGGCTGTGCCAGGAGGCCCCAGGGCCTCAGGACAAGGTGTCTCCTCACAGCCCTTGGTGGCACAAACCCTGCTGTGCCCCAGGGCACCAAGACTTGGCTTCTCTTTGTCCCCACCTGGTATCAGTGCCTCCAGTTCTCTGCTCTGCCTGGGGCCTGGGGACACTTTCTCAGTCGTGTCCCTCAGTGGGACCCATTAAAAGTCCAAGAAACTTTGGAGTTGGATTCTGACTTGGAGTTCTGGAGAGGTTTCTGCAGCTCCCTCTCAGGGCCTGATATTCAGGGCCTGAGCACAAAGCCCCAGAGGGTCATTAAAGTCCTTGTGCTGTGTCTGTGCTGCTGAGCTGGGCCGGGCTCCTGGCACAGAGGGTGATCCTGGTAACCAAGCAGAGCTTCAAAAGCACATTTCTCTTGCTGAGCAGCTCTTCTGCCAGCCCAGCAGGGCTGGGGCACTGCCTGCAGCCAGCCTGGGCACAGCACAGAGGCACAGAGAGCTTCAATCAGTCAGGGCTGGGAAGGGGCTGAGAAGTGCCTGGGGCAGAATCACTGCCAGCCCTTGGCACAGGAACCTCTGGCAGCAGGACAATGCAGCTGCAGCTCCTGGAGAGATCTCCTAAAGCTGGAACATGCCAATGCCCACAGACCCTGTGAGTGCATTCTCTGCTCATCTCCTGTGCAGAGCAGCCAGGGGTGCCCAGGGCTGTCCTGCAGAGCAGGGTCCTGCAGCCCAGGGCGCTGTGCTGGGCCAGGGACTCTGCTGCCTGCCAGGGACAGCTCTCAGCCGGCCCTGGAGCTGCTCCCAGCGCTGGCCAGGAGCTGTGGGGGGAAGGAGCCACCCTGAGCAGGGCAGGTGCTGCTGCTGAGAGGGGCTGGCTGGGGCAGGGCTGCTCCCAGCTCCAGACCAGCCTGGGCACAGCTCCGGAGGACACTTCCCAAAGAAAGTAAGCCTAGGATTATACTTATATACTTAGAAAACTATAATCCTTTATTATTGCTATTAAACTCTTGATTACCTCTCTTAAACTCTTACTGAACAATATTAAAGTTTTATTATATATCTCTATATCTATAATATTTAATTAACTCTAGTACATTTCCTTATGGTTTTTCTTAGAATTTAGAAAAATAACCTGACTGTATAAATACATTTTTGAATATTATATAGTCTTTTCAACAGGATGAGGACCTACAAGAAGAACATTTTGGTTTTTGTATGCCAGCAGTGATAACGAAACCTGGGGGGAAAATGTCCTTGGACCTACTCCAATGGGTTGAGCCAGGGGTGTGTAACTGGGACAAGTGAATATTCTTTCGAATGTCCTTGTAAACTATCCTACTTAATCAACCTCAATGAATTGTTGAAATCAGGGGCCGGTTGTGCCTCATCCCCACTGGGACACCTGGAAGCTTCCAATAAAGGTCTGGTTTTTACTTTACTGTTCTAACACTGTTGCAAGGGCTTTTTTCTCCTTTAATTATAGACAACAGGGGGTTGAGAGAAGCTGAACAGGTATTTTAATCCCAAATGACAAAACATTCTGAGTTGAAAGGGAAACACAGGATCACCAATGAATGTTTGGACAGAGACTCCAGAACTGTGACTTTGGGTGGTCAGTGTCTCTACTGGGAGCCTCCCAAAGGGCCTTCAGCCACTCCTCAGCCCTGGGCAGCAGCAGCATCACCTCTGCAGGGCCCAGCAGGGCTCTCCTGAGCTGCCCTTGCCCAGCTGCACACAGAGCCTGCCCCAGCCAGGGCCCTGCACACAGGCAGGTTTCTGTAGGGCCAGGCCGAGGGCACACAGGGTGGGATGGGCTCTGTGAGCGCTGGCAGGGACAAGGCACCTCTCAGGAGGGGATGTCCAGGCCCAGGGAGATGCTCAGGGAAGCAGAGGGGGCTGAACAGAGCAGTGCTGGGGGAACAAACCCATCCAGCCCCTCACCTGCCCTCAGCCACAGGGAATCCTTTGCCTCTCACATCTCTCAGTGGCAAACTCTGAGTGCAGCAGGAATGCTGGGGACTTCTGACCTCAAAGAGACAGGAATCGTGTGTGGGTAGGAAATCAATTCCTAAATCCAACCCCTGCCATCAATTTCTCTTAGGAGTGTGAATGCGGATGGTACCAAGCCTTTCTGCAGTAGGAGTGATTCCCCTGACAGATCCTGAATATCCAGCCTTGTTCCTCTGCCCCATGGCTACAAACCCAGGGCAGCAGAGCAGGGATGGCTTCTCCAGAGCCCCCACATACAGCCCTTGCTGCTCCTGGCACACTCAGCCAGCACAACTGGAGCTCAGGCAGGGACGTGGGTGAAGGTTTTCCCAGAGCAGGAACAAGGGTGGGTGAGTCCCAGCAGGACAGGCTGCAGGGAATGGCCCAGGTTTGACTCCAAGCAGCCTCTCCTGACTTGTCCCTGTCCTTTCTCCATGAACAGGTGCCCATGTGCAGCCACAGCGAATGTCCAACAGCAGCTCCATCAGCCACTTCCTCCTGCTGGCACTGGCAGACACGCGGCAGCTGCAGCTCCTGCACTTCTGCCTCTTCCTGGGCATCTCCCTGGCTGCCCTCCTGGGCAACGGCCTCATCATCAGCGCCGTAGCCTGCGGCCACCACCTGCACACGCCCATGTTCTTCTTCCTGCTCAACCTGGCCCTCAGCGACCTGGGCTCCATCTGCACCACTGTCCCCAAAGCCATGCACAATTCCCTCTGGGACACCAGGGACATCTCCTACACAGGATGTGCTGCATAGCTCTTTTTCTTCATGTTCTTCATCTCTGCAGAGTATTTCCTCCTGACCATCTGTCATGGTTTGACACTGGCACAATGCCAGTGCCCCCATGAAAATGTGATCCCTACCTTGAATGCTGTGAAGTGGAATCTAGAATAGAGCAAAGCAGGCCCAAGCTTGATAACAGGAAAAAAACTTTATTAAACTACCACTACAAAAGAAAAGAGAAAACTAAAGAAGGGGAAAAAAACCACACAAAGATCCAAATGAAAACCTTGCAAAACATTCCTCCCCCCACCACCCAACTCCAACAAACCACAGTGAGACACAATCTGGACCCCAATCAGGTTTCCACCCTCCAAGCAATCGATACTCAGTCCATCGAGGGAACAGAGTCTCTCCTGTGCCACAGACCCCCCCAAGAAACACAGCTCCACATCCTGTGTTTCCATGTCACACATGGCACCGCCCGGAGAAAAAGTTTGCCATGGTGACCCTTCTCCTTTCCATGCACAGTGCTCTCACCACCAATGCATGGATGGTCACTGCCTTTAGGATTTTTCCTTTCAAGGATGCCCTGGCAAGAGGGGAGAAAACAACAGTTCAGTTTTTCATTGTTTGGGACCACAGTCCCCCCCATTTTCCCCTGGGGCCGAGGGCTCAAGAACAGAGATCTTCTTCTCTTCTCTTTCCTTTCCAGGGAAAGGGGGCGCCACCACAAACCCCCCAACCTTTTCTCTGTTCACTCCACTTTTGTCTTTTTCCCAGCTGAAGCAGGTCTCTTGACTCACTGGCATCCTCCCAAAACACAGTCCCTCTTGAAGGAGAAGATTTGGTTCAGGTTGTGGCTAACACGGAAAAGTCCAGCCAAAAGCCACTCCTTGTCCCCCTCCCATCCAGAATTCCTCCTTCCAACATCCCATCCTAGGGTCCAAGGTGTCCCTCTTCCTCTCTTTCAAACCGAGGAGGGGAAAGGAAAATTCACAAAGCTTTCATTTCTCAAGGAAGGGTTAAAAGTCCGAACTCCCAGGATGGCTCGATGCCCGGACATCCAGCAACTCCCACACAACTGGGCACCTTGCAGCTCCCCCCGCTCCTCCTTCCTTGCGGCTTTCTCTCTCCCTCTCGGGAGAGGAACTCTGGGGGGGGGAAATGGAGACATCCCAGATTTCTTCCACCCTTCCATCTGCAGGGGCCAGCCCGGTTCCAGTCCCTCCACCCTTCGGAGTTACCTCCATCAGGCCATGGGGGCTTCCCCTCCCCCACCCAGCTCGTGGCTGGGGGAAGGTCTGCACTGCACGCTGACCGGAACCAAAGAGAGCGAGTTCCCCTGGGAATTCTGCTTTCAACCCCTCTGTGTTCTCAGAGGCGTGTCTACTTTCAATTGGTCAATATCTAAATTGACCTCTTCCTTCCGGGAAAAATTATCTTTCCGTGTCAAACCACGACATTCCACCCTTCGCCTCTGAGAACACAGACTACAAAAGAAAAAAATCATTATCAAAATTACATTCAACACATTCTACATAAAACAGCAATTTACACTAAATCTCCACCCCAATTCATCTCAAAACCCAACACATGCTTTGCTCTTATTCCTCCTGATCCCATTTCACAGCATTCACCTTATCACCATCTTATCTTATCTTATCTGATCTTATCTTATCTTTTCCCGGTCAGGGAACCAAATGTCATGGTTTGACACTGGCACAATGCCAGTGCCCCCATGAAAATGTGATCCCTACCTTGAATGCTGTGAAGTGGAATCTAGAATAGAGCAAAGCAGGCCCAAGCTTGATAACAGGAAAAAAACTTTATTAAACTACCACTACAAAAGAAAAGAGAAAACTAAAGAAGGGGAAAAAAACCACACAAAGATCCAAATGAAAACCTTGCAAAACATTCCTCCCCCCACCACCCAACTCCAACAAACCACAGTGAGACACAATCTGGACCCCAATCAGGTTTCCACCCTCCAAGCAATCGATACTCAGTCCATCGAGGGAACAGAGTCTCTCCTGTGCCACAGACCCCCCCAAGAAACACAGCTCCACATCCTGTGTTTCCATGTCACACATGGCACCGCCCGGAGAAAAAGTTTGCCATGGTGACCCTTCTCCTTTCCATGCACAGTGCTCTCACCACCAATGCATGGATGGTCACTGCCTTTAGGATTTTTCCTTTCAAGGATGCCCTGGCAAGAGGGGAGAAAACAACAGTTCAGTTTTTCATTGTTTGGGACCACAGTCCCCCCCATTTTCCCCTGGGGCCGAGGGCTCAAGAACAGAGATCTTCTTCTCTTCTCTTTCCTTTCCAGGGAAAGGGGGCGCCACCACAAACCCCCCAACCTTTTCTCTGTTCACTCCACTTTTGTCTTTTTCCCAGCTGAAGCAGGTCTCTTGACTCACTGGCATCCTCCCAAAACACAGTCCCTCTTGAAGGAGAAGATTTGGTTCAGGTTGTGGCTAACACGGAAAAGTCCAGCCAAAAGCCACTCCTTGTCCCCCTCCCATCCAGAATTCCTCCTTCCAACATCCCATCCTAGGGTCCAAGGTGTCCCTCTTCCTCTCTTTCAAACCGAGGAGGGGAAAGGAAAATTCACAAAGCTTTCATTTCTCAAGGAAGGGTTAAAAGTCCGAACTCCCAGGATGGCTCGATGCCCGGACATCCAGCAACTCCCACACAACTGGGCACCTTGCAGCTCCCCCCGCTCCTCCTTCCTTGCGGCTTTCTCTCTCCCTCTCGGGAGAGGAACTCTGGGGGGGGGGAAATGGAGACATCCCAGATTTCTTCCACCCTTCCATCTGCAGGGGCCAGCCCGGTTCCAGTCCCTCCACCCTTCGGAGTTACCTCCATCAGGCCATGGGGGCTTCCCCTCCCCCACCCAGCTCGTGGCTGGGGGGAAGGTCTGCACTGCACGCTGACCGGAACCAAAGAGAGCGAGTTCCCCTGGGAATTCTGCTTTCAACCCCTCTGTGTTCTCAGAGGCGTGTCTACTTTCAATTGGTCAATATCTAAATTGACCTCTTCCTTCCGGGAAAAATTATCTTTCCGTGTCAAACCACGACATTCCACCCTTCGCCTCTGAGAACACAGACTACAAAAGAAAAAAATCATTATCAAAATTACATTCAACACATTCTACATAAAACAGCAATTTACACTAAATCTCCACCCCAATTCATCTCAAAACCCAACACATGCTTTGCTCTTATTCCTCCTGATCCCATTTCACAGCATTCACCTTATCACCATCTTATCTTATCTTATCTTATCTGATCTTATCTTATCTTTTCCCGGTCAGGGAACCAAATGTCATGGTTTGACACTGGCACAATGCCAGTGCCCCCATGAAAATGTGATCCCTACCTTGAATGCTGTGAAGTGGAATCTAGAATAGAGCAAAGCAGGCCCAAGCTTGATAACAGGAAAAAAACTTTATTAAACTACCACTACAAAAGAAAAGAGAAAACTAAAGAAGGGGAAAAAAACCACACAAAGATCCAAATGAAAACCTTGCAAAACATTCCTCCCCCCACCACCCAACTCCAACAAACCACAGTGAGACACAATCTGGACCCCAATCAGGTTTCCACCCTCCAAGCAATCGATACTCAGTCCATCGAGGGAACAGAGTCTCTCCTGTGCCACAGACCCCCCCAAGAAACACAGCTCCACATCCTGTGTTTCCATGTCACACATGGCACCGCCCGGAGAAAAAGTTTGCCATGGTGACCCTTCTCCTTTCCATGCACAGTGCTCTCACCACCAATGCATGGATGGTCACTGCCTTTAGGATTTTTCCTTTCAAGGATGCCCTGGCAAGAGGGGAGAAAACAACAGTTCAGTTTTTCATTGTTTGGGACCACAGTCCCCCCCATTTTCCCCTGGGGCCGAGGGCTCAAGAACAGAGATCTTCTTCTCTTCTCTTTCCTTTCCAGGGAAAGGGGGCGCCACCACAAACCCCCCAACCTTTTCTCTGTTCACTCCACTTTTGTCTTTTTCCCAGCTGAAGCAGGTCTCTTGACTCACTGGCATCCTCCCAAAACACAGTCCCTCTTGAAGGAGAAGATTTGGTTCAGGTTGTGGCTAACACGGAAAAGTCCAGCCAAAAGCCACTCCTTGTCCCCCTCCCATCCAGAATTCCTCCTTCCAACATCCCATCCTAGGGTCCAAGGTGTCCCTCTTCCTCTCTTTCAAACCGAGGAGGGGAAAGGAAAATTCACAAAGCTTTCATTTCTCAAGGAAGGGTTAAAAGTCCGAACTCCCAGGATGGCTCGATGCCCGGACATCCAGCAACTCCCACACAACTGGGCACCTTGCAGCTCCCCCCGCTCCTCCTTCCTTGCGGCTTTCTCTCTCCCTCTCGGGAGAGGAACTCTGGGGGGGGGAAATGGAGACATCCCAGATTTCTTCCACCCTTCCATCTGCAGGGGCCAGCCCGGTTCCAGTCCCTCCACCCTTCGGAGTTACCTCCATCAGGCCATGGGGGCTTCCCCTCCCCCACCCAGCTCGTGGCTGGGGGGGGAAGGTCTGCACTGCATGCTGACCGGAACCAAAGAGAGCGAGTTCCCCTGGGAATTCTGCTTTCAACCCCTCTGTGTTCTCAGAGGCGTGTCTACTTTCAATTGGTCAATATCTAAATTGACCTCTTCCTTCCGGGAAAAATTATCTTTCCGTGTCAAACCACGACACCATCATGTGCTATGACCGCTACGTGTCCATCTGCAAACCCCTGCACTACGGGACCCTCCTGGGCAGCAGAGCTTGTGCCCACATGGCAGCAGCTGCCTGGGCCAGTGCCTTTCTCATTGCTCTCATGCACACAGCCAATACATTTTCCATGACCCTGTGCCATGGCAATGCCCTGGGCCAGTTTTTCTGTGAAATCCCACAGATCCTCAAGCTCTCCTGCTCCAAATCTTTTCTCAGAGAGCTTGGGCTCCTTGCTGTTACTGCCTGTGTCCTCTTTGGTTGTTTTTTGTTCATTGTTTTCTCCTATGTGCAGATCTTCAGGGCTGTGCTGAGGATCCCCTCTGAGCAGGGACAGCACAAAACCTTTTCCACCTGCCTCCCTCACCTGGCTGTGGTCTCTCTGTTCCTCAGCACTGGCATATTTGCCTACCTGAAGCCCCCTTCCATCTCCTCTCCATCCCTGGATCTGTCCCTGTCAGTTCTGTACTTGGTGTTGACTCCAGCCCTGAACCCCCTCATCTACAGCCTGAGGAACCAGGAGCTCAAGGCTGAAGTGAGGAGACTGATGACTGGATAGTTTCAGGAACATTAAACTGCTGGCCAATTTCTGCCAATCACTTGTAATAAAAGTCATCTTTGATACTTCTTGTTGGTTTCCTTTTGGATATTTTTTTCTTTGTTTTACATTTTAATGTTGCACACAAAGGAATGTCAGGAGCCCCTGTCTGCATTGTACACAGCAGGCGGGAGCACCCCCATGCTGGTGCTGTGGGGACATGAACCTGAGGGAGCACAAATGCCATCAGCCCCTGGGGCCAGGAAGGGCTGGGGGATGCCAGGGAAACCACTCAGCTTTGTCCTGGCCTCTGCAGTCAGCCAGAAAGTTTATTTCCATCAGCTGGGATTTTCCTGTCCCACTGCAGACGCTGCTGCTCAGAGCCAGGGCTGCCTGGCAGCCACCCCCAAACTGCCCTGAGCATTTCCTTGGCTTCACCTTTGCTTTCTTTACTCTTCCTGATACAAATTTCTTCCTCTTGCCCACCCCTGTTCCCTCCCCTGCACACAGCCCAACCCTGTTTACCCTTTCTTCTCTGGCCCCACTCCCCATTGCAGTTCCTGACTTGGCACCATGGGAACGTCCCTTGGGGAGCAGGGTCATCCCACAGGAGCTGCAGGAATTGTCTGCAGGCTCCTGCAGTGCCTGGTGCTGCTCCCTTGCCAGAGGCACCCCAAGCCAGGGGGGCACATCTGGGCTGCTGTGTCTGGCTGTGGGGCTCCCTGTTCTGGGCAGTGAGGAGGAGCTGCAGAGGCTCTGCAGGACTGACAGGATTGGTTTTGGGGCTGTGAGGAGAAGCTGAGGGACCTGGGCTGCTGGAGCTTCTGGAGAAGAGGCCCAGGGTTCCTCCTGCGACTGCTCCAAAGGTTGGTTTCAGAGAATCCTAGAATCAGCCAGATTGGAAAAGACCTTGGAGATCATCAAGTCCAAGCTGTGCCTTCACACCACCTTGTGTCTCCCCTGAGCCTCCTCTTCTCCAGGATCAACAACCCCAGTTCCCTCAGCCGCTCCTCACAAGACTTGTGCTCCAGACTCCTCACCACCTTACTGCCGTTCTGTGGACACACTCCATCCCCTCCATGTCCTTCTAAATTGGGGGTCCCAGGACTGGACACAGCACTTGAGGCGCTGCCCAACCAGTCCCCAGCAGAGGGGAAGAATCACTGCCCTGCTCCTGCTGGCGACACCATTCCCGATCCAGGCCAGGAGCCATTGGCCTTCTTGGCACCTGAGCACACTGCTGGCTCATGTCCAGCCTGCTGTCCATCAGTCCCTGCAGGTCCCTTTCTGCCTGGCTGCTGTCCAGCCACTCTGTCCCCAGCCTGTAGCACTGCAGGGGTTGTTGTGGCCAAAGTGCAGGACCCGGCACTTGGACTTGTTAAACCTCACCTTGTTGGATTTGGGCCCTGGATCCAGCCTGTCCAGGGCCATGTGCAGAGCCCTCCTACCCTCCAGCAGATCAACACTTCCAGACAACCTTGTATCCCCAGGGTTCCATGAGGCCCCAGAGTATCCCAATGATCTCCATGATTCCATGAGTTCTCCCAGTGTCACAATGTCCCTTTGGTTCCATGGGACCCCTTGGTGTCACAGAGTCCCTTGGATCTTTGGGCCCTGCAGTGTCTCAATGTCACCGTGGTCCCCCAAGGCCCTGCAGTGTCACAGTGGATCCTTGGTTCCATGAGGTCTGGCAGGCAGCAATGCTCTCCTTGGTCCCACAGTGTCACAATGGCCTCTTGGTCCCAAGGGCCACCACGGTGTCAAACATGTTTCCTTCATTCCGTGAGTTCCTGAGGAGCAGCTCAGGCCCCTTGGTTCCATGGGGCCCTGCAGGGTCACCATGGTCCCATCATGACATGAGGTCCTGCTCTGTCACAAAGCTCTGCATGGTTCCACAAGGCCCTGCAGGGTCACAGTGGCCTCTTGGTTCCATGAGGCCTCAGAGTGCCACAAGGAATTCCTTGGTGTTGCAGTGTCAAAATGAAGCCCTGGTGATAAAAGATCCTGCAGTGTCACCAGGGAACCCTGGTTCCTTGGGGCACCACAGAATAACAATATTTCTCACCGTTATCAGAGTCCTTGCAATGGAGCAATGGCCCCTTGATTCCTGTAGGTCTCAGAAATGCCTCAGAATATTGTGGGGTGGGAGTGGGGACATAGTGTTATTGATTGTCAGACATGAAGAATCTTGATTTTCATGTCTGTCCAGACTTCATTAGAAGGTGCTGGGGGTCAATATCAATTGGACATTGCTGATCTCCATCTATAAACAGGGAAAGAACACTGGATAAAACAGTTCTCTCTCCATTGTTTTCAATATAGTATATTCACTTTGAATACACTTCTAAAATCTCTCGTTAAACACAGAAGTATTGAAAACGTAATATATTCCCAGCAGCTTTTTTTCTTTTTTGTGCGTTTTGAGCAAATATTTATGAGCTTTTCTCACTGAATTCCTGAACTGAAGAGCTCAAGAAAGAAGAAGCCTCTGGAGTAGGAAAATTCATCAGCAACATCCAAGTGCCTGAGGATCCATCCCCATCAGAGCAGCAATGAGCAGAAATGGGCACAGCTCTGTGGCTGCCCCAGCTCTGGGATGGGCCCTGGGCCTGGAGCAGGAGCAGCTCTGGAGGGCCCCAGGGCTGGGGCTCTTGTGCTGGCCTGGGCAGATGGGATGGCAGGAGGGGCAGCAGAGCTCTCAGCACCTCAGGCAGAGGGGAGCAGGGCAGCCAGGGAGCTCCTTTGGCCTTGGCCAAGCCCCTTCCCCCATGGTGGGGCTGAGTCCTGGCTGAGCTGCAGCTGCTGCTGTGCCCTTGGCAGGGGCTGAGGCCGTGGGGCAGTGCCCAGAGCAGCCTGGGCTGAGCAGAGCTGTGGGGCCAGAGCCGGCTGGGCTGTGCTGGGGAGAGGCCCTTGGTGCTGCCCAGAGCTCAGGGCAGCTGGCAGAGCTGGCAGGGAGCTGGGCTGGGCTGGGAGAACCTGGCACAGAAACCATCAGTGTCCATGGCTGTGCTGGAGACCAAGGCTGGAGCAGGGAAATGCAGGGCTGCTGTGCCATGGGGAGGGCATGGAATTCCAGCACACACCTCAGCTCTCTGGTGATCCCAGCACCGTGCTGGGCCCTGTTCCAGACTGGAGCAGAGCAGATGTTGATGGCACAGGAGCCCTGCGGGGCTGGCAGGGACCTGCAGCTTGCAAGGTGCTCTGCTCTCCCTCAGCTCCTCTCTGAGAGATCCAATCCCAGCTCGGCACCTCAGGGCACAAGTGGCACTGCCTGTTCATGGGCACACAGCTGATGTCTGCCTGCAAAGGGACACAGGTATTAATACTTGTACATTTCTTGTTATACAAGGACATTTTTATTGTCTGGGTCAGTTCACTACTTTTAAAAAATATCAAAGTTTTCCCCACCAGTAACAGGAATTTCCTGGAGGTGTACTGTTGGGGAAAGAGAAGCAATACTGATCTTCCCATCTTCTTGAATCACCAGTATTCTCTTTGTAACATCTCCCCCTTTCTTCAGGGGTTTCCAGTTCTCCTGTTGAAATGGTCATGTCTTAGGGCATCTCTTCACCAGACCAGCTGGTTCTATGTCCTAACTGTTGCCCCCAGATTTCTTCCTCTAGGTGCTCTTTGGTCATTCAAGGGCCTCTCAAGTGACTCAATTCATGCTTTGAACAACACGGAATGACCCTATCTTTCTGAAGTTCGAATAAATATGAATGATATCTTATTGTGTTTATATCCATCACAGAATTACCATTTCCTATGTCTTTGTCTAAAACTGTTCCTGTACAGAAATCCCCTGCGGATGAGGGACATGTCAGATGTTGCTGGGCATCACAGAGAGCTGAGGGAAGAGCTGAAATGGTTATTAAACTGATCAAATGTTTAACTTTTGTTCGTTGGCAAGAAACCTTTCTGTGCCTCTGAGTGTCACCATCCCTGAGCCCAAAGGACACAAACCTGATGAGTTGTGGTTCCCACTGCAGGGGCTGCACTTGGACCTTGGCTCTGCACAGGAGAGCTCTTCATCCACTTTCCCTCTTTTCCTCCCTCTGGCCATGGAGGCAGCTCCTGACTTCAGCCTGTGACTCGTGTGTGCAAAGAGCAAATCTGGGAAGAATTGGGGCAGGGAAGGTTTTGGGGGACCTTGGGATCTGTGCTGGGCACAGAAGGTGTTTTCCACTGCTCTGAGACTGTCTGCTGTGCACAGTCGATTTAATAGCCAGCAGAGGAATGACTTTTGCATTTGATGGAGCTGTGCCTTCCCCAGGCTTTGTTGGCTGGCAATAAATGAACATCCCTCTGTGTCTCAGGCAGCTCCTTCTCCAAGGAAAGCAGGTGGGAGTTGGAGCCAAGGAGCTGAAACCTGCAGGTGCAGCCTGGGCTGGAGGGAGCTCAGATTTGCACAAGGCTGCTCTGAGTGCCAGGGCTGGGATGGGGGAAATGGTGGGGTGAGTGTAGGGACAGAGTCTGATGGATTGTCAGCCATAAAGGGTCTTTATTTTCATATCTATTCAAACTGGATGAGGAGGTACTTGGATTCAGTGTCAATTGGAGATTGCACATATCAATGTATTAACTAAAAAATCAAAATGGGACCTAAAAAATGGTTCCTCACTCCCTGTGTAAATAAAATTCATTCATTTCAATTACACTAATGGAATCCGCCTAACCAACCACAAAGGATTTGAAAACATAAATCAAATTATTCCTTGAGGCTTGGCTTGTTAAGGTGTTCTGAATGTTAATGAGCCCTGGCGCACTGAATTCCTGAACTGAAGAGCTGAAGGCTGAAGAAGCCTCTGGAGCAGGAAAATTCAGCAGCAGCCTCCAAGTGTCTGAGGATGTCAGCAGCCCCCACTGAGGCCATCCCTGCCCAGAGGCCCTGGGGGAATGGGCAGACAAGGAGAGCGTCCCTGGGGCTGGGGCAGCAGAACTCAGAGGCACCAGCGGCTCCAGCTGGGAAATGGAATGTGGGATGGGGCTGTGAAAGCCCTGCCTGGGCTGTGCCAAGCAGGACACACAAGCCCTGACCCCCATCCACTAAAAAACTCTCTCAAGAAGATATTTAAAAGGAATGACAATAATTTGCGTCCTCTGAGTTGGATGCACTGGAGCAATACTATCAAGAGATACTCAGGAGCTCTAAACAACAAAACAGCCTTTACTGGGAAATTTAGAAAAATCAGAGAAACTTTGACAAACGTTTTAATACGGCATTCAATCAACAAAAAAAACTTCTTTAACTTGGCCCATTCAACTTCACAAACTCTAAGCCTGTTCAATTTTAAGTTAATCAATATTTGCAAGAGGACAGAAACAGAAGAAGTAGACACAGAAAGAGAGAAAAATAATACTTAGAGAATCACACACAGAGCTACCAACTACTGGATTCCAGCAATGTTCAGCTGGAAATTCCAAGAGGAGGAAGGGTCAAGATGTGTGCTTGCCTTGTGGTCAGCCTTAAATACCCCTTGGTCCTCCTGGGCCCTTCCCCCAGGTGGGACTTGGGGTCATTTGGTCACTCAGGAGCTGGGCTGGGGCTCCAGAGGTGGCTGTGGAGCATTGCCTGTGCTGTGCCAGGGACTGGCAGACACTGCTGGGCTGGGATAGAGGCTTTGGGGGGATTGGGGTTCCAGGGCAGGGCAGTGCTGGGGTTCCAGGGCAGGGCAAGGCTGGACCTGCCCCTTCCTCCCCCACACTGAAATGTTTCCAGCCAGCAATCTCCTCCAGTCTGTCACAACAGTCAACATTGGTGGTGAAATCCCAATATGGCCATTGACACCTGCAGGAGAAGGACAGTTCTTTTCTCTAGGAAGGAAAGCCCCGAGCCCCAGTGAGAAGAGACCCTGCAGGTGCCAAGCTGTCAGGCAGCCCCTGGAGGTCAAACCAGCCAGACCTGTTCCATGTTCCCTTGGTTCTTTGGGACCCCACAGTGTCCCAGTGGTCTCCGTGGTTCCCAGGTCCCACAATGTCAAGTGACTCCTCTGTTCCATGAGGCCCAAAATGTCACGATGGACCTTTGGACCCTGGGGGTTTGTGGTGTCACAATGGTCTCCTTTGGCTCCACAGGGTCACAATGGAGCACTGATGACACGAGGCCCTGCAGTGTCACAATGGACCTTTGGTTCCCTGCAGCCCTGCAGTGCCACAAAGGCCTCTTGGTTTCGTGAGGCCCCACAGTGTCCCAATGACCCTCTTGGTTCTGTGGGGACCTCCAGGGTCACAATGGTCTCACTGGTGCTGTGAGGCCTCACAGTGTCACAATGCTTTGCTTATTCCGTGGGGCCTCATAGTATCCCAATGGTCTCCATGATTCCATGGTGCCCCACAGTGTCACAATGGCCCCTTGGTTCCATGAAGCTGTGAAGTCTCTTAATGGTGTCTCCATGATTCCATGTGGCCTTCCAATGTCACAATGGACCTTTGGCTCCCTGGGGTCTCACCATGTCACAACTGTCCCTTGGTCCCATGACACCCCAAAGTGTCATAAGGGTCTCCACGGTTCCATGAGGCCCCACGGTGTCACAATGGTCCCTTGGTCTCACAGGCCCCACAGTGTCACAATGGCCCCTTGGTTCCATGGTGCCCCACAGTGTCACAATGGCCCCTTGGTTCCATGGTGCCCCACAGTGTCACAATGGTCCCTTGGTTCCATGGTTCCTGTGCTGGTGCATTCCCCCCTCCCCTTCTCAGGCCACCCTGCCAGCTGAGAAATGCTCGCTGGCCTCGGCCTTGGCCAGCAGCCCCTGGGCTCAGCTCCTCTGGAGCTCAGCACAAACACGCTCTGCTCCAGGCACTGCTGCTGCCCAGCCAGCTCCTGGCTGCTTTAGGAGCAGCCCTGGGAACTGTTTGTGTTCCCTCGGTGGCACAACATCTCTGTTCTCACCCTGCCAAAGAAAGCTGCTGGTGCCAAGTGCGGCCAGGGTGAAACATGGCTGGGACTGCAGCCCCTCTCTTGGGGCCCTACAAACAGCGCTCCAAAAGGAGCCCTTGGAGCTCTCCTGGGCCAGCGACTCCCTCTGAGTGGGGCCTCTCCGAGCCGGGAACTCTCCCGTTTGCTGCACTCGGGGATCCCCAACAACGAGGGAGCCTGGGCCGATCCCCCCACTCCTCCAGGCTCAACCCTTCCCTGCTGGGGAGATGCCAAAGCATCCCCAGGGAGCATTTCCCTTTGCTCAGGGGAATTTCTCACAGGTGCCTTGCACTGACTCTCTGTGTCTGTGTGCACACAGGAGTGCCTGTGCTGGGGAAATGTGGCAGAAATGCTGCTCCCTGAGGAGTCTGACTGCCTTGGATAGCAGAGCCAGTCAGGCCTGTAGGTAAGGCTAAATCACGAGGTCTAAGCTAAGTTAAACGCTGCTAAGAGTTGTTCTTTTGCTAAGTTCATATGTTTAATATAAGTTATATGTTAAGTTAAATATTGTTAAATGTTATTCCTGTTTTAAATTGCATAGTTATAGGTTATAAGTTAGGTTAAATACTGTTAAGCTCTGTTCTTTTGCTAAATTGTTAAGTTTAATGTAGAAATTAAGGTAAAGGTATAAGGTAACTCCTATTAGGTTTTAGGTCTGTTAAGGTTTTGGGCCATATTCCTTTTATCCTTGCCCTCATTTTTTTTGTGTCACACACACAGGGACAGTTCTCAGTTCATTTCTGGTTTGATTGCCTGGATTTTGTTTGGTTTTGTTGTTGCTTTGTTTCCTTGCTGTGCCTGAAGTGTCCAGTCAGGAGCAGAGTGACTCTTGCCAAGGAACTTTGTGCTGCTGTCACTTTAATATTAAATCTGGTTTTTGCTGGGGATTTTTTCAGCGCTCTCAAACCCTCATTGGTCACAGGCTGAAGGAGCCCTGGCCCAGGCTCTGGCCCTGGGGGACACGGGGACACTGCCGGGGGGTCCCTGTCCCCCTGTCCCACCCCCCATGGCTCCAGCCCCCGTCCCCGTGTCAGGCTCTGGGGTCGATTTCGTGGAACATCCTCTGGGGGAGGCTGCGGCGCCAGGGGCAGGGGGACTTGGGGGCACAGGGGACCCCGCTGTGCACGAGCAGCGTTGGACTTCTCTGGGGGAACTGGGAGGGGGCTAGGGCAGAGTGACCTCCCCGGTGACCTCACACAGCCTCTCAGATGTCACATAGCCATCTCTGTGATGTCACACAGCCCAATCTGTAATGTCATACAGGCCCTGTGATGCTGGGCAGTTCCGGCGCCATCCCAGCAGTGGCCTCTCCCTCCTGCCCCGTCCCTCAGCCGGTGCCACCCTTGGGGCTCTGGGCTATGGCTTCTTCTCCCTGGGCATCCCCTGCTGCCCGCCCAGGTTTTCCCGAGGAGCTGCTGCCCCTGAGCCAGGGGCTCTGCTCTGCTGCCCTGGGTACCCCGGGGCTCCCAAAGCACCCCACGGCCAGGCTGGGCCCAGAGTGTCACAATGTCCCCTTGGATCCATCAGGCCCCGCAGTGTCACAATGCTCCCTGCGCTCTCTGAGGCCCCACATCACCCAGCCCAGGCCATTGCTATGGTTCCAGTCCCTCCCAGTATGATCCCAGTGATTCCCAGTCTCTCTCAGTATATCCCACTTGATCCCAGCATGCTCCCAGTCACACCCACTTCCTCCCAGTTGCTTCCAGCATAATTCCAGTTGCCCAGAACCACTTCTAGCCACCCTCAGTGCAGTACCAGTTGCTCCCAGTATATCCCAGTTGCACCGACCATGGTCCAAACTGCCCTCAGAATGTTCCTGGTCACTCCCAGTATGATCCCAGTCCCCCTCAGTGTTGTTCCAGTTCCACCCAGTATGTTCCCAGTTGCACCTAGTCACCCCTAGTACAGTCCCGCTCACTGCCAGTATGACCTCAGTGGCCCCCATTACAGACACAGTCACTCGCAGTTGCCCTCACTTGCCCCCAAAATGGTCCCAGCTGTTCCCAGTGTTGTCCCCTCCAGTATGGTGCCAGACACTTCCAGTATATTCCAATTGCCCCCAGCATGCTCGATCCCAGTCACCCCAGAGTCCCCAGTATGGTTCCAGTTGCCCCCAGGATGACCTCACTCATTCCCAGTATATCCCAGTTACCTCCAGCAGGCCCCCAAACCCCCTCCCAGCACCACAAATGGCCCCAAGAGCCACAACAGCCTCTCTCAGTCCCACCAGGAGTCCCTAAAACCCCTCCCAGCCCTCCATGGAGCTGAGCGGGAAAGGTTGGTGGACAGGAACATCCCCAGCAAGGGTCAGCTAGGACACTTCAGCAGCAATTTGGGCATTTTGTGGGGAACACTTGGACTGGGCAGATGCAGGCCAGGGACTGGGACAGACAGCCGGAATTCCTGGAGAACAGATGAGGTTAGATGGACCCGTTCTGCTGGAACAACTACAAGAACATGGCCATGTCCCTTGGCTTGGATGGTCCCAGAAGAACCAAATCCTCCCCTTAACCTCAAATTCACATTCAAATCCCAGTAAAATGATTCAGCTTTAGATCTCTTTACTTGATTTCTTTATTTTTACCCCAATTCTAGGTGTTTTGATGGGATAAACAAGGAGATTATTCAGGTGGGAAAAGATCTCCATGATCATCCATTATTGCTTGATGCCACCAGAAGAAAAAGTGACACAGCAGGTAAGAATTTCTTGGGCTTTAAAGTCAAAGAAACAGCTCTTCCCAATTAATTTTCAATGTTGATCAGAGTCCCGATGGATTTTCCTGGTCTGTGTTCATCCAGGTGTCTATGGGCATCCAGGAGGATTTGAAGACCACTTTCCAGGTGTCTTCTCATCAGAGATCACAAGGAATGTGGGTCACCAGGGCTCTGACCAACATGGGTCTTCTAAAGGGGGATGGAGTGGGAGCAGCGCACGAAGCTCTTCCTGCAGTCGGGGCAGTCACAGGGCTTCCCTTACCTGTGCCTAAGTTGGTGTCGAGTCAAGTGAAAGCTCCTGGAGAAGCTCTTCCCACACAGGGGACACTCATAGGGCCTCTGCCTGGTGTGGATGTGCCGGTGCCGGACAAGGTGGGAGTTTTGCTTGAAGCCCCTCCTGCAGTCAGGGCAGCGGAAGGGCCTCTCCCCGTTGTGAATCCGCTGGTGCTTGCAGAGAGCAGAGCTCCACCTAAACCTCTTCTGACACTCGGGACACTCATAGGGCCTCTCCCCAGTGTGGATGCGTTGGTGGATGATGAGTTCTGAGCTCCAGCCGAAGCCCTTCCCACACTCCCCACACTTGTAGGGCCATTCCCCGGTGTGGATCATCTGGTGGCGGATCAGGTGGGATTTCCGCCCGAAGCTCTTCCCACACTCCGAGCACTTGTACGGCTTCTCCCCATCATGAAGCTGCTCATGGACCACCAGCTCTGAGCTCTGGCTGAAGCTCTGCCCACCTTCCTGACACTGGGTGTGTCTTTCCTCCTCAGATGACCTTGGGCTGGTTTTGCAGCCCCTCCTCCTGCGGGATCTCTGGGGCTTTTCCTCCCCGTTGGGTTCCTGTGCTGTGGAGCCAGTCAAAATGGCCTCTTCCATGAGGTTCTGCTGCGGGGATTTGTCCTTCCTGGTCTCCATCTGCAGCTCCTGCTCTGGGGGAGGAAGGACAAGGAGAGGATGGGATTTGCCAGAGGGAAGGGCAGGGAGATCCCCCGAGTGCGTCCCCAGCAGGAGGACACCGGCAGCGGGGCTGTCCTGCAGCTGGGGGCCAGGCTGGGCTGGGAGATGGAGCAGGAGAGAGGGGGAAAGGGGCACTGACTTCCTCCTCACCTGCCTGGGCATCCCAGGGCATCTTCCTCTTCCTTGCAGCCTCCTCCTCCATCTGGAAGATATTTGGAGATGGGAAATCCTGTTTTGAAAGGAAAACAAGGGATGAGCACAGTGAGTTTTGTACTGGTTTCAAAGCAAACCTGGGAGAGAGTCTAAGCCAGAAGGACAATTTAATAGGAAAATTAAGATCAAAGCTATGATACAGAAAGACTGGTTTAAACTCACAGAGTCAGGATATAACCTGACACCCTGATAATCAGGGTGGTGGTAGCAGGCTGATGAAATGGTGGCTGCAGTCCGGCTGGAGTGATGAACGTGATTCTGTCAAAGCAGTGATCCTGTAGAAGGGTCTGGTCTTCCTCTGAAGGTCCAGTGGTGGCTATGGAGCTCTTGTCCTCTGGGAATGCAGTAGGCAAGGTGGTCGTGGTGTTGCAAGGGTGAGATTATATCCAGGCAGGAATGCTTGGTTCCTCCCCCTGGGCGGAGCATCCCACAATGGGATGATGTAATTTTATCAGTCCTGCAGTGACACTCAATGGCCCATTAACAGAAGATGGCCCCTGGAGGGCGTTATCAGGGCTGAGCCATGGAAGAGATAAAGAACACTGCCCCACCTGTTGATAACAGTTTTTGGACATGGGGACTGAAAACACTTTTGGTTACATCTGACATTGTAACCTGAAACAGTGAGGCAATCCCTGCTCGGGGTGGGGATGAACACCACCCCCCTTACCCAAACTGGCTCAGGTGTAAAACCCCCACCCTGGGAAGGCCACGCACACAGGGGACAATGTCACACTTGCCCTGTCCCAGGGGAGATCTCTGTTCCTGTCAGTCCCTTGCTCTCTCCCCTTTTCTCTTTCTTTCCATCTCTCTCTCTACCTCACATTTACTGTCAATAAAATCCACTTTGGATTTGGTCTCCTTAGCAGCTTAATTGCGGCAGAGGCATCTCTCCAACAATTTTGTTAACCAGATTGTGACATTATTTTTGCACAGTGAGTTCAGGGCACTGTTGTCTGACCCCAAGCGTGTTTGACAGCAGCGTGGTTCCCTCCTCTGAGAAGGTTTTGCCTCTTTCTGGAGGATCTCTTGGAAACTTGGATGCAGCTTCCTCTGAGTGACTTTTGGGAGAATTTATGAGGAAAATGGCTGTTGTAGGTGGCCAGTGTAAAGATAATATTTTCTTGTCCTTCCCTGCAAAGTCTGTTAAAATCACTGAAAGAAAGGTAACAAATGATACCAGCAAGACTGACAAGTCCTACAAGAAGCCCAGCTCTCACTAAATTCCTGAATAACTCCCAAATTCACAGGTTTGGAGGTTTTGTCCAAATATGAGAATCAATATCTTTTTCCTCCCTGTCACCTTTGTCATAGCTACACAGCGCAGTCCCTTCCTTTTAATAATCTGTATTGGGCCAAATTTTCACTTTTCTTTTATTTGAACCTGCCAGCAGCTGAGCTGGAGCTGCATGGGAACTGATGAAACTTGGAATTGCCACAGAATCGCTTCTATTCTTGGTTTATTAATGTTTGGGATTTGTTTGCGTTTCCATCACAAGTGACTTGTGGGAAAATGAAATATTCATCAAAGTACTTTATGCAGAGTTATGTTTGATTTCTGCAAGTTTATTTTGTCTGGTTCCCAGGGGATATTCAAGGGGTATCTGTCCCCTCACCCTGGGGGATGCTCAGGGGGTCTTCATCCCTCTGACCTCCGGGAAAGTTTGTGCAGGGCTGGGGACCAGGGGCTCTGTGTCCCTCTCACCGCTGAGGGTGCTCGGGGCTGGGGGGGCTCTCCGACCTTCTCATCCTTGGGGAGGCCGGGGGGTCTCTGTCCCTCTCAGCCCTGGTGTGACCCCACCCAAACATCATTGGAGTCAGAGGGACAGAAACACCCCCAAACCCCCAGAAGGGCTGAACCTGGGATTTGGTTTGGGGCTGAGGATTTAGGAAAGGGCTGGAATTGGGTCTGGGGTTGGAGTTGGGGCTGAGATTTGGATTAGAGCTGGGATTGGGGTTAAGGCAAAACATGGGATTGGCTTTAGGGCTGAGGCTGGGATTGGGTCTGGGCCTAGATAAGTTTGGCACTGGGCTGAGATTAAATATGGAACTCTGAGTGTGTCTAACCGTGGAGTGAGATTGAGACCAGGATCAGGGTCAGGGTTGGGACTGAGCACACACAGAGTGGGACAGGGGGGATGTCACTGCAGGATGTCCCTGGCATCGTCCCAGCCCTCCTCAGGCACCTCCAAACATGGGGGCAGCTGGGTGCTCCAAGATCCAGGTGCTCCCATGCAGCCCCCCAATACCAGGTGAACATTCCCTGAGGGCTGCCCTGAATGTGATCCTTGGGGCTCTGGGATCAGCCCTCACATCCCTGTGGGAGCAGCTGCAAACATGATGAGAGATTTTTCCCCTCCTCTTTCTTCTGGAAGGGTGAAGCCCAGCTGTCCTTTTCTGCTGCTGCCTCCTTCTCTCCTCAGCTGATGATGTCAAACTCCCCAGGAGTAGGAAAATCCCCATTCCCTGTTTCCTTGTGGCTGCAGCCTGGAGCATCCGCTCAGAATGAAGAACTTTCTGACAGCCCTGCTGAATGACACCAGGAGGAGGTTGGTGAAAAAGTGAGGAAATTGTGTTTTGATTGGAAATACAAGATACAAAATTATTTCTTTTCATCCCATTCATTTTCAGTCCATGGCATTTCTGTTTTCAGAGTGCTACCTTCTCAGCTGATTGTGTTTGTGTCCTCCTTTCTCTCCTGCCTTCCTTCACCTGCTCTGTTTCTCTCTCAGTGTCTCCCTTGACCCAGGGCAGCTCTTACAAAAGACCCTGCCCTGATTTCATTCCCAATCCATGAGCTACAACAACCATGGGTGAAGTTATGAAGGCTGGCAGTGAAATGTCACTGTAGGATCTTGCTCCACTTGGCTTTTGGGTCCTTCTTAAGAGCTTTTCCTTCAAGGGCAGGAACATCTTTTCCTGGCTGGGAACTGGAATTCCAGCCCCTGGGAGTGTGTGACATGGATCCCAGAGGGGCATTCCTGAGGCTCTCAGGGTGCTGCTCCTGCTGTGCCTCCCAAGGAGCTGTGCAGGGCAGGGGACAAGGTGCAGCAGCTGTGTGAGCTCCCAAAGCACACAGCAAAGGTGGATTTGCTGGGCATTTTCTGACACATTCACAGCTGGAAGCAGAGGGAAGAAGGAAAGGGAAGCGAGTCCCTGACAGAATCCCAGAACTATTGGGGTAGGAAGGGACCCTGCCTGCGGGTCCCAATCCCGTGAGGGAGTGTCAAGATCCGTTTGGAGGAGCAGGGTGTCATGATGTTTCATTTACTAATCCCCAAAATGCAAAAAGGCAAACAGCAGGGGACCATCACTTTAATCACAACAAATGCATCTTAATTATAGAGTGCCAACAGCAAATGCAATGGAGGGGACAGAAGGGAAATAAAGGATAGAAAGAAAAGGAGGGGAAAGAGGTTTATAGTTTCAAAGCAGACAAAATCCTCTCTGGTCCAGACAATGACAATCTATTTTCTTGTGTCAGGGAGAATCTCAAAATCTTGGTAATCTCAGGGGTCTTTCATGGTCCTCTGTCTAAGTGGGGGAAACAGGCAAAAGAAAATGAAAGTCTATTGAAGTAATTGAGGGGGAACAGGTAGAATGAAGAATAAGTCCATTGAAGCCACCGAGGAGGAACAGGTCATGTTTTCAGCTGTGAAAGAGAGACATTGTCTTCTTAGTCCATCAACCACACCTGGGAAACATCTCACATTGATCAGGCCAGCCCTCCTCTCTGTGGTGGGGGTCTCAGTCTCAGTCCTTGGGAGGGGCTTCGATCTCTGTCTGTCACAGTGGTCACGAGAGAGATGAGGGGTCTTCCATGAGAGATCACCAGAGTTACCCCAAAGTTCATTTGGCCAAGAGGTGGGAAAATCCGTGGGTTCAGCAGGTATCATGAAGCCGGTGTGAGCGCGTAGAACAAGCCACTCCTTGCCAGGTCCTTGCCAGGCCCTGCTCGAAGCAGTGGTCTGTGGTGGTACAGCAAATACACCTGCAAAAATAACCTCTCCAAGCCGGAACTCCAATCAGGGTCTCCAGGATCTCAGTCTCTGCCATTGCGGCAAACATGAGGCAAAAATGAGGGGAACTTGGGACCGTCTCTTACACAGGGTGCTGATGTCCTTTGAAGGGGAACGATCCCCACATGCGTCCAGCGCTGCAATAAACATACCGTCCATACAACTCCTTACAGGATTTGTGGGGATTGATTTTCTATCTGCGTTTCAGCAGCAGAGCTAGCAGACTAAACAGCACATTTTACCTATGTTAGCAAGCTGCTAATACTTCAAAACAGCACATTTCACCTAAATCCAAATGGATTTCTACCCTGTTAAATTTAACCTGTAAAATACCCTGTTTCAACGCCCAAGCACATCTTGGCTGAGAGGGACAGAGCACTCCCCTGGCACAGGGGTGAGAATGATGGAGACCCCCTGGGGAATGGCCTGGAGTGACAGGGAAAGGGACAACCCATCCAAGCCCCTCCCAAGCATCCCCCAGGGTAAGAAGCACAGAGACCACTCGAGCATCCCCTGGGGACCAGATTAAACAAACTTGCCAGAAATCAAACTTAACCCTACAAAAAATGCCTTGAGGAATATTTGCTCTTCCCACAAGTCACTTGTGATGAAAATGCAAACAAATCCCAAACATTAATAAACTGACAGTAGAAGCAATTCTGTGGCAATTCCAAATTTCACCACTTCCGGCACAACTCCAGCTCAGCTGCTGGCAGGTTGTGATAAAAGTGGACATTTAGCCCAATACAGGTTATTAAAAGGGAGGGAAAGCTCATTGTAGCTGTCACAAAGGAGACAGGTAGCAAGAGAAAATGATTCTCACATTTGGCAAAGCCCCAAAGCTTGTGTATTCAGGAGTTATTTGGCATTTAGCTACCTTAGCAGGACTTCTTGTGGGACGTTAGTAACCTTTTGTTCCTCACTGCGTGGTGAATGATCCTTGCCAGTCTTGCTGGTATGATTTTATCCCTTTCTTCCAGTGATTTTAACAGACTTTTCAAAGAAGGAAAACAAAATAGTTTCTCTACACTGGCCACCCACGAGAGCCATTTTCCTCATAAATTCTCCCAAAAGTCACTCAGAGGAAGCTGCATCCAAGTTTCCAAGAGATCCTCCAGAAAGAGGCAAAACCTTCTCAGAGGAGGGAACCACGCTGCTGTCAAACACGCTTGGGGTCAGACAACAGTGCCCTGAACTCACTGTGCAAAAATAATGTCACAATCTGGTTAACAAAATTGTTGGAGAGATGCCTCTGCCGCAATTAAGCTGCTAAGGAGACCAAATCCAAAGTGGATTTTATTGACAGTAAATGTGAGGTAGAGAGAGAGATGGAAAGAAAGAGAAAAGGGGAGAGAGCAAGGGACTGACAGGAACAGAGATCTCCCCTGGGACAGGGCAAGTGTGACATTGTCCCCTGTGTGCGTGGCCTTCCCAGGGTGGGGGTTTTACACCTGAGCCAGTTTGGGTAAGGGGGGTGGTGTTCATCCCCACCCCGAGCAGGGATTGCCTCACTGTTTCAGGTTACAATGTCAGATGTAACCAAAAGTGTTTTCAGTCCCCATGTCCAAAAACTGTTATCAACAGGTGGGGCAGTGTTCTTTATCTCTTCCATGGCTCAGCCCTGATAACGCCCTCCAGGGGCCATCTTCTGTTAATGGGCCATTGAGTGTCACTGCAGGACTGATAAAATTACATCATCCCATTGTGGGATGCTCCGCCCAGGGGGAGGAACCAAGCATTCCTGCCTGGATATAATCTCACCCTTGCAACACCACGACCACCTTGCCTACTGCATTCCCAGAGGACAAGAGCTCCATAGCCACCACTGGACCTTCAGAGGAAGACCAGACCCTTCTACAGGATCACTGCTTTGACAGAATCACGTTCATCACTCCAGCCGGACTGCAGCCACCATTTCATCAGCCTGCTACCACCACCCTGATTATCAGGGTGTCAGGTTATATCCTGACTCTGTGAGTTTAAACCAGTCTTTCTGTATCATAGCTTTGATCTTAATTTTCCTATTAAATTGTCCTTCTGGCTTAGACTCTCTCCCAGGTTTGCTTTGAAACCAGTACAAAACTCACTGTGCTCATCCCTTGTTTTCCTTTCAAAACAGGATTTCCCATCTCCAAATATCTTCCAGATGGAGGAGGAGGCTGCAAGGAAGAGGAAGATGCCCTGGGATGCCCAGGCAGGTGAGGAGGAAGTCAGTGCCCCTTTCCCCCTCTCTCCTGCTCCATCTCCCAGCCCAGCCTGGCCCCCAGCTGCAGGACAGCCCCGCTGCCGGTGTCCTCCTGCTGGGGACGCACTCGGGGGATCTCCCTGCCCTTCCCTCTGGCAAATCCCATCCTCTCCTTGTCCTTCCTCCCCCAGAGCAGGAGCTGCAGATGGAGACCAGGAAGGACAAATCCCCGCAGCAGAACCTCATGGAAGAGGCCATTTTGACTGGCTCCACAGCACAGGAACCCAACGGGGAGGAAAAGCCCCAGAGATCCCGCAGGAGGAGGGGCTGCAAAACCAGCCCAAGGTCATCTGAGGAGGAAAGACACACCCAGTGTCAGGAAGGTGGGCAGAGCTTCAGCCAGAGCTCAGAGCTGGTGGTCCATGAGCAGCTTCATGATGGGGAGAAGCCGTACAAGTGCTCGGAGTGTGGGAAGAGCTTCGGGCGGAAATCCCACCTGATCCGCCACCAGATGATCCACACCGGGGAATGGCCCTACAAGTGTGGGGAGTGTGGGAAGGGCTTCGGCTGGAGCTCAGAACTCATCATCCACCAACGCATCCACACTGGGGAGAGGCCCTATGAGTGTCCCGAGTGTCAGAAGAGGTTTAGGTGGAGCTCTGCTCTCTGCAAGCACCAGCGGATTCACAACGGGGAGAGGCCCTTCCGCTGCCCTGACTGCAGGAGGGGCTTCAAGCAAAACTCCCACCTTGTCCGGCACCGGCACATCCACACCAGGCAGAGGCCCTATGAGTGTCCCCTGTGTGGGAAGAGCTTCTCCAGGAGCTTTCACTTGACTCGACACCAACTTAGGCACAGGTAAGGGAAGCCCTGTGACTGCCCCGACTGCAGGAAGAGCTTCGTGCGCTGCTCCCACTCCATCCCCCTTTAGAAGACCCATGTTGGTCAGAGCCCTGGTGACCCACATTCCTTGTGATCTCTGATGAGAAGACACCTGGAAAGTGGTCTTCAAATCCTCCTGGATGCCCATAGACACCTGGATGAACACAGACCAGGAAAATCCATCGGGACTCTGATCAACATTGAAAATTAATTGGGAAGAGCTGTTTCTTTGACTTTAAAGCCCAAGAAATTCTTACCTGCTGTGTCACTTTTTCTTCTGGTGGCATCAAGCAATAATGGATGATCATGGAGATCTTTTCCCACCTGAATAATCTCCTTGTTTATCCCATCAAAACACCTAGAATTGGGGTAAAAATAAAGAAATCAAGTAAAGAGATCTAAAGCTGAATCATTTTACTGGGATTTGAATGTGAATTTGAGGTTAAGGGGAGGATTTGGTTCTTCTGGGACCATCCAAGCCAAGGGACATGGCCATGTTCTTGTAGTTGTTCCAGCAGAACGGGTCCATCTAACCTCATCTGTTCTCCAGGAATTCCGGCTGTCTGTCCCAGTCCCTGGCCTGCATCTGCCCAGTCCAAGTGTTCCCCACAAAATGCCCAAATTGCTGCTGAAGTGTCCTAGCTGACCCTTGCTGGGGATGTTCCTGTCCACCAACCTTTCCCGCTCAGCTCCATGGAGGGCTGGGAGGGGTTTTAGGGACTCCTGGTGGGACTGAGAGAGGCTGTTGTGGCTCTTGGGGCCATTTGTGGTGCTGGGAGGGGGTTTGGGGGCCTGCTGGAGGTAACTGGGATATACTGGGAATGAGTGAGGTCATCCTGGGGGCAACTGGAACCATACTGGGGACTCTGGGGTGACTGGGATCGAGCATGCTGGGGGCAATTGGAATATACTGGAAGTGTCTGGCACCATACTGGAGGGGACAACACTGGGAACAGCTGGGACCATTTTGGGGGCAAGTGAGGGCAACTGCGAGTGACTGTGTCTGTAATGGGGGCCACTGAGGTCATACTGGCAGTGAGCGGGACTGTACTAGGGGTGACTAGGTGCAACTGGGAACATACTGGGTGGAACTGGAACAACACTGAGGGGGACTGGGATCATACTGGGAGTGACCAGGAACATTCTGAGGGCAGTTTGGACCATGGTCGGTGCAACTGGGATATACTGGGAGCAACTGGTACTGCACTGAGGGTGGCTAGAAGTGGTTCTGGGCAACTGGAATTATGCTGGAAGCAACTGGGAGGAAGTGGGTGTGACTGGGAGCATGCTGGGATCAAGTGGGATATACTGAGAGAGACTGGGAATCACTGGGATCATACTGGGAGGGACTGGAACCATAGCAATGGCCTGGGCTGGGTGATGTGGGGCCTCAGAGAGCGCAGGGAGCATTGTGACACTGCGGGGCCTGATGGATCCAAGGGGACATTGTGACACTCTGGGCCCAGCCTGGCCGTGGGGTGCTTTGGGAGCCCCGGGGTACCCAGGGCAGCAGAGCAGAGCCCCTGGCTCAGGGGCAGCAGCTCCTCGGGAAAACCTGGGCGGGCAGCAGGGGATGCCCAGGGAGAAGAAGCCATAGCCCAGAGCCCCAAGGGTGGCACCGGCTGAGGGACGGGGCAGGAGGGAGAGGCCACTGCTGGGATGGCGCCGGAACTGCCCAGCATCACAGGGCCTGTATGACATTACAGATTGGGCTGTGTGACATCACAGAGATGGCTATGTGACATCTGAGAGGCTGTGTGAGGTCACCGGGGAGGTCACTCTGCCCTAGCCCCCTCCCAGTTCCCCCAGAGAAGTCCAACGCTGCTCGTGCACAGCGGGGTCCCCTGTGCCCCCGGGTCCCCCTGCCCCTGGCGCCGCAGCCTCCCCCAGAGGATGTTCCACGAAATCGACCCCAGAGCCTGACACGGGGACGGGGGCTGGAGCCATGGGGGGTGGGACAGGGGGACAGGGACCCCCCGGCAGTGTCCCCGTGTCCCCCAGGGCCAGAGCCTGGGCCAGGGCTCCTTCAGCCTGTGACCAATGAGGGTTTGAGAGCGCTGAAAAAATCCCCAGCAAAAACCAGATTTAATATTAAAGTGACAGCAGCACAAAGTTCCTTGGCAAGAGTCACTCTGCTCCTGACTGGACACTTCAGGCACAGCAAGGAAACAAAGCAACAACAAAACCAAACAAAATCCAGGCAATCAAACCAGAAATGAACTGAGAACTGTCCCTGTGTGTGTGACACAAAAAAAATGAGGGCAAGGATAAAAGGAATATGGCCCAAAACCTTAACAGACCTAAAACCTAATAGGAGTTACCTTATACCTTTACCTTAATTTCTACATTAAACTTAACAATTTAGCAAAAGAACAGAGCTTAACAGTATTTAACCTAACTTATAACCTATAACTATGCAATTTAAAACAGGAATAACATTTAACAATATTTAACTTAACATATAACTTATATTAAACATATGAACTTAGCAAAAGAACAACTCTTAGCAGCGTTTAACTTAGCTTAGACCTCGTGATTTAGCCTTACCTACAGGCCTGACTGGCTCTGCTATCCAAGGCAGTCAGACTCCTCAGGGAGCAGCATTTCTGCCACATTTCCCCAGCACAGGCACTCCTGTGTGCACACAGACACAGAGAGTCAGTGCAAGGCACCTGTGAGAAATTCCCCTGAGCAAAGGGAAATGCTCCCTGGGGATGCTTTGGCATCTCCCCAGCAGGGAAGGGTTGAGCCTGGAGGAGTGGGGGGATCGGCCCAGGCTCCCTCGTTGTTGGGGATCCCCGAGTGCAGCAAACGGGAGAGTTCCCGGCTCGGAGAGGCCCCACTCAGAGGGAGTCGCTGGCCCAGGAGAGCTCCAAGGGCTCCTTTTGGAGCGCTGTTTGTAGGGCCCCAAGAGAGGGGCTGCAGTCCCAGCCATGTTTCACCCTGGCCGCACTTGGCACCAGCAGCTTTCTTTGGCAGGGTGAGAACAGAGATGTTGTGCCACCGAGGGAACACAAACAGTTCCCAGGGCTGCTCCTAAAGCAGCCAGGAGCTGGCTGGGCAGCAGCAGTGCCTGGAGCAGAGCGTGTTTGTGCTGAGCTCCAGAGGAGCTGAGCCCAGGGGCTGCTGGCCAAGGCCGAGGCCAGCGAGCATTTCTCAGCTGGCAGGGTGGCCTGAGAAGGGGAGGGGGGAATGCACCAGCACAGGAACCATGGAACCAAGGGACCATTGTGACACTGTGGGGCACCATGGAACCAAGGGGCCATTGTGACACTGTGGGGCACCATGGAACCAAGGGGCCATTGTGACACTGTGGGGCCTGTGAGACCAAGGGACCATTGTGACACCGTGGGGCCTCATGGAACCGTGGAGACCCTTATGACACTTTGGGGTGTCATGGGACCAAGGGACAGTTGTGACATGGTGAGACCCCAGGGAGCCAAAGGTCCATTGTGACATTGGAAGGCCACATGGAATCATGGAGACACCATTAAGAGACTTCACAGCTTCATGGAACCAAGGGGCCATTGTGACACTGTGGGGCACCATGGAATCATGGAGACCATTGGGATACTATGAGGCCCCACGGAATAAGCAAAGCATTGTGACACTGTGAGGCCTCACAGCACCAGTGAGACCATTGTGACCCTGGAGGTCCCCACAGAACCAAGAGGGTCATTGGGACACTGTGGGGCCTCACGAAACCAAGAGGCCTTTGTGGCACTGCTGGCTGGAAACATTTCAGTGTGGGGGAGGAAGGGGCAGGTCCAGCCTTGCCCTGCCCTGGAACCCCAGCACTGCCCTGCCCTGGAACCCCAATCCCCCCAGAGCCTCTATCCCAGCCCAGCAGTGTCTGCCAGTCCCTGGCACAGCACAGGCAATGCTCCACAGCCACCTCTGGAGCCCCAGCCCAGCTCCTGAGTGACCAAATGACCCCAAGTCCCACCTGGGGGAAGGGCCCAGGAACACCAAGGGGTATTTAAGGCTGACCACAAGGCAAGCACACATCTTGACCCTTCCTCCTCTTGGAATTTCCAGCTGAACATTGCTGGAATCCAGTAGTTGGTAGCTCTGTGTGTGATTCTCTAAGTATTATTTTTCTCTCTTTCTGTGTCTACTTCTTCTGTTTCTGTCCTCTTGCAAATATTGATTAACTTAAAATTGAACAGGCTTAGAGTTTGTGAAGTTGAATGGGCCAAGTTAAAGAAGTTTTTTTTGTTGATTGAATGCCGTATTAAAACGTTTGTCAAAGTTTCTCTGATTTTTCTAAATTTCCCAGTAAAGGCTGTTTTGTTGTTTAGAGCTCCTGAGTATCTCTTGATAGTATTGCTCCAGTGCATCCAACTCAGAGGACGCAAATTATTGTCATTCCTTTTAAATATCTTCTTGAGAGAGTTTTTTAGTGGATGGGGGTCAGGGCTTGTGTGTCCTGCTTGGCACAGCCCAGGCAGGGCTTTCACAGCCCCATCCCACACTCCATTTCCCAGCTGGAGCCGCTGGTGCCTCTGAGTTCCGCTGCCCCAGCCCCAGGGACGCTCTCCTTGTCTGCCCATTCCCCCAGGGCCTCTGGGCAGGGGTGGCCTCAGTGGGGGCTGCTGACATCCTCAGACACTTGGAGGCTGCTGCTGAATTTTCCTGCTCCAGAGGCTTCTTCAGCCTTCAGCTCTTCAGTTCAGGAATTCAGTGCTCCAGGGCTCATTAACATTCAGAACACCTTAACAAGCTAAGCCTCAAGGAATAATTTAAGTTTTGAAATTTTTTGTGGTTGATTAGACAAGTTTCAGAAGCCTATTCAAAGTCAATACATTATATTTAAAAAGACAGTGAAAAAATATTTTGTAGGTGCTGTTTAGTTGGGGTTTTTTTCTGTTAATTTATTGATATGTTCAATGTCCAGATGACACTGAATCAAACTTCGCATTCAGTTGGAATAGACATGAAAATCAAGACCCTTCATAGCTGACAATCAATCACACTTTGTCCCTACCCCATACCCACCAATTCCCCCATTCAAGCCCTGGCACTCAGAGCAGCTGAGGAATGGAGTCACATCCAGGGGTGTCCCCAGGGCACAGGACTGGGGCCAGGTCAGTGAAATCTCTTTGTTGCTGATCTGGACGAGGCCATCGAGGGCACCCTCAGGCAGTTCCAGGTGAGCCCAGGCTGGGTGGGAGTGTGGCTGTGCTGGAGGGCAGGAAGCTCTGCAGAGGGATCTGGACAGGCTGGAGCCATGGGCCCAGGACAATGGGATGAGGTTCACCAAGGCCAAGGGCCGGGTCCTGCCCTGGGCTCACAACCACCCCAAATCCCTGGCCGTGCCCTGCCCCTGATCCCACAGTCTGTCCTGTTTCCTTCATCCCTGCATTACTAGGGACTTTCTGGGACAAGGGAGCTCTGCTCTTGGCATGGAGGGAGCTCCAAGTGCCACCACTGGAGTGGGAACCACAACTCATCAGGCTTGTGCCCTTTGGGGGTCAGGAACTGGTGAGAGCCAGAGGCACAGAAAGTTTCTCTCCATGGCCAAAGGACCATAGTTGAACAGGACACAATTTAATAACAACCATGCTCTGCCATGAGCTATGTGCAATGTTCTAGCAGCATCTGATGAGTCCACCATCCACTAATGATTTCCATGTTATAATGAATTTCAGACAAACGTGGTTCTGTGATAGATATAAACACAATTACATTCTTGTATCAGGATGCTCATCCTGAAGTGGGGGAAAAATAGCTCAAACAATTTCTGATTTGCAAAGCTGTCAGTGGTGGATGAAAAAGGGAGGTCAGGTTGCTTTTGGTGTTGAGGAAATGCTGAAACCCGCCTGACTCATTTCATTTCCTCCTGCCCTGGCTGATCTCCCCTCTTTCCCCTTCCACCCATTGGCTTCTGTCTCCCACCAGGCCTCTGGTGAAGAGCCTGGCTCTGTGTTCTCCATCCCCTCCTCGCTGGCACTGCCAGGCTGGGATGAGGAGCCCCTCAGCCTTCCCTGCTCCAGGCTGGACAAGCCTAGCTCCCTCAGCCTCTGCTCACAGCCCAAGGGCTCCAGCCCCACTTTGGAGGCCCTTCCCTAAGCCTGCTCCACCTGCCAGACATCTTTCCTGCCCTGGGGAACTCAACCCAGGCCACAGGGACCTGGATAATCCACGTCCTTGATTTCCTGGTCACACAGCCCTGGCCCCTTGCCCTCATGTCAGGCTCTGGGGTGGTTCCTGTGGAACATCCTTTGGTGGAGGCTGTGGCTCCAGGGGGACCGGGGGGATACCAGGGGACAGGGACCCTGCTGGGGATGAACAGCATTGGACCTGTTGGGAGAAAATGTGAGGGGGATCTGGGGCTGAGTGACCAACCCAGTGACCTCACAGAGCCCTCCTGGGATGTCACACAGCCCCTCTAGGATGTCACACAGCCTCTCTGAGATATCACAGCCCAATCTGTAATGTCACACAGCTTGTCTCTGATGTCACAGCCAACTCTGTGATGTCAAAGTCTGCTCTGCAATTTCAGAGCTCTGTCCTGTGATCTCTAAGCCTGCTCTGGGATGTCACAGAGCTGGCCTATGATGTCATAACCCCTTGATGGCCTCACATAAACCACTCTGTGATGTCATGGACCATTCTGTCATAGATCACTCATGTGATGTCATAGCCCACTCTTTGACCTCATGTAACCAGATGATAAATTGTCTCCACCAAGTGAGTCGACACCTGGAGCTTGTTCCCCAAAACCCCAGGTCTATGGAGACCCCACAATGCCCACTGTGGGACAAGGGGAACTGGAAGTTCACCAGCCTCAGTGTCCTGCCAGCTCAGCCAGGCCCACAGGGACATTGGGGTCCCCGACCACCAGAAACCACCAGAGAGACCCCCAGGACAGAAGAACACATGGGTAAAGGGGAGGGGAAATATGTTAATGATTTTGGGGAAATTATTATCACATGTGTGTTTAGTCCAGGACAATTAATGAATATGTGTGCAAAATACAGAATATGAACAGAAACTTTCCTGTACTCAGCATGCTCAGCTTTGGGAGGAGCTATCCCCCGTGTATCCCCCTGAATAAAGAATGCTGCTTATAATGCTGCACTGGTGTTAAGGAGTTTTCTGTTTTACCCAATTTTTGGTAACACTCCACTCCCAAGGAAAGCTCTGTCTCCTGCTGTTCACAAACAGAGAAGGGCTGGTGGCAGATGTGGGGGTCGGAGGCTGCCTGGGGCACTGGGACCATGAAATAATCAAGTTTTCAATGATCTGTGAAAGAAGGAGGGGCAGCAACAAAACCTCCACACTGGAAAGAGGAAGGGCAGATTTTGGCCTATTTAGGATGCAGGTTTGGGGAGTACAAAATCAGGTACTGATTTTTTTTTTAAGGGAAAGAGCCCTTAAAAACAAAGGGGTTCAGGAACAATGGACACATTTTGAAAAAGCAATCTTAAGGAGGAAGGAGCAGCCTGTCACAGTGTGGCAAAAGATGCCCTGGTGAGGAAAATCACTGTCCTGACTGCCCATGGAGCCTTTGTGGGAACTCAGGGGAAAGCAGAGAGAGCATTAACTTTGGACAGAAGGTCAGGCAACTTAGCAAGTGTTTAAGGAGATTGTTACATCATGCAGAAAGAGAAAAGGAAAGAGGTGAAATTTCACTTAGAGATTAACCTGGACACTTCTGTGAAAAATAATAACAAACGTGTCTATGATTAATAGCAAAACGTGGTATAAGGAGAACCTCTACTCTTTATTGGATGCAGTGGAAATAAGAGTAACTAAAGATAAGGGAAAGGCTGAGGTAGTTAACACCTTGTTTGACTCAATTTTCAATATATGGAGAGATTGTCCTCAGGACAAGAGTTCTCCTGAGCTGGTAGATGGACACAGGGAGCAGAACAGGCCCTGAAATCCAGGAGGAAGCAGCTGGTGACCTGCTGAACCACTCAGATGCTCACAGGTGTATGGGATGGGATGGGATCCATGGTAGGAGGATGAGGGAGCTGGTGGATGAGCTCCTCAAGCTGCTCCCCACCATTTGCCATCAGTCCTGGCTCACCAGGGAGGTCCCAGAGCACTGGAGGTGCCAGTGGGAGCCCATCCCCAGGAAGGGCTGGAAGGAGGATCTGGGGAGCTCCAGGCCTGCCAGCCTGACCTCGGTGCTCGGCAAGGTTTTGGAACAGATCACCTTGAGAGCCACCACAGGGCACCCACAGGATGGCCGAGGGGTCAGAGACAGCCAGCGTGGATTTAAGAGGGGCAGGTCCTGCCTGAGCAACCTGATCTCCTTTTATGACCAGGTGACCCACCTGTGGATGTGGGAAAGGCTGTGGATGTGTCCATGTGGACTTGGACATTGTCTCTGACAGCATTCCCTGGAAAAGCTGCAGCCCATGGCTTGGGCAGGTTCCCTCCTGGCTGGGAGATGGAAGAGCTGGCTGGAGGCTGGGCCCAGAGAGGGGTGGGGATGGTGCTGCACCCAGCTGGTGTCCAGTCCCTGGTGCTGTCCCCAGGGATCTGTGCTGGGCCCAGTCCCGTTTAACACCTTCCGAACATGGAGCATGGTGCTGGCATCATTAACCGAAGATCTGGGTGAGGGGATCGAGCCCACCATCCCTAAATTTGCAGGTGACACCAAGCTGGGTGTGAGTGTGGATCTGCTGGAGGGCAGGACAAGAAGACACAGCCTTCAGCTGCACCAGGGGAGATTTAGGCTGGACAAGAGGAAGAAGTTCTTCACAGAAAGGGTGAGTGGGCATTGGAATGGGCAGGCCAGGGGGGAGGTGGCAGAGTCACTGTCCCTTTCCAGTGGCACTCAGTGGCATGGTCTGGGTGACAAGTCCGTATTAGGGCATTGGTTGGACTTGATGATCCCAAAGGTCTTTTCCAGACTATTTGATTCTGTCATTCTGTGATGATTGGGACACTCTGGGGCCATTGTGACACTGCAGGGCCTCGTGGAACTAAGAGGACCATGGTGACACTGTGCAGCCCCATAGAACCAGGGCTCCATTGTGGTGCTCTGGGGTCAAATGGAACCAGGGAGTCCCCGTGACACTGGGTCCTGGTGGAACCACAGAGGCCATGGTGACACTGTGGGGCCTCGTGGAACCAAGGGGACATTGTGACACTGCAGGACCTTGTGGAACCAAGGGGCCACTGTGAACTCTGGGGACTCAGGGAATCTGGAAGGCCCTTGTGACACTGTTTGGCCTCGTGGAAACAAGGAGTCCATTGTGACACTGAGGGGACTTGTGGAACCACAGAGAGCATTGTGACAGTGTGGGACCTCGTGTGACCATGGGGCCTTTGTGACACCCTGGGGCCCCATGGAACCAAGGGGCCACTGTGAAACTGTGGTACCAACGAGAACATTGTGACACTGTGGAGCCCCATGGAACCAAGGAGTCCATTGTCACATTTTGGGGCCCATGGAACCAAGGAGACCAGTGTGACAGTGCAGGGCCTGGTGTAACCAAAGGGACATTGTGACTCTGAGGAGCCCCTTGGAACCAATGACATCTTTGCAGATGACACCAAGCTGGGTGTGAGTGTTGACCTGTGGGAGGGTAGAAGGGCTCTGCACAGGGCCCTGGACAGGCTGGATCCAGGGCCCAAACCCAACAAGGTGAGGTTTAACAAGTCCAAGTGCCAGGTCCTGCACTTTGGGCAAAACAACCCCTGCAGCGCTACAGGCTGGGACAGAGGGGCTGGACAGCAGCCAGGCAGAAAGGGACCTGCAGGGACTGATGGAAAGCAGGCTGGACATGAGCCAGCAGTGTGCCCAGGTGGCCAAGAAGGCCAATGTCTCCTGGCCTGGATCCATTCACCAGGAATGGTGTGGCCAGCAGGAGCAGAGCTGCTGTGCCAGCACTGATCTGCCCCAGCTCTGCACACAGACATTGCTGCTGCTGCTCCAGAGAAGGCAACAAAAGGGCATCTCTTCAGAAAACTCTGCTGGGAGATAATTTAGTTCCTTGAAAGCCACCAAGAGTGCAGCCCATCATTGACTGTCTGTGGCCACAGGGAAGGTGTAGAGTAACAAAATTAGAAATGGCACAAACAATGATACTTTTTTGTGGACAATTTGAAAAACCTAAAACAAAGTAAAAAGAACCTCGATAATGAAACCTACAAGATTTACCAAAGATGATATGTATTACAAGTGATTTTCAGAAATTGGCCAGAATTTTAATGTTTCTGAAAGCATCCAGTCATCAGTCTCCACACTGCAGCCTTGAGCTCCTGGTTCCTCAGGCTGTAGATGAGGGGGTTCAGGGCTGGAGGCACCACCGAGTACAGAACTGACAGGGCCAGATCCAGGGATGGGGAGGACACCGAGGCAGGCTTCAGGTGAGCAAATGTGGCAGTACTTAAGAACAGGGAGACCACAGCCAGGTGAGGGAGGCAGGTGGAAAAGGCTTTGTGCCGTCCCTGCTCAGATGGGATCCTCAGCACAGCCCTGAAGATCTGCACATAGGAGAAAACAATGAACACAAAACAGCCAGATGATAAACAGGCACTAACAGCAATGATCCCAAGTTCCCTGAGATAGGATTTGGAGCAAGAGAGCTTGAGGGTCTCGGGAATTTCACAGAAGAACTGGCCCAGGGCATTGCCATGGCACAGGGGCAGAGAAAATGTATTGGCTGTGTGCATGAGAGCATTGAGAAAGCCACTGGCCCAGGCAGCTGCTGCCATGTGGGCACAAGCTCTGCTGCCCAGCAGGGTCCCGTAGTGCAGGGGTTTGCAGATGGACACGTAGCGATCGTAGCACATGATGGTCAGGAGATAAAATTCTGCTGCAGGAAAAAAGAAAATCAGAAATACTTGGGCAGCACATCCTGTGTAGGAGATGGTTCTGGTGTCCCAGAGGGAATTGTGCATGGCTTTGGGGACAGTGGTGTAGATGGAGCCCAGGTCGCTGAGGGCCAGGTTGAGCAGGAAGAAGAACATGGGCGTGTGCAGGTGGTGGCCGCAGGCTACGGCGCTGATGATGAGGCCGTTGCCCAGGAGGGCAGCCAGGGAGATGCCCAGGAAGAGGCAGAAGTGCAGGAGCTGCAGCTGCCGCGTGTCTGCCAGTGCCAGCAGGAGGAAATGGCTGATGGAACTGCTGTTGGACATTTGCAGTGGCTGCACATGGGCACCTGGTCATGGAGAAAGGACAGTGAAGTGTTAAAGGAGATATCTCTAAGTAAAATCAAAGACATTTCACATACACCTCTTTTTTCTGTGACACACACGGGCATATTTTTCTGTTCAAGAGTTCTGCAGATTACTTTTTAAGCTCCCACGATGTCTCTTCTTGTGTTCTTGGGTATCAGAAAACTGAAGCATTTCTCCTTCTCCCAGGGAGAAGAAAGCAATTTCTGTGAGGCAAAGTGATAAGTGGAGACTGAGGGGAGATGGTCTGTCCTTCTGACATGTTCAAATTTCTCTGGGCTTTAACCACTCTCAGTTAGAGGATGATAACCTTCCCACGCTTCCCCTAAAATGTCACCAGGTACGGCTGAGAGCAGATGGATCCACCAAAGTCCAGCTCCACCATTTGGAGCCAAGGACTCACGTTGCTCATTTCACCAACCCAGCAGCATTTTCAGGGTCACAACACCTCTGCCTTTCCCTATCAACCTTATGACTCAAAGATGCTCTAGGACAGGTTTGCACCCTGCATTGAAGCTCCCAGTTTGGGCTCAAATCTCAGGGACACTTCCAAGTGTCCCTCTGATGGCACTGGATGAAGGGAGATGCAGCTCCTTCCCTGGCTGCACTGCCAGCACTGCCCAGAGCCGGACACTGGGGACAGCTGTGTCACCCTGAGCCAGCTGTGCCCCTGCCAGAGCCCCCAGTGCCGGGCAGCTGCTCCCAGCCCTGTGCTCTGCAGAGGGAACTGGGCCCGGGGCTGCAGAGCTGCCCCACGGCTCTGCTGCAGCTCTGCCTGCACAGGAGGGGCTGCACGCCTGGGAGCCCCGGCCCTGAGGGCAGAGGCTTGGCTGGGGCACAGGAGGGAGGGGGCTTGTGCAGAGGGAGGGGCTGCACTGGAGGGGATCCTCTGGGCATCTCTAAACTCTCCCTGCCTCAGCATTTCTGGGTTTTGTTTTCTCTCCTTCCCTGATCTTCTCTCTGCTTCCTGGAGATTTTCCTCCTGCAGGTGTTTCCCTGTGCCTCATCTCTCCCTGCCAGCACTCCCAAAACCCAAATCTCTGTGCACTCTCCTTGGCCTGACAGAACCCTGCCTGTTTGCAGGGCACTGGCTGGGGGCAGGCTCTGTTTGCAGCTTGGAGAAAGGACAGCTCAGACTGAGCCTGATGGCTCCAGCAAAAGTGATGCTGCTGCTGTCCATGTGCAGAGCGGCTGAAAGCACAATAGGGATCTCCTGTGAACCTACTGATCACTAAAAGTAACAGTTCAGACGTCTCATGCACTTGTCAATATTCATAATCAACCTTTAATATTTATCCTTCTTTCCCTGCCACTCTTCAATAGTACACAGCTGACTACAAATTCTTAGGAAATTTCCACATTTTTATCAAAATCCTTGTCTTGGAAATATATGACTAATCAGAAGCCCTCAGTATGTCAGAGCTTCATGAGCATTTCACCTCCCCTGCACCAGAAATACTCAGTACTCACAGGATCTGTGGGCATTGGGATGTTCCAGCTTTAGGAGATCTCTCCAGGAGCTGCAGCTGCATTGTCCTGCAGCCAGAGGTTCCTGTGCCAAGGGCTGGCAGTGATTCTGCCCCAGGCACTTCTCAGCCCCTTCCCAGCCCTGACTGATTGAAGCTCTCTGTGCCTCTGTGCTGTGCCCGGGCTGGCTGCAGGCAGTGCCCCAGCCCTGCTGGGCTGGCAGAAGAGCTGCTCAGCAAGAGAAATGTGCTTTTGAAGCTCTGCTTGGTTACCAGGATCACCCTCTGTGCCAGGAGCCCGGCCCAGCTCAGCTGCACAGACACAGCACAAGGACTTTAATGACCCTCTCAGGGGCTGCTGTTGTTTTCATTAGTCTCATTCCCAGAGAGTGTGCTCAAAAAACTTCTCAAGAACTCAAAGTGTGATTGAAACACTGAAGTTTCTTGGACTTTTAATGGGTCCCACTGAGGGAAACGACTGAGAAAGTGTCCCTAAGTAGAGCATAATGCTGGAGCAGAGATGACAGCAAGAGACAAGCAAGGGGAAGGTGTCTCTGGTGCTGAGCAAACCTGGATGTGTTTCAGGAATGCAAAGGGCACAGGCCTGAGCCCCAGCCCCTGGCAAGGCAGATCCTGTCCCTCCCTCATTGCTCAGGGCTCTTCCCGGGATGGGCACTGGCATGTGGGGATGTGCAGTGCCAAGGGCAGGACCATGGGGCGGCCCCTGCCAGGCTGCTGAGCAGGGACAAGGAGGCACTGAGGCCCCAGGGCTGCAAGGGTCACTTGTCCCCTCGTGGCCTCAGGCCCAGGGCCAGCAGCCATGGCCAAAGGGCTGCACAGGTTGGCTCTGTCAGGGCCTTGCAGCTGCTGCACATCCCTGAGCCCTCTGCAGCCCAGGCTGTCCCACGGTGTCCCTGCCCTGCGCCTCTGTCCCTGCAGGCTGTCGTCACCCCCGGCTGCCCCACCTCGCTGGCCCTTCCTTTGCTGGCAGCTCTGCCTCCTGCTGCCCCTGCCTGGACACACAAAGCCTTGGGCTGCTCCAGGCTCCTGCTGGGGACGTGCTGCACCACAGCCCTGCCCTGGGAGGGAAATTCCTTTCTCCTCCTGTGTCCAGTCTGGACTTCCCCAGCTGCATTTGTGGCATAATTTCTCTCCCTGCCTGATTCTCACTATGGAGAAAAGCTCCACCATTTCCACATCCACCCTTCAAGCCCTGCCAGGCCATTCCTGATCTGTCCTCAGTCTCTTCACAATTGAGCCCAGGCACATCAGCCTCCATACATGGGTTATGTTCTTGAGGCCTGCAAAACCCAGCTCAGGAGATCTCTGGGCCCTCTCCAAGGTGTTTGCAAATGAAAACCTTCTGCTCATATCACCAGAGGCCAAGGCCAGGCAGAACTGTCCTTCCTGGCAGCTTTAGTCTGGGAGCAATCCTAGGATAGATGGAATTTTGGCAGCCACATTCCAGTTCCTGCCATGGCCCCTGGACAAGAGGGTCAGTTCTTTTCTGCAGGAAGGAAGGCACAGAGCCCCAGTGCTTCTGAGGCAACTGAGATGCGACCATCAGAGGCCAAGGCCAGCCAGAGCTGGAAGGTTTTTTTCTGGCAGATACCCTTGCATACAGGAAATTTTTTAGGGGAAATACCAATTTTGTCCATGGATGTCTGAAAAGAGGGACAGTTCTTTTTCATAGCAAGGAAAGCACGAAGCCCCAGTGGTTCATGGGCAGATGAGAAGCAGCCCTTGACATTCCAAGATCAGACAGACCTGTCAGGTGGCCCCTGGGAGGCCAAGCCTGCCAGACCTGTTCCCTGTTCCCCTCATTCCATGGAGCCTCACAGTGTTCCAATGGTCCCTTGCTTCCAGGAGGCCCTGAGGTGTCACAATGCCCCCTTGGTGACACGAGGCTCTGAAGAGTCGGAATGGTCTCCATGGTTCCACAAGGCCCCACAGAGTCATGGTGGTCTCTGGGTTCCATGGAGCTCCGCGGTGTCACCATGGCCCCAAAGTGTCACAATGGACTCCATGGTTCCACCAGGTCCTCACCGTGCCACCATGGTCTCCACAGGAAGGGAACAACCCAGCCCCAGCGTTGCAGGGGCAGATGAGCCACAGCCACCAGAGGCCAAGGGCAGCCAGATCAGATGGTGCTGGCAGATTTTGTCCTTGGATATAGGGAATTTTAGAGGTGGAATGCCAGTTTCAGACCTGGCTACCTGGAGGAGAAGGACAGTTCTTTTCCATAGGAAGGCAAGGACGGAACACCGGTGTTTCAGGGGCAGATGAAAGGTGACCATCAGAGGCCAAGGGCAGCCAGACCTCTCTGTTCTGGTATTTTTTTGTCTGAAAGCAACCCTTGGATATAGGGAATTTGGGAGGTGGAACACCAACTTCGGCCATTTCTGCATTGTTAAGAAGGATGGTTCTTTTCCATAGGAAGGAAAGCCCAGAGCCCCCGTGTTGCAGGGGCAGAAGCAGAGAGAGAAGGCTCCTGGGAGGCCGGGCCATTCAGACCTGTTTGTCCTGGCAGCTTTTGTCACTGAGAAATCCTTGGACCTAGGGAATTCTGGAGGAGGATTCCAAACTTTGGCCATGGGCATCTGGTCGAGATGGATGGTTTTTCCCATAGGAAAGAGAAGCGTGGAGCCCAGGTGTTTTGGAAGAAGATGAGAGGTGGTCACCATAGGCCAAGAGAGCCAGACCTGTCTCTCCTTTCATCTGGGGGAAATCCTTGGATATTCAGAATTTTGAAGGTGGAATCTCAGTTTTGGCCATGGGCACCTGGGCAGGAAGAAGAGTTCTTTTCATCAGAAAGGAAAGCACAAAGCCCCATTGTTTCAAAGGCAGATAAGGATCATCTCTTTGGAGACCAAGGCCAGACAGACTTGTCTCTCCTGGAAGCTTTCACCTGGGAGAAATCCCTGGATATAGGGAATCCTGGAGGTGGATTTCCAACTTTGGCCATGGGTGCCTGGATGTGAAAGGTGCTTTTTTCCCATAAGAAACAAAAGCACAGGGTCCCAGTGTTTCACAGGAAGATGAGAGGTGGCCCCTGGGTGGCCAAGCCAGCCAGGTCTGTCTGTCCTGGCAGATTTCATCTGGGAACAATCTTTGCATAGAAGCAAACTAAGAAGAGGAATCCAAATTTTGGGCATGGGCACCTGGAGGAGAAGGACAGTTCTTTCCACAGGAAGGAGAGCACCGAGCCCCAGTGCTCCAGGGGCAGATGAGCAGCAGCCCTGGACATGCCAAGGTCAGCTGGACCTGTCAGGTGGCCCCCAGGTGGCCCAGCCAGCCAGGCCTTGATGCCTTGAGAGGCCACCTAGAGCAGAGCCTGGACAGTGTTACAGGAGTAAAGTGGGGATTTATTAAAAAGGCCTTCAAAGAATTCACCTGGGCAGTACAAGGGCCTGGCTGAGGGTACACCCAGGATGGACACCAGGTCACACGTTTTCACAATTTTGTAAGATTTGGTTCATTTCCATATTGGGGTTAATTGTCCAATTACACCTTCAGATTATGCAGTCCCACCCTCGCACTCTGCTCTCCTCAATTCGCTGGTGTTTTCACTTTTTGGGCCTGAAGCTGCAGCGGTGTCCTTGGTTCTCAGGCTGGAAAAGGATTGTTTTGTCTGACTACACCGTGAGGAGAACTTGCTGACACTCTGCATGAAGTTCAGAGTTACAGATACAGGACAGAATTGGGAAAATATGGAAGCTAAAACTTAAGGCATCAGCCTGTCCCATGTTCCCTTGGTTCCATGGGGACCCACAGTGTCACAATAGCTCCTCCGGGACACTCTGGGCTCCACAGGGTCACCCTGGGCCCTTGGATCCATGGGAGCTTCCCAATGGTCCCCTCTGATTCCACAAGGTCCCCACAGTATCACAACTGATCCACAGCTCCATGAGGTTCCCCAGAGTTACCAGGGTGTCCTTGGACCTCCCTTGTCACAACTGACCCATGGCTCCATGAGGTTCCCCAGTGTCACCAGGGTGTCCTTGGACCTGCCTTGTCACAACTGACCCATGGCTCCATGAGGCTCCATGAGGTTCCCCAGTGTCACTGTGGTCGCTGTCAGAGGCTGAATGAGATCAATGTCCCAAGACACCTTGGGCTGAGCTGTCAATCAGTCACTCTGATGGGACAGCGCTGACCCAGCTCTGAACACCTGAGATATCAGATGTCCCAGCTGGGGGGAGGCCCACGAAGGCCCAGGGGCTTAAAACCAAGGAGCACAAGGTCAGCCCCTGATATGGACTCTGCCTTCTCCTGGGGTTTGTGTCTTGCCCACACTGGAGCCCCAGGAGCTGGGAGCCACATGTGTGTCTTTCTGGAGCTTCTGTCTTCCTGCCTCTCTCTTTCCTCTCCTTCTAATGCTCTTTATATGGAACAGTTTTGAGTACCTGAATAACTTCAGTGTTTAGGGCTTTCCAGGCTAAATGGGCTGAGGGAATGAAGTTACAGCTGTGACAAGTGATTTAAGTTGGATTGGATTTGCATTAAACACTTTTCCAAAGTTCCTTGTTCTTTTGTACTTTGCCAGTAAAATTTTGGGGGTCCCGAATGGACACTGAGGAGCACTTGGGGGTCCCGGAGGGTCTGGGGGACACTGATGGGACAGATGGGGGCGGTACCGGGGTTCTGTGGAGCGCGGGGCATGACGGGCGTTGTAGTCCCGGCTTTAATGGGGCTCTATGGGGCCGCAGAGCATGACGGGAGTTGTAGGCAAAAAAAAAGATGGCGCAGACCCCAGGCCCTGCCCCCAAAGCCATGATCCATGGCGCTGATTGGTTGGGGCTGTGATGGGCGGGAGCCTCGGCAAATGGGAGGCAGTGCGGGTGGGAACAGCCATTCAACCACTCCAGTCCCTCCCAGTACAGCCCAGTTCATCTCCAGTACAGCCCAGTACAACCCCAGTGCCCCTCCAGTCCCTCCCAGTACAGCCCAGTTCATCCCCAGTACAGCCCAGTACAGCCGCAGTTCCCCTCCAGTCCCTCCCAGTACAGCCCAGTTCATCCCCAGTACAGCCCAGTACAGCCGCAGTTCCCCTCCAGTCCCTCCCAGTACAGCCCAGTTCATCCCCAGTACAGCCCAGTACAGCCGCAGTTCCCCTCCAGTCCCTCCCAGTACAGCCCAGTTCATCCCCAATACACCTGAGTTCATTCCCAGGCCCTCCCAGTCCCCCCAGTGCCATCCATATTCCGCTCCAGTGTCCCCCAGCCTTCCCCACAGCGTTCCCGCCCATTGCGGGGCAGCGGTGCAGACGGAATGTCCTGCGGCCCAAACCTCCTGCTCCTGCCACACAGCGCCAGCCTTCTCCCCTCCTCCTCCTCTCCCAGCACGGCACAAATTCCAGCTCCGAGGAGGCTTCCCCAGAGAGGGCTCCGGCTCCTGTCTCAGCCCGAGTGTCCCTGCAGAGGAACAGGGCATCCTTCAGGCACTTCCACAAGCTCAGGGTTCCCATTTCACGGCGAATCTGGGATGCTGGGGGAGAACGCCGGGGCATGGCCGGCCCGGGGCGCTCGGGCGGCGCTCGGGGCCGCTCCTGGCCCGGGCCGAGCGCTGACAGCCGCGTCCCGCCCGCAGGGAAGGCGCAGGAGGCCCGGCAGGAGCGGCCCCGGCGGGTTCGCTGCTGGGCAGCGGTGGCTGCGGCGGCGGCTGCGCGGCCACGCGGCTCTCGGACGGCGCCCGGGGAGCGGCGGGGCCGGCGGCGGGCGCGGAGGAGGGGAAGGAGGAGGAGGAGGGAGAGAAGGAGAAGGAGGAGAAGGATGGGGCTGTGCGGGGCAGGCGGCGAGCTCAGCCCGCTGCTGCCCTCGGCTCGCAGGTGGCCATCAAAAGGGTGCCAGGGAACCGCGTCCGGCACCGGGGCGAGCTGGTGATGAGCGGGGCCAGCGGCAGAAGCCGGGCCGTGCCGGGCGGGGCTGAGCCGGGGCCCGGCAGGGTGGGAGCTGCCAGGACGCCTGGAGGGAGAGCGGGCGTGGGGCCAGCGTAGGGCGCAGAGCATCCCGGGCTGGCCGAGGGGTTCCCGACCCCCGGCACGGCATCAGCCCCACTGACGGCATCGTGCTCCTCCCGCAGCCCCACGGCACCAGCGCAGCCCTGGAGATCGTGCTGCTGGACAAGGTCTCCTCTGGCTGTGCTGGTGTCATTCAGCTCCTGGAGTGGCTTCAGCTCCCCGACAGCTTTGTGCTGGTGCTGGAGCATCCTGAGCGGTGCCAGGACCTGTCGGGTTTCCTGGCGGAGCGGGGGTTCCTGCCGGAGGAGGAGGCGCGGGGGCTGCTCTGCCAGGTGCTGGAGGCTGCAGCATCCCCCTGATGAACTGTGTCTGTGTTCCACAGGAACCCTGTCCTACAGCCCACCAGAGTGGATCCACCAGCAAGGCTACCACGGCGAGGCAGCAACGATCTGATCCCTGGACCTTCTGCTGCACCACCTGGTCATGGGAAAGCACCCGTTCAGGAGGGGCCAGGAGATATCTGGGGTCAGATCTTGTTCCCACCATGGCTCTCTCAAGGTGGATCCTCATCTCTGGCCTCGGGAGCAATACCAGTGCTGGGAGACAGCAGCAGCTCATGGGCATTCTGGTCTGGCAGCTGCTGAGGAGGTGGCACATGTCCTGCTCTCCTGCTCTCCTCCAAACAGAAGATCCATGGGGAAGTTTAGGCCCACCTCTAAGCACACCTAGCATGGCCTGGGCACGGGAAAAGGGGGCAACTTCTCCAAATGACTGGTGATTTCTGGTTTCTCTCCCCAGAATGCCAGGATGTCATTAAGAGGTGTTTGTCCATGCAGCCCTTGGACAGGCCATCCTTAGAAGAGATTTTCCGTGATCCATGTTCCTCTGCCCTAGAAGATGGGAGAGATCCAAGTGCACAGTTGGATCCAGGGGCCTGGCAGGTAACAGCTCCACACATCTCTTGGCACTAAGTAGCAAAGCCAACCAGACAGGTTTTGTCCTGCCTGTAGCTCTGAGCAGGGGTCAGCAGGAGGGAACACAGCTCATGGGCTGGAGCTGAGCTGGAGACCTGGTGTGGCAAGCACTGGTGGCCAACATCCCCCTGGTTTTGCCTGCCATGGCTCATGGATGGCTGGGGCCCTGGGCAGAGCCCTGACAACCTGGTCTGGCCCAGGGAAGAAGGAGCCCCTGGAGAAGCTGTCCCAGGTGGGGCTGCTGCTGGGGACAGTGAGGACACAGGGGAATGCTCCCAGATTTGGGCATTGCACAGCCTGGCCGGGAACCAAAGGTTCCCCCTTTGCTGGGGCGGATGCAGCTGATCCTTCAGTCGGCTGCCAGGCTGCTTTTGGCAGGGCTGGGGGCATGGGCTGGGGTGGGTACGAAATGGGAGTGGGCTCCTGGCCCTGCCAACAGCCCCCAGCACCCACTGTGCCCCGGACTGGGGCTGGGCTGGGGCAGCCAGCCTGACACAAACAAACCCCCATGGTGGGAGCAGAGGTGGGACTGAAGACCCTGTGCAGGGGCTGCTTTGCTTTGCAGGCAAGGAAGGGCTTGGGCTGCTCCACTGCCCTTGTTTGCTTTGGGATCACCATGGGGGCAGTGCAGGGGAAGGGAGAAAGCCTGGGATTCCCCAACCATGGTGGGTTTTTCCCTAGCATGCAGGGGTTGGGCCTTCCTTAGGGCCCTGACAGAGATAAGATCTTTGACCTTTTTTCTTGTTCCCCTTTTTCTCTGTAACCTATTTTCCATAATTTGATGTTTGTCTTTCTAGAGGAAGCGTTTCAGGTGGAGTCCAGTCTGGATCAGGACGTGCTTGGGAGCAGCTGCAGAGTGGATGGGCTGTGCCCTTGGAGAAGGCTGAGGGCATCGTTTGGGAGCAGCTTTTCTTCCAGCGGGGGATGGCGTGAGGTGGGTCCTGTCTGCTGGGGATGGTGGGATCAGAGCTCTGGGGAGATGGCAGCGAGCACAGAAGCGTCCTGCTCTGGGCAGCTGCTGAGGGCTGGAGGTGCCGTGGCTGGCTGCAGGCTGGGCACATGTCCTGCCCTCCTGCTCTGCTCCCAAAGGCAGCAGAGATGGGCAGCTCTGGGCACAGCTCTGGCACGGCCAGCATGGCCTGGGCACCGCGGGTGGCTGGGACAAGGGGACAGGAGCCTTCAGCTGACAGGGCTTTCTGGTTTCTCTCCTTGCAGCCGGGCTCTGCGGGTGCTGAGGCTGCTCTGGGCTCTGCCAGGGCCCTGCTGGAGCTCAGCACGGGGCTGCAATCAGCCAAAGGAGAAATGGGGTGCCCTGCAGCACAGACTGGCTTGAGCATTTTAGCAATACAGCTCAAGAAAACATGCAGCCACCCAAAAAATAAACTTGTTCAATAACTTCTGAAATGAAATCAATCTGGGATGACCCCAAATGACTTTTTGCAGCTTGCTCAAGCAGTAGCTCAGCCCTTCTCTGAACTGTTCTCTCTTCTCCCTGCCTTTTACATCCCAACTGCTTCCTCTTTTCCCTCAGTGAGTTCCCAGCCCATTCTAGTCTCCATCACACTGTTGCCTTCCTTGGTGCCCCTCCCCATGAGGAAGGCTGAGCCCCAGGCTTAGGGACTCATCCTGTCACTGGCTGAGGAGCAGCAATGTCTCAAGAGGTCTGGTGGGATTTTAGTGTCATTCAGAGCTGCTCTCCAGCCCCCAGCTCTCCTCACTGCTGAGTTCCCGCTCCTTTTTCCTCGTCCTTGCAGCAGAATGAGCTCTGTGAATCCCCTGGAGCCTCCCCACTCTTCCCAGCCCACGCACCCACCTCAGCTAGGCTGAAGCTGCAGCTTCTCTGTCTCCTCTGGCACACCAGTGCAGTCCCCTGTGCGGGGAGCCCCAGCCCCAGAGCACAGCACTCAGCAGTGCAGTTGGGGCTGGAGCAGCTGCCCTGCAGCCCTGCCTTGGCTCTTTGTGGCAGGGAATGCTCCCTGTTTGCAGCTGTCCCTGCAGGATGGCCCCAGGGCAGAGCCCAGCCGGGCTCCCACTGCAGCCCCTGAAGCTTGGGGCAGACAGTGGTCCCAGAGCTGAGGTTCACGGGGAGCTCCCGGAGCTGTGCCTCGCACTCTGTTGCCGTGTCACCGCGCAGGCTGGCTTGTACGGGGTGAATGTACCAGCCCTGCTTTGACTGACAGGGGCCGGGCCCATCACATCTCTCCCAAGGCTGCAGGCATTGCCCAGGCCAGAATCTGAAGGGGCACAGAGATCAGAGCAGTGAAATAATCCAGACCGGGTTTTCAAAGGCCCTTTAGAAGGAAGGGCTTGAGAATAAATGTGCTCTGTTTGCCACACGAACATCGGGGTGAGTGGTCTCTTTGGCTCCAACCCACTTTCCTCCCCGAGCCAACGTTACCCTCTCCCTCACACATCCCCCTCGTGCCTTCCCACTGCCTTGTCCTGTCAGGGCTCCCGCAGCCCCTCATCCCTTTGTGGCCCCGTCCCCTCAGGGTCTCCCCAGCCCGGCCAGCCTGCCCGGCAGCAGCGCCACAGCCCCACAGGAGCTCCAGAGGAGCCCCACCAAGAGGCACCTGGGAGCCCTCAGCAATCCAGCCAGCAACACACGGGCAGGAGGACACGGATGGCGCTTCCTGCCTGGGACAGGGCTTGTGGCCATCTCCAGGCACCGCTCTCACAGTGATCCCCACAGCTCCAGCCCCTGCCCATCTGCTCTGTGGGCAGCACAGAGGCTTCAGCAGAACCACCAAAGGCCAAGGGGCTTCTGGCCATTTTCCCTGCAACCCTGCATGCCTGGGCAGCTTGCTGAGCCCAGGAACCCTTTTCTCCCTCTTCCCCTCAGCCCTGCAGAGCCTGGACAGCCAAAGAAAGATCCTGGGAGTCTGTCTATAGCAACACATCCTATATTAACATGCTAAAGAAAAACAAAAAGAAAGAAAAGAACAATCTTAACGAAACAAAACATTCCTGCTGGCTCAGGTGGCCCCAGCAGACAGAGCCTCTGGAATCAGCTCTGTGCAGAGCTCCAGCAGCGCAGCCAGCCGAGCCTCGACAGACGAGGCCGTCTCCTCCATGCCCTGCAGAGCCGATCACGCAGGCTGTCAAAGATGGAATATGGAGCTCTCTCTGCTTCCTGGACGATGTACGGTGTTTGAACTGCCAGGCTTGCGACGTCGACACTGATGTCATTTTCCAAGCCTTCAAGGGCTGAAAGAGAGAGGAACAGAGCCATGGTCAGTTCCCACATCTGAGGGGACCCGAGGGGACTCTGTGCCAGGGCCATCCCAGCCGGCTCTGGCCATGGCCAGCAGGGAGCAGGGACCAGCTGGATCAGCCCGAAGCTGCTGGCCACGAATCCCCCAGGTGCCCTGAAAGCTCTGTGTGCTCTGCCCACGCCGGCCCTGGTCCGCACAGGGAGCAGAGCCCTCCGCAGCCGGGGCAGGGCTCGCAGCTCCCCCGGCAGCCCCCGCTGGCAGCCCGCTGCCCTTGGTCACCCTCAGAGAGGAGCTGGAGCTCTTCCTTCCTCCCCCTCAGGTGCCGCCCGGCCGTCCCTGGGAACACAGAGCCTGTCAGGCCCAGGGCACAGCTCCCTGCCAGCGGCGCCGCCAGCCCTGTGCCCACACGCCCTCCTGGCCCGGCTCGTGGCTCACCCATGAACCTGACGGCCGCCTCTCGCAGGGGCTCCTGTGGGCTCTGCAGGTAGGGCAGGGCCCGGCGCAGGTGCTCGGCCACGCTGCTGCTGTCCTCTGCCAGCTGGAGAGAGCGGCAGGAGGGAAGGGTTGGCCCCGCAGCCCCCCGGGCCGGGGCTCCATGGGCACCCGGCTGGGGCCGCAGGAGCCTGGAGCAGAGCCCGCGCGGCCTCGGGCTGCAGCAGCGGGCAGGGGCACAGCTGCCAGCCCGCACACCGAGCACCGCGCTCAGGGGCTGCTCCAGGCTGGGGCTGCGGCTTCCCGGCCCTCCTTACCAGGCACTCGGGGAACTGCCACAGCTTCTGGTTCTTCACCAGCTCTTCAAGGTCCCTCCTCCTGAGGAACTCGGCCGCACAGAGCAGTGTTTCCTGAGAAGCCTGGAGAGCAGCAGAGACGCGGAGATGGCCCCACAGCCCAGGGCGCAGGACCCCGTCCCTGTGCCAAGGCCAGCAGGAGCTGCAGCCTGCGAGGCGCCAGGGCAGGGCCAGCCCAGCCCCTGCCAGGGGCCAGCGGCAGCTGCCGAGTCCTCACCTCTGCCACTCGCTGGTTCTCATCGTGGCAGTGGAAGAAGAGTGACACCAGGCTCTGGCGCACATGTGCTTTCAGGACCTTTTTTTCCTCTTCTGGAAAAACATCCAGCATCTCCTTGAAGATAAACATGGAGCACAACTGCACCTCGCTGTCCTCCTGTATGGATGGGAGGAAGAAAGGCCTCAGCGTCAGCTGCTTCAGGCCCACCTGGGCACAGCCTGTGAGTGCACAGGGCACAAAGTGTGCAGGCAGCACCCGCTGGCCGTGGCTGGAGGCTCAGAGCCTTACGTTGTCAAAGAGTGGCAGGAGCGCCTCAGCCAGCTGCAGGGCGAGGGTGCTGGTTACTGGGGCACCATTGCACAGGAACAAACCCCTGAGGAGAACCGTGGTCATCCTGAGCATGACGCTGTCATCCTCCTTCAGGAGCTCCACGAGCCTTTCATGCAGGCTCCACATCCTTATGGCCATCTACTTGTGGAACACAAGTGTGTGAAACACATCCTGCTGCCACAGGGCCCAGGGGCCAAAGGCCTGTGCCAATGCCCTGGGGCAGCTGCAGCAGGAGGCAGGAGAGCTGGCAGCAGCTGCCCCAGTGCCCCAAGGCCAGCCAAGCCCCAGGGACTGCCTTCCCCAGCCCCACGCTGGCAGCACGGCTTCAGCCCCTGCGCTCTTCTCACCGAGACACTGGTGGTGCCGAGCGCCACGAGGCCTCGGAGTGCCAAGCGACGCCTCCCCCTGCACTCGCCCTGCAGGTGCTTGGACAAGAACTGCAGGACGCTGTCACGGCACTCACTCAAGTTCAGGTGCTCCAGGATCTGAAAGGCACAGGCCGGTGACGGGGGAGCGGCCGGCGGGAGCCCAGAACCGCCCAGGGCCAGGCCCAGGCAGCAGCACAGGGCGCGGGCTCCGTCCCAGGCACTGCGGCCAAGAGAGGGCAGAGAGCCGGGAGGCAGCTCAGCGAGGCAGCGCCGGCCTTCAGGCTCACCTCCACAAGGAACGCCAGGGTGGCCAAATCCCGGCACGGCGTGTCCTTGCTGAGCAGCCCGAGCAGGTGGAACGCAATCCTGGAACACGCGGCTTCGGATGCGCGGTGCATTTCTCTGACAGGAGGAAACACGAGTCAAAGCCCTCAGCCAGCGGGGGCAAACCTCTCCCAGGACTGCCTCACAGAGGTCTGGCCTTTCTCCACCACCCTGCAAGGGGCAGCTGAGCCCTCTGGGAGGTTGCTGCTCTTGGGCACGCTCCTCTCCCAGCCTTTTGCAGCCTCCTTGGCCGTCCCTTGGTGACAAGGCCTTCTGGCCCACGGCCACGGGGACTGTGTGGGGCACCTCGGGCACAGGGCACACATGCCGGGGACAGCTGGGGAGCAGGGGGTCTCACCTGGCCAGCACGCCCACAGCACAGTGGTGAGTGTCAGCAGAGAGCAGTGTGTCCCATCCATGCTTCTCTTCCATGGCCACCACCACATCCTCATAGTGAAGTTGGCAGAGCAGGGCCTTGAGGGTCTGCTCTGCAAAGCTGTGCACAGAGCAAAGCTGAGGTTACACTGGGAGCACTGGCCCCTGCCCTGGGCACATGGCAGGGACAGGAGGACTGGCATGGAGCACCTGCTGGGGCTGGTGGCAAGACCGTGTTGCTGCTGGCATCCCTTCCAGAAGGTATCGACCTCCTCTGGCACATCCAGAGTGCTGAAGAGCACTTGGAAGAGCAGATGCACAAAGAGGCCGGGGAAATTCACGGTCACTACATGTGGCACACAGGGCAGCTGGAGGATCTTCCACATCACCACGGTTGCCTGCAAAGGACAGAGCAGCCTGAGACAGCGCTCAGTGCCGAGGTGTCCGTGTGGCAGGGCCCGAGCACGGGAGGGAGATGCCCGGAGAGACACAGGGGGAGCACCGGGCCTGGTGGCCCTGGAGCTGCCCCGAGGCCAGGTTTCAGACCAGCGCCTGAGGCAGGGAGACGCCGTGGGGAAGGGAGGATGGAGAGCTGCTGGAGAGATGGCCTTGGGGCCAGCAAAGGCAGAAACTCACAGCCAGGGCAAGGACAGCCGCGTGGTCCCCATCGGAGGTGCACGTGCTGTGCTCTGGCCAGCTCCCCAGCACATCCAGGAGCACGAGCATGGCCGGCTCTGCAGTCCTCAGCGAGCACATGATGCTCTTCCACATGGCCAGAGCAGCTCTGTGGGGTCAGAGCTCTGTCTCAGAGGAGTCTGGGACACAGCAGCGTGGCCTGGGCGGCAGCAGGGAGCTGAGCTGCTCTGCCAGCCCTGCCTCTGCCCACTGCCCCTCACTGGCAGCACGCAGGCAGCCCAGCCCTGTGGGCACTGGCCCCTGAGGGGCAGGGGGGAAGCATGGCAGCACGCTGGGGGGCTGGCAGGGGCCAGGGCTGGCAAAGGGAGCAGCCAGAGGGCCCTGGAATTCTCTGTGTCAGACACCTGGGACAGGCTGCACAGGGGGAAGGGCTGCTGAGCCCTGAGCCCTCTGGGCAGGTGGGCCCCGTACCTGTCACACAATGGGGCCACACGCAGGAGAGCCATCACCACGTCAGAGGGCTGTGCCTCTGTCAGATCCAGAAGGGGCCTGTACAGATTGTATTCAGGAAACTCATTGGCCACGAGCCACTGGTGGATGTACCTCACCATGGCAGGCACCTGGAGAAGGAAGGGGAGACTAGGAAAGCTGCCGGAGGAAGGAATGTGCCCAGCTGCCCCAGAGAAGTGCTTCTCTTGCCACCACACTGCCATGGCCTCAAAGGCTCCCAGGGAGCAGCAGGCGTGGCTTGGGAGGCCAAGAAATTGCTGGGAGAAGAATAGCCAGGCCACAGGCTGCTTACTTGCTTTGGGCTGGAAGGACCCTCCTCCACAAGCATATCCAGCAGGGCAGCGCTGGTCTTGGTTTTGAAGATGGGAGAGTACACTCTGAACACAGTGCCCATGGCGCTGCTCTCTTCCTCCCGAATCCTCTTCATGAATTTGCAAACCATCTGCAGCAGAAGGGCAAGAAGCCCGGGATGCTGCATGGAGTGCTCCGAGCACAGTGCTGGGCTGAGCAGTGCCAGCAGGCCCAGCCCAGGTGGGGATGGCTGCAGGTACCTGCGCTGTTCTGCGGAAGCGGCCACGGATGCGTTCCTGCTCTCGTGTGCGCTGCACGGCTGCACCTGGCAAAGAGCGAGCGCAGCCCGAGCTGAGGGGCTGCGGGAGAGGCCGGAGAACACAGCCCAGCCCTGCGCTGCCCAGGCAGGGACAGCCCCGCGACGGCCCAGGGCACGGAGCACGGCTGTGGGGTGTCTGCCCGGCCCCTATTCCATCCTGTCCATGGGCATGGCCCCAGGGGATGGCATGGCATGGCATGGCATGGCATGGCATGGCATGGCATGGCATGGCATGGCATGGCATGGCATGGCATGGTATGGCATGGGGCCAAGCTGGCTGCAAGCACCAGCCCTGTGGCCCAGCTCTGCCACTCACCCTTCTGCCGTGGCTGGAACTGCTCCAGCTCTTTAGGCTGCTGTGCTGGGGCAGCTCCAGGGCCTTCTTTCTCCTCCTTCCCCCAGGCCAGCTTGGGCACGCTCGCAGGTCTGAGCTCTACGACACTGCCTGGATTCATGGCTGCTTGCAGAAAGTGAAAAGGAAAAGGTCTGAGTCAGCAAGTGCTGCAGTCGTGCCTTGAGGGCACCTGCAAGAGTGAAGTCTTGGCAAGGCTACAGGACAGCAAGTCCTGCACTCTGGTCCTGGGGGCTCCAGCCACAAGGACAGGAGACTCCTGTCAAGGGCAGTGAAAAGCAAATGCCACAGTCTGCCCTCGAGGGCAGCTGCAGAAGATTTGCCTCGGGAAGGCCAGGGGTCACCAAGTGCTCTGGTCTGGCCACGAGCTCACCTGCAGGAATAATACCTTGGGAAAGCTCTGGGTCAGCAAGGAACAAGTAGCTGTGCGAGGGCTCCTCACAGCACCGCTCTCTCCCGTCCTCTCTCGTCGTGTGCACCGAGCACTGTGGAGTGTAACTGTAACTTGTAACTGCCAACACCTCTGCCACAGCGTGTCACCAAGGGCCCTTGGAATCCCTGTCACGTTCCATTCCACGGTGACCATGCTGCACCGTGTCACCAAGGGCCCTTGGAATCCCTGTCCCATTCCATTCCACGGTAACCATGCTGCACCGTGTCACCAAGGGCCCTTGGATCCCCTGTCCCGTTCCATTCCACGGTGACCATGCTGCACCGTGTCACCAAGGGCCCTTGGAATCCCTGTCCCGTTCCATTCCACGGTGACCATGCTGCACCGTGTCACCAAGGGCCCTTGCACGCACTGCCAGCTGCCCTGGGGCCACCCCCAGCCCCCCAGAGTGGCCCAGGGTGGAAGGAATGCCTTGCCCCAGGTGTGTCAGACAGCCCAACAGGATCTTTAGGAAGGGCTCAGCCCATCAGCAAACGCTGCCCTGCTCTGCGGGCTCAGAGCAGCAGGAGCCCCCGCAGCTGCCGACGCAGCCGCGGCGGGAAGGGCACGGGGCCTCCACAGAAGCTGGCACGGCCTCCTCGGGACACGTCCCACACGGTGGCCATCCTAAGCACGGCCGTGGGACACAGACCGGGAACGTGTGGGCCAGGGCAGGAATGCTGCTCTGAGCCCTGGGGCCCGGGCAGCGCTGACAGCAGCAGGTGAGGCACAGTCCCCGGCCAAGCAGAGTTTCCCCGAGCCCTGGCAGCACCGGTGCCCGTCTCCTGCCCCAGAAACCTGTGCCCCAAAAGGGCTTCTCTGCCCGAGGGAAGCCAAAGCTGGTGTGCACTGGGGGCTGTGCTCCGTCCTACAGGGGCTGTTGGTAGCAGCACCTGGAGCAACTGGGGGCAACACTTGGTGCGTGTCAGATGTTGTTGCTCCTTCCTGGGATGATTTTTTCATGGAAGGGATTAGCAGCAGCACAGAAACACCAACAACTACTGAACTTCACAGGACAAAGAGACTCCACTGAAACACTGCCATGTTTCCTTGTGCTTTTGCGTCTTTCTTGCACTCTGAAAGAAGAAGAATTGGCCCAAGCCCTGCTATTCAAATCTCCAGCTGCTGTGTGTCTTCCTGTGGCAGCTCACTGCAAACACAACTGGCTGCCTGCTCAGCTGGGCAATGGACGGCCACAAACATGGTGGGCCCTGGCGAACATCTCTTTGGTCTCATGGGGCAGCGAGGGCACAGGAGACAAAGACTGCTCCTCCCGAGTTCATGGGGCAACAGAGAGATTTTATTTCCCAAGCTCCCCCTTACACAGGGCATTTGAAAGACCAGGCCTGGAAGCTCTCATTGGTTTGAGCTCCACGCCCCTTCAGGTTCTGGCCTGTGAGGTGCCTGCAGTTTTGGGGGATATTTGATTGGTCAAGACCCCTGTCAATCATGGGAACACCTCACCCTTCTTTTCTTTATAAAATTCTGTTTATTGTTCTCTGTCACCCGTCTGCAGGGGCCCTTTGCAAACATGGGGACAGAGGACAGCGTGCATCTAATTTAAACTGCAGCTGCAGCATTCCCCTCCAGGAACTGTTAGGGGAGAACTCAGGCCACAGGCATAATGTTTCTTGGTTACAAATTGAACTTATCTCTAAAAGCAGAAAGCTATTTAACCCTGAGCCCATTTAACCCTTAGAGAAAAACCCAATTTTATAAAACAACCTTTCAGCACTTGATCCCTTGGAAAAAAACCGAACTCCCACAAAAGAGTCTGTAAACAGAAAAACTGTTTGTAAACATGAGAAATAATTTGTAAACAAATCAAGTCCTTCTATGAACTGTCCATGAGGCAGGTGATCATTTTTAATGCTGTCTGTGGTTTCCAGTGTCCATATTTTAGGCAGCTGCATTGTACTGTTGTAGGATTTATTGTAAAACATGAGAACAGACTCAGAGGGGAGGAGGGTGTGCCCTCAATCCAACCCCTTTCCCCTTTTTTCTTTGTCTAAGAAATAATAATAGGAACAGCACATGTATTTTGAATACTATTAACTTATGCAAACTTTCATCCAGGTTTACTGATAATATTTTTCTTTACCAGCCAGGTTCAGGGCAAAGAACTTGATTGGGAGATGTTTTGATAAGGGCAAGGAACTCGGTTGGGAGATATTTTCTGTATTTATATTTTATCTAGTGCAAACCATATACTTTTTTCCCTTTGTTAGAAGTTAGAAATTTTTTATTGACTTTAATAGCTGACTTTTAACTTTTAAAATGATGACAAGTGGCAGAATTCAGTGAAAAAACTTTACAACTGCACTTTGCTTATGAAAAATCCAATCTCTGTGTGTACCTCAGTGGATATTCCTTGAATCATACCAGTTTATCTTGAAGCAATGCAACAATAATTATTAGAATATTAAGAAAAGGCATGTTAATACACATACTAGGACTTCTTTAAGACAATGATTTACTAAAATATGAATATCAATCTAATATCGATATCCAACTGAGACAGACAAAAACTCTCTAAGAGTTTAAAATTAGAAAGTGTATGTTTATTGAGACAGCTGGGCAGTACGTGGGATAATTCCCTAATGCACACTGCAAAAATCACAGGTATTACAAAGCTTTTTGATTTACAGAGGTCTTGAATACACAAAATATGAATGCATATTCATATCCCTGTCACTTCCTCTGCTCCGCTTCATATGCTAATTGGCAAAAAGGCTATTAAGCATGTGTGGTACTGTTCCCGGGGCCATTTTGGGGAGGAGTCTCCAAAATGAGGAAGTAAAATAAGTCTTCCTCGTTCTGACATTTCTGACTTTCCCATGCATACGTGACAAATGAATCTTTGCCGTTTTCCTGTGCTTAATGGATCCCTAAAGTATGGGAAGTCTGCAACTGTTTTTGTGCCCCTGAAATCTGTTTATCAGCAGGATTGGGGCTGGGATGTGCCCTGGTGCCTGGGACATCACCAGGAGTGGAGCTGGCTCTGATGCTCTCCAGTGCCTGGGACATGACAAGGGGCGGTGCTGGCTGGGGTTTGTTTGGTGCCTGTGCAATCCCAAGGGCAGTGTCACAGCGGGGCAGCTCTCAGTGTCCCCAGCAGGTCACAGTGTCCAGGGCAGCCCGTGCCAGCGGTCACTGCACACATGGGGCAGGCTGGGCTGGACAGGGGACGGGGCAGAAACGCTGCCCCGGGACTGGGGTCTCCCCCTGCCTCTGGGGCCCAGCCCCTGCTAGGAGCGCCTTGGGCAGGGCACGGGGCTGCTGCTGGGCCAGGGGACAGGCTGTGCCCCCTGCCAGCTGCCCAGGCCCCTCTGATGCCTGTCCCTCGTCCCTGTGGCTTCTGTCCCCACCACTCCCCACCACCTTCACTCCCTCTGTCAAAGCCCCACTCAACCCCTTCACAGTGACCTCTGGAAAGAAAGAATGAATGAAGGAAAGGAAGTGTTGGCTGTTCACCCTGGCTGGATGTCAGGCACCCACCAAAGCTGCTCTCTCACTCCCCTCCAGAGATGGACAGCAGAGAGAAAACAGAATGAAGGCTTTATGGGTTGAGCTATGGACTGGGACAGATCACTCAGCAAATACCATTATGGGCAAAACATTTCCAAAATTGGAGATATTAATGGAATTTATTGCTATCTGGATCAGGGCAGGATAGTGAGGAGTAAAACCAAGCTTTAAAAACACCTTCTGCCCTTCCCTCCCTCCTTCCCAGCTCTACCTCCCCCCGCAGTGGGTGCAGGGAGACAGGGAATGGGGGCTCTGGTCAGTTCATCCCCGGTTGTTTCTCCTGCTGCTTGGGGAGAGGAGTCATTCCCCTGCTGTGCCAGGGGTCCCTCCTGGAGACACTTCTCCATGAACTTCTCCACGGTGAGTTCATCCCACGGACAGCAGTTCTCCACAAGCTGCTGCAGCGTGGCTCGCTCCTCCATGGGCTCACAAGTCCTGGCAGGGCCCTGCTCCAGCGTGGGCTCCTCTCCAGGGGTTTGCAGGTCCCTGCCAGGTCCCTGCTCCAGCACAGGTTTCTCATGGGGTCGCAGCCTCCGCTCAGGCATCCTCCTGCTCCAGCACGGGCTCCTCCAGGCGCTGCAGGTGCATCTCTGCCCTCTGTGCCCTCCACGGGCTGCAGGGCCCAGCTGCCTCCCCAGGGACTGACCAGGGAATCTCAGGGCAATCAGCTCCAGCAGCTGGAGCAGCTCCTGCCCCTCCTGCCCTGCCCTGCCCTGGGGGTGTGCAGAGCTGCTCCCCTCACAGGTCCTCACCCTGCTCCTCCCTGCTCACAGTCACAACTCCAGCATCATCCATTTCCTTAAATCTCTTATTCCAAAGGTGTTACCACCATTTCTAACTGGGCCAGCCTTGGCCAGCAGCCAGTCTGTCCTGGAGCCAGCTGGAATTGACTCTGTGGGACATGGAGGAGCAGCTGCTCTCACAGAAGCTGCTCCTAGAGCTCCTCCCTTACCAAAACCTGGCCATGCAAACCTGGTATAAGTATGGTAGAGCTTTTATTACCACTATTAATTCTTATTATTTCTATTACCTCTATTTTTGCTATTAATGGTACAGTTATTATTATTACTAGTATTTTTAGTCTTTTGGACTCTATATATATTAATAGTGGCTAGATTAGAACTGGAAACAAAGGTACTTCATTGCAAGTAGCGGCTAGAGTTTTGTCAGCCTCTTGCCCTGCCCTGTTCTGTGTCATTGCTGTGTCTGTGTCTGAAGCTGCTGCTGCCAGGCCTCCCTATTTCTCTGGTTTGGGAAATTCCATGGCATTGCTCACATGTCAGAAAGAGAAAGCTCATTCCATTCAAACGCATGCCCTTAGCTCTTTGAGTCCCATTGTTGGAAGCTTGTTTTCTAACATTGTTGACTTTCTCAGCTTCTGTTAATATCTGTGATTTTATAACAAAATGTTCTTGGATGTGATTGTGCAAGATTCTCTAATCAGCTTTCAGTTTGCTCTTGGGTTTCTTACCGGTGTGTCCGAGCTGACGGCAGCATTTTGGGTGGAAGGCTTCAGTGGGAGCTGGGATTGCCTCGGCAGCAGCTGGTTTTGCAATGTGAGCAGCGCTGACAGAGATTCCGTGCGCTGAATATTCCGCCTGGTTGGAGCCGCAGTGCCCGGCTGGAGGGAGCCGCGCCGGGCGCTGCGGGTTGTGCCGGGCCGGGCAGCGGCCGCAGCCCCGGCAGGGCCCGGCCGTGGACACGGAGCCTTTGCTGGGCAGGGCTCGGCCCTGCGGCGCCGGGCGGGCGGTGCCGCTCCCGCCGGGAGCCTGCGGGAGCCGGGACAGCGAGAGAGCCCGGGCCGAGCATCAGCCCCGGGGCACGGCCCGGGAGGGGGCACAGCCCGGGGGTCCCGCAGAGCCTCCCTGCTCCAGAGCCGCGCCTGCCGCAGCGGGGCAGCTGCGGCACCTGCGGGGCACGGAGGAGCCGCAGGCGGCGTTCCGAGCGCTCCTTCGGGGCAGGATTTTGTCCCGCTGCGGGGAATTCCCGCGGGCCGGGCGGGCCGGGGCCGCTGCCGAGCGCCGCCGCCTTTCCCGGGAGCCGCCGGGCAGAGCTCTCTGCTCGGGGCTGGGAAAAACACCTTCACTGCCCTGGGAACATTTAAAAAGTTTAATACAGGACAAGAGGAGGCAAGGGCCATAGAGCAAAGGTTCTTACGGCCGGGTGCATCTCGGCACTGAGCCAAGAGCACACGGTTATCTCCGGAGATACCCCTTGAATACCTTTTCCCTTACACCAGCCTGTTGCATATTCATAGTCCCTTATGCATAGTAAACTTTTTCCCAAGCTACTTTACATATTCCAAGAACTGTTTAGCATGGCTCCTCCTCGGTTGCACCTTTTTAGGGCATGTGTATTCCTTGGTTGTGGTTTCGGTCCTTTTTTATCATCATCTTCAGTTTGGCCCCGGCCCACACTGCCTTCAGACGGTGAGTGCTGATGGTCGGCAGATCTGTACAGGTGTCCTCATCCTGTGCTCACTGGATGTTATCCCATCCAAGCAGGAATTTTAACACAAGCATGCTTCTATCAGCTATGGCACTACTATGTCTGAGCTTAATCAATGAACAACAGAAATAAAAACTATATAACAAAGTTATTGTAACACCACACATATAAAATCCAGTGGAATATTTGCAAAAAGCCAATATTATAATATGTATCTATAACAGGGCCAAGGGCCGGGTGCCCGCTCGGTGGCCCCGGGACAGCAGAATTTTGGGGTCCCGGTGCTGGCTGCCGGCAGAGCCCCGGCGCTGGGCCGGGGATGCGTGGGACCCTCCCGCGGTGGGGTTGGGCTGCCCGGGGCAGGCGCTGCATCGTCAGCCCGGAGCCACCGGGGATCGCCCGGTACCGGCGGGGCGGGGCTGGGGAGCGGAGAAGGGCGGCACCGGAGCTGGGGGACCCTCTGCAGCCTGCGGGGTCGGACATACCGATAAGGGGGTCCCCGGGAGCCTGGAACGTTGTGAAAAACGCCAATCACTTGGTTTTTAAAATTTTAAACGTTTAATAATAATAAAATGGTTATAAAAATAGTAACACAATTAGACTAATCAAATTTAGAGTTAGGACAATTACAAGACAATAAAAAGCAAAAAAATTATAGACGTCCAGATGCTCTTGGACACTTAAGCCAGGACAAGCATGCCTTGTGAACAAAGGAATAACCTTAAAAGCAATAGCCTATTGCATATTCATGTATCTCATACATGATGCAGAAATTCCTTGCAAATTTTCTTGATTTTGTCAACTTCTTTCCCTTAATCCTGGTGCTTCCATAAAGATGGAGACAAGATGGAAGAATGTTTGTCTTTTCTGATAAGGAGGTTGTAACTCTTTATGTGCCCCAAGTCACCGCCATCCCTGTGTGAAGAGTTTATTGATTATCTCATCTCTTGCTTGAGCAAGTAAAAAAATCCTACATCGCAGAGTTTCTATTTTAATATTATGTTGTTACCTAAAACTCTATTTAACACACTACTTAAGAGAATGAATACAGCATAACTTTCTAACATTACACATATAATATTCATTGTAACATTTGTGAAAAGCCAATCATAAAATAAGCATTCTACACAGTAAGTGTTGAAATGGTAAAACCAGTCAAAACCCCTTAGGAATTGGAAGGAAAACCAGAGGCAGTGGCAGCTAACACCTCAGAAACCCGTGGCTTTTGCTCCTCTCTTCGACCTGAGAGCTTCCTGGGCAGGGGCGACTCTTCCAATTGCACCAGCGTGGCCATGGCTGGGAAGGGCAGCGAGCAGATGGGTTGAGCTTCTCCTGCCAGCCCCTGAAGTGCCAGCTGTCATTTGTGTGCGCTGAGGATTCCCTTCAGGCTCGGAGCTGGCGCAGCTGCTCCTGGGCGCTGCTCGCCCGCGGGCGCAGCGGTGCTGCAGCCGCTGTCCCGCACACAGGGAGGGCTCTGGAGCCTCCCAGGGCACCAAGGAGCGGAGCAGGGAACGTGCCGGGATCTGCTGCAGGACCGTGGGGCTGTGGGGGATCCTTCGGTCTCTTGGATGGGGCAGGGAGGGGGCAAATGGAATCAAGGTGAGACAGGGATCAGGCAGCCCCACGCCAGGCAGCGTTTTCTCCTCTGAGAGCTCCTCTGAGCTGAGCGAGCTGGTGAATCCTGCGGAGCAAATGAGACCCGGGAGCGAGGGAAGGGCTGGCTGGGAAGGAGTCAGATAAACCCAGTGGGTATTTCCCTTTCCAAGGGGCTCCTGGGGAGACAAAGGAGACAAGAAGGATTCCCCATCTCATGACATTCCCTTTTTTCCTTCAGTAGCCCTATTGCAGTCACTGCATACAAGAGTTTAGTTGATCCCTTTGATGCCAGGGAGCACCCAGAACTTGAACCTCGCTGGATCCAGCCCTGTCTGCCTATCACTGAGCAGAGGGAAAAGATAAAGAACCTGGGTGGGGGTGGAGCCAAAATGGCATTTTGCCACTTCTGATCTTCTCCTAGCTTTTGCAGCAGGGCAACAACCCCATCGCTGCAAACCACTCCCTTTTGCAAGGCACAGTTGGACCTCGCTGGTAGCTCAGGGCTCCTGAAGGGGCTGCTGCAGTTGGCAACTGGAGCTGTTGTTGAACTTTTCACATTGCTTACCCCCCCTGCCAAATGCCATCAAGTGGCTGAGGAAGGACACAAAAATATTACCCTGGAGAAAGTGGGGCCAAAAGCTTGGAAAAGGATAAAAGAAATGTTCTGATGATGACAATGTCAAAAAACCACAATTTATTTTTGACAGCAAATGAGTACCCACAGCCCTCCAGCCCTCCCAGACTGGCAGGCCGAGTGGGGCCGTTTCCATGGCATGAGGAGCTGGCAGTCTGCAGAGAGAAACCAGAGAGCCACGGTCAGTCACAGAAGGCTCCTGTGCCCCTGTCCCACCACGGCCTGTGCCTGGGCCAGGCTCCTGTGAGCTCAGAGCCCAAAACTCCTGACCCATTCTCCGTTTTTAGAGAAGGGCAGAGTGGTAAGCCACATTCCATCTCCACTGCTGAAGCACAGCCCAGCAGCCTCCTCAGCAGCTGCAAGGGCGGGATGCCCGTGTGCCTGGTTTCCTGGCTCCCCGGCAGACCAGGGGTTAAACGTTGGGTGTCTCCTGGATTGTCCCCGGAAAGAGCCCATCTCTGCATCGAGCTACCTTTTTTCATTTGTAAATTAGGTCTTTCTTTCTCTGCCATCTGTGGTTTCTCCAGCCCGGGATGCAACCACTGGTCATTTAAAACTTTAAGAATCTTTTTGTACAAGCACAACTGACTTGATCTATATTTTACATAAGCACGAATTATTCCATAACATATATTACAATGAGGCCGCAGAGATCCCCCTGCAGGTCCATGGGGGTGCAGAGATCCCCCTGCAGGTCCATGGGGGTGCAGAGATCCCCTGCAGGTCCATGGGGATGCAGAGATCCCCTGCAGGTCCATGGGGATGCAGAGATCCCCTGCAGCCCCTGGAGGAGCCGGGCTGGAGCTTGGCGATGCCCGAGAGGAGGCTGTGAGCCCGCGGGCAGAGGGGCCCCGCTGGAGCAGCCTGTCCTGGCAGGACTGAGCCCGTGGCACAGTGACCCACGCTGCAGCACTCGGAGGGGGCTGTGCCCAGGGGATGGACTCCGCTCCGAGAAGTTCCTGGAGAAGTCTCGGCCGGGAGAGAGCGCAGGGTGCAGCAGGGAACGACTCCTGTCCCTGAGCAGAGGGAGAAGCCCCGGGGGATGAGCTGAGCATGGCCCCATTCCCTGTCTCCTGCCCTGCCGGGGGAGGAGGTGCAGCTGGGAGCAGGGAGGCGTGGGGAAAGCTGCATTTAAGGCTCTGCACTGACTTCTCCTTCTCCTGCTCCGAGTCTTTGGAGTTTTCCGCCAGAAATCTCTCCCCTGCCCCACTCACCCACAGGGCTTCGGGCAGGTTTCCCTTTTCGGGGGAAATCAAAGCGAAGCACTGATGCACTAACGAGGGGCAGGAGAAGCGAGGCTCCTGGGCTTCCCGCAGAGGCGGAGGCACGGGAGGCGCAGGGCCGGGAAAGCCGTGGCGGGAGGCGCGGAGAAGTTTGTTTGTGTGGGCAGCTCAATCCCGGCTCGGGCCCGGGCCCGTGCCGGGGCTGTTCCTCATCTCCGGCTTTCCCCTCACGCAGCCCGGGGGCGCCGAGAGCGCGGGGCGAGGCGGGGCCGTGCGCAGAGCCCGCCCCGAGCTCGCTGCCATTGGCCGCCGGTGCCGTCAGTCGCGGTTGCGGCGCGCTGATTGGTGGGAGCGGGGCGCGGCGCGGCCCCGGCGGCGGGCTGAGGGCGGCCGTGGCCGCGCAGCGCCGCCATTGGCCGAGCGGCTGTGCGGGCCCGGCAGCGGCGGCAGCGGCCGGAGCGCGGTGAGGCGGCGGCGGCGGAGCTCGGAGGCGGCCCCGGCGCAGGTGGGAGCCGCGCTGGGCTCTGCGGGGGCTCGGGGCCGGCTGCGGGCGGAGGGGGCGGCAGGGGGCTCCGGCGGCTCGCCGGTGCCGTGTCCGGCCCGTGCCGGCCCCGGGCTGAGGGCGCTGCGGGGGCGGCTGCCCGCGGTCTCCTTCCCGCCGGGGCCGGGCAGGAGCCGCTGCCGGAGCAGCGCTGGCTCGGCCCGGCTGCTGTGGGTAGGACAGAGGGGCTGCCCCGCGGCCGGGAGCGGGCGGGGAAATTCCCGTCGCCGGAGGTTCGTGTGCCCGGCGGAGAGCGAGGAGTCCTGTCAAAGTGACTTTATTGCCGAGCAGGGGCAGAGGCCGTGGGGCATTTGCCGTGCGCTCTCTGCCGTGGCTGTAGCCCGCAGCCTCCTTTTTATCCTCATTTTCCCGGCCGCATCTCCCTCTGCCTCTGCCCACCGGCTGAGTTCCTTGGAAGGTTCCGACTTCCCGATGCGCCTGCTGCCTGTCCTCGTTAATGTGCACCCTCCTTTTGTAGAACAGCCGATATTCATGGCTCTGTTAAGTCTTTGTTCTTCTCCTCGAAGTTCGGGAATGTAGCGCGACTTTGAGCACCTGTCTGGGTCAATTTCTAACATTTATTGGAACTGATGGTTTCTCCCCTTCTCTACAAGTGCCCGGCCCTATCTCCAGGCAGATTCACTCCTTGACTCTGTTTTGTCCTTCCCGGGTCCTCTTTGGTTTTGGGATTATTCTCGGTGCCCTCATTCCCTGTCCTTTTGTAGCCGTTTGTGGATCAGGAGGCCTGGCTGCCACCTGCATGCCCTGGCTCAGCTGCTGGATGAGCTGCACTGCCAAGGTGTGGAGCATGGTAAAAAGATGAGAGTTGCTGCAGCACAGAAGAAGAGAAGCCGCATTCCTTTAACTCCTGGTCTGCTGGGGAGCCAGGAAAGCGTGTCCCATTTCCATCCTTTCCGTGATTGACCAATACATAAACTGCTCTCCTATTTCCTTTGTTATTCTTTTCACCACTTTTCACTTGTCATCTCTTACCAGCAGCAGTTTGAGTAATTTAGTTTTCCACAAACTCCTGTTTTTTCTGCTCACAGATAATCTGATCCCATCCCCTGGTGAAATGATGTGTTCCTCATTTCAGTGGATTGGTCGGCAGGAAGGTCAGGAGCTGGAGCTGTCTGGTTCGTTCTTCTTTTGAGGACAGCTTGTAATGTAATGATGCCATTGAAATGATAAATGGGTTCTCTGTCTCCTGATAGGAATTGGTTCGGGTTCTCAGGGGCTGGTCCATGGTGTTGTAGGATTTGTTCTGGTGGCCATTCATCTTTTCCCCATTTTTGGGTGCTCCCTTCAGCTGGGACTCCATCAATTGACCGCTTTTTTCTAATTACATCATCAAATACTTGAATTCCAACTGATTTTCCTGAACTTGTTCTAGCAAAAACCCCAGTGCTCTGATACACCCTGTACAGCACAGACAATGACAGCAGATGTTGGAATAAGCAGATGATCCCCCTCTTATTTTAGTGAAGTTTTCACAGCATTCTCCATTTGCTGTTTCCCTTTGCAGTTTCAGCCATTTCTGTTGCAGAGTCAGAGATTCTCAGCATGGGCTCTGCCTTCAGCTGTGCAGATTCCATCTGAGCAAGCAGGCAGAGCTTGGGGTGAGGGGCAGAGGGAATCAGCCAATTCCTGCCTCAGGCAAGAAGAGCCAGGTACATTGTCCTCACTTTGCCCCTGCAGTGCTAATTTGCATTTCTAAAGCTCCTGTCCAGGCTACCTGTTTAAACATTAAGGGGTCACCTTTAAATCTCTTCTAGTGATGCAGCCTAAAGGTGAACTTTGAAAAACCCAGATCAAAATTTTTGTATATTTTACAGCTACACAAAAACATAGAGAAAAAGGCTCAAGGTAATTCAGTTTTTTCTACTTTCTCTCGGAAGAAAAACTCATTCTCACATCCTTTACCCAAACCTAAGCACTATATAGAAGTATGAGTAATAAAAAAATACTCTAATGCTCTAAACTTTGCACTGAAACTTCAGGAAAAAGAAAAACTTCACTAATCTTTTTAGTGTTAGAGTCGAGGCATTCCTTGATTCTGGCCAGGATGTGCAACAAAAATCATTCCATTCCCACATAGCCCAGGTGTGCAGAGAAAATAGTTCCATTACATGCGGGTTTTACTAGGTTTTCCCCAAATTTGTGCAGGCTGAAGCAATCTAAATCAACTGGTTTAATATTCTGTAGTTTCAAGTTGTGCAGTTTATATTATTTGGTTTCCTATTGGACCCGGATTTATTGGTTTGTGCTGTTAATGAGGTGGGAAGTGCTGGATTTCCTTCTCAGGCTTTTGCAGACCAGGTGTCTGCAGCCCTGCCGGGGGCAGTGTCTGGGGTAGGTGTTGGTTGCTGTTTGCTGCTGGGGTTGATGTTTTGCTGCTGGTCGTTGTCTTTGTGGGTCTCTTTTGGGCCATTCCCAGTGTGTTGAGATGTTAAATTCATCTCCACTGAGTGGTGTAACATCCCTTAACAAAACCTGTAACATTTCTTTCCCCAAGGCCAAGGCAAAGCAAGCCTGAGTAGAGAAATCAAAGGTTAACAATGTTCAAGTCTATGAGCTGGTCTATTTTCCATGGATGCACTGGCAGGCAGGGCAGTGTGTGAGTGTGAGTGAGAGCCAGAGTGGAATTGTCCCGGTGTCTCCCCAGCAGCTGTGGCAGTGCAGGCCCAGAGATCACTGAAGCTGCAGCAGTGGCAGCAAGGGTTGGCCCCGGTGGCTGGAGCTGCCCAGGGAGGGTGGCCAGGCCGAGGATTTCAGCAGAGGAGGTGTGGGCAGGCCCAGGGCCTTGCCCCGCTGTGGAGCCCTGGCTGCTGCTGCGCTGCCTTCAGTGCAGGCTCAGGGGGGCCTCCCATCCTCCTGCTGCAGGCGGGAAGTGCAAATCTCCGGGGCTGCAGAGACCTGGAGCCCAGGCTGAGGGGTCCCCCCGTGTTCAGCTGTGCTGGCGGCTGTTTCTGGCCTCGGGGCCCCTTGGCATGGGCCACGCCACTTGGCCACCAGTGGTGCTGCTTTGCACTCCTTAGGCAGAGCCCATGTCCTGCTTGGATGTTGGCAGCAGCAAAGTGCCAAGGCAGGCTCTGTGCCAGCCCAGCTTCCTGGGGGAGATTGCACCAGAGACAGGATTCTGGCCACAGACTGCTTTAAATGTGCATCCCTTATCTCCACCCTGCACTAGGTGGAAAATAACCAGGGTAAGGAATTCCAGAGATCAATTGCAAGGGGAAATAATTGAATATCTGCCCTGGCTCTGGCTCTTCTTCTTGCCCAATCCAATGGCAAAAGCCGTACCCATGGCATCTTGGTTTCTATCCCCAGCTTCCAGAGGTGTTTCTTTCTTTCCCCATTCATTCTTTGTACCCAGCCTGAGCTCTGGGGGTGCCAGGGGTTATGGAGGTCCCCTTGTATTCCTAAAGCTGCCATAAGCCCCTGGACGATCTTTCCTGGAAAATGAGTGCTGTTCTCTGAGTCTGTTTCTTCCACAATGCCTTTATTGAAATTATTTCTTTTGGAAATACCTTAATAAGTGATCCAGTGGTTGCTGAGCAGTCAGAATTGCTTTTGCCCCCCTGTTAGGTGAGGTGGTGTCACCAGAAGATATTGAAGCCTTCCTGCTCAGGGCATTTCAGTGCCAGGCTCTTACAAGCACACACAGCTGTGCCGGTTGAGCTGACCATGGGGGTAACCTGCGCTTTGTCTGATTCCCTTTCCTCAATAACAGCGTGTCGTGGAACTCTTTTCCCTTCTGCTGCCCCTGAAGAGCCATCCACAAACACATTTTCTCCATTTTCAGACGAAGACTGAGCGTTCTCCAGGGCTCCAGTGTGGTGGGTCCCCGGTGGGATGGGAGCTCAGAGAGCCCTGACAATCCATGTCCATGCAGGGGTGGACTTGCTCCTGCTGAGGGTGCTGCTGTCTGTGCTTGCAGTGTCCTTGTGGGCTGCAGCTGGAGCCCTGACTCCTTCCCAGGGGCTGTTTGGGTGGGCTGTGCCCTGGCCAGGAGGGCAATGCCTCTGCCAGGTGCTTGTGGCCGACCCCATCATGCCCTGGGTGCTGGGGCCCCCTTGGGCCCTGGGGTTGATCCCTCAGGGGCTGTGGGAACTCTGCCGTGGCCTTTGCCTTCAGCTTGGCCTTTTGCTCATCCCTTCTTGCCTTCAGCTGCTGTGCCCTTGTGCCCAAGTGCTGCAGGGCTTCTTGTGCCACTCCTGCAGCCCCGGTCACTGCCTGTGGGTGCTCATCCTCTGAGAGCTGCTGAGCTTTCTGCAAAACCTTTCCTTTCTGCAGGGACCCAAAGCAAATCCTGAACAGCAAATCCTGATCCTTCCATGTGCACTCTGCATTTCCCAGCTGTTCCTTTGTGTTCCCCGTTGTGCTCAGGGTCCCTGCCCAGCCCGTGTGGCAGAGCCGGTGCCTGTCCTGCCGCAGTGTCCAAAGGCGGCCCCCCCGGCGGGCAGGGCCGGCAGCTCCCCGGGGCCGGGCAGCGGCCGGGGCGTCCCGCAGCCTCCTGGGGGCCGGGGGCCACTGCCGGCCCTGCCCGGGGCTGGTGGGGTCAGGCAGCGCCCGGCGCTGAGCCCCGGCTGCCCCACAGCCCCGGCCCGGCCCCGCAGCTCCCCACAGGCCCCAGCCCGTGCTCCCGGTGCCGCACCTCTGCGCCCGGTGCTGCCGCTGCCAGCGCAGAGAAACCCCTGGCATCCTGACCTCCTGCTTTTCCTCTCCTGGAAACCGGGAATGGAAGGATCTGGATCAACTGGCAAATGTGAGGATAAGACCCTGCTGAAAATCATCCCAATCGTGACTAATTTTCTCTTTCTCCTCTTTTCCATCATACTTTTTCTTGCCACATAGATTCCTCCTGCTGCTTCTTGCCTGAACCATATTGCTGCACACTCCCCTTCACCTGATCCCTTCCCAGCACACCAACACCATCCATCCCCTGTTGTACAAATGCCTTCTCCACTTCACTTATTGCTCCCCTGGGTGTCCATACCTTAATTAGCTCTGGGGGAATGTGCAAACTATTTCAGCATTCTCCCAAGGGACCCTTCAGAGACATTTTGTAATCATCATCCCTTTGGCCAGGCCCCTTCCCTGGCTTTCCCTTTTCTCCCCTCCATGGGAACCCTGCCATGTTCACTCCCCGAGGATCCCAGGGCACTCACTGATGAGATTTTCAGTGCTCTCTCCCTGCTGACCCTTCACAGACCCCCCTGATGTGTCACTCGTCTGTCTCCTGGGCACTCCCGGGTCCCCAATCAATGCCCGGTGCCTCCGCCAGCCATGGGAGCCGATCACCCAAAGTGGGTGAGGCACCTTCAGCTGAACTCCCTGCCTCCCGCCCCGGATGGTGGAAGGAATTGGGGATGAGCCCCAGGGTGTGTGGAAAAATTGACATCAGCAGAGGATTCTGTCCACAAAGCAGACAGAGTTGTCTCTAAAAGTAATTTCATTCCTAAAACTGGGAGAGGCCATGGGACATTCCCCATGGGATCTTCCTACTTATTGGAGGACACAGCTTCGTTTTCATCCTAATTCTCCTGGCCACATCTCCCTCTGCTTTCCCCATTGGCTGAAGTGCTTGAGAGGTACAGACTTCCCAATCCACCTACTACATACCCACCGTAATATGCTCCCCACTTTTGTATAGCAAACGATATTCATGGCTCTGTTAAGGCTTTGTTGTTCGTCTGGAAGTTAATGAATTGAGCAGGACCTTGTCTGAGCAGCAGTCTGTGTCATCAACTGATGACATTTTCTGACACCGTTGGCTTCTCCTGTCACTCCCTTAAGTACAGGTATCTTGCCCTCTGAGCATTCCCTACCTGGACCAACCCCCCTCGACCCCATGGCCCCGCGAGGGGAATTTGGGGAGGTGGGAGTGGGGCAGCACCAAGGCCGGGCCCCCCCGCGCTGTCCTGGTGGGAGCGGCTGCAGTGGGGACCGAGTGCGGGCGGGAGCGGCCGAGAGCCCAGCGCTGCCCCAGCCCGGCCTGCCCCAGCTCCATCCCTGCCCCTGCGCTGGGATGCTGTGGGGCTGGGGGGAAGAGGGAGCCGGCAGTGGGTGCTGGGCCTGGGGGCAGGAGGAGAAGGGAAGGAGAAGCAGGCTTGAGGAACGAAATGGTAATACTATGGACGTGGCAGGAGAGGGTGGGATTGTGCAGGAGAAGGAGGAATAGCAGGAGGAAGAGGAGTGTGAGGAAGAGCAGAGACACAGGAGGAGGAGGAGGAGCAGAAAGAGGAAGCAGCAGAAGGTTCCACCCCTCCCTGTGTCTGCAGCCTCCCCCCAGCCCCAGGAGTGGTGGTCCCCCCACATGCAGCAGGTGACTGTGGAGGGGGATCCATGATTTTCAGGGGGTGAATCTTGGTGTTTCTGAGCTTTCTTGGGCTAAATGTTGGTGCTTTGGTTTTATGTGGGAGCTGAATCTTTATCTTTTGGAGGAGGTTTTTGCTGACTTGTGATGTTTGGGGAGTTTCTGATTTGTGTCTTGAAGTTTGTGGTGTGTTTGGGCTGAATCTTGGTGTTTTGGAGGTTCTTACAGACACAAGATTCCCAATGCCTTTCTGAGATGAACTTGGGCAAGGAGGAACCTCCAGTCCAAGGTGCTCTCCTCTTGTTTTTTTCCCCAAACCAGGATTTTTCATTGCCAGGGCGCGGCTGAATGGAGGAGGAGGAAAAGCCCCGGAGATGCTGCAGGAGGAGGAGCTGCAAACCCAGCCCAGGGAGCTGCGGGGAGGAAAGAGCCCCCCTGCGCCAGGAAGGCGGGCAGAGATCCAGCCAGAGCTCGGAGCTGGTGGAGAAGCTTCATGGCAGGGAGAAGCCCCACAAGTGCTTGGAATGTGGGAAGGGTTTCAGCTGGAGCTCCAGCCTCATCCGGCACCAGAGGATCCACACTGGGGAGAGGCCCTACGAGTGTGGGGAGTGTGGGAGGAGGTTTCGGACCACTGCCAATCTCCTCATACATGAGAGGATTCACACAGAGGAGAGGCCCTTCCACTGCCCCGACTGTGGGAAGGGCTTCAAGCAAAACTCCAATCTCACTGTGCACCGGCGCATCCACACCGGGGAGAGGCCCTACGAGTGTGGGAAGTGTGGGAAGAGCTTCAAGGACATGTCTGGCCTGGTCGAGCACCAGGTGATCCACACTGGGGAACGGCCCTATGAGTGCTTGAAATGTGGGAAGAGCTATGGGTGGAGCTCTGCCCTGAGAAGACACCAGCGCATCCACACTGGGGAGAGGCCCTACGAGTGTGGGAAGTGTGGGAAGGGCTTCATAGACAGGTGTGGCCTGGTCGAGCACCAGGTGATCCACACTGGGGAACGGCCCTATGAGTGCTTGGAATGTGGGAAGAGCTATGGGTGGAGCTCAGACCTGAGAAAACACCAGCGCATCCACAGCGGGGAAAGGCCCTACGAGTGTCCCCAGTGTGGGAAGAGGTTTCAGACCAGCTCCAGTGTCCTCAAACATGAGCGGGGTCACACAGAGGAGAGGCCCTACCGCTGCCCCGACTGCGGGAAGGGATTCAAGCACAACTTCAGCCTCACCGTGCACCGGCGCATCCACACCGGGGAGAGGCCCTACGAGTGTGGGAAGTGTGGGAAGAGCTTCTCCATGAGCTCAACCTTGGCCAAACACCAACGGAGGCACCAGTAAGGGAAGCCCTGTGAGTGCCCCGAGTGAGGGAAGAGCTTGGAGTGAGGGAAGAGCTTGGTGCACTGTTGCAGCTCCATTCCCCATGGGAGGATCCGGGCTGGATGATCCCCAGTGATCCCCGTTGGGCAGAGCCCTGGTGCCCCCGTATGGGGAATAAAACAGAGAGTAAAGCAATGGAGCTGATCAAGGGGCCCGGCATCTGAGGCCTGACTGAGCAGAAACTGTGGGAGACACAGACACAGTTTCAGTCTCCCTGGGCAAGAAGAGCGGACAGTGGGGGGTGGCAGGGGTGTGACAGAGGGGATGAGGGGGTGACAAAGGGACAGAGGGGACAGCAGAGCCCTCCAGGGAGGGGACAAAGGGGACCCTGGGAGGACACAGGGGCCACCGCAGGAGGCCAAAAGTGCCACCAGGTCCCTGACACCTCCCCTGTCCCCTCCCCAGGTGTCCCCGTACCAGCTGGAGTCACTGGTGAATGTGGTGGCCACCCTGGGTGAGGTGGCAGCCACCGTGACCAGGTTACAGAGGGACGAGCAGCAGCTCATGTCCCCAGAGTCCCTGCACGGGAACCTGAGGAATTTCACCTGGAGTCTCCATGAGACCCTGGAGCAGGGCGATGTCACCTCCCTGGGCCACCGTGGTGTCCCCTCCCTGGGCCAGGCTCTGGCCGTGCTTGGGGCCACCCCAGGGGCCACCTGGGCCGATGTGAGAGCTGCGGCCTGGGCCTGGCAGGAGTTGGTGGTCAGGCTCGAGGACAGCTGGGCCCTGCTGGCCTGGGATGCCACCGAGCTCCATGACACCCGCTGGGACGCGGCCATCGCTGCCATCCGGGCCGGGGACCTGCAGAACGTGGCCACCCGCAGGAGGACAGCTGGGAGCAGCCTGGTGGCCACAGCCCAGCAGCTGAAGGTGGCCCTGGGCAGGGAAAAGAGGGCCTTGGCAGGGCCACCCACAAGGCCCAGGTGGCTGCAGCCACCAACGAGGCCGTGGGAGAGGCCGTGGTGGCCAGCAGCCAAGCCATGGTGGCCACCAGAAGGGGACATTGGGCACAGGTGGCCCTGGGGCCGCTGGAGCGCTTGGTGGAAGAGTGTGAAGGAGGCAGGTGGTTCCCCGAGGAGCTGCAGCGCCGGCTCAGGGACATCGAGGCCATCCTGGAGGGGACAAAGAAGGCGTCCCCCGATGTCCCTGAGTTTGAGCAGTGGCTGAGTTTGAGCAGCTGTGGGATGCCAGTGCCTGCCTGGGCAAGGATCACCTGCTGGGGACACTTGGGGACATCCACGACCTCCTCTTGAGTCCCTGTGGTGGCTCCGGCGGCCCCGGTGGCCCCAGCAGGCGCGCCCTGGCCCAGCGGTGCCAAAAAGCCGTGGAGGATCTCCCCAGGCTGCTGCAGCGATGGCACCGCTCTGATGCCATCAGGGACAGTGACATCCTGGTGGGCAGTGCTGGCGTCACCAGTCCCCTCCTCATGTGGGATCTGAGACCAATTCGGAGAATTTTCTGGGAATTTTCATGGGCATTGTCCCACATGCTGATGGGAGTTTCTGGGATGATGTTACCAGCTGCACCTGGGGCCATTCTGAGAGCACTCAGAAGGCTTTTGCATTCCCCTGCTGCCTTTTGCATTTTTCTGCTTTTTCTGTTGGGTTTGGCATTTCTCTGTTGCCTTTTGCAGGTTCCTATTGACTCCCAGCATTTTGCTCAGGTGCTCATACTGATATTGATTATTGATAATTCCTTGCAGCTGCTCGCTGGCACAATAAAATCTCAGAGTTTGCATGGAAAAGTCCAAGGCAGTGTGAGCTTTCTGCCAGGATTTGGGAATCCTTTACGAATCCAATTCTCACATCCCTGGGCCCCCCCGGTCCCGGCGCTGTTCCCGGGGGTCCCGCGGCTCTGGGGGTCAAAGGGGAGGGGGCGGAACCCCCGTGATGGGTGGGGGGCACAAAGGGGGGTCCGGGCCCGGTGCTCGGGGGGGTCGGGGGCACTGAAGGGGTGCGGGTGCGGTTTTTGGGGGGTCCCGGTGCTCGGTGAGGGGGGGTCAGTGCTCAGCAGCGGGGGCTGTCCAGGGACCCCCCGGCCCCCCCAAATCCCAGCCGGGTGTGAAAAACAAAGTTCACTAAGGGATTACTAAACAAAGTTTAATCAGGGATAAAAAAGGGTTTTGGGGCTGGCCAAAGAACTCGCCCTCAACTTAACCCTTCGTTCTCCGGATCCGGTTCCACTACAGGGCCACGAACACACTCCTGAGTTTTGACATTATTCAAACACTCCCGGGAGGTTTGGGTGTCCCAGGAACTCGTGTTTGGGTCTCACCTCTGACTTGTCTGCAGGACATTCTGTAGATTAAGTCGATGTTTTTGATTTCTTCTCATGGTTCCACCCTGTTGTTTCAGGCCCCCTGATAAATTCTTAAATTCTTCTGAGCTTTGTGTCACTGGTATCACCTGGTGAGGCTGGTCCACAGATGTGAGAAACACCGGAATTGTTTTACACCTGAGTCAGTCACACAAAAGCATTTTAACATTGCATAGTCTCTATTTCAGTATTTGTTACTGATCTATTTAATGTTTCTCTATTTTTAATCTCTTAAGGCCTATGATATAATATCTGTTTATTACTCTAGCAGTAAATTTGTTATACACTGCACACATAAACGGATCAATTTTATTGTACCAGCGAGCAGCTGCAAGGAATTATCAGTAATCAAAATCACTATCAAGTACCACAGCAAAATCCTCGTGCTCAATAACAATGTGCAGAAGGCAATACAGAATTTCAAAAGCCGATTATTCTATTGTCATTTATAACCCGGCTCTGCTGCAAGGCACCGAGGGGCTCATTCAGCCCCTGACCCACCGCCACCCCCATCAGTGTCCCCAGAGCGTCCTCAGAATGTCCCCAAGTGTCCCCAGTGACGTCACCCCAGGAATTCCCATCAGCATTTGGGACAATTGCAATGAAAATTCCCAGAAAATTCCCCGAATTCGTCTCAAATCCAGTGTGGTTTGGGGAGGGGAGAGGGGAGAAGTGACAGCAGCGATGTCCCTGATGATGTCACCGTCCCCGACGACGTCACAGCGGTGACATCGCTGTCCCTGCAGCAGCCTCGGGATGTCCTCTGTGAAAAATGCATATTTTATGGTTGGCTTTTTGCAAGTATTATATTGAATAGGGTTTGTATTATGTTACATTGATTAGTAGTGCTGTATTAACATTTTAATGGTAGGGTAAATGTAGATTTGTGGTTAAAACGGAGCTTTTGTGGTTAAAATAGAAACTCTGTGCGTGGGAAGAAAGGAATGAGGTACTTGCACCGGGACGGCAGCCGCAGGACACCGAAATCTTCCAGAGAAAAAGAATTTACAGCTTATTGTAAATGCAGGCGAGCCAGGGGAAGAAATGACGATGCCTGACTCCAGCTCAGAAGGATGAATGGTTTCTTTATTAGAACTATACTAATATAGATTAATATACTGTTTAAAGGAAACACTAAAACTACAAACCTGCTTTTTCTATTAATATATTGTTTAAAGGAGATACTAAAACTACAAACTGCTTTTTCTAACTCCCAAATCTAACTCCTTACAACTCGTGACCCTCTCTGAGATTCCAGCCCCAGGTGGGTTGGATTGGCCCCAGGCTCAAACGATCCTCACCAGAACCCAACCCAGCAACCACCCCACAACAATTTGGGTAACAAATTGGTAAACAATTCTCCAAACACGTTCCACATACTAAAACAAGGAGCAGAAACAGAAATTGTTTTCTCTCTCGTTTCCCTCTGTGCTCCTCTGTGGAAAATGCTGGGAGGCAGAGCAATGTGCTGCCACAAGGGCTCCCTGATTAAAGGAAATTCACTCTCCGTGCCCCGCTCAGCCCTGCGGGCGCCGCGGGATTGAGAAGAGGCTGCCACTGCTCCGGGTTCTGTGACTGGACAGGATTTATGCATCATGCATGAGATCGATGAATATGCAACAGGCTGCTGCTTTTAGGGTTATTCCTTGTTCAAGGCGTGGCTTTGGCAGCTCAGTGCCCGAACCATCCGGACGTCCGTAATCCCTCGCTTTTTATTGTCTTGTCACTGTCCTGACCTCATTGTCCACATTGTTATTGCTCTGATTTAATTGCTGTTTTTTAATAACTGTTTTATTACTAATAAACTTTTACAATTTTAAAAACTGACTGACTGGCGTTTTCCACAGTGCCCAAAAACATCCGGATGTCCGAAATTCTTCACTTTTTATTGTCTTGTCATCGTCCTGACCCTCATTGTCCAGATTCTTATTGCTCCAATTTCATTGCTATTTTTATAACTATTTTATTACTAATTAACTTTTTGAATCAATAATTTTTTAACATTTTAAAAACCAGCGAGTGGCGTTTTTCACAGTGCCCAAGAACTCCTGGATGTCCAAAATTCTTAATTTTTTATTGTCTCATGTTGTCCTCATCCTCATTGTCCACATTTTTGTTACTCTGATTTTATTTATTATTTTATTATTTTTTGTTACTATTGTATTTTTATTTTTATTTTTATTAACTATTTTATTACTAATAAACTTTTAAAATTTAAAAAATAACTGATTGTTATTTTCCACAGTGCCCAAAAACTCGCAGATGTCAGAAACTCTTTGTTTTATATTGGGTCGTGGTGCCGGACCCTCGCTGTCCACATTTTTATTACTCTGATTTTATTTTTAAATTTTATTTTTTTTTTTTTTTCTTATTATTTAATTTTTTTTTTATATTTTCAATAAACTTTTAACATTTCAGAAACAACTGATCAGTGTTTTCACAGTGCCCAAAAACTCCTGGATGTCCGAAATTCTTCATTTTTTATCATCTCGTGGTGCTCTGACTCTCATTGTCCAAATTTTTATTGCTCCTATTTATTGCTATTTTTATACCTATTCTATTACTAATTAACTTGTTTGAATCAGTAATTTTTAAAAGATTTTAAAGAACCAGAACTGGCATTTTTCACAGTGCCCAAAAACATCCGGGCATCCAAAATTTGTTTCTTTTTATCGCCTCGTGGTGGCCTAAATGTCGTTGTCCAGATTTTGATTACTCTGATATTTTTTTTATTTTTATTTTATTATTATTTTATTATTTTAATTTTTATTTTATTTTTTAAATAACTATTTTATTACTAATTGTCGTGGTTTGACACGGAAAGAGAATCTTCTCCGGAAGGAAGAGGTCAATTTAGATATTGACCAATTGAAAGTAGACACGCCTCTGAGAACACAGAGGGGTTGAAAGCAGAATTCCCAGGGGAACTCGCTCTCTTTGGTTCCAGTCAGCGTGCAGTGCAAACCTCCCCTGCCCAGCCACGAGCTGGGTGGGAGAGGTGAAGCCCCATGGCCTGAAAGGTAGGCCCCAAGGGTGGTGGAAGGACTGGAACCGGGCTGGCCCCTGCAGATGGAAGGGTGGAAGAAATCTGGGATGTCTCCATTTCCCCCCCCAGAGTTCCTCTCCCGAGAGGGAGAGAGAAAGCCGCAAGGAAGGAGGAGCGGGGGGAGCTGCTGCAAGGTGCCCAGTTGTGTGGGAGTTGCTGGATGTCCGGGCATCGAGCCATCCCTGGGAGTTCAGACTTTTAACCCTTTCTTGAGAAAATGAAAGCTTTGTGAATTTTCCTTTCCCCTCCTCGGTTTGAAAGAGAGGAAGAGGGACACCTTGGACCCTGGGATGTTGGAAGGAGGAATTCTAGAGGGGAGGGGGACAAGGAGTGGCTTTTGGCTGGACTTTTCCGTGTTAGCCACAACCTGAACCAATCTTCTCCTTCAAGAGGGACTGTGTTTTGGGAGGATGCCAGTGAGTCAAGAGACCTGCTTCGGCTGGGAAAAAGACAAAATTGGAGTGAACAGAGAAAAGGTTAGGGGGTTTGTGGTGGCGCCCCCTTGCCCTGGAAAGGAAAGAGAAGAGAAGAAGATCTCTGTTCTTGAGCCCTCAGCCCCAGGGGAAAATGGGGGGGACTGTGGTCCCAAACAATGAAAAACTGAACTGTTGTTTTCTCCCCTCTTGGCAGGGCATCCTTGAAAGGAAAAAATCCTAAAAGCAGTCTGTCCATCCATGCATTGTGGTGAGAGCACTGTGCATGGAAAGGAGAAGGGTCACCATGGCAAACTTTTTCTCCGGGCAGTGCCATGTGTGACATGGAAACACAGGATGTGGAGCTGTGTTTCTTGGGGGGTCTGTGGCACAGGAGAGACTCTGTTCCCTCGATGGACTGAGTATCGGTTGTTTGGAGGGTGGAAACCTGATTGGGGTCCAGATTGTGTCTCACTGTGGTTTGTTGGAGTTGGGTGGTGGGGGGAGGAATGTTTTGCAAGGTTTTCATTTGGATCTTTGTGTGGGTTTTTTTCCCCCTTCTTTAGTTTTCTCTTTTCTTTTGAAGTAGTAGTTTAATAAAGTTTTTTTCCTGTTATTAAGCTTGGGCCTGCTTTGCTCTATTCTAGGTTCCACTTCACAGCATTCAAGGTAGGGATCACATTTTCATGGGGGCACTGGCATTGTGCCAGTGTCAAACCATGACAGGAAGTTTCTGTAGTGGTTTTGGTTTGCCAATTTGAGATTTCTTGGCCAATGCATTAATTAGTGTGGTGGATTCAGTGTTGGCTAATTACCAGTGCACTCGCTAGAATATACTTACTCATTTTCTGCTGTGAGATAGGATTAGGAGAAAGGCAAAGTAGGCTCAGAACTTTAAAATAAACTTTTAAATTTCTAAAGAAAAGTTTATTAACAGTAACTAAACGAAAGGGTAAAAAGAATCAGGACAAAACTTTCAGAACACTTCCCCTCTTCGTACAACCTGACAGTGTAAAGAGATCAAACCTAAATTGTCAGCTAAAAGGGAGAAAAGTTCCTCTTGTTAATGTTATGGAGACTTCTCCACAAGAAAACAGTTATCTCATGGCTTTTAATTTCCATGAATAGCAGATGCCCAGGAAAATCTGTAATTGTGAAGTCCCTCCCATTTTTCCACAGCTTTTCCCACAGCTGTCTTTATAGCCAATGTTATGGGATATTACTTAAAAGATGAGCTGTTTAATAGCAAAAGTTCTTTTCACCTATTTCTGAAATCATCTTCATCTCTGGGAACAGAGGTCTTCCTCTTCCTGAGGGCACAGGGTCTCATCACTCTTCTCTCTTTCTCTGTTCAAACTTATCATGATATCACACCTACTGCAACATTTGCTCACTTTAGCATGGAGGCCTTTGCTGAACAAGTCATCTCCCCATACTTTTCTGTGGAGTTGCGTTATGTATATGTTTTATTATCCCTGTATTATGTATTGGTTTATTCCTTTGTACCCCCGTGTGCAACTTGGTTTATCCCCAGTTTTCCCGCCTTGTCCGCCCTTCCCGCCTTCCCAGTATCTATCCATCACCCTGAAAGAGGCATTTTACCCCCCCCGGGTGCCTTGTCTATCACTCGGTGCCCCTTCCCATCCATCCAGAAGCTTCTACTCAGGGCACCGGGTGATTGGGCGAGGACCTGGGGCTCCCCCCATATCCTTCCCCCATTGGACCCCACCATATCCCCCCATCCCGGAGCCACCCCCTATCCCTATCCCCATTGGTCGTTGGATACCCCTCCCTTACAGTTTATAAGCCAGTGCAAGCACCTTGTGCTTGTTCCTGTTGGCTGGCACCGTTCTAGGATATTTGGCCCCGTTGGGCTACAATAAACTCGGACTTAGCCCCCAGCAGGATCCGCTCTTCATTTACCACCGCGAGGCTTGCTAGCGCTGCTCGGGACCCACAAAGGCACTCTCCAAACCCCAGCTGGGAGCGGCGGAGGGTGCCTCCATCGCCCGCCCTCGCCCCAGGATGAGAGCTAGCCGGGGCTGAGACAAAGGGAACCGGGGCGAGAGCGCGGCACTTTTCAATGCCTTATAGGGAAAAGGAATGTCTGATGTATCAATGACATCCTTCTCCATAGCTTCAGCAGAGGATTTCAGCCCCAAGATCAAGGCATCCACTCATCCCTCCATTCTGAGACTCAACTTCCCCTTCCCTGCCCTCGGTGTGTTCATGCTGCTCCTCTGTGTGCCTGCCCTATGTCCTTTTCTCTCACTGGAGGGAGGATGGCAGCACTGGCAGAGTCAATATCTGCCCAGGGCTGCAGATAGTTCTGTGAGCCTGGCTGGGCTCGGTGGCTAATTCTAATTTTGGCCATGGTCCCCAGACGTGAAGACCAGTTTTTTTTTCCACAGGAATGAAGAAACAGAGCACCACTGTTTTAGGGGCGGATGAGAGGTGACCACAAGAGGCAAAGGCCAGCCAGAGCCACCAGATTGTGTTCTGAGGGATACCCTTACAAATAGGAAATTTTGTAGGGAGGGTACCAATTTTGGCAATGGACATGTGAAATAACAGACGGTTATTTCCGTACAGAGGAGAGCATGGAGCTCCAGTGCTCCAGGAGCTGATGAGAGGCAGCCCTTGACATCCCAACATCAGCCAGACCCGTCAGGTGGCCCCTGGCAGGCCAAGCCAGCCAGACCTGGTCCATGTTCCCTCACTTCCATGTGGCCCCACAGTGTCCCAATGGTCCCTGGCTTCCAGGAGGCCCTGAGGTGTCACAATGCCCCCTTGGTGACACCAGGCCCTGAAGGGTCAGAATGGTCTCCATGGTTCCATCAGGCCCACAGAGTCATAATGGTCTCTGGGTCCATGAAGCCCCGCGGTGTCACCATGGCCCCTTGGTTCCATGGGCTCCAGTGGTGCCACAATGATCCCCTTGGTTCCATGAGGTGCCACAGCGTCACAGTGATCTCCATGGGAAGGAAAGAACCGAGCCCCAGTGTTGCAGGGGCAGCCACGAGAGGCCAAGGCCAGACAGACTTGACAGTACTGACAGATTTTGGCTGGGAGCAACCCTTGGATATAGGGAATTTTAGAGGTGGCATCCCAGTTTCAGACATGGACACCTGGAGGAGAAGGATGGTTCTTTTATGTAGGAAGGAATGGATGGAACACCGGTGTTTGAGGGGCAGATGAAAGGCAGCCATCAAAGGCCTAAGGCAGCCAGACCTCTCTGTCCTGGTAGCTTTTGTCTGAAAGCAACTCTTGGATAGAGGGAATTTCTGAGGTTGAATTCCATTTTTGGTCATTTCTTCATACATAAGTGCAGTTCATTTCCATAGGAAGGAAAGCAGCAAGCCCCAGTGTTTCGAGGCAGGTGAGAGGCAGCCCCCAAGGGTCCAAAAGCAGCCAGAATTGTCTTTCCTGGCATTTCGCTTGGGAGCAATCATTGGCTGTATGTTGTTTTGGAGGTGGAATCCCAGTTTTGGCCATGGGCGCCTGGTCAAGATAGATGGGTTTTTTTCCCATGGGTATGAGAAGCGTGCAGTCCAAGTGTTCTGGAAGAAGATGAGAGGTTGCCTTAGGCCAAGCCAGCCAGATCTGGCTCTCCTGGCCCCTTTTGTTTAGGGGCTATCCTTGGCCATATGGCATTTCGGAGGTGGAATCTTAGTTTTGGCCATTACATTAGGAAGGAAAGCACAGAGCTCCCATGTTTCTGAGGCAAATAAATGCCAGCCCTCAGGAAGACAAGGCCAGCCAGACTTGCCAGTCCTGGCAGCTTTTATCTGGGAGCTATCCTTGGATATAGGGAATTCTGGCATCAAATGCCCAATTTTGGCCATGTGCCCCTAGTTGAGGTGAATGTTTTTTTCCCATAAGAAAGAAAAGCACATGGTCCCAGTGTTTCATAGGGAGATGAGAATTGGCCCCTGGGTGGTCAAGGTAGCCAGACCTGTTCCATGTTCCCTTGGTTGTGTGGAACCCCACAATATCACAATGATCTCCTTGGTTCCATGAAGCCCTGGAGTGTCTCAATGTTACCCTTGATTCTGCAGTGTCAGAGTGGCCCCGTGCTTCCATGAGGCCTTGCAATGTGTCTTGGTTCGACAAGACAGGAGTCTGTGAAGGAGGTCAAAAGCCTCCTGTGCAATGGAGAAGGTAAACCCCCTCCCTCCGAATTACTAGGATTTTTAAATCAAAAGGCTCTCAGGCAAAGATATGGGAATGGGAGTAACAATTCTTTACTAGGAGAAAACTAGATAACAATTTAAAAAGGCAAATGCAATTGGTACAAACAAAACTAGTGAAAAAGTCCACAACCTGAGGATTCGGGGTGCTGGTAGCAGTCCGGTCGAAATGATAGCTGCTCCTCTTGCAGTGGCTGATGAATTGCAGCTGAAGTGGTGATCTTTAGAAGGGTATAGTTTTCTCTGAAGATCTGGTGGCAGTGGGGCCGGTCTTCCTCTGCGCCGGGGTTGCCTCCGAGCTCCGCCGCCGCTGCCTCACCGCGCTCCAGCCGCTTCTCTGGGAATCCCGCCGAAGGAGCCGCTTCTCTCGGGAGTCCTGCTGAAGGAGCTGCTTCTCTGCGAAATCCCTCAAAGAGAGAGCTGCTTCGTCTCCCCAAAAGCTACCCCTTTATACAATAAAAGAGTGCTTGGCTTCCCCCTCTGGGTGGAACATCTCACAATGGGATGTTGTTATGTTACCAGCCCTGCGTTGAATCAGCCAATGACCCATTAACAAACCATTACCTCTTCCAGCAAACCATTGTTCTTGAGAGATAACAAACCTGCCCAACTTCCAACAGATGGCAAATAGAATACAAGCTTATCTTACAACCCAGGACACAATGTCACAGTGGCATAGTTGTTCCACAAAGCCCTGATGTGTCACAGTGGCCCCTCGACTCCGTGTGCCCTCGCTGTGTCACAACGGCTCCTCTGTGACACTGCGGCTGCACAAGGTCACCATGGACCCTTGGTTCCTTGGGGTCTCTGAGTTCCACAATGGTCTCCTTGATTCCATGAGGCAGCACAGTGTCACACTGGCCCCTTGGTTCCATGAGGATCTACAGGGTCACACAGGTTTGTGACATTTGTCCTTGCTGCCCCTCACATCCCCCTGCCCCACAAACAGCCCCGAGCCACCCGTGAGGGACAGGCCCTGCTGTGCCAGGCTGGGCTCAGGGCTTGGCCTTTCTGCTTCCCCCAGCCAGCCCAGGCCTTGCTCAGCATTGCAGTTCCCTGCTCTAAGCCTTGGGCTCCCTGCAATCCTGGCCTCAAGGATCTGCTCTCTCCAGTCCCTGGGAGCCTTTGGCAGTCCCTGTCCTCAGTGGGGCCCAGTGATGATCCAAGGGACTTGGAGTTTTACTTCTGTCTCCTTGAGCAGCTTCTTCAGCCTTCTCTCAGTGCCTGAGGATTCTGGACTAAGCCCCAAATCCACCATGGGGATCATCAAAATGCAGGAATCCTTCAGGGGGGCTTTGTCTTCATCCAATTGTCTGCAAATCTCCTGGGCTTGTGCAGCTGATTGGAGTCAGTTTGGAGTCCTTGTAAAGGAAGAAGATTTCCAAGTGCACTTCCTGAATTTTTTTCTTTAATCAAGTGAGTATTCTTAGTTTCCAGTTCAGTGAAGAGCTGATAGAAGCATTCCCCAGGTGATCTTGACACTGAAGTTCTCCTTAGGAGGTCTGGGCATGTAGAAGAATGAGCCCCTTGAGGACTGACCCTGTTTGGACAAGCTGCTCCTCACCCCCATCCTCACCATGTCTGACATCGCCCAACTGGCACTGACATCCCTGTGCCCTGCAGCAGAACCTTGTCCCTGAGCTCTGCAGCTCCATGTCCCAGCCCATTGCACCATTTCCCACCTGCTATCCTCAGGGCTCTGCCTGCACACAGGCCCAGGAGAAGTTTTCCTCTTGGGAAAGAAAGAATGGAAAAACCTGAGCAGGTTTCCTATACAACAAACTCCACTCAGGAGCCACCTGCTCAATACAGGCTGCCTGGAATGGTGTCACCTTTCTACAAGGGACAGTGTGACCAGAACTGATCTCTGGAAGCAGAATTCTCTGAGTCTCCCAGCTGAATTCTCTGTCCTGGTTCTTTTCCTGGATCCATGTTTCAGATGGAAGCTGCTGGTGCCAGCCTCACCTTTAACCTCTCTTTGGAGTACAAACAGATGTTCCCAGCTGTGTTGAGCAGGATTTCCTCAATGTTTCTATAAATCTTTTGTGTTCCCCATGGAACGAAGGGGACATTTTGGCACTGAGGGGGTGACGTGGAAGCAAGAAGTCAATGGTGACCCTGGGGTCCCATGGAACCAAGGGCACCACGGTGACACAGCAGGGCCATGTGGATCCAGTGGCCCATTGTGACACTGTGGATCCAAGGAGACCATGGAGACACCCCCAGAACCTCATGGAACCAAGGAGTCCAAGGTGACCCAGCGGGGCTGCAAGGAGCCAATGGTCCATGGTGACACTGCCCATCCAAGGAGGCCATTTGGATACTGTGGAAGCTCATGGAGCGAGGTGGCCATTGTGACACTGAAGAACTTCATGACACCAAATATCCATGGGGACACAGCAGGGTATCATGGAACCCAGGAACCACTCTTGACAGTGTGGAAACTCCAGGAACCTGGGGCTGTTGTGGCACTGAAGGACCAACACAGCTGCTGCACCTTGTCCCCTTCCCTGCACAGCTCCTTGGGAGGCACGGCAGGAGCAGCACCTGGGAGCCTCGGGAATGCCCCTCTGGGATCCATGGCACACACTCCCAGGGGCTGGAATTCCAGTTCCCAGCCAGGAAAATATGTCCCTGCCCTTGAAGGAAAAGCTCTTATGAAAGAGCCAAAAAACAAGTAGAGCAGGATCCTACAGTGACATTTCACTGCCAGCCATCATAACTTCACCCATGATTGTCGTAGCTCATGGATTGGGAATGAAACCAGGGCAGGGTCTTTGGTGGGAGCTGCCCTGGGTCAAAGGAGACACTGAGAGAGAAACAGAGCAGGCAAAGGAAGGCAGGAGAGAAAGAAGGTGTTTTGGTTTGGAATGACAGGTGTCTGCTATGGAAGGCAGGAGCCTCCCCTGAAATGGAAAAATGTAGACTCTTTCTGAATTGGTATAAATTTGAAATTAAGGCGGGCTCTCAGGTAAAAATATGGGAGCAGGACTAACAGTTTTTTATTAGGGAAGAAAATTAAAATATAAAATAAACAAGGCAGTAAACTAAAACAACACTGACAGAATAAAATGTGACTCCCTGTTGGACAGGGTGTTGGCCGCAGTCCAATGGAAACTGTAGGTGCTGTCCTCCAGGAGTGTCAGGTGTGGTTCTGTTGGAGAAGTGATCCTGTAGAAAAGGGTGTCTTCTTCTAAAGAGGAAGAGGCAGCTGTTCCTCTGGGAAATCCAGCACAGAAAGAGCTGTGTTGGTGGGCCAGAATCTCAAGACTAGATGCAGGTAGGAATGCTTGGCTCCTCCCTCTGGGCGGAACATCTCACAATGGGATGTTACAGTTCTTATCAGTCATGCAGTGACATTCAATAGCCCATTATCAGCAGATGTCTCCCCTGAGGGAGGATTGATTGTGGAAGAGATAAGGAAAAACTGCCCACTTAACACAGGACAACTGCCATACAGATGGCAAATAGAACACATCTTGCTTTTCAATCTGGGACAGGAGGGCATAAAATCAGCTGAGAAGGCTGCACTCTGAAAAGCAAACCAGAACTGACAGAAAATGAATGGGACAGAAATCAGTAATTCTGATAGTTTTACTTATTATCAAAATAAATCACACCCACCCGTCCCCACACAATCCTGATCCCACACCCTCAAATTTGGATCTCACTTCTCCCGATCTCCTTCCAACCCCATCTCATCCTGGAGGCTGAGGAATTGAGCAATTTTGGCATGGGAGTGAGGTGGGAACCAGCCATTTTGAGATGGGATTGAGTAATTTTGAGGTAACAGACAAATCCACCTTGGATTTTGGAGTGCAAAGATATGAAGAATAGTCCCATATATCCCCCAAGAACCCACAAATCCTCCAGAATATGTACCTAAATCATAAATTCCACCTCAAATGCCTTTTAAATGGTGGGACTTTTGACATCTCTGGTCAATACTATTTTTAGTCATTTTTCAGGTGTTTTTAAGTGATAAAGACAAATCAGAAGAAAATGATAGCCAAACCAAAACCAGAGACCCCTTGAGCAACCCCTGGGCACTGGACAAAACAAACTCAGCAGAAATCAAATTTAACCCTCTATAAAATGCCTTGAGGAAGATTTGCTCTTCCCACAAGTCACTTCTGATGGAAACACAAACAAATCCCAAAAATTAATAGACCAACAACAGAAGCAATTCTGTTGTAATTCCAAATTTCATCAGTTCCAGCACAGCTCCAGCTCAGATGATGGCAGGTTCCGAAAAAAGAAACATGGAAATTTGACCCAATACAGATTATTAAAAGGAAGAGAACGGTCTGTGTAGCTGTCACAAAGGTGACAGGGATGAAGAAAATAATGATTCTCCTCCCAACCCTGTGAATTCAGGAGTTATTTGTAAAATAACTTGAGCTGGGCTTCTTGTAGGACTTTAGTAGCCTTGTGTTTCTCACCTTGGGGTGAATGATCCTTGTCAGTCTCGCTGGTATCATATTTTCTTTACCCTGGCCACCCACAACTTCCACTTTCCTCATAAGGTCTCCCGAAAGTCACTCAGAGGAAGCTGTATCCAAGTTTCCAAGAGTTCCTCCGGAAAGAGGCAGAACCTCCGTACGGGAGGGAACCAGGCTGTTGTCAAAGGAACTTGGGGTCAGACAACAGTGCCCTGAACTCACTGTGCAAAATAATATTGCAGTTTGGTTAATAAAATTGTTAGAGATGCCCCTGCCCCAATTAAGGTGCTAACAAGACCAAATCCAAAGTGGATTTTATTGATCAGTAAATGTGAGGTAGAGAGAGAGATGCAAAGAAAGAGAAAAGGGGAGAGAGCAAGGGAGTGACAGGGACAGAGATCTCCCCTGGGGCAGGGCAAGTGTGACATTGTCCCCTGTGTGCGTGGCCTTCCCAGGGTGGGGGTTTTACACCTGAGCCAGTTTGGGTAAGGGGGGTGGTGTTCACCCCCCACATCGAGCAGGGATTGCCTCACTGTTTCAGGTTTCAGTGTCAGATGTAACCAAAAGTGTTTTCAGTCACCATCTCCATAAACTGTTATCAACAGGTGGGGCAGTGTTCTTTATCTCTTCGATGGCTCAGCCCTGATAACGCCCTCCAGGGGCCATCTTCTCTTAATGGGCCATTGAGTGTCACTGCAGGACTGATAAAATTACATCATCCCATTGTGGGATGCTCCGCCCAGGGGGAGGAACCAAGCATTCCTGCCTGGATATAATCTCACCATTTGCAACACCACGACCACCTTGCCTACTGCATTCCCAGAGGACAAGAGCTCCATAAGCACCACTGGACCTTCAGAGGAAGACCAGACCCTTCTACAGGATCACTGCTTTGACAGAATCATGTTCATCACTCCAGCTGGACTGCAGCCACCATTTCGTCAGACTGCTACCACCACTCTTATTATTGGGGTGTCAGGTTATATCCTGACTTTGTCAGATTAAGCCAGTGTTTCTCTATTACTGCCTTGATTTTAATTTTCTTATTCAATTGTCATTCTGTCTTAGACTCTCCCTGTTTTGCCTTCAAACCAGTACAAACCTCACTGTGCTTATCCCTTGTTTTCTTCCCAAAACAGATTTTCCCATCCCCAACCCTTTGCCAGATGGAGAAGGCTATGAGGAAGAGGAAGATGCCCTGGGACACCGAGGCAGGTGAGGAGGAAGTCAGTGCCCCTTTCCCCCTCTCTCCTGCTCCATCTCCCAGCCCAGCCTGGCCCCCGGCTGCAGGACAGCCCCGCTGCCGGTGCCCTCCTGCCGGGGACGCACTGGGGGGATCTCCTTGCCCTTCCCTCTGGCACTGAGGTAAATCCTGTCCTCTCCTTGTCCTTCTTACCCCAGACAAGAAGCTGAGGATGGAGACCAGAGAGGACAAATCCCCACGGCAGAACCTGGTGGAAGAGGCTGTTTTGAGCGGCTCCACAGCACAGGAATCAAACAGGGAGGAAAAGCCCCAGCGACACCACAGGAGGACGGTCTGCAAACCCAGCCCAGGATGCTCTGAGGAGGAAAGACCCACTCTGGGCCAGGAAGGTGGGCAGAGCTTCAGCCAGAGCTCGAAGCTGGTGGTCCCTGAGAAGCTTCATGATGGGGAGAAGCCCTACAAGTGCTTGGAGTGTGGGAAGAGCTTCAGGAAGAACAACAACCTGATCCGCCACCAGATGATCCACACAGGGGAATGGGCCTACGAGTGTGGGGAGTGTGGGAAGGGCTTCAGTTGGAACTCAGAACTCATCATCCACCAACGCATCCACACTGGGGAAAGGCCCTATGAGTGTCCTGAGTGTCAGAAGAGGTTTCACACCAGCTCTGATCTCCTCAAACACCAGCGCATTCACACAGATGAGAGGCCCTTCCGCTGCCCCGACTGCGGGAAGGGCTTCAAGCACAACTCCACCCTTGTCAAGCACCGGCGCATCCACACCGGGGAGAGGCCCTACAAGTGTCCCCAGTGTGGGAAGAGCTTCACCCAGAGCTCTGACTTGACCAAACACCAACGGAGGCATCGGTAAGGGCAACCCTGCCAGTACCCCAACTGCAGGAAAAGCTTTGTGCTCTGCTCCAGCTCCATCCCCCACTGCAGGACCCACACTGGGCACAGGTCTGGTGACCCACATTCCCTGTGATCAATGTTGGGAACAAACCTGGCTGCTTCTCCTTTTGATTTGGCCCTAATTTTCCTCTGATTCATCTTTATTCTTTAAACACAGACAAAGCAGGGTTAAATTAAAGAAATGGATCAAAAATATCGGAAGTCGCACCATTTTACAGGAGTCTGAGAGGGAATTTAGGATTTGGGGACGCATTCTGTGTGGAATGCCCCTGTTGCTAAGAGGCAGGAGTTAGATCTCACCCTTCTTGTGTTGCCAGTAATTCCTCCCTTGACCCAAACCCTAACTCCACCCCTGGGATACCCTATACAAACCCCACGGCCCTGCCTTTACCCTGTCTTTTGGGGGGTAAGAAATGGATTCTGGAACCAAGACCCGTCTCATTTGATCCAGCCACCGGCAGCTGCACCCTCCCTGAACAGTCTGAACTCAACTTCTGGAGGATTTGTGGGTTCTGGGGTGATTTTGGGCAGTGTTCTCCATCTCTTTGAATTTCAAAAGCCAAGAGGGATGGTTCTGTCACCACAAAACCACTCAATCCCACTGAAAACAACTGAATTTTAACCTTTAAAGGCACAGTCCTGTGGAGTTGCGTTATTTGTATGTTTTATTATCCCTGTATTATGTATTGGTTTATTCCTTTGTACCCCCGTGTGCAACTTGGTTTATCCCCAGTTTTCCCGCCTTGTCCCCCCTTCCCGCCTTTCCAGTATCTATCCATCACCCTGAAAGAGGCATTTTACCCCCCCCCCCCGGGTGCCTTGTCTATCACTCGGTGCCCCTTCCCATCCATCCAGAAGCTTCTACTCAGGGCACCGGGTGATTGGGCGAGGACCTGGGACTCCCCCCATATCCTTCCCCCATTGGACCCCACCATATCCCCCCATCCCGGAGCCACCCCCTATCCCTATCCCCATTGATCGTTGGATACCCCTCCCTTACAGTTTATAAGCCAGTGCAAGCACCTTGTGCTTGTTCCTGTTGGCTGGCACCGTTCTAGGATATTTGGCCCCGTTGGGCTACAATAAACTCGGACTTAGCCCCCAGTAGGATCCGCTCTTCATTTACCACCGCGAGGCTTGCTAGCGCTGCCCGGAACCCACAAAGGCACTCTCCAAACCCCAGCTGGGATCAGCGGAGGGTGCCTCAATTGCCGACTCTCGCCCCAGGAGGAGAGCTAGCCGGGGCTGAGAGATCAGGGATCTGGGGCAGGAGTGCGACACTCCAGGAGCTGCAGCTGTATTGTCCTGCAGCCAGAGGTTCCTGTGCCAAGGGCTGGCAGTGATTCTGCCCCAGGCACTTCTCAGCCCCTTCCCAGCCCTGACTGATTGAAGCTCTCTGTGCCTCTGTGCTGTGCCCGGGCTGGCTGCAGGCAGTGCCCCAGCCCTGCTGGGCTGGGAGAAGAGCTGCTCAGCAAGAGAAATGTGCTTTTGAAGCTCTGCTTGGTTACCAGGATCACCCTCTGTGCCAGAAGCCCGGCCCAGCTCAGCAGCACAGACACAGCACAAGGACTTTAATGACCCTCTGGGGCTTTGTGCTCAGGCCCTGAACATCAGGCCCTGAGAGGGAGCTGCAGAAACCTCTCCAGAACTCCAAGTCACAATCCAACTCCAAAGTTTCTTGGACTTTTAATGGGTCCCACTGAGGGACACGACTGAGAAAGTGTCCCCAGGCCCCAGGCAGAGCAGAGAACTGGAGGCACTGATGCCAGGTGGGGACAAAGAGAAGCCAAGTCTTGGTGCCCTGGGGCACAGCAGGGTCTGTGCCACCAAGGGCTGTGAGGAGACACCTTGTCCTGAGGCCCTGGGGCCTCCTGGCACAGCCCCAGCCAGGCTGGGCACTGTCAGCCCCTGGTCCTGCCCTCAGCATCCCCCCCATGCCCACATCCCAGTGGCCTCAAGGATCTGCTGGAAGGAGTCCCTGGGGAGCCTTGGTCAGGAATGGCCCTGGGGGCTCCTTCATGCTCCCAGGGACTGCAGGTTTTTCAAAGGACTTTGGCTTTTGCTTTGGCCTTGGAGTCTCTGAGAGGCTTGTGCAATCATGGCCTCCAATTATCTGTTGTAATTAGTCATTGGAGAGATTTTGTCAGTAACAACACTCAGTGGGGCCCATTAATGCTTCAAGGTACTTCAGTTCTTTTAAGGTCCTTGTTGTTTCCCTTTTGATCCAGACTCTGTGAGAGGTTTGTGCAATCAGGTCCTCAATTATCTGCTTTAAGGGGTCCCTTGAGAGTTTTGTACAGGCACTCAGTAGGGCTCATTAATACTCAGAGATACTCAACTTTTGTAAGGTACTTTGGATTTCCCTTTCCACACTGATAGGTTTTTGTGCCATTTTGAGTCTCTGAGAGGTTTTTGTGCCATCCTGGCCTCCAGTTCTCTCTTCCAAGGAGTCCATGAGGAGCCTGTGTTCAGGATGGACCTCAGTGTGTCCCATTAATGTTTTGTGACACTTTGGGTGTTTCCTCTGACTCTAACTCCTGGAAAGGTTTGTGAAATCTCCTCTCAGGCCCTGAGGTTCCAGGGCTCAGCTCCAAATCCACCGCAGGTTTTATTAGGATCAAGCAAGTCCTGACAAACCATGGTTCTGCCTTGATTTCCCTCTTGTCCGGGGGAGTTCATCAGGAACATTCCTGTAGTGGTTTTGGTTCACCATTTTGAGATTTCTCAGCCAATGCATTAATTAGTGCGGTGGGTTCAGTGTTGGCTAATTACCAGTGCACTCACTGGAATATAATTACTCATTTCCTGCTCTGAGATAGGATTAGGAGAAAGGCAAAGTAGGGTCAAAATATTAAAAATGTATAAATAAAATTGTATTAACAATAACTAAAGAAAGAATAATAAGAATCAGAACAAAACTTTCAAAACACTTTCCCTCTTCATACAACCTGACAATGTAAAGAGACAAAACCTAAAATTTTAATTGAGTTTACCACCTCTAGAATAGTCTTTCTTTAGTTCACTTAGCAAGAGAAGCTCCTCTTGTTAATGTTATGGAGACTTCTCCACAAGAAAACAGTTATCTCGTGGCTTTTCATTTCTATGAATAGCAGCTGACTGGAAAAATCTGTAGTCATGAAGTCCCTCCCATTTTTTCACAGCTTTTCCCACAGTTGTGTTTATGGGCCATGACAAGTTATGGGGTATTAGTGTAAAGATGAGCTGTTTAAGAGCAAAGGTTCTCTTCATCTATTTCTGAAATCATCTTTATCTCTGGAAACAGAGGTCTTCCTGAGGGCACAGGGTCTCATCACTATTCTCTCTTTCTCTGTTCAAACTTCTCATGGGATCACAGTAACTGCAACATTTGCTTACTTCAGCATGGAGGCCTTTGCTGAACAAGTCATCTCCTCATACTTTTCAATGCCTTATAGGGAAAAAGAGAGTCTGATGTATCAATGACATCCTTCTCCACAGCTTTAGCAGATGATTTCAGCCCCAAGATCAAGGCATCTCCTCATCCCTCCCATCTGGGACTCAACTTCCTCTTTCCTGCCCTCGGTGTGTCCATGTTGCTCCTCTGTGTGCCTGCCCTGTGTCCTTTTCTCTCACTGGAGGAGGATGGCAGCACTGGTAGAGTCAATATCTCCCGGGGCTGCAGATGGTTCCGTGAGCCCGGCCGGGCTCGGTGCTTGCGGCTGGAGCTGTTTTGCCATGGAGGTTTCTGCAGCGGCTGCGCTGGGGCTGTGTCAGGCTGGGCCGCGCTGGGGCAGGGCCAGGATCTCAGCAGCCAGGCCAGAGCCCAGCAGCAGCACGGCCGGGGCCGATGGCTTCTCCTGCCCTGCCCGCCGGCTGCGGGCGAAGCCCAAGGGCGGCAGAGCCTTGGCCGAGCCGGCCCGGCCCGGGGCTGCTCCTGGGGCCTGGCGGATCCTGGCCGGGCCCGGGCTGGCGGCGGGGCAGGGCTCGGCAGGGCCAGATGTCAGCACCCGCAGCCACAGCCCGGCCTCGGCCCCGCGGCCTCCCCTGCCCTGCCCGGCAGCCGATGGCGCCTGGCGGCTCCCTGGGAAGGGGCCCGGCCCCACGGCAGGAGCCGCCCGGCCCCACGGCCGAGACGGGGCTGTGCCGGCCTCGGCACCTCTGTTGGGCCAGAAGGGAGAGAGACCCAGCCAGGCTTTCTCATCTGTAACTTGTGTCTGCACAGAGGCGTCTGCAGCTTCCTTAGTGCTTTAACAGACTGTCAGCTCTCAAAGCTAATTACTGATTGGTTTTTTGTCAGACACACAGGAAACTGCTAGCAGCTTCTCTCAGGACATCACTTCTGTGATGCAAAACCACCACAGCAGCACAGAGCACAGAGCTCCTTTGTCCATATGTAGTGGCCATGTGCCCGAGACCTCAGAACCCCTCCTTGGGAGATCTCTGGGCCCTCTCCAAGGTGTTTTGAAATGAAAACATGCAGCTCATAGTCTAGGAAAATCACCAGAGGACAGGGCCAGCCTGACCTGTCTGTCCTGGCTACTTTTGTCTGGGAGCAATCCTTGGATATATGGAATTTGGGAGGCAAATTCTAATTTTGGCCATGGTTCCTGGACATGAAGACCTGTTCTTTTCCATAGGAATAAAGGAACAGAGCCCTAGTGTTTCCCCGGGTGGATGAGAAATAATCACAGAGGACATGGCCAGCCAGAACTGGCAGGTTTTTTTCTGCAAGATAGCCTTGCATATAGGAAATTTTTTATGGAGAGTACCAATTTTGACAATGGGTATGTTAAGAGAGGGACAGTTCTTTTCCAATGCAAGGAAAGCACAGAGCCCCAGTGCTCCAGGAGCTGGTGAGAGGCAGCCCTTGGCATTCCAAGATCAGCCAGACCTGTCAGGTGGCCCCTGGGAGGCCAAGCCAGCCAGACCTGTTCCATGTTCCCTCACTTCCATGGGGTCTCTTGCTTCCAGGAGGCCCTGAGGTGTCACAATGCCCCCTTGGTGACACGAGGCCCTGAAGGGTTGGAATGGTCTCCATGGTTCCATCAGGCCCCACAGAGTCATAATGGTCTCTGGGTCCATGAAGCCCCGCGGTGTCACCATGGCCCCTTGGTTCCATGGGCTCCAGTGGTGCCACAATGATCCCCTTGGTTCCATGAGGTGCCCACAGTGTCACAGTGATCTCCATGGGAAGGAAAGAACCGAGCCCCAGTGTGGCAGGGGCAGCCACGAGAGGCCAAGGCCAGCCAGACTTGATGGTACTGGCAGATTTTGGCTGGGAGCAACTCTTGGATAGACAGAATTCTAGAGGTGGAATCCCAATTTCAGGCATGGACACCCAGAGTAGAAGGACAGTTCTCTGCATAGGAAGAAAAGCATGGAATACTGGTGTTTCAAGGACAGATGAAAGGCGGCCACCAGAGGCCTAAGCCAGCCAGACTTCTCTGTCCTGGTAGCTTTTTTCTGAAAGCAGCCCTTGGGTACAGAGAATTTGGGAACCCAAATTTCTGTCATTTTTGTGTACATAGGGATTGATTTTTCTATAAGAAGGAAAAGCACAGAGGCCAAGTGTTTCTATGGGAGAGGAGAGGAGAGGAGAGGAGAGGAGAGGAGAGGAGAGGAGAGGAGAGGAGAGGAGAGGAGAGGAGAGGAGAGGAGAGGAGAGGGAGAGGGAGAGGGAGAGGGAGAGGGAGAGGGAGAGGGAGAGGGAGAGGGAGAGGGAGAGGGAGAGGGAGAGGGAGAGGGAGAGGGAGAGGGAGAGGGAGAGGGAGAGGGAGAGGGAGAGGGAGAGGGAGAGGGAGAGGGAGAGGGAGAGGGAGAGGGAGAGGGAGAGGGAGAGGGAGAGGGAGAGGGAGAGGGAGAGGGAGAGGGAGAGGGAGAGGGAGAGGGAGAGGGAGAGGGAGAGGGAGAGGGAGAGGGAGAGGGAGAGGGAGAGGGAGAGGGAGAGAGGGAGAGGGAGAGGGAGAGGGAGAGGGAGAGGGGAGTGGCTCCTCTGAGGCTAAGCCAGCCAGACCGGTTTCCCCTGGCAACTCTTGTAATGGAGTAATCCTTGGATATATGGAATTTGGGATGAAGAATCTCAGTTTTGACCATGGACACCTTGAGAAGAAAGAAGGTTCTTTTCCATTAGAAGGAAAGCACTGAGCCCCAGTGTTTTAAAAGCAGATGAGAAGATGCCCCCAAGAGGCCAAAGACAGCCAGACCTATCCATCCTGGCAGCTTTCACTTGGGATCAATCCTTGGATGTACAGAGTTTTGGAGGTGGAATCCCAGTTTTAGCCATGGGTGCCTGAACAGGAAGAAGAGTTCTTTTCATTAGGAAGTAAAGCACAGAGCCCCAGTGTTACAGAGAAACATGAGTGCCAGTCCTCAGGAAGCCAAGGCCAGCCAGACTTGTGATTCTTGGCATCATTTATCTAGGAGCTATTCTTGTATATAGGGAATTTGGGAGGCAGATCCCAAATTTTGGCCATGGGTGCCTGATCGAGATGGAAGGTTTTTAAGCAAGAAAAGCACATGGTCCCAGTGTCTGAAAGGCAGGTGAGAGGTGGCCCCTGGGTGGCCAAGGCAGCCAGACCTGTTTCTCTTGGCATATTTCACTGGGGAACAATCTTTGCATATAAGGAAATTTAGAGAAGGAATCCTAGTTTTGGCTATAGGCCCCTGGAGAAGAAGGACAGTTCTCTCCCATAGGATGAGGAAGCAAGGAGTCAATTGTGACCCTGGGGACCCACGGAACCAAGGGGCCATGGTGACACAGCAGGGCCACGTGGATCCAGTGGTCCATTGTGACACTGTGGATCCAAGGAGACCATGGAGACACCCCCAGAACCTCATGGAACCAAGGAGTCCATGGTGACCCAGCGGGGCTGCATGGAGCCAATGGTCCATGGTGACACTGCCCATCCAAGGACACTGCAGAAGCTCATGGAGCGAGGTGGCCATTGTGACACTGAAGAACTTCATGACACCAAATATCCATGGGGACACAGCATGGCATCATTAAACACAGGAACCGCTGTTGGCAGTGCGGAAACTCATGGAACCAGGGGCTGTTGTGACACTGCAGCACCAACACAGCTGCTGCACCTTGTCCCTGCCCTGCACAGCTCCTTGGGAGGCACGGCAGGAGCAGCACCCTGAGAGCCTTGGGAATGCCCCTCTGGGATCCATGGCACACACTCCCAGGGGCTGGAATTCCAGTTCCCAGCCAGGAAAATATGTTCCTGACCATGAAGGCAAAGCTCTTATGGAAGAGCCAAGAGCCAAGTGGAGCAAGATCCTACAGTGACATTTCACTGCCAGCCTTCATAACTTCACCCATGGTTGTTGTAGCTCCTGCACTGGGAATTAAATCAGGGCAGGGTGTTTCATGAGAGCTGCCCTGTTTAAGGGAGACACTGAGAGAGAAACAGAGCAGGCAAAGGAAGGCAGGAGAGAAAGGAGGTGTTTTGGTTCGTAAAGACAGGTGTCTTCTAAGGAAGGCAGGAGCCTCCCCTGAAATGGAAGAATGTAGACTCTTTCTGAATTGGTATAAATTTGAAATTAAGGGGGCCTCTCAGGTAAAAATATGGGAGCAGGAATAGCAGCTTTTTATTAGGGAAGAAAATGAAAATATAAACAATATAGTGAACCAAAACAACACTGTGAGAGCCAGAATACAACCTGACACCCTGTTGGACAGGGTGTTGGCCACAGTCCAATTGGAATTTTGGCTGCAGTCCTCCAGGAGTGTCAGGTGTGGTTCTGTTGGAGTAGTGATCCTATAGGAAAGGGTGTCCTCCTCTGAAGAGGAAGAGGCAGCTGTTCCTCTGGGAAAATCCAGCCCAGAAAAAGCTGTGTTGGTGGGCCAGAATCTCAAGACTAGATGCAGGTAGGAATGCTTGGCTCCTCCCTCTGGGCAGAACATCTCACAATGGGATGTTACAGTTCTTATCAGTCATGCTGTGACATTCAATAGCCCATTATCAGCAAATGTCTGTCCTGAGGGAGGATTGATTGTGGAAGAGATAAGGAAAAACTGCCCACTTAACACAGGACAACTGCCATACAGATGGCAAATAGAACACATCTTGCTTTTCAGTCTGGGACAGGAGGACACAAACAAAATCAGCTGAGAAGGCGGCACTCTGAAAAGCAAACCAGAACTGACAGAAAATGAATGGGACAAAAATAAATAGTTTTGATAGTTTTATTTACTATCAAAATGAATCACACCCACCCAGCCTCACACAATCCTGACCCCACAACCTCAAATTTGGATCTCACTTCTCCTTCCAACCCCATCTCACCCTGGAGTCTGAGGAATCAAGTAATTTTGGCACTGGACTGAGGTGGGAATCAGACATTTTGAGGTGTGATTGAGTCATTTTGGGGTGACAGACAAATCCACCTTGACTTTTAGAGCGCAAAATTATGGAGAATACTACCAGATAGCCCCCAAGAACCAACAGATCCTCCAGAATATGTTCCCAAACAGTAAATTCCACCTCAAATACCTCTTAAATGGTGGGACTTTTGACATCTCTGGTCAATACTCTTTTTAGTAATTTTTCATGCGTTTTTAAGTGATAAAGACAAATCAGAAGAAAATTAGGGCCAAACCAAAACTAGAGACCCCTTGAGCATCCCCTGGACACTGGACAAAACAAACTCAGCAGAAATCAAATTTAACCCTCCATAAAATGCCTTGAGGAAGATTTGCTCTTCCCACAAGTCACTTGTGATGAAAACGCAAACAAATCCCAAACATTAATAGACCAACAACAGAAACAATTCTGTGGCAATTCCAAATTTCATCAGTTCCAACACAGCTCCAAGTCAGATGCTGGCAGGTTCCAAAAAAAAAAAACATGGAAATTTGGCCCAATACAGATTATTAAAAGGAAGGGAAAGGCCTGTGTAGCTATCACAAACTTGACAGGGAGCAAGAAAATAATGCTTCTCCCCCCAAAGCCCGTGAATTCAGGAGTTATTTGGGAATTTAGCTACTTGAGCTGGGCTTCTTGTAGGACTTTTGATAGCCTTGTGTTCCTCACTTTGGGGTGAATGATCCTTGTCAGTCTTGCTGGTATAATTTGGTCCCTTTCCTCCAGTGATTTTAACAGACTTTTCAAAGAAGGAAAACAAAATATTTTCTTTACACTAGCCACCCACAAGAGCCATTTTCCTCATAAGTTCTCCCAAAAGTCACTCAGAGGAAGCTGCATCCAGGTTTCCAAGAGTTCCTCCAGAAAGAGCCACAAACTCCTCAGAGGAGAGAACCCTGCTGTTGTCAATGGCACTTGGGGTCAGACAACAGTGCCCTGAAATCACTGTGCAAAATAATGTTGCAATCTGGATAATAAAATTGTTAGAGAGATGCCTCTGCCCCAATTAAGGTGCTAACGAGACTAAATCCAAAGTGGATTTTATTGAACAGTAAATGTGAGGTAGAGAGAGATGGAAAGAAAAAGAGGAGAGAGCAAGGGAGTGACAGGGACAGAGATATCCCCTGGGGCAGGGCAAGTGTGACATTGTCCCCTGTGTGCGTGGCCTTCCCAGGGTGGGGGTTTTACACCGGAGCCAGTTTGGGTAAGGGGGGTGGTGTTCACCCCCCACCCCGAGCAGGGATTGCCTCACTGTTTCAGGTTACAGTGTCAGATGTAACCAAAAGTGTTTTCAGTCACCATCTCCATAAACTGTTATCAACAGGTGGGGCAGTGTTCTTTATCTCTTCCATGGCTCAGCACTGATAACGCCCTCCAGGGGCCATCTTCTCTTAATGGGCCATTGAGTGTCACTGCAGGACTGATAAAATTACATCATCCCATTGTGGGATGCTCCACCCAGGGGGAGGAACCAAGCATTCCTGCCTGGATATAATCTCACCCTTGCAACACCACGACCACCTTGCCTACTGGATTCCCAGAGGACAAGAGCTCCATAAGCACCACTGGACCTTCAGAGGAAGACCAGACCCTTCTACAGGATCACTGCTTTGACAGAATCACATTCATCACTCCAGCTGGACTGCAGCCACCATTTCATCAGACTGCTACCACCACCCTGAGCAACGGGGTGTCAGGTTATATCCTGACTCTGTCAGATTAAGCCAGTGTTTCTGTATCATTGTTTGGATCTTAATTTTCTTACTCAATTGTCATTCTGGCTTAAAATTCTCCCCCTGGTTTGCCTTCAAACCAGTACAAAACTCACTGTGCTCATCCCTTGTTTCCTTCCAAAGCAGGATTTCCCATACCCAAACGTTTTCCAGATGGACGAGAAGGTTGCGAGGAAGAGGAAGATGCCCTGGGACACTGAGGCAGGTGAGGAGGAAGTCAGTGCCCCTTTCCCCCTCTCTCCTGCTCCATCTTCCAGCCCAGCACAGCCCCCGGATGAAGGACAGCCCCGCTGCCGGTGCCCTCCTGCCGGGGATACTCTGGGGGGATCTCCTTGCCCTTCCCTGTGGCACAGAGGCTAATCCCATCCTCTCCTTGTCCTTCCTCCCCCAGAGCAGGAGCTGAGGATGGAAACCAGGAAAGACAAATCCCTGCAGCAGAACCTCATGGAAGAGGCCATTTTGAGCAACTACACAGCGCAAGAATCCAACAGGGAGGAAAATCCCTGGAGATCTCACAGGAGGAGGGGCTGCAAGCCCAGCCCAGGATGCTCTGAGGAGGAAAGACCCACTCTGGGTCAGGAAGGTGGGCAGAGCTTCAGCCAGAGCTCGGAGCTGGTGGTCCCTGAGCAGCTTCCTGATGGGGAGAAGTCCTACAAGTGTTTGGAGTGTGGGAAGAGCTTCAGGCGGAGCAACAATCTGAAACGACACCAGATGATCCACACAGGGGAATGGGCCTACAAGTGTGGGGAGTGTGGGAAGGGATTCAGCTGCAGCTCCAACCTTGTCAGGCACTTACACATCCACACTGGGGAGAGGCCCTACGAGTGTCCCGAGTGTCATAAGAGTTTTCAGACCAGCTCCAATCTCCTTGTACACCAGCGCATTCACACGGATGAGAGGCCCTTCCACTGCCCAGACTGCAAGAAGGGCTTCAAGCAAAACTCCGACCTCATCACGCACCAGTGCATCCACACTGGGGAGAGGCCCTACATGTGCCCCACTTGTGGGAAGAGGTTTCAGAGCAGCTCAAGTCTCCTCCTCCATGAGCGGATTCACACTGAGGAGAGGCGCTTCCTCTGCCCCAACTGTGGCAAGGGCTTCAAGCACAAGTGCCACCTTGTCAGGCACTGGCGCATCCACACTGGGGAGAGGCCATACTTGTGTCCCCAGTGTGGGAAGAGCTTCACCCGGAACTCTCACTTGACCAAACACCAACGGAGCCACCAGTAAGGGAAGTCCTGAAAATGCCCCAGCTGCAGGAAGAGCTTTGTGCACTGCTCCAGCTTCATCCCCCATTGGAGGAGACCCTGTTGGGAAGAGCCCTGGTGATCCATGTTCCCTGTGATCCATGCTGGGAAGACACCTGTCCCTTTTCCTGCCCCTGCCAATGACCTTATGTGGGATTGAAGGACATGAGGGTCTGGCCATGGCCCTGTCACTACATTCACTCCCACCTCAGGTCATTGCCAGGGGCAGGAAAGGGACTCTGTCTTTCCCTGAGGAGAAGGGTGTCCTTTCCATGCAGGAGGAAACACGTGGCCAGGAAGATACAAGTGATGGTGATGTAGTTTTCCCTGTAACTAGTTTTTCTTATCACTTCTGTTGTCAATATTTTTTCTATTCCTGTTTGTTCTTCATCTTGTTGCTGTTCCCAGTAAATTGTTCTTATTCCAGCCTGGAATCTTTGCCTTTTGTGTTTTCTATGGTAAGTGGGAGGGCAACAAATGGCAGGGCGGTTTTAACAGGAGCAGGAAATTGAGGAATCCCATTCCTGAACCCCGGCCTGTGGAAACCAAGCATCCCAGCTGGTGCCAGCCCTGGTGGCCATGGCAGCAGCCTTGGGAGCGGGTCCCTGGCTGGGGCTGAGGGAACCTCTTCACTCTGGTGCCCAGGGACAGGAGTGGAGGGAGCAGCAGCAGCTGAGTCAGGGCAAGCTGAGGTTGGATCTCAGGAAAAGGTTTTTGCCCAGAGGCTGCTGGGGCACTGCCCAGGCTCCCCAGGGAAGGGTCCCAGCTCCAGGGCTCTCTGAGCTCCAGCAGCGTTTGGACAGCGCTGCCAGGCCCAGGCTGGCAGTGTTGGGGTGTCCTGTGCAGGGCCAGCAGTTGGACTCGAGGATCCTGATGGGTCCCTCCCAGCTCAGCCAGTTCTGTGATTCTGGATCCATGACCCTGGGGATGGGAGTGCCAATGGTTGCCATGGCAACGGGCTCCAGGTCTGAGCTGGTGTCCATGGCAACCACCCCTGGCATGGGGTCTCCATGGAGCTGCCCAGGGACTGACCATAGCAACAGGGGCTGGGGATGGTTGCCATGGAAACTGACCATAGCAACAGGGGCTGGGGATGGTTGCCATGGAAACTGACCATAGCAACAGGGTTTCCTGGTGATGGTTGCCTCCTTAGAATGAGATTTGTCACAGGATCTCAGAGGGGTTCCATGGGGACTTTCCAAGAGTCTCCAGTCTGTTCAAGAGCAGGAATGTCACACACAGAGACAGGGACTCCATGGAGACCTCCCAAGGGTTTCTGGGGATGGCAAAGAGCTGTGTGGTCAGAGGCAGTCACAGCCATTCCATGGTGACATCCCAGGAAACCTTGGGCTGCAAAAGCACTGATCTGTCACAGGCACTCATGGGGGCTCCACAGTGACATCCCAGGAGTCCCCAGGCTGCCAAAGAGCCAGGATGTCACACACACTCCTGTCATGTGCAGAGTGGGAGCTTCAGGCAAAAGCTTTATTTAATTATTGGAGAAACTCCCGCTGAGTCATGAGATGGAGACACCCAGCAGCCACCATGGGTTCTAAAAGCCCTGCAGAGCCTCCAGACTTCTAAAATTCCTTTTAAGAGAGGAGACTGGGAGTGACTGGATCCACACCCAGCCCCAGAATTTGTCAAAGGTTTATGTATAAATGATTGGACAGGTAGAATTGAACAATTTGTCAATGCAATTTTTCCTACAGGATTAATGATGGAATACCAGATATATTTATATAAATACAATCTGATAATGATTAGACAGTAAGCTCTTAATCAGAGTTATTTACTCCACAGTCCAGAATCTATAACAATTATAGGATATTCTGCTCTAGGAAGCAATTTTGAAGTCAGCAGGGCCTTGCTGGAGTTGTTTGAGCCCATTGCAGGCAGAGCCTCCTGCTCCAGCAGGAACTGCCTTTCCTGTGCCAGGAGCAGGACAGGTCCCGCTGCAGGAACAGCCCCAGGCCAGCCCCAGCACAGGGAAGGCCTCGGGCACAAGGGCAGAGCGCCGTGCTGGGAGCTGTGCCAGGGACAGCCCGAAGCACCAAAGGCACTTTGGCAGCAGCAGCTGCTTGCAGGGCATGGCCAGAAGCCTCCCTTGCAACCCGGCCTGGTGGCCAGCGCTGCAGAACTGCTGCCTCAGGGCTCATTTCTGGCTGGGCTCTGAAAAGCCACTTCTGCTCCAGGAGCCTGTCTGGGAAGCCATTGGCCCAGCACCTTGGGGACAAGATATAAACAACAAAACTCTTCATGCCAGCAGAGACAAGGCAGGGGCAGAGGAAAGGGGAGAGCCAGGCCCAGGGGACAGGGCTGCCATGGTGATGGCTGTGAGGTCACTGCCCTGCAGCAGCCTGGCTGCCCTCAGCAGACATTCTGGCCAGAAGTGTTGTGAGGGCACCCAGCACATCCGAGAACCCACACAACAGGAATTCCATCCTTGGGGAGGGGATTTCACTGGGTCAGGTTGCACACACTCCCTGATTTTTGAGCATTCCTGGGATGGGAAATCCACTTCTCTGGAAAAACATTTGCCATTTTGTGCCACTCTCATCAGTGTAAATATTTCCTCCTTCTAACAAATTTATATCCACTCTCATTCAGTTTAGAGACATTTACCATTGTTCTGTCACTGCTAGACTTGGGAGAAAATAACTTTGATAACTATTTTTCCATTTTCACAGATCTTGGGGAGGACCCAAATATCTCCCAAGATGGGGTTTGAAGGCTTCATCACATAACCAGCAGGTAGAGGCTGCAGGCTCTGGGCTCAGTTATGTGCAGACTGAGGACAGAACAGGAGTAGCCTGGGAAGGATTGAAGGGTGGTTCCACAGATGCTGGAGTTTTATTTCATTGTATAAAACAGCCAGAGAAAGAAATAATGGCACCAAAGGTGTAGAGTGCCCCTGCCCAATGAGGTGGGAATTTTACCCAGACACAGCATCCGGCGAGAGCGTGACTTAAAGAAGATTCCACCCCTCCACGCTGTGGGGTGTGCCCCTGAAAGCCTGGGAAAAGACACTCCACCCTATCTGATCAAATTAGGAATGGGCCCAGAATGTTCTTCTTTTTCTGTACCCTTATTGGCTTAAATCGTGCTGCAATGTCCCCACTGTAGTTTTTTCCATTGATTGTCCTCCTCAATCCACCCCTTTGCAGTCTCCTGCTCCTCTTAATATTGGACCTTGATCCTAAACTCCACCCCTACCCTGTAATATAAAAGTCTTGACCCTACCACCTCGTTTCTTGTGTATGTCCCTGGGAAAATGAAGAATCCTCAGTTTTCTAAAGCAAGACCTGTCCTGCTGCCTTCCTTTCCCTGTTGGTCATTGGTGTCTGCCTGAGGTCTGAGACTCTGGGGCCTGGGGCAGTTGTTGTGCCCTTTGCTGCGGTGGAACACAACAGTGCTTTCCTCCCTATGGAAAAAAGAACCGTCCTTATCTATGCAGAAATTGCGGGAATTGGCTTCCAACTCCCAAATTCCCTATATCCAAGGGTTGCTTTCAGACAAAAGCTACCAGGAAAGAGAGGTCTGGTTGCCCTTGGCCCCTGGTGGCTGCCTTTCATCTGCCCCTCTAACGCTGGTGTTCCGTGCTTTCCTTCCTTTGGAAAGAACCATCCTCTTCCAAGTGTCCATGTCTAAAATTGGGATTCCACCTAAAAAATTCCCTATATCCAAGGGTTGCTCCCAGACAAAATCTGCCAGTACCATCAAGTCTGGCTGGCCTTGGCCTCTGGTGGCTGCCCCTGCTACCCTGGGGCTCAGTTCTTTCCTTCCCATGGAGATCACTGTGACACTGTGGGCACCTCATGGAACCAAGGGGATCATTGTGGCACCACTGGAGCCCATGGAACCAAGGAGCCATGGTGACACCGCGGGGCTTCATGGACCCAGAGACCATTATGACTCTGTGGGGCCTGATGGAACCATGGAGACCATTCTAATCCTTCAGGGGCTTGTGTCACCAAGGGGGCATTGTGACACCTCAGAGCCTCCTGGAAGCAAGGGACCATTGGGACACTGTGGGGCCCCATGGAACTGAGGGAACATGGACCAGGTCTGGCTGGCTTGGCCTCCCAGGGGCCACCTGACAGGTCTGGCTGATCTTGGGATGTCAAGGGCTGCCTCTCATCAGCTCTGGGAGTACTGGGGCTCTGTGCTTTCCTTGCTTTGGAAAAGAACTGTCCCTCTCTTAACATACCCATTGTCAAAATTGGTACTCTCCATAAAAAATTTCCTATATGCAAGGCTATCTTGCAGAAAAAAACCTGCCAGTTCTGGCTGGCCATGTCCTCTGTGATTATTTCTCATCCACCCGGGGAAACACTAGGGCTCTGTTCCTTTATTCCTATGGAAAAGAACAGGTCTTCATGTCCAGGAACCATGGCCAAAATTAGAATCCGGCCTCCCAATTTCCATATATCCAAAGATTTCTCCCAGACAAAAGTAGCCAGGACAGACAGGTCAGGCTGGCCCTGTCCTCTGGTGATTTTCTTAGATTATGAGCTGAATGTTTTCATTTGAAAACACCTTGGAGAGGGCCGAGAGATCTCCCAAGGAGGGGTTCTGAGGTCTCGGGCACATGACCACTACATATGGACAAAGGAGCTCTGTGCTCTGTGCTGCTGTGGTGGTTTTGCATCACAGAAGTGATGTCCTGAGAGAAGCTGCTAGCAGTTTCCTGTGTGTCTGACAAAAAACCAATCAGTAATTAGCTTTGAGAGATGACAGTCTGTTAAAGCACTAAGGAAGCTGCAGACGCCTCTGTGCAGACACAAGTTACAGATGAGAAAGCCTGGCTGGGTCTCTTTCCCAGAGCCCGGCCGGGCTCACGGAACCATCTGCAGCCCTGGGAGATATTGACTCTGCCAGTGCTGCCATCCTCCCTCCAGTGAGAGAAAAGGACACAGGGCAGGCACACAGAGGAGCAGCATGAACACACCGAGGGCAGGGAAGAGGAAGTTGAGTCCCAGATGGGAGGGATGAGGAGATGCCTTGATCTTGGGGCTGAAATCCTCTGGTAAAGCTATGGAGAAGGATGTCATTGATACATCAGACTCTCTTTTTCCCTCTAAGGCATTGAAAACTATGGGGAGATGACTTGTTTCAGCAAAGGCCTCCATGCTAAAGTAAGCAAATGTTGAAGTAGCTGTGATCCCATGAGAAGTTTGAACAGAGAAAGAGCAGAGTGATGAGATCCTGTGCCCTCAGGGAGAGAAGATCTCTGTTCCTAGAGGTAACGATGATTTCAGAAAGAGATGAAGAGAACCTTTGCTCTTAAACAGCCCATCTTGAAACTAATACCCCATAACTTGGCATGGCCCATAAGCACAGCTTTGGAAAAAGCTGCGAAAAAATGTCAGGGACTTCACAATAGCAGATTTCTCCAGGCAGCTGCTATTTGTGGAAATGAAAATCCATGAGAAAACTGTTTTCTTGTAGAGAAGCCTCTATAACATTAACATGACTGACTTCTCTCCCTTAATGAAGTGAAACCAGACTATTCTAGAGGTGGTAAACTGAAAATTTTAGGGTTTGTCTCTTTACATTGTCAGGTTGTGTAGCGAGGGGAAGTGTTCTGAATGTTTTGTTCTATCTGTGTTGCTTTCTCTTTTAGTTACTGTTATCAAAATTTTATTCATGCACTTAAAGTTTGAGCCCACTTTGCCTTTCTCCTAATCCTATCTCACAGCAGGAAATAAGTAAGTATATTCTAGTGAGTGCATTGATAATTAACCAACACTGAACACACCACATTAATTGAAGCATTGGCTGAGAAATCTCAAATTGGTGAACCAAAACCACTACAGAAACTTCCTGACAAACTGCACAAGAGCAGAGAGAAATTGAGGCATACCCATGGTTTGTCAGGACATACTTGATCCTAATGAGCCCCGTGGTGCATTTGGAGCTGAGCCCTGGAACCTCAGGGCCTGAGAGGAGATTGCACAAACCTTTCCAGGAGTCAAAGTAAAGAGGAAACACCCAAAGTGTCCCAAAGCATTAATGGGACCCACTAAGGTCCATCCCAACACAGGCTCCTCATGGACTCCTTGGATGAGAGACCTGGAGGTCAGGATTCCACAAAAACCTCTCAGATACACTCAGTGTGGGAAGAAAAATCCAAAGAACCTTAAACACCTTTAGTTTCTCTAAGTATTAATAACCCCCACTGAGTGCCAGTACAAAGCTCTCAAGGGACTCATTAAAGTAGATAAGTGTGGTGTAAACAAATGGGCCAGGAGACCTTGTGCTCCTTTCTTGATAAGGCCTTTATTATAAGGAGAGCCTATAGGGGTGGGGGCTCGGGGTTCGCGACGCCGCCGCTGCTCCCAGGTGAGTCAACGTCCCAGAGGAGAGGTAGACAAGCCTGTCAGTCACGGCAGGATCGGAGTTTGCGCCCCCGTGGGATACGTCACAAGACTCACTTGTAGCTCGCTGGTCTACGGGGTTTTCCTTGCTCTGGCTCCTTTGGCTTATAGCGATTGTCTTCGGAAATTCTAAGGGTCCTCTCCAGCTCTTTGAAGCTTTCCTTGCATGTAGGTGTAGATCATTTTGGTGTCCCTGCTCTTGGCTCGTTGTCTGGATCTATTTTGGTTTACGTTGAAGTCTAGGAATTAATAGTCAGTGCCCGCTCAGCCCTCTGGGAAGCAGGAAGTCTCCCATGGGAGCAGCTTCCTGGGAGCAGCTTCTGAACTACCCGACGCAGTGAAAGTGACAGAAGGGGCTTCAGACTACTAAAAACAGTGAAACAAACAGGTAGGATTTCTTCTATAAGGGATTTTAGCAAAGTATCCATAACAGGAGGGGGTACAGAGACTCAGGGAGTTAACTGGGGGTACAAACTGGGTATAAGGGCAAATACATAGGGGTGGAACTAACAAATACATGCACAAGGGAATTTCCAAACTGTGAGGAGGTAAACAGACAAAAGGTTAGACATTAACTTTCTTCATAACAAGTGGGGCCATGATTGCACAAACCTCTCACAGAGTCTGTATCCAAAGGGAAACACCAAGTACCTTAAAAGAACTAAAGTACCTGGAAGAATTAATGAATCCACTGAGTCTTGTTACTGACAAAGCCTCTCCAGGGACTAATTACAGCAAAATATTGGAGGCCAGGATTGCAGAAACCTCTCAGTAACTCCAAGTCAAAAGCAAAAGCCAAATTCCTTTGAAAAAACCTGCAATCCCTGGGAGCATGAAGGAGCCCCCAGAGCCATTCCTGACCAAGGCTCCCCAGGGACTCCTTCCAGCAGATCCTTGAGGCCACTGGGATGTGGGCTAGGGGGGGATGCTGATGGCAGGACCAGGGAGTGACAGTGCCCAGCCTGACTGGGGCTGTGCCAGGAGGCCCCAGGGCCTCAGGACAAGGTGTCTCCTCACAGCCCTTGGTGGCACAGACCCTGCTGTGCCCCAGAGCACCAAGACTTGGCTTCTCTTTGTCCCCACCTGGCATCAGTGCCTCCAGTTCTCTGCTCTACCTGGGACCTGGGGACACATTCTCAGTTGTGTCCCTCAGTGGGACCCATTAAAAGTCCCAGAAACTTTGGAGTTGGATTGTGACTTGGAGTTCTGCAGAGGTTTCTGCAGCTCCCTCTCAGTGCCTGATGCTCAGGGCCTGAGCACAAAGCCCCAGAGGGTCATTAAAGTCCTTGTGCTGTGTCTGTGCTGCTGAGCTGGGCCGGGCTCCTGGCACAGAGGGTGATCCTGGTAACCAAGCAGAGCTTCAAAAGCACATTTCTCTTGCTGAGCAGCTCTTCTCCCAGCCCAGCAGGGCTGGGGCACTGCCTGCAGCCAGCCCAGGCACAGCACAGAGGCACAGAGAGCTTCAATCAGTCAGGGCTGGGAAGGGGCTGAGAAGTGCCTGGGGCAGAATCACTGCCAGCCCTTGGCACAGGAACCTCTGGCTGCAGGACAATGCAGCTGCAGCTCCTGCAGTGATCTCCTAAAGCTGGAACATCCCAGTGCCCACAGCCCCTGTGAGTGCATTCTCTGCTCATCTCCTGTGCCGAGCAGCCAGGGGTGCCCAGGGCTGTCCTGCAGAGCAGGGTCCTGCAGCCCAGGGCGCTGTGCTGGGCCAGGGACTCTGCTGCCTGCCAGGGACAGCTCTCAGCCGGCCCTGGAGCTGCTCCCAGCGCTGGCCAGGAGCTGTGGGGGGAAGAAGCCACCCTGAGCAGGGCAGGTGCTGCTGCTGAGAGGGGCTGGCTGGGGCAGGGCTGCTCCCAGCTCCAGACCAGCCTGGGCACAGCTCCGGAGGACACTTCCCAAAGAAGGTAAGCCTAGGATTATACTTATATACTTAGAAAACTATAATCCTTTATTATTGCTATTAAACTCTGGATTAGCTCTCTTAAACTCTTACTGAACACTATTAAAGTGTTATTATATACCTCTATATCTATAATATTTAATTAACTCTAGTACATTTCCTTATGGTTTCTCTTAGAATTTAGAAAAATAAACTGACTGTATAAATACATTTTTGAATATTATATAGTCTTTTCAACAGGATGAGGACCTACAAAGGAACATTTTGGTTTTTGTATGCCAGCAGTGATAACGAAAGCTGGGGAAAATAGTCCTTGGACCTACTCCAATGTGTCGAGCCTGGGGTGTGTAACTGCGACAAGTGAATGTCCTTTCGAATGTCCTTGTTAAATATCCTATTTAATCAACCTTAATGAATTCTCGAAATCAGGGGCCGGGCGTGCCTCATCCCCACTGGGACACATGGAAGCTTCTAATAAAGGTCTGGTTTTTACTTTACTGTTCTCATACTGTTGGAAGGGCTTTTTTTGTCCTTTAATTATAGAAAAACAGGGGGTTGAAAGAAGCAGAACAGGAATTGAAATCCCAGAATGACAGAACATTCTGAGTTGAAAGGGACACACAGGATCATCAAAGTCATATTTGAACATTTACAGAGACTCCAGAACTGTGACTTTGGGTGGTCAGTGTCTCTGCTGGGAGCCTCCCAAAGGGCCTTCAGCCACTCCTCAGCCCTGGGCAGCAGCAGCATCACCTCTGCAGGGCCCAGCAGGGCTCTCCTGAGCTGCCCTTGCCCAGCTGCACACAGAGCCTGCCCCAGCCAGGGCCCTGCACACAGGCAGGTTTCTGTAGGGCCGGGCTGAGGGCACACAGGGTGGGATGGGCTCTGTGAGCGCTTGCAGGGACAAGGCACCTCTCAGGAGGGGATGTCCAGGCCCAGGGAGATGCTCAGGGAAGCAGAGGGGGCTGAGCAGAGCAGTGCTGGGGGAACAAGCACATCCAGCCCCTCACTTTCCCTCAGCCACAGGGAATCCTTTGCCTCACATCTCTCAGTGGCAAACTCTGAGTGCAGCAGGAATGCTGGGGATTTCTGACCTCAGAGAGAAAGGAATGATCTATGGGTAGGATAATAATTCCTTAAACCAACTCCTGCCATCTTTTTCCCCTAGAAGTGTGCATGCAAATGGTACCAAGCTTTTCTGCATTAGGAGTTATTCCTGTGACAAATCCTGAATTTCCAGCCTTGTCCCTCTGGCATATGGCCACAAACCCAGGGCAGCGGGGCAGGGATGGCTCCTCGAGAGCCCCCAAGCACAGCCCTGGCTGCTCCTGGCACACTCAGCCAGCACAACGGGAGCTCAGACTGCGACCTGGGTGAAGGTTTTCCCAGAGCAGGAACAAGGGTGGTTGAGTCCCAGCAGGACAGTCTGCAGGGAATGGCCCAGGTTTGGCTCCGAGCAGCCTCTCCTGACTTCTCCCTGTCCTTTCTCCATGAACAGGTGCCCATGTGCAGCCACAGCAAATGTCCAACAGCAGCTCCATCAGCCACTTCCTCCTGCTGGCACTGGCAGACACGCGGCAGCTGCAGCTCCTGCACTTCTGCCTCTTCCTGGGCATCTCCCTGGCTGCCCTCCTGGGCAACGGCCTCATCATCAGCGCCGTAGCCTGCGGCCACCACCTGCACACGCCCATGTTCTTCTTCCTGCTCAACCTGGCCCTCAGTGACCTGGGCTCCATCTGCACCACTGTCCCCAAAGCCATGCACAATTCCCTCTGGAACACCAGGAACATCTCCTACACTGGATGTGCTGCTCAGCTCTTTTTCTTTCTGTTCTTCATCTCAGCAGAGTTCTATGTCCTGACTATCATGTGCTACGACCGCTATGTGTCCATCTGCAAACCCCTGCACTACAGGACCCACCTGGGCAGCAGAGCTTGTGCCCACATGGCAGCAGCTGCCTGGGCCAGTGCCTTTCTCAATGCTCTGATGCAAACAGCCAATACATTTTCGCTGCCCCTGTGCCATGGCAATGCCCTGGTCCAGTTCTTCTGTGAAATCCCACAGATTCTCAAGCTCTCCTTCTCCAAATCCTATCTCAGAGAACTTGGGCTCATTGCTGTTAGTGCCTGTTTTTCATCTGGCTGTTTTGTGTTCATTGTTTTCTCCTATGTACAGATCTTCAGGGCTGTGTTGAGGATCCCCTGTGAGCAGGGACGGCACAAAGCCTTTTCCACCTGCCTCCCTCACCTGGCTGTGGTCTTCCTCTTCCTCAGCTCTGCCATATTTGCCTACCTGAAGCCCCCCTCGATGTCTTCCCCACCCATGGATCTGGCCCTGTCAGTTCTGTACTCGGTGGTGCCTCCAGCCCTTAACCCCCTCATCTACAGCCTGAGGAACCAGGAGCTCAAGGCTGCAGTGTGGACACTGATGACTGGATGCTTTTAGGAGCATTAAACTGCTGTCCAATTTCTGCCAACCATTTGTAATAAAAGTAATCTTTGATACTTATTGATGTTTTCCTCTTGGAGGTTCTTTATCTTTGGTTTACATTTTAACATTGTCCACAAAGAAATGTCATTGATTGTGCCATTTCTCATTTTGTTTCTCTCCACCTTCCCAGTGGCCACAGACTGCATCCATGAGGGGCTGCGCTCTCAGTGCCTTTAAAGGAACTAAAGGATCTCCCAGCAGAGTTTTCTGCAGAGATGCCCTTTTGTTGCCTTCTCTGGAGCTGCAGCAGCAATGCCTGTGTGCAGAGCTGGGGCAGATCAGGGCTGGCACAGCAGCTGTGCCCAGGAGCAGCAGCACTTGGTGCTGCCAGTGCTGCTCCCGTGGCCCTGCCCCGCTGCCCTGGTGGCCCTGGTGTTGCTGCAGGGCCCGAGTGCTCTCGGGGCCGGGCACAGTCCTGGGGGTGGCAGTGCCGGGGCTGCAGCAGGGACAGGCCATGGGCACTGCTGGGGCAGAGCTGACGCCTCAGGCCAGGGCCTGGGGGCTCCAAGCTCCTTGCCCAGGCTCTCTTAAGAACACGGCCAGGCCAATGCTCAGCACAGAAAACCCCCGTGAGCAGCCCCAGGCTGGCCGTGGGCAGGCTGGGGGCAAACAGCATGGCTGGTGCTCTGCAAGGGCCCTGGGGGAGACGGGAAGGAGCAGCAGAGCAGGGGCTGATCCATCCCCAGTACGCTGCACAGCCCAGGGCAGCGTCCCAGAGCATCCTCATGGAGCTGCCAACAACATCCCCCCTCTGCAGCCCTGGCCTCTGCCCCAGCTCACAGAGGTGCCGCATCCTTGCAGGCACAGACACGGCAGCACTGGCTCAGCAGCCCCTGTTTGCATTGCACACAGCAGGCGGGAGCACCCCCGAGCTGGTGCTGTGGGGACATGAACCTGAGGCAGCACAAATGCCATCAGCCCCTGGGGCCAGGAAGGGCTGGGGGATGCCAGGGAAACCACTCAGCTTTGTCCTGGCCTCTGCAAACAGCCAGAAAGTTTGTTCCCATCAGCTGGGAGTTTCCTGTCCCACTGCAGACGCTGCTGCTCAGAGCCAGGGCTGCCTGGCAGCCACCCCCAAACTGCCCTGAGCATTTCCTCGGCTTCACCTTTGCTTTCTTTACTCTTCCTGATACAAATTTCTTCCTCTTGCCCACCCCGTTCCCTCCCCTGCACACAGCCCATCCCTGTTTGCCCTTTCCTCTCTGGCCCCACTCCCCATTGCAGTTCCTGACTTGGCACCATGGGAATGTTCCCTGGGCTGCAGGATCATCCCACAAGTGCTGCAGGAATTGTCTGCAGGCTCCTGCAGTGCCTGGTGCTGCTCCCTTGCCAGAGGCACCCCAGGCCAGGGGGGCACATCTGGGCTGCTGTGTCTGGCTGTGGGGTTCCCTGTTCTGGGCAGTGAGGAGGAGCTGCAGAGGCTCTGCAGGACTGACAGGATGGGCTTTGGGGCTGTGAGGAGAAGCTGAGGGACCTGGGCTGCTGGAGCTTCTGAAGAGGAGGCCCAGGGCTCCTCCTGCAACTACTCCAAGGGTGGTTTCAGAGAATCCCAGAATCAGCCAGACTGGAAAAGACCTTGGAAAGCATCAAGTCCAACCTGTGCCCTGACACTGCTGTGTCTCCCCTGAGCCTTTTCCAGGATCAACAAACCCAGCTCACTCTGACGATCCTCACAGGACTTGTGTTCCAGACCCCTCACCAGCCTTGTTGCCCTTCTCTGGACATGCTCCAGCCCCTCCACATCCTTCTTAAATTGGGGGCCCAGAACTGGACACAACACTCAAGGTGCTGTCCAACCATTGCCCAGCACAGGGGAAGAATCACTGCCCTGGTCCTGCTGGCCACACCATTCCTGATCCAGGCCAGGAGCCATTGGCCTTCTTGGCCACCTGGGCACACTGCTGGCTCATGTCCTTCCTGCTGTCCATCAGTCCCTGCAGGTCCCTTTTTGCCTGGCTGCTGTCCAGCCCCTCTGTCCCCAGTCTGTAGCGCTGCAGGGGTTGTTGTGGCCAAAGTGCAGGACCCGGCACTTGGACTTGTTAAACCTCACCTTGTTGGATTTGGGCCCTGGATCCAGCCTGTCCAGGGCCCTGTGCAGAGCCCTCGTACCCTCCAGCAGATCAAAACTCCCAGACAACTTGGTGTCACCATGGTTCCTTGTGGCCCCAGAGTGTCCCAATGGTCTCCATGATTTCATGAGGCCTCCCAGTGTCACAATGTCCCTTTGGTTCCATGGGACCCTTGGTGTCACAAAGTCCCTTGGATCCTTGGGTCCCACAGTGTCACAATGTCACCATGGTCCCCTAAGGCCCTTCAGTGTCACAGTGGATCCTTGGTTCCATGAGGTCTGGCAGGGCAGCAATGCTCTCCTTGCTCCCAGAGTCTCACAATGGCCTCTTGGTCCCAAGGGTCACCACAGTGTCAAACATGTTTCCTTCATTCCGTGAGATCCTGAGGGGCAGCTCAGGCCCTTTGGTTCCCTGGGGTCCTGCAGTGTCACAATGGCCCCATCATGACACGAGGTTCTGCTCTGTCACAAAGCTCTGCATTGTTCCACGAGGCCCTAAAGGGTCACAGTGGCCTCTTGGTTCCATGAGGCCTCAGAGTGCCACAGTGAATTCCTTGGTGCTGCAGTGTCAAAATGGAGCCCTGGTGATAAAAGATCCTGCAGTGTCACCAGGGACCCTTGGTTCCATGGGGCACCACAGAATAACAATTGTTCCCTCAGTTCCCAGAGTCCTTGCAATGGAGCAATGGCCCCTTGATTCCATTATCCCCATGCTCTCCCAAGGATCTCCTTGGTCCCACAGTGTCATAATGGCCCCTTGGTTCCACAAGGCCCAACAGGGCCACAGTTTCCTCAGTGGTCCCACCAGGACCCAGACTGTCACAATGCACTCCTTGCTTCCATTCAGCCCCACAGTGTCACAGTGGCCCCGTGGCTCTGTGGTGCCATGTCACACACCGTGTCACCATGGTCCTCTCAGCGCCACCAGGCCCCGCAGTGTCACAATGGCCCCTCTCTTCCCTAGGGCCCTGCAGTGTCACAATCATCAGAGAATCAACCAGGCTGGAAAAGATGTTGGAGAGCATCAAGTCCAACCTGGGACCCAACACCACCTTGTCACCTAGACCATGGCCCTGAGTGCCACATCCAGTCTTTCCTGAAACACTTCTAGGGACAGTGACTCACCCAGCTCGCTGGGCAGCCCATTCCAATGTCCAATCACCCTTTGTGTGAAGAATGTTTCCTGATGTCCAGCCTAAACATCCCCTGGTACAGCTGAAGGCTGTGTCCTCTGACCTGTCACTGCTCCCTGGGAAAAGAGCCCGACCCGCACCTGGATGCACCATCCTGTCAGGGAGTTGCAGAGAGTGATGAGGTCTCCCCTGAGCCTCCTCTCCAGGATAAACAATCCCAACTCCCTCAGCCACTCCTCAAAGGATTTGTGCTCCAGATCCCCCACCAGCCTTGTTGAACTTCTCTGGACACACTCCAGCCCTCCATTTCCTTCCTAAATCAGGTGCCCAAACTGGACACACCACTCAAGGTGCTGCCCAACCAGTGCTGAGCACAGGGGAAGAATCACTGTCCTGCTCCTGCTGGCCACATAATTCCTGATCTATAGAAGTGCCAGGGGCTGGATGAGGGAAACGGTGATGAGGGGGTGGGGACAAAATATTGATTGTCAGCCATGAAAAGTCTTGATATTCGTATCAGTTCAGACTGCATTAGAAGGTGCTGGGGATCAAAATCAATTGGACATTGCTGATATCAATCTATAAAAGGAAAAGAAAACAGGACAAAACAGTCCTCTCTGCATTGTTTTCAATACAGTATATTCACTTTGAAGACACTTCCAAAATCTGTCTATATAACCACAGAAGAATTGAAAATATAAGATATTCCCAGCAGTTTTTCTTCTTTGTGTGTTTTGAACAAATGGTTTTGAAATTTTTTTAGTGAATTCCTGAACTGAAGAGCTCAAGAAAGAAGAGCCCTCTGGAGCAGTAAAATTCATCATCAACCCCCAAGTGGCTGAGGATGCATCCCCATCAGAGCAGCAATGAGCAGAAATGGGCACAGCTCTGTGGCTGCCCCAGCTCTGGGATGGGCCCTGGGCCTGGAGCAGGAGCAGCTCTGGAGGGCCCCAGGGCCGGGGCTCTTGTGCTGGCCTGGGCAGATGGGATGGCAGGAGGGGCTGCAGAGCTCTCAGCACCTCAGGCAGAGGGGAGCAGGGCAGCCAGGGAGCTCCTTTGGCCTTGGCCAAGCCCCTTCCCCCATGGTGGGGCTGAGTCCTGGCTGAGCTGCAGCTGCTGCTGTGCCCTTGGCAGGGGCTGAGGCCGTGGGGCAGTGCCCAGAGCAGCCTGGGCTGAGCAGAGCTGTGGGGCCAGAGCCGGCTGGGCAGCGCTGGGGAGAGGCCCTTGGTGCTGCCCAGAGCTCAGGGCAGCTGGCAGAGCTGGCAGGGAGCTGGGCTGGGCTGGGAGAGCCTGGCACAGAAACCATCAGTGTCCATCTCAGCCTGGCTGAGCGGGCAGGGGCAGGACTCAGCCCAGGCCTTGTGGGGCAGGGCCAGCGCCTGGGCAGGCATTGAAAACAGGCAAGAGCCCGAGAGAGGAGGCTGCTCTGTGCCCCTGGGGCATGGACAGAGCAGGGAGGGGCCCAGGACATTTGTCAGTGCCAGCCTCTGTCTGTGCCAGCCCTGGGCAGCCCTGGCTGCTGAGCCCAGCTCTGCCCTGGGCTGAGTTTGGCTGTGGCCCAGCTCCATCCTCCTGCAGGGCTCAGGGCCTGTTCCCGGCCATGGCCAGCCCTGGCCGCCTCTCTGCTGGCCCCGAGGCCGGCAGAGCCCGGGCAGGGCTGTCTGTGCAGCCCCACAGGTGCCATGGGCTCTGCAGGAGCTGGCAGAGGCTGCCCAGCAGGGAGGCCATGGGGCACAGAGCCCCAAGGCTGCCCAGGGCCCCACGGCACAGGGGCCGTTCCCAGCCGCAATGCTCCTGTCCTGGGCTGGGCTGCACAGGGGCTGTGGCACCATGGCTGGGCCAGCACAGGGCCACAGAGGGGCCACGCAGCCACTGCCGGGGCTGGCAGCAAGGCCGGGCACAGACAAGGAATTGCTGAGCATGGCCTGCGCTGGCCAGGGCTGCCTGTGCCCAAGGCAGAGCTCAGCTGCCCTTGGGGGCTGCAGGAACACTCAGGAGCCCAAAGAGCCTCCATGGCTGTGCTGGAGACCAAGGCTGGAGCAGGGAAATGCAGGGCTGCTGTGCCATGGGGAGGGCATGGAATTCCAGCACACACCTCAGCTCTCTGATGGTCCCGGCACCGTGCTGGGCCCTGTTCCAGACTGGAGCAGAGCAGATGTTGATGGCACAGGAGCACTGCGGGGCTGGCAGGGACCTGCAGCTTGCAAGGTGCTCTGCTCTCCCTCAGCTCCTCTCGGAGAGATCCAATCCCAGCTCGGCACCTCAGGGCACAAGTGGCACTGTCTGTTCATGAGCACACAGCTGATGTCTGTCTGGAAGGGGGCACAGGTTTTAATACTTGTACTTTTCATATTATGGAAGGAAATTTTTATTATCTAGGTTACTTCAGTGCTTTAAAGTAATGGCAAAGTTTTCCCACCCAGAGCAGGAATTTTCTTCAAGTGTACTAATGGCAGGAGGAGAAATTACTGACATTGCCTTCTACTTGTGTCACCAATTTTCTGTTTATTCTTTCCTCTCCCTCTTCCTTCAGGTGTTTCCATCTCTCCTGTTTAAATGGCCATGTCTAAGGACATCTCTTAACTAGTCCAACTGGATCTATGTCCTTCCTGCTGCTCCCAGATTTACTCCACCTGATGCTTTCTGGTCATTCAAGTACCTCTCAACAGACTGGTTTCATGCTTTGAGCTTCAGGGAGTTGCCCAATCTTCCCCAAATTAATATAAATATTATATAAGTCAACTAATACTTATTGTGCCTATATCTATCTAAGAACTACCTTTTCTTATGTCTTTATCTGAAGCTGTTCCTGTATGGAAATCCCTTGGGGATGGGGACATGTCAGATGTTGCTGAGACATCCCAGAGAGCTGAGGGGAGAGCTGTGATGATTATTAAACTGCTCAAATGTTCAACTTGTGTTTGTTGTCAAGAAACCTTTCTGTGCCTCTGAGTGTCACCATCACTGAGCCCAAAGGACACAAACCTGATGAGTTGTGGTTCCCCCTGAAGGGGCTGCACTTGGACCTTGGCTCTGCACAGGAGAGCTCTTCATCCACTTTCCCTCTTTTCCTCCCTCTGGCCATGGAGGGAGCTCCTGACATCAGCCCGTGACTCGTGTGTGCAAAGAGCAAATCTGGGCAGAATCGAGGCAGGGAGGGTTTGGGGGGACCTTGGGATCTGTGCTGGGCACAGAAGGTGTTTTTCATTGTTCTGAGACTGTCTGCTGTGCACAATGGATTTAATATCCAGCAGAGGAATGACTTTTGCATTGGATGGAGCTGTGCCTTCCCTTGGCTTTGTTGGCTGGCAAGAAATGAACATCCCTCTGTGTCTGGGGCAGCTCCTTCTCCAAGTAAAGCAGGTGGGAGTTGGAGCCAAGGAGCTGAAACCTGCAGGTGCAGCCTGGGCTGGAGGGAGCTCAGATTTGCACAAGGCTGCTCTGAGTGCCAGGGCTTGGATGGGGGAAATGGTGGGGTGGGGGTAGGGACAGAGTCTGATGGATTGTCAGCCATAAAGGGTCTTGATTTTCATATCTATTCCAACTGCATGGGGTGGTACTTGGATTCAGTGTCAATTGGAGATTGCACATATCAATGTATTAGCTAAAAAATCAAAATGGGACCTAAAAAATGGTTTCTCACTCCCTGTGTAATTAAAATTCATTCATTTCAACTACACTAATGGAATTCACCTAACCAACCACAAAGGATTTGAAAGCTTAAATCAAATTATTCCCAGAAACTTGGCTTGTTAAGGTGTTCTGAATGTTAATGAGCCCTGGGGAACTGAATTCCGGAACTGAAGAGCTGAAGGCTGAAGAAGCCTCTGGAGCAGGAAAATTCAGCAGCAGCCTCCAAGTTGCTGAGGATGTCACAGCCCCCACTGAGGCCATCCCTGCCCAGAGACCCTGGGGGAATGGGCAGACAAGGAGAGCGTCCCTGGGGCTGGGGCAGCAGAACTCAGAGGCACCAGCGGCTCCAGCTGGGAAATGGAATGTGGGATGGGGCTGTGAAAGCCCTGCCTGGGCTGTGCGAAGCAGGACACACAAGCCTTGACCCCCATCCACTAAAAAACTCTCTTAAGGTGACATTTAAAAGTAATTACAGTTGTTTGTGTCCTCTGAGTTGGACTCCCTGGAGAAATACCAACAAGAGATTCTTGGGACCTCCAATCAACAAAACAGGCTTTGCTGGGAGCTTTAGAAAATCAGATAAACTTTGAAAAAAGTTTTAATACAACATTCAATCAACAAAAAACACTGCTCAAATCATTATCTTGGCCCATTCAACTTCACAAACACTAACCTTGTTCAATTTTAAGTTTATCAAAATTTGCAAGTGGATGGAAGTAGAACAAGAAATCAGAAAGAGAGAAAGACAAAAAAGATTTAGAGAGGCACAGGCACAGCTACCAACTCCTGGATTCCAGCAGTGTTCAGGTGTAAATTCTAAGAGGAAGTATGGCCAAGATGTGTGCTTGCCTTGTGGTCAGCCTTAAATACCCCTTGGTCTTCCTGGGCCCTTCCCCCAGGTGGGACTTGGGGTCATTTGGTCACTCAGGAGCTGGGCTGGGGCTCCAGAGGTGGCTGTGGAGCATTGCCTGTGCTGTGCCAGGGACTGGCAGACACTGCTGGGCTGGGATAGAGGCTCTGGGGGGATTAGGGTTCCAGGGCAGGGCAGTGCTGGGGTTCCAGGGCAGGGCAAGGTTGGACCGGCCCTTTCCTCCCTCACACATGAAATGTTTCCAGCCAGCAATCTCCTCCAGTCTGTCACAATCAGCAGTTGGAGGTGAAATCCCAATTCTGGCCATTACCACCTGCAGGAGAGGGACAGTTCTTTTCCATAGGAAGGAAAGCACAGAGCCCCAGTGCATAGGAAGGGAGGTGAGAGCCTCATTAGGCTAAGGCCAGCCAGACTTGGCAGGAATGGCAGATTTTGTCTGGAGGCAACCTTTGGAGATACGGAATTTTGGAGACAGAATCCAAATTTTGCCCATCGGCGCCTGGAGAAGTGGGACAGTTCTTCCCCATAGGAGGGAAAGCATGGAGCCTTCCCCAGTCTTTCGTGGACAGATAAGCAGTGACCCTTAAGAAATGACTGCCAGCCAGATATCTCCTGGCAATATTCCCATAGTAACAATCCTTGGATATAAGGAAATAGAGGTGAAATTTGAATTCTGGCCATGGGTGCCTGGAGAAGAAGGACAGTTCTTTTGCATTGGAAGGAAAGCCCTGAGCCCCAGTGCTTCAATAGCAGATGAGAAGAGACCTTCAAAATGCCAAGATCAGCTTTTAGGCAGCCCCTGAGATGCCAAACCAGCCAGACCTGTTCCATGTTCCCTTGGTTCCATGGGACCCTCAAGTGTCACAATGGTCTCCATGGTTCCTTGAGGCCCCACAATGGCACGCGACTTCTCTGTTCCATGAGGCCACAATGTCACAATGGACCTTTGGACCCTGCGGGTTTGCGGTGTCACAATGGTCTCCTTTGGCTCCACAGGGTCACAATGGAACACTGATGACACGAGGCCCTGCAGTGTCACAAAGGCCTCTTGGTTTCATGAGGCCCCACAGTGTCACAATGGTCCTCTTGGTTCTGTGGGGACCCCCAGGGTCACAATGGTCTCACTGGTGCTGTGAGGCCTCACAGAATTGTAGCATAGTATCCCCATCATGGTGATAATTAGCATTGACTCCATGATTCCAGAAGGCTGATCAATTGCGTTATTATACTATACTATACTATACTATACTATACTATACTATACTATACTATACTATACTATACTATACTATACTTATTAAGAAAAACTCATCATGCTTACAGACAGTCTGATGCACTCAGACCAGTTTGGTCCTTGAATGCAGACAACAGCACCACTGGCCATTTAAGAAATCACCTTTTGGTAACAAATCTCCATAACACATTCCACATGTTCACAACAGCAGGTACAGCAAGAAAAGATAAGAATTGTTTCTCATTCTTTTCTCTGATCTTCTCACAGCCTTCCCCAGGATGATGCCTGGGAAAGTTGTGCCTGCAGCTCTGTGGCCAGAGAGTTGCAGCCACATCACAGTGTCACAATGCTTTGCTTATTCCATGGGGCCTCATAGTGTCCCAATGGTCTGCATGATCCCATGAGTCCCCTCAGTGTCACAATGGTCTCCTTGGTTCCATGGTGCCCCACAGTGTCACAATGGCCCCTTGGTTCCATGAGGCTGTGAAGTCTCTTAATGGTGTCTCCATGACTCCATGAGGCCTTGCAATGTCACAATAGCCCTTTGGCTCCCTGGGGTCTCGCCATGTCACAATGGTCCCTTGGTCCCATGACACCCCAAAGAGTCATAATGGTCTCCACGGTTCCATGAAGCCCCGTGGTGTCACAATGGACCCTTGGTTTGATGGGGCTTCTCAGTGTCACAATGATCCCGACATTCCCTGGAGTCATACGGTGTCACTACAGTCTCCTTGGTTCCATGAGGCCCAGCAATGTCACAGTGCTCTCCAGGATTCCACAAGGCCCCACAGTGTCACAATGGTCCCTTGGTGTCACAGGCCCCACAGTGTGGAGAGTGTGGGAAGGTCTTCAACTGCAGCTCTGCCCTCGTCACCCACCGGCACATCCACTCCGGGGAGAGGCCCTATGAGTGTCCCCAGTGTGGGAAGAGCTTCTCAGACCGCTCATTCTTTACCCGGCACCAGCGGAGGCACTGGTAAGGGAAGCCCTGTGAGAACCCTGCCTGCAGGAAGAGCTTTATGTGCTGCTCCAGCTCCATCCCCATCAGAGGATCCACCCTGGTTAGAGCCCTGGTGTCCCACATTCCCTGTGATACACAGATGAAAGTGGCTGCTGTTCCTTTTATTTTGCCTCTTATTTGATGCCGTTGAGGCAGGACGGTATGGAAGAACTCCAGTTCAGCAGACAAGAGAGTAAAACTCTGATTTATTTCAAATACATTGCTCTTTTATAGAGAGTATTGTCCAGACCAATTCCATTGGTCCCAGAGGAAAAAACATCTCACCCCATTGGGGTGTAGTGAATGACGTTCAGTGGCAGAACTTATCTGTAAACAATGTGAACAAGAGAGATAAAGAATTATTTACATTCTTACCCAGCTGTTTCCCAGGCTCCTGCCTGGTTGGAAACCTTCTGTTTTCTCTCTGACTGAACTGAGAATATCCACACTTAATATCTTTTATCTTCTTCCTTTCAAAACACAGAAAATTGGGGTCAAAGGCATCTAAATCCTCACATTTTACTTGTATTTTGGGGAATCTTGGAGTCTAGGGGATATCTGGGAGTATATGGGGGGTGGGGGGGTTGGGGTGTATTTGGTTTAGTTGTCTTTATTTCTTACCACTCCAAATGATGAGAAGGATTGGTTTGTCACATCCTAACCACTCAATGCCACTGAAAACTACTCAATCCCACCCCAAAATAACTCAATTCCACCACTTCTCTGGGTGAAATAGGGTTGGAAGGGGATTGGGCAAAGTGGTATGCAGGTCAGGATGGGAATTGGGTGGGGTGGGATGGGGTTTGGGAGGTGGGAAATGGGGGAAGTACAGCTTGGGAAGGGGTCTTGATGTCCAGGAAAGGGTGGTATGAGTTGGGGTTGGGATTGGGGAGGTGGGGTGGGGTCTGGAATGAGACAGCCAAGATGATTAAATAGGGGGAACCCGTTACTGGGTGAGTTTTTGAATAGTCTGCATTCATGAGGAGATGCTGGGGTATCTCACATTCCTGAGGCAGTTTTGGGGCACTCCCAACTATTTGAGGGTTTCCTGAGAGCAGCTCCATGGAGGCCCATTGCCAGGGTGGTTCCCGTGGGCCTGAGCTCAGTGCTGTGCGAGAGTCTGTTGCCTCAGTGCTGAGAACAGAGAAATGATGCACAGCCCCAGACATCTCCAGTGTGTGTGTGGAGGCCTGTGGGCTTACTGGGGAGAGGGCAACAGCAATGCCCTGGAGAGATGCACCGTAGGCTCCGGGCACTCCTCACAGCTCAGGGTGAGGACAGAAGCTTCCCCCAGGGTGCTCAGCAGCACTGTGTTAATTTGTCCCAGTTCTGTCCTCCAAATTGGCATGTTGGCCTTTCCTAACCTTTTTACCCTGATATGTTAATGTTCTAGCAAGTTCTCCATTCCCTGTTTTCCCATTTCTTTATGTCCCTGCCTATCCACCCCGGCATTCCATATTAGTCCCTTTCCCTGTGTACCACCCCTAAACCCTGAGATCCCTGAGGCTCTCCTCCCCCCCCCGTCTTTTCCTGTATTTATACCCTAAACCCTCCTTTGTCTTTGTTTTTAACTCCCAGACCCCTAGAGCATCAGACCCTGATAAACCCTCGCTGGAGCTCCTGGCCTGGATCAGGAATGGTGTGGCCAGCAGGACCAGGGCAGTGATTCTTCCCCTGTGCTGGGCACTGGTTGGGCAGCACCTCAAGTGCTGTGTCCAGTTCTGGGACCCCCAATTTAGAAGGACATGGAGGGGCTGGAGTGTGTCCAGAGAAGGGCAACAAGGCTGGGGAGGGGTCTGGAGCAGAAGTCCAGTAAGGAGCGGCTGAGGGGGCTGGGGGTTTTTATCCTGGAGAAGAGGAGACTCAGGGGAGACACAGCAGTGTCAGGGCACAGGTTGGACTTGATGCTTTCCAAGGTCTTTTCCAGTCTGGCTGATTCTGGGATTCTCTGAAACCACCCTTGGAGTAGTTGCAGGAGGAGCCCTGGGCCTCCTCTTCAGAAGCTCCAGCAGCCCAGGTCCCTCAGCTTCTCCTCACAGCCCCAAAGCCCATCCTGTCAGTCCTGCAGAGCCTCTGCAGCTCCTCCTCACTGCCCAGAACAGGGAGCCCCACAGCCAGACACAGCAGCCCAGATGTGCCCCCCTGGCCTGGGGTGCCTCTGGCAAGGGAGCAGCACCAGGCACTGCAGGAGCCTGCAGACAATTCCTGCAGATCCTGTGGGATGATCCTGCTCCCCAAGGGATGTTCCCATGGTGCCAAGTCAGGAACTGCAATGGGGAGTGGGGCCAGAGAGGAAAGGGCAAACAGGGATGGGCTGTGTGCAGGGGAGGGAACAGGGGTGGGCAAGAGGAATAAATTTGTATCAGGAAGAGTAAAGAAAGCAAAGGTGAAGCCAAGGAAATGCTCAGGGCAGTTTGGGGGTGGCTGCCAGGCAGCCCTGGCTCTGAGCAGCAGCGTCTGCAGTGGGACAGGAAACTCCCAGCTGATGGGAACAAACTTTCTGGCTGACTGCAGAGGCCAGGACAAAGCTGAGTGGTTTCCCTGGCGTCCCCCAGCCCTTCCTGGCCCCGGGGGCTGATGGCATTTGTGCTGCCTCAGGTTCATGTCCCCACAGCACCAGCATGGGGGTGCTCCTGCCTGCTGTGTGCAATGCAAACAGGGGCTGCTGAGCCAGTGCTGCCGTGTCTGTGCCTGCAAGGATGCGGCACCTCTGTGAGCTGGGGCAGAGGCCAGGGCTGCAGAGGGGGATGTTGTTGGCAGCTCCATGAGGACGCTCTGGGACACTGCCCTGGGCTGTGCAGCGCACTGGGGATGGATCAGCCCCTGCTCTGCTGCTCCTTCCCGTCTCCCCCAGGGCCCTTGCAGAGCACCAGCCGTGCTGTTTGCCCCCAGCCTGCCCACGGCCAGCCTGGGGCTGCTCACGGGGGTTTTCTGTGCTGAGCATTGGCCTGGCCGTGTTCTTGAGAGAGCCTGGGCAAGGAGCCTGGAGCCCCCAGGCCCTGGCCTGAGGCGTCAGCGCTGCTCCAGCAGTGCCCATGGCCTGTCCCTGCTGCAGCCCTGGCACTGCCACCCCCAGGACTGTGCCCGGCCCCGAGAGCACTCAGGCCCTGCAGCAACACCAGGGCCACCAGGGCAGCGGGGCAGGGCCACGGGAGCAGCACTGGCAGCACCAAGTGCTGCTGCTCCTGGGCACAGCTGCTGTGCCAGCCCTGATCTGCCCCAGCTCTGCACACAGACATTGCTGCTGCAGCCCCAGAGAAGGCAACAAAAGGGCATCTCTGCAGAAAACTCTGCTGGGAGATCCTTTAGTTCCTTTAAAGGCACCAAGAGTGCAGCCTCTCATTGACACAGTCTGTGGCCACTGGGAAGGTGGAGAGAAACAAAATGAGAAAGGGCACAATGATTTATGGGGAATAATATGAAAAAAGTAAAAGAAAGAGAAAAACACTAAATGAAGCCAACAAGAAGAATAAAAAATCCTTTTATTACAAGTGATTTGCAGAAATTAGACAGCAAGTTAGTGTTTCCAAAAATAGGCAGACATCAGTCTCCACACTGCAGCCTTGAGCTCCTGGTTCCTCAGGCTGTAGATGAGGGGGTTCAGGGCGGGAGGCACCACCGAGTACAGAACTGACAGGGCCAGATCCAGGGATGGGGAGGACATCCAAGGGGGCTTCAGGTGAGCAAATATGCCAGTGCTGAGGAATAGGGAGACCACGGCCAGGTGAGGGAGGCAGGTGGAAAAGGCTTTGTGCCGTCCCTGCTCAGAAGGGATCCTCAGCACAGCCCTGAAGATCTGCACATAGGAGAAAACAATGAACACAAAACAACCAAATACTGAACAGGCACTAACAGCAATGATCCCAAGTTCTCTGAGATAGGATTTGGAGCAGGAGAGCTTGAGGATCTGGGGCATTTCACAGAAGAACTGGCCCAGGGCATTGCCATGGCACAGGGGCAGGGAAAATGTATTGGCTGTGTGCAGCAGAGCATTGAGAAAGGCACTGGCCCAGGCAGCTGCTGCCATGTGGGCACAAGCTCTGCTGCCCAGGAGGGTCCCGTAGTGCAGGGGTTTGCAGATGGACACGTAGCGGTCGTAGCACATGATGGTCAGCAAGAAATACTCTGCTGAGATGAAGAGCATGAAGAAAAAGAGCTGTGCAGCACATCCTGTGTAGGAGATGTTCCTGGTGTCCCAGAGGGAATTGTGCATGGCTTTGGGGACAGTGGTGTAGATGGAGCCCAGGTCGCTGAGGGCCAGGTTGAGCAGGAAGAAGAACATGGGCGTGTGCAGGTGGTGGCCGCAGGCTACGGCGCTGATGATGAGGCCGTTGCCCAGGAGGGCAGCCAGGGAGATGCCCAGGAAGAGGCAGAAGTGCAGGAGCTGCAGCTGCCGCGTGTCTGCCAGTGCCAGCAGGAGGAAGTGGCTGATGGAGCTGCTGTTGGACATTTGCTGTGGCTGCACATGGGCACCTGTTCGTGGAGAAAGGACAGGGACAAGTCAAGAGAGGGTGCTTGGAGTCAAACCTGGGCCATTCCCTGCAGCCTCTCCTGCTGGGACTCACCCACCCTTGTTCCTGCTCTGGGAAAACCTTCACCCAGGTCCCTGCCTGAACTCCAGTTTTTCTGGCTGAGTGTGGCAGGAGCAGCCAGAGCTGTGCATGGGGGCTCTCGAGGAGCCATCCCTGCCCTGCTGCCCTGTGTTTGTGGCCATGTGGCACAGGGACAAGGCTGGATATTCAGGATTTTTCAGGTGAATCACTCCTGATGCAGAAAGGTTTGGTAGCATCTACATTCAGACTCCTAAAGTAATTTCACTTTATTTCTAAAGGAAATAGATGGCAGGAGTTGGTTTTAGGAATTGTTTTCCTACCCAGTCATCATTCCTGGCTCCTGGAGGTCATAAATCTCCAGCATTCCTTCTGCACTCAGAGTTTGCCACTGAGAGATGTGAGAGGCAAAGGATTCCCTGTGGCTGAGGGAAGGTGAGGGGCTGGATTGGCTTGTTCCCCCAGCACTGCTCTGTTCAGCCCCCTCTGCTTCCATGGGCATCTCCCTGGGCCTGGACATCCCCTCCTGAGAGGTGCCTTGTCCCTGCCAGCGCTCACAGAGCCCATCCCACCCTGTGTGCCCTCAGCCCGGCCCTACAGAAACCTGCCTGTGTGCAGGGCCCTGGCTGGGGCAGGCTCTGTGTGCAGCTGGGCAAGGGCAGCTCAGGAGAGCCCTGCTGGGCCCTGCAGAGGTGATGCTGCTGCTGCCCAGGGCTGAGGAGTGGCTGAAGGCCCTTTGGGAGGCTCCCAGCAGAGACACTGACCACCCAAAGTCACAGTTCTGGAGTCTCTGTAAATGTTCAAACATTCCTTTGATGATCCTGTGTGTCCCTTTCAACTCAGAATGTTCTGTCATTCTGGGATTACAATTCCTGTTCTGCTTCTCTCATCCCCCTCTTGTCTATAATCAAAAGAGAAAAAAAGAACCCTTGCAACAGTGTTAGAACATTGAAGTTAAAACCAGAACTTCATTGGAACCTTCCAGGTGTCCCAGTGGGGATGAGGCACACCCAGCCCCTGATTTCAACAATTTGTTAATGTTGATTATTTAGGATATTTAACAGGAACATTCAATGGGAGATTCAGTACCCAGTTACACACCCCTGGCTCAACCCACTGGAATAAGTCCAGAGCCTTCTTTGTCCCAGTTTTTCTTATCACTGCTCACATTCAAAACCCAAAATACTCTTCTTGTGGGTTCTTTCTCTGATAAAAAGATTATATAGCACTTTAAAAATGTATTTAGACAGGTTATAGTTCTAAAATCTAAGAGAAGGTAAGGAAACATACTAGAGTTAATTAAGGATCATAAATATATTAAATATATAATAGTAGTTAAAAAGAGTTATTTAAGAGTTTAATAGAGTTAGTTAAGGATTATAATTTTAAAACTACATAACAGTAATTTACAGAACTATGAATATATGAAAAATATATAAAAAGCAAAAATATTTTTATCATCATCACAAATTTATCATCTTTCTCCAAGCAGAAAATTGAAAACACTCTCAGGAAAGCTCCTGACCTTTACAGCAAACCCAGGCTTACCTTCTTTGGGAAGTGCCCTCTGGAGCTGGTCTGGAGCTGGGAGCAGCCCTGCCCCAGCCAGCCCCTCTCAGCAGCAGCACCTGCCCTGCTCAGGGTGGCTCCTTCCCCCCACAGCTCCTGGCCAGCGCTGGGAGCAGCTCCAGGGCCGGCTGAGAGCTGTCCCTGGCAGGCAGCAGAGTCCCTGGCCCAGCACAGCGCCCTGGGCTGCAGGACCCTGCTCTGCAGGACAGTCCTGGGCACCCCTGGCTGCTCGGCACAGGAGATGAGCAGAGAATGCACTCACAGGGGCTGTGGGCACTGGGATGTTCCAGCTTTAGGAGATCACTGCAGGAGCTGCAGCTGCATTGTCCTGCAGCCAGAGGTTCCTGTGCCAAGGGCTGGCAGTGATTCTGCCCCAGGCACTTCTCAGCCCCTTCCCAGCCCTGACTGATTGAAGCTCTCTGTGCCTCTGTGCTGTGCCTGGGCTGGCTGCAGGCAGTGCCCCAGCCCTGCTGGGCTGGCAGAAGAGCTGCTCAGCAAGAGAAATGTGCTTTTGAAGCTCTGCTTGGTTACCAGGATCACCCTCTGTGCCCGGAGCCCGGCCCAGCTCAGCAGCACAGACACAGCACAAGGACTTTAATGACCCTCTGGGGCTTTGTGCTCAGCCCTGAACATCAGGCCCTGAGAGGGAGCTGCAGAAACCTCTCCAGAACTCCAAGTCACAATCCAACTCCAAAGTTTCTTGGACTTTTAATGGGTCCCACTGAGGGACACGACTGAGAAAGTGTCCCCAGGCCCCAGGCAGAGCAGAGAACTGGAGGCACTGATGCCAGGTGGGGACAAAGAGAAGCCAAGTCTTGGTGCCCTGGGGCACAGCAGGGTCTGTGCCACCAAGGGCTGTGAGGAGACACCTTGTCCTGAGGCCCTGGGGCCTCCTGGCACAGCCCCAGCCAGGCTGGGCACTGTCAGCCCCTGCTCCTGCCCTCAGCATCCCCCCCTAGCCCACATCCCAGTGGCCTCAAGGATCTGCTGGAAGGAGTCCCTGGGGAGCCTTGGTCAGGAATGGCTCTGGGGGCTCCTTCATGCTCCCAGGGACTGCAGGTTTTTCAAAGGACTTTGGCTTTTTTTCTTTTGCCTTGGAGTCTTTGAGAGGTTTCTGCAATCATGGCCCCAATTATCTGCTGTAATTAGTCCCTGGAGAGGCTTTGTACTCACAATCAGTTGGGCTCATTAATGCTTTGAGATACACAACTTTTTTCTGGTACTTTGGATTTTCCTTCCTACATTGAGTGTTTTTTGTGCCATTTTGAGTCTCTGAGAGGTTTTTGTGCAATCCTGGACTCCAATTATCTCCTCCAAGGAGGCCAAGAGGAGCCTGTGTTAAGGATGGACTTCATGGGGACCCATTAATTCTTTGAGACACTTTTGGGTTTTCTTCTGATTTTGACACTTGGATAGGTTTGTGCAACTTCTCTCAGGCCCTGAGGTTCCAGGTCTCAGCTCCAAATGCACCACGGGGCTCATTAGGATCAAGCAAGTCCTGACAAACCATGGCTCTGCCTTGATTTCCCTCTTGTCTGGGGCAGTTCATCAGGAAGTTTCTGTAGTGGTTTTGCTTTGCCAATTTGAGATTTCTCGGCCAATTCATCAATTAGTATGGTGGGTTTAGTGTTGGCTAATTACCAGTGCATACACTAGAATATACTTACTCATTTCCTCCTCTGAGGTAGGATTAGGAGAAAGGCAAAGTGGGCTCAAAATTTTAAAAGTGTATAAAGAAAAGTTTATTAACAGCAACTACAAGAGTGAGTGATGAGGATCAGAACAAAACTTTCAGAACACTTCCCCTCTCTATACAACTTGACAATGTAAAGCGACAAAACCTAAGATTTTCTGTCACTTTACCACCTCTACAATAGTCTGTCTTCAGTTCAGTTAGGGAGAGAAACTCCTCTTGTTAATGTTATGGAGGCTTATCCACAAGAAAACAGTTATCTCATGGCTTTTCATTTCCAGAAATAGCAGCTGCCTGGAATAATCTGCAATTGTGAAGTCCCTCCAATTTTTTCACAGCCGTTCCCAGAGCTGTGTTCATGAGCCTTGCCAGCTTCTGGGGTATTGGTTTAAAGATGAGCTGTTTAAGAGCAAAGGTTCTCTTCATCTCTTTCTGAAATCATCTTCATCTCTGGGAACAGAGGTCTTCTTCTCTCCCTGGGGACACAGGGTCTCATCACTCTCCTCTTTCTCTGTTCAAACTTCTCATGGGATCACAGCTACTACAACATTTGCTTACTTTAGCATGGAGGCCTTTGCTGAAACAAGTCATCTCCCCATACTTTTCAATGTGTTATGGGGAAAAAGAGAGTTTGAGGTATCAATGACATCCTTCTCCATAGCTTTAGCGGAGGATTTCTGCCCCAAGATCAAGGCATCTCCTCATCCCTCCCATATGGGACTCAACTTCCTCTTCCCTGCCCTCGGTGTGTTCATGCTGCTCCTCTGTGTGCCTGCCCTGTGTCTTTTTCTCTCACTGGAGGGAGGATGGCAGCACTGGCAGAGTCAATATCTGCCCAGGGCTGCAGATGGTTCCGTGAGCCTGGCCGGGCTCAGTAGCCAACTTTAATTTTGGCCATGGTTCCTGGACATGAAGTCCAGTTCTTTTCCATAGGAATGAAGGGACAGATCCCCACTGTTTTAGGGACAGATGAGAGGTGACCACAAGAGGAAAAGGCCAGCCTGAGATGGCAGGTTTTTGTCTGGGAGATACTCTTGCATATAGGGAACATTTTTGGGAGAGTACCGATTTTGGCAATGTGCATCTGAAAAGACAGATGGTTCTTTTCCATAGGAAGGAAAGCACGGAGCACCAGTGCTCCAGGAGCTGATGAGAAGCAGCCCTTGACATCCTAATAGCACCCTGACCTGTCAGGTGGCTCCTGGCAGGCCAAGCCAGCCAGACCTGGTCCATGTTCCCTCGCTTCCATGGGGCCCCACAGTGTCCCAATGGTTCCCTTGCTTCCAGGAGGCCCTGAGGTGTCACAATGTCCCCTTGGTGACACCAGGCCCTGAAGGGTCGGAATGGTCTCCATGGTTCCATCAGGCCCCACAGAGTCATAATGGTCTCTGGGTCCATGGAGCCCCGCGGTGTCACCATGGCCCCTTGGTTCCATGGGCTCCAGTGGTGCCACAATGATCCCCTTGGTTCCATGAGGTGCCACAGCGTCACAGTGATCTCCATGGGAAGGAAAGAACCGAGCCCCAGTGTGGCAGGGGCAGCCACATTAGACCAAGGCCAGCCAGACTTGATGGTACTGGCAGATTTTGTCTGGGAACAACCCTTGGATATAGGGAATTTTAGAGGTGGAATCCCAATTTCAGACATGGACACCCGAAGTAGAAGGATGGTTCTTTTCCACAGGAAGAAAAGCACGGAACACCGCTGTTTCAGGGACAGATGAAAGGCTTCCACCAGAGGCCTAAGGCAGCCAGACTTCTCTGTCCTGGTAGCTTTTGTTTGAAAGCAACCCTTGGATATAGGGAATTTGGGAAGTGGAACCCCAATTTCAGCCATTTCTGCATAGATAATAAGGATGGTTCTTTTCCATAGGAAGGAAAGCACAGAGCCCCAGTGTTTCAAAGGCAGAAATGAAGAGAGGTGGCTCTTGAGAGGCCAAGCCAGCCAGACCTGTTTGTTCTGGCAGCTTTTGTCATGGAGAGATCCTTGGATATATGGAATTTGGGAGAAGGTATCTCAATTTTGACCATGAACACCTTGAGAAGAAGGACAGGTCTTTTTCATTGGAAGGAAAGCACTGACCCCAGTGTTTTGAAAGCAGGTGAGAGGCATCCCCAAGAGGCCAAGGGCAGCCAGATCTGTCTGTCCTGGCAGATTTCACTGGGAGCAATCATTGGATGTACAGAGTTTTGGAGGTGGAATCCCAGTTCTGGCCATGGACGCCTGCTCAGGATGGATGTTTTTTTCCTATAGGAAAGAAAAGCACAAAATCCAAGTGTTCTAGAAGAAGATGAGATGTGGCCAGCCTTAGGCCAAGCCAGCCAGACCTCTCTCTCCTGACAACTTTCATCTAGGGGCTATCCTTGGACACAGGGCATTTTGGAGGTGGAATCTCGGTTTTGGCCGTGGACACCTAGACAGGAAGAAGAGTTATTTTCATTAGGAATGAAAGCACAGAGTCCCAGTGTTTCAGAGGCACATGAGTGCCAGCCCTCAGGAAGCCAAGGCCAGCCAGATTTGTGATTCCTGGCATCATTTTTCTGGGAGCTATCATTGGATATAGGGAATTCTGTAGGCAGATGCCCAATTTTGGCCATGGGTACCTGGTTGAAATGGATGTTTTCTTCCCATAATAAAGAAAAGCACATGGTCCCAGTGTTTGAAAGGCAGATGAGAGGTGGCCCCCAGGTGGCCAAGGCAGCCAGACTTGTTTCTCCTGGCAGATTTCATCTGGGAACAATCTTTGCAATTTTAAGCAAATTTGCAGAAGGAATCCCAATTTTGGCCCTGGGTCCCTGGAGGAGAAGGACAGTTCTCTCTCATAGGAAGTGAAGCCCAGAGACCCAGTGCTTCAGAGGAGATGAGAAGCAGCTCTAATTATACCAAGGTGTTCAGGTGGACCCCAGGAGGCCCAGCCAGCCAGACCTGTTCCATGTTCCCGTGGTTCTGTGGGACCAAACAGTGTCACAATGGTCTCCTTGGTTCCATGAGGCCCTGGAGTGTCACAATGTTCCCCTTGCTTCTGCAGTGTCACAATGGCTTTGTGCTTCCATGAGGCCTTGCAGTGTCACAATGGCTTGGAGGTTCCACAGAGCCCTGATGTGTCACAGTGGCCCTTCGGCTCCGTGTGCCCTCACTGTGTCACAGCGGCTCCTCTGTGACACTGCGGCTGCACAAGGTCACCATGGACCCTTAGTTCCTTGTGATCACTGAATTCCACGGTGGTTTCCTTGATTCCATGAGTCCCCACAGTGCCACAATGATCCCCTTGGTTCCAAAACTTCCCACAGTGTCACAATGGCCCCTTGGTTCCATGAGGATCTGCAGGGTCACACAGGTTTGTGACATTTGTCCTTGCTGCCCCTCACATCCCCCTGCCCCACAAACAGCCCCGAGCCACCCGTGAGGGACAGGCCCTGCTGTGCCAGGCTGGGCTCAGGGCTTGGCCTTTCTGCTTCCCCCAGCCAGCCCATGCCTTGCTCAACATTGCAGTTCCCTGCTCTGAGCCTTGGGCTCCCTGCAATCCTGGTCTCAAGGATCTGCTCTCACCAGTCCCTGGTAGCCTTTGGCAGTCCCTGTCCTCAGTGGGACCCAGTGATGCTCCAAGAGACTTGGAGTTTTGCTTCTGACTCCTTGAGCAGCTTCTTCAGCCTTCTCTCAGTGCCTCATGATCCTGGACAGGGGCTCGAATCCACCGTGGGGATCATCAAAACAAAGAAAACCCTCAGGGACGCTTTGTCTTCCTTCAATCGTCTTCAGGTCTCCAGGGCTTGTGCGGCTGATTGAAGCCAGTTTGGAGTTCTGTTAAGGAGGAAGATTTCCAAGTTCACCTCATGACTTCTTTTCTTTTATCAATGTAATATTTTTTTATTTCCCAATTCAGAGAAGAGCTGTTAGAAGTATTCCCCAGGTGATCTTGATGCTAAAGTTCCCCTGGGCATGTAGAAGAATGAGCCCCATGAGGGCTGACGCTGTTTGGACAAGCTGCTCCTCACCCCCAGCCTCACCATGTCTGACATCGCCCACCTGGCACTGACATCCCTGTGCCCTGCAGCAGAACCTTGTCCCTGAGCTCTGCAGCTCCATGTCCCAGCCCATTGCACCGTGTCCCACCTGCTCTCCTCAGGGCTCTGCCTGCACACAGGCCCAGGAGAAGTTTTCCTGTTGGGAAGGAAAGAATGGAAAAGCATGATCAGGTTTCCTGAACAACAAACCCCACTCAGGAACCACCTGCTCAGTACAGGCTGCCTGGAATGGTGTCACCTTTCTACAAGGGACAGTGTGACCAGAACTGATCTCAGGAAGCAGAATTCTCTGAGTCTCCCAGCTGAATTCTCTGTCCCTGTCCTTTTCCTGGATCTCTGTTGCAGATGGAAGCTGCTGGTGCCATCCTCACTTTAAACCTCTTTTTAGAATGCAGGCAGATATTCCCAGCTGTGTTGAGCAGGATTTCCTCAATGTTTCTATAAATCTTTTGTGTTCCCCATGGAACGAAGGGGCCATTTTGGCACTGAGGGGGTTACATGGAAACAAGGAGTCAGTTGTGACCCTGGGGTCCCATGGAACCAAGGAGTCCATGGTGACACAGCGGGGCAGCATGGAACCAATGGCCCATGGTGACACTGCCCATCCAAGGAGGCCATTTGGACATTATGGAAGCTCATGGAGCAAGGTGGCCATTGTGACACCGAAGAACTTCATGGCACCAAATATCCATGGGGACACAGCAGGGCATCATGGAACCCAGGAACTGCTGTTGGCAGTGTGGAAACTCCTGGAACCAGGGGCTGTTGTGGCACTGCAGAACCAACACAGCTGCTGCACCTTGTCCCCTGCTCTGCACAGCTCCTTGGGAGGCACGGCAGGAGCAGCACCCTGGGAGCCTCAGGAATGCCCCTCTGGGATCCATGGCACACACTCCCAGGGGCTGGAATTCCAGTTCCCAGCCAGGAAAATATGTTCCTGCCCTTGAAGGCAAAGCTCTTATGGAAGAGCCAGAAGCTGAGTGGAGCAAGATCTTAGAGTGACATTTCACTGCCAGACTCCCTAACTTCACCCATGGTTGTTGTAGCTCATGGATTGGGAATTAAATCAGGGCAGGGTCTTTGGTGGGACCTGCCCTGGGTCAAGGGAGGCCCTGAGAGAGAAACTGAATATGCAAAGAGAGGTGGGAGGGAAAGGAGGACACAAACACAATCAACTGAGAAGGTGGCACTCTGAAAAGCCAAACAAAACTGACTGAAAATTAATGGGACAGAAATCAATAATTCTGAAAGTTTTATTTACTATCAAAATATATCCCATACACCCAGCTGCACACAATCGTGATCCCACACCATTTAAATTTGGATCCCACTTTTCCTAATTTCCCTCCTACCCCATCTCACCCTGGAGGCTATGGAATTGGATATTTTGTCATGGGTTAGAATTTTTTGAGGTGGAAACAAGCCATTTTGAGGTGGGTTTGTAACCTTTTGTGGTAAAATTTGGTTTTTTCAGTGAGACGGAGTCATTTTGAGGTGACAGATCAATCCATCTTGACTTCAGGAGTGCAAAGATATGGACAACACTGCCTGAAATCCCCCAAGAACCCAAAAATCCTCCAGAATATGTGCCCAAAGTATAAATTCCTTCTCAAATACCTGTTTAAGGGTTGGACTTTGGAAATCTCTGAATAATTACTTTCTTTTCAGTCCTATTTCAGGTGTTTTATTTGATAAGGAAAAATCAGAAGAACATTAGGGCCAAACCAAAAAGATAACCAGTCAGATGTCTTACCAACATGGATCACAGGGAATGTGGGTCACAAGGCCTGTGCCCAAAATGGGTCTTCCCATGGGGATAAGGCTGGAGCAGTGTACAAAGCTCTTCCTGCAGTTGGGGGACTCACCGGGCTTCCCTTACTAGTGCCTCCGTTGGTGTTTGGTCAAGTGAGAGCTCTGGGTGAAGCTCTTCCCACACCGGGGACACTCGTAGGGCCTCTCCCCGGTGTGGATGCGCCGGTGCTTGACAAGGGTGGAGTTGCACTTGAAGCTCTTCCCGCAGTCGGGGCAGCGGAAGGGCCTCTCCTCTGTGTGAATCCGCTGATGGCAGAGGAGATTTGAGCTGGTCTTAAACTTCTTCTGACACTCAGGACACTCATAGAGCCTCTCCCCACTGTGGATCCTCTGGTGGATGTTCAGGTTGGACCTCTGGCTGAAGCCCTTCCCACATTGCTCACACTTGTATGGCCTTTCCCCAGTGTGGGTGATCTGGTGGCAGATCAAGTGGGATCTTGTCCTGAAGCTCTTCCCACATTCCTCACACTCGTAGGGCCTCTCCCCAGTGTGGATGTGCCGGTGGGTGACGAGGGTGGAGTTGCGCTTGAAGCCCTTCCTACAGTCAGGGCAGTGGAAGGGCCTCTCATCCGTGTGAATCCACTGGTGCAGGAGGAGATCAGAGCTGGTGTGAAACCTCTTCTGACACTCGGGACACTCGTAGGGTCTCTCCCCAGTGTGGATGCGTTGGTGGGTGACAAGGGCAGAGCTGCAGCTGAATCCCTTCCCACACTCCCCACACTCGTAGGGCCATTCCCCGGTGTGGATCATCAGGTGTCGTTTCAGATTGTTGCTCTGCCTGAAGCTCTTCCCACACTCTGAGCACTTGTAGGGCTTCTCCCCATCATGAAGCTTATCAGGGACCACCGGCTCTGAGCTCTGGATGAAGCTCTGCCCACCTTCCTGGCCCAGGGTGGGTCTTTGCTCCTCAGAACACCCTGGGCTGGGTTTGCAGCCCTTCCTCCGGTGGGATCTCTGGTGCTTTTCCTCCCTGTTGGATTCCTGTGCCAAGGTGTGGAAAAATGACGGGAGACAAGTCCATTCAATAATGTCAACAAGTCTCAGTTTATTCCAAGCACACATGTACAGTTATACCCGTTGTAATGAAGCTCATGCATATTGCAAAACTTAGGCTCATCATTGGTGTATTAAAAACAGGTCAACCCCGCCTTTGGAGCTTTCTGAGCTTGCTTTGTTTTCCCTTACATTTATCTTTTTGCTGACCATTCTACTGTTGTGAACCAGCTTACCCAAGGACATAAGATATTATTGCTACATCTGCTATTGCTGCACTGTGCAATTTTCAGCTACTGCTTCACTAACTGCATGTAGTCATGTCCTTTCTCACGAAGCCATTCATCCACAAAACTCTCCACATTTCTTATCAGTCATGCTGTGACATTCAATAGCCCATTATCAGCAAATGTCTGTCCTGAGGGAGGATTGATTGTGGAAGAGATAAGGAAAAACTGCCTACTTAACACAGGACAACTGCCATACAGATGGCAAAAAGAACACATCTTGCTTTTCAGTCTGGGACAGGAGGACACAAACAAAATCAGCTGAGAAGGCAGCACTCTGAAAAGCAAACCAGATCTGACAGAAACTGAATGGGACAGAAATCAATAATTCTGATAGTTTTACTTATTATCAAAATAAATTACACCCACCCAGCCCCACACAATCCTGACCCCACACCCTCAAATTTGGATCTCACTTCTCCCGATCACCTTCCAACCCCATCTCATCCTGGAGGCTGAGGAATTGAGCAATTTTAGCATGGGACTGAGGTGGCAACCAGCCATTTTGAGGTAGGATTGAGTCACTTTGAGGTGACAGACAAATCCACTTTGGGTTTTGGAGTGCAAAGATATGGAGAATACTACCAGATATCCCCCAAGAACCCACAAATCCTCCAGAATATGTTCCCAAAGAGTAAAGTCCACCTCAAATACCTCTTAAATGGTGGGACTTCTGACATGTCTGGTCAATACTCTTTTTAGTCATTTTCCAGGTGTTTTTAAGTGATAAAGACAAATCAGAAGAAAATTAGGGCCAAACCAAAACCAGAGACCCCTTGAGCATCCCCTGGACACTGGACAAAGCAAACTCAGCAGAAACCAAAGTTAACCCTACATAAAATGCCTTGAGGAAGATTTGCTCTTCCCACAAGTCATTTCTGATGGAAACACAAATAAATCCCAAACATTAATAGACCAACAACAGAAGCAATTCTCTGGCAATTCCAAATTTCATCAGTTCCAGCACAGCTCCAGCTCAGATGCTGGCAGGTTCCAAAAAAAAAAAAAACAAAACCAAAAAAACATGGAAATTTGTCCCAATACAGATTATTAAAAGGAAGGGAAAGGTCTGTGTAGCTATCACAAAGGTGACAGGGACCAAGAAAATAATGCTTCTCCCCCCAAAGCCCGTGAATTCAGGAGTTATTTGGGTATTTACCTACTTGAGCTGGGCTTCTTGTAGGATTTAAGTAGCCTTGTGTTCCTCACTTTGAGGTGAATGATCCTTGTCAGTCTTGCTGGTATCATTTGGTCCCTTTCCTCCAGTGATTTTAACAGAATTTTCAAAGAAGGAAAACAAAATATTTTCTTTACACTGGCCACCCACAAGAGCCATTTTCCTCGTAAGTTCTCCCAAAAGTCACTCAGAGGAAGCTGCATCCAAGCTTCCAAGAGTTCCTCCAGAAAGAGCCACAAACTCCTCAGAGGAGAGAAACATGCTGTTGTCAAAGGCACCTGGGGTCAGACAACAGAGCCCTGAATTCACTGTGCAAAATAATGTTGCAATCTGGATAATAAAATTGTTAGAGAGATGCCTCTGCCCCAATTAAGGTGCTAACAAGACCAAATCCAAAGTGGATTTTATTGACCAGTAAATGTGAGGTGAGAGAGATGGAAAGAAAAAGAGGAGAGAGCAAGGGAGTGACAGGGACAGAGATCTCCCCTGGGGCAGGGCAAGTGTGACATTGTCCCCTGTGTGCGTGGCCTTCCCAGGGTGGGGGTTTTACACCGGAGCCAGTTTGGGTAAGGGGGGTGGTGTTCACCCCCCACCCCGAGCAGGGATTGCCTCACTGTTTCAGGTTTCAGTGTCAGATGTAACCAAAAGTGTTTTCAGTCCCCATCTCCATAAACTGTTATCAACAGGTGGGGCAGTGTTCTTTATCTCTTCCATGGCTCAGCCCTGATAACGCCCTTCAGGGCCATCTTCTGTTAATGGGCCATTGAGTGTCACTGCAGCACTGATAAAATTACATCATCCCATTGTGGGATGCTCCGCCCAGGGGGAGGAACCAAGCATTCCTGCCTGGATAAAATCTCACCTTTGCAACACCACGAACACTGGATTCCCTGAGGACAAGAGCTCCATAATCACCACTGGACCTTCAGAGGAAGACCAGACCCTTCTACAGGATCACTGCTTTGACAGAATCACATTCATCACTCCAGCCAGACTGTAGACACCATTTCATCAGCCTGCTACCACCACCCTGACCAGCGGGGTGTCAGGTTATATCCTGACTCAGTGAGTTTAAACCAGTGTTTCTGTATAATTGCCTTGATCTTAATTTTCTTACACAATTGTTATTCTGGCTTAGACTCTCCCCCTGGTTTGCCTTCAAACCAGTAACAAACTCACTGTGCTCATAACTTTTTTCCTCCCAAAACAGGATTTTTCATCCCCAAACATTCGCCAGATGGAGGAGGAGGCTGCAAGGAAGAGGAAGATGCCCCAGGACCCCGAGGCAGGTGAGGAGGAAGTCAGTGCCCCTTTCCCCCTCTCTCCTGCTCCATCTCCCAGCCCAGCACAGCCCCCGGCTGCAGGACAGCCCCGCTGCCGGTGCCCTCCTGCCGGGGATGCACTGGGGGGATCTTCTTGCCCTTCCCTCTGGCAAGGAGGCAAATCCCATCCTCTCCTTGTCCTTCCTCTCCCAGAAAAGGAGAAGATGAAGAACAGAGAGGACAAATCCCCGCGGTAGAAACTCGTGGAAGAGTCCATTTTGAGTGGCTCCACAGCACAGGAATCCAATAGGGAGGAAAAGCCCTGGAGACCCCACAGGAGGAGGGGCTGCAAACCCAGCCCAGGATGCTCTGAGGAGGAAAGACCCACCCTGTGCCAGGAAGGTGGGCAGAGCTTCAGCCAGAGCTCGGAGCTGGTGGTCCCTGACAAACTTCAGAATGGGGAGAAGCCCTACAAGTGCTTGGAGTGTGGGAAGGGCTTCAGGCAGAGCAACAATCTGAAACGACACCTGATGAGCCACACTGGGGAATGGGCCTACGAGTGTGGGGAGTGTGGGAAGGGCTTCAGCTGGAGCTCCCAACTCATCATCCACCAACGCATCGACACTGGGGAGAGGCCCTACGAATGTCCTGAGTGTCAGAAGAGGTTTCACACTGCTCCAATCTCTTTGTACATCAACGGATTCACAAGGATGAGAGGCCCTACCGCTGCCCTGACTGCAGGAAGGGCTTCAAACACAACTCCACCCTCGTCACACACCAGCGCATCCACACTGGGGAGAGGCCCTACATGTGCCCCACTTGTGGAAAGAGGTTTCAGACCAGCTCCCATCTCCTCCGGCATGAGCGGATTCACACCGAGGAGAGGCGCTTCCTCTGCCCCGACTGTGGCAAGGGCTTCAAGCACAAGTGCAAACTTGTCAGGCACCGGCGCATCCACACTGGGGAGAGGCCATACGAGTGTCCCCAGTGTGGGAAGAGCTTCACCCAGAGCTCTGACTTGACCAAACACCAACGGAGCCACTGGTAAGGGAAGTCCTGAAAATTCCCCAGCTGCAGGAAGAGCTTTGTGCACTGCTCCAGCTTCAGCCCCCATTGGAGGACCCTGTTGGGAAGAGCCCTGGTGATCCATGTTCCCTGTGATCCATGCTGGGAAGACACCTGTCCCTTTTCCTGCCCCTGCCAATGACCTGATGTGGGATTGAAGAACATGAGGATCTGGCCATGGCCCTGTCACTACATTCACTCCCACCTCAGGTCATTGCCAGGGGCAGGAAAGGGACTCTGTCTTTCCGTGAGGAGAAGGGTGCCCTTTCCATGCAGGAGGAAACACGTGGCCAGGAAGATACAATTGATGGTGATGGAGTTTACCCTGTAACTAGTTTTTCTTATCCCTTCTGTTGTCAATATTTTTTCTGTTTCTGTTTGTTCCTTATCTTGTTGCTGTTCCCAGTAAATTGTTCTTATTCCAGCCTGGAATCTTTGCCTTTTGTGTTTTCCATGGTAAGTGGGAGGGCAACAAATGGCAGGGCGGTTTTAGCAGGAGCAGGAAATTGAGGAATCCCATTCCTGAACCCCGGCCTGTGGAAACCGAGCATCCCAGCTTGTGCCAGCCCTGGTAGCCAAGGCAGCAGCCTTGGGAGCGGGTCCCTGGCTGGGGCTGAGGGAACCTCTTCACTCTGGTGCCCAGGGACAGGAGTGGAGGGAGCGGCTGCAGCTGAGTCGGGGCAGGCTGAGGTTGGATCTCAGGAAAAGGTTTTTGCCCAGAGGCTGCTGGGGCACTGCCCAGGCTCCCCAGGGAAGGGTCACAGCTCCAGGGCTCTCTGAGCTCCAGCAGCGTTTGGACAGCGCTGCCAGGCCCAGGCTGGCAGTGTTGGGGTGTCCTGTGCAGGGTCAGCAGCTGGACTCGAGGATCCTGATGGGTCCCTCCCAGCTCAGCCAATTCTGTGGTTCTGGGATCCATGACCCTGGGGATGGGAGTGCCAATGGTTGCCATGGCAACGGGCTCCAGGCCTGAGCTGGTGTCCATGGCAACCACCCCTGGCATGGGGTCTCCATGGAGCTGCCCAGGGACTGACCATAGCAACAGGGGCTGGGGATGGTTGCCATGGAAACTGACCATAGCAACAGGGGCTGGAGATGGTTGCCATGGGAACTGAACAAACAATGGCCATATTGGGATTTCACCTCCAATGTTGACTGTTGTGACAGACTGAAGGAGATTGTTGGCTGGAAACATTTCATGTGTAGGGGAGGAAGGGGCAGGTCCAGCCCTGCCCTGGCCTGGAACCCCAGCACTGCCCTGCCCTGGAACCCCAATCCCCCCAGAGCCTCTATCCCAGCCCAGCAGTGTCTGCCAGTCCCTGGCACAGCACAGGCAATGCTCCACAGCCACCTCTGGAGCCCCAGCCCAGCTCCTGAGTGACCAAATGACCCCAAGTCCCACCTGGGGGAAGGCCCCAGGAAGACCAGGGAGTATTAAAGGCTGACCACAAGGCAAGCACACATCTTGACCCTACCTCCTCTTGGAATTTCCACCTGAACATTGCTGGAATCCAGGAGTTGGTAGCTGAGTGTGTGCTTCTCTGTATCTTATTGTTCTCTCTTTTTGTATCTACCTCTTCTATTTCTGTACTCTTGCCAATATTTATTAACTTAAAATTGACCAGGCTCAGAGTTTGTGAAGTTGAATGGGCCAAGTTAATGCTTTGAGAAGTTCTTTTTGTTGATTGAATGCCATATTAAAATGTTTGCCAAAGTTTCACTGATTTTCTAAATTTCCCAGTAAAGGCTGCTTTGTTGCTTAGAGCTCCTGAGAAAATCTTGATAGTATTGCTCTTGTGCATCCAACTCAGAGTGTTGCAGATGATAGATAGATATGATTGTTCATAAATAACACAGCTAGGATGAGAAAAGTTCTCCCAGCTAGCCGGATGTCACTTCTGCCCTTGGATGAATCCTGGAGTGAAATCGACTGCTCCATCTCACCCCCCAGAAGATGTGTGGCTCATCCCACACCTCTGTACCTGCCCCTAAAACATCAGTGTCTGTAACCCCATTGGCCCATGCCTTATCCCAGCCCACCTAGGAGCCCCTGATAAGGGGGCTCTGAGAAGCCATGCGGCCACTTGGAACCTCTTCCCGCTCTTGGAACCTCTCCCCTCTCTTAGAACTTCCTCCCCTCTTAGAACCTCTCCCTCCCCCCCTGGAGCTTCTCCTCTCCTAAACCCTCCTTTTGTCTCTCCCCTCCCCTGCCCTCTTAATCCCGGCCACATGCTACGCCTGCGAGCACGAGGCTCGGACCTTCCTGCACCCCCAATAAACCTCTTTCCCCAAGAGCAACCTTCGGAGATCTCTGCCTCCCTCCACCCACACCGTGCTGGAGCGTGGTCATCCCGCATTTAGGTCCCTGGGCTATTTGTTTTTTGAGTTGAAAAGACTAAAGTGGTTTCAGTGATATAATATACACATGGCTTGTCAGGTTGAGATCAAAGCAGCTTTAGCTATAAGAGAATAGAAGATGTCTGCACTTGGCAAACTCTTATTTTTCCTCCACGTATGCTGTACATTCATCAAAGAGCATCTTCACAAGTCATACTTTCAGCTGTCAGCCACTCCTAAAACTATTGCAGCTGCCTTCCTTTCTTCCTCAAAAAGATAGAATGGGGCTTTTTTCAGCCCCAGCCATCCTTCTTACTGTGCAGAGATAGGGACTGTGCAGTGCCATACAAGTTCCTCAGCCTGGGGACAGGTGCTCATTCTCTCCTGCCCCCAATGGTGTGAGTAACAAACTTGCAAGCAGGAGTCACTAACAGAAGCAGGTGTCTCTCACTTTTTTTTCTTTTTCTCTCTTTTTTTTTTTGTTGTCACTTTCCAGTATTCTGTGAGCAGTAAAAATCCTTAAATATTTGCAGGGGAAACTAAATTTTTTGTTCTTGTTTTTGCTTGACTAAAAATCTGTGGGTTTGCCAAGATACAGATCAAACCAACAGCAATCACTGTCAGTGGGATTTTTTTCCATGTTGAAAAAGTTTAACAATTAAATTCCATCATTTACTCTGACATGTTGAGATATCAGTCACTATTGCATGGGCCAAGCACTTATTCTGGATTATATCTCCCAGTTATATAACCAAGTATTCCTTCAGTACAATGGTCTTTTTGCCAAAAGATTTGATGTTCCATAGAAGATGCAATTACTGTACAGAGTTTGTGCATAAAAAGAAAAATCCTCAATCTCTGACATATGTATAGAGCTGACAAAGGAAAGAAATTCAGTATCAGAGCTGGGTAAAATGGCTCATGGTTCAAGTGGTTGTTTTTAATGCTTTTAATAAAAAAATCCTCTGCTGTTGTTTTTAAATACATGTAGTCAAATCTGGAAAGTTGAGCATAAGAACATAATGTAGCCACAGTAGGATAATGGACTCAAAAAAATAACCACTGAAAAGACTGAATAAAAAATAAACACTCCCCACTTTGTCCCCCAATTTTTCTGGAATTGTTTAAAGCTAAAAACTACAAAACCAAAATTTACAGAGCTATTTTTTCTGAAGTGTGGACTATACAGTAGTGATAATGAAAATGAGAACAAACCTCCTGGGATGGTTGTGCTACTTTGCCCTGCCAGATACAGAAACATTTCTATACTTTAAGTATTTTATGTTGTTTTAAATTTTATTTCATTTCTAGGGAACAACAGTACCTCAGGTCATTTTGATGTCAGATTGTGTTTCACATCATTTCTGTATGAGGTGCATTTCTTTTCTTTGGATACTTCAGGAAAACATTATGAGGAGCCTGAAAATTGATTATATGAGCTGTGGTCAGGATGCAGCCTTACAGAAAAATCATGAGCACTAAACTTTCCTTGCCAGCAACAATTAAAATATGTAAACCAGCATTTTAAAGAGTTTGAGTTGAATGGTGATGACTTTAAATGGCTTTTTAAAGATGGTGACAAAAGTACTTATGGGTATTTTCCCCTATACTCATACAATTCTGTGTCTTTAATGCACTGTAATCATAATAAATATTTCCAGAACTGAAGAAACAGAGCCTGAGAGCTTGTCCATCCTAGGAGTTTCTATTGTTCTCATAAATTTTTCTCTACAATTATCTCTTCTCTTGGAAACACTGTGACATAACCATGCTGCCATAATAAGCATAAGCAGTAGAAATCAAATTCAGAGCTACACAACTTATTTTACAAGGAGAACAGATAATGAAATGGTAAGTAGTGTCAATATACATTAATGGAAAAAATTGCCTAAGCCCTGCATGGCTCTGAAAGAGCAAGCTTTCCAGTTATTTTCGAATATTCTGATCCACATGGAAAATGCAGAGAAGTCCTATTTTGCAGGGCTGATTTGCTTCCTATGTGAGCCATAGCAAGGTCAGAGTCCTTGGAAGGACACTGCTTCTTACCTCAAGATTTCTGTGAGCTTCTGCCTTGCTTCTGGCTTGGAAGACCTTGAAAGGCAAAAAAAGAAGAGGAAACAAGTGCACTTTTAACCAGGGGTGACTCAAGAGATTAAATCGCTGCCCACTGGCCATGCTTCACAGAGCACAAAGCGAAGATTGACTGCCCATGACAACATTTGAACCTTGTGTCATTGCTGTGAATCCTCCTGGGTGTACTTTGCTCCTTAGACTGAAGGCACTGTCATTGAGCAAGCTGGGGGTTAAAGCAGCCTTTTTATTTTGGATAGTAATTCACTAATACTTGGGGACTGAGAGGATTTGGGTTGCAGTACTTATTACAGCCTATTTCTGCCTTGGTGGAAGGAGGTGAGAAGTACAGAGCACCTGAAGCAAGGAAGAATTGAGATATGCCAAAGAACCAAAAAGCTTGATTGGCCACCTAGAGCAAATCTTTGTGGGCTTTAGGAAACTGTGGGGTGGCTGCTCTCACCTGCTTCATGACTGGCCTTTCTTTTCCTGCATATTATTTTCATTTCTACTGTTTGTAGTGTTTTTTCTTGCACTTTGCTCCTTACTATGAATTAGTATGCTGCTCAAAGCTAAATATCAGCCAAATTGATAAAGATAGGTTATTTATATCTTCTCAGGATTTAAATGCCACAGAAAAAAGTTGGGGGACTTGAGCAGATCAAGCAATGTTTTACCCTGCAGCCCCATGCAAGTGACTAACTGCTTTAATGGCAGGTACATTGACAGCTTTAGTTTGGATATGGAGGGAAAATAGATTGTTTTTTGGAAGACACTGCTACTTTACTCAAATTTGCTACACTACAGCTCAAGGGTTAGAGCACACCTAGACAGTGTGACCATGCTGTAACTATCACTGTGTTCATTTGTAGTTTTTTACTCAGAAGTTGAAGCTTCTTCTTGTTCCTTTAATTAGCTGCATCTATCAGGACCTGTTTTGTTTTCTGCTATAAATGGTGGGTCAAATAAAAAGAAGGACAGATTTCAGGCAATTTGAGAAATTTTTCTCCTTTTATTATTTCTTCACACATATATATGTAGATATTGCTGAAGGGCAGCTATTACTGAAGGGTAGCTCAATCTTTTAGGACTAAATTGCTCCCTAGGAGTGTGTAAAAGTGACTGTGTAAAGAAAACTTCAGCAATCTTTCCAAAGATTGCTAAAAAAATTCAGGAGTACTCTGCTGCAAAATTTCAGGCATTTCAGGGCATTTTCACTTCAAACTTCAAGCATTTCTATGGAAATGCTCAAGAGACAGCATACTTAATATATCCAACATCTCTGTTTGCAAAGAGTCTTTATTTCAGATAGAGGTATAGGAAGGACATTCTCAAAGATATAGAGGGTTGCGTACAAAGAATGACACATTTCAGGCAATTTGAGAAACTTAACTTCTTTTATTAGTTTCTCAAACATAGATATTCAAGTATTGTTTAAAAGCAGACAAGCAACTAGGGGAATTCTCTAAACTAAGGGTAATTCTCTAAACTAAGGGTAATTCTCTAAACTAAGGGTTTAAACTAATCTAGTCTAAACTCTATTTCTCTACACTAAGGGTAGCTTTGCAAAATAGTTATATACTGCCAACACTAAAGGGCCTCTGGAATGAATGCTAAGAAACAAGTCTAATTAAAACTACAACTCACTAAATAACTACATTAAGTCCCTAATATGCTAGGTTGCTGTCTTCGAGGTATTCCAAGCAACCTCCATCAGCTTCACTGTTCTTCTGCGAGGATGTGCAGGTGGAGCCCGTTTCTGCCTCCTTGACTTAGGCAACAGCACTGTTGCAAATGGAAAGTGAAGGGCAAGGCCACTCATGGAAGTGTCTACACAACGAAACCATGTGCTGCAGCATCTTCATTTCACAGGAGCAGGAAAGCAGCTTCAGGATTGCCACGGACAAGTACAACAATCACAAAGAGTCGACGTCACAGCAATCGGCTGCGAACTTCTCCATCAGAGCTTTGTGCAGGGAATTCTTCTCATTGTTGAAGAGCATCATCCAGAGGCGAAAGTGCAGCTGAGCATAAGCCTCCATTGCCTTTCTGTGGGCATCTGGATCTCGGGCCAGGTACTCAAAGAGGTTGAGTGGCTCAACCTTTTGCATTGCTGGCAGCAAGCTGATCTCTGCAGGAAGCTTCTCGTTGCCTAGAACAAAATGGTCCAGGTGTTTCCATTTCAGGCAGAGCTGCATGTATGCCATGATGTCCCACAGCCGCAGTGGAAATTCCTTCCTGCGCCAGTAGACTGGTGGTAAGATGTTTAACACATGCATGACCAGAGTCTTCCAGTTACAGGTGGAAAAACCTGTGCCGCTCAGCATGCAGGTGAAGAGCTGCAGGTATTTCAGGTGCAACCTCTTGCATGGTATCTGCCTGGCAATGTGCTGGAAGAATTTTGCCTCCGCCACAGCGAATGTCTCAGGCCATGCTGTTCTTGTGAGGATGTTGGCCTTGGCGGGCTGACTGCTCACAAGGTTACCGGAGTTGCCTTTCTGGGCCTCTAAGGGCTGGTTGACCACAAAGATGTCAGAGTCCCCTTGGCGCATCCCAAAAAGCATCTCCACCGACAGGGTCCTCTTGCCTCTGCTCAGCTGGAATTGGCAGGACCAGCTGCAGAGCTGAAACACCAAGTGCCATGAGTATGACTGAGGCACATGCAGCCACGAGCATCTCACCATCTGGAAGAACCAGCGGGAGGTTTTCTCCACATCCAGGTAGGAGCCGGTGCAGAGTGTCTCCAGGAGGCTGCGCTGCTGCTTCCGCCGCAGCTCCTCCTGCGAGTGGTGCAGGAGGCACAACAGCTTCTCGCCCAGCTGCTCGCTCTCACACGTGCACACCAGCTCTACACGGACGCTGAAGGTCCTTGCTGCCGTCTGCCCTGCACTGCTTGGCTCTAGGTGGAAGGTGTGCCCTGGCGGGGGATTCAGTGGGACCAGCACACGGTACACCCCATCCCACTCATGGGGGCTCCAGCCCTCAAAGGCACTGCCCACCCCGATGGCTACTTGAGGCACCGGATCAAAGCTATTGCTCACGCTGTACACAAAGACACGCATGAAGCTCTCCATCAGCTCAGCTGTCACTGAGCAGCCTCTCTCCAGGTCCTCCACAGGCCACTCTATACCATCCATTAAAAGGATGTCCTTCTCATTCCCAGCATCTTGGGTGTCTTCTCTGTTTTCAATTCCACCACTGGCATTTTCTTCCCTGCCACCATCACTGCCACCTTTTTCACTGGCAGCCACATTACCTTGTTCCTCTTCTTGTCTATCATTATTCTTGTTTCCCTCCACATTCACATCAGCCTGTTATTCATCTTTGTTTCTATCATTGCCATCTTCTGCTATCACATCCTTATTTACTTCCTCAGGTGCAGGAAAACCACTATGGGCAATTTCATTCCCACATTGATTGCTATCTTCCTGCCCAGTCCAGTCTTTACTTCTTTGGTCATTGGCACGTCTGCTTTCCTGCACCTTCACATCCATGTATTCTTCTGTTCCATCTACATTGTCTTCACCTTCATTTACATCAGTGTTTTTGCCTGCCTTTATAGTAACACTATTGTTTTTTTCTTCATTTCCTTCTCCTTCTTCCTTTCCAGTGTCCTTGTCTTGGTCCACCTGTACATCCTTGGTTTTTTCTTCATTTGCTTCTCTAGATCTTCTTTATTTCCAGCAACATTGCCAGGTTCTTCTTCATTTCCTTCAGTGGTAGTGTCTCCTGGCATATCCCCATCACTCTGTCCTTCTTTCTTTAAGTGATAGCCATTGTCGACATCGCTGTCTTCCTTCACATCATAATTGCCACTGTTGACATCACTGTCCTCCTTCATCTTCACATCATAATTGTCTTCAGTGGCATCATCCTTGTTGCCATCATCTGCAGCCACAGGACTGCCTTCTCTGTCATCTTCAGTGCCGCTGTTTTCTGCCTCCAGAGTCATATCTCTGTCTTCTTCACCTTCCTCTGGATCAGCGGTGTCTTCTTCCTGTTCAGTTATTCTCTCATCTCCCACGGTCTTGCGGGAGCTCTGGTCCTTGCTGCTGCTGCTGGCCTCACAGCTCCTTCTCCTGCAGCCCAGCCACAGGCCCAAGAGGAGCAGGATGCCAGCAAGAACCCAGAATGGCCACTGCTGCAGGGCACCAAAGAGCATGGCTCCCCAGCCCTCATCCTGCTGCTGCAGGGGCCCCTGCTCCAGCTCCTGCATCAGCCGGGCCATCTCACGCTCCAGCAGCTCCTGACGCTCCCGCATTCTCTGGTGCGTGGCCTCATCCAGCCCATCCCCAGCTGGCTGGGGGTACTGGATCAGGCTTTGCACAAGCACAAACAGCAGTGACAGTAAAGCCATGGTCTGCAGGAGGACACACAGGAGGGGCTCAGTGGGGCCGGAATGGAGACAGTGAGGGGCAGGAGCGGCAGGGATGTGGTGGCAGGAAGGAAAGGGCCCCCGGCAGCTGGCAAGGCTGCACCGCTGCCCCGCGCGCCCCGCGCCCCCAGCAAGGCGCTGCGCCCGGCGCTGGGCCCTGGAGACAGGGCAGCCCCGGGGACCGGCACTCCTGTCCCAGCCCTCCTCCAGCCCCCTCTCCCCTCTGCTGTGCACTCACCGCTTGCCGAGGCTCTACTGGGGCAGCGGCACCGGCCTGGGGCCTTTTATAGTTGCCCCCATTGTGACACGGCCCCTGTGCTGTCACAGAGCCCAGAGCGCATCACAGGCCAGCCCCGCCCGCCATCCCAGCCCGGTCATGGAACTCATCATGGCCCCGATGCAGAGAAGAAAGGAACTGAAGTCTTTTTTTGTGTTTCAGGCTCTCTTATGTAGTTTGTCTCACAGCCACACAGCACTCCCCCTACCCCAGACTGGATGTGAGACTTCAAAAGGTGATGCATGTCATCTGCATCCTGTTCTGTTCAGCGCTTGAGACAAAACACCTCAACACCTCTTTCTGCTGCTGCTGGAAGGGGCAGATGAGATGGCTTGAGCTATGCTTGTAGGAAGCTACCAAAACAGTAATAGTCTCTTCAGCTGCACACTCACTAGGCAGAGGAATTTACCTCAAGGCACATGTTGGACCTGAAGGCACATCTGGAAGTGAAAAAGCATCTTGAGAAAAAATATCTGCGTTTAGTCTCAGAGGAAGAATTTGAGCCACCTCAGAGCATTTCTGTTTTGTTCTATAATTTTGGGGTTGGCGGCGTTTTTTTTTTTTTCTTTTTTTTTGAGGGCATAATAATTGTAATAAACACTACCAAATGTGAATTTCCCCTCTTCCTTCTTTGATGGAAGACAAGCAATATAAAAGTGGCAATTGCTCTTTCTCTGCATCTTACTCCAACATTTGCAGTTATTAAAATTTGTATCTTCTTTTCACTAGTCCATCAGTTTGAGGTGATGTCTGCAAATGAATAATAATTTTTCTTACCACTGTATCCTCAGCTTTAAGAGGATTCTCTCCCTTTCATATTCAGATCTTTCATTTTCTGCTTTATGCATCCTTTAAAGACCAGAAGCCTTTTCCCTCTGCTTTTTAATTTACTTAGGAAAAGCACATTAATTAAACAGTTACATTTGGTTGGTTGAAGGTTGCCCATGATATTTATTTAGCTGGAGGTTTATCTGGCTGTTAGAATAACTCACTGGAGAGATCACAATTTTATAACAATGCTGGTCAACCAATGTGACCTTCAACAGGACCACCTGTGGTGAACCTTGTGAGCCCGCCTGTGGCACTCATCCCTGCCTTTTCTGGCATGATTTTATATGCTACTGCACCTCAGGCACACAGTATGTAACTTCTGTCAAGCCTTCGAGACACTAGAAGTGTGATTCTGGAAATGCTGATAAATATAAAAGATACGACTCAGAGATAGCCATGTTACCTCTTCTTCTAAGGTTTCCAGGCCTGTAAACGAGGGGGGACAGGAACAACCAGACAATCAATTTATGGAACACTGAAAAGGTCAAGATATTGTAATATGCTGTATTGCACTGAATCTATGGGATATTAAAATTCAGATGGTTCATTCCTAGAAAATATTTGCAGTTGCACAAATAGAGAAGCACAGATTTCCACCATGGTGGCAATTACACAAACAAATGGATCTACTCCAATTACAGGTCGAGACAAACATCCGTGTGTGAGCTTCTTTGGAGCTTTTATATTTGGAGTACTGAGTTGTTCCACTCAAGCAGAGGAACTTAACCTGATACCAGGGATGGAAGGCTTCTTCCCTTCTTCTTTCTCATAAACAAAATGATGAGAAAACATTAACAGTCAGTTCAACCTCTGCTAACCTTTTAACTTCAGCTGTTGAGATGATTAAGTCAGGAGCCTCTGTTAGACTATTTTTACCTCTTATTTTCTTTCTCTTCTTTCTGATCCTTAATTTGCACTTGACATTTCAATTGATTTGTTGGGCTAAGGAATTTTGCCACTATTAGCTTTACTTTGACAAACCTCTCTTATTTTAGCATAGAGGGTCCCAGAAATTTAGCTAGGAGCCATTTTGACATAAGGGAAAGATCAGGTTTCTGGTCTATGTGACCCTGTACATTTTACAGGCTTTTGAGGAAAAAGTCCTTTTCTACAGGATGCAATTTCTAAACCTCTGGACATTGCTAGTCTAATCGACCCTAAGTGGTGACCAACATTTTTTAAATCCTTATCAAACTCTGGACCTGCAGCTACAACTGAGGCTGCAGCAGGAACACATGGAGCAGAAAGGGTATTATATGTATCTCGCAGAAAATAGTCTTCTCAGTACATCCCTCCTCTCAGTGCTTGCTTATATTAAGCACTGAAAGTCACAGTTCTCTATACAGAGCAGAACCTGACTATTTAGAAAGGAAATAATTTAGCCAGCTAACCCAGACAGAGAATTGAGGCATTACTTCAGGAGAAATGAGGAAGGTGATGTCTGCCATTAGTCTTCAGTTACAAGAAGAAATAAATCCTGTCCCAAATTAAAGCAAGAGTTGCAGACCTCTTGCATTGTGACTACAAACAAAGTTGAAAGAGTATTCTGGCAAGAGCTTCTGAATTTAAATACAGAAATGACACAGGTCATGTGAGAACCAAAGAATGGAAACATTAATAAAGGAAGCAAAACCCTGTCCATGTCACTCCAAGATGTCTTCTGATATCCATGGCAGAATGGTGAGTTTGACAGAAACATTTATGTCTGCCAGGCAGATATCCAGTTATAGGAAAAAATTCTGTTTGTCTATGAAAACGCAGTTTTCAGTAAAAAAGATGAAAACTAATTTTGAATGTATATAAACAATACAAAATCATTCTTCAGGATATCTTTATGTATCAGGAGGCACATCTTTTATAACACTTTTATTGCTATATTTGTGAATAACTGTTTTGCAGTGCTATTTTAACTCAAATAATTAAGCTTTCCTTCTGTTTTATGTTTAAAAGTTTGGGGGTTGGGGTTTTTTGGCATTTGGAAGCAAGTCAACTGGAGAGCATTTTCTGTGCCATCTGAGGTCAAAAGTAACAGCATGGAGTCAGAGAAGGCCATTCAGCAGGCAATTTGTATCCTCAGTTGGGTATCCCTTCTGTAGAATGCAGCTGATATAAACTATACAGGGTCTGGGGCTACAGAAACAGCAGAAATTAAGAAAGTGAATTTTCTAGGAAAGCTTGAAGTATAGAAAACTTTGAGCATGCTGTTAAAGAAGTTGTGAGTTTGGTTCAGGGGACTGCAGAGTTGATCCCTTCTTCAGTCATATTTCAATTGTTAATACAAGAGGAAATAGATCTTTTGATCACTTTTTCCTGTTAACAATCTGTTTTTAAACACTTCTTATAGATTGTTTTGCACTCATAGTATGATAAAAAACACAATTCTTGAAAAATTCAGCTACATGTGAAAATTAGATTTGGAAAAAATGGTGCTTCTTTACAAGTGTTGAAGTAGTTCTCTCTTCTTTGAGTAACTCCAGCTTTAGAGCAGGTATTTGAAAGTTACAAGTGAATCATACCTATGTCCTTCACCATTCTAAACAGACATCTGCACTTTGAGCCACTTTGGAAGCCTCAGCTGTTATGTGCAGTGCCTTCTCCATAAACAGCCAAAAGTTAGGGTGCTGGAGACTCCATCTTCACTGAGAAAATCCATTCTAAAACTTGCTGAAACTATTACTATCTAATCCCCAGCTTCTAAAGGTGTTTCTTTTTATCCCCATTCATTCTTTGTACCCAGCCTGAGCTCTGGGGGTGCCAGGGATTATGGAGGTCCCATTTGTATTCCTAAAGCTGCCATAACCCCCTGGAGGAACTCTCCTGCAAAATTAGTTCTGCTCTCTGAGTCTATGGCTTCCACAGTCCCTTTTATTGGAATGATGTCTTTTAGAAATGCCTTAGTAAGTGATCCAGTGGTTGCTGAGCAGTCAGAATTGCTTTTGCCCCCCTGTTAGGTGAGATGGTGTCACCAGAAGATATTGAACCCTTCCTGCTCAGGGCATTTCAGTGCCAGGCTCTTACAAGCACACACAGCTGTGCTGATTGAGCTGACCATGGGGGTAACCTGCACTTTGTCTGATTCCCTTTCCTCAATAACAGCATGTCTGGGAACTCTTTTCCCTTCTGCTGCCCTTGAAGAGCCATCCAGAAACACATTTTCTGCCTCAGGCCAGGCAATGTCTCCTGAATCTCCCCCAGGCTGGGTCTGGAGCTGTGTCACTTGAATGCAGTGCTGGGTTTCTTCCCAGCCCCTCTTTGGGCTGTTGAAACAGGAGGCTGGGTTAAACCCTTCCCCTGTGCTCAGTTCTGAATCCTCCTGTGCCACTGAACAAGTTTCACACTGTAATAACCGAGCACTGCTCATCCATTGCGAGGCTCTTTTGGTTATCAAAGCTTGAACTTGATGGCAGACTGGAACAGTTGGCGATCCTGTTGTCATCAGGTTTTGGTCCTGGGTCCCTGCTGAAGCTGTGGCTGCACAATTCTGCAGGCAATGAGGCCACTCTGGCCACTGGGTGAAACATTTTGGCCCAAGAATTCCTTTGGCATGGCCCTGTTTAACATTCACCTACAATTCCAATTTCTTTTCTGAGTCTGGAAGAGCCAGAGCTGAGGCATCAATATTTTTGGTTGTTCATTTTCTCAAGTTTTGCTCTCTTTCTCCTGTCTATACCACAGCATGGAGGCTGTCTGAGGTTAAAAAGTCCTACAGTGTTCTGGCTGGAACAGAGAATCCTCAATCCAGGCTGTGTAATTCCCTATTTATCCTCAAAATTGTCTCAGCTCCTTTTTGGTCCAGGGAAATGTTACTTCTGAGATTGCCCAGTGCCTCTCTGGGTCAATTCACCAGGAATCTTCAGTCCCAGTATTTCCCAAATATTTAACCTTTTTCTCCACCATTTACCATTTTTTTTTTTTTTTTCCCAATACTCAAAAGATATTTTTAGCCAGGAAATTCAGCCATTTCACTGGGGCTTTGTCTACCACTTGTTCTTGTCCTCCTCATTGGAGCCATCTGATTCCCTGACTGGCAGGATAGGAGTGCTGTAGGGAGACATCCCTGGCTCCAAAAGCCCTGCCTTTAGCAGGGACTCCATACCAGGCTGTGAGCCCTTCCTTCCCTCCCCTGGAACAGGGTGTTGCTTTTAGACACCACTTGTCCTGGTTGCTTCCAAGTAATTTGGAGAGGCTCCACATCAAATTTTCCCCCTGGGGCTGCCCACACCTCTGGGTTCCCTTCAGCACAGGCCTTGCCAGACATTTGACACAAAGGTACAGCAGCAATAGCCTCTGTATCACTTTTTACAATATTACAATGCCACCATCAAATTCCTTCCTAGTCAATTACAATCAGAGTAGGAAGAAAAAGAAATTAGTTTATTTCAAACCTACCCCCCACAGCTCCTAACAGTGATTGAACAAGTGATACCAGCTCAACTTTCCCATTTATTCCCTTAATAATGAAAACATTCCTTTACAATTTTCCCCCCTTAGGTGTAAGATTCCAAGTGGATGGAGAGGCCCCTGTGTCCATCAGGAGAGGCCTCCTCTGGATGCAGACCCAGCCTGAATGTTCTCCAGGGCTCCAGTGTGGTGGGTCCCCGGTGGGATGAGAGCTCAGAGAGCCCTGCCAATCCATGTCCATGCAGGGGTGGACTTGCTCCTGCTGAGGGTGCTGCTGTCTGTGCTTGCAGTGTCCTTGTGGGCTGCAGCTGGAGCCCTGACTCCTTCCCAGGGGCTGTTTGGGTGGGCTCTGCCCTGGCCAGGAGGGCAATGCCTCTGCCAGGTGCTTGTGGCCGACCCCGTCATGCCCTGGGTGCTGGGGCCCCCTTGGGCCCTGGGGTTGATCCCTCAGGGATGTAGGAACTCTGCCATGGCCTTTGCCTTCAGCTTGGCCTTTTGCTCATCCCTTCTTGCCTTCAGCTGCTGTGCCCTTGTGCCCAAGTGCTGCAGGGCTTCTTGTGCCACTCCTGCAGCCCCGGTCACTGCCTGTGGGTGCTCATCCTCTGAGAGCTGCTGAGCTTTCTGCAAAACCTTTCCTTTCTGCAGGGACCCAAAGCAAATCCTGAACAGCAAATCCTGATCCTTCCATGTGCACTCTGCATTTCCCAGCTGTTCCTTTGTGTTCCCCGTTGTGCTCAGGGTCCCTGCCCAGCCCGTGTGGCAGAGCCGGTGCCTGTCCTGCCGCAGTGTCCAAAGGCGGCCCCCCCGGCGGGCAGGGCCGGCAGCTCCCCGGGGCCGGGCAGCGGCCGGGGCGTCCCGCAGCCTCCTGGGGGCCGGGGGCCACTGCCGGCCCTGCCCGGGGCTGGTGGGGTCAGGCAGCGCCCGGCGCTGAGCCCCGGCTGCCCCACAGCCCCGGCCCGGCCCCGCAGCTCCCCACAGGCCCCAGCCCGTGCTCCCGGTGCCGCACCTCTGCGCCCGGTGCTGCCGCTGCCACCGCAGAGAAACCCCTGGCATCCTGACCTCCTGCTTTTCCTCTCCTGGAAACCGGGGATGGAAGGATCTGGATCAGCTGGCAAATGTGAGGATAAGACCCTGTTGAAAAACATTTCAGTCCTCTGTATTTTTCTCTTTCTTCTCTTTGCCATCATCCTTTTCCTCACCACATAGATTCCTCCTGCTGCTTCTTACCTGAACCATATTGCTGCACACTCCTCTTCACCTGATCCCTTCCCAGCACACCAACCCCATCCATCCCCTGTTGTCCAAATCCCTTCTCCCCTTCCCTTATTGCCCCCCTGGGTGTCCATGTCCTTAATTACCTCTGGGGAAATATGCAAACTACCTCAACATTCTCCCAGGGGACCCTTCAGAGACATTTTGGGATCATCATCCCTTTGGCCAGGACCCTCCCTGGCTTTCCCTTTTCTCCCCTCCATGGGTGCCCTGCCATGTTCACTCCCCGAGGATCCCAGGGCACTCACTGATGAGATTTTCAGTGCTCTCTCCCTGCTGACTCTTCCCAGACCCCCTGATGTGTCACTCATTTGTCTCCTGGTCACTCCCGGGTCCCCAATCAATCCCCGGTGCCGCCACCAGCCAAGGGAGCCGATCACCCAAAGTGGGTGAGGCACCTTCAGCTGCACTCCCTGCCCGCCGCCCCGGACAGTGTTGGAGGACACAGCCTCCTTTTCATCCTAATTCTCCTGGCCACATCTTCCTCTCCCTTTCCGCATTGACTGAAGTACTTGAGAGGTACAGACTTCCCAATCCACCTACTACATACTCCCATAATATGCTCCCTGTTTTTATATAGCAAATGATATTCATGGCTCTGTTAAGTCTTTGTTTTTCTTCTGGAACTTCTGAGCAGGACCTTGGCTGAGGAGCAGTCTGTGTCATCAGTTAATAACATTTTCTGAGACAGATTGTGTCTGCTGTCATTTCCTTATGAACAGGTCCCTGGCCCTATCTCCGAGGAGCTTCAGAGCATCTGTTTGTAAAGACACTTTCCTGTGGTTCCTTCCATGGGGTCCCCCGTTTGTGGGACATCCCCCCTGGAGCAGGGTGTCCCCTCTGTGCTGCAGCCCCAGGGCTCGGGCCGAGCTCAGCCAATCAGAGCCCGCGGCGCTGATGACTCACCAGTTGCCAGGCAGACTCGCAGCTCCCCGCGTTCCCCACCTGGACCCACCTGCGCCCCCCCTCGGCCCCATGGCCCCGCGAGGGGAATTTGGGGAGGTGGGAGTGGGGCAGCGCCAAGGCCGGGCCCCCCCGCGCTGTCCTGGCGGGAGCGGCTGCAGTGGGGACCGAGTGCGGGCGGGAGCGGCCGAGAGCCCAGCGCTGCCCCAGCCCGACCTGCCCCAGCTCCATCCCTGCCCCTGCGCTGGGATGCTGTGGGGCTGGGGGGAAGAGGGAGCCGGCAGTGGGTGCTGGGCCTGGGGGCAGGAGGAGAAGGGAAGGAGAAGCAGGCTTGAGGAACAAAATGGTCAAAGGATGAAGGTGGCATGAGAAGGGGGGAATTTGCAGGATAAGGAGGAATGGCACTAGGAAGAGGAGTGTGAGGAAGAGCAGGCGCACAAGAGGAGGAGGAGAAGGAGCAGAAAGAGGAAGCAGCAGAAGGTTCCACCAGTCCTTATAGGTGCAGCCTCCCCCCAGCCCCAGGAGTGCTGCTTCCCCCACATGCAGCAGGTGACTGTGGAGGGGGATCCACAATTTTCACGGGGTGAATCTTGGTGTTTCTGAGCTTGCTTGGGCTAAATGTTGGTGCTTTGGTTTTATGTGGCAGCTGAATATTTATCTTTTGGAGGAGGTTTTTGCTGGCTTTTGATGTTTGGGGTGTTTTTGTTGTGTGTCTTGGAAGTTTACGGGATTTTTCGGCTGAATCTTCGTGCTTTGGAGGTTCTTACAGACACAAGATTCCCAATGACTTCCTGAGATGAACTTGCGCAAGGAGGAACCTCCAGTCCAAGGTGCTCTCCTCTTGTTTTTTCCCCAAACCAGGATTTGTCATTGCCTGGGTGTGGCTGGATGGAGGAGGAGGAAAAGCCCCGGAGATTCTGCAGGAGGAGGAGCTGCAAACCCAGCCCAGGGAGCTGCGGGGAGGAAAGAGCCCCCCTGCGCCAGGAAGGCGGGCGGAGATCCAGACAGAGCTGGGAGCTGGTGGAGAAGCCTCATGGCAGGGAGAAGTCCCACAAGTGCTTGGAATGTGGGAAGGGTTTCAGGTGGAGCTCCAGCCTGATCGAGCACCAAAGGATCCACACTGGGGAACGGCCCTATGAGTGTGGGGAGTGTGGGAAGAGGTTTGGGTGGAGCTCAGACCTGAGAAAACACCAGCGCATCCACACTGGGGAGAGGCCCTACGAGTGTGGAAAGTATGGGAAGAGCTTCATACGCATGTCTGGCCTGATCCAGCACCAGGTGATCCACACTGGGGAACGGCCCTACGAGTGCTTGGAATGTGGGAAGAGCTTTGGGTGGAGCTCTGTGCTGAGAATACACCAGCGCATCCACACTGGGGAGAGGCCCTACGAGTGTCCCCAGTGTGGGAAGAGGTTTCAGACCAGCTCCGATGTCCTCAAGCATGAACAGATTCACACAGAGGAGAGGCCCTACCGCTGCTCCGACTGCGGGAAGGGCTTCAAGCAAAACTCCAACCTCACTGTGCACCAGCGCATCCACACTGGGGAGAGGCCCTACGAGTGTGGGAAGTGTGGGAAGAGTTTCTCCAGGAGCTTTCACTTGACCCAACACCAACGGAGGCACCAGTAAGGGAAGCCCTGTGAGTGCCCCGCGTGAGGGAAGAGCTTGGAGTGAGGGAAGAGAGCGAGGGAAGAGCTTGGTGTGCTCCTGCAGCTCCATTCCCCATGGGAGGATCTGGGCTGGATGATCCCCAGTGACCCCCGTGGGGCAGAGCCCTGGTGCCCCCATATGGGGAATAAAACAGAGAGTAAAGCAATGGAGCTGATCAAGGGGCCCGATATCTGAGGCCTGACTGAGCAGAAACTGTGGGAGACACAGACACAGTTTCAGTCTCCCTGGGCAAGAAGTGACCAGAAAAAATGGTGTGAGTCTTTGTGATAAGATAAATGTTCCCAGGTTACTGGATGTCTCGAAGAATGTGTAACCAATGGGAAATTGTTACCAAAAACAGAGCCCTCTATAAGCCCCATACAAGTCAATCCCTGTATAAACACCTGGTACACTCAATAAAATTTGCTTTGCTCTAAACTCGGATGTCCCTGTCTCTCCATGGTGGATAACCCTGTTGTGGGTGATCCCCGTTGGGTGGGGGAAGGTGCTGGAGGGATTTCTTTCCCTTCTCCTGGTGCTGCCGTGGTTTGGTTGGTAATAAATTCCCTCCCTGTGCCCAGGCTGGGTCTGTTGTCCCCGTGCCGGTGCTCGGGGCGGGATCTCTCCCGTTCCTTCTCTGCACTGCCGGGCCTCTCCTCAGCCAATGAGAGAACGCGGTGGAGAAGAGTCAGCCAATGAGAGCGAGCGGGGCTGATGACTCACCAGTTGCCGGGCAGACCCGCAGCAGGCAGTGTTCCCCACCTGGACCCGCCCTCCCTGCCCAGTGCCGGCCCCGCCGTGGGGTCCCCCCAAGTCCCTCCCCAGTGCCCCCATGAACTGGGCTGGGTTTAACTGGGAAGCTTTACTGGGAACACTGGGAGCAGGCGGGCAGGGTCAGAGTGACAGCAGGGCTGGGGGGACACTCGACCCCCCCAAAATCAGCGTGGGGATGGAGCGGGGGTCCCGGCCGGGCCGAAGACCACAGGGAGTGGCTGCGGCCGCCGGCGGCTCAGGAGCTCTGTGGGCAGAGAAAAGGGGGTGACACCTGACTGGGGGCCCCAGGGGAGCACCCACACACTGGGGGAGGGAGGACACGACCCCCGGGACACCCCTGACTTTCCTGCACAGGTAGAAGCTGAGCACCAGAGCCAGGAAGACAAAGCCGAACTCGGAGTCTCCAGTTCCTGACAGCATCTTGCTGTGGCAGCATCCGGCAGCATCTCTGGGGCGTCCGCAGGGGTCAGGACCCCCCAAAAACTCTCACAGGTATCCAAGCCCCTTCAAGCACCCTCCTGGTCGCTTCCAGCCCACTCAGGATCCCCTGAAACCTCCCTCTTGATCCCTTCCTGACCTCCCCAGGACCCACCAAAGCCCCTCCTGTCCCTCTCAGGATCCCACAGCCTCCTTCCAGTCACCCCCCCACTGCCCCAGGACCCCCAAACTCTCTCCCAGTCCCTTCTCAGCCCCACCAGGGTTCCCCCAGACCCCTCCCAGTCTCTTCCCAGCACAACCAGCCTCATCCCAATCTCTGCTTTTCCATCCCCAATCTCCTTCCAGCTCCTCCAGGCTCATTCACATCACTCCCAGTCACACCCAGCACAACCAAACTCTCTCCCAGTGTCCACCAGGACCCCCAGAACCTCATCCCACCCTCCCCAGTATCCTTCAAACACCTTCTTAGCCCTTCCAAACCCCAACCTCCTTTCCCAGTTTAAACCAGGCTCTCTCCAACTCTTTCCCAGTTGCTCCCAGCACATCCCAGTTGCTGTCCCAGCACCCCGAATTCCTCCCCTGTACCACAGTTCCAGCTCAGGGAGTGCTCCAGGCTAACGTGCTCCACCTGGCAGGTGGAGGTGAGCCCGGCCCGGGTCAGGGTTTCCAGCAGCACCAGGAGCTGGTGGGTTCAGTCCCCGTTGGGGACCACATCAGTGGCCACCACAGAGAGCTCCTGCTGGCCCTGGAACCACCTCAGCTGGACATGGGCAGGATAGAAATCCACCAAGGAGCACACCGGCCGGCGGGGCCGGACTGGGAGCTCGAGGGCACCAGCGAGATGGACACGCTGGGGGTCACTGGGAGAGAGCAGGGACACACTGGGATCAGCTGGGGGAACTGGGAGAGAGAGAGGAGGGGTGGTGTGTCCATGGGGCAGAATGGGAATGGACTGGGAGGGACTGGGAATGAACTGGGCAAGACTGGGATGATACTCAGAGAGAGGGGAGGGGATGGGGGGCACTGGCAGAGAGGGTGGAGATCTCGGAGTGAACTGGGGAGGAATTGGGAATGGGCTGGGAAGGAGTGGGAGGGACTGGGGCGGCACTGGGAGAAACTGGGAATGGGCTGGGAAGGAGTGGGAAGGACTGGGGCGGCACTGGGAGGAACTGGGAATGGGCTGGGAAGGAGTGGGAGGGACTGGGGCAGCACTGGGAGGAACTGGGAATGGGCTGGGAAGGAGTGGGAAGGACTGGGGCGGCACTGGGAGGAACTGGGAATGGGCTGGGAAGGAGTGGGAGGGACTGGGGCGGCACTGGGAGGAACTGGGAATGAAGCGCGCGGCACTGGGAGGCCGAGTCCAGTGCGGGGCACGCGGCGCTGCGGATCTGCCTGGCAACTGATGAGTCATCAGAGACTCGCGCTCTGATTGGCTGAGAGGCGGCAGCGCCACGCCAGGCTGAGATGGACAGCCGGGAGGCACTGGGAGAGACTGGGATGGACTGGGAGAGCCACGGGGTCAGTAATTAGTTGGTTGGTCCGTCTTTGGGATGCTGCAGGCGAGGCTACAATTCTGGATGGCACTGAAGCGAGACATTTGGGATCCCTGTCACATGATCCTGTCATTGATCAAGGAATGATGAGGGGGGCTCACCCTCACAGCCTCTGGGCACGGGTTCTGGAAAGTGTAGCACAAAGATACCTGTGTGCAGATGATCTTTATATGCAGCAGACCCAGTGGGAGACTATAGAACACGGGATCCAACGTCTGAGAGAAATGGCAGTGGCAGAGATTATCTTCTCAGATGAAATAACAACTAGGAATCCAGGCTTGGCACCATGTACATCTGTGATGTGGCAAAAACTTGTACGGCTTGGGCCACATGAATACGCTTCTGCTTTAGCAATAATGAAGCAGGAGGAGAGGGATGAGACCTTTCTCGACATGGCAAGGAAACTCCGAGCATATGCAGATGCTGTACATGGCCCAACCCATGCCAGAATTGCAGCAGTGGAAACATGTCTGCAGAAATTAGAAGATAAGAGGAGAATCATAAGAGACTCAGGGAGGAGATTAAGGAGGACCTTTTCCAAATTTCAGCAGTACAGATCAGAGGTTCTGGTATGCAATGTAGATGTTCCTCAGATGGTGAGAGAAGGTACACCCCACGAGCTGAGCTGTGGTTCTTCCTGCATGACTGCAGAGAAAACATGAGGAGATGGGACAGAAAATCTGCTGCTGCTCTGGCACAACGGGTGCATGAATTGAAGGAAGGCAAGACCCAGAGAGAAGTGCCACCAAATGGAGAGCAGCTCCAGTTGCCCGTAGCCAAACTGCCAGGCATGATGATGATGATGACATGTCCGATCCCCTTGAAGGAACCTCTAAGACATACGCCCAAGGCAAGAAGGATAGCCAGGCTTAGAGGGGCCCTGCCTCTAGCCAGGTAGAGGTGAGGGAAAACCGTGTTTTCTGGACTGTGGGGATTCAATGGCCTGGCACATCGGAGCCACAAAGATATAAGGCTTTGGTCGATACTGGTGCCCAATGCACGTTAATTCCATCAAGACACATAGGGGCAGAATCTGTCTCTATCGCCGGTGTGACAGGGGGATCACAGGACTTTACCTTGCTGGAAGCTGATGTAAGTCTGGCAGGAAAGGAGTGGAAGAAACACCCTATTGTGTCTGGCCCAGAGGCCCCATGTATTTTAAGCATAGATTACCTTCAAAGGGGGTATTTTAAAGACCCAAAGGGACTCAGGTGGGCATTTGGGATAGCAGCTGTAGTGACAGAGGGCATCCAGAAATTGAACACCTTGCCTGGACTGTCTGAGAATCCAACTACAGTAGGACTTTTGAAGGGAGAAGAACAAAAGGTACCAATTGCCACTTCAACAGTGCATCGTTGACAGTACAGAACAACTCGAGATGCTGTGGTTCCCATCCATAAGATGATCCGAGAGCTGGAGAGCCAAGGGGTGGTCAGCAAAACCCACTCACCCTTCAACAGCCCCATCTGGCCTGTGCGCAAATCTGAAGGAGAATGGAGATTGACAGTGGACTACCATGCATTGAATGAAGTGACTCCACCTCTGAGCGCTGCTGTACCAGACATGCTGGAACTCCAGTACGAGCTGGAGTCCAAGGCAGCAAAGTGGTATGCCACCATTGATATTGCCAATGCATTTTTCTCCACTCCTCTGGCAGCAGAATGCAGGCCTCAGTTTGCTTTCACCTGGAGGGGCGTGCAGTACACCTGGAACCGACTGCCCCAGGGGTGGAAACACAGCCCCACCATCTGCCATGGACTGATCCAGACTGCACTAGAAAAGGGTGAGGCTCCAGAACATCTACAATATATTGATGATATCATTGTGTGGGGGAACACAGCAGCAGAAGTGTTCGAGAAAGGAGAGAAAATCATCCGAATCCTCCTGGAAGCTGGTTTTGCCATCAAGAAGAGTAAAGTGAAGGGACCTGCTTGAGAGATCCAGTTCCTGGGAGTGAAGTGGCAAGATGGATGGGGTCAGATTCCTACAGATGTCATCAACAAGATCACAGCTATGTCCCCACCAACCAACAAGAAGGAGACACAAGCTTTCTTAGGTGCCATAGGTTTCTGGAGAATGCACATTCCCGAGTATAGCCAGATTGTGAGCCCTCTCTACCTGGTTACCCGCAAGAAGAATGATTTCCATTGGGGCCCTGAGCAGCAACAAACATTCACCCAGATCAAGCAGGAGATCGCTCATGCTGTAGCCCTTGGCCCAGTTAGGACAGGACCAGAGGTCAAGAATGTGCTCTACTCTGCAGCCGGGAACCATGGGTTGTCCTGGAGCCTTTGGCAGAAGGTGCCTGGGGAGACTCGAGGCTGACCACTGGGATTTTGGAGTTGGAGCTACAGAGGGTCTGAAGCCAACTACACCCCAACAGAGAAGGAAATCTTGGCTGCCTATGAAGGAGTCCAGGCCACCTCAGAGGTGATTGGCACGGAAGCACAACTCCTTCTGGCACCCGGACTGCCGGTGCTGGGGTGGATGTTCAAAGCAAAGGTTCCCTCCACCCACCATGCCACCAGACCTCCATGGAGCAAGTGGATTGCCCTCATCATGCAGCGTGCCCATATTGGTAAACTGAATCGCCCTGGGATTTTGGAAATAATTACAAATTGGCCCGAAGGTGAAAGTTTTGGTGTCACAGAGGAAGAAGAACAACCAGTGACACAGGCTGAAGAAGCTCCACCATACAACCAACTGCCAGCAGAGGAACCACATTAGGCTCTATTCACTGACAGTTCTTGTCGCATCGTAGGGATGAATCGGAAGTGGAAAGCAGCTGTATGGAGTCCCACACAATGGGTTGCAGAGGCCACTGAAGAAGAAGGTGGATCAAGCCAGCTTGCTGAACTCAAAGCCATTCAACTGGCCCTAGACATTGCAGAAAGGGAGAAGTGGCCAAAGCTCTACCTCTACACTGATTCATGGATGGTAGACAATGCTCTATGAGGGTGGCTGGAGAGGTGGAAAGAGGCTAACTGGCAGTGTAGAGGAAAACCTATTTGGGCTACTGAAGAGAGGAAAGATATCGCTACCTGGGTAGAGAAGCTACCTGTGAAGGTTCGCCATGTAGATGCCCATGTCCCCAGAAGTAGAGCTAATGAAGAGCAGCAAAACAATCAGCAGGTAGATCTGGCTGCAAAGATAGGGGTATCAAAGATAGACCTGGATTGGGAACACAAGGGGGAGTTGTTCCTGGCACGATGGGCCCATGATGCCTCAGGCCATCAGGGCAGAGATGCCACCTACAAGTGGGCATGAGACCGAGGGATGGATCTAACCATGGACAGTGTTCCATCACCATCATGTGATCCATGACTGTGAGACGTGTGCTGCCATCACAGGCCAAGCGGGTGAAGCCCCTCTGGTATGGTGGGCAGGGGTCCAAGTACAGCTATGGGGAGGCCTGGCAGATTGACTACATCACACTGCCCCAGACACGCCAAGGCAAGCGCTACGTGCTCACAATGGTAGAAGCCACCACTGGAAGGTTGGAAGCCTAGCCTTTCCTGTGTCTCATGCTACAGCCCATAACACCATCCTGGGCCTTGAAAAGCAGGTCCTTTGGAGGCATGGTACCCCTGACAGGATTGAGTCAGACCATGGGACTCATTTCAAGAACAGCCTTATCAACACCTGGGCTAGGGAACATGGCATTGAGTGGGTGTACCACATCCCCTACCATGCACCAGCTGCAGGCAAAGTGGAGAGGCACAATGGACTGTTAAAAATCACCTTAAAAGCATTGGGTGGGGGATCTTTCAAAAATTGGGAGCAGCATTTAGCAAAGGCCACCTGGTTAGTTAACAGCCGAGGTTCCACCAATCGAGCAGGTCCTGCCCAGTCTGAGCCCCTGAATATAGTAGATGGAGATAAAGTCCCAGTGGCACATGCCAGAGGTTTGTTAGGGAAATCAGTGTGGATCAATTCTGCCTCAAGTAAGAAAAACCCATTTGTGGGATTGTCTTTGCTCAGGGACCAGGCTGTACATGGTGGATAATGCAGAGAGATGGAGCAACACGATGTGTACCTCAGGAGGATCTGACTGTGGGGTGAGACTCGTGCAAATATCAATGTTTGCTGGATGTTACTGCCAGTGTCTGTACATGAAAACACACAGACACAGACAGAAGGAAATGTGTAAGTGTCAAAGGTTTGAGCAAGTGAAGTAGAAGGAAATGTGTAAATGTCAAAAGTTTGAGTAAATGAGATGGAAGGAAATGTGTATGAGTAAGTGAAAGATTGAAGTTTTTACTTGATGGAGTTTTTACATGATGTTGAAGATATGGAGATAAGGGGTAGAATATCCAAGGGTGACGTTATGGTGTTTGTATCTCCAATCGTGTGTTCTGTTTATGTTTGATATTCTGTTCTGTGCTTTCAGAACTGACTCAGAAAGTGAAGGTTTGTTTTGCCTTGTTATCAGCCGGCTCACCTCCCCCCATGCTCTGCTGTCTAGAAGAGGCCAGTGCTGGCTGGCTTGCTTTGCTTTGCTTGCTGGCTTTTGCTTGCTTTGCTTTGCTTTTTTGCTTGCTTTTGCTTTTGCCTTTGCTTTTTAAATTAGTTTAGCTAAGCAGTCCAATTCTTTCCCTGGACTGTTTCTTTTCCCTTTCCCTTTCCTGAATACCATCCAACCTGCTCTGGACTGGGACCAGGGAAACACCGAGGAGCACCGGGAGCCTGCGCTCTGTGATCTGCAGCAGCCATCCCCAGTGCCCAGAGCAATCCCCAGTGCCCAGACCCAGGCGACCACCCCCAGGAGAGACTTTCTGGATTTGTCATCTCTGCAGAGTGGTGAAAGAGTTTTGTTGTCATCTGATGTTGTTCATTTTTTTAGTGCTGGGAAGGGTTTTGTTTGTTAAATAAACAGGTTCTTTTCAATTTCTGTCCGAGAAAATTCTTCCCGAACCAGGTGGGTGGGGATGGGCTGTGGGGGTTTGTTTTCTGCAGGCTCCTTTCAGAGGTTTTATCTAAAATTTGCCCTAAACTAGAACAAGTATTTTTCTGCAAAACTTGTGGCTTGAGAGAGTGGAAAAAAACCCTGTTGTAATCATATTTTGGTTCCAATTACTTTGTGTTGGTATGGAGCAATTACTGGTTATGTTGTTTGAATTCATAGTGTCTCTTGGGGTGAAGGCTTGCATGTGTCTCTGGTCCCTAGGGTTTTTTGAGATCTTAATCCCTCTATGGTCCCTAGGTTTATTTTTTTATCCAGGAATAGCTCCAGTATTGTCCCAAATACGTAGTTTTTGGAGTAGAAGAGCACTGACCAGAATACCCATCAGGCTGGGCTTGGGTGTCATGGCTTGCAGGGAGTTTATGAAGGTGCTGAAGTCTGTTCCAGGAATGCATGGCTCATGGTCATGGTTGTGCAGCCAGTTTGTTAGAGGGGAAGCAGGGGATGAGGCTTTTCAGCCATTGTTTTCCTTCTTCTCCTCTGAATCTCTTAGCTCCCTATTAGAGAATGTTCCGTCTCCCCTGACTGTTAAAGAGACCATCTTCCTGGTGTTTAATCTGGTAAGCTTTCTCTCTACAGTCTGCAGTCTCTCTAGAATGAGGGCTGAGATTTCTAGAGGGGCTGAAGAGACCCCTGACCCAGGAGTAGACCCAGGTGTGAGAAATCCTGAGTGGTGTGGGAAATGGGGGGAGGCGGGAATTGGCACATAGACCATTTTCCCACATTCAAATCAATTTTACTGATTTGCCTAAAGTAGGAAGGTATAAACACTTATTGGTGATAATAGATCACTTGACTCACTTTGTAGAGACATTCCTTACCTCCAGGGCAACTACACAAACAGTAGTAAAAATACTATTAGAAGAGATAATCCCCCGCTATGAACTAGCAGAAGTAATAGACTCAGACAGAGGGCCACACTTTGCCTCCAAAATAATTAAAGAAGTAGTTACAACGCTAGGAACAAAGTGGCAATATCATACTCCCTGGCATCCACAAAGCTTGGGTAAAGTGGAAAGTGTAAATGGGAAAATTAAGAAACAACTAACTAAATCGATGTATAAAACACAGTTATCTTGGGTAAAATGTTTACCTTTAGCCTTGTTAAATATAAGAACTCAGCCCAGAACTGATATTGGAATTTCTCCATTTGAAATGCTTTATGGGATGCCTTATGACATGGATTCTCCTATAGATCACCCTGAAATGAGTAATCAACAAATTAACCAATCTGTCATGCAACTTATGAAAGCTTGGGAAGGGCTTAGAAGAGCTGAGTTATTAGTGCAAAAACCTCCTTTAGAGCTAGCAATCCATAATATAAATCCAGGTGATAAGGTGTTAATAAAAAACCTAGAAAGAAACCTCACTGACCCCAAATTGGGAAGCCTCCTATGTTGTTTTACTCACTACAGAAACTGCAGTCAGAACTGCCGAGGAGGGGTGGACCCATGCGAGCCGAATAAAGGGAGCGATTCCTGCTGCTGCCGAAGAGCCCTGGAGAATAACCAGCCAGCCCGGGCACCTTAAGGTCACATTTAAATGGACTGAATGGACTCAGTAAGAATTGTACGAACCAGCTGGTAGAGTGAGATATTGGACTATGGATATCCTATAACTAATGATTTTAGAGTATATTGTACAAAGAAGGATTGTGATTGTTACCCTTTTGTATGCTATATTTGTAAAATTTGCAGGAACGGTGGTGGGTCCATAGTTACAGAGGCACTCCTCCTAGGGGTATTTGTAAAGGTGTTATCAGTTAGAAAGAGAACTGACAGAGTCAGGCCTAACGATTGGAGAAGAGAACGGGACCCTACCAAGGGAATCCCAAGAGTGGTGGGAGGTGTTTACTAAGGGGGCTAGACCCGAAAATTGTTGTTTCCACTCCATTGAATCAATTCCCCTAATTGTTCAAATTATCAAAGGGAATTGCTGGAAAACTTTACCTGGGATTCAGTGTGACTCACCACAAGTGAAGGATAAAAGCTGGGAATCATTCAAAAAGAGGCAACAAAAACAGAGTAAGGGTCCTCCTGAAGAATATCCTTGCTCCGAGAAGATGGTGCACCTGGCGGCTCGGAGCAACCGAGTCGGCGAGCGAGGCAGAGGGATGAGAAGCGGTGGAGGAAAGAGCCCTCAGACTGGGACAATTCAAAGTATTTCAAGAACTGCCTCAAGGATACTGATCTCCCAAGGTTAAAGGTGAGCCCGGCAATAACATGTCAAAACAAACACTGGGAATGGGGAGATAATGATAATCAAACCCTGGGGCAGTTTGGACTCCACCCTTGCTGGCAAATTCTGTGCATATTAGTTATATGTTGTACCTGGCCTGTACAAAGGGACTATGCACACCAGCCATTTAATTGGACTCTGACCAAAACAGACCAAGGGAAAGTTGTTAAGGATAATGCCACCACTGTAGCTCCCAGTTTTTTGTTACTAACAAAGACTTGGTAAACTCTATGTGGGGATGGAGTAAACCTGAACTCCAGGCTACCTATTGGTGTCCTAGTTCCAATCCTGGGAGGAGATATTGTCATTATCCTGGGGAATATCTGTGTGGGTATTGGGGCTGTGAAACCATAGCAACCGCCTTGGCTGTCACCCATCCAGATCAATTTTTAAATGTCTCATGGTACCCTGAGGGGTGCAAAACTCTGGGGTATGGCACTCAAGGAGAAAATCTGTATGAGGGGGATTGCAGGTCCCATTGTATTGTTGTTACTAAGTTTAACTTTCAGACCTTACATTTTTAATAAAATCATAGACATTGTAAAAGGAAGATTAGAGGCAGCTCATCTAACACTTATTAGAGATAGGTAGGAAACATTGCCCAGGGACTTAGAAGTAGATGAAACCCTGTTCTTAAGCTACCAAGAGTTAAAGCGTTTTAATGAACAAATTGGTAAAGAGAAAAAGGGGGTGTTGTAATAAATAAAAAGGTCTTTGTTCATCAAAATGAGCATTAAAGGAGATCAGAATTTGAACTGAGTAGGGAATGCAACCAGCATAGAAGACTGTGCAACTAATTATATACAAGTTTAGTTTTAGGCCAAGGACAATCTGCAATGAAGATGAGGAGCCTTCATTCCTATGACCACCAAGGGCAGAAAAAAAGACCCCCCCCAGGAACCAATTGCACCAGCGCAGAGTGCATAGAGAGAAAATACGTCAACCGAAAAAGAAAGGGATTATAAAACCAAAAAGGTCAAAGGGGGATGGTGCTCCGTGGCAGAGCAGAGGCTTCCTGGCCACCCAGCGCTGTTCTTTTGCTTAATACCGCTTGCTTAATAAATTCTTGTTAATTGATTTATCTATAATTAGCCTCCCCAATTGAATTTGTCCATAACACCCCTGGCCCAGCAGCAGGGGACAGGGGGCACGGCCTGTCCCCCTGGCCCAGCAGCAGCCCCGTGCCCTGCCCAAGGCGCTCCCAGCAGGGGCTGGGCCCCAGAGGCAGGGGGAGACCCCAGTCCCGGGGCAGCGTTTCTGCCCCGTCCCCTGTCCAGCCCAGCCTGCCCCGTGTGCGCAGTGACCGCTGGCACGGGCTGCCCTGGACACTGTGACCTGCTGGGGACACTGAGAGCTGCCCCACTGTGACACTGCCCTTGGGATTGCACAGGCACCAAACAAACCCCAGCCAGCACCGCCCCTTGTCATGTCCCAGGCACCGGAGAGCATCAGAGCCAGCCCCGCTCCTGGTGATGTCCCAGGCACCAGGGCACATCCCAGCCCCGCTCCTGGTGATGTCCCAGGCACCAGGGCACATCCCAGCCCTGATCCTGGTGATATCCCAGGCACCAGGACACATCCCAGCCCCACTCCTGATGATGTCCAAGGCTCCAGGACACATCCCAGCCCCGCTCCTGATGATGTCCCAGGCACCAGGACACATCCCAGCCCCGCTCCTGGTGATGTCCCAGGCCCCACAAGTGTCCCAGGTGTGGGAAGAGCTCATCACACAGCTCAGCCTTGACCCCAAACCAGCAGAGGCACCATGAAGTGCAGCCCTGCGAGTACCCCAGTGTGGGAAGAGCTCCGTGCGCTGCTCCAGCTCCATCCCCCACGGGAGGATCCGTGCTGGATGATCCCCAGTGAGCCCCGGTGGGCAGAGCCCTGGTGACCCGTGGTGCTGCTGATCCATGTTGGGAAGACACCCAGCTGGGGGGCTCCACATCCTCCTGGCTCCCCGTGGCCTGGATTTTCTTTTCATTTCTCTTTGCCCTTTCAAAACTCTTAAAAGCAGGTAAAAATAAAGATGTTGAGCTAAGACAAGGATGGGGACATGGGGGGGTCTTGCAGGGGATGTGGGGGATGCTGGGTTTGAGGGACTTGGGGGTTCCTGGGAGGGACCTGGGAGTTGCTCAGGGCTTTGGGCACCCCAGGCTGAGCGGCTCCAGTTGCCCTGGGAGACCCTGGTGGAGGTTCTGGGCAGCTGGTCAAGGACCTCCTGCCCTGGAACTGTCCCCATGTGCCCCCATCCCAACGCCTCGTCCACCTGCAGCGGCTGCCCAACTCCTTACTCCCCTTCCATACTCCACTTGCCCCTGCCTGTTCCCGTGTCCCCCCTGTCCCATTCCCATCCTGCTCCCATCCCAATCCTGGCCCCATTCTTGATCCTTGTACCATATTCCCTGTCCCTGTCCCTGTCCCTGTCCCTGTCCCTGTCCCTGTCCCAGTCCTGTTCCCTGTCCCCATTCCTGGTCCCTGTCCCCATTCCCTGTCTCTGTCACCACTCCCAGTCCCTGTCTCCATTCCCATGCCCCATTCCCTGTCCCCATTCCCATTCCCTGTCCCCATTCCCATTCCCTGTCCCCAATCCCGGTGAGACATTAATTTTGAAGAATTAACAATTTTAGGAAAGTTAAGATGGTAGTTAAATTAGATGTTGCTGACTTATCGGAAGTAGATAAATGGGCTTTGTTCATAGTTAACAGTAGCTGGATCTTAGATAAGATATCCAGGATCTATTAACTCATTGCTTGCCAGCTTTATGCTTGGGTAGCTGTGCTTATCATGTGAAACAGAATGTGATCAACAGATTTCAGGGACACAAAAACAGTTGCAGACTTCCCATACTTTAGGAATCCATTAAGCACAGGAAAACGGCAAGGATTCATTTGTCACGTGTGCACGGGAAAGGCAGAAAGGTCAGAACGAGGAAGACTTATTTTACTTCCTCATTTTGGAGACCCCTCCCCAAAAAGGACCCCTGACTCATTTCAGGGAACAGAACTACAGATGCTTAATTGCCTTTTTGCCAATTAGCATGTGAAGCGGATCAGAGGAAGTGACAGGGATATGAATATGCATTCATATTTTGTGTATTCAAGACTTCTGTAAATATAAAAGCTTTGTAATACCTGTGATTTTTGCAGTGTGCATTAGGGAATTATCCCAGGTACTGCCTGGCTGTCTCAATAAACATACACTTTCTAACTTTAAACCCGTAGAGAGTTTTTGTCCATCTCAGTTGGATATCGATATTAGATTGATATTCATATTTTAGTAAATCATTGTCCTAAAGAAGTCCTAGTATGTGCATTAACATGTCTTTTCTTAATATTCGAGTAATAATTCTTGCATTGCTTTAAGATAAACTGGTATGATTCAAAGAATATCCACTGAGGTACACATAGAACATCGATTTATCATAAGCAAATTGCAGTTGCAGAGATTTTCACTGACATTCTGCCACTTGTCATCATTTTAAAAGTGAAAAGTCAGCTATTAAAGTCAATAAAAAATTTCTAACTTCTAACAAAGGGAAAAAAGTATATGGTTTGCACTAGATAAAATATAAATACAGAAAATGTCTCCCAACCAAGTTCCTTGCCCTGATCAAAACATCTCCCAATCAAGTTCTTCGCCCTGAACCTGGCTGATAAAACAAATATTTTCAGTAAATGTGGATGAAACGTTGCATAAGTTAATAGTATTCAAAGTCCATGTTCTGTTCCTATTATTATTTTTATACAAAGAAAAAAGGGGAAAGGGGTTGGATTGAGGGTACACCCTCCTCCCCTCTGAGTCTGTTCTCATGTTTTACAATAAATCCTACAACAGTACAATACAGCTGCCTAAAATATGGACACTGGAAACCACAGACAGCATTACAAATGATCACCTGCCTCATGGACAGTTCATAGATGGATTTGATTTGTTTACAAATTATTTCTCAAGTTTGCAAACAGTTTTTCTGTTTACAGATTGTTTTCTGGAAGTTTGGTTTTTCCCCAAGGGATCAAGTGCTTAAAGGTTGTTTTTTAAAATTGGGTTTTTCTCTAAGTGTTAAATGGGCTCAGGGTTAAATAGCTTTCTGCTTTTAGAGATAAGTTCAATTTGTAACCAAGAAGCATTATGCCTGTGGCCTGAGTTCTCCCCTAACAGTTACTGGAGGGGAATGCTGCAGCTCCAGTGTAAATTAGATGCACGCTGTCCTCTGTCACCATGTTTGCAAAGGGCCCTTGCAGATGGGTGACAGAGAACAATAAACAGAATTTTATAAAGAAAAGGAGGGTGAGGTGTTACCATGATTGACAGGGGTCTTGACCAATCCAATATCTCCCAAAACTGCAGGCACCTCACGGGCCAGAACCTGAAGGGGCATGGAGCTCAAACCAATGAGAGCTTCCAGGCCTGGTCTTTCAAATGCCCTGTGTAAGGGGGGCTTGGGAAATAAAATCTCTCTGTTGCCCCATGAACTTGGGAGGAGCAGTCTTTGTCTCCTGTGCCCTCGCTGCCCCACAAGACCAAAGAGATGCTCACCAGGGCCCTCCCTGTTTGTGGCTGTCCATTGCCCAGCTGAGCAGGCAGCCAGTTGTGTTTGCAGGGAGCTGCCACAGGCAGACACACAGCAGCTGGAGATTTGAATAGCAGGGCTTGGGCCAATTCTTTTTCTTTCAGAGTGCAAGAAAGATGCAAAAGCACAAGGAAACATGGCAGTGTTTTGGTGGAGTCTCTTTGTCCTGTGAAGTTCAGTAGTTGTTGGTGTTTCTGTGCTGCTGCTAATCCCTTCCATGAAAAAATCATTCTGGGAAGGAGCACCAACATCTGACATGCACCAAATGTTGCCCCCAGATGCTGCAGGTGCTGCTACCAACAGCCCCTGTAGGACGGAGCACAGCCCCCAGTGCACACCAGCTTTGGCTGCCCTCTGGCAGAGAAGCCCTTTTGGGGCACAGGTTTCTGGGCAGGAGATGGGCACCGGTGCTGCCAGGGCTCGGGGGAACTCTGCTTGGCCGGGGACTGTGCCTCACCTGCTGCTGTCAGCACTGCCCGGGCCCCAGGGCTCAGAGCAGCATTCCTGCCCTGGCCCACACGTTCCTGGTCTGTGTCCCATGGCCGTGCTCAGGATGGCCACCATGTGGGACGTGTCCCGAGGAGGCCGTGCCAGCTTCTGTGGAGGCCCCGTGCCCTTCCCGCCGCGGCTGCGTCAGCAGCTCCGGGGGCTCCTGCTGCTCTGAGCCCGCAGAGCAGGGCAGCGTTTGCTGATGGGCTGAGCCCTTCCTAAAGATCCTGTTGGGCTGTCTGACACACCTGGGCCAAGGCATTCCTTCCACCCTGGGACACTCTGGGGGGCTGGGGGTGGCCCCAGGGCAGGTGGCAGTGAGTGCAAGGGCCCTTGGTGACAGGGTGCAGCATGGTCACCGTGGAATGGAACGGGACAGGGATTCCAAGGGCCCTTGGTGACACGGTGCAGCATGGTCACCATGGAATGGAACGGGACAGGGATTCCAAGGGCCCTTGGTGACACGGTGCAGCATGGTCACCGTGGAATGGAACGTGACAGGGATTCCAAGGGCCCTTGGTGACACGCTGTGGCAGAGGTGTTGGCAGTTACAAGTTACAGTTACACTCCACAGTGCTCGGTGCACACGACGAGAGAGGACGCGAGAGAGCAGTGCTGTGAGGAGCCCTCGCACAGCCACTCGTTCCTGGCTGACCCAGAGCTTTCCCAAGGTATTACTCCTGCAGGTGAGCTCGTGGCCAGACCAGAGCACTTGGTGACCCCTGGCCTTCCCGAGGCATCTCTTCTGCAGCTGCCCTCGAGGGCAGACTGTGGCATTTGCTTTTCACTGCCCTTGACAGGAGTCTCCTGTCCTTGTGGCTGGAGCCCCCAGGACCAGAGTGCAGGACTTGCTGTCCTGTAGCCTTGCCAAGACTTCACTCTTGCAGGTGCCCTCAAGGCACGACTGCAGCACTTGCTGACTCGGACCTTTTCCTTTTCACCTTCTGCAAGCAGCCATGAATCCAGGCAGTGTCGTAGAGCACAGACCTGCGAGCGGGCCCAAGCTGGCCTGGGGGAAGGAGGAGAAAGAAGGCCCTGGATCTGCCCCAGCAGAGCAGCCTGAAGAGCTGGAGCAGTTCCAGCCACGGCAGAAGGGTGAGTGGCAGAGCTGGGCCACAGGGCTGGTGCCTGCAGCCAGCTTGGCCCCATGCCATGCCATGCCATGCCATGCCATGCCATGCCATGCCATGCCATGCCATGCCATGCCATGCCATCACATCCCCTGGGGCCATGCCCATGGACTGGATGGAATAGGGGCCGGGCAGACACCCCACAGCCGTGCTCCGTGCCCTGGGCCGTCGCGGGGCTGTCCCTGCCTGGGCAGCGCAGGGCTGGGCTGTGTTCTCCGGCTTCTCCCGCAGCCCCTCAGCTCGGGCTGCGCTCGCTCTTTGCCAGGTGCAGCCGTGCAGCGCACACGAGAGCAGGAACGCACCCGTGGCCGCTTCCGCAGAACAGCGCAGGTACCTGCAGCCATCCCCACCTGGGCTGGGCCTGCTGGCACTGCTCAGCCCAGCAGCACGCCTGCAGCACTCCGTGGCTTCTTGCCCTTCTCCTACAGCTCGTTTGCAAATTCATCAAGAGAATTCGGCAGGAAGAGACCGGCGCCATGGGCCCTGGGCTCAGAGCCTACTCAGAGCTCCTCGGACATGAGACCAGTGCCGCCCTGCTGGATTTGCTTGTGCAGAGGGGTGTTTCCAGAGCAGAGCAAGTAGGCAGCTGTGGCCAGGCTTCAATTCCCCCATGAGTCACACGGCTTCCCAAGCCACAGTGCTGGGCCCTGTGAGCCTTTGAGGCCATCGCAGTGTGGTGGGAAGGGAAGCACTTCTCTGGGGACACTGGGAACACTGCTCCCTCTGGCAGCTTCCCAAGTCTCCCTGTGCCTTCTCCAGGTGCCTGCCATGGTGAAGTACATCCACCAGTGGCTCATGGCCAATGATTCTGCAGAGCACAGGCTGGACAACGCCCTGCTGTATCTCACAGAAGCGCAGCCAAATGACGCTGTAATGACACTCCTGCGTGTGGCCCCATCCTGTGACAGGTATGGGGCCCACCTGCCCAGAGGGCTCAGGGCTCACCCCAACCCATCGCCCTGTACAGCCTGTGCCAGGTGTCTGACCCACAGAGAGTCCCAGGGCCCTCTGGCTGCTCCCTTTCCCAGCCCTGGCATGTCAGCCCCCGAGCCTGCTGCCATGCTCCCTCGCTGCCCCACAGGGGCCTGTCCCCACAGGGCTGGGCTGCCTGGCTGCTGCTGGAGAGGGGCAGTGAGCAAAGGCAGAGCCGTCGGTCAACCCGGGCCCCTAGAGATGCCCAGGCCACGGTGCTGTGTCTGAGATCCCCTGAGACAGATCTCTAACCCCACAGAGCTGCCATGGCCATGTGGAAGACCATCATGTGCACGCCCTGGACTGCAGAGCTGGCACAGCAGATACTCCTGGATGTGCTGGGGAGCTGGCCAGAGCACAGCACGTGCACCTCCGATGGGGACAAAACGGGTGTCTTTGTCCTGGCTGTGAGTTTCTGCCAGTGGCCTTTGCTGGCCCCAAGGTCACCTGTCCAGCAGCTCTCCATCCTCCTTCCCCCACTGCATCTCCTTGCCTCAGGGCCTGAAAGCTGGCCTAGGGACAGCTGCAGGGCCACCAGGCCCGCTGCTCCCCCTGTGTCTCTCTGGGCCTCTCCCTGCCACGCTCGGGCCCTGTCACACGAACACCTCGGCACTGAGCGCTGTACTGGGGGGCTTTGTCCTTTGCAGGCAACTGTGGTAATATGGAAGATCCTCCAGGAGCGCTGTGTCCCAGATATAGTGGATGAGCATTTCCCGCAGTTATTTGTGCATCTGCTCTTCCAAGTGTTCTCCAGCACCAAAGAGATGCCAGAGGCGGTTGGTACCTTCTGGAAGGGATGCCAGGAAGAACACGGCCTTGCCACCAGCCCCAGCAGGTGCTCTATCCCAGTCCTTCTGTACCTGCCACATGGCCAGGGCAGGAACCAGTGCTCCCAGTGTGACCCGGGCTTTGCTCTGCACTCAGGTTTGCAGTGAGGACCCTGAAGTCCCTGCTGTGCCGACTGCACTATGAGGATGTGGTGTTGTCAATGGAACGCAAGCGTGGCTGGGACACGCTGCTCTGTGCTGACACCCACATTTATGCCGTGGGTCTGCTGGCCAGGTGAGACCCCCTTCTCCCCATTGCTCCCGGCATTTGTGCTCTGTGTCTGGGGTATCCCACTCAGTCCCTGTGGCTGTGGGCCAGAGGCACGAGGGACGGCCAAGCAGACTGGGAAAGGATGGGAGAGGAGGGTGCCCAGTAGCAGCCACATCTCAAAGGGCCCAGGTCCCCCTGCAGGGTGGGGGGTAAAGACAAGAACTGCATCAGTCTGTCCTGGGAGGGGCTTCCCCCCCTGGCTCAGGGTCTTAGTGTCATAGGAGCAGGCCCCCAGCTGGGTAATCATTATCGCTGACTCCATATATTTCAGAGGTCCGATCAATAATAATTATTATTAAGAAACCCAGTGTTCTTATAGATAGTTATGATATAGATTGATTTAATGGGTTTTCAAGTCTAAACATTATCACCATTAGTTAATTAAAAAATCACGCTTAGGTAGACAAATCTCCGTAACATATTCAGATGTTCACAATACCAGGTGCAGCATGTTAAGATAAGAATGTTTTTTCATTCTTTCCTCTGATCTTCTCAGACTTTCTCAGGCGATGCCTGGGAAGGTTGTCTGTTTCTCTCTGAGGCCAGAGAGCTGCTGCCACATCTTAGTGCCATTTTCCGCCTTCCAGGGAGATACACAATGAATCCATCGATTTGTGTAAAAGCATCTCAGACTGTCTCCTTCAGTTGCTCCGCAAAGAGATGCCATACTGGAACTTCCCTGCCCTGGCATTCCTTGTGGGGGTGAGTCTGAAGGCCGGCACTGCCTCCCAGCTCTCTGCCCTCTCGTAGCCGCAGCTGCCTGGGACGGTGCCCACGCCCTGTGCTGCTGCCTGGTCCCCGCCCTGTGCGGTTCTGGGCTCCTGCCGGCCGGGTCCCCTGTCACTGCCCTGTGCCTTTCAGGTCCTGCATTGCCTGGACTTGAGCGCATGCAGTGACAGCATCATGGATCTCTTGTCGAGGCACTTGCTGAGTGAGTGCACAGAGATGCGCCGCCAGGTTCTGAGGGCCCTCCTCTTGCTCAGGGATAATCCCTCGCTGGTAAGGAGGGGCAGCAGCTGAAGCCGTGCAGGCAGCGTGGGGCTGGGGAACGCAGTCGCTGGAACTTGGCTGGGCTTCAGGCACTGGGGCAGCCACTCCCAGCTCTCCTGCCTCCCACTTCAGCTGCCCGAGGGCTGCGGGACAGGCCTTTGGCCTCTGGGCCCTGTGGCAGAAGGGTGGCCTTTCACACACCTTTGCTCCGCACAGGCCAAAAGAATATGGAGCCTGACCGAAAGCCTCGGGGAGCTCCTGCAGGAAAATGATAGTGATGTGGTCAGGATGGCCATTGTTCTAGTTAGTGATTTGTTCCTGGATAATGACGCCCCAATACCCAGCCTCATCACCCTGCAGCTGGCTAAGGTGCTCCTGCCACTCTTTGAACACGTAAGGCTCTGTGCCCTCAGCCACGGCCACTGGCTGCTGCCCAGACACTTGGTGCCCTGTGGAGATGCAGGCCTGCACCAACGTGGGCCAGAATCAGCTGATGCCAAGGTCTTGTTTCCTTCCTGTTACACAGGATGACAGGCATGTGCAGTGGATCTCCATGTTTGTATTTCGAACCTTGCTGTCTACTGTAGAAGAGGAAGGAAAAAAGCTCCTGATGACACAAGTGTGTCACAGCCTGCTCCCACTCTTCTTCCACTGCCATGATGAGAATCAGAGTGTGGCAGAGGTGAGGACTCGCGGGCTGCTGCTGTCCCGCTGGGAGAGGGCTTGGCTGCCTCCTACCCTGGCACCTAGTAGGCTGGATCCTCCTCCTGGCCCTGGCACAGGGATGCTGATCCTGGGCTGTAGGGCGATTTCCGTGTCTCTACTGCTCTCCAGGCTTCTCAGGAAACTCTCCTTTGTGTGGCCAAATTCCTGAACAGGAGAGATCTTGAAAAATCTGTAAAGAAGGAGAAACTGTGGAAGTTCATTGAGATCCTGGTAAGGAGGGCCGGGAAGCCGCAGCCCCAGCCTGGAGCAGCCCCTGAGCGCGGTGCTCGGTGTGCGGGCTGGCAGCTGTGCCCCTGCCCGCTGCTGCAGCCCGAGGCCGCGCGGGCTCTGCTCCAGGCTCCTGCGGCCCCAGCCGGGTGCCCATGGAGCCCCGGCCCGGGGGGCTGCGGGGCCAACCCTTCCCTCCTGTCGCTCTCTCCAGCTGGCAGAGGACAGCAGCAGCGTGGCCGAGCACCTGCGCCAGGCCCTGCCCTACCTGCAGAGCCCACAGGAGCCCCTGCGAGAGGCGGCCGTCAGGTTCATGGGTGAGCCACGAGCTGGGCCAGGAGGGCGTGTGGGCACAGGGCTGGCGGCGCCGCTGGCAGGGAGCTGTGCCCTGGGCCTGACAGGCTCTGTGTTCCCAGGGACGGCCGGGCGGCACCTGAGGGGGAGGAAGGAAGAGCTCCAGCTCCTCTCTGAGGGTGAGCGAGGGCAGCGGGCTGCCAGCGGGGGCTGCCGGGGGAGCTGCGAGCCCTGCCCCGGCTGCGGAGGGCTCTGCTCCCTGTGCGGACCAGGACTGGCGTGGGCAGAGCACACAGAGCTTTCAGGGCACCTGGGGGATTCGTGGCCAGCAGCTTTGGGCTGATCCAGCTGGTCCCTGCTCCCTGCTGGCCACGGCCAGAGCCGGCTGGGATGGCCCTGGCACAGAGTTCCCTCGGGTCCCGTCAGATGTGGGAACTGACCATGGCTCTGTTCCTCTCTCTTTCAGCCCTTGAAGGCTTGGAAAATGATATCAGTGTTGCCGTCGCAAGCCTGGCAGTTCAAACATCGTACATTCTCCAGGAAGCAGAGAGAGCTCCATATTCCACCTTTGACAACCTGCGTGATCGGCTCTGCAGGGCATGGAGGAGACGGCCTCGTCTGTCGGGGCTCGGCTGGCTGCGCTGCTGGAGCTCTGCAGAGAGCTGATTCCAGAGGCTCTGTCTGCAGGGCCACCCAAGCCAGCAGGACTGTTTTGTTTCTTTAAGATTGTTCTTTTCTATATTTTTTGTTTTTCTTTAGCGTAGAAATATAGGATGTGTTGCTATAGACAGACTCCCAGGATCTTTCTTTTGCTACCCAGGCTCTGCAGGGCCTAGGGGAAGAGGGAGAAAATGGTTCCTGGGCTCAGCAAGCTGCCCAGGCATGCAGGGTTGCAGGGAAAATGGCCACAAGCCCCTTGGCCTTTGGTGGTTCTGCTGAAGCCTCTGTGCTGCCCACAGAGCAGATGGGCAGGGGCTGGAGCTGTGGGGATCACTGTGAGAGCGGTGCCTGGAGATGGCCACAAGCCCTGTCCCAGGCAGGAAGCGCCATCCGTGTCCTCCTGCCCGTGTGTTGCTGGCTGGATTGCTGAGGGCTGCCAGGTGCCTCTTGGTGGGGCTCCTCTGGAGCTCCTGTGGGGCTGCGGCACTGCTGCCGGGCAGGTTGGCCGGGCTGGGGAGAACCTGAGGAGACGGGGCCACAAAGGGATGAGGGGCTGTGGGAGCCCTGACAGGACAAGGCAGTGGGAAGGCACGAGGGGGACGTGTGAGGGAGAAGGTAACGTTGGCTCGGGGAGGAAAGTGTGTTGGAGCCAAAGAGACCACTCACCCTTATGTTTGTGTGGCAAACAGAGCACATTTTTTCTCAAGCCCTTCCCTCTAAAGGGCCTTTGAAAACCCAGTCCGGATGATTTCACTGCTCTGATCTCTGCGCCCCTTCAGATTCTGGCCTGGGCAATGCCTGCAGCCTTGGGAGAGATGTGATGGGCCCGGCCCCTGTCAGTCAAAGCAGGGCTGGTACATTCACCCCGTACAAGCCAGCCTGCGCGGTGACACGGCAACAGAGTGCGAGGCACAGCTCCGGGAGCTCCCCGTGAACCTCAGCTCTGGGACCACTGTCTGCCCCAAGCTTCAGGGGCTGCAGTGGGAGCCCGGCTGGGCTCTGCCCTGGGGCCATCCTGCAGGGACAGCTGCAAACAGGGAGCATTCCCTGCCACAAAGAGCCAAGGCAGGGCTGCAGGGCAGCTGCTCCAGCCCCAACTGCACTGCTGAGTGCTGTGCTCTGGGGCTGGGGCTCCCCGCACAGGGGACTGCACTGGTGTGCCAGAGGAGACAGAGAAGCTGCAGCTTCAGCCTAACTGAGGTGGGTGCGTGGGCTGGAAAGAGTGGGGAGGCTCCAGGGGATTCACAGAGCTCATCCTGCTGCAAGGACAAGGAAAAAGGAGCGGGAACTCAGCAGTGAGGAGAGCTGGGGGCTGGAGAGCAGCTCTGAATGACACTAAAATCCCACCAGACCTCTGAGACATTGCTGCTCCTCAGCCAGTGACAGGATGAGTCCCTTAGCCTGGGGCTTGGCCTTCCTCATGGCGAGGGGCACCAAGGAAGGGAACAGTGTGATGGAGACTGGAATAGGCTGGGAACTCACTGCGGGAAAAGAGGAAGCAGTTGGGATGTAAAAGGCAGGGAGAAGAGAGAACAGTTCAGAGAAGGGCTGAGCTACTGCTTGAGCAAGCTGCAAAAAGTCATTTGGGGTCATCCCAGATTGATTTCATTTCAGAAGTTATTGAACAAGTTTATTTTTTGGGTGGCTGCATGTTTTCTTGAGCTGTATTGCTAAAATGCTCAAGCCAGTCTGTGCTGCAGGGCACCCCATTTCTCCTTTGGCTGATTGCAGCCCCGTGCTGAGCTCCAGCAGGGCCCTGGCAGAGCCCAGAGCAGCCTCAGCACCCGCAGAGCCCGGCTGCAAGGAGAGAAACCAGAAAGCCCCGTCAGCTGAAGGCTCCTGTCCCCTTGTCCCAGCCACCCGCGGTGCCCAGGCCATGCTGGCCGTGCCAGAGCTGTGCCCAGAGCTGCCCATCACTGCTGCCTTTGGGAGCAGAGCAGAAGGGCAGGACATGTGCCCAGCCTGCAGCCAGCCACGGCACCTCCAGCCCTCAGCAGCTGCCCAGAGCAGGACGCTCCTGTGCTCGCTGCCATCTCCCCAGAGCTCTGATCCCACCATCCCCAGCGGACAGGACCCACCTCACGCCATCCCCTGCTGGAAGAAAAGCTGGTCCCAAACGATGCCCTCAGCCTTCTCCAAGGGCACGGCCCATCCACGCCACAGCTGCTCCCAAGCACGTCCTGATCCAGACTGGGCCCCACCTGGAACACTTCCTCTAGAAAAACAAATATCAAATTATGGAAAATAGGTTACAGACAAAAAGGGGAACAAGAAAAAAGGTCAAAGATCTTACCTCTGTCAGGGCCTTAAGGAAGGCCCAACCCCTGCATGCTAGGGAAAAACCCACCATGGGGGAGGGAATCCCAGGCTTTCTCCCTTCCCCTGCACTGCCCCCATGGTGATCCCAAAGCAAACAAGGGCAGTGGAGCAGCCCAAGCCCTTCCTTGCCTGCAAAGCAAAGCAGCCCCTGCACAGGGTCTGGAGTCCCACCTCTGCTCCCACCATGGGGGTTTGTTTGTGTGGGGCTGGCTGCCCCAGCCCAGCCCCAGCCCGGGGCACGGTGGGTGCTGGGGGCTGTTGGCAGGGCCAGGAGCCCACTCCCATTTCGTACCCACCCCAGCCCATGCCCCCAGCCCTGCCAAAAGCAGCCTGGCAGCCGACTGAAGGATCAGCTGCATCTGCCCCAGCAAAGGGGGAACCTTTGGTTCCTGGCCAGGCTGTGCAATGCCCAAATCTGGGAGCATCCCCCAGTGTGTGGACTCATCTGCAAACTCCCTGTGGAGCCTGGCTTTGGAGGAGGTTTCAGAATCAAAGTCCACCATCTTCAGCCTGCCGGTGGTCAGGTGGAGCAAGAGGTTGTCATCCTTGATGTCCTCACTGTCCCCAGCAGCAGCAGCCCCACCTGGGACAGCTTCTCCAGGGGCTCCTTCTCCTTCCCTGGGCCAGACCAGGCTGTCAGGGCTCTGCCCAGGGCCCCAGCCATCCATGAACCATGGCAGGCAAAACCAGGGGGATGTTGGCCACCAGTGCTTGCCACACCAGGTCTCCAGCTCAGCTCCAGCCCATGAGCTGTGTTCCCTCCTGCTGACCCCTGCTCAGAGCTACAGGCAGGACAAAACCTGTCTGGTCGGCTTTGCTACTGAGTGCCAAGAGATGTGTGGAGCTGTTACCTGCCAGGCCCCTGGATCGAACTGTGCACGTGGATCTCTCCCATCTTCTAGAGCAGAGGAACACCCTGCACCCAAGGATCACAGAAAATCTCTTCTAAGGATGGCCTGTCCAAGGGCTGCATGGACAAACACCTCTTAATGACATCCTGGCACTCTGGGGAGAGAAACCAGAAATCACCAGTCATTTGGAGAAGTTGCCCCCTTTTCCCGTACCCAGGCCATGCTGGGTGTGCTTAGAGGTGGGCCTAAACTTCCCCATGGATTTTCTGTTTGGAGGAGAGCAGGAGAACAGGACATGTGCCACCTCCTCAGCAGCTGCCAGAGCAGAATGCCCATGAGCTGCTGCTGTCTCCCAGCACTGGTATTGCTCCCGAGGCCAGAGATGAGGATCCACCTTGAGAGAGCCATCCTGGGAACAAGATCTGCCCCCAGATATCTCCTGGCCCCTCCTGAACGGGTGCTTCCCCATGACCAGGTGGTGCAGCAGGAGGCCCAGGGATCAGATCGCCGCTGCCTCACCGTGGTAGCGTTGCTGGTGGATCCACTCTGGTGGGCTGTAGGACAGGGTTCCTGTGGAACACAGACACAGTTCATCAGGGGGATGTTGCAGCCTCCAGCACCTGGAGGAGCAGCCCCCGCGCCTCCTCCTCCGGCAGGAACCCCCGATCCGCCAGGAAACCCGACAGGTCCTGGCACCGCTCCGGATGCTCCAGCACCAGCACAAAGCTGTCGGGGAGCTGAAGCCACTGCAGGAGCTGAATGACACCAGCACAGCCAGAGGAGACCTTGTCCAGCAGCGCGATCTCCAGGGCTGCGCTGGTGCCGTGGGGCTGCGGGAGGAGCACGATGCCGTCAGTGGGGCTGATGCCGTGCCGGGGGTCGGGAACCCCTCAGCCAGCCCGGGATGCTCTGCGCCCTGCGCTGGCCCCACGCCCGCTCTCCCTCCAGGCGTCCTGGCAGCTCCCACCCTGCCGGGCCCCGGCTCAGCCCCGCCCGGCACGGCCCGGCTTCTGCCGCTGGCCCCGCTCATCACCAGCTCGCCCCGGCGCCGGACCCGGTTCCCTGGCACCCTTTTGATGGCCACCTGCGAGCCGAGGGCAGCAGCGGGCTGAGCTCGCCGCCTGCCCCGCACAGCCCCATCCTTCTCCTCCTTCTCCTTCTCTCCCTCCTCCTCCTCCTCCTTCCCCTCCTCCGCGCCCGCCGCCGGCCCCGCCGCTCCCCGGGCGCCGTCCGAGAGCCGCGTGGCCGCGCAGCCGCCGCCGCAGCCGCCGCTGCCCAGCAGCGAACCCGCCGGGGCCGCTCCTGCCGGGCCTCCTGCGCCTTCCCTGCGGGCGGGACGCGGCTGTCAGCGCTCGGCCCGGGCCAGGAGCGGCCCCGAGCGCCGCCCGAGCGCCCCGGGCCGGCCATGCCCCGGCGTTCTCCCCCGGCATCCCAGATTCGCCATGAAATGGGAGCCCTGATCTTGTGGAAGTGCCTGAAGGATGCCCTGTTCCTCTGCAGGGACACTCGGGCTTAGACAGGAGCCGGAGCCCTCTCTGGGGAAGCCTCCTCCGAGCTGGAATTTGTGCAGTGCTGGGAGAGGAGGAGGAGGGGAGAAGGCTGGTGCTGTGTGGCAGGAGCAGGAGGTTTGGGCCGCAGGACATTCCGTCTGCGCCGCTGCCCCGCAATGGGCGGGAACGCTGTGGGGAAGGCTGGGGGACACTGGAGCGGGATATGGATGGCACTGGGGGGGAACTGGGAGGGCCTGGGAATGAACTCAGGTGTATTGGGATGGACTGGGCTGTGCTGGGAGGGACTGGAGGGGCACTGGGGCTGTACTGGGCTGTACTGGGCTGTGCTGGGGATGAACTGGGCTGTGCTGGGAGGGACTGGAGGGGTTGAATGGCTGTTCCCACCCGCACTGCCTCCCATTGGCCGAGGCTCCCGCCCATCAAGGCCCCAACCAATCAGGGACATGGATCATGGCTTTGGGGGCGGGGCCTGAGGCCTGCACCATCTTTTCTTTTGCCTACAACTCCCATCATGCTCTGCGGCCCCATAGAGCCCCATTAAAGCCGGGACTACAACGCCCGTCATGCCCCGCGCTCCACAGAACCCCGGTACCGCCCCCATCTGTCCCATCAGTGTCCCCCAGACCCTCCGGGACCCCCAAGTGCCCCTCAGTGCCCATTCGGGACCCCCAAAATTTTACTGGCAAAGTACAAAAGAACAAGGAACTTTGGAAAAGCGTTTAATACAAATCCAATCCAACTTAAACTACTTGTCATAGCAGTAACTTCATTCACTCAGCCCATTTAGCCTGGAAACCCCTAAACACTGAAGTTGTTCAGGTACCCAAAAATGTTCCATATAAAGAGCATTAGAAGGAGAGGAAAGAGAGAGAGACAGGAAGACAGAAGCTCCACAGAAAGACACACATGTGGCTCCCAGCTCCTGGGGCTCCAGTGTGGGTGAGACACAAACCCCAGGAGAAGGCAGAGTCCATACCAGGGGCTGACCTTGTGCTCCTTGGTTTTAAGCCCCTGGGCCTTCGTGGGCCTCCCCCCAGCTGGGACTTCTGATATCTCAGGTGTTCAGAGCTGGGTGAGAGCTGTCCCATCTGTGTGACTGATTGACAGCTCAGCCCAAGGTGTCTGGGGACATTGATCTCATCCAGCCTCTGACAGCGACCACGGTGACACTGGGGAACTTCATGGAGCCTCATGGAGCCATGGGTCAGTTGTGACAAGGCAGGTCCAAGGACACCCTGGTGACACCGGGGAACCTCATGGGACCATGGGTGAGTTGGGACAAGGCAGGTCCAAGGACACCGTGGTGACACTGGGGAACCTCATGGAGCCATGGATCAGTTGTGACACTGTGGGGACCTCGTGGAATCAGAGGGGACCATTGGGAAGCTCCCATGGATCCAAGGGCCCAGGGTGACACTGTGGAGCCCAGAGTGTCATGGAGGAGCCATTTTAACACTGTGGGTCCCCATGGAACCAAGGGAACATGGGACAGGCTGATGCCTTAAGTTTTAGCTTCCATATTTTCCCAATTCTGTGCTGTATCAGTCTGTAACTCTGAACTTCATGCAGAGTGTCAGCAAGTTCTTTTACAGTGTAGTCAGACAAAACAATCCTTTTCCTGCCCGAGAACCATAGACACCGCTGCAGCTTCGGGCCCAAAAATTGAAAACAGCAAATTGAGGAGAGCAGACTGGGAGGGTGGGGCTGCATAACCTGAAGGTATAATTGGACAATTAACCCCAATATGGAAATGAACCAAATCTTAAAAAAGTGTGTAAACACGTGACCTGGCGTCCATCCTGGGTGTACCCTCAGCCAGGCCCTTGTACTGCCCAAGTGAATCCTTTGAAGGCCTTTTTAATAAATCCCCACTTTACTCCTGTAACACTGTCCAGCCTCTGCTCTAGGTGGCCTCTCAAGGCATCAAGGCCTGGCTGGCTGGGCCACCTGGGGGCCACCTGACAGGTCCAGCTGACCTTGGCATGTCCAGGGCTGCTGCTCATCTGCCCCTGGAGCACTGTGGCTCGGTGCTCTCCTTCCTGTGGAAAGAACTGTCCTTCTCCTCCAGGTGGCGATGGCCAAAATTTGGATTCCTCTTCTTAGTTTGCTTCTATGCAAAGATTGTTCCCAGATGAAATCTGCCAGGACAGACAGGTCTGGCTGGCTTGGCCACCCAGGGGCCACCTCTCATCTTCCTGTGAAACACTGGGACGCTGTGCTTTTCTTTCTTATGGGAAAAAAGCACCTTTCACATCCAGGCACCCATGGCCAAAGTTGGGAATCCGCCTCCAGGATTCCCTATATCCAGGGATTTCTCCCAGGTGAAAGCTTCCAGGAGAGACAAGTCTGGCTGGCCTTGGTTTCCAAGGAGCTGATTCTTATCTGCCTTTGAAACACTGGGGCTTTGTGCTTTCCTTTCTGATGAAAAGAACTCTTCTTCCTGCCCAGGTGCCCATGGCCAGAACTGAGATTCCACCTTCAAAATTCTGAATATCCAAGGATTTCCCCCAGATGAAAGGTGCCAGGAGAGACAGGTCTGGCTCTCTTGGCCTATGGTGACCACCTCTCATCTTCTTCCAAAACACCTGGGCTCCACACTTTTCTTTCCTATGGGAAAAACCATCCATCTTGACCAGATGCCCATGGCCAAAGTTTGGAATCCTCCTCCAGAATTCCCTAGGTCCAAGGAATTTTCAGTGACAAAGCTGCCAGGACAAACAGGTCTGGCTGGCCCGGCCTCCCAGGAGCCTTCTCTCTCTGCTTCTGCCCCTGCAACAGTGGGGCTCAGTGCTTTCCTTCCTATGGAAAAGAACCATCCTTCTTAACAATGCAGAAATGGCCGAAATTGGGGTTCCACCTCCCAAATTCCTTATATCCAAGGGTTGCTTTCAGAGAAAAGAATACCACAACGGAGAGGTCTGGCTGCCCTTGGCCTCTGATGGTCACCTTTCATCTGCCCCTCAAACACCGGTGTTCTGTCCTTGCCTTCCTATGGAAAAGAACCGTCCTTCTCCTCCAGGCAGCCAGGTCTGAAACTGGCATTCCACCTCTGAAATTCCCTATATCCAAGGACAAAATCTGCCAGCACCATCTGATCTGGCTGCCCTTGGCCTCTGGTGGCTGTGGCTCATCTGCCCCTGCAGCACTGGGGCTGGGTTGTTCCCTTCCTGTGGAGACCACGGTGGCACGGTGAGGACCTGGTGGAACCATGGAGTCCATTGTGAAACTCTGGGGCCACGGTGACACCGCGGGGCTCCATGGAACCCAGAGACCACCATGACTCTGTGGGGCCTTGTGGAACCATGGAGACCATTCCGACCCTTCAGGGCCTCGTGTCACCAAGGGGGCATTGTGACACCTCAGGGCCTCCTGGAAGCAAGGGACCATTGGGACACTGTGGGGCTCCATGGAATGAGGGGAACAGGGAACAGGTCTGGCAGGCTTGGCCTCCCAGGGGCCACCTGACAGGTCTGCCTGATCTTGGAATGTCAAGGGCTGCTTCTCATCTGCCCATGAACCACTGGGACTCTGTGCTTTCCTTGCTATGGCAAAGAACTGTCCCTCTTTTCAGACATCCATGGACAAAATTGGTACTTCCCCTAAAAAATTTCCTGTATGCAAGGGTATCTGCCAGAAAAAAACCTGCCAGCTCTGGCTGGCCTTGGCCTCTGGTGGTCGCATCTCAGTTGCCTCAGAAGCACTGGGGCTCTGTGCCTTCCTTCCTGCAGAAAAGAACTGTCCCTCTTGTCCCGGGGCCATGGCAGGAACTGGAATTTGGCTGCCAAAATTCCATCTATCCTAGGATTGCTCCCAGACAAAAGCTGCCAGGACAGACAGTTCTGCCTGACCTTGGCCTCTGGTGATATGAGCAGAATGTTTTCCTTTGCAAACACCTTGGAGAGGGCCCAGAGATCTCCCGAGCTGGGTTTTGCAGGCCTCAGGAACATAACCCATGTATGGAGGCTGATGTGCCTGGGCTCAGCTGTGAAGAGACTGAGGACAGATCAGGAGTGGCCTGGCAGGGCTTGAAAGGTGGATTCCGAAATGGTGGAGCTTTTCTCCATAGTGGGAATCAGGCAGGGAGAGAAATTATGCCACAAATGCAGCTGGGGAAGTCCAGACTGGACACAGGAGGAGAAAGGAATTTCCCTCCCAGGGCAGGGCTGTGGTGCAGCACGTCCCCAGCAGGAGCCTGGAGCAGCCCAAGGCTTTGTGTGGCCAGGCAGGGGCAGCAGGAGGCAGAGCTGCCAGCAAAGGAAGGGCCAGCGAGGTGGGGCAGCCGGGGGTGACGACAGCCTGCAGGGACAGAGGCGCAGGGCAGGGACACCGTGGGACAGCCTGGGCTGCAGAGGGCTCAGGGATGTGCAGCAGCTGCAAGGCCCTGACAGAGCCAACCTGTGCAGCCCTTTGGCCATGGCTGCTGGCCCTGGGCCTGAGGCCACGAGGGGACAAGTGACCCTTGCAGCCCTGGGGCCTCAGTGCCTCCTTGTCCCTGCTCAGCAGCCTGGCAGGGGCCGCCCCATGGTCCTGCCCTTGGCACTGCCCATCCCCACATGCCAGTGCCCATCCCGGGAAGAGCCCTGAGCAATGAGGGAGGGACAGGATCTGCCTTGCCAGGGGCTGGGGCTCAGGCCTGTGCCCTTTGCATTCCTGAAACACATCCAGGTTTGCTCAGCACCAGAGACACCTTCCCCTTGCTTGTCCCCAGCTCTCATCACTGCCTCCAGTGTTCTGCTCTGACTGGAACCTGGGGACACTTTCTCAGTCCTGTCCCTCAGTGGGACCCATTAAAACTTCAAGAAACTTTGGTGTTTTAATTTAACTTTGAGTTCTTGAGAAGTTTTTTGAAGACACTCTCAGGGACTGAGTCTGATGCAAATAAGACCAAAGCCCTGACAGGGTCATTAAAGTTTTCTTATTCCAGTTGTGGAGAAAGATTTCAAAGTGCTTGTAAGAAATACACATTCCTGTTTTAAAGGGTGTATTTTATTACATTTCTCTTTAGATCAGAGGTGATTGCAGCATTCTGTGATTGATATTGACCCAGGGTCTCCCCTCAGGAGCTCTGGCCTGCTCAGAGAAGCTGTGCCCTGAGCTCTGGCCCAGCGTGGACAACCTTGCTCCACATTGCCCCAGCCCATCCTGTCTGTCCTCACTCACCTGGGCCCTGCTGTGCCTGCAGAGCTGGCTGCACCCAGCCTAAGAGGGTCTTTCCCTTTTTCTATGTTTGGAGCAATCTAAAACTCCTGAGTTTCCCCATGAAAACAGACACCCTCCTCAGGTGTGTGCCAGCCCAAGGTGCCACCAAAACCATCCAGACCGGCCCTGGGCCAGCTGTGAGGGTGGATCATCAGCCCCAGCTGCACTGGGCACTGCAAGGGGCTGTGGCCATGGGCACTGCACTGACCCCACTGCTGGGTTTGGCTGCCACGGCAGCCCTGAGAAATTAAACTGTCCTTGGAAACATTGAGGAGGACTGGGACACACTGGGGAACACTGGGAATGCTGTTGGAGACACTGGGACATACTGGGAGTGATGCTGGGGAGGACTGGGACAGCCTGGGAACATGAGGAACGCTGAAGGGGAGTCTGGGTGGACTGGGACACACTGGGACATACTGGGAGTGAAACTGGGATTGAAAGTGGGGGATACTGGGACAAACTAGGGACATTGTGGGGAAGATTTGACAACACTGCAGCATACTGTGGATGACATTGGGAGAAACTGGGAGGGCCTGGGAATGAACTCATGTGTATTGGGAGGGACTGGGCTGTACTGGGAAGGACTGGGGGGGAACTTGGTTTTTACTGGGCTGTACTGAGGATGAACTGGGCTGTACTGGGAGGGACTGGAGGGGTTGAATGGCAGTTCCCGCCTCCGCCGCCTCCCATTGGCCGAGGCTCCCGCCCATCAGAGCCCCTAGCTAATCAGCGCATGGGATCATCGCTTTGGGGGCGGTGCCTGGAGGCAGCGCCATCTTTTCTTTTTTTCCTACAACTCCCATAATGCCACGCAGCCCAATAGAGTCCCATTGGGGTCGGGACTACAACGGCCGACATGCCCTGCGCTCCACAAACACACACACACACACACACACACACACACACGCGCACGCGCACGCGCACACACGCACACCCACAAACGCACACACGCACACACGCACACAAGCACACAAGCACACACGCACACACGCACACACCCCGCCCCCCCCAGTATCCGCCGCCCATCTGCCCCATGCAAAAGTGTCCCCGAGGCCTTCCCGGACCCCAAACGCCGCGTCCGAACCACTTCCGGGACTACAGCTCCCATCATGCTTCGCGGCGCACGGCCAGCGCTGTTCCAGCCGAGACTTCATCTCCCGCATCTGCCGCTGTCGCTGTGCCTGGAACTCCCGTGATGCTCCGCGGCCCCGTTACACCGCATTGTACCCGCGCCTACAACTCCCATCAGCCCCCGCGCCCCAGCGAGCCCCGCCCGAGCCCCCCGAGTGCCCAATCAATAGCCAATAGTGCTCAATGAAATAATTGTGTTACTTAGATCCTATGACCAATAATTTTTTGGTTACAAGACACATATAGAGATTTTTTTATACAAGCATTAAAATGAAATAATAAAATATTGATCAATATTTTTATTCATAAGCAAAATAAAATTTTAATTGTTATTAAGCTAAAATTAATTAATTGAAATAATTTATTAAAATTTAATTAAATTTTATTTATGAAGAAAATACAAATTTTTAAAAAATGTTTTGGCATGTCAGTCTCAGGTGGGCAATATCTGTGGGTAAGGGGCATGTGGTAAATGGATGTGATTCATGCTGAATAAGTTGTGTCCTAGATTGCGAGGCAAGATGTATTCAATTGCCATCTGTTAGAGGTTGGTTCACTGCATTGTTTATTTTATCTTTTTATTTTCTTCCCTAATAAAGAACTGTTATTCCTGCTCCCATATTTTTGCCCGAGAGTCGCCCTTAACTTCAAATTTATAGCAATTTACAGGGAGGGGGTTCTACATTTATTTTTTTCCCCATTTCAGGGAGGCTCCTGCCTTCCTTAGCAGACTCCTGTCTTTGCAAACCAAGACAGATTTTGGCACCCAACGTGCAGCTCGAGGGCACAGAAACAAAAAAGAGAATAACAGTTCTTGAGTAATCCAATTTTTGTGTGCTGCTACAGAAACCTCGTTCAGCAGCACCCTGTGCTCCAGCCTGCCCTGGTTTGGGTGACACGGAACCGTGGCTGCATTTCTCCATTTGCAGGCCCTGATCTAAACACGGCTCCTACAGCCAAGGCTGCTGTGGCTGTTCTCCGGTTTGTTTTATGGGTGAATAAGGGGAAGAATTCATGGATCTTTAACTTCCTCTGGGAAGCAGGCACATGGATTCACAGCTGTCACACACTGACTGTGTGCTTTTGGGGTTACTTTAATAATGGCACCTACTGTGAGGAAATGACACCATGGGAAATTTTCTCCCAAGCCTTTAACCATCTCTTTGGGGCTGCCCCACCAGTTTGTGAAGGGCTCAGATCCACTCCAAATACCAATGGTATCATAGAGGGGCTGTGTTGCTGTTAGCCCTGTTCTATTTGGCACTGAGAGACAAGGGAAGATTAACCTGGATAACCACCCTGACACCCAGCCCAGAACCTGACACGGCCCCAGAGACCAGGGATGCTGCGGCCCCAGAGCCTGACCCTGCCCCACAGCCACCCCAGATATGAACCACCCAGACTGGGTGGGGGTCTGGTGAGGGAGATGCAGGAGATGCTGAAGGAGTGCATTTCCCCAGCTGGTGAGAAGCCCTCCCCCTGCCTCGAAAAAGGAGAGTCTGATGGGGCAGTAGTGGAACCCACAGATGTTACAACTGTCCAGGTTCCAGCCGAGCCACAAAGGCAGCCACAGCCAGCAGCAGTCGCCCCTGTAGAAACAAGGAGGTCTAAGATGGAAGCAGAGCACCCAGATAAGGGAAGGCCCTCACAACCCACAGGGGAGCCAGAGGTTGCGATCATCACCGAGTCCCTGACGTACAAAAGTCTCTGTAACCTGCACAAGGACATTGTACGACGGAGACGTGAGGCTTATACAACCTGACTGCTTCAAGTCTGAGACCTCATGGGTACAGGTGTCCAGCTGGATGGTGGTGAGGCAAGGAATTTGGGACCCTTAACCCAAGACTCAGGTATGAATCAGATTTTTGTAAGGGAGCCAGGGTCCCTTTCCCTCTGGGAGCGGATTTTAATGAGTGTCAGAGAGAGGTTTGTCCACAGGGAGAGAATGCAGGAGCACCAGCACAGAACGTGCTGGGAAACCCTTGAGGAAGGGATCCAACAGCTGAGGGAAGTGGCAGCATTGGAGGTACTCTTTGGGAGGGATGGACAGCATGATAATGACCCCAACAAGGTCAGGGGCACAGGGCAAATGCTGTGGAGTCTGGCAAGGCTGGGGCCATCTCAGTACACCACCTTCACTGCCACGATTAATGCCGATAACAGCCGAGAGACAGTGGGCTCTGCTGCCAACAGCTGAGAAATTGTGAGAGTATGATCCATGGCCCAGTGCAGGCTCATGGCTCTGCTGTGGGCAAGGAACTCAAAGAGGAGATGAGGGAGATGAGGGTGGAGGTGAGGAGGAACAGTTCCCACATTGCCCCAGTGCGAGTCACAGGCCCCAAAGTCAGAGCCCAACGTTCCCCAGCCAGAGAGAGAGGGTACGCCCCACGGGCTGGCCTGGGGTTCTTTCTGCGTGACCATGGGGAAGACATGGGAAGGTGGGATGGGAAAGCCATTTCTGTCCTGGCAGCGTGGGTGTGTCAACTCAAGGAGGGAAGCACTGACCGAGGGAATTCCAGTGAAGTGAAGGTAGCCTCAACCTCCCATGACCGAGCTGCCAAGTATGATTTGTCATATCCACTTTAAAGTACCTCTACCATGTATGCCTAGGAAAAAAAATTATATCCAGGGCTAGGGAGGCCCTGCCTCAAGCCAGGGAGAGGCACGGGAAAACCGGATCTTTTGATCAGTGTGGATGCCATAGCCTGGCACATCAGAGCCACAGAAATATGAAACCCTAGGTGACACTGGTGCACAGTGTACCCCAATGCCATCGGGACATGTGGGGGCAGAACCTGTTTCCATTGCTGGGGTGACGGGGGGATTGCAGCAATTGACCCCGTTGGGAGCCAAGGTGAGCCTGGCTGGGAAGGAGCAGCAGAAACATCCATTGTGACCGGCCCAGAGGCCCCGTGTGTTCTGGGCATAGACTTCCTCCAGAACGGCTGTTACAGAGACCCAAAGGGACTCAGGTGGGCTTTTGGCATAGCTGCTGCAGAGGCAGAGGACATTAAGCAATTGAACACCTTGCCTGGACTGTCTGAGAACCCATCTGCAGTAGGACTCCTGAGGGTGGAAGAGCAACGAGTGCCAATTGCCACCTCAACAGTGCACGGCCGGCATTATTGAACAAATCGGGATGCCGTGATCCCCATCCACAGAATGATCCATGAGCTGGAGAGCCAAGGGGTGGTCAGTAAGGCCCACTCACCCTTCCACAGCCCCATCTGGCCTGTGCACATGTCTGATGGAGAATGGAGATTGACAGTGGACTATTGTGGCTTGAATTAAGTGACTCCACTGCTGAGCGCTGCTGTGCTGGACATGCTGGAACTCTAGCACGAGCTGGAGTCCAAGGCAGCAAAGTGTGAGAACTCAAAATGTCTCTCAGACATTTTTAGACATTCCAGGTCTTGATCAGAGGCACTCTAGACCCCGGCAGGCAGCTGGAAACAGCTGTGATTTTGAGTTTGAGCCGTGGAATGAATTAACAACTTTGAAAATGGAGCAAGCAGTCACAAAAGGTTAGATAGTATAGTAAAAGTAGTTACAAAGTAGAGGGGAAATTTTTTTAGTATTGTACAGGGGGATTTTAGCACATGTACAGGGAAGTTTTTACTTTGTACGTGGGGGTCAGAAGTTCTAAGATGGAGGAAAGTGGGCTGATCCTGTTCTTCCTCCTTCTTCTTCCTTACCTCCATGTTCTCAGTGATGTTGGCACTCACAGATTGGTTTAGAGTAGAAAAGCACTTTGTAATATAGGTAGTAGGTATTGGGGAATAATTGTAAACATGTTATACATAATATATCTTATAAAAGATAGCAGCAGCCCTGGGCAGGGAGAGAGAAGAAGACACCAGACAGTCAGGGTGTCAGGAGTGTGTGCCTCTCTGCCTGGGCCACTGATCAAACAGCCGCAGCCCGAGAAAAGAATCTGTTAGATAACCAGAAATAAACTGTCTTGAGACTGAACAACAAGAGACTGCCGAGTTTTTCTTTGAAAGCATGGGTTGGAGAAGAGACTTTACCACCACACACCAAGCCCGGGGTTCTCACACCAACCTTGCTGATTCTGGAATTCTCTGAAACCACCCTTGGAGCAGCTGCAGGAGGAGCCCTGGGCCTCCTCTTCAGAAGCTCCAGCAGCCCAGGTCCCTCAGCTTCTCCTCACAGCCCCAAAGCCCATCCTGTCAGTCCTGCAGAGCCTCTGCAGCTCCTCCTCACTGCCCAGAACAGGGAGCCCCACAGCCAGACACAGCAGCCCAGATGTGCCCCCCTGGCCTGGGGTGCCTCTGGCAAGGGAGCAGCACCAGGCACTGCAGGAACCTGCAGACAATTCCTGCAGCACTTATGGGATGATCCTGCTCCCCAAGAGATGTTCCCATGGTGCCAAGTCAGGAACTGCAATGGGGAGTGGGGCAAGAGAGGAAAGGGCAAACAGGGATGGGCTGTGTGCAGGGGAGGGAACAGGGTTGGGAAAGAGGAAAAAATTTGTAGAAGGAAGAGGAAAGAAAGCAAAGGGGAAACTAAGGAAATGCTCAGGGCAGTTTGGGGGTGGCTGCCAGGCAGCCCTGGCTCTGAGCAGCAGCGTCTGCAGTGGGACAGGAAACTCCCAGCTGATGGGAACAAACTTTCTGGCTGACTGCAGAGGCCAGGACAAAGCTGAGTGGTTTCCCTGGCATCCCCCAGCCCTTCCTGGCTTCAGGGGCTGATGGCATTTGTGCTCCCTCAGGTTCATGTCCCCACAGCACCAGCTCGGGGGTGCTCCCGCCTGCTGTGTGCAATGCAAACAGGGGCTGCTGAGCCAGTGCTGCCGTGTCTGTGCCTGCAAGGATGCGGCACCTCTGTGAGCTGGGGCAGAGGCCAGGGCTGCAGAGGGGGGATGTTGTTGGCAGCTCCATGAGGACGCTCTGGGACGCTGCCCTGGGCTGTGCAGCGCACTGGGGATGGATCAGCCCCTGCTCTGCTGCTCCTTCCCGTCTCCCCCAGGGCCCTTGCAGAGCACCAGCCGTGCTGTTTGCCCCCAGCCTGCCCACGGCCAGCCTGGGGCTGCTCACGGGGGTTTTCTGTGCTGAGCATTGGCCTGGCCGTGTTCTTGAGAGAGCCTGGGCAAGGAGCCTGGAGCCCCCAGGCCCTGGCCTGAGGCGTCAGCGCTGCCCCAGCAGTGCCCATGGCCTGTCCCTGCTGCAGCCCCGGCACTGCCACCCCCAGGACTGTGCCCGGCCCCGAGAGCACTCAGGCCCTGCAGCAACACCAGGGCCACCAGGGCAGCGGGGCAGGGCCACGGGAGCAGCACTGGCAGCACCAAGTGCTGCTGCTCCTGGGCACAGCTGCTGTGCCAGCCCTGATCTGCCCCAGCTCTGCACACAGACATTGCTGCTGCAGCTCCAGAGAAGGCAACAAAAGAGCATCTCTGCAGAAAACTTGCTGGGAGATCCTTTAGCACCTTTAGTGCCACCAAAAAATGAGAATTGGCACAAACAATGATATTTATTGTGGAAAATATGAAAAAAGTAAAACAAACAAAAAAAAATTCACAACCAAACCAACAGGAAATATCAAAGATTACTTTTATTACACATGATTAGCAGAATTTGGCCAGCAGTTTAATGTTCCTGAAACCATCCAGTCATCAGTCTCCTCACTGCAGCCTTGAGCTCCTGGTTCCTCAGGCTATAGATGAGGGGGTTCAGGGCTGGAGACACCACCGAGTACAGAAATGACAGGGCCAGATCCAGGGATGGGGAGGACATGGAGGGGGGCTTGACATTGGCAAATGCTGCAGTGCTGAGGAACAGGGAGACCACGGCCAGGTGAGGGAGGCAAGTGGAAAAGGCTTTGTGCCGTCCCTGCTCAGAGGGGATCCTCAGTACAGCCCTGAAGATCTGCACGTAAGAGAAAACAATGAACACAAAACAACCAAATGCCAAGCAGGCACTAACAGCAAGAAGCCCAAGTTCCCTGAGGTGGGAATTGGAGCAGGAGAGCTTGAGGATCTCTGGGATTTCACAGAAGAACTGGCCCAGGGCATTGCCATGGCACAGGGACAGGGAAAATGTATTGGCTGTGTGCAGCAGAGCATTGAGAAAGGCACTGGCCCAGGCAGCTGCTGCCATGTGGGCACAAGCTCTGCTGCCCAGGAGGGTCCCGTAGTGCAGGGGTTTGCAGATGGACATGTAGCGGTCATAGCACATGATGGTCAGCAGGGAAAGCTCTGCTGAGATGAAGAACAGAAAGAAAAAGAGCTGTGCAGCACATCCTGTGTAGGAGATGTGTCTGGTGTCCCAGAGGGAATTGTGCATGGCTTTGGGGACAGTGGTGCAGATGGAGCCCAGGTCGCTGAGGGCCAGGTTGAGCAGGAAGAAGAACATGGGCGTGTGCAGGTGGTGGCCGCAGGCTACGGCGCTGATGATGAGGCCGTTGCCCAGGAGGGCAGCCAGGGAGATGCCCAGGAAGAGGCAGAAGTGCAGGAGCTGCAGCTGCCGCGTGTCTGCCAGTGCCAGCAGGAGGAAGTGGCTGATGGAGCTGCTGTTGGACATTTGCTGTGGCTGCACATGGGCACCTGTTCATGGAGAAAAAGAGAGTGAAGAGTTAGAGGAGATACCTGTAACTAAAAACAAAGACATTTCCCATACACCGTCTTTTGTAGCACCCTTGGACGTACTTTTGTGCTTAAGAGTTCTGCGGTTTTCTTTATAAGCTCCCCAGTATTTTCCCAGTATTCTTGGATATAAAAAGGTCTGCATTTTTGCTTCCCTCAGGGAGAACAGAGCAAGTTCTGTGAGGCAAAGTGATGAGGGGAGATGGTCTGTCACTCTGATCTATTCCATTTTCTCTCGGCATTAGACTTTCTCAGCTGGAGGGTTATCACCTTCCCATGCTTCCACTAAAAACTGCTAGGTACTGCTGAGAGAAGATGGATCCACCACAACCCAGATCCACATTTGTAGCCAAGGACTCACTTTGCTCATTTCACCAACCCAGCAGCATTTTAGGTCTCAGAACACTTGCCTTTCCCCATCAATTTTATGACTCAAAGATGCTCTAGGATAGGTTTGCACCCTAGATTGCAGCTCCCAGCTTGGACTGAAATATCAGGGAGATTTCCAAGTGTCCTTCTGATGGCACTGGATGAAGGGAGGTGCAGCTCCTTCCCTGGCTGCACTGCCAGCATTGCCCAGAGCCGGGCTCTGGGGACAGCTGTGTCACCCTGAGCCAGCTGTGCCCCCTGCCAGAGCCCCCAGTGCCGGGCAGCTGCTCCCAGCCCTGTGCTCTGCAGAGGGAACTGGGCTCGGGGCTGCAGAGCTGCCTCACGGCTCTGCTGCAGCTCTGCCTGCACAGGAGGGGCTGCACGCCTTGGAGCCCCGGCCCTGAGGGCAGAGGCTTGGCTGGGGCACAGGAGGGAGGGGGCTTGTTCAGAGGGAGGGGCTGCACTGGAGGGGATCCTCTGGACATCTCTAAACTCTCCCTGCCACAGCATTTCTGGGTTTTGTTTTCTCTCCTTCCCTGATCTTCTCTCTGCTTCCTGGAGATTTTCCTCCTGCAGGTGTTTCCCTGTGCCTCATCTCTCCCTGCCAGCACTCCCAGACCCCAAATCTCTGTGCACTCTCCTTGGCCTGACAGAACCCTGCCTGTTTGCAGGGCACTGGCTGGGGGCAGTTTCTGTTTGCAGCTTGGAAAAAGGACAGCTCAGACTGAACCTGATGGCTCCAGCAAAGGTGATGCTGCTGCTGTTCATGGGCAGAGGGGCTGAAAGCACATTAGGGATCTCCTGTGAATCTATTTATCACTAAAAATAACAGTTCAGATTTCTCAGGCACTTTTCAAAATACATAAATAATAATTCATAATCATCCTTTAATATTTACCCCCTCCCTGCCATTCACCAATAGTACGAAACTGAACACAAACTCTTTGGGAATTTCCTCATTTTTTTCAAAATCCTTCTGTTGGAAATATTCTGTGACTGATCAGAAGCACTCAGCATGTCAGAGCTCCATGAGCATTTCACCTGCCCTGCACCAGAAATACTCAGAGTTGTACTCACAGGGTCTGTGGGCATTGGGATGTTCCAGCTTTAGGAGATCACTGCAGGAGCTGCAGCTGCATTGTCCTGCAGCCAGAGGTTCCTGTGCCAAGGGCTGGCAGTGATTCTGCCCCAGGCACTTCTCAGCCCCTTCCCAGCCCTGACTGATTGAAGCTCTCTGCCTCTGTGCTGTGCCCGGGCTGGCTGCAGGCAGTGCCCCAGCCCTGCTGGGCTGGCAGAAGAGCTGCTCAGCAAGAGAAATGTGCTTTTGAAGCTCTGCTTGGTTACCAGGATCACCCTCTGTGCCAGGAGCCCAGCCCAGCTCAGCAGCACAGACACAGCACAAGGACTTTAATGACCCTCTGGGGCTTTGTGATCAGGCCCTGAACATCCGGCCCTGAGAGGGAGCTACAGAAACCTCTCCAGAACTCCAAGTCAGAATCCAACTCCAAAGTTTTTTGGACTTTTAATGGGTCCCACTGAGGGACACGACTGAGAAAGTGTCCCCAGGTCCCAGGCAGAGCAGAGAACTGGAGGCACTGATGGCAGGTGGGGACAAAGAGAAGCCAAGTCTTGGTGCCCTGGGGCACAGCAGGGTCTGTGCCACCAAGGGCTGTGAGGAGACACCTTGTCCTGAGGCCCGGGGGCCTCCTGGCACAGCCCCAGCCAGGCTGGGCACTGTCAGCCCCTGGTCCTGCCCTCAGCATCCCCCCCTAGCCCACATCCCAGTGGCCTCAAGGATCTGCTGGAAGGAGTCCCTGGGGAGCCTTGGTCAGGAATGGCCCTGGGGGCTCCTTCATGCTCCCAGGGACTGCAGGTTTTTCAAAGGACTTTGGCTTTTGCTTTTGCCTTGCAGTCTCTGAGAGGTTTCTGCAATCCTGGCCTCCAATATTCTGCTGTAATTAGTCCCTGGAGAGGCTTTGTAATTAACAATACTCAGTGCACCTTATTAATGCTTCAGGGTACTTCAGTTATGTTAATGTACTTGGTGTTTCCCTTTTGCTACAGACTCTGAGGGAGGTTTGTGAAATCATGGCCCCAATTATCTGCTTTAATGAGTCCCTTGAGAGCTTTGTACTGACATTCAGTGAGGCACAAAATTGCTTTGAGATACTCAACTTTTTTAAGGTACTTTGGATTTTCCTTTCCACACAGAGGTTTTTGTGCCATTTTGAGTCTCTGTGAGGTTTTTGTGCCATCCTGTCCTCCAGTTCTCTCCTCCAAGGAGTCCATGAGGAGCCTGTGTTGGGGATAGACCTCACTGGGTCCCATTAATGCTTTGTGACATTTTGGGTGTTTCTTCTATCTCTCACTATTGGAAAGTTTGTGCAATCTCCTTTCAGGCCCTGAGGTTCCAGGGCTCATCTCCAAATGCACCATGTGGGTCATTAGGATCAAGCCAGTCCTGACAAACCATGGCTCTGCCTTGATTTCCCACTGCTATAATGCAGTTCTTAAGGATGTTTTCTACAGTGATTTTGGTTCACCAATTTGATATTTCTTGGCCAGTGTGGTGGATTCAGTGTTGGCAAATTACCAGTGCACACACTAGAATTTACTTATTCATTTCCTGCTGTGAGGTAAGATTAGGAGAAAGGCAAAGTAGCTCAAAATTTTAAGATTATAAAGAAAAGTTTATTAACAGTAACTGAAAGAAAGAGTAATGAAAAACAGAACAAAAATTTTCAGAACACTCCCCCTCTCCATACAACCAGACAATGAAAAGATACAAACCCTAAAATTTTCTTTCCATTTTACCACCTTTAGAACAGTCTTTCTTCACTTCACTTAGGGAGAGAAGTTCCTCTTGTTAATGTTATGGAGACTTCTCCACAAAAAAAACAGTTATCATGGCTTTTAAATTCCATGAATTGTATTCTCTTAGAAAAATCTGTAATCATGAAGTCCCTCCCATTTTTTCACAGTTTTTCCCACAGCTGTGTTTATGGGCCATGTCAACTTCAGGGCTGTAGTTTCAGGATGATCTGTTTAAGAGCAAAGGTTCTCTTCATCTATTTCCGAAATCATCTTCATGTCTGGGAACAGAGGTCTTCTTCTCTCCCTGAAGGCACAGGGTCTCATCACTCTTTCTTTTAAAACTTCACACAGGATCACAGATACTGCAACATTTGCTTACTTTAGCATGGAAGCCTTTGCTGAACAAATCATCTCCCCATAATTTTCAATGCATTATAGGCAAAAAGAGAGTCCTATGTATCAATGACATCCTTCTCCACAGCTTTAGCAGAGGATTTCAGCCCCAAGATCAAGGCATCTCCTCATCCCTCCCATCTGGGACTCAACTTCCTCTTCCCTGCCCTCGGTGTGTCCATGTTGCTCCTCTGTGTGCCTGCCCTGTGTCCTTTTCTCTCACTGGAGGAGGATGGCAGCACTGGCAGAGTCAATATCTCCCGGGGCTGCAGATGGTTCCGTGAGCCCGGCCGGGCTCGGTGCTTGCGGCCGGAGCTGTTTTCCCATGGAGGTTTCTGCAGCGGCTGCGCTGGGGCTGTGTCAGGCTGGGCCGCACTGGGGCAGGGCCAGGATCTCAGCAGCCAGGCCAGAGCCCAGCAGCAGCACGGCCGGGGCCGATGGCTTCTCCTGCCCTGCCCGCCGGCTGCGGGCGAAGCCCAAGGGCGGCAGAGCCTTGGCCGAGCCGGCCCGGCCCGGGGCTGCTCCTGGGGCCCGGCGGATCCTGGCCGGGCCCGGGCTGGCGGCGGGGCAGGGCTCGGCAGGGCCAGATGTCAGCACCCGCAGCCACGGCCCGGCCTCGGCCCCGCGGCCTCCCCTGCCCTGCCCGGCAGCCGATGGCGCCTGGCGGCTCCCTGGGAAGGGGCCCGGCCCCACGGCAGGAGCCGCCCGGCCCCACGGCCGAGACGGGGCTGGGCCGGCCTCGGCACCTCTGTGGGGCCAGAAGGGAGAGAGACCCAGCCAGGCTTTCTCATCTGTAACTTGTGTCTGCACAGAGGCGTCTGCAGCTTCCTTAGTGCTTTAACAGACTGTCAGCTCTCAAAGCTAATTACTGATTGGTTTTTGTCAGACACACAGGAAACTGCTAGCAGCTTCTCTCAGGACATCACTTCTGTGATGCAAAACCACCACAGCAGCACAGAGCACAGAGCTCCTTTGTCCATATGTAGTGGCCATGTGCCTGAGGCCTCAGAATCCCTCCTTGGGAGATCTCTGGGCCCTCTCCAAGGTGTTTTGAAATGAAAATATTCAGCTCATGGTCTAAGAAAATTACCAGAGGACAGAGCCAGCCAGACCTCTCTGTCCTGGCTACTTTTGTCTGGGAGCACTCCTTGGATATATGGAATTTGGGAGGCAAATTCTAATTTTGGCCATGGTTCCTGGAGATGAAGACCAGTTCTTTTCCATAGGAATAAAGGAACAGAGCCCTAGTGTTTCCCTGGGTGGATGAGAGATGATCACCAGAGGACATGGCCAGCCAGAACTGGGAGATTTTTTTCTGCAAGATACACTTGCATATAGGAAATTTTTTATGGAGAGTACCAATTTTGACAATGGGTATGTTAAGAGAGGGACAGTTCTTTTCCAAAGCAAGGAAAGCACGGAGCCCCAGTACTCCCAGAGCTGATGAGAGGCAGCCTTTGGCATCCCAAGATCAGCCAGACCTGTCAGGTGGCCCCTGGCAGGCCAAGCCAGCCAGACCTGGTCCATGTTCCCTCGCTTCCATGGGGCCCCACAGTGTCCCAATGGTCCCTTGCTTCCAGGAGGCTCTGAGGTGTCACAATGCCCCCTTGGTTACATGAGGCCCTGAAGGGTTGGAATGGTCTCCATGGTTCCATCAGGCCCCACAGAGTCATAATGGTCTTTGGGTCCATGAAGCCCCATGGTGTCACCATGGCCCCTTGGTTCCATGGGCTCCAGTGGTGCCACAATGATCCCCTTGGTTCCATGAGGTGCCCACAGTGTCACAGTGATCTCCATGGGAAGGAAAGAACTGAGCCCCAGTGTGGCAGGGGCAGCCACCAGAGGCCAAGGCCAGCCAGACTTGATGGTACTGGCAGATTTTGGCTGGGAGCAACCCTTGAATATAGGGAATTTTATAGGTGGAATCCCAATTTTAGACATGGACATTTGGAGGAGGATGGTTCTTTCCATAGGAAGGAAAGCACGGAACACCAGCGTTTGAGGGGCAGATGAAAGGCAGACATCAGAGGCCAAGGGCAACCAGACCTCTCTTTCCTGGTAGCTTTTGTCTGAAAGCAACCCTTGGATATAGGGAATTTGGGAGTTGGAAGCCCAATTCCCACAATTTCTGCATAGATAAGGACGGTTCTTTTTTCCATAGGGAGGAAAGCACTGTTGTGTTCCGCCGCTGCAAAGGGCGCAACAACTGCCCCAGGCCCCAGAGTCTCAGACCTCAGGCAGACACCAATGACCAACAGGGAAAGGAAGGCAACAGGACAGGTCTTGCTTTAGAAAACTGAGGATTCTTCATTTTCCCAGGGACATACACAAGAAACGAGGTGGTAGGGTCAAGACTTTTATGTTACAGGGTGGGATGGAGTTTAGGATCAAAGTCCAATATTAAGAGGAGCAGGAGACTGCAAAGGGGTGGATTGAGGAGGACAATCAATGGAAAAAACTACACTGGGGACATTGCAGCACAATTTAAGCCAATAAGGGTACAGAAAAAGAAGAACATTCTGGGGCCATTCCTCATTTGATCATATAGGGTAGAGTGTCTTTTCCCGGGCTTTCAGGGGCACACCCCACAGCGTGGAGGGGTGGAATCTTCTTTAAGTCACGCTCTCGCCAGATGCTGTGTCTGGGTAAAATTCCCACCTCATTGGGCAGGGGCACTCTACACCTTTGGTGCCATTATTTCTTTTCTGGCTGTTTTATACAATGAAATAAAACTCCAGCATCTGTGGAACCACCCTTCAATCCTTCCCAGGCTACTCCTGTTCTGTCCTCAGTCTGCACACAACTGAGCCCAGAGCCTGCAGCCTCTACGTGCTCGTTATGTGATGAAGCCTTCAAACCCCATCTTGGGAGATATTTGGGTCCTCCCCAAGGTCTGTGAAAATGGAAAAATAGTTATCAAAGTTATTTTCTCCCAAGTCTAGCAGTGACAGAACAATGGTAAATATCTCTAAACTGAATGAGAGTGGATTTAAATTTGTTAGAAGGAGGAAATATTTACAGTGATGAGAGTGGCACAAAATGGCAAATGTTTTTCCAGAGAAGTGGATTTCCCATCCCAGGAATGCTCAAAAATCAGGGAGTGTGTGCAACCTGACCCAGTGAAATCCCCTCCCCTCCCCAAGGATGGAATTCCTGTTGTGTGGGTTCTCGGATGTGCTGGGTGCCCTCACAACACTTCTGGCCAGAATGTCTGCTGAGGGCAGCCAGGCTGCTGCAGGGCAGTGACCTCACAGCCATCACCATGGCAGCCCTGTCCCCTGGGCCTGGCTCTCCCCTTTCCTCTGCCCCTGCCTTGTCTCTGCTGGAATGAAGAGTTTTGTCATTAATATCTTGTCCCCAAGGTGCTGGGCCAATGGCTTCCCCGTCAGGCTCCTGGAGCAGAAGTGGCTTTTCAGAGCCCAGCCAGAAATGAGCCCTGAGGCAGCAGTTCTGCAGCGCTGGCCACCAGGCCGGGTGCCAAGGGAGGCTTCTGGCCATGCCCTGCAAGCAGCTGCTGCTGCCAAGGTGCCTTTGGTGCCTCGGGCTGTCCCTGGCACAGCTCCCAGCACGGCACTCTGCCCTTGTGCCCGAGGCCTTCCCTGTGCTGGGGCTAGCCTGGGGCTGTTCCTGCAGCAGGACCTGCCCTGCTCCTGGCACAGGAAAGGCAGTTCCTGCTGGAGCAGGAGGCTCTGCCTGCAATGGGCTCAAACCACTCCAGCAAGGCCCTGCTGACTTCAAAATTGCTTCCTAGAGAAGAATATCCTATAATTGTTATAGATTCTGGACTGGGGAGTAAATAACTCTGGTTAAGAGCTTACTGTCTAGTCATGATCTGATTGTATTTATATAAATATATCTGGTATTCCATCATTAATCCTGTAGGAAAAATTGCATTGACAAATTGTTCAATTCTACCTGTCCAATCATTTATACATAAACCTTTGAAAAATTCTGGGGCTGGGTGTGGATCCAGTCACCCCCAGTCTCTTCTCTTAAAAGGAATTGTAGAAGTCTGGGGGCCCTGCAGGGGTTTGAGGATCCATGGTGGCTGTTGGGTGTCATTTTTCCATCTCATGACTCAGCAGGAGTTTCTCCAATAATGAAATAAAGCTTTAGCCTGAAGCTCCCACTCTGCACATGACAGGAGTGTGTGTGACATCCCAGCTCTTTGGCAGCCTGGGGACTCCTGGGATGTCACTGTGGAGCCCCCGTGAGTGCCTGTGACAGATCAGTGCCTTTGCAGCCCAAGGTGCCCTGGGATGTCACCATGGAATGGCTGTGACTGCCTCTGACCACACGGCTCTTTGCCATCCCCAGAAACCCTTGGGAGGGCTCCATGGAGCCCCTGTCTCTCTGTGTGACATTCCAGCTCTTGAACAGCCTGGAGACTCTTGGAAAGTCCCCATGGAACCCCTCTGAGGGCCTGTGACAAATCTCATCCTTAGAAGGCAACCATCACCAGGAAACCCTGTTGCTATGGTCAGTTCCCATGGAAACCATCCCCAGCCCCTGTTGCTATGGTCAGTTTCCATGGCAACCATCCCCAGCCCCTGTTGCTATGGTCAGTTTCCATGGCAACCATCCCCAGCCCCTGTTGCTATGGTCAGTCCCTGGGCAGCTCCATGGAGACCCCATGCCAGGGGTGGTTGCCATGGACACCAGCTCAGGCCTGGAGCCCGTTGCCATGGCAACCATTGGCACTCCCATCCCCAGGGTCATGGATCCCAGAACCACAGAATTGGCTGAGCTGGGAGGGACCCATCAGGATCCTCGAGTCCAACTGCTGGCCCTGCACAGGACACCCCAACACTGCCAGCCTGGGCCTGGCAGCGCTGTCCAAACGCTGCTGGAGCTCAGAGAGCCCTGGAGCTGTGACCCTTCCCTTGGGAGCCTGGGCAGTGCCCCAGCAGCCTCTGGGCAAAAACCTTTTCCTGAGATCCAACCTCAGCCTGCCCCGACTCAGCTGCAGCCGCTCCCTCCACTCCTGTCCCTGGGCACCAGAGTGAAGAGGTTCCCTCAGCCCCAGCCAGGGACCCGCTCCCAAGGCTGCTGCCATGGCCACCAGGGCTGGCATCAGCTGGGATGCTTGGTTTCCACAGGCCGGGGTTCAGGAATGGCATTTCTCAATTTCCTGCTCCCACTCAAACCCCGCAGGCACTCATTGCCCTCCCACCTTCCATTGAATGAAAAAAGGGAAAGATCCCAGGCTGGGATAAGAACAATTTACTGGGAATAGCAACGAGATGAGGAACAAACAGGAATAGAAAAAAAATTGACAACAGAAGGGATAAGAAAAACTATTTACAGGGAAAACTACATCACCATCAATTGTATCTTCCTATCCACGTGTTTCCTCCTGCATGGAAAGGACACCCGTCTCCTCAGGGAAAGACAGAGAGAGTCCCTTTTCTGCCCCGGCAATGACCTGAGGTGGGAGTGAATGTAGTGACAGGGCCATGGCCAGACCCTCATGTTCTTCAATCCCACATCAGGTCATTGGTAGGGGCAAGAAAAGGGACAGGTGTCTTCCCAGCATGGATCACAGGGAACATGGATCACCAGGGCTCTTCCCAACATTGTCCTCCAATGGGGGATTAAACTGGAGCAGTGCACAAAGCTCTTCCTGCAGCTGGAGAATTTTCAGGACTTCCCTTACTGGTGCCTCCGTTGGTGTTTGGTCAAGTCAGAGCTCCAGGTGAAGCTCTTCCCACACCGGGGACACAAGTAGGGCCTCTCCCCAGTGTGGATGCGTTGGTGGCTGACAAGAGTGGAGTTTTGCTTGAAGCCCTTGCCACAGTCAGGGCAGAGGAAACGCCTCTCCTCGGAGTGAATCCGCTCATGCAGGAGGAGATTTGAGCTGCTGTGAAACGTCTTCCCACAAGTGGGGCACATGTAGGGCCTCTCCCCGGTGTGGATGCGCTGGTGCATGATGAGGTGGGAGTTTTGCTTGAAGCCCTTCCTGCAGTAAGGGCAGCGGAAGGGCCTCTCCTCTGTGTGAATCCGCTGATGTACAAGGAGATTGTAGCTGGTCTGAAAACTCTTACAACACTTGGGACACTCGTAGGGTCTCTTCCCAGTGTGGATGCGTTGGTGGCGGACAAGGGCAGAGCTGCAGCTGAATCCCTTCCCACACTCCCCACACTTGTAGGGCCTCTCCCCAGTGTGGATGCGTTGGTGCCTGATGAGTTGGTAGCTCCAGCGGAAGCCCTTCCCACACTCCCCACACTCGTAGGCCCATTCCCCGGTGTGGATCATCAGGTGTCGTTTCAGATTATTGATCTGCCTGAAGCTCTTCCCACACTCTGAGCACTCGTAGGGCTTCTCCCCATCATGATGCTGCTCAGGGACCACCAGCTCTGAGCTCTGCCTGGAGCTCTGGCTGAAGCTCTGCCCACCTTCCTGGCCCAGAGTGGGTCTTTCCTCCTCAGAGCATCCTGGGCTGGGCTTGCAGCCCCTCCTCCTGTGGTGTCGCTGGGGCTTTTCCTCCCTGTTGGATTCCTGCGCTGTGGAGTTGCTTAAAACAGCTTCTTCCATAAGGTTCTGCTGCAGGGATTTATCCTTCCTGATCTCCATCCTCAGCTCCTGCTCTGGGGGAGGAAGGACAAGGAGAGGATGGGATTTGCCTCCATGCCACAGGGAAGGGCAAGGAGATCCCCCCAGGGCATCCCCAGCAGGAGGGCACCGGCAGCGGGGCTGTCCTGCAGCCGGGGGCTGTGCTGGGCTGGAAGATGGAGCAGGAGAGAGGGGGAAAGGGGCACTGACTTCCTCCTCACCTGCTTGGGGGTCCTGAGGCATCTTCCTCTTCCTCACAAAGTTCTCCATGTGGCGAACTTTTGGGTATGGGAAATCCTGTTTTGGGAGGAAAACAAGTGATGAGCACAGTGAGTTTTGTACTGGCTTCAAAGCAAACCAGGGGGAGAGTCTAAGCCAGAATGACAACTGAATAAGAAAATTAAGATCAAAGCAATGATACAGAAACACTGGTTTAAACTCACAGAGTCAGGATATAACCTGACACCCCGTTGCTCAGGGTAGTGGTAGCAGTCTGATGAACTGGTGGCTGCAGTCCGGCTGGAGTGATAAACGTGATTCTGTCAAAGCAGTGATCCTGTAGAAGGGTCTGGTCTTCCTCTGCAGGTCCAGTGGTGGTTATGGAGCTCTTGTCCTCTGGGAATGCAGTAGGCAAGGTGGTCGTGGTGCTGCAACGGTGAGATTATATCCAGGCAGGAATGCTTGGTTCCTCCCCCTGGGCGGAGCATCCCACAATGGGATGACGTAATTTTATCAGTGCTGCTGTGACACTCAATGGCCCATTAACAGAAGATGGCCCTGGAGGGCGTTATCAGGGCTGAGCCATGGAAGAGATAAAGAACACTGCCCCACCTGTTGATAACAGTTTATGGAGATGGTGACTGAAAACACTTTTGGTTACATCTGACACTGTAACCTGAAACAGTGAGGCAATCCCTGCTCGGGGTGGGGGGTGAACACCACCCCCCTTACCCAAACTGGCTCAGGTGTAAAACCCCCACCCTGGGAAGGCCACGCACACAGGGGACAATGTCACACTTGTCCTGCCCCAGGGGAAATCCCTGTCCCTGTTACTCCCTTGTTCTCCTACCTTTTTCTCTTTCTTTCCATCTCTCTCTCTACCTCACATTTACTGGTCAATAAAATCCACTTTGGATTTGGTCACCTGAGCTCCTTAATTGGGGCACAGGCATCTCTCTAACAATTTCATTATCCAGATTGCAACAGTATTTTGGCACAGTGAGTTCAGGGCACTGTTGTCTGACCCCAAGTGCCTTTGACAACAGCATGGTTCTCTCCACTGAGGAGTTTGTGGCTCTTTCTGGAGGAACTCTTGGAAACTTGGATGCAGCTTCCTCTGAGTGACTTTTGGGAGAACTTATGAGGAAAATGGCTGTTCTGGGTGGCCAGTGTAAAGAAAATATTTTGTTTTCCTTCTTTGAAAAGTCTGTTAAAATCACTGGAGGAAAGGGAACAAATGATGCCAGCAAGACTGACAGGGATCATTCACCCCAAAGTGAGGAACACAAGGCTACTTAAATCCTACAAGAAGCCCAGCTCAAGTAGCTAAATTCCCAAATAACTCCTTAATTCACGGGCTTTGAGGGGAGAAGCATTATTTTCTTGGTCCCTGTCACCTTTGTGACAGCTACACAGAGCTTTCCCTTCCTTTTAATAATCTGTATTGGGCCAAATTTCCATGTGGTTTTTTTTTTTTTTTTTGGAACCTGCCAGCATCTGAGCTGGAGCTGTGCTGGAACTGATGAATTTTGAAATTGCCAGAGAATTGCTTCTGTTTTTGGTCTATTAATGTTTGGGATTTATTTGTGTTTCCATCAGAAATGACTTGTGGGAAGAGCAAATCTTCCTCAAGGCATTTTATGGAGGGTTACATTTGATTTCTGCTGAGTTTGCTTTGTCCAGTGTCCAGGGGATGCTCAAGGGGTCTCTGGTTTTGGTTTGGCCCTAATTTACTCCTGATTTGTCTTTATCACTTAAAAACACATGAAAAATTACTAAAAAGAGTATTGACCAGAGATCTCAGAAGTCCCACCAGTTAAGAAGTATTTGAGGTGGAATTTCTGTTTGGGAACATATACTGGAGGATTTGTGGGTTCTTGGGGCATATCTGGTAGTATTCTCCATATCTTTGCACTCCAAAAGCCAAGGTGGATTGGTCTGTCACCTCAAAGTGACTAAATCCTACCTCAAAATGGCTGCTTCCCACCTCAGTCCCATGCTAAAATTGCTCAATTGCACAGCCTCCAGGATGAGATGGGGTTAGAAGGTGATCGGGAGAAGCGAGATCCAAATTTGAGGTTGTGGGGTCAGGATTGTGCGGGGCTGGGTGGGTGTGATTTATTTTGATAATAAGTAAAACTATCAGAATTATTGATTTCTGTCCCATTCATTTTCTGTCAGTTCTGGTTTGCTTTTCAGAGTGCTGCCTTCTCAGCTGATTTTGTTTGTGTCCTCCTGTCCCAGACTGAAAAGCAAGATGTGTTCTATTTGCCATCTGTATGGCAGTTGTCCTGTGTTAAGTGGGCAGTTTTTCCTTATCTCTTCCACAATCAATCCTCCCTCAGGGGAGACATCTGCTGATAATGGGCTATTGAATGTCACAGCATGACTGATAAGAACTGTAACATCCCATTGTGAGATGTTCTGCCCAGAGGGAGGAGCCAAGCATTCCTACCTGCATCTGGTCTGGAGATTCTGGCCCACCAACACAGCTTTTTCTGGGCTGGATTTCTCAGAGGAACAGCTGCCTCTTCCTCTTCAGAGGAAGACACCCTTTCCTATAGGATCACTGCTCCAACAGAACCACACCTGACACTGCAGGAGGACTGCAGCCACAATTCCAATTGGATTGTGGCCAACACCCTGTCCAACAGGGTGTCAGGTTGTATTCTGGCTCTCTCAGTGTTGTTTTGGTTCACTGCATTGATCATATTTTCATTTTCTTCCCTAATAAAAAGCTGTTATTCCTGCTCCCATATTTTTACCTGAGAGCCCCCCTTAATTTCAAATCTATGACAATTCTGAAAGAGTCTTCATTTTTCCATTTCAGGGGAGGCTCCTGCCCTCCTTAGGAGACACCTGTCATTCCAAACCAAAACACCTCCTTTCTCTCCTGCCTTCCTTTGCCTGCTCTGTTCCTCTCTCAGTGCCTCCTTTGACCCAGGGCAGCTCCCACCAAAGACCCTGCCCTGATTTAATTCCCAATCCATGAGCTACAACAACCATGGGTGAAGTTAGGGAGGTTGGCAGTGAAATGTCACTTTAAGATGTTGCTCCACTTGGCTTTTGACTCTTCCATAAGAGCTTTGCCTTCAAGGGCAGGAACATCTTTTCCTGGCTGGGAACTGGAATTCCAGCCCCTGGGAGTGTGTGCCATGGATCCCAGAGGGGCATTCCCAAGGTTCCCAGGGTGCTGCTCCTGCCATGCCTCCCAAGGAGCTGTGCAGGGCAGGGGACAAGGTGCAGAAGCTGTGTTGGTGCTGCAGTGCCACAACAGCCCCTGGTTCCAGGAGTTTCCACACTGCCAACAGCGGTTCCTGGGTTCCATGATGCCCTGCTGTGTCCCCATGGATATTTGGTGTCATGAAGTCCTTCAGTGTCACAATGGCCACCTCGCTCCATGAGCTTCTGCAGTGTCCAAATGGCCTCCTTGGATGGGCAGTGTCACCATGGACCATTGGCTCCATGCAGCCCCGCTGGGTCACCATGGACTCCTTGGTTCCATGAGGTTCTGGGGGTGTCTCCATGGTCTCCTTGGATCCACAGTGTCACAATGGACCACTGGATCCACGTGGCCCTGCTGTGTCACCATGGCCCCGTGGTTCCATGGGACCCCAGGGTCACAACTGACTCCTTGCTTCCACGTCACCCCCTCAGTGCCAAAATGGCCCCTTCATTCCATGGGGAACACAAAAGATTTATAGAAACATTGAACAAATCCTGCTTAACACAGCTGCAAACATCTGTTTGCATTCCAAAGACAAGTTAAAGGTGAGGCTGGCACCAGCAGCATCCACCAACAGAGATCCAGGGAAAGAACCAGGACAGAGAATTCAGCTGGGAGACTCAGAGAATTCTGCTTCCAGTGATCATTTCTGGTCACACTGTTCCTTTGTAGAAAGGTGACACCATTCCAGGCAGCCTGTACTGAGCAGGTGGTTCCTGAGTGGGGTTTGTTGTTTAGGAAACCTGCTCAGGCTTTTCCATTCTTTCTTTCCCAACAGGAAATCTTCTCCTGGGCCTGTGTGCAAGCAGAGCCCTGAGGAGAGCAGGTGGGACACGGTGCAATGGGCTGGGACATGGAGCTGCAGAGCTCAGGGACAAGGTTCTGCTGCAGGGCACAGGGATGTCAATGCCAGGTGGGCAATGTCAGACATGGTGAGGCTGGGGGTGAGGAGCAGCTTGACCAAACAGCATCAGTCCTGAAGGGGCTCATTCTTCTACATGCCCAGACCTCCTAAGGAGACACTGAGCATCAAGATCACCTGGGGAATGCTTCTATCAGCTCTTCTCTGAAGTGGAAAATGAAAATATACTCACTTGATTAAAGAAAAAATGGTTATGAGGTGCACTTTGAAATCTTCCTCCTTACAGGAACTCCAAACTGACTCCAGTGAGCTGCACAAGTCCTGGAGAGCTGAAGACAATTGAAGCAAGAGAAAGATCCTCCACGGGCTTTCTGTATTTTAATGATCCCCATGGTGGATTTGAGCCCCTGTCCAGGACCCTCAGGCACTGAGAGAAGGCTGAAGAAGCTGCTCAAGGAGTCAGAAGCAAAACTCCAAGTCTCTTGGAGCATCACTGGGCCCCACTGAGGGCTGGGACTGCCAAAGGCTCCCCAGGGACCGGTGAGAGCAGATCCTTGAGGCCAGGATTGCAGGGATCCAAAGGCTCAGAGCAGGGAACTGCAATGCTGAGCAAGGCCTGGGCTGGCTGGGGGAAGCAGAAAGGCCAAGCCCTCAGCCCAGCCTGGCACAGCAGGGCCTGTCCCTCACGGGCGGCTCGGGGCTGTTTGTGGGGCAGGGGGATGTGAGGGGCAGCAAGGAGAAATGTCACAAACCTGTGTGACCCTGCAGATCCTCATGGAACCAAGGAGCCGGTGTGACACTGTGGGAAGTTGTGGAACCAAGGGGATCATTGTGGCACTGTTGGGCCCATGGATCGAAGGGGCCAGGGTGACACTATGGGGCCTCATGGACACAAGAGGCCATTGTGAGCCTGCAGGGCTGTAACATCCCAATACTCTGAAGTGCTGGTGTTGACCAAAGGTTCTTTTACTTGAGTTTGGTGCACAAGAGAAACACCAACCGGATGTTCTCTCCATGGCCAGATGCAAAGAATACTCTTTGTGGGAAGGGATCCATAAGGATCATCAAATCCAGCTCTTCATTGCATGTCCCACACAGGGATTGAACCCATAGCCCCAGTGATACCAACACCATGCTCTAACCAACTGAGCTAAGAGGTCAAAACGACACAAAATATTACTGGCAAAAGATATATAACTAAGGAACTCTGGCAAAGGGTTTCATAAAACACCCAGTTCTACATAAAACTCTTATCATAGCATTAACTTCATTAACTTAGCCCATTCAGCCTAAAAACCTTTAACCCTCAAGATGTTATATTACTCAAAAATCTTCCGGGTAAGCAGGATTAGAAGGAGAAAAAATAGAGAAGAGTAGAAAGGCAGCAGATCTATAGAAAGACACGCACACATGCACCAACTGCTCAGGTTCCAGAATCACCAGCAGAGGAACCCCAGGAGAAGGCAGGATCCAGACCATGGGCTGGCCTCGTGCTCCGGCTTTTAACCCCCTGGGCCTCCATGGGCCCGCCCCTGGGGTGGGACTGCCAGGTGATTGCCCAATCAGAGTCAGGGTAGGCACCAGCTGCTGGTGTGTGATTGGTTGACAGCTCAGCCAATCAGCACCGCCCCTGCTGTGTGATTGACAGCTCTGCCAGGCCAGGCTGGGGGCGGGGCTCTGTCCCACCACAAACCAAGGCCTGACCCGGCCCCGGCCCCACACGGGCATTCCGAGCATCCCAAGGTGTCTCGGGACATCGATCTCATCCAGCGTCTGACAGCGACCACGGGGACACTGTGGGCACCTCATGGAACCAAGGGGATCATTGTGGCACCCCTGGAGCCCATGGAACCAAGGGGCCATGGTGACACCACGGGGCTTCATGGACCCAGAGACCATTATGACTCTGTGGGGCAGATGGAACCATGGAGACCATTCCGACCCTTCAGGGCCTGGTGTCACCAAGGGGGCATTGTGACACCTCAGGGCCTCCTGGAAGCCAGGGACCATTGGGACACTGTGGGGCCCCATGGAAGCAAGGGAACAGGGAACAGGTGTGGCTGGCTTGGCCTGCCAGGGGCCACCTGACAGGTCTGGATGTCAAGGGCTGCCTCTCATCAGCTCCTGGAGCACTGGGGATCTGCTCATTCCTTGCTATGGAAAAGAACTCTCCATCTTTTCAGATGCCCATAGCCAATACTGACATTCTGCCTAAAACATGCCCTTATTCAAGGGCATTTCTCAGAATAAAGTCCAGCAGCTTTGGCTGGCCTTGTCCTCTGGTGGTCACCTCTCATCTACCCCTAAAACACTGGGGCTCTGTTCCTTCCTTACTGTGGAAAACAACTGGTCTTCATGTCCATGAATCATGGACAAAATAAGAATTGGCCACCAAGCCCGGCTGGGCTCATGGAACTGTCTGCCGGCCCCGGGGGGATACTGACCCTTCCAGTGCTGCCATCCTCCCTCCAGTGACAGAAAAGGACACAGGGCAGCTCATCTTGAAACTAATATCCCATAAATTGACATGGCCCCTAAACACAGCTGTGGGAAAACTGTGAAAAAAATGGCATGGACATCACAATTGCTGATCTTTCCAGGTAGCTGTTATTCGTGGAAATGAAAAGCCATAAGATAAATGTTTTCTTGTGGAAAAGTCTCCACAACATTAAGAAAAGGAACTTTTCTCCCTAAGTGAAGTAAAGAAAGACTATCCTGGACGTGGTAAACTGACAGAAAATTTTAAGTTTTGACTCTACATTGTCACTTAGGAAGAAGAGGTTGCATGAAGAGGAGGAGAACTGTTCTGAAAGTTTTGTTCTGATCCTTATTACTCTTTCTTTTAGTTATTGTTAACAAACTTCTCTTTATCCTCTTAAAATTTTAGTCCACTTTGCCTTTCTCCTAATCCAATCTTAGAGCAGGAAATTAGTAAGTATATTCTAGTGAATGTACTGGTAATTAGCCAGCACTGAACCCACCACACTAATTAATGCATTGGCCGAGAAATCTCAAATTGGTAAACTAAAACCACTACAGAAACTTCCTGATGAACTGCTCCAGACAAGAGAGAAATCAAGGCAGAGCCATGGTTTGTCGGGACTTGCTTGATCCTAATAAGACTCGTGGTGCATTTGGAGCTGAGTTCTTGAACCTCAGGGCCTGAGAGGAGATTGCACAAACCATTCCAGGACTAAAAGACAGAGGAAACACCCAAAGTGTCACAAGGCAATAATGGGACCCACTGAGGTCCATCCCCAACACAGGCTCCTTATGGACTCCATGGAGGAGAAAACTGGAGGCCAGGATGGCACAAAAAACTCTCAGAGACAGTGTGGAAAGGAGAATCCAAAGTACCTTAAAAACCTGGAGAATCTCAAAGTATTAAAGAGCCACACTAAGTGTCATTACAAAGCTCTCAAGGGACTCATTAATACAGATAATTGGGGCCATGACTGCACAAATCTCTCACAGAATCTGTAGCAAAAGGGAATCACCAAGTACCTTAAAATAACTGAAGTACCTTGAAGCATTAAAGGGCTCCACTGAGTGTTGTTAATTTCAAAGCCTCTCCAGGGACTAATTACAGCAGATAATTGGAGGCCATGATTGCACAAAGCTCTCAGAGACTCTAAGACAAAAGCAAAAGCCAAAGGCCTTTGAAAAACCTGCAGTCCCTGGGAGCATGAAGGAGCCCCCAGGGCCATTCCTGACCAAGGCTCCCCAGGGACTCCTTCCAGCAGATCCTTGAGGCCACTGGGATGTGGGCATGGGGGGGATGCTGAGGGCAGGACCAGGGGCTGACAGTGCCCAGCCTGGCTGGGGCTGTGCCAGGAGGCCCCAGGGCCTCAGGACAAGGTGTCTCCTCACAGCCCTTGGTGGTACAGACCCTGCTGTGCCCCAGGGCACCAACACTTGGCTTCTCTTTGTCCCCTCCTGGCATCAGTGCCTCCAGTTCTCTGCTCTGCCTGGGGCCTGGGGACACTTTCTCAGTTGTGTCCCTCAGGGGGACCCATTAAAAGTCCAAGAAACTTTGGAGTTGGATTCTGGCTTGGAGCTCTGGAGAGGTTTCTGCAGCTCCCTCCCAGGGCCTGATATTCAGGGCCTGAGCACAAAGCCCCAGAGGGTCATTAAAGTCCTTGTGCTGTGTCTGTGCTGCTGAGCTGGGCCAGGCTCCTGGCACAGAGGGTGATCCTGGTAACCAAGCAGAGCTTCAAAAGCACATTTCTCTTGCTGAGCAGCTCTTCTGCCAGCCCAGCAAGGCTGGGGCACTGAAGAGAGCCTGACAGAGGAATGGTTGAACGACAAGGGACATGATACTGTAAAATTAATCCAAATAGGGAGGGCTACGTGACTGCTGCAAAGTTCGCATGGCCCTGAAGAGTAGATGATGTGCAGAAAGTAGGATATTGAAATTGCTTATTATGTAGAAGTAGATAGAGAAGAACAAAGGGGGTACTAAGCTGTTCTAACTGCAAGGCCAGCCGGACAGGCATGTATCGATCATAAAGATACTTTAAAGATAATAGTACAAGTCACATAGCAACCAATCATGAGTTTGGCTTTTGCAATATGTATGAGCTAATTAACGAACATATATAAACTGTGTAATCTGTCACAATAAACTGAGACTTGATGATCATGATATCATGAGTCTTGTCTCCCGCGGCATTCCCTCCAACAACTGGCGCCCGAAAGCAGGGACCTGATCCGAGCCTAAGGCGAGAGAGGTGCTGCGTTGGGGTTCGGGTCCTGCAGCTGGAAGGACGGCGAAAATAAAGAGAAGAGGCGAAACGCTCTGCTCCGCGCCCTGAGTGACCGTAGAAGCGGGCTCAGCCGATACGTGCTGCCGAAGCCTGAAGGAGACAGCAACGGTACCGACGTAATAATGGAAAGGCAAGCAGCATATGATTTATTTAGTGCTTCTCTTAGAAAAAGGCAGATTAAGGGGATTGACTTAGATAAGGATCTCCTTTCGCTATTGCATCATGCTGAGTCTTACGGCTTTTTCGTTAACCCCCATAGTGTTCATGAACTTTCAGAATGGAGAAGATATAGGGATAAGTTGTGGGAATTAGTGTTAGATGAGGATAAACCGGGCAAGAAAATGAGTAAACTTTGGAGTGTGGTTGATAACGAATTGTTAATGTGTCAGGCAGAAAAGAGGGCGGTGGAAGTGATACGGACAGCTCTGGAGAAAAATAAGGAATGTAAACCCTCGCTTCTCTCCAGTGAGCCAAAGCCTCCGGTTCTCACAAATTTTCCCATTCCCATCTCTGCTTCTGAAATGCCTGTACCTCCCATAGACACTAGTAGCATTAAGGTGCTGGAAATTGAGATCCAAATTGCTTTATGCAACGGGACTGGGATCCCAAATTCACTTTTTGTGAACGGGAATCAGGTAGAACGGAGCGGGCGCGGGGCCAGACAGAGCGGGGCCGGCCAGCACCGAGCCGGAGGCGAGCCCGGGGCGGAGCGGACATCAGCCGAGAGACGGAAGGCTCCTTGCTGCCGAGCAGCAGCGCAAGGGGGGAGAGGGGCGTTCCTGGGGCTCAGCCGCGCTGGAGCCGGAGCAGGCGGGGCGCGGCCGTGGCGGGGGTGTCTCTTCTCCCATCCACAAGGTGACACAACAAGGACGGGAGCAAGGCGGCGCCGCCCCTCATCTCCCCGCAGCGCCCAGCAATGGCGCCGGAGATGGCGGCACAGTCCTGGTTGCCATGGCAGCGACAACGCCGAGAGCAGCAGCGCCACCGGTGGCGGGATCGCAACACTACAGCAAAAATTTCAACAGCATCTTCCCAATTTCTTACAAGAGTCAGAAGACGTAATGAAAAAGTACAGCAGTACCGAGTGTTTTCCAAGATACCAAGAAGGATGAACATTATGTGAATCAATGTTATTTCAAATATGATATAGATAAAAATCACTGTATAAAGATAGAAATGTTAGTAATGATTTAATTACCAAAAATGTCTCTGAAAACAAAGAGTTGAGAAAATGTCACCTGATGGAATTTTTGTATTGAGTTTGTAATCTCTGTCTTTGGGTTTTTATAGATAATAATATAAGTAATAATGATTTTTAAGTTTTATAGATAATACGATAAATAGTGATTGTTAAGTTTTTGTAAGTAATGATAAGTAGTGATTGTTACTAATGTTATATGAGTGCTTTAAAAGGATTGTCTTAAACTATTTTAAACATTTCTTGTTAATAGGTTGATCATAAAATGTGAGTTGTCTGATTTTTGTGATAAGAATTATTATTAAGGTATTAAGGTATTAAGGTGTCGTTATAGTATTTACAGTCAGTTTTCATATGTTTTATTGTCTCTTTAGGTGATTGATTACAAGATATTTTTTCAGGATCCTGTGTTTTTGATTTTTTAACTACTCATGTGTTTTCTTTATCCAATCTTTTATGCAGCTGCAATTCATCTTCCTTTAAAAATTCATTGTCCAAATTTTAGTTCAAGATTTCAGACTTCAAATTTTCAGATTTCTGAAGAAAGGGTTTGTTGTATTTAGAGAATTTTTGTCTTGAAAGAGATTTTAGACAGGTTCAATTATTTGATAGTTTGATAAAGTTTTAATAATAAGGTTTTTTACTTGTAACTGTTATTTCTAGGACTTTTGTTTTATAATGTGTTAAAACATATCCTCCAATTAGAGTTTGAGCTCTGGCCAAGCTCTGGCTCTACATGGATGGTGTAATTGACCCAGGTGTTTTCTGCATCAAAAAGTATTCAAGTCCTTTTGGCTTGACAATTTGACCATGTAGGGCAGCTGAGCCTCAAAGGGAGTTTTGGAGAGACATGATCCGGACATGTTTTATCCAAATCTCTGTTGTTTTAAGGTTTATCAGCTGCTGCAGACTCTGGGATGACAATTTGATAGTGTAGCACTTGGTAACTGTGATTTTATATGTAATATTAATTGTGTATTATCTAATTGATTTTTATTTGTTGTTAGTTTCTTTACTATATGCATTGTTTTGTTCTTGATGTTTTTTCATGTTTATTATAAAGATGTTGATATTTCCATTTCTTCATGCAAATTTTAGGAAACAGAATTGAGAGAGGACCCTCCAGTCCCTGTGGGGAGTGTTGAGTTTGTTTGTGTTTTAGCAGGTGCAGAATCTAGATAGATTTCATTGAAGAATGTTAAACTTATCAATTTCAAGAGAACACTAATCTCTCCACAAGTAAATCAGAGGATGCACATCAAAAGTGGATTGTGCAAAGATTTGTGTTTCACCCACAGAAGATTGTAGACTTTGGGTTTTTTCATAAGTGTGTTTTTAATTATGTTATAGACTTTTTTGCTAAGTTTTAATGAGTTTTAGTAATGCCTGTGATTTTTCTGTTCATTTTACCATTGCTTTTCAATGGCAAAAGAAAAAGAGGAACAATCAGTTAGATAATCAAAAGCATAACATTAAGTTTATCATAAATATAGTTTGTATTTAGAATTAAGTTTGTTCCTTTCATGTTAAACAGAACAATCAAAAACATGAGAAATATGAAGTGGGGTGCACTTCTGTAATACTAACCTCATTTTTCACCCCACGAGTTGCTTCAGTGGAAGCTCTCACACAATTGAAAATCCTAGCCTACTGGACAAAAAAGTAAATTAGTATTCCATCTAAAATGTTGAGTGAGCTTGCCACAAATATAAGTAATATCTGTCATGCAGTTCTGCAAAACAGAGCAGCTGCCACTAATTTACTTCTTCTAGCCCAAGGTCATAGTTGTGAAGAATTTGAAGGAATGTGCTGTATGAACTTATCTGATCACTCTACATCTATCCATAAGCAAATACGAAAATTGACCGAGCTAACTCAACAGTTAAAGGTAGAGGATAGATTAGGTTTAAAAAGATAGCTAAAAGGATTGGGGATCGGACCATAGTTAAGAGACATTATCAAATACAGCATAATAGTTCTAAGCATAATTGTGATACTTTTGCTTGTTTTGCCCTGTGTGTTTGCTTGCTTGCAAGGCTTGATGCACAGCCTTTGCAGAAAATGCTGAATGCACACCTTCTTGTACAAAAGGAAAACGGGGGAGATGAAGAGAGCCTGACAGAGGAATGGTTGAACGACAAGGGACATGACACTGTAAAATTAATCCAAATAGGGAGGGCTACGTGACTGCTGCAAAGTTCGCATGGCCCTGAAGAGTAGATGGTGTGCAGAAAGCAGGATATTGAAACTGCTTGGTATGTAGAAGTAGATAGAGAAGAACAAAGGAGTACTAAGCTGTTCTAACTGCAAGGCCAGCTGGACAGGCATGTATCGATCATAAAGATACTTTTAAGATAATAGTACAAGTCACATAGCAACCAATCATGAGCTTGGCTTTTGCAATATGTATGAGCTAATTAACGAACCTATATAAACTGTGTAATCTGTCACAATAAACTGAGACTTGATGATCATGATATAATGAGTCTTGTCTCCCGCGGCATTCCCTCTAACACATTTCAGCAACACAGCTCAAGTTTTCAGAGTGTACACCTCCAAGAGAAAACATGGCACCACCCAAAAAATAAGCATGTTCAATAACTTCTGAAATTGAATCAATCTGGGATGACCCCAAATGACTTTTTGCAGCTTGCTCAAGCAGTACCTCAGCCCTTCTCTGAACTGTTCTCTCCCCCACCTGCCTTTTACTCCCCAACTGCTCCCTCTTTTCCCCCAGTGAGTTCCCAGCCCATTCCAGTCTCCATCACAGTGTTGCATTCCTTGTTGCCCCTCACCATGAGGAAGGCCGAGCCCCAGGCTTAGGGACTCATCCTGTCACTGCTGAGGAGCACCAATGTCTCAGAGGTCTGGTGGGATTTTAGTGCCATTCAGAGCTACTCTCCAGCCCCCAGCTCTCCTCACTGCTGAGTTCCTGCTCCCTTTTCCTCGTCCTTGCAGCAGAATGAGCTCTGTGAATCCCCTGGAGCCTCCCCACTCTTTCCACCCCACGCACCCACCTCAGTTAGGCTGAAGCTGCAGCTTCTCTGTCTCCTCTGGCACACCAGTGCAGTCCCCTGTGCGGGGAGCCCCAGCCCCAGAGCACAGCATTCAGCAGTGCAGTCGGGGCTGGAGCAGCTGCCCTGCAGCCCTGCCTTGGCTCTTTGTGGCAGGGAATGCTCCCTGTTTGCAGCTGTCCCTGCAGGATGGCCCCAGGGCAGAGCCCAGCCGGGCTCCCACTGCAGCCCCTGAAGCTTGGGGCAGACAGTGGTCCCAGAGCTGAGGTTCCCGGGGAGCTCCCGGAGCTGTGCCTCGCACTCTGTTGCCGTGTCACCGTGCAGGCTGGCTTGTACTGGGTGAATGTACCAGCCCTGGTTTGACTGACAGGGGCCGGGCCCATCACATCTCTCCCAGGGCTGCAGGCATTCCCCAGGCCAGAATCTGAAGGGGCACAGAGATCAGAGCAGTGAAATAATCCAGACCGGGTTTTCAAAGGCCCTTTAGAAGGAAGGGCTTGAGAAAAAATGTGCTCTGTTTGCCACACAAACATAAGGGTGAGTGGTCTCTTTGGCTCCAACACACTTTCCTCCCCGAGCCAACGTTACCTTCTCCCTCACACGTCCCCCTCGTGCCTTCCCACTGCCTTGTCCTGTCAGGGCTCCCGCAGCCCCTCATCCCTTTGTGGCCCCTTCCCCTCAGGGTCTCCCCAGCCCGGCCAACCCGCCCGGCAGCAGCGCCGCAGCCCCACAGGAGCTCCAGAGGAGCCCCACCAAGAGGCACCTGGCAGCCCTCAGCAATCCAGCCAGCAACACACGGGCAGGAGGACACGGATGGCGCTTCCTGCCTGGGACAGGGCTTGTGGCCATCTCCAGGCACCGCTCTCACAGAGATCCCCACAGCTCCAGCCCCTGCCCATCTGCTCTGTGGGCAGCACAGAGGCTTCAGCAGAGCCACCAAAGGCCAAGGGGCTTCTGGCCATTTTCCCTGCAACCCTGCAAGCCTTGGCAGCTTGCTGAGCCCAGGAACCCTTTTCTCCCTCTTCCCCTCAGCCCTGCAGAGCCTGGGCAGCAAAAGAAAGATCCTGGGAGTCTGTCTATAGCAACACATCCTATATTTCTACACTAAAGAAAAAAAAAGAAAGAAAAGAAAAATCTTAACGAAACGAAACAGTCCTGCTGGCTCGGGTGGCCCTGCAGACAGAGCCTCTAGAATCAGCTCTGTGCAGAGCTCCAGCAGCGCAGCCAGCCGAGCCTCGACAGACGAGGCCGTCTCCTCCATGCCCTGCAGAGCCGATCACGCAGGTTGTCAAAGATGGAATATGGAGCTCTCTCTGCTTCCTGGAGGATGTACAATATTTGAACTGCCAGGCTTGCGACGGCAACGCTGTTGTCATTTTCCAAGCCTTCAAGGGCTGAAAGAGAGAGGAACAGAGCCATGGTCAGTTCCCACATCTGAGGGGGGACCCGAGGGGACTCTGTGCCAGGGCCATCCCAGCCGGCTCTGGCCATGGCCAGAGGGACCAGGGACCAGCTGGATCAGCCCGAAGCTGCTGGCCACGAATCCCCCAGGTGCCCTGAAAGCTCTGTGTGCTCTGCCCACGCCGGCCCTGGTCCGCACAGGGAGCAGAGCCCTCCGCAGCCGGGGCAGGGCTCGCAGCTCCCCCGGCAGCCCCCGCTGGCAGCCCGCTGCCCTCACTCACCCTCAGAGAGGAGCTGGAGCTCTTCCTTCCTCCCCCTCAGGTGCCGCCCGGCCGTCCCTGGGAACACAGAGCCTGTCAGGCCCAGGGCACAGCTCCCTGCCAGCGGCGCCGCCAGCCCTGTGCCCACACGCCCTCCTGGCCCGGCTCGTGGCTCACCCATGAACCTGACGGCCGCCTCTCGCAGGGGCTCCTGTGGGCTCTGCAGGTAGGGCAGGGCCTGGCGCAGGTGCTCGGCCACGCTGCTGCTGTCCTCTGCCAGCTGCAGAGAGCAGCAGGAGGGAAGGGTTGGCCCCGCAGCCCCCCGGGCCGGGGCTCCATGGGCACCCGGCTGGGGCTGCAGGAGCCTGGAGCAGAGCCCGCGCGGCCTCGGGCTGCAGCAGCGGGCAGGGGCACAGCTGCCAGCCCGCACACCGAGCACCGCGCTCAGGGGCTGCTCCAGGCTGGGGCTGCGGCTTCCCGGCCCTCCTTACCAGGCACTCGGGGAACTGCCACAGCTTCTGGTTCTTCACCAGCTGTCCAAGATCCCTCCTCCTGAGGAACTCAGCTGCAGCAAGCAGCGTTTCCTGAGAAGCCTGGAGAGCAGCAGAGACACGGAGATGGCCCCAGAGCCCAGGGCGCAGGACCCCGTCCCTGTGCCAAGGCCAGCAGGAGCTGCAGCCTGCGAGGCGCCAGGGCAGGGCCAGCCCAGCCCCTGCCAGGGGCCAGCGGCAGCTGCCGAGTCCTCACCTCTGCCACTCTCTGGTTCTCATCGTGGCAGTGGAAGAAGAGTGGCACCAGGCTCTGGCGCACATGTGCCTTTAGGACCTTTTTTTCCTCTTCCGGAAAAAAATCCAGCATCTCTCGGAAGATAAACAGGGAGCACAACTGCACCTGGCTGTCCTCCTGTATGAAAGGAAGGAAGAAAGGCCTCAGCGTCAGCTGCTTCAGGCCCACCTGGGCACAGCCTGTGAGTGCACAGGGCACAAAGTGTGCGGGCAGCACCCGCTGGCCGTGGCTGGAGGCGCAGAGCCTTACGTTGTCAAAGAGTGGCAGGAGTGCCTCAGCCAGCTGCAGGGCGAGGGCGCTGGTTACTGGGGCACCATTGCACAGGAACAAACCCCTGAGGAGAACCGTGGTCATCCTGAGCATGGTGCTGTCATCTTCCTGGAGGAGCTCCACGAGCCTTTCATGCAGGCTCCACATCCTTATGGCCATCTACTTGTGGGACACAAGTGTGTGAAACACCATCCTGCTGCCACAGGGCCCAGGGGCCACAGGCCTGTGCCAAAGCCCTGGGGCAGCTGCAGCAGGAGGCAGGAGAGCTGGCAGCAGCTGCCCCAGTGCCCCAAGGCCAGCCAAGCCCCAAGGACTGCCTTCCCCAGCCCCACGCTGGCAGCACGGCTTCAGCCCCTGCGCTCTTCTCACCGAGACACTGGTGGTGCCGAGCGCCACGAGGCCTCGGAGTGCCAAGCGACGCCTCCCCCTGCACTCGCTCTGCAGGTGCTTGGACAAGAACTGCAGGATGCTGTCCCGGCACTCACTCACATTCAGGTGCTCCAGGATCTGAAAGGCACAGGCCGGTGACGGGGGAGCGGCCGGCGGGAGCCCAGAACCGCCCAGGGCCGGGCCCAGGCAGCAGCACAGGGCGCGGGCTCCGTCCCAGGCACTGCGGCCAAGAGAGGGCAGAGAGCCGGGAGGCAGCTCAGCGAGGCAGCGCCGGCCTTCAGGCTCACCTCCACAAGGAACGCCAGGGTGGCCAAATCCCAGCACGGCGTGTCCTTGCTGAGCAGCCCGAGCAGGTGGAATGCAATCCCGGAACACGCGGCTTCGGATGCGCGGTGCATTTCTCTGACAGGAGGAAACACGAGTCAAAGCCCTCAGCCAGCGGGGGCAAACCTCTCCCAGGACTGCCTCACATAGGTCTGGCCTTTCTCCACCACCCTGCAAGGGGCAACTGAGCCCTCTGGGAGGTTGCTGCTCTTGGGCACGCTCCTCTCCCAGCCTTTTGCAGCCTCTTTGGCCATCCCTTGGTGACAAGGCCTTCTGGCCCACGGCCACAGGGACTGTGTGGGGCACCTCGGGCACAGGGCACACATGCCGGGGACAGCTGGGGAGCAGGGGGTCTCACCTGGCCAGCACGCCCACAGCACAGTGGTGGGTGTCAGCACAGAGCAGTGTGTCCCATCCACACTTCTCTTCCATGGCCACCACCACATCCTCATAGTGAAGTTGGCAGAGCAGGGCCTTGAGGGTCTGCTCTGCAAAGCTGTGCACAGAGCAAAGCTGAGGTTACACTGGGAGCACTGGCCCTGCCCTGGGCACGTGGTAGGGATAGGAGGACTGGCATGGAGCACCTGCTGGGGCTGGTGGCAAGGCTGTGTTGCTGCTGGCATCCCTTCCAGAAGGTATTGACCTCCTCTGGCACATCCAGAGTGCTGAAGAGCACTTGGAAGAGCAGATGCACAAAGAGGCCAGGGAAATGCACGGTGACTATATGTGGCACACAGGGCAGCTGGAGGAGCTTCCACATCACCACGGTTGCCTGCAAAGGACAGAGCAGCCCGAGACAGCGCTCAGTGCCGAGGTGTCCGTGTGGCAGGGCCCGAGCACGGGAGGGAGATGCCCAGAGAGACGCAGGGGGAGCACCGGGCCTGGTGGCCCTGGAGCTGCCCCGAGGCCAGGTTTCAGCCCAGCGCCTGAGGCAGGGAGACGCCCTGGGGGAGGGAGGATGGAGAGCTGCTGGAGAGGTGGCCTTGGGGCCAGCAAAGGCAGAAACTCACAGCCAGGGCAAGGACAGCCGTGTGGTCCCCATCGGAGGTGCACGTGCTGTGCTCTGGCCAGCTCCCCAGCACATCCAGGAGCACAAGCATGGCCGGCTCTGCAGTCCTCAGCGAGCACATGATGCTCTTCCACATGGCCAGAGCAGCTCTGTGGGGTCAGAGCTCTGTCTCAGAGGAGTCTGGGACACAGCAGCGTGGCCTGGGCGGCAGCGGGGAGCTGAGCTGCTCTGCCAGCCCTGCCTCTGCCCACTGCCCCTCACTGGCAGCACGCAGGCAGCCCAGCCCTGTGGGCACTGGCCCCTGAGGGGCAGGGGGAAAGCATGGCAGCACGCTGGGGGCTGGCAGGGGCCAGGGTTGGCAAAGGGAGCAGCCAGAGGGCCCTGGAATTCTCTGTGTCAGACACCTGGGACAGGCTGCACAGGGGGAAGGGCTGCTGAGCCCCGAGCCCTCTGGGCAGGTGGGCCCCGTACCTGTCACACAATGGGGCCACACGCAGGAGAGCCATCACCACGTCAGAGGGCTGTGCCTCTGTCAGATCCAGAAGGGGCCTGTACAGATTGTACTCAGGAAACTCATTGGCCAAGAGCCACTGGTGGATGTACCTCACCATGGCGGGCACCTGAAGAAGGAAGGGGAGACTTGGAAAGCTGCCGGAGGAAGGAATGTGCCCAGCTGCCCCAGAGAAGTGCTTCCCTTGCCACCACACTGCCATGGCCTCAAAGGCTCCCAGGGAGCAGCAGGCGTGGCTTGGGAGGCCAAGCAATTGCTGGGAGGAGAAAAGCCAGGCCACAGGCTGCTTACTTGCTTTGGGCTGGAAGGACCCTCCTCCACAAGCATATCCAGCAGGGCAGCGCTGGTCTTGGTTTTGAAGATGGGAGAGTACGCCCTGAGCACGATGCCCATGGCGCTGCTCTCTTCCTCCCGAATCCTCTTCATGAATTTGCAAACCATCTGCAGCAGAAAGGCAAGAAGCCCGGGATGCTGCATGGAGTGCTCCGAGCACAGTGCTGGGCTGAGCAGTGCCAGCAGGCCCAGCCCAGGTGGGGATGGCTGCAGGTACCTGCGCTGTTCTGCAGAAGCGGCCACGGGTGCGTTCCTGCTCTCGTGTGCGCTGCACGGCTGCACCTGGCAAAGAGCGAGCGCAGCCCGAGCTGAGGGGCTGCGGGAGAGGCCGGAGAACACAGCCCAGCCCTGTGCTGCCCAGGCAGGGACAGCCCCGTGACGGCCCAGGGCACAGAGCACGGCTGTGGGGTGTCTGCCCGGCCCCTATTCCAACCTGTCCATGGGCATGGCCCCAGGGGATGGCATGGCATGGCATGGCATGGCATGGCATGGCATGGCATGGCATGGCATGGCATGGGGCCAAGCTGGCTGCAGGCACCAGCCCTGTGGCCCAGCTCTGCCACTCACCCTTCTGCCGTGGCTGGAACTGCTCCAGCTCTTCAGGCTGCTCTGCTGGGGCAGATCCAGGGCCTTCTTTCTCCTCCTTCCCCCAGGCCAGCTTGGGCCCGCTCGCAGGTCTGTGCTCTACGACACTGCCTGGATTCATGGCTGCTTGCAGAAGGTGAAAAGGAAAAGGTCCGAGTCAGCAAGTGCTGCAGTCGTGCCTTGAGGGCACCTGCAAGAGTGAAGTCTTGGCAAGGCTACAGGACAGCAAGTCCTGCACTCTGGTCCTGGGGGCTCCAGCCACAAGGACAGGAGACTCCTGTCAAGGGCAGTGAAAAGCAAATGCCACAGTCTGCCCTCGAGGGCAGCTGCAGAAGAGATGCCTCGGGAAGGCCAGGGGTCACCAAGTGCTCTGGTCTGGCCACGAGCTCACCTGCAGGAGTAATACCTTGGGAAAGCTCTGGGTCAGCCAGGAACGAGTGGCTGTGCGAGGGCTCCTCACAGCACTGCTCTCTCGCGTCCTCTCTCGTCGTGTGCACCGAGCACTGTGGAGTGTAACTGTAACTTGTAACTGCCAACACCTCTGCCAGAGCGTGTCACCAAGGGCCCTTGGAATCCCTGCCCCGTTCCATTCCATGGTGACCATGCTGCACCGTGTCACCAAGGGCCCTTGGAATCCCTGTCCCGTTCCATTCCACGGTGACCATGCTGCACCGTGTCACCAAGGGCCCTTGCACGCACTGCCACCTGCCCTGGGGCCACCCCCAGCCCCCCAGAGTGGCCCAGGGTGGAAGGAATGCCTTGCCCCAGGTGTGTCAGACAGCCCAACAGGATCTTTAGGAAGGGCTCAGCCCATCAGCAAACGCTGCCCTGCTCTGCGGGCTCAGAGCAGCAGGAGCCCCCGCAGCTGCCGACGCAGCCGCGGCGGGAAGGGCACGGGGCCTCCACAGAAGCTGGCACGGCCTCCTCGGGACGCGTCCCACATGGTGGCCATCCTAAGCACGGCCGTGGGACACAGACCAGGAACGTGTGGGCCAGGGCAGGAATGCTGCTCTGAGCCCTGGGGCCCGGGCAGCGCTGACAGCAGCAGGTGAGGCACAGTCCCCGCCCAAGCAGAGTTCCCCCAAGCCCTGGCAGCACCGGTGCCCATCTCCTGCCCAGAAACCTGTGCCCCAAAAGGGCTTCTCTGCCAGAGGGCAGCCAAAGCTGGTGTGCACTGGGGGCTGTGCTCCGTCCTACAGGGGCTGTTGGTAGCAGCACCTGCAGCATCTGGGGGCAACATTTGGTGCATGTCAGATGTTGGTGCTCCTTCCCAGAATGATTTTTTCATGGAAGGGATTAGCAGCAGCACAGAAACACCAACAACTACTGAACTTCACAGGACAAAGAGACTCCACCAAAACACTGCCATGTTTCCTTGTGCTTTTGCATCTTTCTTGCACTCTGAAAGAAAAAGAATTGGCCCAAGCCCTGCTATTCAAATCTCCAGCTGCTGTGTGTCTGCCTGTGGCAGCTCACTGCAAACACAACTGGCTGCCTGCTCAGCTGGGCAATGGACAGCCACAAACAGGGAGGGCCCTGGTGAGCATCTCTTTGGTCTTGTGGGGCAGCGAGGGCACAGGAGACAAAGACTGCTCCTCCCAAGTTCATGGGGCAACAGAGAGATTTTATTTCCCAAGCCCCCCTTACACAGGGCATTTGAAAGACCAGGCCTGGAAGCTCTCATTGGTTTGAGCTCCATGCCCCTTCAGGTTCTGGCCCGTGAGGTGCCTGCAGTTTTGGGAGATATTGGATTGGTCAAGACCCCTGTCAATCATGGTAACACCTCACCCTCCTTTTCTTTATAAAATTCTGTTTATTGTTCTCTGTCACCCATCTGCAAGGGCCCTTTGCAAACATGGTGACAGAGGACAGCGTGCATCTAATTTACACTGGAGCTGCAGCATTCCCCTCCAGTAACTGTTAGGGGAGAACTCAGGCCACAGGCATAATGCTTCTTGGTTACAAATTGAACTTATCTCTAAAAGCAGAAAGCTATTTAACCCTGAGCCCATTTAACACTTAGAGAAAAACCCAATTTTAAAAAACAACCTTTAAGCACTTGATCCCTTGGGGAAAAACCAAACTTCCAGAAAACAATCTGTAAACAGAAAAACTGTTTGCAAACTTGAGAAATAATTTGTAAACAAATCAAATCCATCTATGAACTGTCCATGAGGCAGGTGATCATTTGTAATGCTGTCTGTGGTTTCCAGTGTCCATATTTTAGGCAGCTGTATTGTACTGTTGTAGGATTTATTGTAAAACATGAGAACAGACTCAGAGGGGAGGAGGGTGTACCCTCAATCCAACCCCTTTCCCCTTTTTTCTTTGTATAAAAATAATAATAGGAACAGAACATGGACTTTGAATACTATTAACTTATGCAACGTTTCATCCACATTTACTGAAAATATTTGTTTTATCAGCCAGGTTCAGGGCGAAGAACTTGATTGGGAGATGTTTTGATCAGGGCAAAGAACTTGGTTGGGAGACATTTTCTGTATTTATATTTTATCTAGTGCAAACCATATACTTTTTTCCCTTTGTTAGAAGTTAGAAATTTTGTTATTGACTTTAATAGCTGACTTTTCACTTTTAAAATGATGACAAGTGGCAGAATGTCAGTGAAAATCTCTGCAACTGCAATTTGCTTATGATAAATCGATGTTCTATGTGTACCTCAGTGGATATTCTTGGAATCATACCAGTTTATCTTAAAGCAATGCAAGAATAATTACTCGAATATTAAGAAAAGACATGTTAATGCACATACTAGGACTTCTTTAGGACAATGATTTACTAAAATATGAATATCAATCTAATATCGATATCCAACTGAGATGGACAAAAACTCTCTACGGGTTTAAAGTTAGAAAGTGTATGTTTATTGAGACAGCCAGGCAGTACCTGGGATAATTCCCTAATGCACACTGCAAAAATCACAGGTATTACAAAGCTTTTTTATTTGCAGAAGTCTTGAATACACAAAATATGAATGCATATTCATATCCCTGTCACTTCCTCTGATCCGCTTCACATGCTAATTGGCAAAAAGGCAATTAAGCATGTGTAGTTCTGTTACCTGAAATGAGTCAGGGGTCCATTTTGGGGAGGGGTCTCCAAAATGAGGAAGTAAAATAAGTCTTCCTCGTTCTGACCTTTCTGCCTTTCCCATGCAGACGTGACAAATGAATCCTTGCCGTTTTCCTGTGCTTAATGGATTCCTAAAGTATGGGAAGTCTGCAACTGTTTTTGTGTCCCTGAAATCTGTTTATCACATTCTGTTTCACATGATAAGCACAGCTACCCAAGCATAAAGCTGGCAAGCAATGAGTTAATAGATCCTGGATATCTTATCTAAGATCCAGCTACTGTTAACTATGAACAAAGCCCATTTATCTACTTCCGATAAGTCAGCAACATCTAATTTAACTATCATCTTAACTTTCCTAAAATTCTTAATTCTTCAAAATTAATGTCTCACCAGGATTGGGGACAGGGAATGGGAATGGGGACAGGGAATGGGAATGGGGACAGGGAATGGGGAATGGGAATGGAGACAGGGACTGGGAGTGGTGACAGAGACAGGGAATGGGGACAGGGACCAGGAATGGGGACAGGGACCAGGAATGGGGACAGGGACAGGGACAGGGAATACGGTACAAGGATCAAGAATGGGGTCCGGATTGGGATGGGAGCAGGATGGGAACGGGACAGGGGGGACACGGGAACAGGCAGGGGCAAGTGGAGTATGGAAGGGGAGTAAGGAATGGGGCAGCCGCTGCAGGGGATGAGGTGTTGGGATGGGGGCACATGGGGACAGTTCCAGGGCAGGGGATCCTTGACCAGCTGCCCAGAACCTCCACCAGGGTCTCCCAGGGCTACTGGAGCTGCTCAGCCTGGGGTGCCCAAAGCCCTGAGCAACTCCCAGGTCTATCCCAGGAACCCTCAAGTCCATCAAAACCAGCATCCCCCACATCCCCTGCAAACCCCCCCATGTCCCCATCCTTTTCTTAGCTCAACATCTTTATTTTTACCTGCTTTTAAGAGTCTTGAAAGGGCAAAGAGAAATGAAAAGAAAATCCAGGCCACAGGGAGTCAGGTGAATGTGAAGCTGCCCCAGCCATGTGTCTTCCCAACATGGATCAGCAGCACCACAGGTCACCAGGGCTCTGCCCACTGGGGCTCACTGGGGATCATCCAGCACGGATCCTCCCGTGGGGGATGGAGCTGGAGCAGCGCACAGAGCTCTTCCCACACTGGGGCACTCGCAGGGCTGCCCTTCGTGGTGCCTCTGCTGGTTTGGGGTCAAGGCTGAGCCGTGTTATGAGCTCTTCCCACACCTGGGACACTCGTAGAGCCTGGGACATCACCAGGAGTGGGGCTGGGATGTGCCCTGTTGCCTGGGACATCACCAGGAGCGGGGCTGGGATGTGCCCTGGTGCCTGGGACATCACCAGGAGCGGGGCTGGGATGTGCTCTGGTGCCTGGGACATCACCAGGAGTGGGGCTGGGATGTGCTCTGGTGCCTGGGACATCACCAGGAGCGGGGCTGGGATGTGCTCTGGTGCCTGGGACATCACCAGGAGCGGGGCTGGCTCTGATGCTCTCCAGTGCCTGGGACATGACAAGGGGCGGTGCTGGCTGGGGTTTGTTTGGTGCCTGTGCAATCCCAAGGGCAGTGTCACAGCAGGGCAGCTCTCAGTGTCCCCAGCAGGTCACAGTGTCCAGGGCAGCCCGTGCCAGTGGTCACTGCGCACACAGGGCAGGCTGGGCTGGACAGGGGACAGGGCAGAAACGCTGCCCCGGGACTGGGGTCTCCCCCTGCCTCTGGGGCCCAGCCCCTGCTGGGAGCGCCTTGGGCAGGGCACGGGGCTGCTGCTGGGCCAGGGGACAGGCCGCGCCCCCTGTCCCCTGCTGCTGGGCCAGGGGGACAGGCCGTGCCCCCTGTCCCCTGCTGCTGGGCCAGGGGTGCTATGGACAAATTTAATTGGGGAGGCTAATTATAGATAAATCAATTAACAAGAATTTATTAAGCAAGCGGTATTAAGCAAAAGAACAGCACTGGGCAGCCGGGGAGCCTCTGCTCTGACACGGCGCACCTTCCCCCTTTTACCTTTTTGTTTTTATAGTCCCTTTTTTTTCCCGGTTGACATATTTTCTCTCTATGCACTCTGTGCCAGTGCAATTGGTTGCTTGGGGGACTTTTTTTCTGCCCTTGGTGGTCATAGGAATGAAGGCTCCTCATCTTCCTTGCAGATTGTCCTTGGCCTAAAAGTTAACTTGTATATAATTAGTTACACAGTCTTCTATGCTAGTTGCATTCCCTACTCAGTTCAGATTCTTATCTCCTATATCGCTCGTTTTGATGAGCAAAGACCTTTTTATTTATTACCATCCCCCCTTTTTCTCTTTACCAATTTGTTCATTAAAACGCTTTAACTCTTGGTAGCTTAAGACCAGGGTTTCATCTACTTCTAAGTCCCTGGGCAATGTTTCCTACCTATCTCTAATAAGCATTGGATGAGCTGCCTCTAGTCTTCCTTTTACAATGTCTATGATTTTATTAACAATGTAAGGTCTGAAAGTTAAATTTAGTAACAACAATATTACAGGACCAGCAATCCCCCTTATACAGAATTTCTCCTTGAATGCCATACCCCGGAGTTTTGCACCCCTCAGGGTACCATGAGACCTTTAAACATTTACCTGGATGGGTGACAGCCAAGGCGGTTGCTATGGTTTCACAGCCCCAATACCCACACAGATATTCCCCAGGATAATGACAATATCCCCTCCCAGGATTGGAACTAGGACACCAATAGGTAGCCTGGAGTTCAGGTTTACTCCATCCCCACATAGAGTTTATCAAGTCTTTGTTCGTAACAAAAAAATGGGAGCTACAGTGGTGGCATTATGCTTAACAACTTTCCCTTGGTCTGTTTTGGTCAGAGTCCAATTAAATGGCTGGTGTGCATAGTCCCCTTGTACAGGCCAGGTACAACATATAACTAATATGCACAGAATTTGCAAGCAAGGATGGAGTCCAAACCGCCCCAGGGTTTGATTATCATTATCTCCCCATTCTCAGTGTTTGTTTTGACATGTTATTGCCGGGCTCACCTTTACCCTTGGGAGATCAGTATCCTTGAGGCAGTTCTTGAAATACTTTGAATTGTCCCAGTCTGAGGGCTCTTTCCTCCACCGCTTCTCATCCCTCTGCCTCGCTCGCCGACTCGGTTGCTCCAAGCCGCGAGGCGCACCATCTTCTCGGAGCAAGGATATTCTTCAGGAGGACCCTTACTCTGTTTTTGTTGCCTCTTTTTGAATGATTCCCAGCTTTTATCCTTCACTTGTGATGAGTCACACTGAATCCCAGGTAAAGTTTTCCAGCAATTCCCTTTTATAATTTGAACAATTAGGGGAATTGGTTCATTGGAGTGGAAACAACAATTTTCAGGTCTGGCCTCCTTAGTAAACACTTCCCACCACTCTTGGGATTCCCTTGGTAGGGTCCCGTTCTCTTCTCCAATCCTTAGGACAGACTCTGTCAGTTCTCTTTCTAACTGATAACACCTTTACAAATACCCCTAGGAGGAGTGCCTCTGTAACTATGGACCCATCACCGTTCCTGGCAAATTTTATAAATAGAGCATACAAAAGGGTAACAATAACAATCCTTATTTGTACAATATACTCTAAAATCATTAGTTATGGGATATCCATAGTCCAATATTTCACTATACCAGCTGGTTCATACAATTCTTACTGAGTCCATTCAGTCCATTTAAATGTGACCTTAAGGTCCCCGGGCTGGCTGGTTATTCTCCAGGGCTCTTCGGCAGCAGCAGGAATCGCTCCCTTTATTCGGCTCGCATGGGTCCACCCCTTCTCGGCGGTTCTGACTGCAGTTTCTGGAGTGAGTAAAACAACATAGGGGGCTTCCCAGTTTGGGGTTAGTGAGGTTTCTTTCTAGGTTTCTTATTAACACCTTATCACCTGGATTTATATTGTGGATTGCTAGGTCTAAAGGAGGTTGTTGCACTAGTAACTCAGCTCTTCTAAGCCCTTCCCGAGCCTTCATAAGTTGCATGACATATTGGTTAATTTGTTGATTACTTATTTCAGGGTGATCTATAGGAGAATCGATGTCATAAGGCATCCCATAAAGCATTTCAAATGGAGAAATTCCAATATCAGTTCTGGGCTGAGTTCTTATATTTAACAAGGCTAAAGGTAAACATTTTACCCAAGATAACTGTGTTTTATACATCAATTTAGTTAGTTGTTTCTTAATTTTCCCATTTACCCTTTTCACTTTACCTGAGCTTTGTGGATGTCAGGGAGTATGATACTGCCACTTTGTTCCTAGAGTTGTAACTACTTCTTTAATTATTTTGGAGGCAAAGTGTGGCCCTCTGTCTGAGTCTATTACTTCTGCTAGTCTGTAGCAAGGGATTATCTCTTCTAATAGTATTTTTACTACTGTTTGTGTAGTTGCCCTGGAGGTAGGGAATGCCTCTACAAAGTGAGTCAAGTGATCTATTATCACCAATAAGTGTTTATACCTTCCTACTTTAGGCAAATCAATAAAATTGATTTGAATGTGGGAAAATGGTCTATGTGCCAATTCCCGTCTCCCCCATTTCCCACACCACTCAGGATTTCTCACACCTGGGTCTACTCCTGGGTCAGGGGTCTCTTCAGCCCCTCTAGAAATCTCAACCCTCATTCTAGAGAGACTGCAGACTGTGTAGAGAAAGCTTACCAGGTTAAACACCAGGAAGATGGTCTCTTTAACAGTCAGGGGAAACGGAACATTCTCTAATAGGGAGCTAAGAGATTCAGAGAAGAAGGAAAGCAAAGGCTGAGAAGCCTCATCCCCTGCTTCCCCTCTAACAAACTGGCTGCACAAGCAGGACCATGAGGCATGCATTCCTGGAACAGACTTCAGCACCTTCATGAACCCCCTGGATGCCATCACACCCTAGCACAGCCTGATGGATATTCTGGTCAGTGCCCTTCTACTGCAAAAACTACGTATTAGGGACAATACTGGAGCTATTCCTGGATAAAAAAATAAACATAGGGACCATAGAGGGATTAAGATCTCAAAAAAAACCCTAGGGACCAGGAACACATACAGGCCTCCACTCTAAAAGACACTATGAATTCAAACAACAAAGCCAGTAACTGCTCCATACTAATACAAAGTAATTGGAACCAAAATATGATTAGAACGTTTTTGTTTTTTTTTTTCATTCTCTCCAGCCACGAGATGGGCAGCAAAATATTTGTCCTAGTTTGGGGCAAATTTGGGAGAAAAACCTCTGGAAGGAGCCCCCAGAAAACAAACCCCCATGGCCCCTCCCCACCCACCTGATTCGGGAAGAATTTTTTCTGAGAGAAGTGGAAAATAACCTGTTTATTTAACAAACAAAACCCTTCCCAGCACTAAAAAAATTAACAACACCAGGTGACAACAGAATTCTTTCACCACTCTGCAGAGATGACAAATCCAGAAAGTCTCTCCTGGGAGTGGTCGCCCAGGTCTGGGCGCTGGGGATTGCTCTGGGCACTGGGGATGGCTGCTGCAGATCACAGAGCGCAGGCTCCCGGTGCTCCTCGGTGTTTAGAGGGTCCCAGTCCAGAGCAGGTTGGAGTGACATGGAAAGGGAAAGGGAAAGGGAAAGGGAAAGGGAAAGGGAAAGGGAAAGGGAAAGGGAAAGGGAAAGGGAAAGGGAAAGGGAAAGGGAAAGGGAAAGGGAAAGGGAAAGGGAAAGGGAAAGGGAAAGGGAAAGGGAAAAGAAACAGTCCAGGGAAAGAATTTGACTGCTTAGCTAAACTAATTTAAAAAGCAAAGGCAAAAGCAAAAGCAAGCAAAAAAGCAAAGCAAAGCAAGCAAAAGACAGCAAGCAAAGCAAAGCAAGCCAGCCAGCACTGGCCTCTTCTAGACAGCAGACCATGGGGGCAGGTGAGCCGGCCGATAACAAGGCAAAACAAACCTTCACTTTCTGAGTCAGTTCTGAGAGCACAGAACGGAATATCAAACATAAACAGAACACACGATTGGAGATACAAACACCATAATGTCACCCTTGGACATTCCACCCCTTACCTCCATATCTTCAACATCATGTAAAAACTCCATCAAGTAAAAACTTCCATCTTTCACTTACTCATACATATTTCCTTCTATTTCACTTGCTCAAACCTTTGACACTTACACATTTCCTTCTGTCTCATGTCTGTGTGTTTTCATGTACAGACACTGGCAGCAACATCCAGCAAACAGTGATATTTGCACAAGTTTCACCCCACAATCAGATCCCCATGACGTACACATTGTGTTGTTCCATCTCTCTGCATTATCCACCATGTACAACCTGGTCCCTGAGCAAAGACAATCCCACAAATGGGTTTTTCTTACTTGAGGCAGAATTGATCCACACTGATTTCCCTAACAAACCTCTGACATGTGCCACTGGGACTTTATCTCCATCTACTATATTCAGGGGCTCAGACTGGGCAGGACCTGCTCGATTGGTGGAACCTTGGCTGTTAACTAACCAGGTGGCCTTTGCTAAATGCTGCTCCCAATTTTTGAAAGAACCCCCACCCAATGCTTTTAAGGTGATTTTTAACAGTCCATTGTACCTCTCCACTTTGCCTGCAGCTGGTGCATGGTTTGGGATGTGGTACACCCACTCAATGCCATGTTCCCTAGCCCAGGTGTTGATAAGGCTGTTCTTGAAATGAGTCCCATTTTCTGACTCAATCCTCTCAGGGGTACCATGCCTCCAAAGGACCTGCTTTTCAAGGCCCAGGATGGTGTTACGGGCTGTAGCATGAGACACAGGGTAGGCTTCCAACCTTCCAGTGGTGGCTTCTACCATGGTGAGCACGTAGCGCTTGCCTTGGCGTGTCTGGGGCAGTGTGATGTGGTCAATCTGCCAGGCCTCCCCATACTTGTACTTGGACCACCGCCTACCATACCACAGAGGATTCACCCGCTTGGCCTGTTTGATGGCAGCACACGTCTCACAGTCATGGATCACCTGAGAAATACTGTCCATGGTTAAAGCCACCCCTCGGTCTCGTGCCCACTTGTAGGTGGCATTTCTGCCCTGATGGCCTGAGGTATCATGGGCCCATCGAGCCAGGAACAGCTCCCCCTTATGGTGCCAATCTAAGTCTATCTTTGACACCTCTATTTTTGCTGCCTGATCTACCTGCTCATTGTTTTGGTGCTCCTCATTAGCCCGACTTTTGGGGACATGGGCATCTACATGATGGACTTTCACCGTTAGTTTCTCCACCCGAGAGGCAATGTCTTTCCATATATAAGCAGCCCAGATTGGCTTTCCTCTACGTTGCCAGTTCGCCTTCCTCCACCTTCCCAGCCAGCCCCACAGAGCATTGGCTACCATCCACGAATCAGTATAAAGGTAGAGCTTTGGCCACTTCTCCCTTTCAGCAATGTCCAGAGCCAGCTGAACGGCCTTGAGCTCAGCAAGTTGGCTCGATCCACCTTCTCCTTCAGTAGCTTGTGCAACTTGTCGTGTGGTGCTCCATATGGCTGCTTTCCACTTCCGGTTCATCCCTAAGATGCGACAGGAACCGTCAGTCAAAAGAGTGTAGCGTATTTCCTCTGCTGATAGTTGGTTGTATGGTGGAGCTTCTTCAGCCCGTGTCACTTCTCCCTGCTCTTTTTTGTTAGTGAGGCCAAAGTTTTCACTTTCCGTCCAGTCTGTAATTATCTCCAAAATCCCAGGGTGATTCGGGTTTCCAATATGGCATGGTGTGTGATGAGAGCAATCCACTCGCTCCATGTGGTGTCAGTGGCATGGTGGGTGGAGAGAACCTTTGCTTTGAACATCCACCCCAGCACTGGCAGTCAGGGTGCCAGGAGGAGTTGTGCTTCTGTGCCAATCACCTCCGAGGCAGCTTGAACTCCTTCATAGGAAGCCAATATTCCCTTCTCTGTTGGGATGTAGCTGGCTTCAGACCATCTGTAACTTTGGATCCAGAATCCCAGTGGTCGGCCTCGAATCTGCCCAGGCACCTTCTGCCAAAGGCTCCAGGACAGACCATTGTTCCCAGCTGCAGAGTAGAGCACATTCCTCAACTCTGGTCCTGTCCTGACTGGGCCAAGGGCCACAGCATGAGTGATCTTCTGCTTGATCTGGGTGAAGGCTTGTTGCTGCTCAAGGCCCCAGTGGAAATAGTTCTTCTTGCGGGTACCCAGGTAGAGAGAGCTCACAGTCTATCTATACTTGGGAATGTGCATTCTCCAAAAACAGTGACGCCTAGGAAAGCTTGTGTTTCCTTTTTGCTGGTTGGTGGGGACATAGCTGTGATCTTGTTGATGACCTCAGTGGGAATCTGGTGCCATCCGTCATGCCATTTCAGTCCCAGGAACTGGATCTCTTCAGCAGGTCCATTGACTTTGCTTTTCTTGATGGCGAAGCTTCTAGTAGTATCTGGATGATCCTCTCACCTCTCTCAAACACTTCCATTGCTGTGTTCCCCCACACAATGATGCCATTGATGTACTGCAGGTGTTCTGGAGCCTCACCCTTTTCCAGTGCAGCCTGGATCAGTCCATGGCAGATGGTGGGGCTGTGCTTCCACACCTGGGGCAGTCGGTTCCAGGAGTACTGCACGCCCATCCAGGTGAAAGCGAACTGAGGCCTGCATTCTGCTGCCAGAGGAATGGAGAAAAACGTGTTAGCAATGTCAATAGTGGCACACCACTTTGCTGCCTTGGACTCCAGCTCGTACTGGAGTTCCAGCATGTCCAGCACAGCAGCGCTCAGCGGTGGAGTCACTTCATTCAAGCCACAATAGTCCACAGTCAATCTCCATTCTCCTTCAGACATGTGCACAGGCCAGATGGGGCTGTGGAAGGGTGATTGGGCCTTACTGACCACCCCTTGGCTCTCCAGCTCATGGATCATTCTGTGGATGGGGATCACGGCATCCCGATCCGTTCAATACTGCCGGTTGTGCACTGTTGAGGTGGCAATTGGTACTTGTTGCTCTTCCATCCTCAGGAGTCCTACTGCAGATGGTTTTTCTGATAGTCCAGGCAAGGTGTTCAACTGCTTAATGTCCTCTGCCTCTGCAGCAGCTATGCCAAAAACCCGCCTGAGTCCCTTTGGGTCTCTGTAACATCCGTTCTGGAGGAAGTCTATGCCCAGAACACACGGGGCCTCTGGGCCGGTCACAATGGATGTTTCTGCCGCTCCTTCCCAGCCAGGCTCACCTCGGCTCCCAACAGGGTCAATTGCTGCGGTCCCCCCGTCACCCCAGCAATGGAAACAGGTTCTGCCCCCACATGTCCTGATGGCATTGGGGTACACTGTGCACCAGTATCAGCTAAGGCTTCATATTTCTGTGGCACTGATGTGCCAGGACATTGGATCCACACTGACCAAAAGATCCGGTTTTCCTGTGCCTCTCCCTGGCTTGAGGCAGGGCCCCTCTAGCCCTGGTTGTTATTTCTTTCCTAGGTATACATGGCAGAGGTACTTTAAAGGGATCTGACAAATCACACCTGGCAGCTCGGTCATGGGAGTTTGAGGCTGCCTTCACTTCACTGGAATTCCCTCGGTCAGTGCTTCCCTCCTTGAGCTGACACACCCACGCTGCCAGGACAGAAATGGGTTTCCCATCCCACCTTCCCATGTCTTCCCCATGGTCGCACAGAAAGAACTCCAGGCCAGCCCGTGGGGCGTACCCTCTCTCTCTGGCTGGGGAATGTTGGGCTCTGACTTTGGGGCCTGTGACTCACACTGGGGCAATGTGGGAACTGTTCCTCCTCACCTCCACCCTCATCTCCCTCATCTCCTCTTTGAGTTCCTTGCCCACAGCAGAGCCATGAGCCTGCACTGGGCCATGGATCATACTCTCACAATTTCTCAGCTGTTGGCAGCAGAGCCCACTGTCTCTCGGCTGTTATCGGCATTAATCGTGGCAATGAAGGTGGTGTACTGAGATGGCCCCAGCCTTGCCAGACTCCACAGCATTTGCCCTGTGCCCCTGACCTTGTCGGGGTCATTATCATGCTGTCCATCCCTCCCAAAGAGTACCTCCAATGCTGCCACTTCCCTCAGCTGTTGGATCCCTTCCTCAAGGGTTTCCCAGCACGTTCTGTGCTGGTGCTCCTGCATTCTCTCCCTGTGGACAAACCTCTCTCTGACACTCATTAAAATCTGCTCCCAGAGGGAAAGGGACCCTGGCTCCCTTACAAAAATCTGATTCATACCTGAGCTTTGGGTTAAGGGTCCCAAATTCCTTGCCTCACCACCATCCAGCTGGACACCTGTACCCATGAGGTCTCAGACTTGAAGCAGTCAGGTTGTATAAGCCTCACGTATCCGTCGTTCAATGTCCTTGTGCAGGTTACAGAGACTTTTGTACGTCAGGGACTCGGTGATGATCACAACCTCTGGCTCCCCTGTGGGTTGTGAGGGCCTTCCCTTATCTGGGTGCTCTGATTCCATCTTAGACCTCCTTGTTTCTACAGGGGCGACTGCTGCTGGCTGTGGCTGCCTTTGTGGCTCAGCTGGAACCTGGACAGTTGTAACATCTGTGGGTTCCACTGCTGCCCCATCAGACTCTCCTTTTTCGAGGCAGGGGGAGGGCTTCTCACCAGGTGGGGAATGCACTCCTTCAGCATCTCCTGCATCTCCCTCACCAGACCCCACCCAGTCTGGGTGGTTCATATCTGGGGTGGCTGTGGGGCAGGGTCAGGCTCTGGGGCAGCAGCATCCCTGGTCTCTGGGGCCGTGTCAGGTTCTGGGCTGGGTGTCAGGGTGGTTATCCAGGTTAATCTTCCCTTGTCTCTCAGTGCCAAATAGAACAGGGCTAACAGCAACACAGCCCCTGTATGATATCATTGGTATTTGGAGTGGATCTGAGCCCTTCACAAACTGGTGGGGCAGCCCCAAAGAGATGGTTAAAGGCTTGGGAGAAAATTTCCCCCGGTGTCATTTCCTCACAGTAGGTGCCACTATTAAAGTAACCCCAAAAGCACACAGTCAGTGTGTGATAGCTGTGAATCCATGTGCCTGCTTCCCAGAGGAAGTTAAAGATCCATGAATTCTTCCCCTTATTCACCCATAAAACAAACCGAAGAACAGCCACAGCAGCCTTGGCTGTAGGAGCCGTGTTTAGATCAGGGCCTGCAAATGGAGAAATGCAGCCACGGTTCCGTGTCACCCAAACCAGGGCAGGCTGGAGCACAGGGTGCCGCTGAACGAGGTTTCTGTAGCAGCACACAAAAATTGGATTACTCAAGAACTGTTATTCCCTTTTTTGTTCCTGTGCCCTCGAGCCGCATGTTGGGTGCCAAAATCTGTCTTGGTTTGCAAAGACAGGAGTCTGCTAAGGAAGGCAGGAGCCTCCCTGAAATGGGGAAAAAAATAAATCTAGACCCCCTCCCTGTAAATTGCTATAAATTTGAAGTTAAGGGCGACTCTCAGGCAAAAATATGGGAGCAGGAATAACAGTTCTTTATTAGGGAAGAAAATAAAAAGATAAAATAAACAATGCAGTGAACCAACCTCTAACAGACAGCAACTGAATACATCTTGCCTTGCAATCTAGGACAACAACTTATTCAGCATGAATCACATCCATTTACCACATGCCCCTTACCCACAGATATTGCCCACCTGGGACTGACATCCCAAAACAGTTTTTAAAAATTGTGCATTTTTCTTCATAATTAAAATTAAGTGAATTTTTAATTAAATTAATTAAACTAATTGATTTTTGATAATAATAATTAAAATTTTATTTTGCTTATGCATATAAATATTATTCTATATTTTAACATTTCATCTTAATGCTTCTATAAAAAAAATCTCTGTATGTTTTTTGCAACCAAAAACATATTGGTCATTGGTTCTAAGTAACACAATTCCCTTCATTAATTCATTGACCACTATTGGCTATTGATTTTGCCCTTTTTATTCTAATTTCCTTTATTTTTATTATCTTTGTCATAATTTTTTATCATTTTCACAGACAGGGTAAAAGCGGCCACTTTGGGGCCCACGGAGACATTTCTGGGCACATTTGGGGCAGTTTTGTGTCTGGGGAGGGAATTCAGAGAGAACTTGAGGGTCTGGGGGACCCCTGGGGGAGCCGGGCGGGCGCTTGGAGGGGCACTCAGGGATCCTGAGGGGCAGTTCGGGGTCCGGGGGAGCACTCGGGGGTCCGGGCCCTGGAGGTCAGCGAGGGGAATTTGGGGCCCTTCGGGGTCCGGGGAACACTCGGGGGAGCTTGGGGAGATTTAACCGGGTTCCTCAGGGCGCAGGGCGCGGCAGGAATTTTAGGCGCGGAACTGTGTTCGGAGGGGCTCTGGGGCCGCGGGGGATGAGAGGAGAGGAGAGGAATTCCCAGAAGTGGCTGTACCGGGCACCTGTGGGGCTGGGAGCACTCAGGGGATCCGAGGACGCTTTTGGGGGGTCCCGAATGGGCGCTGAGGGGCACTTGGGGGTCCCGGAGGGTCTGGGGGGCACTTACGGGAGAGATGGGGGCGGTACCGGGGTTCTGTGGAGCGCGGGGCATGACGGGCGTTGTAGTCCCGGCCCCAATGGGGCTCTATTGGGCTGCGGTGCATCATGGGAGGTGTAGGCAAAAGAAAAGATGGCGCTGACTCCAGGCACCGCCCCCAAAGCCATGATCCCTGGCGCTGATTGGATGGAGGCAGTGATGATGGGCGGGAGCCTCAGCCAATGGGAGGCGGCAGGGTCGGGAGCAGCTCATTCAACCCCTCCAGTCCCTCCCAGTACATCCCAGTCCCTCCCGATACACCTGAGTTCATTCCCTGGCCCTCCCAGTTCCTCCCAATGTCATCCACAATATGCCCCAGTGTTGCCCAGTCTTCCCCACAATGTCCCTACTTTATCCCAGTATCCCCCAGTTTCACTCACAGTTTCACTCCCAGTATGTCACACTGTGTCCGAGTTTACCCCCACAGTCCATCCCGGTCCACCCAGATTCCCCCTCAGCATTCCTCATGTTCCCAGGCTGTCCCAGTCCTCCCCAGCATCACTCCCAGTATGTCCCAGTGTCTCCCACAGCATTCCCAGTGTTCCCCAGTATGTCCCAGTCCTCCCCAGTGTTTCCAAGGACAGTTTAATTTCTCAGGGCTGCCGTGGCAGCCAAACCCAGCAGTGGGGTCAGTGCAGTGCCCATGGCCACAGCCCCTTGCAGTGCCCAGTGCAGCTGGGGCTGATGATCCACCCTCACAGCTGGCCCAGGGCCAGTCTGGAGTGGTTTTGGTGGCACCTTGGGCTGGCACACACCTGAGGAGGGTGTCTGTTTTCATGGGAAACTCAGGAGTTTTAGATTGCTTCAAACATAGAAAAAAGGAAAGCCCCTCTTAGGCTGGGTGCAGCCAGCTCTGCAGGCACAGCAGGTCCCAGGTGAGTGAGGACAGACAGGATGGGCTGGGGCAATGTGGAGCAAGGTTGTCCACGCTGGGCCAGAGCTCAGGGCACAGCTTCTCTGAGCAGGCCAGAGCTCCTGTGGGGAGACCCTGGCTCAATATCAATCACAGAATGCTGCAATCGCCTCTGATCTAAAGAGAAATGTAATAAAATACACCCTTTAAAACGGGAATGTGTACTTCTTACAAGCACTTTGAAATCTTTCTCCACAACTGGAATAGGAAAACTTTAATGACCCTCTCAGGGCTTTGGTGTTGTTTACATCAGACTCACTCCCTGAGCATGTCTTCAAAAAACTTCTCAAGAACTCAAAGTTAAATTAAAACTCCAAAGTTTCTTGAAGTTTTAATGGGTCCCACTGAGGGACAGGACTGAGAAAGTGTCCCCAGGTTCCAGTCAGAGCAGAACACTGGAGGCAGAGATGACAGCTGGGGACAAGCAAGGGAAAGGTGTCTCTGGTGCTGAGCAAACCTGGATGTGTTTCAGGAATGCAAAGGGCACAGGCCTGAGCCCCAGCCCCTGGCAAGGCAGATCCTGTCCCTCCCTCATTGCTCAGGGCTCTTCCCGGGATGGGCACTGGCATGTGGGGATGTGCAGTGCCAAGGGCAGGACCATGGGGCGGCCCCTGCCAGGCTGCTGAGCAGGGACAAGGAGGCACTGAGGCCGCAGGGCTGCAAGGGTCACTTGTCCCCTCGTGGCCTCAGGCCCAGGGCCAGCAGCCATGGCCAAAGGGCTGCACAGGTTGGCTCTGTCAGGGCCTTGCAGCTGCTGCACATCCCTGAGCCCTCTGCAGCCCAGGCTGTCCCACGGTGTCCCTGCTCTGCGCCTCTGTCCCTGCAGGCTGTCGTCACCCCCGGCTGCCCCACCTCGCTGGCCCTTCCTTTGCTGGCAGCTCTGCCTCCTGCTGCCCCTGCCTGGCCACACAAAGCCTTGGCCTTGATACCAAAAGGGTTAATTCCATTTTTACCTTGCCTGGGAGCTTTTAACACAGGAACAAGGCGTGCAGGAGCTGCTTTTCCAGCAAGGACAGTTGGAAGTGTAGAAGACATCTGGCTCAAGAATGCAGTGATAGAAAAAGCAAGGACTGAACCTGGGAACTTGGGGTGGGTTTTATGGAAATGGGTAAATTGTAATACACATTTAGTGACTGTGTATAAGCAGCACACTGGTAGAGTTACATGTCCACATGAGGTTAGGAGTTATCCCTCACTAGACCCAAGGCCTGAATAAATGATCCCCTCTTAAATAGCAAATTAGTGTTAAGGAGTTTTGTTCTGATATTTCAGGGATTTGGTGGCCATGGGGCCTCACAGAACCCAGGAGTCAGCTGTGACTCTGTGCAAACTCATGGAACGAAGGGTCCATGGTGACACAGCGGAACCCCATGGAACCAAAATCCATTTTGGCACACTGGGGCCACATTGAACCAATGGTCCATTGTGACACCACGGATCCAAGGAGACCATTGTGACCCTGAGAAACCTCTTGGAACCAAGTGGCCATTCTGACACAGCAAGGCCTGGTGGAACCACAGGTCCATTGTGACACTGCAAGGTCACACGGAACCAAGGTGGCCATGGAACCAAGGTTCTGCCATAGAACCTAATGGAACAAAGGGACCATGGTGACACTGTGGAACCAGGGAGACTGTTTTTGGCAGTAGGAAAGCTCATGGAACCCCAAGTCCATTGTGACACAGCGTGGCCTCGTGGAACCAAGGGACCATTGTTAAACTGTGTGGCCTCATGGAACCATGAGCCATTGTGACACAGCGTGGCACCTCATGGAGCCAAGAGTCCATTGTGACACTGTGGGGCCCTGTGGCACCAAGGGGACCACAGTGACTTTGTGGGGCCTCATGGAACAATGGAGACTGTTCTGACACTTTGGGACCCACTGGAACCAGGGGTCCATTAGAGCATGTCAGGGCCTCATGGAATCAAGGGGACTGCAGTGAACACTGTGGGTCTCCGTGGGATGAAGGGTCAAATGGAACCATTGTGTCACCATGGTGTCACTCTGGGGCATCCTGGAACCAAAGGTCCATTGTGACCCAGCAGGGCCTCATGGGACCATGGAGACCATTTCTACATTTTGAGGCCTTGTGAAACCAAAGGGCGTCTGTGGCACTTCAGAGCCTCGTGGGGCCAAGGGGACCATCGTGACACTGTGGGGCTCAGTGAAACCAATGGTCTGTTGTCACACTGCCAGGCCTTAGGTGTGGGTTCTCTGCTTGTTTTTTCTACCTGTGTCCTGGTCAGGATTGAAGATGCTTGAGACAATAGTTCGTGTTCAGACTCAGGTGCCTGTTGTTTCTCATCAGTGTTGCGGCCTCACAACTGTGAGTTCTGCAGGCTTTCATTAGCAAGTCACAAAATGGCCAAATATCTCTTGTTACAAGGTCTTTGGAAACTATCCAACCAAGGAATGACACCTAAATTATTTTCCCTTTTAACCCAATAACAGATCCCTTCAAAGCCTGTGGACTTTTCTGTCCAATCACAAAATATCACCCAAACCCATGAAGGAGAAGGTAAGAAGAAGGTAAATAAGAAGAACAGTCTGTCTCCACCCTAAAACCTCCATATTGCTTCATATTTATGACTATATTCTAAACCCCCAAACGCTAAGTTTTCCACCCTGTGGTAGTATACACGTCTAACCAACTACGCACCCATAACCCCAATGCTATTAATAAATTTTGGAAGCCTTCTCCACAGCCTCAGGTCAAATGCAGTGTTCCCTTGCAAGTCTGTGCCTTTCAGCACAGCCAGTTTAACATTCTCAGCATCCAGGGCTCCAACACTCATGGAATCAGGGACACTCTTGTGACACTAAAGGCCTCACTGAGCCATTGTGACACCACAAGGCCTCATTGAACCGAGGGGCCGTTGTGACACTATGGAGTGTTGGCAGGCCAAGGGGCAGCTGTCACACTGAGTGGCACCATGGAACCAAGGAGCTGCAGGGCCCATGGAACTAAGGATTCATGGAACAGTGTGGGACCCCACGGAACCAAAGGTCCATTGTGACATTGTGGGTCCCATTGGAATCCTGGAGGCCATTCTGACACTTTGAGGCCTCATTGAATCAAGGGGCTCTGCAGGGCCCCATGGAGCCAAGGAGACCCTTCTGACACTGTGAGTGCCCATGGAACCAAGGGTCCATTGTGACCCTGTGGCACCAAGGAGACCCCTGTGACCCTGCAAGGCCTCATGGAAGCAACGGACCATTGTGACACCATGGAGCCCCATGGAAACAAGAGGCCAGCGTGACACATCTGGGCCTCATGGAACCAAGGATCCAATATGACACCACCAGTGTGACACTGCAGGGCCCCATGGATCCAAGGGAACAGGTCACAGGTCTGGTTTGCTTGGCCTGACTGGTCCAACTGCCCTTGGTATGTTGAGGGTTTCTTCTCATGTACCCCTGAAACAGAGCCCTGGGGCTCTGGGCTTTCCTTCCAATGGAAAAGAACTGCCCTTCTCAATCAAGCATCCATGGCCAAAATGGGATTCTCCCCTCAAAATTCCCAGTATCCAGGGATTGCCCCTAAACAAAAGCTGCCATTACCAACAAGTGTGTTTGACCTTGTCTTCTTGAGAGCTGGCTCTCACCTGCCTTCAAACATTGAGGCTCTGTGCTTTTCTTCCTGTAGAAAAGAACCGTCCCTCCTGCACAGGCAACCATGGCCAAAATTGATATTTTTCCTCCAAAATTCCCTATATGTAAGGTTTTCTCCCAGACATAAGCTTCCAGGACAGACTGCTCTGGCTTGCCTTGGCCTCTGGTGGTCTCCCTATTCTGCCCTGCAGCACTGGGGCTCTGCCATTTCCTTCCTATGAAAAACAGCCATCCTTCTTCATCCTTCATCCATCTCCTTCTTTCAGCCAGGTGTCCATGGCCGAAATTGGGATTCCACCTCCAGAAGCCCTATAGTCAAAGATTGCTCCTACACAAAAGCTGCCATTACAGACAGGTCTGGCTGGCCTTGGCCTCCTTAGCGGGGGCTCTCACCTGCCTTCCTGTGGTTTCCTTTCTGTGAGACCATTGTGACACTGTGGGGCCTTGTGGAACCCAAGGGCCATTGTCACCCTGGGGGCCTCATGGAAGGAAGGGGCCACACTTCAGAAGCAAGCAGAACATTGGGACACCGCAGTGCGCCCTGAAACCAAGGGAACATGGAACAGGTCTGGCTGGCTTGGCCTCCCAGGGGCCACCTGACAGGTCCAACTGATCTTGGAATGTTGAGGGCTGCCTCTCATCCACCCCTGGAGAACTGAGGCTCTGTGCTTTCCTTCCTATGGAAAAGAACCATCCATCTTTCCAGGTGCTCACAGCCAAAATGTATATTCCCCCTGAAAAATTCCATATATGCAAGGGTTATCCCAGACAAAAGCTGCCAGGACAGAGAGCTCTGGCTGACCTTGTCCTCTGGTGGTCGCCTCTCATCTCAAGGAAGAGCTGAGGAAGGCATTTGGACAAGTTTAACTACTGGAACACCAATGAGTGTCTTGTCCTTTGGAAAACTCAGATGATCTTCTGATCATATGTGTATTTTTTCCTTCATTGTGCATCAAGAATGAAATATAATTTTCAGCTAAAAATATTATTATCACTCCCACAGTGTTACCTGACACAAAACACCTCATCTACATTTGGATCCAGGTCACCTGTAGAGGCAAACACAATAAAGAAACCAGCAGGAATTATTTGTCTCTGTTCCCATCTGTCACATCTCCTCTGGAGCTGGAGGTGCATCCCCAGCACTTGGGAGGGCTCAGAGGGTCACGAGCTCAGCTCCCACACAGAGAACTTGTGGACCTTGGATGCTCTTCCTGCCCCTGCCCGCTCAGCCAGGCTGAGATGGACACTGATGGTTTCTGTGCCAGGCTCTCCCAGCCCAGCCCAGCTCCCTGCCAGCTCTGCCAGCTGCCCTGAGCTCTGGGCAGCACCAAGGGCCTCTCCCCAGCACAGCCCAGCCGGCTCTGGCCCCACAGCTCTGCTCAGCCCAGGCTGCTCTGGGCACTGCCCCACGGCCTCAGCCCCCGCCAAGGGCACAGCAGCAGCTGCAGCTCAGCCAGGACTCAGCCCCACCATGGGGGAAGGGGCTTGGCCAAGGCCAAAGGAGCTCCCTGGCTGCCCTGCTCCCCTCTGCCTGAGGTGCTGAGAGCTCTGCAGCCCCTCCTGCCATCCCATCTGCCCAGGCCAGCACAAGAGCCCCGGCCCTGGGGCCCTCCAGAGCTGCTCCTGCTCCAGGCCCAGGGCCCATCCCAGAGCTGGGGCAGCCACAGAGCTGTGCCCATTTCTGCTCATTGCTGCTCTGATGGGGATGCATCCTCAGCCACTTGGAGGTTGCTGATGGATTTTACTACCCCAGGGTCCTCCTCTTCTTTCTTGAGCTCCTCTGTTCAGGAATTCTGTGAAAAAGACCCATAAATATATGTTCTAAACACCTGAAGAAGAAAAACCTCTGGGAATAATTGAAGACCTCAATTCCTCTGTGTTTAATGAGACAGATTTCTGAAGTTTATTCCAAGTGAATATACTATATTGAAAACAATGCAGAGATATTTTTTTTGTCCTGTTAAGTTTTCTTTTCCTGTTTATTGATTGATATCAGCAATGTCCAATTGATATTGATCCCCACACCTTCTAATACAGTCTAAAAATATATGAGAATCAAGACCCCTCATGGCTGACAATCAATCACACTTTGTCCCCGCTCCCTCCCTACCATTTCCCTCAGCCCCTGGTACTCCTAAGGATCAGGAATGTTGTGGCCAGCAGGAGCAGGGCAGTGATTCTTCCCCTGTGCTCAGCACTCGTTGGGCAGCACCTGAAGTGCTGTGTCCAGGAGTGCCCCCCCCAATTTAGGAAGGACATGGAGGGGCTGGAATGTGTCCAGAGACGACATCAAGGCTGGTGAGGGGTCTGGAGCACAAGTCCTGTGAGGAGTGGCTGAGGGAGCTGGGGCTGTTTATCCTGGAGAAGAGGAGTCTCAGAGGAGACCTCATCACTCTCTACAACTCCCTGACAGGAGGGTGCAGCCAAGTTGGGGTCAGGCTTTTTTCCCAGGGAACAGTGACAGGACAAGAGGACACAGCCTTCAGCTGCACCAGGGGATGTTTACGCTGGACATCAGGAAATATTCTTCGCACAAAGGGTGATTGAGCATTGGAATGGGCTTCCCAGGGAGGTGGGTGAGTCACTGTCCCTGGAAGTGTTTCAGGAAAGACTGGATGTGGCACTCAGTGCCATGGTCTGGGTGACAAAGTGGTGTTGGTTCCCAGGTTGGACTTGATGCTCTCCAAGGTCTTTTCCAGCCTGGTTGATTCTCTGATGATTGTGACACTGCAGGGCCCTGGGGAAGCAAGGGGCCATTGTGACACTGCAGGGCCTGGTGGCACTGAGAGGACCATGGTGACATGTGTACGACATGGCACCGCAGAGCCATGGGGCCACTGTGACACTGTGGGGCTGAATGGGAGCAAGGAGTGCATTGTGACAGTCTGGGTCCTGGTGGGACCACAGAGGTCACTGTGACCCAGCAGGGCTGTGTGGAACCATGCAGAGCTTTGTGACAGAGCAGGACCTCATGTCATGATGGGGCCATGGTGACACTGCAGCGCCCCAGGGAGCCACGGGGCCTGAACTGCTCCTCAGGAACTCACGGAATGAAGGAAACACGTTGGACACCGTGGTGGCCTTGGAACCAAGAGGCCATTGTGACACTGTGGAACCAAGGAGAGCATTGCTACCTGCCAGACCTCATGGAACCAAGGATCCACTGTGACACTGCAGGGTCTTGGGGACCACGGTGACATTGTGACACTGCAGGGCCCAAGGATTCAAGGGACTCTGTGACACCAAGGGGTCCCATGGAACCAAAAGGACATTGTGACACTGGGAGGCCTCATGGAATCATGGAGACCATTGGGACACTCTGGGGCCTCATGGAACCCTGGTGACACCAAGTTGTCTGGGAGTGTTGATCTGTTGGAGGGTAGGAGGGCTTGTAAGAGGCCGTCTGAAGACCCTCACTCATTTGCCTGCTGATTGCCATGAGCAGGAACTCCCTTCCCCCTCTGCAGTTCCGGCTTGGAGAAGGCAACAGTGCAGGTGCAGCCGCTGCACCGTTACGTTGGCTATTCCCAATGAGGCCTGGCAAAAACTTGGCAAGGACTTGGCAAAGACCCAGCATGGACCCAGCACCGAGTAGCCTACTGCAATTCCTGGTTCACTCTCCACCTTTAAGCTGAATGAACTGTTGGGGTGACTCTGGTGGTCTCTCACTGCAGACCCCTCATCTGCCTCATTACCACCGTGACAGATGGAGATCAAGAACCCTCTCCCCAAGGACTGAAACTGAGACCCTTACCACAAAGACTCGGGGGGGAGAATGACTGACCTGTTCTTCTCCAGTAACTTCAATGGACTTATTCTTCATTGTGTTTGTTCAGCCTTGATGATTTTCTGTAGATACACCTGTTCCCCCCATAGCAATTTCAATAGACTCTCATTGTTCTGCCTGTTCCCCCCTTTTCCCTCTGTGGACTATAACTGGACCCCTGGGTTAGGTAGAACTTTGGAGACTCTCCCCAACACAACAAGATGGATCCCCATTGTCCGGACCAGTGAGGACTCCGCCTGTGTTGGTAGCTATCCTCCCTTCTCTCTCTCTCTCTCTCTCTCTCTCTCTCTCTCTCTCTCTCTCTCTCTCTCCCCCTCTCTCTCTCCCTCTATCCTTTTTATTTCTTTTCTTTTATTGTTTTGGCCCCTAATAAAGGTACATTTGTTGTGATTAAACTTATAGTCCCATGCTGTTTGTCTTTTGCACTTTGGGATGGGCTAACAAACCATCACGACACACGGCTATAAGTGGATCCTGACAGGACTCTGCACAGGGCCCTGGACAGGCTGGATCCAGGGCCCAAATCCAACAAGGTGAGGTTTAACAAGACCAAGGCCCAAATCCTGCACTTTGGCCACAACAACCCCTGCAGTGCTACAGGCTGGGGACAGAGGGGCTGGACAGCAGCCAGGCAGAAAGGGACCTGCAGGGACTGAGGGACAGCAGGCTGGACACGAGCCAGCAGAGTGCCCAGGTGGCCAAGAAGGCCAATGGCTCCTGACCTGGATCAGGAATGGTGTGGCCAGCAGGAGCAGAGCTGCTGTGCCAGCACTGATCTGCCCCAGCTCTGCACACAGACATTGCTGCTGCAGCTCCAGAGAAGGCAACAAAAGGGCATCTGTGCAGAAAACTCTGCTGGGAGATCCATTAGTTCCTTGAAAGCCACCAGAAGTGCAGCCCCTCATTGACACAGACTGTGGCCACAGGGAAGGTGGAGAGAACCAAGATATAAGAATTGGCAAAAACCATATTTCTTTGTGGACAGCATTAAAATGTAAAACAAAGAAAAACAACCTCCAAAGGAAACCAACAAGAAGTATCAAAATTACTTTTATTAAAAGTTATTTGTAGAAATTGGCCAGCAGTTTAATGTTCCTGAATGCATCCAGTCATCAGTGTCCACACTGCAGCCTTGAGCTCCTGGTTCCTCAGGCTGTAGATGAGGGGGTTCAGGGCTGGAGGCACCACCGAGTACAGAACTGACAGGGACAGATCCAGGGATGGGGAGGAGATGGAGGGGGGCTTTAGGTGGGCAAGCATGAGACTGCTGACAAACAGAGAGACCACGGCCAGGTGAGGGAGGCAAGTGGAAAAGGCTTTGTGCCGTCCCTGCTCAGAGGGGATCCTCAGCACAGCCCTGAAGATTTGCACATAGGAGAAAACAATGAACACAAAACAACCAAATACCAAACAGGCACTGACAGCAATGAGCCCAAGTTCCCTGACGTAGGAATTGGAGCAGGAGAGCTTGAGGATTTGTGGGATTTCACAAAAGAACTGGTCCAGGGCATTGCCATGGCACAGGGGCAGGGAAAATGTATTGGCTGTGTGCAGCAGTGAATAGAGAAAGGCACTGGCCCAGGCAGCTGCTGCCATGTGGGCACAAGCTCTGCTGCCCAGGAGGGTCCCGTAGTGCAGGGGTTTGCAGATGGACACGTAGCGGTCATAGCACATGATGGTCAGCAGGAAATACTGTGATCCAAGGAAGAAGATAAGCAGAAATACCTGTGCAGCACATCCCTTGTAGGAGATGTTCCTGGTGTCCCAGAGGGAATTGTGCATGGCTTTGGGGACAGTGGTGCAGATGGAGCCCAGGTCGCTGAGGGCCAGGTTGAGCAGGAAGAAGAACATGGGCGTGTGCAGGTGGTGGCCGCAGGCTACGGCGCTGATGATGAGGCTGTTGCCCAGGAGGGCAACCAGGGAGATGCCCAGGAAGAGGCAGAAGTGCAGGAGCTGCAGCTGCCGCGTGTCTGCCAGTGCCAGCAGGAGGAAGTGGCTGATGGAGCTGCTGTTGGACATTTGCTGTGGCTGCACATGGGCACCTGTTCATGGAGAAAGGACAGGGACTAGTCAGGAGAGGCTGCTTGGAGCCAAACCTGGGCCATTCCCTGCAGCCTGTCCTGCTGGGACTCACCCAACCTTGTTCCTGCTCTGGGAAAACCTTCACCCAGGTCCCTGCCTGAGCTCCAGTTGTGCTGGCTGAGTGTGCCAGGAGCAGCCAGGGCTGTGTGTGGGGGCTCTCAAGGAGCCATCCCTGCCCTGCTGCCCTGCTGTGGCCATTTGGCAGAGGGACAAGGCAGGATATTCAGTATTTGTCAGAGGAATTGCTCATACTGCAGAAGGGTTTGGCACCATCTGCACTACCAAGTCTGGAGGACATGGACAGCAGGGAAAACATGTAGGGAATGTTTTTCCTACCCACACACCATTGCTGGCTCTCTGAGGTCAGAAATCCCCAATATTCCTGCTGCACTCAGAGTTTGGCACTGAGAGATGTGAGAGGCAAAGGATTCTCTGTGGCTGAGGGAAGGTGACGGGCTGGATGGGCTTGTTCCCCTACCTGCAGAGGTGATGCTGCTGCTGCCCAGGGCTGAGGAGTGGCTGAAGGCCCTTTGGGAGGCTCCCAGCAGAGACACTGACCACCCAAAGTCACAGTTCTGGCGTCTCTGTAAATGTTCAAACATTCCTTTGATGATCCCTTCAACTCAGAATGTTCTGTGATTCTGGGATTACAATTCCTGTTCTGATTCTCTCATCCCTCTGTTGTCTATAATGGAAACAGAAAAAAAGGATCTTTGCAATAGTGTTAGAGCAGTAAAGTAAAAACCAGACCTTTATTGGAAGCTTCCAGGTGTCCCAAGGGGATGAGGAACATTCAAACTCTTATTTAAACAATTTATTATTCTTGATTAATTAGGATATTTAATAGGAACATCCAAGAAGAGATTCAGTTGCCCCAGTTACACACCCCTGGCTCAACCCATTGGAGTAGGTCCAAGGCTTCTTTGCCCAGCTTTTTGTTACCACTGCTCACATTCTAAAACCAAAATGCTTTTCTTGTAGGTCCACTTCCTGATAGTAAGACTATGTAGTATTTTAAAAATATATTTAGAAAATCAGCTTATTTTTCTTAAATCTAGGAGAAAGGTAAGGAAACCTTTCTACAGTTATTTTAGGACTATTATTATATTATCTATATAATAGTTGTTAGAGTTAATTAAGAGTTTAATAGAGTTAGGTAAGAATTATAGTTTTATAACAATTTCATAGTAAGTTCCAGAACTAAAAATATGTGAAAAATATATGAAAAGCAAAAATCTTTTTGTCACCAAACCAACTGTCCCATCCTGCTCCAAGCAGGAAATTGAAAACACTCTCAGGAAAGCTCCTGATCTTCACAGCACTCCCATCATACCTTCTTTGGGAAGTGTCCTCCGGAGCTGTGCCCAGGCTGGTCTGGAGCTGGAGCAGCCCTGCCCCAGCCAGCCCCTTTCAGCAGCAGCACCTGCCCTGCTCAGGGTGGCTCCTTCCCCCCACAGCTCCTGGCCAGCGCTGGGAGCAGCTCCAGGGCCGGCTGAGAGCTGTCCCTGGCAGGCAGCAGAGTCCCTGGCCCAGCACAGCGCCCTGGGCTGCAGGACCCTGCTCTGCAGGACAGCCCTGGGCACCCCTGGCTGCTCTGCACAGGAGATGAGCAGAGAATGCACTCACAGGGTCTGTGGGCATTGGGATGTTCCAGCTTTAGGAGATCTCTCCAGGAGCTGCAGCTGCATTGTCCTGCAGCCAGAGGTTCCTGTGCCAAGGGCTGGCAGTGATTCTGCCCCAGGCACTTCTCAGCCCCTTCCCAGCCCTGACTGATTGAAGCTCTCTGTGCCTCTGTGCTGTGCCCGGGCTGGCTGCAGGCAGTGCCCCAGCCCTGCTGGGCTGGGAGAAGAGCTGCTCAGCAAGAGAAATGTGCTTTTGAAGCTCTGCTTGGTTACCAGCATCACCCTCTGTGCCAGGAGCCCGGCCCAGCTCAGCAGCACAGACACAGCACAAGGACTTTAATGACCCTCTGGGGCTTTGTGCTCAGGCCCTGAACACCAGGCCCTGGGAGGGAGCTGCAGAAACCTCTGGAGAACTCCAAGTCAGAATCCAACTCCAAAGTTTCTTGGACTTTTAATGGGTCCCACTGAGGGACACGACTGAGAAAGTGTCCCCAGGCCCCAGGCAGAGCAGAGAACTGGAGGCACTGATGCCAGGTGGGGACAAAGAGAAGCCAAGTCTTGGTGCCCTGGGGCACAGCAGGGTCTGTGCCACCAAGGGCTGTGAGGAGACACCTTGTCCTGAGGCCCTGGGGCCTCCTGGCACAGCCCCAGCCAGGCTGGGCACTGTCAGCCCCTGGTCCTGCCCTCAGCATCCCCCCCCATGCCCACATCCCAGTGGCCTCAAGGATCTGCTGGAAGGAGTCCCTGGGGAGCCTTGGTCAGGAATGGCCCTGGGGGCTCCTTCATGCTCCCAGGGACTGCAGGTTTTTCAAAGGACTTTGGCTTTTGCTTTTGCCTTGGAGTCTCTGAGAGTTTTGTGCAATCATGGCCTCCAATTATCTCCTGAAATTAGTCCCTGCAGAGTCTTTGTCAGTCACAGTACTTAGTGGGGCTCATTAATGCTTCAAGGTACTTCAGTTCTTTTAAGGTACTTGGTGTTTCACTTTTGTTACAGACTTTGTGAGAAGTTTGTGCAATCATGGCCCCAGTTATCTGCTTTAATGAGTCCTGTGAGAGCTTTGTACTGACACTCAGTGGGGTTCATTAATACTCTGAGATACTCAACTTTTGTGAGGGTCTTTGAATTCTTCTTCCAAAACTGAGAGGTTTTTGTGCCATTTTGAGTGTCTGAGAGGTTTTTGTGCCATCCTGGCCTCCAGTTCACTCCTCCAAGGAGTCCATCAGGAACCGTTGTTGGGGATGGACCTCAGTGGGTCCCATTAATACCTCGAGAAACTTTGGGGTTTTTTTCTGACTTTTGCCTCCTGGAAAGGTTTGTGCAATCTCCTCTCAGGCCCTGAGGTTCCAGGGCTCAGCTCCAAATGCAGCACGGGGCTCATTAGGATCAAGCAAGTCCTGACAAACCATGGCTGTGCCTCGATTTCCCTCTTGTCTGGGGCAGTTCATCAGGAAGATTTCTATGGTGGTTTCCGTTTGCCTATTTGATATTTCTCGGTCAACGCATCAATTAGTGTGGTGGGTTCAGTGCTGGCTAATTACCAGTGCACTCACTAGAATATACTTACTCATTTCCTGCTGTGAGATAGGATTAGGAGAAAGGCAAAGTGGGCTCAAAACTTTAAAGAATGTAAAGAAAAGTTTATTAACAGTAACTAAATGAAAGAGTAATAAGAATATGAACAAAACTTTCAGATCACATCCTCTCTCCATACAACCTGACAATGTAGAGACAAAACCTAAAATTTTCAAGTCAGTTTACCACCTCTAGAATATTCTAATCTTTCTTCAGTTCACATCAGGAGAGAAGTACCTCTTGTTAATGTTATGGAGAATTCTCCACAAGAAAACAGTTATCTCATGGCTTTTCATTTCCATGAATAACCACTGCCTGGAAAAATCTTCAATTGTGAAGTCCCTCCGATGTTTTCACAGCTTTTCCCACAGCTGTGTTTAGCGGCCATGCCAACTTATGGGGTATTAGTTTCAAGATGAGCTGTTTAAGAGCAAAGGATCTCTTCATCTATTTATGAAATCATCTTCATCTCTGGGAACAGACGCCTTCTTCTCTCCCTGAGGGCACAGGGTCTCATCACTCTTCTCTCTTTCAATGTTCAGACTTCTCATGGGATTACAGCTACTTCAACATTTGCTTACTTTAGCATGGAGGTCTTTGCTGAACAAGTCATCTCTCCATGTTTTCAATGCCTTATAGGGAAAAAGAGAGTCCTATGTATCAATGACATCCTTCTCCATAGCTTTACCAGAGGATTTCAGCCCCAAGATCAAGGCATCTCCTCATCCCTCCCATCTGGGACTCGACTTCCTCTTCCCTGACCTCAGTGTCTTCACGTTGCTCCTCTGTGTGCCTGCCCTGTGTCTTTTCTCTCACTGGAGGGAGGATGGAAGCTCTGGAAGAGTCAATATCTACCCCTGGGCCTGCATATGGCTATTTGACTCCGGCTGGGCTTGATGGCCAATTCTTATTTTGGCCATGGTTCCTGGACATGAGGACCAGTTATTTTGCATAGGAATGAAGGAACAGAGTCCCACTGTTTTAGGGGCAAATGAGAAGTGACTACCTAAGGACAAGGCCAGACAGATCTGCCAGATTCTGTTCTTAGAGATACCCTTGAATACAGGACATTTTTTAGGCAGAGTATCAGTTTTGGCAATGGGCATCTGAAAAGACAGACAGTTCTTTTCCATACAGAGGAGAGCACGGAGCTGCAGTTCTCCAGGAGCTGATGAGAAGCAGCCCTTGACATCCCAACATCAGCCAGACCTGTCAGGTGGCCCCTGGCAGGCCAAGCCAGACAGACCTGGTCCATGTTCCCTCGCTTCCTTGGGGCCCCACAGTGTCCCAATGGTCCCTTGCTTCCAGGAGACCCTGAGGTGTCACAATGTACCCTTGGTGACACCAGGCCCTGAAGGGTCAGAATGGTCTCCATGGTTCCATCTGCCCCACAGAGTCATAATGGTCTCTGGGTCCATGAAGCCCCACGGTGTCACCATGGCCCCTTGGTTCCATGGGCTCCAGTGGTGCCACAATGATCCCCTTGGTTCCATGAGGTGCCCACAGTGTCACAGTGATCTCCATGTGACGGGAAGAATCGAGCCCCAGTGTGGCAGGGGCAGTCACCAGAGGCCAAGGCCAGCCAGACTTGACGGTACTGGCAGATTTTGGCTGGGAACAAACCTTGGATATAGGGAATTTTAGAGGTGAGATCACAGTTTCAGATATGGACACCTGGAGAAGTACAGGTTTATCCATAGGAAGGAAAGCCCAGAGCCAAAGTGTTTCAAAGGCAGATGAAGAAAGAGGTGGCTTCTGGGAGGCTGAGACAGCCAGACATGATCTTCATGGCAGCTTTTGTCATGGAGGAATCCTTGCATACACAGAATTTGGGAGGAGGAATCTCAATTTTGATCACAGACATCTTGAGAAGAAGGACAATTCTTTTCATTGGAAGGGAAGCACCAAGCCCCAGTGTTTCAAAAGCAGATGACAAGCAGCTCCCAAGAGGCCAAGGGCAGCCAGACCTGTCTGTTCTGGCAGTTTTCACTTGGGAGCAATCCTTGGATGTACAGATTTTTGGAGGAGGAATCCCAGTTTTGGCCATGGCCCATGGAGGAGAAAGAGAGTTCTCTCCCATAGGAAGGAGAGCCCAGAGCCCCAGTGCTCCAGGGCAGGTGAGAAGCAGCCCTCGACATGCCAAGGTGGTCAGGTGGTCCCCAGGAGGCCCAGCCAGCCAGACCTGGTCCGTGTTCCCTTGGTTTGGTGGTGATGCCTTGAGAGGCTGCCTAGAACAGAGCTAGGCAGGGTTAAAGGAATAAAGCAGGTATTTATTAAAAGGCCTTCAAGGGATACACCTTGGGCAGATACACCAGGCACCTTGAGCCTGGCTCTGGCTCCATCCTAAATGGAGTCCAGGTCACAAGTTTTCACTGGGGCAAACAGGGAGATTTGGTCTGGCAGGATGTGTAAAACAATCTCCTGTAATATCTACTTGTTCTTACACAGAGCACTTGGCTGCAGGGACACATTCCCATCGTTCCTGCCCAGGTTTCAGGATTCAAACACTGCTGTCCTTCCCAGGAGCTGTACTTCATCTGCCTCAGGAGGGCCTTTTGGCCTCTGGAGCCACACTCTGGCTCCATTATTAGCACTGCTGGATCCAAACCCTTTATCTCCACCAACAGTAGTGATTTGAGGTGGATCTCCTTTTTTCCCAATTGTTTTAAACACTGACAATATCAATAACTGTGCTACCCTGTCATGGGGTTGAATAATCCAATCTTGTTCAGTATTCTTTAACCAAATTACTTCATTTTCCCCTTGATAATCTGCATCAGTTCCTCCTCCCATGACATGAGCACTTTGCAAGGCCAAGCTCCAGTGAGCAGTTACCAAACCAAAGTGTCCTGGAGGAATCTGGATTCCTGTTCCTGCATTGTTAACTCTCATTTGCTTCTGAATTATCCTAACTAATTCCACTGGATGAAGGTCCAGCCCTGCAGCTTCTGGGCTGGCCCTGCCAGGGCCATCACACCCAGAACAATTTCCCAGGCAGTCCCAGTCTCACTGTCCAGGGCTGTATTTGCACACTGGGAGCAGCTGTGCACAGCCAGGGGGTTCCCATTTCCCCAGGGGCCATTGTTAAGGGCATGGAGCACATCTGGGAGATGGGTTCTCCATGGGGACAGGTTCCCAGGACAGGTTCATTCTTTCAACTGCACTTTGAACAACCCCTTCTCCTCCACCTCCTCCTCTTCATCTTCCTCCTTCTCATTCCCATCCTTGTCCTCATCCTCATCCTCATCCTCATCCTCATCCTCATCCTCGTCCTCGTCCTCGTCCTCCTCCTCCTCTTCCTCCTCCTCTTCCTCCTCCTACTGGTCTTCCTCGTCCTCCTTGTCCTCTTCCTCCCCCTCGTCCTCCTCCTCCATTTATGCGTCCTCCCCCTCCTCCTCCTCCTCCTCCTTGTCCTGGTCAGCCTTATCCTCCTCCTCATCATCATCATCCTCTACATCCTAATTCTCATCCTCTTCCTCTTCCTATTCCTCCTTCTCCTCCTTGTCCTCCTCGTCCTCCTCCTCCTTGTCCTCCTTGTCCTCCTCGTCCTTCTTGTCCTCTTCATCCTTGTCCTTTTCCTCATCCTTGTCCTTCTCCTCCTCCTCATCCTCATCCTCCTCCTTATACTCTGCATCCTTATCCTCCTCCTACTCCTCATCATCCTCCTCTTCATCCTCATTCTCCTCCTTCTCCTCCTCCTCATCTCCCTCCTCCTCTTCCTCCTCGTCCTCCCCATCCTGCTCATTCTCATCCTCCTCATCTTTCTCCTCCTGGTCCTCATCCTTCTCCTCCTCCTCCTTTTCTTTATTCTCCTCCTTGTCCTCCTCCTCTTCCTGTTCATCTTCCTTTTCTTCCTCATCCTCCTCCTCCTCGTCCTCCTTTTCCTCCTCATCTTCATCCTTTTCTGCATCCGCATCCTCCTCCTCATCCTCGTCCTCCTCCTCCTTCTTCTCCTCCTCATCATCATCGTCCTCCTTGTCCTCGTTCTCTCTCTTCCTCCTCCTACTCCTCTTCCTTGTCCTCCTCCTCCTCCTCCTCGTCCTCCTTGTCCTTGTCCTCCTTGTCCTCATCCTCGTCGTCCTCCTCCTTCTCCTCTGAGTGTGGTTCTCAGGATTCAATGACTCTAGGATTCCAGGAACCTGGAACTATGGGATTCCATGGCTCTGTGACCCCATGGATGGATTCAGGACTGTCTCCAAGGCCACGAGGGAACGTTGGTGCCAGCGGGACGGGCTGCAGTGCAGGGGCACCAACAGCTGAGAGGCGACTGCAGCTGCTGCTGCTGCTGCTGCTGCTGCTGCTGCTGCTTGTGGGGGTGCTGCTGGCAGGGGCAGGGCCTTGGTGTGGCTGAGCGTTTCCATCTCAGCCGGTGAGTTCCTGGGAGCTCAGGACAGAGCCAGGACTGACCCAGGCTGGCACTGCACTAGAGGATGAACACAGAGAATGGAAAGTGCCCATGGAGTGCTTCCGAGCAGGTCTGTGGGAAGGACGAGGGAGGGAGGATGAATCCCCTGCCCAAGGCTGCCAAGGGAAAGGCTTTGGGAGGGAAAGGAAGCCTTGACCTGCACGAAGCCCCTTCAAGGGCCCAGTTGCCCACGCTGAGCAGGATTTCATCGAGCTTTGTCTCATGACAGTGTCAGGGTCAGAAGTGGTGGGAGCAGCTGGAAAGCAGGGCCGTGTATTCCCTCCCCCCAGCCCATTTGGGAACATCTGGGCAAGGTCTCCATTGTCTGCCTGCAGCCAGCTTGGGAGGCCCTTCCTCTCCTCCTCCTGCTTGGGGGACTGGGCTTGGTTTCTTCCGTCATCTGCAATGCTGAGCTTCTCTCTCCTCAAACCCGGCTGCTCAAGTTTCTGTCCCTGTGTCTCGCACCTTCCTCCTCTTCCTCCTCACCACGTGCTCATGGAGCCTCTTTGGGCAGCTGGACTGGAACTGGCAGCAGCAGGTGTGCCCTGAGGAGCACCTCTGGCCTCCAGCCTTTCTGCAGGGCTGGCCAGAGCCTTCCTGCCAGGGGTGAGCCTCTTTCCTGTCTCTTCCCAAGGCAATATAGTCTGGATCTTGGCTCTGTCCTCCTTTCTTTCTCTTTCAGGGAAGGATCAGCCATGGCTGAAGGAATCTTCCATAGGTACCTGGTGCTGATGGCCATTGTCAGCATCAACCTGCCCCCTGGAAAAAATGGGATTTCTCCTGAGGACGACAAAGGAATTGTCCAGAGGATGAAGGAGCAGGAGGTAACCCTTCAGCAGCACCAGCTGCACTTGGAGGAGGAAATTGCAGACCTGGAAGCCAGACAGGAGTGTCTGGCATGGCCTCTGTGGGAAATGGAGGAAAGATCCATTGTCACACATGGACAGTGGTTTGCTTGGCTGTCCCTGCCACATTCATGATCTGGAGGCAGCATAGGAATGGAGCCAGAGGGGAGCACAGAGAAGAAAAGACTGACCTGGGGCTTCTGGGGAAAGCCTGGAAAGGAGTGGCCTTCCTGACAAAGCCCTTGGGCTGCTCAGGACCATTTGCATCTCACTGGGCAGAACTGGAGGATTCTTCCAGCATTTGTGGATAGATTTGTTGAATTACCTGTGTTCAAAAAAAGGGGAACTGGAAAGGGTTCTTTCAAAGTGTGACTCCTCCCTATTCCATCAGCAATAGTCTCACAGGATTTATGGGTCAGGAACATGTACCACACATGGCAGGGAAGCTGGGCAAGCAGTGAGTGCTGTAGCAGCAGGGCCAAAACAGTGCAAGAGCCAGCGCCAAACAGGCTGAGGCAGCCAGGCCAATCTCATCATTCCAGGGCTCTGGGCTGAACACACAGCTTCAATAACGTCAGGTGTGCTCCCCACAGAGCCTTCTGCAGAGCTCTGGGTGAGGACTGCCAGCTTTCCTCTTTATTTTGTATCAATGTTCTGGTTTGAAAGAAAAACCAGTGAGAGACTTTAAGTCAGAAATACAATGTATTGGGAAAAGAGAAAAAAAAAACAAAAATATGTGCAATAATATAAAAAGAAGACCACTGACAAAGTCAGAATACAACCTAACCACCTCTCTGGCCAGCATGCTGGTAACAGTCCAAATTGGAGTGGGTGCAGTCTTCTTGGATTGGCAGATGTGGTTGCTGTGTCTTCTTGGAAACCTGTGGAAAGGCTGCCTCTCTGTCTAGAAAGTCCTGGTTTTATCCAGGTGGGAATGCCTAGCTCCTCCCCCCTGGCCGGAGCATCTCACAATTGGCTGATGTTATTCTGAGTCACGAGTTGTGTCCTTGATCACCTGTTGAACAGAAATGGCTCCTGGAGAGTATCTCTGAGCAATGTGGCAAGACATTGATGGGGCTATTAACAGGAGTTAAGGAAAAATGCCCAGAGGCAGCTCCTACTCAGATGGTAATAAGAAAAATCTTGGTGCTCCAATCTTGGACAATCAGAAAAGGAAATTTTTCTCTCGTTTTGCCAATCTTACCTATGCAGATGTGATGGGAGGCCATCTCTCTGTTTGTGTAGGTGTTGAACCTGGGAAAGACAGTCTGTAGTGTCAGCTGGATACCTGAGGGCTGTCACATAAGCAGTAAGGGTGAACTGTCAATGTAAATCATTATAAAGAATGTAGTATGTTCCAGTCCCTCTTAACATTAAAATTCAGTGCCACCTGTGGCTCCAGTGGGCTGTGGATTAGGCATGTGTCTTTACCAAAAATGTAATGGTTATTATAATACTTTTCAATTGGGATTGGGCTCAAAAGCAGGAGGATCTTGGTGTGAAATTAGTATTCAGCCTAAACATTACAACTAATTATGAGTTTTATTGAATAAATGCACATGCACAAATGTGCCAGCAGTTAGACTCTTTAATGAGTAGCTTTGAGGCATTTTTTCATTTAGTCTGTAGTGTGAACTTCAGTGCCTGCAGACTTACATATTAAATTTCTCTCTTGGTCACCACTTGATGATTATCATCACTAGCATTAAATTCTTAGTGTTGTGAGGAGGTGGGAAATAGATAAGAAAGTCTATTGGGTTTGCATGGCCAGGTTTTGGTAGGTGAAGTAATGGTTTCTGTAAGAAGCTGTTGGATGTTCCCCCATGCCCACAGAGCAAATGCCAGCCAGCTCCAGGAGAGGCCCACTGGCCTGGGCCGGGCCTGTCAGGGATGTGCTGATGCCTCTGTTATTGCTGTGAATATGTAAACTCACTGAAGAAGGGAAAAGCAATTGCAGCAAAGGAATTGTGTCCAGAAAGGAGTGAGGATGTGTGAGAGGAGCAGCCCTGCAGACAGCCAGGTCCGTGCAGGAGGGGCAGGAGGTGCTCCAGGCACAGGGATGCTGAGATTGCCCTGCAGCCCTGGGGCAGCCCTGGGGAGGCAGCTGAGCCCTGAGCACAGGGAGGGCACGGGGATGCTGAGATTGCCCTGCAGCCCTGCAGGAGCACATGCCCCAGCAGGAGGATGCCTGAGAGGAGGCTGTGAGCCCGTGGGAGGACTGTGCTGGAACAGATTGCTGGCAGGGACCTGCAGACCTGTGGAGAGAGGAGCCCACCCCAGAGGAGGTTTTCTGGTTGGACGTGTGATCCTGGGGGGACCCAAGCTGGAGCAGGCTGTCCTTGAAGGACTGCGCTCTGTAGAAGAGTGATCCCCGTTGGAACAGTTTGGGAAGAACTTGTCAGGAAAATTAATCCACAAACACCAGAGCTTTATGTCATTGTCACAGGCCCCAGGCTGGGTAATAATTAGCATTGACTCCAGAATTCACAGAAGGCTGATCAACCTCTTTATTATATTATATATCATTGTTAAGGAACCCATTGCTTTTATACAGTTATAATACACCTGGACCTAATTGGTCCACAAATCCAAATACCACCGCCATTGGCTAATTAAAAAAACACCCTTTGGTAAACAAATCTCCATAACATATTCCACATTTTTATGTCACCAGGTGCAGCAAGTGAAGATAAGAATTTTTTCTCATTCTTTTCTCTGATCTTCTCACAGCCTGCCCCCAGGACAATGCCTGGGAAAGTTGTTTCTCTCTGTGGCCAGAGAGCTACTGCCACAGGTTTATGTCCTAAACAGAGACAGAGGAGTCCTTTCATTTTATTCAAATAAAGGGAGAGGCCATGGGGCATTCCCTTGAGGTCTTTCCAATTTTTGGAGGAAGCAGTCTCCTTTTTATCCTAATTTCCCTTCTGTCTTTCCACACTGAATGAGGCACTTAAACGGTACAGACTTCCTGATATGCCTGATACCAAAGATTCCCCTCTAATATATGACATTCACTTTTAGATTTTAATTTTCATGGAATCTATGTTTTTTCCCCATCCTTTCTTTCATCTTTCAATATCGAATTTCATTTATCAGTAAACCTACAGTTCGTTTGTTGTCTGAGATTGAGAGGCCAGATGTTTTCTATTGCCATCTGTGTAGCAGTTGCCTCTGGACTGTTTTCCTTATCTCCTGTGAATGGGCCCATCAATGTTTCCCACATGGCTCAGAGATAACTCCCTCCAGAGCCATTTCTGTTTAACAGGGGATCAAGTGTTGCAGCATTTCTGAGAGACAGAGGTCATGATTTATGTTTGGAATGAGATTTGAGCTACTCCGGTCTAGGCCTCAGATTTGGGCCTTGTGAGGCCTTCCAGCCTCTGACGCAGTTAGAAATTAAGAGTTTGTGGTGCAGTTAGAAATTGTATTAAGGTGTGATGGGGAGCACTGGGCTGTCTGGGTGTGAAGTAGTATAGGTTTACAGTGTAAGGTTTCAGCCACCTTAAGACAAAGATAAACAATGTTAGCTTGCCAATCAAAGTGCCTTTGTAAATTGTAAACTATGTAGATGTGTATAAAAACTGCCATCTTCTCTCAAACAAGAGGAGAACATTGCATTAATAATATTGGTTGGATGTGCGTTCTGTCCGGCCAGCTTTCCCGTTTTATGACATTCCTGGCTTTTATCAAGGACCCACCGTGTTACTCAGAATGACATCAACCCATGGTGAGATGCTCCATCCAGGGGGAAGAGCTAAACATTCCCACCTAGATATATCCTGGGATTTCTAGACAGAGAGGCAGCCTTCCCACAGGTTTCCAAGAGGACACAGCTGGGGTTTTCCACTGGACCAACTACACCTTTCCTACAGGACCACTGCTCCAACAGAAACCAGCTTTGGCTGCCCTCTGGCAGAGAAGCCCTTTTGGGGCACAGGTTTCTGGGGCAGGAGACGGGCACCGGTGCTGCCAGGGCTCGGGGGAACTCTGCTTGGGCGGGGACTGTGCCTCACCTGCTGCTGTCAGCACTGCCCGGGCCCCAGGGCTCAGAGCAGCATTCCTGCCCTGGCCCACACGTTCCTGGTCTGTGTCCCACGGCCGTGCTCAGGATGGCCACCATGTGGGACGTGTCCCGAGGAGGCCGTGCCAGCTTCTGTGGAGGACCCGTGCCCTTCCCGCTGCGGCTGCGTCGGCAGCTGCGGGGGCTCCTGCTGCTCTGAGCCCGCAGAGCAGGGCAGCGTTTGCTGATGGGCTGAGCCCTTCCTAAAGATCCTGTTGGGCTGTCTGACACACCTGGGGCAAGGCATTCCTTCCACCCTGGGCCACTCTGAGGGGCTGGGGGTGGCCCCAGGGCAGGTGGCAGTGCGTGCAAGGGCCCTTGGTGACACGGTGCAGCATGGTCACCGTGGAATGGAACGGGACAGGGGATCCAAGGGCCTCTTGTAACACACTGTGGCATAGGTGTTGACAGTGACAAGGCCACACCACAGTGCTTGGTGCACGCGACGGGACAGGACACGAGAGAGGGCTGCTGTGAGGAGCCCTCGCACAGCCACTCGTTCCTTGCTGACTCCGAGGTTTTCCCGAGGCGTTACTCCTGCAGGTGACCTCGTGGGCACTTGGTGACCCCTGGCCTTCCCGAGGCATCTCTTCTGCAGCTGCCCTCGAGGGCAGACTGTGGCATTGGCTTAGCACCGTCCTTGACAGGAGTCTCCTGTCCTTATGGCTGGAGCCCCCAGGACCCCAGTGCAGTACTTGCTGACTTGGACCATTTCTGAGCTACCTTCTCCTACAAGCAGCCATGAATCCAGGCAGTGACGTAGAGCACAGACCTGCAAGCGTGCCCAAGCTGGCCTGGGGGAAGGAGGAGAAAGAAGGCCCTGGAGCTGCCCCAGCATAGCAGCCTGAAGAGCTGGAGCAGTTCCAGCCACCGCAGAAGGGTGAGTGGCAGAGCTGGGCCACAGGGCTGGTGCCTGCAGGCAGCTTGGCCCCATCCCATCCCATCCCATCTTATCCCATCCCATCCCATCCCATCCCATCCCATCCCATCCCATCCCATCCCATCCCATCCCATCCCATCCCATCCCATCCCATCCCATCCCCTGGGGCCATGCCCATGGACAGGATGGAATAGGGGCCGGGCAGACACCCCACAGCCGTGCTCCGTGCCCTGGGCCGTCACGGAGCTGTCCCTGCCTGGGCACTCCATGGCTTCTTGCCCTTCCCCTACAGCTTGTTTGCAAATTCATCAAGAGAATTTGGCAGGAAGAGACCAGCGCCATGGGCCCTGGGCTCAGAGCATACTCAGAGCTCCTCGGACATGAGACCAGTGCCACCCTGCTGGTTTTCCTTGTGCAGAGGGGTGTTTCCAGAGCAGAGCAAGTAGGCAGCTGTGGCCAGGCTTCAATTCCCCCATTAATCAAATAGCTTCCCAAGCCACAGTGCTGGCCCCTGTGAGCCTTTGAGGCCATCACATTGTGGTGGGAAGGGAAACACTTCTCTGGGGACCCTGGGAACACTGCTCCCTCTGGCAGTTTTCCAAGTCTCCCTGTGCCTTCTCCAGGTGCCCGCCATGGTGAGGTACATCCACCAGTGGCTCATGGCCAACGATTCTGCTGAGCACAGGCTGGACAACGCCCTGCTGTATCTCACAGAAGCGCAGCCAAATGACGCAGTAATGACACTCCTGCGTGTGGCCCCATCCTGTGACAGGTACGGGGCCCACCTGCCCAGAGGGCGCAGGGCTCCCCAACCCATCGCCCTGCACAGCCTGTCCCAGGTGTCTGATCCACAGAGAGTCCCAGGGCCCTCTGGCTGCTCCCTTTGCCAGCCCTGGCACGTCAGCCCCCGATCCTGCTGCCATGCTCCCTCGCTGCCCCACAGGGGCCTGTCCCCACAGGGCTGGGCTGCCTGGCTGCTGCTGGAGAGGGGCAGTGGGCAAAGGGAGAGCCGGCAGTCAACCCAGGCGCCTAGAGATGCCCAGGCCACGGTGCTGTGTCTGAGATCCCCTGAGACAGAGCTCTAACCCCGCAGAGCTGCCATGGCCATGTGGAAGACCATCATGTGCACGCACTGGACTGCAGAGCTGGCACAGCAGATACTCCTGGATGTGCTGGGGAGCTGGCCAGAGCACAGCACGTGCACCTCTGATGGGGACAAAATGGGTGTCTTTGTCCTGGCTGTGATTTTCTGCCAGTGGCCTTTGCTGGCCCCAGGGCTGCCTGTCCAGCAGCTCTCCATCCTCCTTCCCCCACTGCATCTCCCTGCCTCAGGCACTGGCCTGAAAGCTGGCCTAGGGACAGCTGCAGGGCCACCAGGCCCGCTGCTCCCCCTGTGTCTCTCTAGGCCTCTCCCTGCCACGCTCGCGCCCTGCCACACGGACACCTCGGCACTGAGAGCTGCATTGGGGGGCTTTGTCCTTTGCAGGCAACCGTGGTAATGTGGAAGATCCTCCAGGAGCCCTGTGTCCCAGATATAGTGATGAAGCATTTCCCACAGTTATTTGTGCATCTGCTCTTCCAAGTGTTCTTCAACACCAAAGAGATGCCAGAGGTGGTTGATACCTTCTGGAAGGGATGCCAGGAAGAACACGGCCTTGCCACCAGCCCCAACAGGTGATCCATCCCAGTCCTTCTGTCCCTGCCACACAGCCAGGGCAGGAGCCAGTGCTCCCAGTGTGACCCGGGCTTTGCTCTGCACTCAGGTTTGCAGTGAGGACCCTGAAGTCCCTGCTGTGCCGACTGCACTATGAGGATGTGGTGTTGTCAATGGAACGCAAGCGTGGCTGGGACACGCTGCTCTGTGCTGACACCCACATTTATGCCGTGGGTCTGCTGGCCAGGTGAGACCCCCTTCTCCCCATTGCTCCTGGCATTTGTGCTCTGTGTCTGGGGTATTCCACTCAGTCCCCATGGCTGTGGGCCAGAGGCACGAGGGACGGCTAAGCAGACTGGGAAAGGCTGGGAGAGGAGGGTGCCCAGTAGCAGCCACATCTCAAAGGGCCCAGGTCCCCCTGCAGGGTGGGGGGTAAAGACAAGAACTGCGTCACTCTGTCCTGGGAGGGGCTTCCCACCCCGGCTCAGGGTCTTAGTGTGATAGGAGCAGGCCCCCGGCTGGGTAATCATTATCAGTGACTCCATGTATTGCAGAAGTCTGATCAATAATTAACTTTATTAGGAAACCCATTGTTCTTATAGATTTTTATGATATAGGTTGATTGAATTGGTTTTCTAGTCTAAACACTATCACCATCAGTTAATTAAGAAAGAACCCTTTGGTAGACAAATCTCCATAACATATTCCACATGTTCACAATACCAGGTGCAGCATGTTAAGGAAAGAATGATTTTAATTCTTTCCTCTGATCTTCTCAGACTTTCCCAGGTGATGCCTGGGAAATTTGTCTGTTTCTCTCTGAGGCCAGAGAGCTGCTGCCACATCTTAGTGCCATTTTCCGCCTTCCAGGGAGATGCGCAATGAATCCACCTGCTTGTGCAAAAGCATCTCATGCTGTCTCCTTGAGTTTCTCAGCAAAGAGATGCCATACTGGAACTTCCCTGCCCTGGCATTCCTTGTGGAGGTGAGTCTGAAGGCCGGTGCTGCCTCACAGCTCTCTGCCCTCTCGTAGCCGCAGCTGCCTGGGACGGTGCCCACGCCCTGTGCTGCTGCCTGGTCCCCGCCCTGTGCGGTTCTGGGCTCCTGCCGGCCGGGTCCCCTGTCACTGCCCTGTGCCTTTCAGGTCCTGCATTGTCTGGACTTGGCTGCATGCAGTGACAGCATCATGGATCTCTTGTCGAAGCACTTGCTGAGTGAGTGCACAGAGATGCGCCGCCAGGTTCTGAGGGCCCTCCTCTTGCTCAGGGATAATCCCTCGCTGGTAAGGAGGGGCAGCAGCTGAAGCCGTGCAGGCAGCGTGGGGCTGGGGAACGCAGTCGCTGGAACTTGGCTGGGCTTCAGGCACTGGGGCAGCCGCTCCCAGCTCTCCTGCCTCCCACTTCAGCTGCCCGAGGGCTGCGGGACAGGCCTTTGGCCTCTGGGCCCTGTGGCAGCAGGGTGGCCTTTCACACACTTTTGTTCCACACAGGCCAAAAGAATGTGGAGCCTGACTGAGGCCTCGCACTGCTCACCAAGGATCCTTGGATGGTGAGAAGGGGGCAGTGGCTGAAGCTGCGCTGGGCAAAGCAGCCCCTTGGGCTGTCAGGGCTTCAGGAGCTGAGGCAGCTGCTCCCAGCTCTCCTGCCTCACCTGCCCCAGTGCTTTGGGAAAGGCCTTCGGCCTCTCTGTGATGTCACACGGACATCTCTGTGATTTCACACTGAAACTGTGAGGTCACATAGCTGTTTGTGATGTCACAGTGACAGCTATGTGATGTCACAAAGCCCTCTGTGATGTCCCACAAACATTTCTGTGATATCATACAACTTCCTGTGATGTCACACTGACATCTCTGTTATGTCACACAGCTCTCTGTGATTTCACAGGGACATCTTTCTGATGTCACAATATCTCTTGTGATGTACACAGACAACTCTGTGACGCCACAAAGCTCTATGTGATCGCTGTGCTCTCACACATCCTCCTCTGATGTCACAGAGACATTTTTGTGATGTCACACTGACATCTCTCTAATGTCAGACAGCTCTCTGTGATGTCACACGGACATCTCTGTGATGTCACACAACTCTCTTTGATGTCACACTGATATGTCTGTGACGTCACACAGCTCTTTGTGACGTCACACTGAGATCTCTGTGATATCACACAACCTCCTGTGATGTCACACAATCAACTCTGTGATGTCACACATCTTTTTGTGAGGTCACACAGACACACAACTCTCTTTGATGTCACACTGACATTTCTGTGATGTCACACAACTGTCTTTAATGTCACATAGCTCTCTGTGATGTCACACAGCTTTTTGTGATGTCACATGGACATCTCTGTGATGTCACACTGCTCTCTGTCTTGTCACAAGATCATCTTTGTGATGTCACACAATCTCCACTTGATGTCACAAAGACATCTGTGTGAGGTCACTCTGACATCTCTGTGATGTCACACAGCTCTCTGTGATGCCACACGGTCAGCTCAGTGATGTCATACAACCTCCTATGATGTCACAATTACATCTCTATGATGTCACACTGAAACCTTTGTGACGTGGCACAGCTCTCTGCGATTTCACACTAACCCTGTGATGTCACAAAGCTCTCTGTGAGGTCACACTGACATCTCTGTTATGTCACACAACTTCCTGTGATGTCACAGAGACATATCTGTGCGGTCACACTGACATATCTGTGATGTCACATAGCTCTCTGTGACATCACATGGACATCTCTGTGATGTCACACAGCCTCCTGTGATGTCACATGAACATCTCTGTGATGTCAAGATGACATCTCTGTGATGTCACACTGACATCTCTGTGATGTCACACAGCTCTCTGTGATGTCACATTGACTTCCCTGTGATTTCACACACTCTGTGATGTCATAATGACATCTCTGTGATGTCACACCACTCTCTGTGATGTCACATGGACACCTTTGTGATGTCACACAACCTACTGTGATGTCACAGAGACATTTCTGTGATGTCACATGGAGATCTCTATGATGTCACACAGCTCTTTGTGATGTCACACAGATATCTGTGATGTCACATGGACATCTCTGTGATGTCACATTGACTCACTGTGATGTCACAAAGCTCTCTGTGATGTCACACGGTCATCTCTGTTATGTCACACTGAGATCTCAGTGATGTCACACAACCTCCTGTGATGTCACACAGTCATCTCTGTGATGTCACACAGTATTTTGTGATGTCACACAGACATCTCTCTGATGTCACACAACTCTCTTTGATGTCACACTGACATTTCTGTGATGTCACACAACTCTCTTTAATGTCACACAGCTCTCTGTGGTGTCACACAACTTTTTGTGATGTCACACGGACATCTCTGTGATGTAACACTGGCATATCTGTGATGTCGCACAAAATACTGTGATATTACATTGGCATCCCTTTGATGTCACACATCTCTCTGTCATGTCACGCGGTCACATCTGTGATGTCACACTGACATTTCTGTGATGTCACACAATTTTTTGTGATGTCACATGGACATCTCTTTGATGTCACACAACTCTCTGTCATGTCACACTGTTCTCTGTCATGCCACAAGGTCATCTTTGTGATGTCACACAAGCTCCACTTGATGTCACCTAGACATCTTTGTGATGTCACTCTGACATCCCTGTGATGTCACACAGCTCTCTGTGATGTCACATTGACATCTCTGTGATGTCACAATGACATGTCTGTGATGTCACACAGACAGCTGTCTGTGATGTCACACTTACATCTTTGTGATGTCATGCAAGCTCCTGTGATGTCACAGAGACATCTCTGTGATTTCACACAGCTCTCTGTGATGTGACACTGACATCTCAATGATACCATGAAGCTCTCTGTGATGTCACACGGTCATCTCTGTGATGTTACACTGACATGTCTGTGATGTGACACTGACATCACAGCCTGGAGCAGAGCCCGCGCGGCCTCGGGCTGCAGCAGCGGGCAGGGGCACAGCTGCCAGCCCGCACACCGAGCACCGCGCTCAGGGGCTGCTCCAGGCTGGGGCTGCAGCTTCCCGGCCCTCCTTACCAGGATCTTAATGAACCTCCACAGTTTCTCCTTCTTTACAGATTTTTCAAGGTCTCTCCTATTCAGGAATTTGGCCAAACAAAGCAGGGTTTCCCGAGAAGACTGGAGAGCAATAGAGACACGGAAATGGCCCCACAGCCCAGGGCCCAGGATCAGCATCCCTGTGCCAGGGCCAGGAGGAGGCTGCAGCCCGCCAGGCGCCAGGGCAGGAGGGAGCCGAGCCCCCTCCCAGGGGGACAGCAGCAGCCCAGGTGTCCTCACCTCTGCCACACACTGATTCTCCTCATGGCAGTGGAAGAAGAGTGGCAGCAGGCTCTTACACACTTGTGTCATCAGGGGCTTTTTTCCTTCTTCTGCTACAGCAGACAGCAAGGTTTGAAAGACAAACATGGAGAGCTGCTGCACGTGGCTATCATCCTGTGGAACAGGAAGGAAAAAAGACCTTGGCATCAGCTGATTCTGGCACACGTTGGTGCAGGCCTGCAATCTCCACAGGGCACCAAGTGTCTGGGCAGCAGCCAGCGGCCGTGGCTGAGGGCACAGAGCCTTACGTGGTCAAAGAGTGGCAGGAGCACCTTAGCCAGCTGCAGGGTGATGAGGCTGGGTATTGGGGCGTCATTGTCCAGGAACAAATCACTAACTAGAACAATGGCCATCCTGACCACATCACTATCATTTTCCTGCAGGAGCTCCCCGAGGCTTTCGGTCAGGCTCCACATTCTTTTGGCCTGTGCGGAGCAAAGGTGTGTGAAAGGCCACCCTGCTGCCACAGGGCCCAGAGGCCAAAGGCCTGTCCCGCAGCACTCGGGCAGCTGAAGTGGGAGGCAGGAGAGCTGGGAGCGGCTGCCCCAGTGCCTGAAGCCCAGCCAAGTTCCAGCGACTGCGTTCCCCAGCCCCACGCTGCCTGCACGGCTTCAGCTGCTGCCCCTCCTTACCAGCGAGGGATTATCCCTGAGCAAGAGGAGGGCCCTCAGAACCTGGCGGCGCATCTCTGTGCACTCACTCAGCAAGTGCCTCGACAAGAGATCCATGATGCTGTCACTGCATGCGCTCAAGTCCAGGCAATGCAGGACCTGAAAGGCACAGGGCAGTGACAGGGGACCCGGCCGGCAGGAGCCCAGAACCGCACAGGGCGGGGACCAGGCAGCAGCGCAGGGCGTGGGCACCATCCCAGGCAGCTGCGGCTACGAGAGGGCAGAGAGCTGGGAGGCAGCGCCGGCCTTCAAACTCACCTCCACAAGGAATGCCAGGGCAGGGAAGTTCCAGTATGGCATCTCTTTGCTGAGCAACTCAAGGAGACATCATGAGATGCTTTTGCACAAGCAGGTGGATTCATTGTGCATCTCTCTGCAAGGAGGAAAATGGCACTAAGATGTGGCAGCAGCTCTCTGGCCTCAGAGAGAAACAGACAACTTTCCCAGGCATTGCCTGTGAAAGTCTGAGAAGATCAGAGGAAAGAAAGAAAAAACATTCTTATCTTAACATGCTGCACCTCGTATTGTGAACATGTGGTATATGTTATGGAGATTTGTCTACCAAAGGGTTCTTTCTTAATTAACTAATGGTGATAGTGTTTAGACTAGAAAACCAATTAAATCTACCTATATCATAACTATCTATAAGAACAATGGGTTTCCTAATAAAGTTAATTATTGATCAGACTTCTGCAATACATGGAGTCACTGATAATGATTACCCGGCTGGGGGCCGGCTCCTATGACACTAAGAGCCTGAGCGGGGGGGGAAGCCCCTCCCAGGACAGACTGATGCAGTTCTTGTCTCTACCCCCCACCCTGCAGGGGGACCTGGGCCCTTTGAAATGTGGCTGCTACTGGGCACCCTCCTCTCCCAGCCTTTCCCAGTCTGCTTGGCCATCCCTCGTGCCTCTGGCCCACAGCCACAGGGACTGAGTGGGATACCCCAGACACAGAGCACAAATGCCGGGAGCAATGGGGAGAAGGGGGTCTCACCTGGCCAGCAGACCCACGGCATAATGGTGGGTGTCAGCACAGAGCAGCGTGTCCCAGCCACGCTTGCGTTCCGTTGACACCACCACATCCTCATAGTCCATTTGGCACAGCAGGGACTTCAGGGTCCTCACTGCAAACCTGTAGTAGATAGGGACAGGCGAACGGAAGATTTCGGGATGTGACGGAAAGAAAGACTCCCTTCCCCCTCTCACCCTGCAACATGTTATCCATTACTCCAAAGAATGTAACCACACTTAACCTAGTAGTTTTCCACTCTTGACTAACCCTAGAGACCCTACCAACCCCCCTTGACGTAGCAGAGTCCCCCAAGACTATTTAAACTCATGAGATAAAATAATAAAGGCTTTCGACCGTCCACCACATTGGTGTCCAGCGCGTGTCGCTAGCCCGAGTGGCCCAGGGGAGACTGGGCTGCCGTGCTGTTCCTTGCAACCAGGTCGCCTTGCCTTCCCCTGAAGGCAACATAACTGGTGCCGAAGCCCGGGAATAATTCGCTCGGGCAGCGGGTGTCGCCTGGACGAGAGCAGCGGCCAGACCGGTAAGACCGTGTTCTTGGCGAGGGAGACGTCCCAGGACCCGCGATCATCATGGATGCCATCGCCAGGGTCGTAAGTGAGGTTCATAAGCAATGGGGAATTGAGTGTAAGCTCAAAGACTTTTATCTTGCTATAGCAAGGCTGCTTGAGCTTGGGGCAATTGAACGCCCTGTGGATGTTTTGCATCCGGAGATATGGGAAAAATGCACAGCCGCGCTGGCCGAGGACACGAAATCCTCAGGCAGCGGCAAATGCCTTAAGGCGTGGGGAAAAGTAGAGAAAGCCCTGCGCAGAGCAATAGAAGAGCAGGAGACATGGAGCGCAGCGCGTACGTGTTTATTGGTTACACCCAAGCTAGGGGTAGGAGCGGCAACGCAAACCGCCCCTGAGGGTGATCCGCCCGGGAGCGGGGATCCGGGGGGGCCCGGCGCATCCCCCCCCTCCCCGGGCCGGGGCCCGGGGCCCCCCGCGGAAACCTCCCAAAAATCCGCGGCTTCCCCATCCGCCCCGCCACCGCCGGTCGGTGGCCCACTGCCGGAGGTGCAGCAGCGCGCAGAGCTCTGTCGGCGGAGGCTGGCGGGGGAAGCCAGAGGCGCGGGAGCCGCGGCTCGGGAAGAGATGCTGCCCACGCCGCCTCCATACGCCTTTGAAAATGGCGCCGGTAGCCAAGGGGAGGGGCGGGGCGCGGGCAGTCTCGGCGCGAAGAGCCCAGAGGCGCGGAGTTTTGCTAATAAGCGTGTGCGGAAGAAAGAGGAGGAGAGCGGCAGAGGGCTCGGAGCCGATCGGCAGCCGCGCCTGACGCCGCCACCATATAAGGGAGAAACCCACCCCTGCAGGAGGCAGGGCGAGCCCGGGGGGCGGCAGCGGCGCCACCCCCGGGGGGAGGAGCGGGGTCGGAGCCGCACAAAACGGCACTGAGCCCCGGAAGTGCGCTGGCACTCGACTTCCGACTCTGAGTCCAGCAGCAGCTCCGGCAGCTCGGAAGAGCTGACGGGAGCCGGCTGGGACTCTGAGACAAAGAAAATAGAGCCAATGCAATTTAAAACAAAACCAAGTAAAGCTTTAAGCCGCACCGAAAAGCAGCCACAATACAAACCAGCCCAGTTTACCGACTGGGGAGAAATAAAAGGGAAAAACACAACCCACCCCAAAACCTTGCCCCCAAAAGTCACCGACACCCCGGCTGGCCATGCAAATGTATTCCAGATAAGCCGCACAGCCGAGTCCGATCCAAACCCAATTTTTCATATGCTAGAAGCTACCTTTCTAACCCTAAACAAAACCAAACCGAACCTGACTAACTCCTGTTGGCTTTGTTATGATGTTAAACCCCCTTTCTACGAAGGCATCGCTTTAGACACCTCCTTCAGTTACTCCACAGCCAGTGCCCCCCACCAGTGCAGATGGGACACTCCCCGCAGAGAAATCACCCTGAGTCAAATCACAGGACAAGGCAAATGTTTTGGTAATGCAACTTTAGCAAAGCAGAAAAGCAACTTCTGCACTAAAGTTGTCAAGCCCAACAGAAAGATCGGTAAGTGGGTGGTCCCATCCGCATCTGGGATGTGGGTTTGCCAGCGATCCGGAGTGAGTCCTTGTGTGTTCCTTGCCAAATTTAATGACTCTATTGACTTCTGTGTCCAAGTTCTGATTGTTCCTAGGGTCCTGTACCACTCAGATGAAGAAGTGTGCCACCTTTTCGAAGAACCTGACAGACTCCACAAAAGAGAAATAATCACAGGTATAACTATCGCAATGCTGCTCGGCCTGGGAGCAGCTGGTACAGCCACAGGTGTCTCAGCCATCACAACCCAACAGCACGGACTCTCTCAGCTGCAAATGACCATCGATGAAGACCTGCAGAAGATCGAGAAATCCATCTCCTATCTAGAAAAATCAGTCTCTTCGCTTTCAGAAGTAGTTTTACAGAATAGGCGAGGACTGAACCTCTTGTTCATGCAACAAGGAGGACTGTGTGCAGCTTCGAAAGAGGAATGCTGCTTTTATGCAGATCATACGGGAGTCGTTAAAGACTCCATGGCAGAACTCCGAGATAGACTGGCTCAGAGAAAGAGAGACAAGGAAACCCAGCAGAGCTGGTTCGAATCCTGGTTCAATCAATCACCTTAGCTCACCACTTTAATTTCTGCCCTGGTAGGTCCACTGGCAATACTGCTTTTAGCTGTTACCATAAGACCATGCCTGCTGAACAAGCTAGTCTCGTTTGTTCAGGCCCGTCTAGAACGGGCAAACATTCTGTTTGTAGGCCAGCAACAAATGCTGTAAACCAAAAACTGCTAACACAGTCAGCTGCAAAAGCCTTCAAAACTCACCTTGCGAGATTTACTCAGGTTTACCAAAACCCCTTTTTTCCTTACCAAGTTACAAGTTTGTACCTCACTCCAGTGCCTATATCTACAACTACCTCATGTTACTTATGAAAAGGAGGGGGGAGATGTAGTAGATAGGGACAGGCGAACGGAAGATTTCGGGATGTGACGGAAAGAAAGACCCCCTTCCCCCTCTCACCCTGCAACATGTTATCCATTACCCCAAACCCAGTAGTTTTCCACTCCTGACTAACCCTAGAGACCCTACCAACCCCCCCTGACGTAGCAGAGTCCCCCAAGACTATTTAAACCCATGAGATAAAATAATAAAGGCTTTCGACCGTCCACCACATTGGTGTCCAGCGCGTGTCGCTAGCCCGAGTGGCCCAGGGGAGACTGGGCTGCCGTGCTGTTCCTTGCAACCAGGTCGCCTTGCCTTCCCCTGAAGGCAACACAAACCTGAGTGCAGAGCAAAGCCCGGGTCACACTGGGAGCACTGGCTCCTGCCCTGGCCGTGTGGCAGGGACAGAAGGACTGGGATGGAGCACTATTTGGGGCTAGTGGCAAGGCCGTGTTCTTCCTGGAATCCCTTCCAGAAGGTATCGACCTCCTCTGGCATCTCTTTGGTTCTGAAGAGCACTTGGAAGAGCAGATGCACAAATAACTGTGGGAAATGCTCCATCACTATATCTGGGACACAGGACTCCTGGAGGATCTTCCATATCACCACAGTTGCCTGCAAAGGACAAAGCCCCCTGAGACAGCGCTCAGTGCCGAGGTGTTTGTGTGGCAGGGCCCGAGCACGGGAGGGAGAGGCCCGGAGAGCCACAGGGGGAGCACCGGGCCTGGTGGCCCTGGAGCTGCCCCGAGGCCAGGTTTCAGCCCAGCGCCTGAGGCAGGGAGATGCAGTGGAGGAAGGAGGATGGAGAGCTGCTGGACAGGTGACCTTGGGGCCAGCAAAGGCCACTGGCAGAAACTCACAGCCAGGACAAAGACACCCGTTTTGTCCCCATCGGAGGTGCACGTGCTGTGCTCTAGCCAGCTCCCCAGCACATCCAGGAGTATCTGCTGTGCCAGCTCTGCAGTCCAGGGCGTGCACATGATGGTCTTCCACATGGCCATGGCAGCTCTGTGGGGTTAGAGATCTGTCTCAGGGGATCTCAGACACAGCACCGTGGCCTGGGCATCTCTAGGGGCCTGGGTTGACCGACAGCTCTGCCTTTGCCCACTGCCCCTCTCCAGCAGCAGCCAGGCAGCCCAGCCCTGTGGGGACAGGCCCCTGTGGGGCAGCGAGGGAGCATGGCAGCAGGCTCGGGGGCTGACATGCCAGGGCTGGCAAAGGGAGCAGCCAGAGGGCCCTGGGACTCTCTGTGGGTCAGACACCTGGGACAGGCTGTGCAGGGCGATGGGTTGGGGTGAGCCCTGAGCCCTCTGGGCAGGTGGGCCCCGTACCTGTCACAGGATGGGGCCACACGCAGGAGTGTCATTACTGCGTCATTTGGCTGTGCTTCTGTGACATACAGCAGGGCGTTGTCCAGCCTGTGCTCTGCAGAATCATTGGCTGTGAGCCACTGGTGGATGTACCTCACCATGGCGGGCACCTGGAGAAGGCACAGGGAGACTTGGGAAGCTGCCAGAGGGAGCAGTGTTCCCTGTGTCCCCAGAGAAGTACTTCCCTTCCCACCGCACTGCGATGGCCTCAAAGGCTCACAGGGCCCAGCACTGTGGCTTGGGAAGCCGTGTGACTCATGGGGGAATTGAAGCCTGGCCACAGCTGCCTACTTGCTCTGCTCTGGAAACACCCCTCTGCACAAGCAAATCCAGCAGGGTGGCACTGGTCTCATGTCCGAGAAGCTCTGAGTATGCTCTGAGCCCAGGGCCCATGGCGCTGGTCTCTTCCTGCCGAATTCTCTTGATGAATTTGCAAACGAGCTTTGGAGAAGGTCAAGAAGCCATGGAGTGCTGCAGGCGTGCTGCTGGGCTGAGCAGTGCCAGCAGGCCCAGCCCAGGTGGGGATGGCTGCAGGTACCTGCGCTGTTCTGCGGAAGCGGCCACGGGTGCGTTCCTGCTCTCGTGTGCGCTGCACGGCTGCACCTGGCAAAGAGCGAGCGCAGCCCGAGCTGAGGGGCTGCGGGAGAGGCCAGAGAACACAGCCCAGCCCTGCGCTGCCCAGGCAGGGACAGCCCCGGGATGCCCCAGGGCATGTAGCACGGGCACTGCGGGGTGTCTGCCCAGGCCCTCTTCTGTCCTGTCTATGGGCACGTCCCCAGGGGATGGGATGGGATGGGATGGGATGGGATGGGATGGGATGGGATGGGATGGGATGGGATGGGATGGGATGGGATGGGATGGGATGGGATGGGATGGGATGGGATGGGGCCAAGCTGTCTGTGTCCAAGTGGCCTGGCTCTGCCACTCACCCTTCTGCCGTGGCTGGAACTGCTTCACTTCTTCAGGCTGCTGTGCTGGGGCAGCTCCAGGGCCTTCTTTCTTTTCCTTGCCCCAGGCCACCCTGGGCACAGTTGTAGGTCTGTGCTCTACGTCACTACCTGGATTCATGGCTACTTGTAGGAGAAGGTGGCTCGGAAAAGGTCCAAGTCAGCAAGTCCTGCACTCTGCTCTTGGGGGCTCCAGCCACAAGGACAGGAGACTCCTGTCAAGGATGGTGCAAAGCAAATGCCACAGTCTGCCCTCGAGGGCAGCTGCAGAAGAGATGCCTTGGGAAGGCCAAGGGTCACCAAATGCTCTGCTCTGCCCACGACATCACCTGCAGGAGTAACGCCTCGGGAAAGCCTCGGAGTCAGCCAGGAACGAGTGGCTGTGCGAGGGCTCCTCACAGCACCACTCTGTCCTGTCCTGTCCCGTCGCGTGCACCGAGCACTGTGGTGTGGCCTTGTCACTACCAACACCTATGCCACTGCGTGTCACAAAAGGCCCTTGGAATCCCTGTCCCGTTCCATTCCACGGTGACCATGCTGCACTGTGTCACCAAGGGCCCTTGGATCCCCTGCCCCGTTCCATTCCACGGTGACCATGCTGCACCCTGTCACCAAGGGCCCTTGGATCCCCTGCCCCGTTCCATTCCACGGTGACCATGCTGCACCGTGTCACAAAGGGCCCTTGCACGCACTGCCACCTGCCCTGGGGCCACCCCCAGCCCCCCAGAGTGGCCCAGGTTGGAAGGAATGCCTTGCCCCAGGTGTGTCAGACAGCCCAACAGGATCTTTAGGAAGGGCTCAGCCCATCAGCAAACGCTGCCCTGCTCTGCGGGCTCAGAGCAGCAGGAGCCCCCGCAGCTGCCGACGCAGCCGCGGCGGGAAGGGCACGGGTCCTCCACAGAAGCTGGCACGGCCTCCTCGGGACACGTCCCACATGGTGGCCGTCCTGAGCACGGCCGTGGGACACAGACCAGGAACATGTGGGCCAGGGCAGGAATGCTGCTCTGAGCCCTGGGGCCCGGGCAGCGCTGACAGCAGCAGGTGAGGCACAGTCCCTGCCCAAGCAGAGTTCCCCCGAGCCCTGGCAGCACCGGTGCCCGTCTCCAGAAACCTGTGCCCCAAAAGGGCTTCTCTGCCAGAGGGCAGCCAAAGCTGGTTTCTGTTGGAGCAGTGGTCCTGTAGAAAAGTTGTAGTCGGTCCAGTGGAAAACCCTAGCTGTGTCCTCTTGGAAACCTGTGGGAAGGCTGCCTCTCTGTCTAGAAATCCCAGGATATATCTAGGTGGGAATGTTTAGCTCTTCCCCCTGGATGGAGCATCTCACCATGGGCTGATGTCATTCTGAGTAACACAGTGGGTCCTTGATAAAAGCCAGGGACGTCATAAAACCAGAAAGCTGGCCGGACAGAACGCACATCCAAACAATATTATTAATGCAATGTTCTCCACTTGTTTGAGAGAAGATGGCAGTTTTTATACACTTCTACATAGTTTACAATTTACAAAGGCACTCTGATTGGCAAGCTAACATTGTTTATCTTTGTCTTAAAGTGGCCGAAACCTTACACTATAAACCTATACTATTTCACACCCAGACAGCCCAGTGCTCCCCATCACACCTTAATACAATTTCTAACTGCACCACAAACTCTTAATTTCTAACTGTTTCAGAGGCTGGAAGGCCTCACAGGGCCCAAATCTGAGGCCCAGACTGGAGTAGCTCAAATCTCATTCCAAACATAAATCATGACCTCTGTCTCTCAGAAATGCTGCAACACTTGATCCCCTGTTAAACAGAAATGGCTCTGGAGGGAGTTATCTCTGAGCCATGTGGGAAACATTGATGGGCCCATTCACAGGAGATAAGGAAAACAGTCCAGAGGCAACTGCTACACAGATGGCAATAGAAAACATCTGGCCTCTCAATCTCAGACAGCAAACTAACTGTATGTTTACTGATAAATGAAATTGGATATTGAAAGATGAAAGAAACTATGGGGAAAAAACATAGATTCCATGAAAATGAAAATCTAAAAGTGAGGGTCATAGATTAGAGGGGAATCTTTGGTATCAGGCATATCAGGAAGTCTGTACCACTTAAGTACCTTATCCAGTGTGGAAAGACAGAAGGGAAATTAGGATAAAAAGGAGGCTGTGTCCTCCAAAAATTGGAAAGACCTCAAGAGAATGCCCCATGGCCTCTCCCTTTATTTGAATAAAATAAAACCACTCCTCTGTCCCTGTTTAGGACATAAACCTGTGGCAGGCAGCTCTCTGGCCACAGAGAGAAACAACTTTCCCAGGCATTGTCCTGGGGGCAGGCTGTGAGAAGATCAGAGAAAAGAATGAGAAACAATTCTTATCTTCACTTGATGCACCTGCTGTTGTGAACATTTGGAATGTGTTATGGAGATTTGTTTACCAAAGGGTGATTTTTAATTAGCCAATGTTGGTGGTGTTTGGATTAGTGGACCAATTAGGTCCAGGTGTATTATAACTGTATAAAAGCAATGGGTTTCTTAATAATGATATATAATATAATGAAGAGGTTGATCAGCCTTCTGTGAATCATGGGGTCAATGCTAATTATTACCCAGCTGGGGGCATGTGACAATGACATAAACCTCTGGTGTTTGTGGATTAATTTTCCTGACAAGTTCTTCCCAAACTGTTCCAGCGGGGATCACTCTTCCACAGAGCGCAGTCCTTCAAGGACAGCCTGCTCCAGCTCGGGTCCGCACAGGATCACACGTCCAACCAGGAAACCTCCTCTGGGGTGGGCTCCTCTCTCCACAGGTCTGCAGGTCCCTGCCAGCAATCTGTTCCAGCACAGGCCTCCCACGGGCTCACAGCCTCCTCTCAGGCATCCTCCTGCTGGGGCATGTGCTCCTGCAGGGCTGCAGGGCAATCTCAGCATCCCCGTGCCCTCCCTGTGCTCAGGGCTCAGCTGCCTCCCCAGGGCTGCCCCAGGGCTGCAGGGCAATCTCAGCATCCCCGTGCCTGGAGCACCTCCTGCCCCTCCTGCACGGACCTGGCTGTCTGCAGGGCTGCTCCTCTCACACATCCTCACTCCTTTCTGGACACAATTCCTTTGCTGCAATTGCTTTCCCCTTCTTCAGTGAGTTTACATATTCACAGCAATAACAGAGGCATCAGCACATCCCTGACGGGCCCGGCCCAGGCCAGTGGGCCTCTCCTGGAGCCGGCTGGCATTTGCTCTGTGGGCATGGGGGAGCTTCCAACAGCTTCTTACAGAAACCATTACTTCACCTACCAAAACCTGCCCATGCAAACCCAACAGACTTTCTTATCTAGTTCCCACCTCCTCACTACACTAAGAATTTAATTCTAGTGACGATAATCATCAAGTGGTGACCAAGAGAGAAATTTAATATGTAAGTCTGCAGGCACTGAAGTTCACACTACAGACTAAATGAAAAAAATACCTCAAACCTACTAATCACAGAGATTAACTGCTGGCACATTTGTACATGTGCATTTATTCAATAAAACTCATAATTTTTTGCAATCATTAGGCTGGATACTAATTTCACACCGAGACCCTCCTGCTTTTGGAAATATCCCAATTGAAAAGTATTATAATAACCATTACATTTTTGGTAAAGACACATGCCTGATCCACAGCCCACTGGAGCCACAGGTGTCACTGAATTTTAATGTTAAGAAGGATTGGAACGGACTACATTCCTTATCATGATTTAAATTGACAGCTCACACTTACTGCTTATGTGACAGCCCTCAGGTATCCAGCTGACACTACAGACTGTCTTTCCCAGGTTCAACACCTACACAAACAGAGAGATGGCCTCCCATCACATCTGCATAGGTAAGATTGGCAAAACAAGAGAAAAATTTCTCTTTCTGATATGAAATAAGAGGAAAGCTGTCAGTCCTAACCCAGAGCTCTGCAGAAGGCTCTGTGGGGAGAGCACCTGACGTTATTGAAGTTGTGTGTTCAGCCCCGAGCCCTGGAAAGATGGGATTGGCCTGGCTGCCTCAGCCTGTTTGGCACTGGCTCTTGCACCGTTCTGGCCCTGCTGGTACAGCACTCACTGCTTGCCCAGCTTCCCTGCGATGTGTTGTACATGTTCCTGACCCATAAATCCTGTGAGACTATTGCTGATGGAATAGGGAGGAGTCAAGCTTTGAAAGAACCCTCTCCAGTTCCCCTTTGTTTGAACAGATGCACAACCTCGGCCATGCCTGGGAAGTGTTTCCTCACAGCCCGCAGTGCACCCTCCAATCCCTGGAAGTCTGAAGGAAGCACTAGGAATTCCAGCATCCATTAATGCAGACAAGGATTGAAATCCTTTCTTACCTGAAGAGGGTAGGAAAATATATTGATGCTGTGAAGAAAGTAACATTCCTTCCCAAAATGCTATGGGTTTGAGAATTAATGTTCAGTTTAGGAAGGTTTTGTCCCCATCACTGAAGTCCAGACATCATCACTAAACATGCTGAGGCCCTTTTCTCAGCTTCTCTGCTCCACCCTTCTTGCCAGCACTGGATGGCAGTGTCAGACTTCACTTGACACAAACTCCTCTGTGTGCTCCCCTCCTGCTGAAGGAAAGCTCCTGCCAAACTGTTCCTTCCCTGCTTTCCAGCCACAATGTCCACAGCCTCCTTCTGAAACATCCTCCCCTAAATGTCTGTCCCTTCAGAGGAGCACACACCCCTGGCTGTGCTTTGCACACAGGGTCTCTGTTTCTGTGGTGTTTGCATTTCAGTCTGTAAGGGGAGCACAGGGTGCAAGGAGAATGCCAGAGGCAAAAGATAACAGGAAGTCATCTGGTTGCAAACAAACAACTCTGAAAAGTTTATTCCTTTGCTTAAATCTATCTTATTAATAGAAGCCTATTGTTTATAACAATGATTACAGAGAGTATTTCTAATAATCAATACAGAAACTATTTCTAACAATCAATACAGAGTATAACAATCAATACAGAGATGATAGCAATCAAAACAGAGTATTTTTAACAATCAGTACAGAGTATTTCTAACAATATAGGGTATCTCTAACAATCAATACAAAGAGTATCTCTTATAATCAATACAGAACCTATTTCTAACAACCAATATGGAGAATTTTTAACAGTCAATTCAAAGTATTTCTAACAATGTAGAGTATTTCTAACCATCAATAAAGACATTATAGCAATCAATACAGTATATTTAACAATCATTACACAGAAATAAGGACATTCTTAACCTAAGGAACTTAAAGAATTTCAGAACTTAAGAATTTGTCTTACAGGAATGAAGCAATTGAAGAGGTAATTCAACAAGTCTATCCACAAATGCTGGAAGATATCCTCCAGTTCTGCCCTTGGAGATGCAAATGGCCCTGAGCAGCACAAAGGGCTTTGTCAGGAAGGCCACTCCTTTCCAGGCTTTCTCCAGGAGCCCCGGGTCAGTCTTTTCTTCTCTGTTCTCCCCTCTGGCTCCATTCCTATGCTGCCTCCAGAGTGGCAGGGACACCCAAGCAAACCACTGTGCATGTGTGCCATTGGATCTTTCCTCCAGTTCCCACAGAGGCCATGCCAGACACTCCTGTCTGGCTTCCAGGTCTGCAATTTCCTCCTCCAAGTGCAGCTGGTGTTGCCAAAGGATCACCTCCTGCTCCTTCATCCTCTGGACAATTCCTTTATCATCCTCAGGAGAAATCCCATTCTTTCCAGAGGGCTGGTTGATGCTGACAATGGCCATCAGCACCAGGTACCTATGGAAGATTCCTTCAGGCATGGCTGATCCTTCCCTGAAAGAGAAAGAAAGGAGGACAGAGCCAAGATCCAGACTATATTGCCTTGGGAAGAGACAGGAAAGAGGCTCGCCCCTGGCAGGAAGGCTCTGGCCAGCCCTGCAGAAAGGCTGGAGGCCAGAGGTGCTCCTCAGGGCAAGCCTGCTGCTGCCAGTTCCAGTCCAGCTGCCCAAAGAGGCTCCATGAGCACGTGGTGAGGAAGAAGAGGAGGAAGGTGCAAGACACAGGGACACAAACCTGAGCAGCTGGGTTTGAGGAGAGAGAAGCTCAGCATTGCAGATGGCAGAAGAAACCAAGCCCAGTCCCCCAAGCAGGAGGAGGAGAGGAAGGGCCCCCCAAGCTGGCTGCAGGCAGACAATGGAGATCTTGCCCAGATGTTCCCAAATGGGCTGGGGGGAGGGAATACACGGCCCTGCTTTTCAGCTCCTCCCACCACTTCTGACCCTGCCACTGCCTTGAGACAAAGCCCGATGAAATCCTGCTCAGCATGGGCAACTGGGCCCTTGAAGGGCTTAGTGTCAGGTCAAGGCTTCCTTTCCCTCCCAAAGCCTTTCCCTTGGCAGCCTTGGGCAGGGGATTCATCCTCCCTCCCTCCTCCTTCCCACAGACCTGCTCGAAACCACTCTGTGGGCACTTTCCATTCTCTGTGTCTGTCCTCAAGTGCAGTGCCAACCTGGGTCAGTCCTGGCCCTGTCCTGAGCTCCCAGGAGCTCACAGGCTGAGATGTCAACGCTCAGCCAAACCAGGGCCCTGCCCCTGCCAGCAGCACCCCCACAAACAGCAGCAGCAGCAGCAGCAGCAGCAGCTGCAGTCGCCTCTCAGCTGTTGGTGCCCCTGCACTGCAGCCCCTCCCGCTGGCACCAACATTCCCTCATGGCCTTGGAGACAGTCATGAATCCATCCATGGGGTCACAGAGCCATGGAACCCCAGAGTTTCAGGTTCCTGGAATCCTAGAGTCATTGAATCCTGAGAACAACACTCAGAGGAGGAGGAGGAGGCGGAGAAGGATGAAAAGGACGTGGAAGATGAGGAGGAGGAATAGGAGGAGGAAGACAGAGAACGAGGACAAGGAGGATGATGAGGAGGATGATGAGGAGGAGGAGAACGAGGAGAAGAAGGAAAAGAAGGAGGAGGAGGAGGATGAGGAGGAGGACGAGGAGGATGAGGATGAGGAAAAGGATGAAGATGAGGAGGACAAGGAGGACAAGGAGGAGGAGGATGAGGAGGAGAAGGAAGATGAACAGGAGGAGGAGGAGGACAAGGAGGAGAATAAAAAAAAGTAGGAGGAGGACAAGGATGAGGAGGACCAGGAGGAGAAGGACGAGGAGGATGAGGACGAGCAGGATAGGGAGGACGAGGAGGAGGCGGAGGAGGAAGATGAGGAGGAGGAGAAGGAGGAGAATGAGGATGAGGAGTAGGAAGATGAGGAGTAAGAGGAGGATAAGGATGAGGAGGATAAGGAGGAGGAGGATGAGGAGGAGGACGAGGATGAGGAAAAGGACAAGGATGAGGAGGACAAGGAGGACGAGGAGGATAAGGAGGACAAGGAGGAGGAGGACGAGGAAGACAAGGAGGAGGAGGAATAGGAGGAAGAAGATGAGAATGAGGATGTGGAGGAGGATGATGAGGAGGAAGAGGATAAGGATGAGCAGGACAAGAAGGAGGAGGAGGAGGGGGAGGACTAGGATGACAAGGAGGACAAGGAGGATGAGGATGAGGAGGAGGAGGATGAGGAGTATGAGGACAAGTAAATGGAGGAGAAGGACGAGGAGGAGGAACAGGACAAAGAGGATGAGCAAGACCAGCAGGAGGAGGAAGATGAGGAGGATGAGGAGGAGGAGGCAGAGAAGGGCTTGTTAAAAGACCACTTAAAGAATGAGGAGATGGGAACCTGTCCCCATGGAGAACCCATCTCCAGATGTGCTCCATGCCCTTAACAATGGCCCCTGGGGAAATGGAAACCCCCTGGCTGTGCACGGCTGCTCCCAGTGTGCAAATACAGCCCTGGGCAGTGAGACTGGGACTGCCTGGGAAATTGTTCTGGGTGTGATGGCCCTGGCAGGGCCAGCCCAGAGGCTGCAGGGCTGGACCTTCATCCACTGGAATTAGTCAGGATAAATCAGAAGCAAAAGAGAGTTAAAAATACAGGATCAGGAATCCAGATTCCTCCAGGACACTTTGGTTTGGTAACTGCTCACTGGAGCTTGGCCTTGCAAAGTGCTCATGCCATGGGAGGAGGAACTGATGCAGATTATCAAGGAGAAAATGAAGTAATTTGGTTAAAGAATACTGAACAAGATTGGATTATTCAAACCCATGACAGGGTAGCACAGTTATTGATATTGTCAGTGTTTAAAACAATTGGGAAAAAAGGAGATCCACCTCAAATCGCTGCTGTTGGTGGAGATAAAGGGTTTGGATCCAGCAGTGCTAATAATGGAGCCAGAGTGTGGGTCCAGAGGCCAAAAGGCCCTCCTGAGGCAGCTGAAGGAACAGCTCCTGGGAAGGACAGCACTGTTTGAATCCTGAAACCTGGGCAGGAACAATGGGAATGTGTCCCTGCAGCCAAGTGCTCTCTGTGAGAACAGGTAGATATTACAGGAGATTGTTTTACACATCCTGCCGGACCGAATCCCCCTGTTTGTCCCAGTGAAAACTCGTGACCTGGGCTCCATTTAGGATGGAGCCAGGGCCAGGCTCTTGTACTGCCCAAGATGTATCCCCTGAAGGCCTTTTAATAAATCCTGCTTTATTCCTTTAACACTGCCTAGCTCTGTTCTAGGCAGCCTCTCAAGGCATCACCACCAAACCAAGGGAACATGGACCAGGTCTGGCTGGCTGGGCCTCCTGGGGACCACCTGACCACCTTGGCATGTCCAGGGCTGCTTCTCACCTGCCCTGAAGCCCTGGGGCTCTGGGCTCTCCTTCCTATGGGAGAGAACTCTCCTTCTCCTCCATGGGCCATGGCCAAAACTGGGATTCCTCCTCCAAAACTCTGTACATCCAAGGATTGCTCCCAAGTGAAAACTGCCAGAACAGACAGGTCTGACTGCCCTTGGCCTCTTGGGAGCTGCTTGTCATCTGCTTTTGAAACACTGGGGCTTGGTGCTTTCCCTCCAGTGGAAATAACTGTCCTTCTTCTCAAGGTGACTGTTGTCAAAATTGAGATTCCTCCTCCCAAATTCTGTGTATGCAAGGATTCCTCCATGACAAAAGCTGCCATGAAGATCATGTCTGGCTGTCTCAGCCTCCCAGAAGCCGCCTCTTTCTTCATCTGCCTTTGAAACACTTTGGCTCTGGGCTTTCCTTCCTAGGGAAAAACCTGTACTTCTCCAGGTGTCCATATCTGAAACTGTGATCCCACCTCTAAAATTCCCTATATCCAAGGTTTGTTCCCAGGCAAAATCTGTCAGTACCGTCAAGTCTGGCTGGCCTTGGCCTCTGGTGGCTGCCCCTGCCACACTGGGGCTCGGTGCTTTCCTTCCCATGGAGATCACTGTGACACTGTGGGCACCTCATGGAACCAAGGGGATCATTGTGGCACCACTGGAGCCCATGGAACCAAGGGGCCATGGTGACACCGCGGGGCTTCATGGACCCAGAGACCATTATGACTCTGTGGGGCCTGATGGAACCATGGAGACCATTCCGACCCTTCAGGGCCTGGTGTCACCAAGGGGGCATTGTGACACCTCAGGGCCTCCTGGAAGCAAGGGTCCATTGGGACACTGTGGGGCCCCATGGAAGCAAGGGAACATGGACCAGGTCTGGCTGGCTTGGCCTCCCAGGGGCCACTTGACAGGTCTGGCTGATGTTGGGATGTCAAGGGCTGCTTCTCATCAGCTCCTGGAGAACTGCAGCTCTGTGCTCTCCTCTGTATGGAAAAGAACTGTCTGTCTTTTCAGATGTCCATTGCCAAAACTGATACTCTGCCTAAAAAATTTCCTATATTCAAGGGTATCTCTAAGAACAAAATCTGGCAGCTCTGGCTGGCCTTGTCCTTAGGTGGTCACTTCTCATTTGCCCCTAAAACAGTGGGACTCTGTTCCTTCATTCCTATGGAAAACAACTGGTCCTCATGTCCAGGAAGCATGGCCAAAATAAGAATTGGACATCAAGCCCAGCCGGAGTCAAATAGCCATCTGTAGACCCAGGGGGAGATATTGACTCTGCCAGTGCTGCCATCCTCCCTCCAGTGAGAGAAAAGGACACAGGGCAGGCACACAGAGGAGCAACATGAACACACTGAGGTCAGGGAAGAGGAAGTTGAGTCCCAGATGGGAGGGATGAGGACATGCCTTGATCTTGGGGCTGAAATCCTCTGCTAAAGCTGTGGAGAAGGATGTCATTGATACATCAGACAATCTTTTTCCCTATAAGGCATTGAAAAGTATGAGGAGATGACTTGTTTCAGCAAAGGCCTCCATGCTAAAGTAGGGAAATGTTGAAGTAGCTGTGATCTCATGAGAAGTCTGAACATTGAAAGAGAGAAGAGTGATGAGACCCTGTGCCCTCAGGGAGAAAAGAAGGCGTCTGTTCCCAGAGATTAAGATGATTTCATAAATAGATGAAGAGATCCTTTGCTCTTAAACAGCTCATCTTGAAACTAATATCCCATAAGTTGGCATGGCCGCTAAACACAGCTGTGGGAAAAGCTGTGAAAACATGGGAGGGACTTCACAATTGAAGATTTTTCCAGGCAGTGGCTATTCATGGAAATGAAAAGACATGAGATAAATGTTTTCTTGTGGAGAATTCTCCATAACATTAACAAGAGGTACTTCTCTCCTGATGTGAACTGAAGAAAGATTAGAATATTCTAGAGGTGGTAAACTGACTTGAAAATTTCAGGTTTTGTGTCTACATTGTCAGGTTGTATGGAGAGAGGATGTGATCTGAAAGTTTTGTTCATATTCTCATTACTCTTTCATTTAGTTACTGTTAATAAACTTTTCTTTACACTCTTTTAAAGTTTTGAGCCCACTTTTCCTTTCTCCTAATCCTATCTCACAGCAGGAAATGAGTAAGTATATTCTAGTGAGTGCACTGGTAATTAGCCAGCACTGAACCCACCACACTAATTGATGCGTTGACCAAGAAATATCAAATAGGCAAACGGAAACCACCATAGAAATCTTCCTGATGAACTGCCCCAGACAAGAGGGAAATCGAGGCACAGCCATGGTTTGTCAGGACTTGCTTGATCCTAATGAGCCCCGTGCTGCATTTGGAGCTGAGCCCTGGAACCTCAGGGCCTGAGAGGAGATTGCACAAACCTTTCCAGGAGGCAAAAGTCAGAAAAAAACCCCAAAGTTTCTCGAGGTATTAATGGGACCCACTGAGATCCATCCCCAACAACGGTTCCTGATGGACTCCTTGGAGGAGTGAACTGGAGGCCAGGATGGCACAAAAACCTCTCAGACACTCAAAATGGCACAAAAACCTCTCAGTTTTGGAAGAAGAATTCAAAGACCCTCACAAAAGTTGAGTATCTCAGAGTATTAATGAACCCCACTGAGTGTCAGTACAAAGCTCTCACAGGACTCATTAAAGCAGATAATTGGGGCCATGATTCCACAAACTTCTCACAAAGTCTGTAACAAAAGTGAAACACCAAGTACCTTAAAAGAACTGAGTACCTTGAAGCATTAATGAGCCCCACTGAGTGTTGTTCCTGACAAAGCCTCTCCAGGGACTAATTACAGTAGATAATTGGAAGCCATGATTGCACAAAGCTCTCAGAGACTGCAAGGCAAAAGCAAAAGCCAAAGTCCTTTGAAAAACCTGCAGTCCCTGGAAGCATGAAGGAGCCCCCAGGGCCATTCCTGACCAAGGCTCCCCAGGGACTCCTTCCAGCAGATCCTTGAGGCCACTGGGATGTGGGCATGGGGGGGGATGCTGAGGGCAGGACCAGGGGCTGACAGTGCCCAGCCTGGCTGGGGCTGTGCCAGGAGGCCCCAGGGCCTCAGGACAAGGTGTCTCCTCACAGCCCTTGGTGGCACAGACCCTGCTGTGCCCCAGGGCACCAAGACTTGGCTTCTCTTTGTCCCCACCTGGCATCAGTGCCTCCAGTTCTCTGCTCTGCCTGGGGCCTGGGGACACTTTCTCAGTCGTGTCCCTCAGTGGGACCCATTAAAAGTCCAAGAAACTTTGGAGTTGGATTCTGACATGGAGTTCTCCAGAGGTTTCTGCAGCTCCCTCTCAGGGCCTGATGTTCAGGACTGAGCACAAAGCCCCAGAGGGTCATTAAAGTCCTTGTGCTGTGTCTGTGCTGCTGAGCTGGGCCGGGCTCCTGGCACAGAGGGAGATCCTGGTAACCAAGCAGAGCTTCAAAAGCACATTTCTCTTGCTGAGCAGCTCTTCTGCCAGCCCAGCAGGGCTGGGGCACTGCCTGCAGCCAGCCCGGGCACAGCACAGAGGCACAGAGAGCTTCAATCAGTCAGGGCTGGGAAGGGGCTGAGAAGTGCCTGGGGCAGAATCACTGCCAGCCCTTGGCACAGGAACCTCTGGCTGCAGGACAATGCAGCTGCAGCTCCTGGAGAGATCTCCTAAAGCTGGAACATGCCAATGCCCACAGACCCTGTGAGTGCATTCTCTGCTCATCTCCTGTGCAGAGCAGCCAGGGGTGCCCAGGGCTGTCCTGCAGAGCAGGGTCCTGCAGCCCAGGGCGCTGTGCTGGGCCAGGGACTCTGCTGCCTGCCAGGGACAGCTCTCAGCCGGCCCTGGAGCTGCTCCCAGCGCTGGCCAGGAGCTGTGGGGGGAAGGAGCCACCCTGAGCAGGGCAGGTGCTGCTGCTGAGAGGGGCTGGCTGGGGCAGGGCTGCTCCCAGCTCCAGACCAGCCTGGGCACAGCTCCGGAGGACACTTCCCAAAGGAGGTAAGCCTGGGTTTGCTGTAAAGGTCAGGAGCTTTCCTGAGAGTGTTTTCAATTTTCTGCTTGGAGAAAGATGATGAAGTTGTGATGATGATAAAAATATTTTTGCTTTTTATATATTTTTCATATATTCATAGTTCTGTAAATTACTGTTACGTAGTTTTAAAATTATAATCCTTAACTAACTCTATTAAACTCTTAAATAACTCTTTTTAACTACTATTATATATTTAATGTATTTATGATCCTTAATTAACTCTAGTATGTTTCCTTACCTTCTCTTAGATTTTAGAACTATAACCTGTCTAAATACATTTTTAAAGTGCTATATAATCTTTTTATCAGAGAAAGAACCCACAAGAAGAGTATTTTGGGTTTTGAATGTAAGCAGTGATAAGAAAAACTGGGACAAAGAAAGGCCCTGGACTTATTCCAGTGGGTTGAGCCAGGGTTGTGTAACGGGGTACTGAATCTCCCATTGGATGTTCCTGTTAAATATCCTAAATAATCAACATTAACAAATTGTTGAAATCAGGGGCTGGGTGTTCCTCATCCTCACTGGGACACCTGGAAGCTTCCAATAAAGGTCTGGTTTTAACTTCACTGTTCTAACACTGTTGCAAGGGTTCTTTTTTTCTCTTTTGATTATAGACAACAGGGGGATGAGAGAAGCAGAACAGGAATTGTAATCCCAGATTCACAGAACATTGTGAGTTGAAAGGGATGCACAGCATCATCAAAGGAATGTTAGAACATTTACAGAGACTCCAGAACTGTGACTTTGGGTGGTCAGTGTCTCTGCTGGGAGCCTCCCAAAGGGCCTTCAGCCACTCCTCAGCCCTGGGCAGCAGCAGCATCACCTCTGCAGGGCCCAGCAGGGCTCTCCTGAGCTGCCCTTGCCCAGCTGCACACAGAGCCTGCCCCAGCCAGGGCCCTGCACACAGGCAGGTTTCTGTAGGGCTGGGCCGAGGGCACACAGGGTGGGATGGGCTCTGTGAGTGCTGGCAGGGACAAGGCACCTCTCAGGAGGGGATGTCCAGGCCCAGGGAGATGCTCAGGGAAGCAGAGGGGGCTGAGCAGAGCAGTGCTGGGGGAACAAGCCCATCCAGCCCCTCACCTTCCCTCAGCCACAGGGAATCCTTTACCTCTCACAGCTCTCAGTGGGAAACTCTGAGTGCAGCAGGAATTCTGGGGATTTCTGACCTCAAAGAGACAGGAATTGTGTGTGGGTAGGAAATCAATTCCTAAATCCAACCCCTGCCATCAACTTCTCTTAGAAGTGTAAGTGCAGATGGTACCAAACCTTTCTGCAGAAGGAGTGATTCCCCTGACAAATCCTGAATATCCAGCCTTGTCCCTCTGCCACATGGCCACAAACCCAGGGCAGCAGGGCAGGGATGGCTCCTCGAGAGCCCCCACACACAGTCCTTGCTGCTCCTGGCACACTCAGCCAGCACAACTGGAGCTCAGGCAGGGACCTGGGTGAAGGTTTTCCCAGAGCAGGAACAAGGGTGGGTGAGTCCCAGCAGGACAGTCGGCAGGGAATGGCCCAGGTTTGGCTCCAAGCAGCCTCTCCTGACTTGTCCCTGTCCTTCTCCATGAACAGGTGCCCATGTGCAGCCACAGCAAATGTCCAACAGCAGCTCCATCAGCCACTTCCTCCTGCTGGCACTGGCAGACACGCGGCAGCTGCAGCTCCTGAACTTCTGCCTCTTCCTGGGCATCTCCCTGGCTGCCCTCCTGGGCAACGGCCTCATCATCAGCGCCGCAGCCTGCGGCCACCACCTGCACACGCCCATGTTCTTCTTCCTGCTCAACCTGGCCCTCAGCGACCTGGGCTCCATCTGCACCACTGTCCCCAAAGCCATGCACAATTCCCTCTGGGACACCAGGAACATCTCCTACACAGGATGTGCTGCACAAGATTTTTTTTTCTTTTCTGTGCTGCAACAGAATATTTCCTGCTGACCATCATGTGCTACGACCGCTACGTGTCCATCTGCAAACCCCTGCACTACGGGACCCTCCTGGGCAGCAGAGCTTGTGCCCACATGGCAGCAGCTGCCTGAGCCAGTGGCTTTCTCAATGCTCTGCTGCACACAGCCAGTACATTTTCCCTGCCCCTGTGCCATGGCAATGCCCTGGGCCAGTTCTTCTGTGAAATCCCACAGATCCTCAAGCTCTCCTGCTCCAAATCCCACCTCAGGGAACTTGGGCTTCTTGTGGTTACTAGCAGTTTATCATTTTGTTGTTTTTTGTTCATTGTTTTCTCCTATGTACAGATCGTCAGGGCTGTGCTGAGGATCCCTTCTTAGCAGGGACGGCACAAAGCATTTCCCACCTGCCTCCCTCACCTGGCTGAGGTCTCTCTCTTTGTCAGCACTGCAGAATTTGCTCACCTGAAGCCTGCCTCTATGTCCTCCCCATCCCTGGATCTGGCCCTGTCAGTTCTGCGCGACGAAATCCTGCTCAGCGTGGGCAACTGAGCCCTTGAAGGACTTAGTGTCAGCTCAAGGCTTGCTTTCCCTCCCAAAGCCTTCCCTTGTCAGCCTTGGGCAGGGGATTCATCCTCCCTCCCTCCTCCTTCCCACAGACCTGCTTGGAACCACTCTGTGGGCACCTTCCATTCTCTGTGTCTGTCCTCAAGTGCAGTGCCAACCTGGGTCAGTCCTGGCCCTGTCCTGAGCTCCCAGGAGCTCACAGGCTGAGATGGCAACGCTCAGCCAAACCAGGGCCCTACCCCTGCCAGCAGCACCCCCACAAGCAGCAGCAGCAGCAGCAGCAGCAGCAGCAGCAGCAGCAGCAGAGGCAGCAGCAGCAGCAGCAGCAGCAGCAGCAGCAGCAGCAGCAGCTGCAGTCGCCTCTCAGCTGTTGGTGCCCCTGCACTGCAGCCCCTCCCGCTGGCACCAACGTTCCCTTGTGGCCTTGGAGACAGTCCTGAATCCATCCATGGGGTCACAGAGCCATGGAAGGCCAGAGTTCCAGGTTCCTGGAATTCTAGAGTCATTGAATCTTGAGAACCACACACAGACAAGGAGGAGGAGGAGGAGGAGGAAGAGGAGGAGGAGGAAGAGGAGAGGGAGGAGGAATAGAAGGAGGACGAGGAGGCGGAGGATGAGGAGGAAGAGGAAGAGGAGGAGGAGGAAGAGGAGAGGGAGGAGGAATAGAAGGAGGATGAGGAGGAGGAGGAAGAGGAGGAGGAGGAAGAGGAGGAGGAGGAGGAGGAGGAGGAGGAGGAGGAGGAGGAGGAGGAGGAGGAGGAGGAGGAGGAGGAGGACGAGGAAAAGTGCGAGGAGGAGGACAAGGAGGAGGAGGACGAGGAGGAGGAGGAGGCTGAGGAAGACGACAAGGAGGAGGAGGAAGAGGAGGAGGAGGATGAGGAAGAGGAGGAGGAGGAGGACGAGGAGGAGGAGGACGAGGATGAGGAGGACGAGGATGAGGAGGAGGAGTAGGTGTATGACGAGTAGGAGGAGGACAAGGAGGAGGAGGATGAGGACGAGGACGACGAGGACGCGGAGGACGATGAGGACGAGGAGGAGGAGGACAAAGAGGAGGAGGATAAGGAGGAGGAAAAGGAGGAGGAAGAAGAGGAGGAGGAAGAGAAAGAGGAAGAGGAGAAAGAAGAGGAGGAGGAGGAGGAGGACGAGGACAAGGAGGACGAGGATGAGGAGGAGGAGTAGGTGGAGGAGGAGGAAGAGGAGGACAAGGAGGAGGATGATGAGGACAAGAAGGACAAGGACGAGGAGGACGATGAGGACGAGGACGAGGAGGACGACGAGGACGAGGAGGACGAAGGGGACGAGGAGGACGATGAGGAGGACGAGGAGGAGGACGAAGGAGGATGACAAGGAGGAGGACGAGGAGGAGGAGGAGGAGGAGGAGGACGACGACGATGACCAAGAGGAGTTTGAAGATGAGGAGGAGGAATAGGAGGAGGAAGAGAGAGAACGAGGACAAGGAGGATGATGAGGAGAAGGAGAACGAGGAGGAAGAGGAGAATGAGGATGAGGAAGAGGAGGAGGAGGAGGACAATGACAAGGAGGGTGAGGATGGGGAGGAGAAAGAGGAGGAGCAGGAGGAGGAATAGGAGGAGGAGGAGGACAAGGAATAGGAGGAGGCAGAGAAGCATGAAGAGGAGGAATAGGAGGAGGAAGAGAGAGGACAAGGACAAGAAGGATGATTAGGATGAGGAGGAGGAGGACAACGAGGAGGAGGAGGAGGATAAGAAGGATTAGGACTAGGACAAGGAGGAGAAGGATGAAGATGAGGAAAAGGATGAAGATGCAGAAGACAAGGAGGACGAGGAGGTTGAGTAGGAGGAGGAGGAGGAGGAGGAGGAGGAGAACGAGGATGAGGACAAGGACGAGGACGAGGACGAGGACGAGGATGAGGACGAGGAGGAGGTCGAGGAGGAGGACGACGACCACAAAGACGACGACGAAGAGGAGGTGGAAGATGACGAGGAGGAATAGGAGGAGGAAGAGAGAGAACAAGGACAAGGAGGATGAGGAGGAGGAGGAGGAGAACGAGGAGGAGCAGGAGGAGGAAGAGGAGGAGGAGGAGGACGACAAGGACTAGGGCAAGCACAAGGAAGATGAGAAGGAGGAGGAGGACATAGAAGAGGAGGAGGAGGAGAAGAAGGATGAGGACGAGGACGAGGGGGAGAAGGATGAGGATGAGGAAAAAGATGATGATGCAGAGGACAAGTAGGAGGAGGAGGAGGAGGAGGAAAAGGAAGATGAACAGGAGGAGGAGGAAGACAAGTTGGAGAATAAAGAGGAGGAGGACAAGGATGAGGAGGACCAGGAGGAGAAGGAGGAGGAGGATGAGGATGAGCAGGATGGGGAGGACGAGGAGGAGGAAGAGGAGGAGGAGAATGAGGAGAATGAGGATGAGGAGGACAATGAGGAGGATGAGGAGGATAAGGATGCGGAGGATAAGGAGGAGGAGGATGAGGAGGAGGACAAGGATGAGGAAAAGGACGAGGATGAGGAGGATAAGGAGGACGAGGAGGAAAAGGAGGACAAGGAGGAGGAGGATGAGGAAGACGAGGAGGAGGAGGAGGAATAGGAGGATAAAGAGGATGAGAATGATGATGTGGGGGAGGACAAGGAGGAGGCCGACGAGGAGGACGAGGAGGATGAGGAGGAGGACGAGGAGGACAAGGAGGACGAGGAGGAGGACGAGGAGGATGAGGAGGATGAGTAGGAAGACGAGGAGGACAAGGAGGACGAGGAGGAGGAGAAGGAGGAAGAAGAGGAGGAGGACGAGGAGGAGGACGAGGAAGAGGACGAGGACGACGACGACGATGACAACGACGACGACGACGAAGAGTGGGTGGAAGATGAGGAGGAGGAATAGGAGGAGGAAGAGAGAGAAGGAGGACAAGGAGGATGATGAGGAGGAAGAGGAGAACGAGGAGGAAGAGGAGAATGAGGATGAGAAGGAGGAGGAGGAGGAGGAGGACAATGACAAGGAGGATGAGGTGGGGGAGGAGAAAGAGGAGGAGCAGGGGGAGGAAGAGGAGGAGGAGGATGATGACAAGGACTAGGGCAAGCATAAGGAAGATGAGGAGGAGGAGGAGGACAAGGAAGAGGAGGAGGCAGAGAAGCATGAAGAGGAGGAATAGGAGGAGGAGGAGAGAGGACAAGGATAAGGAGGATGATGAGGATGAGGAGGAGGAGGACAACGAGGAGGAGGATGAGGAGAAGAAGGATGAGGACGAGGACAAGGAGGAGAAGGATGAGGATGAGGAAAAGGATGAAGATGCAGAGGACAAGGAGGAGGAGGAGGAGGAGGAGGAGGAGGAGGAGGAGGAGGAGGAGGAGGAGGAGGAGGAGGAGGAGGAGGAGGAGGAGGAGGAGGAGGAGGAGGAGGAGGAGAAGGAAGATGAACAGGAGGAGGAGGAGGACAAGGAGGAGAATAAAGAGGAGGAGGACAAGGATGAGGAGGACCAGGAAAAGGACGAGGAGGATGAGGATGAGCAAGATGGGGGCGAAAAGGAGGAGGAGGAGGAGGAAGATGAGGAGGAGGAGAATGAGGAGAATGAGGATGAGGAGGACAATGAGGAGGATGAGGAGGATAAGGATGCGGAGGATAAGGAGGAGGAGGAGGAGGAGGACGAGGACGAGGAGGAGAAGGATGAGGATGAGGAAAAGGATGAAGATGCAGAGGACAAGGAGGACGTCCTCCTCCTCGTCCTCCTCCTCATCCTCCTCGTCCTCCTGCTCATCCTTGTCCTCCTCCTCGTCCTTGTCCTCTTCCTCCTACTCTTCCTCCTCGTCCTCCTCGTCTTCCTCATCCTCCTCGTCCTCCTCGTCCTCGTCCTCCTCCTACTCGTCCTCCTCCTCCTCCTCCTCCTCATTGTCCTCCTCCACATCCTCCTTCTCATCCTCTTTATCCTCCTATTCCTCCTCCTCCTCCTCGTCCTCCTTGTCCTCCTCATCCTCATCCTTTTCCTCATCCTTGTCCTCCTCCTCATCATCCTCCTCCTAATCCTCTGTATCCTTATCCTCCTCATCCTCCTCATTGTCCGCCTCATCCTCATTCTCCTCCTTCTCCTCCTCCTCATCTTCCTCCTCTTCCTCCTCCTCGTCCTCCCCATCCTGCTCATCCTCATCCTCCTTGTCCTTCTCCTCCTGGTCCTCCTCATCCTTGTCCTCCTCCTCTTTATTCTCTTCCTTCTACTCCTCCTCCTCCTCCTCCTACTCAACCTCCTCGTCCTCCTTGTCCTCTGCATCTTCATCCTTTTCCTCATCCTCATCCTTCTCCTCCTCGTCCTCATCCTCATCATTCTTCTCCTCCTCCTCCTCCTCCTCATCCTCATCATCCTCCTTGTCCTTGTCCTCTCTCTTCCTCCTCCTATTCCTCCTCTTCATGCTTCTCTGCCTCCTCCTCTTCCTTGTCCTCCTCCTCCTCCTCCTCATCGTCCTTGTGCTTGCCCTAGTCCTTGTCATCTTCCTCCTCCTCCTCTTCCTCCTCCTGCTCCTCCTCTTTCTCCTCCCCCTCCTCATCCTCCTTGCCATTGTCCTCCTCCTCCTCCTCATCCTCATTCTCCTCTTCCTCCTCGTTCTCCTCCTCCTCCTCGTCATCCTCCTTGTCCTCGTTGCCTCTCTTCCTCCGCCTATTCCTCCTCCTCATCTTCCACCTCCTCTTGGTCGTCGTCGTTGTCGTCATTGTCGTCGTCCTCCTCGTCCTCCTCCTCGTCCTCATCGTCCTCCTCGTCCTTGTCCTCCTCTTTCTCCTCGTCCTCCTCCTCCTCGTCCTCGTCCTCCTCCTCGTCCTCCTCCTTCTCCTCGTCCTCGTCCTCCTCCTCCTCCTCGTCCTCCTCTTCCTCCACGTCCTTGTCCTCGTCCTCCTCCTCATCGTCGTCTTCGTCCTCCTCCTCCTCCTCCTCCTCCTCCTCCTCCTCCTCCTCCTCTTCCTCTTCCTCCTCGTCCTCCTCATCCTTGTCCTCCTCCTCTTCCTTCTCCTCCTCCTCCTCCTCCTCATCCTCCTTGTCCTCTGCATCTTCATCCTTTTCCTCATCCTCATCCTTCTCCTCCTCGTCCTCGTCCTCATCCTTCTTCTCATCCTCCTCCTCCTCATCCTCATCATCCTCCTTGTCCTTTTCCTCTCTCTTCCTCCTCCTATTCCTCCTCTTCATGCTTCTCTGCCTCCTCCTCTTCCTTGTCCTCCTCCTCCTCCTCATCTTCCTTGTGCTTGCCCTAGTCCTTGTCGTCCTCCTCCTCCTCTTCCTCCCCCTGCTCCTCCTCTTTCTCCTCCCCCACCTCATCCTCCTTGTCATTGTCCTCCTCCTCCTCCTCCTCCTCATCCTCATTCTCCTCTTCCTCCTCCTCATCCTCATTCTCCTCTTCCTCCTCGTTCTCCTCCTCCTCCTCCTCATCATCCTCCTTGTCCTTGTTCTCTCTCTTCCTCCTCCTATTCCTCCTCGTCATCTTCCACCTCCTCTTCGTCGTCGTCGTCGACGTCGTCGTCATCGTCGTCCTCCTCCTCGTCCTCCTCGTCCTCCTCCTTGTCATCCTCCTTCTCCTCCTCCTCATCCTCCTCGTCCTCCTCCTCGTCTTCCTCGTCCTCCTCGTCGTCCTCCTCCTCCTCCTCTTCCTCCTCCTCCTCCTTGTCCTCCTTCACATCCTCATTCTCATCCTCTTTGTCCTCCTATTCCTCCTCCTTATCCTCCTCATCCTCGTCCTTTTCCTCATCCTTGTCCTCCTTTTGCTCCTCGTCCTCCTTATCCTCCTCATCCTCGTCCTTTTCCTCATCCTTGTCTTCCTCCTCATCCTCCTCCTCCTTATCCTCCGCATCCTTATCCTCCTCATTGTCCTCCTCATCCTCATTCTCCTCCTTCTCCTCCTCCTCATCTTCCTCCTCTTCCTCCTCCTTGTCCTCCCCATCTTGCTCATCCTCATCCTCCTCGTGCTTCTCCTCATCTTCCTCCTCTTCCTCCTCCTTGTCCTCCCCATCTTGCTCATCCTCATCCTCCTCGTCCTTCTCCTCCTGGTCCTCCTCATCCTTGTCCTCCTCCTCTTTATTCTCCACCTTTGTTAGAGGGAATGCCGCGGGAGACAAGACTCATGATATCATGATCATCAAGTCTCAGTTTATTGTGACAGATTACACAGTTTATATATGTTTGTTAATTGGCTCATACATATTGCAAAAGCCAAGCTCATGATTGGTTGCTATGTGACTTATACTATTATCTTAAAAGTAACTTTATGATCGATACATGCCTGTCCAGCTGGCCTTGCAGTTAGAACAGCTTAGTACCCCTTTGTTCTTCTCTATCTACTTCTACATACCAAGCAGTTTCAATATCCTGCTTTCTGCACACCATCTACTCTTCAGGGCCATGCGAACTTTGCAGCAGTCACGTAGCCCTCCCTATTTGGATTAATTTTACAGTGTCATGTCCCTTGTCGTTCAACCATTCCTCTGTCAGGCTCTCTTCACACCTTGTCCTCCTCCTCCTCCTGTTCATCTTCCTTTTCCTCCTCCTCCTCCTCCTCCTCCTCCATGTCCTCTGCATCTTAATCCTTTTCCTCATCCTCATCCTCCTTGTCATTTTCCTCCTTCTCCTCCTCCTCCTCATCCTCATTCTCCTCTTCCTCCTCGTTCTCCTCCTCCTCATCATCCTCCTTGTCCTCGTTCTCTCTTTTCCTCCTCCTATTCCTCCTTCTCAGCTTCCACCTCCTCTTCGTCGTCATTGTCATGGTCGTCGTCCTCCTCGTCGTCCTCCTCGTCCTCCTCCTCATCATCCTCCTCCTCATCCTCATTCTCCTCTTCCTCTTCGTTCTCCTCCTCGTCCTCATCATCCTCATGTTTTTGTTCTCTCTCTTCCTCCTCCTATTCCTCCTCCTCATCTTCCACCTCCTCTTCGTCGTCGTCGTCGTCGTCATCCTCCTCCTCCTCTTTCTCCTCCTCGTCCTCCTCCTCATCCTCCTCGTCATCCTCCTCGTCCTCCTCCTTGTCCTCTTCGTCCTCTTCGTCCTCCTCGTCCTCCTCCTCCTCCTCGTCCTCGTCCTTGTCATCCTCATCCTCCTCCTCCTTGTCCTCCTCCTCCTCCTCCTCCACCTAGTCGTCCTCCTCATCCTCGTCCTACTCGTCCTCGTCCGCCTCCTCCTCTTCCTCCTCCTCCTCCTCGTCCTCCTCATCCTCCTCATCCTCGTCCTTCTCTTCGTCCTCGTCCTCCTCGTCCTCCTCCTCGTCGTTTTCCTCGTCCTCCTCCTCGTCCTCCTCATCCTCCTTGTCCTCCTCCTCCTCTTCCTCCTCCTCCTCCTCCTCCTTATCCTCCTCCTCCTCGTCCTCCTTCTCCTCCTCCTCCCCCTCGTCCTCCTCCTCCTTGTCCTCCTCCTCTTCCTCCTCCCTCTCCTCCTCCTCCTCCTCCTCGTCCTCCTCCTCCTCCTCCTCGTCCTCCTCCTCCTCCTCCTCCTCGTCTGTGTGTTGTTCTCAGGATTCAATGACTCTAGGATTCCAGGAACCTGGAACTCTGGGATTCCATGGCTCTGTGACCCCATGGATGGATTCAGGACTGTCTCCAAGGCCACAAGGGAACGTTGGTGCCAGCGGGAGGGGCTGCAGTGCAGGGGCACCAACAGCTGAGAGGCGACTGCAGCTGCTGCTGCTGCTGCTGCTGCTGCTGCTGCTGCTGCTGCTGCTGCTGCTTGTGGGGGTGCTGCTGGCAGGGGCAGGGCCCTGGTGTGGCTGAGCATTGACATCTCAGCCTGTGAGCTCCTGGGAGCTCAGGACAGGGCCAGGACTGACCCAGGTTGGCACTGCACTTGAGGACAGACACAGAGAATGGAAAGTGCCCACAGAGTGGCTCCGAGCAGGTCTGTGGGAAGGAGGAGGGAGGGAGGATGAATCCCCTGCCCAAGGCTGACAAGGGAAGGCTTTGGGAGGGAAAGCAAGCCTTGAGCTGACACTAAACCCTTCAAGGGCTCAGTTGCCCACGCTGAGCAGGATTTCATCGCGCAGAACTGACAGGGCCAGATCCAGGGATGGGGAGGACATCGAGGCAGGCTTCAGGTGAGCAAATTCTGCAGTGCTAACAAAGAGAGAGACTACAGCCAGGTGAGGGAGGCAGGTGGGAAAGGCTTTGTGCCGTCCCTGCTCAGAAGGGATCCTCAGCACAGCCCTGACGATCTGTACATAGGAGAAAACATTGAACACAAAACAACAAAAAGATAAACTGCTAGTAACCACAAGAAGCTCAAATTCCCTGAGGTGTGAATTGGCGCAGGAGAGCTTGAGGATCTGTGGGATTTCACAGAAGAACTGGCCCAGGGCATTGCCATGGCACAGGGGCAGGGAAAATGTATTGGCTGTGTGCATGAGAGCATTGAGAAAGGCACTGGCCCAGGCAGCTGCTGCCATGTGGGCACAAGCTCTGCTGCCCAGGAGGGTCCCGTAGTGCAGGGGTTTGCAGATGGACACGTACCGGTCATAGCACATAATGGTCAGGAGGGAATACTCTGATCCAAGGAAGAAGATAAGCAGAGAAACCTGAGCAGCACATCCTGTGTAGGAGATGTTCCTGGTGTCCCAGAGGGAATTGTGCATGGCTTTGGGGACAGTGGTGCAGATGGAGCCCAGGTCGCTGAGGGCCAGGTTGAGCAGGAAGAAGAACATGGGCGTGTGCAGGTGGTGGCCGCAGGCTACGGCGCTGATGATGAGGCCGTTGCCCAGGAGGGCAGCCAGGGAGATGCCCAGGAAGAGGCAGAAGTGCAGGAGCTGCAGCTGCCGCGTGTCTGCCAGTGCCAGCAGGAGGAAGTGGCTGATGGAGCTGCTGTTGGACATTTGCTGTGGCTGCACATGGGCACCTGTTCATGGAGAAAGGACAGGGACTAGTCAGGAGAGGCTGCTTGGAGCCAAACCTGGGCCATTCCCTGCAGACTGTCCTGCTGGGACTCACCCACCCTTGTTCCTGCTCTGGGAAAACCTTCACCCAGGTCCCTGCCTGAGCTCCAGTTGTGCTGGCTGAGTGTGCCAGGAGCAGCCAGGCCTGTGCGTGGGGGCTCTCGAGGAGCCATCCCTGCCCTGCTGCCCTGGGTTTGTGGCCATGTGGCAGAGGGACAAGGCTGGATATTCAGGATTTGTCAGGGGAATAACTCCTGATGCAGAAAGGCTTGGTACCATCTGCATTCAGACTTCTAAAGGAATTTTACTTTATTTCTAAAGGAAATAGATGGCAGGAGCTGGTTTTAGGAATTGTTTTCTTACCCACTCACCATTCCTGGCCCTCTGAGGTCAGAAATCCCCAGCATTCCTGCTGCACTCAGAGTTTCCCACTGAGAGCTGTGAGAGGTAAAGGATTCCCTGTGGCTGAGGGAAGGTGAGGGGCTGGATGGGCTTGTTCCCCCAGCACTGCTCTGTTCAGCCCCCTCTGCTTCCCTGAGCATCTCCCTGGGCCTGGACATCCCCTCCTGAGAGGTGCCTTGTCCCTGCCAGCGCTCACAGAGCCCATCCCACCCTGTGTGCCCTCGGCCCGGGCCTACAGAAACCTGCCTGTGTGCAGGGCCCTGGCTGGGGCAGGCTCTGTGTGCAGCTGGGCAAGGGCAGCTCAGGAGAGCCCTGCTGGGCCCTGCAGAGGTGATGCTGCTGCTGCCCAGGGCTGAGGAGTGGCTGAAGGCCCTTTGGGAGGCTCCCAGCAGAGACACTGACCACCCAAAGTCACAGTTCTGGAGTCTCTGTAAATGTTCTAACATTCCTTTGATGATCCTGTGTGTCCGTTTCAACTTAGAATATTCCGTGATTCTGGGACTACAATTCCTGTTCTGCTTCTCTCATCCCCCTGTTGTCTATAATCAAAAGAGAAAAAAAGAACCCTTGCAACAGTGTTAGAACAGTGAAGTTAAAACCAGAACTTCATTGGAACCTTCCAGGTGTCCCAGTGGGGATGAGGCACACCCAGCCCCTGATTTCAACAATTTGTTAATGTTGATTATTTAGGATATTTAACAGGAACATCCAATGGGAGATTCATTACCCAGTTACACACCCCTGGCTCAACCCACTGGAATAAGTCCAGGGCCTTTCTTTGTCCCAGTTTTTCTTATCACTGCTCACATTCAAAACCCAAAATACTCTTCTTGTGGGTTCTTTCTCTGATAAAAAGATTATATAGCACTTTAAAAATGTATTTAGACAGGTTATAGTTCTAAAATCTAAGAGAAGGTAAGGAAACATACTAGAGTTAATTAAGGATCATAAATACATTAAATATATAATAGTAGTTAAAAAGAGTTATTTAAGAGTTTAATAGAGTTAGTTAAGGATTATAATTTTAAAACTACGTAACAGTAATTTACAGAACTATGAATATATGAAAAATATATAAAAAGCAAAAATATTTTTATCATCATCACAACTTCATCATCTTTCTCCAAGCAGAAAATTGAAAACACTCTCAGGAAAGCTCCTGACCTTTACAGCAAACCCAGGCTTACCTTCTTTAGGAAGTGCCCTCTGGAGCTGGTCTGGAGCTGGAGCAGTCCTGCCCCAGCCAGCCCCTCTCAGCAGCAGCACCTGCCCTGCTCAGGGTGGCTCCTTCCCCCCACAGCTCCTGGCCAGCGCTGGGAGCAGCTCCAGGGCCGGCTGAGAGCTGTCCCTGGCAGGCAGCAGAGTCCCTGGCCCAGCACAGCGCCCTGGGCTGCAGGACCCTGCTCTGCAGGACAGCCCTGGGCACCCCTGGCTGCTCTGCACAGGAGATGAGCAGAGAATGCACTCACAGGCTCTGTGGGCATTGGGATGTTCCAGCTTTAGGAGATCTCTCCAGGAGCTGCAGCTGCATTGTCCTGCAGCCAGAGGTTCCTGTGCCAAGGGCTGGCAGTGATTCTGCCCCAGGCACTTCTCAGCCCCTTCCCAGCCCTGACTGATTGAAGCTCTCTGTGCCTCTGTGCTGTGCCCGCGCTGGCTGCAGGCAGTGCCCCAGCCCTGCTGGGCTGGGAGAAGAGCTGCTCAGCAAGAGAAATGTGCTTTTGAAGCTCTGCTTGGTTACCAGGCTCACCCTCTGTGCCAGGAGCCCGGCCCAGCTCAGCAGCACAGACACAGCAAAAGGACTTTAATGACCCTCTGGGGCTTTGTGCTCAGCCCTGAACGTCAGGCCCTGGGAGGGAGCTGCAGAAACCTCTGGAGAACTCCAAGTCAGAATCCAACTCCAAAGTTTCTTGGACTTTTAATGGGTCCCACTGAGGGACACGACTGAGAAAGTGTCCCCAGGCCCCAGGCAGAGCAGAGAACTGGAGGCACTGATGCCAGGTGGGGATAAAGAGAAGCCAAGTCTTGGTGCCCTGGGGCACAGCAGGGTCTGTGCCACCAAGGGCTGTGAGGAGACACCTTGTCCTGAGGCCCTGGGGCCTCCTGGCACAGCCCCAGCCAGGCTGGGCACTGTCAGCCCCTGCTCCTGCCCTCAGCATCCCCCCCTAGCCCACATCCCAGTGGCCTCAAGGATCTGCTGGAAGGAGTCCCTGGGGAGCCTTGGTCAGGAATGGCCCTGGGGGCTCCTTCATGCTCCCAGGGACTGCAGGTTTTTCAAAGGACTTTGGCTTTTCCTTTTGCCTTGGAGTCTTTGAGAGGTTTCTGCAATCATGGCCCCATTTATCTACTGTAATTAGTCCCTGGAGAGGCTTTGTACTCACAATCAGTTGGGCTCATTAATGCTTTGAGATACACAACTTTTTTCTGGTACTTTGGATTTTCCTTCCTACATTGAGTGTTTTTTGTGCCATTTTGAGTCTCTGAGAGGTTTTTGTGCAATCCTGGACTCCAATTATCTCCTCCAAGGAGGCCAAGAGGAGCCTGTGTTAAGGATGGACTTCATGGAGGCCCATTAATTCTTTGAGACACTTTTGGGTTTTCTTCTGATTTTGACACTTGGATAGGTTTGTGCAATCTTCTCTCAGGCCCTGAGGTTCCAGGTCTCAGCTCCAAATGCACCACGGGGCTCATTAGGATCAAGCAAGTCCTGACAAACCATGGCTCTGCCTTGATTTCCCTCTTGTCTGGGGCAGTTCATCAGGAAGTTTCTGTAGTGGTTTTGCTTTGCCAATTTGAGATTTCTCGGCCAATTCATCAATTAGTATGGTGGGTTTAGTGTTGGCTAATTACCAGTGCATACACTAGAATATACTTACTCATTTCCTGCTGTGAGGTAGGATTAGGAGAAAGGCAAAGTGGGCTCAAAATTTTAAAAGTGTATAAAGAAAAGTTTATTAACAGCAACTAAAAGAGTGAGTGATGAGGATCAGAACAAAACTTTCAGAACACTTCCCCTCTCTATAAAACTTGACAATGTAAAGCGACAAAATCTAAAATTTTCTGTCACTTTACCACCTCTACAATAGTCTGTCTTCAGGTCAGTTAGGGAGAGAAACTCCTCTTGTTAATGTTATGGAGGCTTATCCACAAGAAAACAGTTATCTCATGGCTTTTCATTTCCAGAAATAGCAGCTGCCTGGAATAATCTGCAATTGTGAAGTCCCTCCAATTTTTTCACAGCCGTTCCCAGAGCTGTGTTCATGAGCCTTGCCAGCTTATGGGGTATTGGTTTAAAGATGAGCTGTTTAAGAGCAAAGATTCTCTTCATCTCTTTCTGAAATCATCTTCATCTCTGGGAACAGAGGTCTTCTTCTCTCCCTGAGGACACAGGGTCTCATCACTCTGCTCTTTCTCTGTTCAAACTTCTCATGGGATCACAGCTACTACAACATTTGCTTACTTTAGCATGGAGGCCTTTGCTGAAACAAGTCATCTCCCCATACTTTTCAATGTGTTATGGGGAAAAAGAGAGTTTGAGGTATCAACGACATCCTTCTCCATAGCTTTAGCAGAGGATTTCTGCCCCAAGATCAAGGCATCTCCTCATCCCTCCCATACGGGACTCAACTTCCTCTTCCCTGCCCTTGGTGTGTCCATGCTGCTCCTCTGTGTGCCTGCCCTGTGTCCTTTTCTCTCACTGGAGGGAGGATGACAGCACTGGCAGAGTCAATATCTGCCCGGGGCTGAAGATGGTTCCGTGAGCCCGGCCGGGCTCAGTAGCCAACTTTAATTTTGGCCATGGTTCCTGGACATGAAGGCCAGTTCTTTTCCATAGGAATGAAGGGACAGATCCCCACTGTTTTAGGGGCAGATGAGAGGTGACCACAAGAGGAAAAGGCCAGCCTGAGATGGCAGGTTTTTGTCTGGGAGATACTCTTGCATATAGGGAACATTTTTGGGAGAGTACCGATTTTGGCAATGTGCATCTGAAAAGACAGATGGTTCTTTTCCATAGGAAGGAAAGCACGGAGCCGCAGTGCTCCAGGAGCTGATGAGAAGCAGCCCTTGACATCCTAATACCACCCTGACCTGTCAGGTGGCTCCTGGCAGGCCAAGCCAACCAGACCTGGTCCATGTTTCCCTTGCTTCCATGGGGCCCCACAGTGTCCCAATGGTCCCTTGCTTCCAGGAGGCCCTGAGGTGTCACAATGCCCCCTTGGTGACACCAGGCCCTGAAGGGTCGGAATGGTCTCCATGGATCCATCAGACCCCACAGAGTCATAATGGTCTCTGGGTCCATGGAGCCCCGCAGTGTCACCATGGCCCCTTGGTTCCATGGTCTCCAGTGGTGCCACAATGATCCCCTTGGTTCCATGAGGTGCCACAGTGTCACAGTGATCTCCATGGGAAGGAAAGAACCGAGCCCCAGTGTGGCAGGGGCAGCCACATTAGACCAAGGCCAGCCAGACTTGATGGTACTGGCAGATTTTGTCTGGGAACAACCCTTGGATATAGGGAATTTTAGAGGTGGAATCCCAATTTCAGACATGGACACCCAAAGTAGAAGGATGGTTCTTTTCCACAGGAAGAAAAGCACGGAACACCGGTGTTTCAGGGACAGATGAAAGGCTTCCACCAGAGGCCTAAGGCAGCCAGACTTCTCTGTCCTGGTAGCTTTTGTCTGAAAGCAACCCTTGGATATAGGGAATTTGGGAAGTGGAACCCCAGTTTCAGCCATTTCTGCATAGATAATAAGGATGGTTCTTTTCCATAGGAAGGAAAGCACAGAGCCCCAGTGTTTCAAAGGCAGAAATGAAGAGAGGTGGCTCTTGAGAGGCCAAGCCAGCCAGACCTGTTTGTTCTGGCAGCTTTTGTCATGGAGAGATCCTTGGATATATGGAATTTGGGAGAAGGTATCTCAATTTTGACCATGAACACCTTGAGAAGAAGAACAGGTCTTTTTCATTGGAAGGAAACCACTGACCCCAGTGTTTTGAAAGCAGGTGAGAGGCATCCCCAAGAGGCCAACGGCAGCCAGATCTGTCTGTCCTGGCAGATTTCACTGGGAGCAATCATTGGATGTACAGAGTTTTGGAGGTGGAATTCCAGTTCTGGCCATGGACGCCTGCTCAGGATGGATGTTTTTTTCCTATAGGAAAGAAAAGCACAAAATCCAAGTGTTCTAGAAGAAGATGAGATGTGGCCAGCCTTAGGCCAAGCCAGCCAGACCTCTCTCTCCTGACAACTTTCATCTAGGGGCTATCCTTGGACATAGAGCATTTTGGAGGTGGAATCTCAGTTCTGGCCGTGGACACCTAGACAGGAAGAAGAGTTATTTTCATTAGGAATGAAAGCACAGAGTCCCAGTGTTTCAGAGGCACATGAGTGCGAGCCCTCAGGAAGCCAAGGCCAGCCAGATTTGTGATTCCTGGCATCATTTTTCTGGGAGCTATCATTGGATATAGGGAATTCTGTAGGCAGATGCCCAATTTTGGCCATGGGTACCTGGTTGAAATGGATGTTTTCTTCCCATAATAAAGAAAAGCACATGGTCCCAGTGTTTGAAAGGCAGATGAGAGGTGGCCCCCGGGTGGCCAAGGCAGCCAGACTTGTTTCTCCTGGCAGATTTCATCTGGGAACAATCTTTGCAATATAAGCAAATTTGCAGAAGGAATCCCAATTTTGGCCCTGGGTCCCTGGAGGAGAAGGACAGTTCTCTCTCATAGGAAGTGAAGCCCAGAGACCCAGTGCTTCAGAGGAGATGAGAAGCAGCTCTAATCATACCAAGGTGTTCAGGTGGACCCCAGGAGGCCCAGACAGACAGACCTGTTCCATGTTCCCGTGGTTCTGTGGGACCACACAAAGTCACAATGGTCTCCTTGGCTCCATCAGGCCCTGGAGTGTCACAATGTTCCCTTGCTTCTGCAGTGTCACAATGGCCCCATGCTTCCATGAGGCCTTGCAGTGTCACATTGGCTTTGTGGTTCCACAAAGCCCTGATGTGTCACAATGGCCCCTCAGCTCTGTGTGCCCTCGCTGTGTCACAACGGCTCCTCTGTGACACTGCAGATGCACAAGGTCACCATGGACCCTTAGTTCCTTGTGATCACTGAATTCCACGGTGGTTTCCTTGATTCCATGAGTCCCCACAGTGCCACAATGATCCCCTTGGTTCCACAACTTCCCACAGTGTCACATCGGACCCTTGGTTCCATGAGGATCTGCAGGGTCACACAGGTTTGTGACATTTGGGACATGCTGCCCCTCACATCCCCCTGCCCCACAAACAGCCCTGAGCCACCCGTGAGGGACAGGCCCTGCTGTGCCAGGCTGGGCTCAGGGCTTGGCCTTTCTGCTTCCCCCAGCCAGCCCAGGCCTTGCTCAGCATTGCAGTTCCCTGCTCTGAGCCTTTGGATCCCTGCAATCCTGGCCTCAAGGATCTGCTCTCTCCAGTCCCTGGGGAGCCTTTGGCAGTCCCTGTCCTCAGTGGGGCCCTGTGATGCTCCAAGGGACTTGGATTTTGCTTCTGACTCCTTGAGCAGCTTCTTCAGCCTTCTCTCAGTGCCTGAGGGTCCTGGACAGGCGCCCAAATCAACTGTGGGGATCATAAAAATACAGAAAGCCCTTGGAGGCTCTTTTTCTTCCTTCAATCGTCTTCAGTGCTCCAGGCCTTGTGCAGCTGATTGGAGTCAGTCTGCAGTTCTGTTAAGGAGGAAGATTTCAAAGTACACATCATGATTTTTTTTTTCTTCAATCAAGTGAGTATTTTTTTATTTCCCAGTTTGGAGAAGAGCTGATAGAAGCATTTCCCAGGTGATCCTGACACTGAACTTCTCCAGAGGAGGTCTGGGCATGTAGAAGAATGAGCCCCCTGAGGGCTGACTCTGTTTGGACAAGCTGCTCCTCACCACCAGCCTCACCATGTCTGACATTGCTCACCTGGCACTGACATCCCTGTGCCCTGCAGCGGAACCTTGTCCCTGAGCTCTGCAGCTCCATGTCCCAGCCCATTGCACCGTGTCCCACCTGCTCTCCTCAGGGCTCTGCCTGCACACAGACCCAAGAGAAGTTTTCCTGTTGGGAAGGAAAGAATGGAAAAGCCTGAGCAGGTTTCCTGAACAACAAACCCCACTCAGGAACCACCTGCTCAGTACAGGCTGCCTGGAATGGTGTCACCTTTCTACAAGGGACAGTGTGACCAGAAATGATCACTGGAAGCAGAATTCTCTGAATCTCCCAGCTGAATTCTCTATCCCAGCCCTTTCCCTGGATCTCTGTTGCAGATGGAAGCTGCTGGTGCCAGCCTCACCTTTAACCTCTCTTTGGAATGCAAACAGATGTTCCCAGGTGCGTTAAACAGGATTTGCTCAATGTTTCTATAAATCTTTTGTGTTCCCCATGGAATGAAGGGGCCATTTTGGCACTGAGGGCATGACATGGAAGCAAGGAGTCAATTGTGACCCTGGGGTCCCATGGAACCAAGGGGCCACGGTGACACAACAGGGCCACGTGGATCCAGTGGTCCATTGTGACACTGTGGATCCAAGGAGACCATGGAGACACCCCCAGAACCTCATGGAACCAAGGAGTCCAAGGTGACCCAGCGGGGCTGCATGGAGCCAATGGTCCATGGTGACACTGCCCATCCAAGGAGGCCATTTGGATACTGTGGAAGCTCATGGAGCGAGGTAAGTAATTGTGACACTGAAGAACTTCATGACACCAAATATCCATGGGGACACAGCAGGGCATCATGGAACCCAGGAACTACTGTTGACAGTGTGGAAACTCCTGGAACCAGGGGCTGTTGTGGCACTGCAGCACCAACACAGCTGCTGCACCTTGTCCCCTGTCCTGCACAGCTCCTTGGGAGGCACGGCAGGAGCAGCACCCTGGGAACCTTGGGAATGCCCTTCTGGGATCCATGGCACACACTCCCAGGGGCTGGAATTCCAGTTCCCAGCCAGGAAAATATGTTCCTGCCCTTGAAGGAAAAGCTCTTATGAAGGAGCCAAAAGCCAAGTAGAGCAGGATCCTACAGTGACATTTCACTGCCAGCCTTCCTAACTTCACCCATGGTTGTCGTAGCTCATGGATTGGGAATGAAATCAGGGCAGGGTCTTTGGTGGGAGCTGCCCTGGGTCAAAGGAGACACTGAGAGAGAAACAGAGCAGGCTAAGGAAGGCAGGAGAGAAAGGAGGTGTTTTAGTTTGGAAAGTCAGGTGTCTTCTAAGGAAGGCAGGACCCTCCCCTGAAATGGAAAAATGTAGAATCTTTCAGAATTGTTATAAATTTGAAATTAAGGGGGCCTGTCAGGTAAAAAAATATGGGAGCAGGAATAACAGTTTTTTATTAGGGAAGAAAATAGAACTATAAAATAAACAATGCAGTAAACTAAAACAACAATGACAGAGTGAGAATACAATGTGACTCCCTGTTGGACAGGGTGTTGGCTGGAGTCCAATGGGAACTGTGGGTGCAGTCCTCCAGGAGTGTTAGGTGTGGTTCTGTTGGAGAAGTGATCCTGTAGGAATGGGTGTCTTCTTCTGAAGAGGAAGAGGCAGCTGTTCCTCTGAGAAATCCAGCCCAGAAAAAGCTGTGTTGGTGGGCCAGAATCTCAAGACTAGATGCAGGTAGGAATGCTTGGCTCCTCCCTCTGGGCGGAACATCTCACAATGGGATGTTACAGTTCTTATCAGTCATGCAGTGACATTCAATAGCCCATTATCAGCAGATGTCTCCCCTGAGGGAGGATTGATTGTGGAAGAGATAAGGAAAAACTGCCCACTTAACACAGGATAACTGCCATACAGATGGCAAATAGAACACATCTTGCTTTTCAGTCAGGGACAGGAGGACACAAACACAATCAGCTGAGAAGGCAGCACTCTGAAAAGCAAACCAGAACTGACAGAAAATGAATGGGACAGAAATCAGTAATCCTGAAAGCTTTATTTATTATCAAAATAAATGACACCCACCCGTCCCCACACAATCCTGATCCCACGCCCTCAAATTTGGATCTCACTTCTCCTGATCACCTTCCAACCCCATCTCATCCTGGAGGCTGAGGAATTGAGTAATTTTGGCATGGGAGTGAGGTGGGAACCAGCCATTTTGAGGTGGGATTGAGTCATTTTCGGTGACAGACAAATCCACCTTGGCTTTTAGAGCGCAAAAATATGGAGAATACTCCCAGATAACCCCCAAGAACCCACAAATCCTCCAGAATATGTTACCAAACTGTAAATTCCACCTCAAATACCTCTTAAATGGTGGGACTTTTGACATCTCTGGTCAATACTCTTTTTAGGCATTTTTCAGGTGTTTTTAAATGATAAAGACAAATCAGAAGAAAATTAGAGCCAAACCAAAACCCAAGACCCCTTGAGCATCCCCTGAGCACTGGACAAAACAAATTCAGCAGAAATCAAATTTAACCCTCTATAAAATGCCTTGAGGAAGTTTTGCTCTTCCCACAAGTCACTTCTGATGGAAACACAAACAAATCCCAAATATTAATAGACCAACAACAGAAGCAATTCTGTGGTAATTCCAAATTTCATCAGTTCCAGCACAGCTCCAGCTCAGATGCTGGCAGGTTCCAAAAAACAAAACATTGAAATTTGTCCCAATACAGATTATTAAAAGGAAGGGAACAGTCTGTGTGGCTGTCACAAAGGTGACAGGGATGAAGAAAATAATGATTCTCCCCCCAATCTTGTGAATTCAGGAGTTATTTCGGAATAACTTGAGCTGGGCTTCTTGTAGGACTTTAGTAGCCTTGTGTTTCTCACCTTGGGGTGAATGATCCTTGTCAGTCTCGCTGGTATCATTTGTTCCCTTTCCTCCAGTGATTTTAACAGACTTTTCAAAGCAGGAAAACAAAATATTTTCTTTACCCTGGCCACCCACAGCTTCCACTTTCCTCATAAGTTCTCCCAAAAGTTGCTCAGAGGAAGCTGCATCGAAGTTTCCAAGAGTTCCTTCGGAAAGAAGCAGAACCTCTGCAGAGGAGGGAACCAGGCTGTTGTCAAAGACACTTGGGGTCAGCCAACAGTGCCCTGAACTCACTGTGCAAAGTAATATTGCAGTTTGGTTAATAAAATTGTTAGAGAGATGCCCCTGCCCCAAATAAGGTGCTAACAACACCAAATCCAAAGTGAATTTTACTGACCAGTAAATGTGAGGTAGAGAGAGATGGAAAGGAAGAGAAAAGGGGAGAAAGCAAGGGAGTGACAGGGACAGAGATCTCCCCTGGTGCAGGGCAAGTGTGACATTGTCCCCTGTGTGCGTGGCCTTCCCAGGGTGGGGGTTTTACACCGGAGCCAGTTTGGGTAAGGGGGGTGGTGTTCACCCCCCACCCCGAGCAGGGATTGCCTCACTGTTTCAGGTTACAGTGTCAGATGTAACCAAAAGTGTTTTCAGTCCCCATCTCCATAAACTGTTATCAACAGGTGGGGCAGTGTTCTTTATCTCTTCCATGGCTCAGCCCTGATAACACCCTCCAGGGGCCATCTTCTGTTAATGGGCCATTGAGTGTCACTGCAGCACCGATAAAATTACATCATCCCATTGTGGGATGCTCCGCCCAGGGAGAGGAACCAAGCATTCCTGCCTGGATATAATCTCACCCTTGCAACACCACGATCACCTTGCCTACTGGATTCCCAGAGGACAAGAGCTCCATAAGCACCACTGGACCTTCAGAGGAAGACCAGACCCTTCTACAGGATCGCCACTTTGACAGAATCACGTTCATCACTCCAGCCGGACTGCGGCCACCATTTCATCAGACTGCTACCACCACCCTGAGCAACGGGGCGTCAGGTTATATCCTGACTCTGTGAGTTTAAACCAGTGTTTCTGCATCATTGCCTTGATCTTAATTATCTTATTCGATTGTCCTTCTGGCTTAGACTGTCCCCCTGGTTTGCCTTCCAACCAGTAACAAACTCACTGTGCTCATCCCTTGTTTTCCTCCCAAAACAGGATTTCCCGTACCCAAACATTCGCCAGATGGAGGAGAAGGTTGCAAGGAAAAGGAAGATGCCCTGGGACACCAAGGCAGGTGAGGAGGAAGTCAGTGCCCCTTTCCCCCTCTCTCCTGCCCCATCTCCCAGCTCAGCCTGGCTCCCAGCTGCAGGACAGCCCCACTGCCGTTGCCCTCCTGCTGGGGACGCACTGTGGGGGATCTCCTTGCCATTCCATCTGGCACGGAGGCAAATCCCACCTACTCCTTGTCCTTCCTCCCCCAGACAAGGAGAAGAAGATAAAGACCAGGGAGGATAAATCTCCGCAGCAGAACCTCTTGGAAGAGGCCATTTTGAGCAGCTCCATGGTGCAGGAATACAACAGTGAGGAAAAGCCCCAGAGATGCCACAGGAGGAGGGGCTGCAAGGCCAGCCCAGGGTGTTCTGAGGAGGAAAGTCCCACTCTGTGCCGGGAAGGTGGGCAGAGATTCAGCCAGAGCTCGGAGCTGGTGGTGCCTGAGCAGCATCATGATGGGGAGAAGCCCTACAAGTGCTTGGAGTGTGGGAAGAGCTTCAGGAGGAGCAACAACCTGATCCACCACCGGGTGATCCACACTGGGGAATGGGCCTACGAGTGTGGGGAGTGTGGGAAGGGCTTCAGGTGCAGCTCTGCCCTTGTCACCCACCAACGCATCCACCCTGGGGAGAGGCCCTATGAGTGTCCCAAGTGTCAGAAAGGGTTTCACACCAGCTCCACTCTCCTCCTGCACCAGTGGCTTCACACGGATGAGAGGCCCTTCTGCTGCCCGGACTGTGGGAAGGGATTCAAGCGCAACTCCACCCTCGTCACCCACAGGTGCATCCACACCAGGGAGAGGCCCTATGAGTGCGGGGAATGTGGGATGAGCTACAGCACAAGATCCAACTTGATCCGCCACCAGATCATCCACACTGGGCAAAGGCCATACAAGTGTGAGCAATGTGGGAAGGGCTTCAGCCAGAGGTCCAACCTCATCATCCACCAAATGATCCACCCTGGGGAGAGGCCCTATGAGTGTCCTGAGTGTCAGAAAAAGTTTAAGACCAGCTCTAATCTCCTCTGCCATCAGCGGATTCACATGGATGAGAGGCCCTTCCGCTGCCCCGACTGCGGGAAGGGCTTCAAGTACAACTCCTCCCTTGTCAAGCACCGGCGCATCCACACTGGGGAGAGGCCCTACGAGTGTCCCCGGTGTGGGAAGAGCTTCACCCAGAGCTCTCACTTGACCAAACACCAACGGAGGCACTAGTAAGGGAAGCCTGGTGAGTCCCCCAACTGCATGAAGAGCTTTGTACACTGCTCCAGCCTTATCCCCCATGGGAAGACCCATGCTGTGCACAGGCCTGGTGACCCACATTCGCTGTGATCCATGTTGGGAAGACACCTGACTGGTCATCTTTTTGGTTTGGCCTTAACGTTCTTCAGATATGTCTTTATCAATTAAAACACCTGAAATAGGACTGAAAATAAAGTAATTATTCAGATATTCCCAAAGTCCAACCCTTTAACAGGTATTTGAGATTAAATTTATAGTCTGGGGACATATTCTGAAGGATTTGTGGGTTCTTGGGGGATTTCAGGCTGTGTTCTCCACATCTTTGCACTCCTGAAGACAAGATGGATTGATCTGTCACCTCAAAATGACTCAGCCTCACTGAAAACACCTCAATCTTACCCCAAAAGAGCTCAATACCACATCAAAATGGCTTGTTTCCGCCTCAAAAAACTATAACCCATGACAAAATACCCAATTCCACAACCTCCAGGGTGAGATGGGGTAGGAGGGAAATTGGAAGAAGTGGGATCCAAATGTAAAGGGTGTAGGATCATGATTGTGTGCAGCTGGGTGTATGGGATATATTTTGAAAGTAAATAAAACATTCAAAATTATTGCTTCCTGTCCCATTAATTTTCAGTCAGTTCTGTTTTGCTTTTCAGAATGACACCTTCTCAGTTGATTGTATTTGTGTCCTCCTGTCTCTCCTGCCTTCCTTTGCCTGCTCTGTTTCTCTCTCAGTGTCCCCTTTGACCCAGGGCAGCTCCCACCAAAGACCCTGCCCTGATTTCATTCCCAATCCATGAACTCCAACCACCATGGGTGAAGTTAGGAAGGCTGGCAGTGAATGTCACTGTAGGATCTTGCTCCACTTGGCTTTTGACTCTTTCACAAGAGCTTTGCCTTCAAGAGCAGGAACATCTTTTCCTGGCTGGGAACTGTAATTCCATGCCCAAGGAGTGTGTGCCATGGATCCCAGAGGGGCATTCCCAAGGTTCCCAGGGTGCTGCTCCTGCCGTGCCTCCCAAGGAGCTGTGCAGGGCAGGGGACAAGGTGCAGCAGCTGTGTTGGTTCTGCAGTGCCGCAACAGCCCCTGGTTCCAGGAGTTTCCACACTGTCAACAGTAGTTCCTGGGTTCCATGATGCCCTGCTGTGTCCCCATGGATATTTGGTGTCATGAAGTTCTTCAGTGTCACAATTACTTACCTCGCTCCATGAGCTTCCACAGTATCCAAATGGCCTCCTTGGATGGGCAGTGTCACCATGGACCATTGGCTCCATGCAGCCCCGCTGGGTCACCTTGGACTCCTTGGTTCCATGAGGTTCTGGGGGTGTCTCCATGGTCTCCTTGGATCCACAGTGTCACAATGGACCACTGGATCCACGTGGCCATGCTGTGTCACCATGGCACTTTGGTTCCATGGGACCCCAGGGTCACAATTGACTCCTTGCTTCCACGTCACCCACTCAGTGCCAAAATGGCCCCTTTGTTCCATGAGGAACACAAAAGATTTATAGAAACATTGAGCAAATCCTGTTTAACGCACCTGGGAACATCTGTTTGCATTCCAAAGAGAGGTAAAAGGTGAGGCTGGCACCAGCAGCTTCCATCTGCAACAGAGATCCAGGGAATGGGCCAGGACAGAGAATTCAGCTGGGAGACTCAGAGAATTTTGCTTTCAGAGATCATTTCTGGTCACACTGTCCCTTGTAGAAAGGTGACACCACTCCAGGCAGCCTGTACTGAGCAGGTGGCTCCTGAGTGGGGTTTGTTGTTCAGGAAACCTGCTCAGGCTTTTGCATTCTTTCTTTCCCAACAGGAAAACTTCTCCTGGGCCTGTGTGCAGGCAGAGCCCTGAGGAGAGTAGGTGGGACACGGTGCAATGGGCTGGGACATGGAGCTGCAGAGCTCAGGGACAAGGTTCTGCTGCAGGGCACAGGGATGTCAGTGCCAGGTGGGCGATGTCAGACATGGTGAGGCTGGGGGTGAGGAGCAGCTTGTCCAAACAGGGTCAGCCCTCAGGGGGCTCATTCTTCTACATGCCCAGACCTCCTCTGGAGAAGTTCAGTGTCAAGATCACCTGGGGAATGCTTCTATCCGCTCTTCTCCAAACTGGGAAATAAAAAACCCCACTCATTTGATTGAAGAATAAAAGGTCATGAGGTGCACGTGGAAATCTTCCTCCTTAACAGAACTCCAGACTGACTCCAGTCAGCTGCACAAGCCCTGGAGGCTTGCAGACAATTGAATAAAGACAAAGCACCCGTGAGGGCTTTCTGTATTTTTATGATCCCCACTGTGGTTTTGGGACGGAGTCCAGGACCCTCAGGCACTGAGAGAAGGCTGAAGAAGCTGCTCAAGGAGTCAGGATCAAAACTCAAAGTGACCTGGAGCATCACACGGCCCCACTGAGGGCAGGGACTGCCAAAGGCTCCCAGGTTGTGGGAACTCAAAATGTCCCTCAGATATTTTTAGAGGTTCCAGGCCTTGGTCAGAAGCATTTTTGACCCTGGCAGACAGCTGGAAACAGCTGTGATTTTGTGTTTGAACCATGGAATGAATTACCAAATTTGAAGGTGGAACAAGCAGTCACAAAAGGTTAGATAGAATAGTAAAAGTAGTTACAAAGTAGAGGGGAAATTTTTGTTAGTATTGTACAGAGGGGTTTTAGCACATGTACAGGGGCGGGGTTTTCTATTGTACATGGGGGTCAGAAGTTCTAAGATGGACGAAAGTGGGCTGATCCCATTCTTCCTCCTTCTTCTTCCTTGCCTCCATGTTCTTGGTGATGTTGGCACTCACAGGTTGGTTTAGAGTAGAAAAGCACTTGGTAATATATGTAGTAGGTATCGGGGAATAACTGTAAACATGTAATACATAATATATCTCATAAAAGATAGCAGCAGCCCTGGGCTGGTAGAGAGAAGAAGACACCAGACAGTCAGGGTGTCAGGAGTGTGTGCGTCTCTACCCAGGCCGCTGATCAAAGGGCCGCAGCCCAAGAACATAATCTGTTAGATAACTAGCAATAAATCCTCTTGAGACCAAACAACAAGAGGCTGCAGAGTATTTCTTTGGACGCACGGGTTGGAGGAGAAGCTTTACCACCACACGAGACCCCAAACCAAACCCGGGGTTCTCACATCTGGCGTCCCTTTGCGGGCATCAGCAAGAAGACCGAAAAGAAACATCAAACAACCTCCAATCTGCATTAGCGGAGAAGAAAAAAAAGAGAAGAGCAGAGCACACACACTCGCAGCAAATTCCAAGAAGAGAGGGAGCAGACAGCTCGAGATAAGAACCTGACCTTCACTGAAACAACTCGTCTCGGGGACTTTCCAGGGAGGAGATGACCCAGAAGCGCACCTGGGATCTCTCACCTGTGACCTGCTGGACGGTGATCAGTGCTATCTCCGGACTGACCTCGAGCCGACACAGCTTTTGGTGAGAACGGTCAAAATTAAGAACATGGGGGGGGAATTCTCCCAAGAGGAAAAAGAAATAGTATCTGCCTTCCAGGGCATCATCTCTGCCCATCCGGTGGAGATTGCTCAAAAGGAGATGAAAGATTTATTATTGTGGGTGAGGTGTAACTTCCCACACTCAGATCCAGATTTATCGTTTGAGCCAAATTTTTGGCAGGAAATTAATAAGCAATTATATTATCAGGCTATAAGAAATAATAAGCTTGCCGCAAAACTTTTACCTTCAGCAAGAACAGTTTTAGAGTCACTCTCACAACACGGCAGCTCAAGCCAGGCAGCTACGGCTCCTGGTGATAAACCGGGGGGGGGACAGTCCAGCCAGCAGCTTGGGACAGCCCCTCTCACCACAGACACAGGACAGGCAGGATTGCTTCCTGTGGAACATCGCGTCCCGTGTCCCTGGGCTCTCACTGTTCCTCAGTTTCCCAAGAGTCCCTAAGCTCCTCCGATGCAGAAATTCCCCAGACAGAGGCAGGCGAGCCAGGCACAGCCGCGACCCTCGGTGGGAGGAAGACATTGCCCAAGTCCAAACTCATGGCAGGGGTGGCAGCGGTGGCGGCTCCGGTGGGGGAAGGTGCGAACGTGAGTGCAGAGCAGGGGGAGGAGGGAGAGGAAAGCGCCTCCACATCTGCGCAGGCTGGGAGTTCAAAACAGCCCGCGCAGAAAGCGAGGCCGGGGAGAGCGGCGGGGCCGGGACGGATCGGGGCGAAAGCGGAGGGTGCGAGTGCGGCGGTGGTACGCTCGGAGTGCCCGGGGACGCGTTCGGTGTCGAGAATCCGTGAGGCCGCAGAAGCGGCCGCCCAAAGGGTGCGGGAACTTGGCTCCCTGACCGCGGCAGCCCGGGCTGCTGAGAAAGCGGCAGAGGGACAGCGGGAGGCGTTCCTCACTGCAGCTCAGGCGGCGGGCACGTGTGTGAAGGTCGAGCAAAACCCGACAGCCACGGGTGGAGGGGATTTCTCACATTTCGAACGCGCGGGACGGGCACACGGGGTGGAGCCGGCGCGCGCGGGCTGTGGATGCTGGCATGGAGCCAGGAGACAGGCAAAGCGAGACGGAGACATCAGGGCCGGAATGGGAACAGGAGGGTGGTTGTGTCAGCCTTGTGGGGGACGGCAGTGGCTCTGATTTGGAGGCGGTGCGGGGCGGAGCAAGGCCAAAGCATAGCTGGGGTCGGAGCAGGAGCGATCACTCCCCTGAGATGACGCAGGCAGGGATGGGGCGCGGCCAGGAGGTAAACATTCCTCAGGGCACCGCTCCATCACAGTTCCCATGGCAACAGACAGCCCAAGCCCACAGTCAAACCCTGTCTGCTTCTGACATGACCAAATTAGAACAGTTGTTACAACAAGAGTCAGTTTCACCCACTGCAAGTATTGCAAACGTGAATCAGTTATTAGGAGAAATGCTCAAAGGTTTATCAGGAATTAGTGCGGGATTTGCAAATGTAAATCAGTTGACAGAAGAGATGCTCAAATGTTTATCGAAGTGCAGATTGAAGAGCAGAGTGCGGTTCCCACCTCAGCTGGTCAGGCGGCAGCGCCATCTAGCGGCGGAACCACAACATTGCAACAGGCGGCACAGAACTTGTCGAGGCACTGCGCCACCCAGTGGTGGGACTGTGACATTGCAGGACTTTTTTCCAGTTTCTTATAAGAAAAACTCCAGGGTGAAAAAGGTCACATCTGCACGGCAGCAGGAACCTCCACTGACACCAGAACAGTGCGGGACTCAGGACACTTCTGCTGAGGCGCAGCAACGGGATGAAACGATACGCATCACCGCTTTGAAAGGTGTCCCAGCTTGGACAATTCCAAAATCAAGGTCTGCCAAACTTTCGGGGCAGGGAGAGTCAATTTTAATATCAAAGGTGGTTGTTGAATTTCTTTTACGATATTTAAGCACAGCCTTGGAGTCACAGCCAGAACTGTTGGTTCATCTTCCAAAAATTTTCCAAATAACGCAAGGCAGTCGTGTGTTCTCCTCCACAGCAGATGCTTCACTTTTCTCCAGAGACTTCCAGCCTTCATCTTCGCAGATGCTGCAGACACCGTTAGTATCGGTGAGTGCTGCTGCACCAGAGCTGCAGCCACAACAGATGACTCCACTCTACAGGCAAGTACCCACTGAATTTACAGCTTTGCAGAGCGCAAAAGTGGACTGGCAGGACATTCGAGCAGAGTTGGAGAAAGAGAAAGGTTTATTGCAGGGCTCGGGAAACATAATAATGCCGGTGAGCTATGACGCTCAGGGCCAAAACCCGAGATGGGAACGCCTGGACCGTGGAGCAATCAAAGATTTAGCTAAGGCCATTAGGGACAATGGGTTGTCATCACCATATTTCAAGCAGATGTTAAAAAGCATTTTTGGCATGTATGATTTAACACCATACGATCCTAAATATCTTGCAACATCAGTTCTTACAGACACCCAAGCTCTTGTGTGGCAGAAGGTGTGGAGGAGATCCCTGGAGGAGCTGAGAGCCAGATACCAGGGTGGGCCAAATGCAAACCTCACCATGGTGCAGCTTGCTGGTGATCCTCCTGAGGACGATCCAACTCAACAGGCAGTGAGACTCCTGTGTCACGTGCTCAGCGACATCAAAGAGGCAGCATGGAGGGCAATTCTTCAGATTGCTCCAGCGGGGGTCCAGGACACCATCTACACCGAGATCAAACAGGGTCCTTTGGAGCCGTTTTCTTCATTTGTGGATCGTCTTTCTCAGGCGGTGGAGCGGCAGGTGACCGAGGAGGGAGCAAAACCACACCTGGTCAAAAGCCTCGTGTTCTCCAATGCCAATCCAGAGTGCAGATGGATCATCAGAATGATGCGCATCAGGCCACCTTGGCAGACATGATCAAGGCTTGCAGCAAGGTGGGGACACCACAACATGTTGCTTCCATCATGGAGGAACACTTGGGGGATCAAATTGAAAAACGTGTTAGGGAAGTTCTTGCAAATTATACAAAGGGCAACTCCAATGCAGAGAGACAGTGCTTTGGGTGTGGGGCACAAGGACATATTAAAAGGAACTTCCCACAACTTGCAAAGCCCAACAAACCACCAGACCTTTGCCCTCGATGCAGGAGAGGGAAACATCTCACAAGTGAGTGTCACTCACAGACAGATATGGATGGGAAACTTCTTCCTATTCCGGGAAACGGGAAAAAGCGCGAATCAACGCTAGCGCTCTCAGACACAAATCCTGGCAGTGACACAGAACCAGCAGGGACAATCCTCGGGGAGCAACAAACAGAACCCCTCAGCAGAGCAATCTCCAAAATCCCCAGCGACCCAGACTTGGTACCACCCAGATTCCAATGCATCTTGGCAACCTCCAAGTTGACGTGTCTTTTGGACAATAGCCATGCAGTGATACCTACAGGTGTCACAGGGACTTCTTGGAAAAGGCAGGACTTTTTAAAAATGGCCAGGGACAGGAGCAGTATCCTTGGACTTGTTGTTTATCCATCTTTGATTTCAGCAAACCATAATGAGGAGTTGATGGTCACGGCAAAAGCCTTGCGACCACCTCTGACAATTCCACAAAACACATCGATTGCTCGAGCTATGGCTCTGCCATCTCACCCAGAAAGGCAAGCCATGCCGGTGTTCAACAAACGGGACTCTTTTCCTGGTGATCAAGCAGAGGTGCATGCATCTTGGGTGAAACATTTGAGCCGGGATCGGCCCATTGTTACTTGTCAGTTGACTTGTAACAAGAAGACAATTGCTATTACAGGGATGCTCGACACAGGAGCGGATGTTACAGTTATTTCATACATTTTTTGGCCTTGGGAATGGGACTTGGTTGCACCTTTGGGTTCTCTCACAGGCATAGGGGGGAGTTCCCTGTGCATGCAGAGTGAGAACGCAATTGTTGTCACAGGCCCAGGAAAAAAGACAGCAGTTATCCGTCCTTTCATCATGCAAAAGCCCATCACAGTATGGGGAAGGGACCTTTTGGCACAATGGGGACTGAAATTAGAATTGGATTTTTAACAGGGGTCACTGTGGCACTTTGAAACTGACCTGGAAAACAAATGATCCTGTTTGGGTGGATCAGTGGCGCCTGGAGTGGAAAAAATTGAGTGCATTGAAAAAGTTGGTCCAGGAACAGCTGCAGAAGGGACACATCAAACCAACAGACAGCCCATGGAATTCCCCAGTGTTTGTCATTCACAAGAAAACTTCAGGGTCTTGGAGACTGCTTTATGATCTCAGGAAAATCAACGAGGTCATCAGGACATGGGGCCACTGCAGCTTGGGCTTCCATCTCTCTCGATGATCCAGAGGGACTGGTCGCTTGTGATCATTGATCTCAAGGACTGTTTTTTCAGCATTCCACTTCATCCAGATGATGCTTCACGCTTTGCATTTTCTGTCCCAAGCATCAACAGAGAAGAACCTTTGCAGAGATACCACTGGACGGTTCTTCCTCAGGGACTCAAAAATTCTCCAAGCATTTGCCAATGGTACGTGGCCCAAGCTTTGCATCCAGCATGAGAAAAACATCCAAAACCAAAAATTATCCATTATATGGATGATTTTCTCATTGCAGCACCAACAAAACAGGAGGAGCAAGAGGTTCATGACTGTGTGATTGTGCAGGTGCAAAAATCAGGACTGGAAATTAGTACACCAAAAATACAGGAAATTGCACCTTGGAAATACCTGGGATGGAAGATCACAAAACAAACAATAAGGCCACAGAAACTGAAAGTCAACACAAAGGTCACCAATCTCCAGGACTTGCAACAGCTTTTGGGGGAGATAACTGGATGAGACCGATCCTGGGAATCACCAATGATGACATCTCGTCGTTGCTCGACCTTTTGAGAGGGGACAATAACATCAAATCTCCCAGAACTCTGAGGCCTGAAGCAAAAAGAGACCTTGAAAAGATCACAGACATGATTCAGCAGAGACAAGCACATCACTTTGTAGAATCATTGCCTTTTCATTTAGCAGTGTTGGGGGAAACAGCACAGTTATATGGGTTGATTTTTCAATGGGATTTGTCTCAAATGGACCCTCTTTTGTTGATAGAATGGGTTTTCTTAGCTTACAGGCCCTCAAAAACAATTCTCACAGATCTAGAAATGGCAGCACAGATTATTATTAAGGCGAGAACCAGGTTGCTGACAATGTCAGGCAGAGATTTCTCAGTTATTCATGTTCCTTTGAAAAAAGTGTATTTTGAATGGGCGATGCAGAAATCACAGGATTTTACAATTGCTTTGTTAGGTTATCCGGGAATTTGTACAGTTCATTTTCCAGCTCACAGGATGCTGAATGCGAAAGTAAGTTTCAGGGAAAAGCCAAAAATAAGCCAGGAACCAATGGATGGGGTGACAGTATTCACTGATGGTTCGGGAAAAACTCACAAATCAGTAGTTACATGGCAAAATTCAAAAACAGGGGAGTGGAAATCAGACATAAAAATGGTACAGGGTTCACCACAAATTGTGGAATTGGCAGCAGTGGCCAGGGTTTTTCAATTGTTTCAGGAACCTCTCAATCTGGTCACAGATTCAGCATATGTTGCAAATGTGGTCAAACGGTTAGAGGGATCACTTTTGAAACACACTGACAATGAAATTTTATATTCATATTTGTCATGCATGAGGACAATTCTGGAAAATAGAGAACATGAATATTTTGTTACACATATCAGGGCACGCTCATCACTCCCAGGGTTCTTAGCAGAGGGAAATGCTCAAGCAGACAGACTCACAATGACCATATCTCAGACATTGCCGGATATTTTTGAGCAGGCAAAATTGAGCCTTGCTTTTTTCCATCAGAATGCACAGGCATTGATGGAATCCTTTTGCCTCTCCAAAAGTCAGGCGAGGGAGATCATCAATGCTTGTCCAGACTGTCAGCTTGTGCAGCCTCCTGCGTCTACAGGAGCTGTCAATCCAAGGGGATTGCAGAGTCTTCAGCTCTGGCAAGCTGATGTCACAAAATACCCATCTTTTGGGAGGCTCAAAAATATCCATGTCTCAGCTGACACATTTTCAGGGGCGATTTTTGCATCATTACATACAGGGGAAACCGCAGAACATGCCTGCAGACACTTTTTACAAGCATTTGCATCACTCGGGATGCCACAAGAAATAAAAACAGATAATGGTCCAACTTATACAGGCAAGGTGCTTGACAAATTTCTGAAAAAATGGGGAGTGAAGCACATTTTTGGTATTCCTTATTCTCCCTCAGGTCAAGCAATCATTGAAAGAACACATCACACCCTGAAATCCCTTTTGGATAAACAGAAAAGGGGAGAGGCAGGCTCAACACCTTATATGCAGCTGAACAAAGCTCTGTATGTATTGAATTTTTTAAATGGTTCTTTCTCAGAGCCCACACCACCAATTGTCAGGCATTTTACAAACAGTGCACAAGCAAAGTAAAGGGAAAATCCTTTGGTTTTGATCAGAAATCCAGAATCAGGACAAATTGAAGGTCCATTTACATTAATAACTTGGGGCAAGGGTTTCGCTTGTGTCTCCACAGAGCGAGGACCGAAGTGGGTGTCGGCGAGGCACGTGAAACCTTTTCGGGTGCAGACGCAGGTGGACGCGGACCCGAGGAGCAAAGAAGAGAGCACGCAGACGGAGGCAGACAAGGACGCTGCAGACGTCTCGTCGGACAACGATTGATTATTCAGAGACTTGGGGTTTTTTCAGGGAAATTAAGTGTCATTTGAACATTGCTGCATTGAGGGGTTTTTCACAGAGGTTGGGGACATGGACATGGAGTTTAGACAGGCAGTGTTCATGTGTCTCATTCTCTTGTCTGTTGCTTTGGACAATGAGACAGACTTTCCCATGAAACAACTGAGGGAAAATGTGTGGGAAACTTTGGCAAAGGCAGCGGGTCTGGACAGTATTTGTCTGACTCATTCAAAGCCAGGGAAACCATTTTCAACATGTTTGGTAGGTGTGCCAGTGAAGGAGTGGCCAATTCCAAAAAATATCCCTCCAAAGGTTTTGAAAACCTTTTCGGATCCTGTGGAAGGGTGGCATGTTTGGACACAATACCTTCCTGTGGCTCACCTGGAACCCCCAGAGTTAGACATTTTTGGGTCAACAAAAATGAAATACTGTATCAAATTTAATCCAGTGGGAGTGGCAAAGACAGATAATCACACAATAGATGTCACTTCGAATCAGTCTTTTTATAAAAATGCATCATCCTGGTGCAATTACACCAAGGTGACAAGAAAAGCATCCCTTCAACACCCAGTCACTTTACCAAAGGGAGTGTTTTTGATTTGCGGGGACAGAGTTTGGCCTGCTATCCCTTCAAAAATCAAGGGCAGTCCATGCAGCATTGGGGAGCTCTCATTGATAACGCCTGATTTGAAAACTTTAAAGGAGCAGACACGCAGGGGAAAAAAGATCCCTTGATCAATATAGTCCGAATTGTGATGATGATGTTTATACCTGGGACAAGGCTCAGAGAATTGCAGTTGCAATTTTCTCGCCCCAAACATCATCGGGGGTGGCCTTGACACAATTGGACCACATAGCTTGCTGGTTGAGCAAACACAGTCGTGCCATTTCGTCTGCACTGAGTGACATGTTAACAGACATCAGCAGTGCAAGACAGGCAGTGCTTCAAAACCGGGCAGCAATTGATTATTTGCTGCTGTCACATGGGCACGGATGTGAAGAATTTGAGGGGATGTGCTGCATGAATTTGTCCGATCATTCAAAATCCATTCATGAAAATATAAAACAAATAGAAAGTAGTATCACCAAGTTGAAAAAAGTAACAGGGTCCTGGTGGGATGATTTCTTTAACCTTTTTGATCTCTCACTAGTGTGGAAAGAAATTTTGAAAATAATATCTTACATTCTTATAGGGCTTGTAGTTCTTCTGCTTGTCATGCCATGCATTTTCATGTGTATTCAAAGGGCCTTGAACAAAGTGGCAAAGCAGGTGTTTTTGGTTCAAACAGGGAGGGGAGATGTGGGAACTCAAAATGTCTCTCAGACATTTTTAGAGGTTCCAGGCCGTGGTCAGACGCAGTCTGGACCCGGCAGGCAGCTGGATTTAGCTGTGATTTTGAGTTTGAACCATGGAATGAATTACCAACTTTGAAGGTGGAACAAGCAGTCACAAAATGCTAGATAGTATAGTAAATGCAGTCACAAAGTAGAGGGAAAATTTTTTTGGTAGTGTGCAGGGGTGTTTTAGTGCATGTACAGGGGGTTTTTTACTTTGTATATGGGGGGTCAGAAGTTCTAAGATGGAGGAAAGTGGGCTGAACCCATCCTTCTTCTTTCTTCTTCCTTACCTCCATGTTCTTGGTGATGTTGGCACTCACAGATTGGTTTAGAATAGAAAAACACTTGGTAACGTAGGTAATAGGTATTGGGGAATAATTGTAAACATGTTATATGTAATATATCTTATAAAAGATAGCAGCAGCCCTGAGCGGAGAGAGAGAAGAAGAAGACACCAGACAGTCAGGGTGTCAGGAGTGTGTGCCTCTCTGCCTGGGCCGCTGACCAAAGGGCCGCAGCCCGAGAACCTAATCTGTTAGATAACTAGCAATAAATCGTCTTGAGACCGAGCAAGAAGAGGGTGCGGAGTTTTTCTTTGGGAACACGGGTTGGAGGAGAAGCTTTACCACCACACGAGACCCCAAACCAAACCCGGGGTTCTCACACATGGGTCCCACTGAGGGACAGGACTGAGAAAGTGTCCCCAGGTTCCAGTCAGAGCACAACACTGGAGGCACTGATGACAGCTGGAGACAAGCAAGGGAAAGGTGTCTCTGGTGCTGAGCAAACCTGGATGTGTTTCAGGAATGCAAAGGGCACAGGCCTGAGCCCCAGCCCCTGGCAAGGCAGATCCTGTCCCTCCCTCATTGCTCAGAGCTCTTCCCGGGATGGGCACTGGCATGTGGGGATGTGCAGTGCCAAGGGCAGGACCATGGGGCGGCCCCTGCCAGGCTGCTGAGCAGGGACAAGGAGGCACTGAGGCCCCAGGGCTGCAAGGGTCACTTGTCCCCTCGTGGCCTCAGGCCCAGGGCCAGCAGCCATGGCCAAAGGGCTGCACAGGTTGGCTCTGTCAGGGCCTTGCAGCTGCTGCACATCCCTGAGCCCTCTGCAGCCCAGGCTGTCCCATGGTGTCCCTGCCCTGCGCCTCTGTCCCTGCAGGCTGTCGTCACCCCCGGCTGCCCCACCTCGCTGGCCCTTCCTTTGCTGGCAGCTCTGCCTCCTGCTGCCCCTGCCTGGCCACACAAAGCCTTGGGCTGCTCCAGGCTCCTGCTGGGGACGTGCTGCACCACAGCCCTGCCCTGGGAGGGAAATTCCTTTCTCCTCCTGGGTCCAGTCTGGCTTTCCCCAGCTGCATTTGTGGAATAATTTCTCTCCCTGCCTGATTCCCACTATGGAGAAAAGCTCCACCATTTCGGAATCCACCTTTCAAACCCTGCCAGGCCACTCCTGATCTGTCCTCAGTCTCTTCACAACTGAGCCCAGGCACATCAGCCTCCATACATGGGTTATGTTCCTGAGGCCTGCAAAACCCAGCTCGGGAGATCTCTCGGCCCTCTCCAAGGTGTTTGCAAAGGAAAACCTTCTGCTCATATCACCAGAGGCCAAGGCCAGGCAAAACTGTCTGTCCTGGCAGCTTTTGTCTGGGAGCAATCCTAGGATAGATGGAATTTTGGCGGCCACATTCCAGTTCCTGCCATGGCCCCTGGACAAGAGGGTCAGTTCTTTTCTGCAGGAAGGAAGGCACAGAGCCCCAGTGCTTCTGAGGCAACTGAGATGCAACCACCAGAGGCCAAGGCCAGCCAGAGCTGGAAGGTTTTTTTCTGGCAGATACCCTTGCATACAGGAAATTTTTTAGGGGAAATACCAATTTTGTCCATGGGTGTCTGAAAAGAGGGACAGTTCTTTTCCATAGCAAGGAAAGCACGAAGCCCCAGTGGTTCATGGGCAGATGAGAAGCAGCCCTTGACATTCCAAGATCAGCCAGACCTGTCAGGTGGTCCCTGGGAGGCCAAGCCTGCCAGACCTGTTCCCTGTTCCCCTCATTCCATGGAGCCCCACAGTGTCCCAATGGTCCCTTGCTTCCAGGAGGCCCTGAGGTGTCACAATGCCCCCTTGGTGACACCAGGCCCTGAAGGGTCGGAATAGTCTCCATGGTTCCACAAGGCCCCACAGAGTCATGGTGGTCTCTGGGTTCCATGGAGCCCTGCAGTGTCACCATGGCCCCAAAGTGTCACAATGGACTCCATGGTTCCTCCAGGTCCTCACTGTGCCACCATGGTCTCCACAGGAAGGGAACAACCCAGCCCCAGTGCTGCAGGGGCAGATGAGCCACAGCCACCAGAGGCCAAAGGCAGCCAGATCAGATGGTGCTGGCAGATTTTGTCCTTGGATATAGGAAATTTTAGAGGTGGAATGCCAGTTTCAGACCTGGCTGCCTGGAGGAGAAGGACAGTTCTTTTCCATAGGAAGACAAGCACAGAACACCGGTGTTTCAGGGGCAGATGAAAGGTGACCATCAGAGGCCAAGGGCAGCCAGACCTCTCTGTTCTGGTATTTTTTTGTCTGAAAGCAACCCTTGGATATAGGGAATTTGGGAGGTGGAACCCCAGTTTCAGCCATTTCTGCATTGTTAAGAAGGATGGTTCTTTTCCATAGGAAGGAAAGCACTGAGCCCCACTGTTGCAGGGGCAGAAGCAGAGAGAGAAGGCTCCTGGGAGGCCGGGCCAGCCAGACCTGTTTTTCCTAGCAGCTTTTGTCACTGAGAAATCCTTGGACCTAGGGAATTCTGGAGGAGGATTCCAAACTTTGGCCACGGGCATCTGGTCAAGATGGATGGTTTTTCCCATAGGAAAGAGAAGCGTGGAGCCCAGGTGTTTTGGAAGGAGATGAGAGGTGGTCACCATAGGCCAAGAGAGCCAGACCTGTCTCTCCTGGCACCTTTCATCTGGGGGAAATCCTTGGATATTCAGAATTTTGATGGTGGAATCTCAGTTCTGGCCATGGGCACCTGGGCAGGAAGAAGAGTTCTTTTCATCATAAAGGAAAGCACAAAGCCCCAGTGTTTCAAAGGCAGATAAGGATCAGCTCTTTGGAGACCAAGGCCAGCCAGACTTGTCTCTCCTGGAAGCTTTCACCTGGGAGAAATCCCTGGATATAGGGAATCCTGGAGGCGGATTCCCAACTTTGGCCATGGGTGCCTGGATGTGAAAGGTGCTTTTTTCCCATAAGAAAGAAAAGCACAGGGTCCCAGTGTTTCACAGGAAGATGAGAGGTGGCCCCTGGGTGCCCAAGCCAGCCAGGTCTGTCTGTCCTGGCAGATTTCATCTGGGAACAATCTTTGCATAGAAGCAAACTAAGAAGAGGAATCCAAATTTTGGCCATGGGCACCTGGAAGAGAAGGACAGTTCTTTCCACAGGAAGGAGAGCACTGAGCCGCAGTGCTCCAGAGGCAGATGAGCAGCAGCCCTGGACATGCCAAGGTCAGCTGGACCTGTCAGGTGGCCCCCAGGTGGCCCAGCCAGCCAGGCCTTGATGCCTTGAGAGGCCACCTAGAGCAGAGGCTGGACAGTGTTACAGGAGTAAAGTGGGGATTTATTAAAAAGGCCTTCAAAGGATTCACCTGGGCAGTACAAGGGCATGGCTGAGGGTACATCCAGGATGGACGCCAGGTCACACGTTTTCACAATTTTGTAAGATTTGTTTCATTTCCATATTGGGGTTAATTGTCCAATTACACCTTCAGATTATGCAGTCCCACCCTCCCAGTCTGCTCTCCTACATTTGCTGCTGTTTTCACTTTTTGGGCCTGAAGCTGCAGCGGTGTCTTTGGTTCTCGGGCAGGAAAAGGATTGTTTTGTCTGACTGCACTGTAAGAGAACTTGCTGACACTCTACATGAAGTTCAGAGTTACAGACTGATACAGCACAGAATTGGGAAAATATGGAAGCTAAAACTTAAGGCATCAGCCTGTCCCATGTTCCCTTGGTTCCATGGGGACACACTGTCACAATGGCTCCTCGTGACACTCTGGGCTGCACAGTGTCACCCTGGGCCCTTGGATCCATGGGAGCTTCCCAATGGTCCCCTCTGATTCCACGAGGTCCCCACAGTGTCACAACTGATCCATGGCTCGATGAGGTTCCCCAGTGTCTCCAGGGTGTCCTTGGACCTGCCTTGTCACAACTGACCCATGGCTCCATGAGGTTCCCCAGTGTCACCGTGGTCGCTGTCAGAGGCTGGATGAGATCAATGTCCCCAGACACCTTGGCCTGAGCTGTCAATCAGTCACACAGATGGGACAGCGCTCACCCAGCTCTGAACACCTGAGATATCAGAAGTCCCAGCTGGGGGGAGGCCCACGAAGGCCCAGGGGCTTAAAACCAAGGAGCACAAGGTCAGCCCCTGGTATGGACTCTGCCTTCTCCTGGGGTTTGTGTCTCACCCACACTGGAGCCCCGGGAGCTCGGAGCCACATGTGTGTCTTTCTGTGGAGCTTCTGTCTTCCTGTCTCTCTCTCTCTTTCCTCTTCTTCTAATGCTCTTTATATGGAACATTTGTGGGTACCTGAACAACTTCAGTGTTTAGGGCTTTCCAGGCTAAATGGGCTGAGTTAATGAAGTTACTGCTATGACAAGTGATTTAAGTTGGATTGGATTTGTATTAAACGCTTTTCCAAAGTTTCTTGTTCTTTTGTACTTTGCCAGTAATATTTTGGTGGTCCCGAATGGGTGCTGAGGGCACTTGGGGGTCCCGGAGGGTCTGGGGGACACTGATGGGACAGATGGGGGCGGTACCGGGGTTCTGTGGAGGGCGGGGCATGACGGGCGTTGTAGTCCCGGCTTTAATGGGGCTCTATGGGGCCGCAGAGCATGACGGGAGTTGTAGGCAAAAGAAAAGATGGCGGAGCCCCCAGGCCCCGCCCACAAAGCCATGATCCCTGGCGCTAATTGGTTGAGGCCGTGATGGGCGTGAGCCTCGGCCAATGGGAGGCAGTGCGAGTGGGAACAGCCATTCAACCCCTCCAGTCCCTCCCAGTACAGCCCAGTTCATCCCCAGCACAGCCCAGTACAGCCCCAGTGCCCCTCCAGTCCCTCCCAGCACAGCCCGGTTCATCCCCAATACACCTGAGTTCATTCCCAGGCCCTCCCAGTCCCCCCAGTGCCATCCATATCCCGCTCCAGTGTCCCCCAGCCTTCCCCACAGCGTTCCCGCCCATTGCGGGGCAGCGGCGCAGACGGAATGTCCTGCGGCCCAAACCTCCTGCTCCTGCCACACAGCGCCAGCCTTCTCCCCTCCTCCTCCTCTCCCAGCACGGCACAAATTCCAGCTCGGAGGAAGCTTCCCCAGAGAGGGCTCCGGCTCCTGTCTCAGCCCGAGTGTCCCTGCAGAGGAACAGGGCATCTTTCAGGCACTTCCACAAGCTCAGGGTTCCCATTTCCTGGCGAATCTGGGATGCCGGGGGAGAACGCCGGGGCATGGCCGGCCCGGGGCGCTCGGGCGGCGCTCGGGGCCGCTCCTGGCCCGGGCCGAGCGCTGCCAGCCGCGTCCCGCCCGCAGGGAAGGCGCAGGAGGCCCGGCAGGAGCGGCCCCGGCGGGTTCGCTGCTGGGCAGCGGCGGCTGCGGCGGCGGCTGCGCGGCCACGCGGCTCTCGGACGGCGCCCGGGGAGCGGCGGGGCCGGCGGCGGGCACGGAGGAGGGGAAGGAGGAGGAGGAGGAGAGAAGGAGAAGGAGGAGAAGGATGGGGCTGTGCGGGGCAGGCGGCGAGCTCAGCCCGCTGCTGCCCTCGGCTCGCAGGTGGCCATCAAAAGGGTGCCAGGGAACCGCGTCCGGCGCCGGGGCGAGCTGGTGATGAGCCGGGCCAGCGGCAGAAGCCGGGCCGTGCCGGGCGGGGCTGAGCCGGGGCCCGGCAGGGTGGGAGCTGCCAGGACGCCTGGAGGGAGAGCGGGCGTGGGGCCAGCGCAGGGCGCAGAGCATCCCGGGCTGGCCGAGGGGTTCCCGACCCCCGGCACGGCATCAGCCCCACTGACGGCATCGTGCTCCTCCCGCAGCCCCACGGCACCAGCGCAGCCCTGGAGATCGCGCTGCTGGACAAGGTCTCCTCTGGCTGTGCTGGTGTCATTCAGCTCCTGGAGTGGCTTCAGCTCCCCGACAGCTTTGTGCTGGTGCTGGAGCATCCGGAGCGGTGCCAGGACCTGTCGGGTTTCCTGGCGGAGCGGGGGTTCCTGCCGGAGGAGGAGGCACGGGGGCTGCTCCTCCAGGTGCTGGAGGCTGCAGCATCCCCCTGATGAACTGTGTCTGTGTTCCACAGGAACCCTGTCCTACAGCCCACCAGAGGGGATCCACCAGCAAGGCTACCACGGCGAGGCAGCGACGATCTGATCCCTGGGCCTCCTGCTGCACCACCTGGTCACGGGGAAGCACCCGTTCAGGAGGGGCCAGGAGATATCTGGGGTCAGATCTTGTTCCCAGGATGGCTCTCTCAAGGTGGATCCTCATCTCTGGCCTCGGGAGCAATACCAGTGCTGGGAGACAGCAGCAGCTCATGGGCATTCTGGTCTGGCAGCTGCTGAGGAGGTGGCACATGTCCTGCTCTCCTGCTCTCCTCCAAACAGAAAATCCATGGGGAAGTTTAGGCCCACCTCTAAGCACACCCAGCATGGCCTGGGCACGGGAAAAGGGGGCAACTTCTCCAAATGACTGGTGATTTCTGGTTTCTCTCCCCAGAGTGCCAGGATGTCATTAAGAGGTGTTTGTCCATGCAGCCCTTGGACAGGCCATCCTTAGAAGAGATTTTCCGTGATCCATGTTCCTCTGCCCTAGAAGATGGGAGAGATCCACATGCACAGTTGGATCCAGGGGCCTGGCAGGTAACAGCTCCACACATCTCTTGGCACTAAGTAGCAAAGCCAACCAGACAGGTTTTGTCCTGCCTGTAGCTCTGAGCAGGGGTCAGCAGGAGGGAACACAGCTCATGGGCTGTAGCTGAGCTGGAGACCTGGTGTGGCAAGCACTGGTGGCCAACATCCCCCTGGTTTTGCCTGCCATGGTTCATGGATGGCTGGGGCCCTGGGCAGAGCCCTGACAGCCTGGTCTGGCCCAGGGAAGAAGGAGCCCCTGGAGAAGCTGTCCCAGGTGGGGCTGCTGCTGGGGACAGTGAGGACACAGGGGAATGCTCCCAGATTTAGGCATTGCACAGCCTGGCCGGGAACCAAAGGTTCCCCCTTTGCTGGGGCGGATGCAGCTGATCCTTCAGTCGTCTGCCAGGCTGCTTTTGGCAGGGCTGGGGGCATGGGCTGGGGTGGGTACGAAATGGGAGTGGGCTCCTGGCCCTGCCAACAGCCCTCAGCACCCACTGTGCCCCAGACTGGGGCTGGGCTGGGGCAGCCAGCCTGACACAAACAAACCCCCATGGTGGGAGCAGAGGTGGGACTCCAGACCCTGTGCAGGGGCTGCTTTGCTTTGCAGGCAAAGGAGGGCTTGGGCTGCTCCACTGCCCTTGTTTGCTTTGGGATCACCATGGGGGCAGTGCAGGGGAAGGGAGAAAGCCTGGGATTCCCTCCCCCATGGTGGGTTTTTCCCTGGCACGCAGGGGTTGGGCCTTCCTTAGGCCCCTGACAGAGATAAGATCTTTGACCTTTTTTCTTGTTCCCCTTTTTCTCTGTAACCTATTTTCCATAATTTGATGTTTGTCTTTCTAGAGGAAGCGTTTCAGGTGGAGTCCAGTCTGGATCAGGACGTGCTTGGGAGCAGCTGCAGAGTGGATGGGCTGTGCCCTTGGAGAAGGCTGAGGGCATCGTTTGGGACCAGCTTTTCTTCCAGCGGGGGATGGCGTGAGGTGGGTCCTGTCTGCTGGGGATGGTGGGATCAGAGCTCTGGGGAGATGGCAGCGAGCACAGGAGCGTCCTGCTCTGGGCAGCTGCTGAGGGCTGGAGGTGCCATGGCTGGCTGCAGGCTGGGCACATGTCCTGCCCTCCTGCTCTGCTCCCAAAGGCAGCAGTGATGGGCAGCTCTGGGCAAAGCTCTGGCACGGCCAGCATGGCCTGGGCACCACGGGCGGCTGGGACAAGGGGACAGGAGCCTTCAGCTGACAGGGCTTTCTGGTTTCTCTCCTTGCAGCCGGGCTCTGCGGGTGCTGAGGCTGCTCTGGGCTCTGCCAGGGCCCTGCTGGAGCTCAGCACGGGGCTGCAATCAGCCAAAGGAGAAATGGGGTGCCCTGCAGCACAGACTGGCTTGAGCATTTTAGCAATACAGCTCAAGAAAACATGCAGCCACCCAAAAAATAAACTTGTTCAATAACTTCTGAAATGAAATCAATCTGGGATGACCCCAAATGACTTTTTGCAGCTTGCTCAAGCAGTAGCTCAGCCCTTCTCTGAACTGTTCTCTCTTCTCCCTGCCTTTTACATCCCAACTGCTTCCTCTTTTCCCCCAGTGAGTTCCCAGCCTATTCCAGTCTCCATCACACTGTTCCCTTCCTTGGTGCCCCTCGCCATGAGGAAGGCCAAGCCCCAGGCTAAGGGACTCATCCTGTCACTGGCTGAGGAGCAGCAATGTCTCAAGAGGTCTGGTGGGATTTTAGTGTCATTCAGAGCTGCTCTCCAGCCCCCAGCTCTCCTCACTGCTGAGTTCCCGCTCCTTTTTCCTCGTCCTTGCAGCAGAATGAGCTCTGTGAATCCCCTGGAGCCTCCCCACTCTTTCCAGCCCACGCACCCACCTCAGCTAGGCTGAAGCTGCAGCTTCTCTGTCTCCTCTGGCACACCAGTGCAGTCCCCTGTGCAGGGAGCCCCAGCCCCAGAGCACAGCACTCAGCAGTGCAGTTGGGGCTGGAGCAGCTGCCCTGCAGCCCTGCCTTGGCTCTTTGTGGCAGGGAATGCTCCCTGTTTGCAGCTGTCCCTGCAGGATGGCCCCAGGGCAGAGCCCAGCCGGGCTCCCACTGCAGCCCCTGAAGCTTGGGGCAGACAGTGGTCCCAGAGCTGAGGTTCACGGGGAGCTCCTGGAGCTGTGCCTCGCACTCTGTTGCCGTGTCACCGTGCAGGCTGGCTTGTACTGGGTGAATGTACCAGCCCTGCTTTGACTGACAGGGGCCGGGCCCATCACATCTCTCCCAAGGCTGCAGGCATTGCCCAGGCCAGAATCTGAAGGGGCACAGAGATCAGAGCAGTGAAATCATCCAGACCGGGTTTTCAAAGGCCCTTTAGAAGGAAGGGCTTGAGAATAAACGTGCTCTGTTTGCCACACAAACATAAGGGTGAGTGGTCTCTTTGGCTCCAACCCACTTTCCTCCCCGAGCCGTTACCCTCTCCCTCACACGTCCCCCTCGTGCCTTCCCACTGCCTTGTCCTGTCAGGGCTCCCGCAGCCCCTCATCCCTTTGTGGCCCCGTCCCCTCAGGGTCTCCCCAGCCCGGCCAGCCTGCCCGGCAGCAGCGCCACAGCCCCACAGGAGCTCCAGAGGAGCCCCACCAAGAGGCACCTGGCAGCCCTCAGCAATCCAGCCAGCAACACACGGGCAGGAGGACACGGATGGCGCTTCCTGCCTGGGACAGGGCTTGTGGCCATCTCCAGGCACCGCTCTCACAGTGATCCCCACAGCTCCAGCCCCTGCCCATCTGCTCTGTGGGCAGCACAAGGGCTTCATCAGAGCCACCAAAGGCCAAGGGGCTTCTGGCCATTTTCCCTGCAACCCTGCAAGCCTGGGCAGCTTGCTGAGCCCAGGAACCCTTTTCTCCCTCTTCCCCTCAGCCCTGCAGAGCCTGGACAGCCAAAGAAAGATCCTGGGAGTCTGTCTATAGCAACACATCCTATATTAACATGCTAAAGAAAAACAAAAAGAAAGAAAAGAACAATCTTAAATAAACAAAACATTCCTGCTGGCTCAGGTGGCCCCAGCAGACAGAGCCTCTGGAATCAGCTCTGTGCAGAGCTCCAGCAGCGCAGCCAGCCGAGCCTCGACAGACGAGGCCATCTCCTCCATGCCCTGCAGAGCCGATCACGCAGGCTGTCAAAGATGGAATATGGAGCTCTCTCTGCTTCCTGGACGATGTATGGTGTTTGAACTGCCAGGCTTGCGACGTCGACACTGATGTCATTTTCCATGCCTTCAAGGGCTGAAAGAGAGAGGAACAGAGCCATGGTCAGTTCCCACATCTGAGGGGACCCGAGGGGACTCTGTGCCAGGGCCATCCCAGCTGGCTCTGGCCATGGCCAGCAGGGAGCAGGGACCAGCTGGATCAGCCCAAAGCTGCTGGCCACGAATCCCCCAGGTGCCCTGAAAGCTCTGTGTGCTCTGCCCACGCCAGCCCTGGTCTGCACAGGGAGCAGAGCCCTCCGCAGCCGGGGCAGGGCTCGCAGCTCCCCCGGCAGCCCCCGCTGGCAGCCCGCTGCCCTTGGTCACCCTCAGAGAGGAGCTGGAGCTCTTCCTTCCTCCCCCTCAGGTGCCGCCCGGCCGTCCCTGGGAACACAGAGCCTGTCAGGCCCAGGGCACAGCTCCCTGCCAGCTGCGCCGCCAGCCCTGTGCCCACACGCCCTCCTGGCCCAGCTCGTGGCTCACCCATGAACCTGACGGCCGCCTCTCGCAGGGGCTCCTGTGGGCTCTGCAGGTAGGGCAGGGCCTGGCGCAGGTGCTCGGCCACGCTGCTGCTGTCCTCTGCCAGCTGGAGAGAGCGGCAGGAGGGAAGGGTTGGCCCCGCAGCCCCCCGGGCCGGGGCTCCATGGGCACCCGGCTGGGGCCGCAGGAGCCTGGAGCAGAGCCCGCGCGGCCTCGGGCTGCAGCAGCGGGCAGGGGCACAGCTGCCAGCCCGCACACCGAGCACCGCGCTCAGGGGCTGCTCCAGGCTGGGGCTGCGGCTTCCCGGCCCTCCTTACCAGGCACTCGGGGAACTGCCACAGCTTCTGGTTCTTCACCAGCTGTTCAAGGTCCCTCCTCCTGAGGAACTCGGCCGCACAGAGCAGTGTTTCCTGAGAAGCCTGGAGAGCAGCAGAGACGCGGAGATGGCCCCACAGCCCAGGGCGCAGGACCCCGTCCCTGTGCCAAGGCCAGCAGGAGCTGCAGCCTGCGAGGCGCCAGGGCAGGGCCAGCCCAGCCCCTGCCAGGGGCCAGCGGCAGCTGCCGAGTCCTCACCTCTGCCACTCGCTGGTTCTCATCGTGGCAGTGGAAGAAGAGTGGCACCAGGCTCTGGCGCACATGTGCCTTCAGGACCTTTTTTTCCTCTTCTGGAAAAACATCCAGCATCTCCTTGAAGATAAACATGGAGCACAACTGCACCTCGCTGTCCTCCTGTATGGATGGGAGGAAGAAAGGCCTCAGCGTCAGCTGCTTCAGGCCCACCTGGGCACAGCCTGTGAGTGCACAGGGCACAAAGTGTGCGGGCAGCACCCGCTGGCCGTGGCTGGAGGCGTAGAGCCTTACGTTGTCAAAGAGTGGCAGGAGCGCCTCAGCCAGCTGCAGGGCGAGGGTGCTGGTTACTGGGGCACCATTGCACAGGAACAAACCCCTGAGGAGAACCGTGGTCATCCTGAGCATGACGCTGTCATCCTCCTTCAGGAGCTCCACGAGCCTTTCATGCAGGCTCCACATCCTTATGGCCATCTACTTGTGGAACACAAGTGTGTGAAACACATCCTGCTGCCACAGGGCCCAGGGGCCAAAGGCCTGTGCCAAAGCCCTGGGGCAGCTGCAGCAGGAGGCAGGAGAGCTGGCAGCAGCTGCCCCAGTGCCCCAAGGCCAGCCAAGCCCCAGGGACTGCCTTCCCCAGCCCCACGCTGGCAGCAGGGCTTCAGCCCCTGCGCTCTTCTCACCGAGACACTGGTGGTGCCGAGCGCCACGAGGCCTCGGAGTGCCAAGCGACGCCTCCCCCTGCACTCGCTTTGCAGGTGCTTGGACAGGAACTGCAGGATGCTGTCCCGGCACTCACTCAAGTTCAGGTGCTCCAGGATCTGAAAGGCACAGGCCGGTGACGGGGGAGCGGCCGGCGGGAGCCCAGAACCGCCCAGGGCCGGGCCCAGGCAGCAGCACAGGGCGCGGGCTCCGTCCCAGGCACTGCGGCCAAGAGAGGGCAGAGAGCCGGGAGGCAGCTCAGCGAGGCAGCGCCAGCCTTCAGCCTCACCTCCACAAGGAACGCCAGGGTGGCCAAATCCCGGCACGGCGTGTCCTTGCTGAGCAGCCCGAGCAGGTGGAACGCAATCCTGGAACACGCGGCTTCGGATGCGCGGTGCATTTCTCTGACAGGAGGAAACACGAGTCAAAGCCCTCAGCCAGCGGGGGCAAACCTCTCCCAGGACTGCCTCACAGAGGTCTGGCCTTTCTCCACCACCCTGCAAGGGGCAGCTGAGCCCTCTGGGAGGTTGCTGCTCTTGGGCACGCTCCTCTCCCAGCCTTTTGCAGCCTCCTTGGCCGTCCCTTGGTGACAAGGCCTTCTGGCCCACGGCCACGGGGACTGTGTGGGGCACCTTGGGCACAGGGCACACATGCCGGGGACAGCTGGGGAGCAGGGGGTCTCACCTGGCCAGCACGCCCACAGCACAGTGGTGGGTGTCAGCACAGAGCAGTGTGTCCCAGCCACGCTTGTCTTCCATGGCCACCACCACATCCTCATAGTGAAGTTGGCAGAGCAGGGCCTTGAGGGTCTGCTCTGCAAAGCTGTGCACAGAGCAAAGCTGAGGTTACACTGGGAGCACTGGCCCCTGCCCTGGGCACATGGCAGGGACAGGAGGACTGGCATGGAGCACCTGCTGGGGCTGGTGGCAAGACCGTGTTGCTGCTGGCATCCCTTCCAGAAGGTATCGACCTCCTCTGGCACATCCAGAGTGCTGAAGAGCACTTGGAAGAGCAGATGCACAAAGAGGCCGGGGAAATGCACGGTGACTACATGTGGCACACAGGGCAGCTGGAGGATCTTCCACATCACCACGGTTGCCTGCAAAGGACAGAGCAGCCTGAGACAGCGCTCAGTGCCGAGGTGTCCGTGTGGCAGGGCCCGAGCACAGGAGGGAGATGCCCGGAGAGACACAGGGGGAGCACCGGGCCTGGTGGCCCTGGAGCTGCCCCGAGGCCAGGTTTCAGCCCAGCGCCTGAGGCAGGGAGACGCCGTGGGGGAGGGAGGATGGAGAGCTGCTGGAGAGGTGGCCTTGGGGCCAGCAAAGGCAGAAACTCACAGCCAGGGCAAGGACAGCCGCGTGGTCCCCATCGGAGGTGCACGTGCTGTGCTCTGGCCAGCTCCCCAGCACATCGAGGAGCACGAGCATGGCCGGCTCTGCAGTCCTCAGCGAGCACATGATGTTCTTCCACATGGCCAGAGCAGCTCTGTGGGGTCAGAGCTCTGTCTCAGAGGAGTCTGGGACACAGCAGCGTGGCCTGGGCGGCAGCGGGGAGCTGAGCTGCTCTGCCAGCCCTGCCTCTGCCCACTGCCCCTCACTGGCAGCACGCAGGCAGCCCAGCCCTGTGGGCACTGGCCCCTGAGGGGCAGGGGGAAAGCATGGCAGCCCTGGCAGGGGCCAGGGCTGGCAAAGGGAGCAGCCAGAGGGCCCTGGAATTCTCTGTGTCAGACACCTGGGACAGGCTGCACAGGGGGAAGGGCTGCTGAGCCCTGAGCCCTCTGGGCAGGTGGGCCCCGTACCTGTCACACAATGGGGCCACACGCAGGAGAGCCATCACCACGTCAGAGGGCTGTGCCTCTGTCAGATCCAGAAGGGGCCTGTACAGATTGTATTCAGGAAACTCATTGGCCACGAGCCACTGGTGGATGAACCTCACCATGGCGGGCACCTGAAGAAGGAAGGGGAGACTTGGAAAGCTGCCGGAGGAAGGAATGTGCCCAGCTGCCCCAGAGAAGTGCTTCCCTTGCCTCCACACTGCCATGGCCTCAAAGGCTCCCAGGGAGCAGCAGGTGTGGCTTGGGAGGCCAAGCAATTGCTGGGAGAAGAATAGCCGGGCCACAGGCTGCTTACTTGCTTTGGGCTGGAAGGACCCTCCTCCACAAGCATATCCAGCAGGGCAGCACTGGTCTTGGTTTTGAAGATGGGAGAGTACGCTCTGAGCACGGTGCCCATGGCGCTGCTCTCTTCCTCCCGAATCCTCTTCATGAATTTGCAAACCATCTGCAGCAGAAGGGCAAGAAGCCCGGGATGCTGCATGGAGTGCTCCGAGCACAGTGCTGGGCTGAGCAGTGCCAGCAGGCCCAGCCCAGGTGGGGATGGCTGCAGGTACCTGCGCTGTTCTGCGGAAGCGGCCCCGGGTGCGTTCCTGCTCTCGTGTGCGCTGCACGGCTGCACCTGGCAAAGAGCGAGCGCAGCCCGAGCTGAGGGGCTGCGGGAGAGGCCGGAGAACACAGCCCAGCCCTGCGCTGCCCAGGCAGGGACAGCCCCGTGACGGCCCAGGGCACGGAGCACGGCTGTGGGGTGTCTGCCCGGCCCCTATTCCAACCTGTCCATGGGCATGGCCCCAGGGGATGGCATGGCATGGCATGGCATGGCATGGCATGGCATGGCATGGCATGGCATGGCATGGCATGGGGCCAAGCTGGCTGCAGGCACCAGCCCTGTGGCCCAGCTCTGCCACTCACCCTTCTGCCGTGGCTGGAACTGCTCCACCTCTTTAGGCTGCTCTGCTGGGGCAGATCCAGGGCCTTCTATCTCCTCCTTCCCCCAGGCCAGCTTGGGCCCGCTCGCAGGTCTGTGCTCTACGACACTGCCTGGATTCATGGCTGCTTGCAGAAGGTGAAAAGGAAAAGGTCCAAGTCAGCAAGTGCTGCAGTCATGCCTTGAGGGCACCTGCAAGAGTGAAGTCTTGGCAAGGCTACAGGACAGCAAGTCCTGCACTCTGGTCCTGGGGGCTCCAGCCACAAGGACAGGAGACTCCTGTCAAGGGCAGTGAAAAGCAAATGCCATGGTCTGCCCTCAAGGGCAGCTGCAGAAGAGATGCCTCGGGAAGGCCAGGGGTCACCAAGTGCTCTGGTCTGGCCACGAGCTCACCTGCAGGAATAATACCTTGGGAAAGCTCTGGGTCAGCAAGGAACGAGTGTCTGTGCGAGGGCTCCTCACAGCACTGCTCTCTCGCGTCCTCTCTCGTCGTGTGCACCGAGCACTGTGGAGTGTAACTGTAACTTGTAACTGCCAACACCTCTGCCAGAGCGTGTCACCAAGGGCCCTTGGAATCCCTGCCCCGTTCCATTCCATGGTGACCATGCTGCACCGTGTCACCAAGGGCCCTTGGAATCCCTGTCCCGTTCCATTCCACGGTGACCATGCTGCACCCTGTCACCAAGGGCCCTTGCACTCACTGCCACCTGCCCTGGGGCCACCCCCAGCCCCCCAGAGTGGCCCAGGTTGGAAGGAATGCCTTGCCCCAGGTGTGTCAGACAGCCCAACAGGATCTTTAGGAAGGGCTCAGCCCATCAGCAAACGCTGCCCTGCTCTGCGGGCTCAGAGCAGCAGGAGCCCCCGCAGCTGCCGACGCAGCCGCGGCGGGAAGGGCACGGGGCCTCCACAGAAGCTGGCACGGCCTCCTTGGGACACGTCCCACATGGTGGCCATCCTAAGCACGGCCGTGGGACACAGACCAGGAACGTGTGGGCCAGGGCAGGAATGCTGCTCTGAGCCCTGGGGCCCGGGCAGCGCTGACAGCAGCAGGTGAGGCACAGTCCCCGTCCAAGCAGAGTTCCCCCGAGCCCTGGCAGCACCGGTGCCCGTCTCCTGCCCAGAAACCTGTGCCCCAAAAGGGCTTCTCTGCCAGAGGGCAGCCAAAGCTGGTGTGCACTGGGGGCTGTGCTCCGTCCTACAGGGGCTGTTGGGAGCAGCACCTGGAGCAACTGGTGGCAACACTTGGTGAGTGTCAGATGTTGTTGCTCCTTCCTGGGATGATTTTTTCATGGAAGGGATTAGCAGCAGCACAGAAACACCAACAGCTACTGAACTTCACAGGACAAAGAGACTCCACCAAAACACTGTCATGTTTCCTTGTGCTTTTGTGTCTTTCTTGCACTCTGAAAGAAGAAGAATTGGCCCAAGCCCTGCTATTCAAATCTCCAGCTGCTGTGTGTCTGCCTGTGGCAGCTCACTGCAAACACAACTGGCTGCCTGCTCAGCTGGGCAATGGACAGCCACAAACAGGGAGGGCCCTGGTGAACATCTCTTTGGTCTCGTGGGGCAGCGAGGGCACAGGAGACAAAGACTGCTCCTCCCGAGTTCATGGGGCAACAGAGAGATTTTATTTCCCAAGCCCCCCCTTACACAGGGCATTTGAAAGACCAGGCCTGGAAGCTCTCATTGGTTTGAGCTCCATGCCCCTTCAGGTTCTGGCCCGTGAGGTGCCTGCAGTTTTGGGAGATATTTGATTGGTCAAGACCCCTGTCAATCATGGTAACACCTCACCCTTCTTTTCTTTATAAAATTCTGTGTATTGTTCTCTGTCACCCATCTGCAAGGGCCCTTTGCCAACATGGTGACAGAGGACAGCGTGCATCTAATTTGCACTGGAGCTGCAGCATTCCCCTCCAGGAACTGTTAGGGGAGAACTCAGGCCACAGGCATAATGCTTCTTGGTTACAAATTGAACTTATCTCTAAAAGCAGAAAGCTATTTAACCCTGAGCCCATTTAACCCTTAGAGAAAAACCCAATTTTAAAAAACAACCTTTAAGCACTTGATCCCTTGGGGAAAATCTGAACTCCCAGAAAACAATCTGTAAACAGAAAAACTGTTTGTAAACATGAGAAATAATTTGTAAACAAATCAAGTCCTTATATGAACTGTCCATGAGGCAGGTGATCATTTGTAATGCTGTCTGTGGTTTCCAGTGTCCATATTTTAGGCAGCTGTATTGTACTGTTGTAGGATTTATTGTAAAACATGAGAACAGACTCAGAGGGGAGGAGGGTGTACCTTCAATCCAACCCCTTTCCCCTTTTTTCGTTGTCTAAGAAATAATAATAGGATTAGAACATGGATTTTGAATACTATTAACTTATGCAAAATTTCATCCACGTTTACTGATAATATTTTTCTTTACCAGCCAGGTTCAGGGTGAAGAACTTGATTGGGAGATGTTTTGATCAGGGCAAGGAACTTGGTTGGGAGACATTTTCTGTATTTCTATTTTTTCTAGTGCAAACCATATACTTTTTTCCCTTTGTTCAAAGTTAGAAATTTTGTTGTTGACTTTAATAGCTGACTTTTAAAATGATGACAAGTGGCAGAATTTCAGTGAAAAAACTTTGCAACTGCAATTTGCTTATGATAAATCGATGTTCTATGTGTACCTCAGTGGATATTCTTTGAATCATACCAGTTTATCTTGAAACAATGCAAGAATAATTACTAGAATATTAAGAAAAGACATGTTAATACACATACTAGGACATCTTTAAGACAATGATTTACTGAAATATGAGTATCAATTTAATATCGATATCCAACTGAGATGGACAAAAACTCTCTAAGGGTTTAAAGTTAGAAAGTGTATGTTTATTGAGACAGCCGGGCAGTACATGGGATAATTCCCTAATGCACACTGCAAAAATCACAGGTATTACAAAGCTTTTTTATTTGCAGAAGTCTTGAATACACAAATATGAATGCATATTCATATCCCTGTCACTTCCTCTGCTCCGCTTCATGTGCTAATTGGCAAAAAGGCAATTAAGCATGTGTAGTTCTGTTCCCTGAAATGAGTTGGGGGTCCATTTTGGGGAGGGGTCTCCAAAATGAAGAAGCAAAATAAGTCTTCCTCGTTCTGACCTTTCTGCCTTTCCCATGCATACGTGACAAATGAATCTTTGCCGTTTTCCTGTGCTTAATGGATCCCTAAAGTATGGGAAGTCTGCAACTGTTTTTGTGCCCCTGAAATCTATCACCAGGAACGGGGCTGGGATGTGCCCTGGTGCCTGGGACATCATCAGGAGCGGGGCTGGGATGTGCTCTGGTGCCTGGACATCACCAGGAGCAGGGCTGGGATGTGCTCTGGTGCCTGGGACATCACCAGGAACGGGGCTGGGATGTGCCCTGGTGCCTGGACATCACCAGGAGTGGGGCTGGGATGTGCCCTGGTGCCTGGGACATCACCAGGAGCGGGGCTGGCTCTGATTCTCTCCGGTGCCTGGGACATGACAAGGGGCGGTGCTGGCTGGGGTTTGTTTGGTGCCTGTGCAATCCCAAGGGCAGTGTCACAGCGGGGCAGCTCTCAGTGTCCCCAGCAGGTCACAGTGTCCAGGGCAGCCCGTGCCAGCGGTCACTGCGCACACGGGGCAGGCTGGGCTGGACAGGGGACGGGGCAGAAACGCTGCCCCGGGACTGGGGTCTCCCCCTGCCTCTGGGGCCCAGCCCCTGCTGGGAGCGCCTTGGGCAGGGCACGGGGCTGCTGCTGGGCCAGGGGGACAGGCCATGCCCCCTGTCCCCTGCTGCTGGGCCAGGGGACAGGCCGTGCCCCCTGTCCCCTGCTGCTGGGCCAGGGAACAGGCCGTGCCCCCTGCCAGCTGCCCAGGCCCCTCTGATGCCTGTCCCTTGTCCCTGTGGCTTCTGTCCCCACCACTCCCCACCACCTTCACTCCCTCTGTCAAAGCCCCACTCAACCCCTTCACAGTGACCTCTGGAAAGAATGAATGAAGGAAAGGAAGTGTTGTCTGTTCACCCTGGCTGGATGTCAGGCACCCACCAAAGCTGCTCTCTCACTCCCCTCCAGAGATGGACAGGAGGGAGAAAACAGAATGAAGGCTTCATGGGTTGAGCTAAGGACTGCGACAGATCACTCAGCAAATGCCATCATGGGCAAACCATTTTCAAAATTGGAGATATTAATGGAATTTTTGCTATCTGGATCAGGGCAGGATAGTGAGAAGTAAAACAAAGCTTTAAAAACACCTTCTGCCCTTTCCTCCCTCCTTCCCATCTCTACCTCCCCCCGCAGTGGGTGCAGGGAGACAGGGAATGGGGGCTCTGGTCAGTTCATCCCCGGTTGTTTCTCCTGCTGCTTGGGGAGAGGAGTCATTCCCCTGCTGTGCCAGGGGTCCCTCCTGGAGACACTTCTCCATAAACTTCTCCACGGTGAGTTCATCCCACGGACAGCAGTTCTCCACAAGCTGCTGCAGCGTGGCTCGCTCCTCCATGGGCTCACAAGTCCTGGCAGGGCCCTGCTCCAGCGTGGGCTCCTCTCCAGGGGTTTGCAGGTCCCTGCCAGGTCCCTGCTCCAGCACAGGTTTCTCATGGGGTCACAGCCTCCGCTCAGGCATCCCCCTGCTCCAGCACGGGCTCCTCCAGGCGCTGCAGGTGAATGTCTGCCCTCCGTGCCCTCCATGGGCTGCAGGGCCCAGCTGCCTCCCCAGGGACTGACCAGGGAATCTCAGGGCAATCAGCTCCAGCAGCTGGAGCAGCTCCTGCCCCTCCTGCCCTGCCCTGCCCTGGGGGTGTGCAGAGCTGTTCCCCTCACAGGTCCTCACCCTGTTCCTCCCTGCTCACAGCCACAATTCCAGGATCACCCATTTCCTTAAATCTCTTATTCCAAAGGTGTTACCACCATTTCTAACTGGGCCAGCCTTGTCCAGCAGCCAGTCTGTCCTGGAGCCAGCTGGAATTGACTCTGTGGGACATGGAGGAACAGCTGCTCTCACAGAAGCTGCTCCTAGATCCCCTGCCTTACCAAAACCTGGCCATGCAAACCTGGTATAAGTATGGTAGGGTTTTTATTACCACTATTAATTCTTATTATTTCTATTCTCTCAATTTTTTGCTATTAATGGTACAGTTGTTATTATTATTACTAGTATTTTTAGTCTTTTGGACTCTATATTAATAGTGGCTAGATTAGAACTGGAAACAAAGGTACTTCATTGCAAGTAGCGGTTAGAGTTTTGTCAGCCTCTTGCCCTGCCCTGTTCTCTGTCATTGCTGTGTGTGAAGCTGCTGCTGCCAGGCCTCCCTATTTCCCTGGTTTGAGAAATTCCATGGCATTGCTCACATGTCAGAGAGGGCTTATTCCATTCAAACACATGCTCTTAGCTCTTCGAGTCCCATTGTTGGAAGCTTGTTTTCTAACATTGTTGACTTTCTCAGCTTCTGTTAATATTTGTGATTTTGTAACAAAATGTTCTTGGATGTGATTGTGCAAGATTCTCTAATCAGCTTCCAGTTTGCTCTTGGGTTTCTTACCGGTGTGTCCAAGCTGAAGGCAGCATTTTGGGTGGGAGGCTTCAGCGGGAGCTGGGATTGTCTCGGCAGCAGCTGGTTTTGCAATGTGAGAAGCGCTGACAGAGATTCCGTGCGCTGAATATTCCGCCTGGTTGGAGCCGCAGTGCCCGGCTGGAGGGAGCCGCGCCGGGCGCTGCGGGTTGTGCCGGGCCGGGCAGCGGCCGCAGCCCCGGCAGGGCCCGGCCGTGGACACGGAGCCTTTGCTGGGCAGGGCTCGGCCCTGCGGCGCCGGGCGGGCGGTGCCGCTCCCGCCGGGAGCCTGCGGGAGCCGGGACAGCGAGAGAGCCCGGGCCGAGCATCAGCCCCGGGGCACGGCCCGGGAGGGGGCACAGCCCGGGGGTCCCGCAGAGCCTCCCTGCTCCAGAGCCGCGCCTGCCGCAGCGGGGCAGCTGCGGCACCTGCGGGGCACGGAGGAGCCGCAGGCGGCGTTCCGAGCGCTCCTTCGGGGCAGGATTTTGTCCCGCTGCGGGGAATTCCCGCGGGCCGGGCGGGCAGGGGCCGCTGCCGAGCGCCGCCGCCTTTCCCGGGAGCCGCCGGGCAGAGCTCTCTGCTCGGGGCTGGGAAAAACACCTTCACTGCCCTGGGAACATTTAAAAAGTTTAATACAGGACAAGAGGAGACAAGGGCCATAGAGCAAAGGTTGTTAGGGCCGGGTGCATCTCGGCACTGAGCCAAGAGCACACGCTTATCTCCGGAGATACCCCTTGAATACGTTTTCCCTTACACCAGCCTGTTGCATATTCATAGTCCCTTATGCATAGTAAACTTTTTCCCAAGCTAGTTTACATATTCCAAGAACTGTTCAGCATGGCTCCTCCTCGGTTGCACCTTTTTAGGGCATGTGTATTCCTTGGTTGTGGTTTTGGTCCTTTTTTATCATCATCTTCAGTTTTGGCCCCGGCCCACACTGCCTTCAGACGGTGAGTGCTGATGGTTGGCAGATCTGTACAGGTGTCCTCATCCTGTGCTCACTCGATGTTATCCCATCCAAGCAGGAATTTTAACACAAGCATGCTTCTATCAGCTATGGCACTAGTATGTCTGATCTTAATCAATGAACAACAGAAATAAAAACTATATAACAAAGTTATTGTAACACCACACATATAAAATCCAGTGGAATATTTGCAAAAAGCCAATATTATAATATGTATCTATAACAGGGCCAAGGGCCGGGTGCCCGCTCGGTGGCCCCGGGACAGCAGAATTTTGGGGTCCCGGTGCTGGCTGCCGGCAGAGCCCCGGCGCTGGGCCGGGGATGCGTGGGACCCTCCCGCGGTGGGGTTGGGCTGCCCGGGGCAGGCGCTGCATCGTCAGCCCGGAGCCACCGGGGATCGCCCGGTACCGGCGGGGCGGGGCTGGGGAGCGGAGAAGGGCGGCACCGGAGCTGGGGGACCCTCTGCAGCCTGCGGGGTCGGACATACCGATAAGGGGGTCCCCGGGAGCCTGGAACGTTGTGAAAAACGCCAATCACTTGGTTTTTAAAATTTTAAACGTTTAATAATAATAAAATGGTTATAAAAATAGTAACACAATTAGAGTAATCAAATTTAGAGTTAGGACAATTACAAGACAATAAAAAGCAAAAAATTATAGACGTCCAGATGCTCTCGGACACTTAAGCCAGGACGAGCATGCCTTGTGAACTAAGGAATAACCTTTAAAGCAATAGCCTATTGCATATTCATGTATCTCATACATGATGCAGAAATTCCTTGCAAATTAGGAACTTTTCTGGATTTTGTCAACTTCTTTCCCTTAATCCTGGTGCTTCCATAAAGATGGAGACAAGATGGAAGAATGTTTGTCTTTTCTGATAAGGAGGTTGTAACTCTTTATGTGCCCCAAGTCACCGCCATCCCTGTGTGAAGAGTTTATTGATTATCTCATCTCTTGCTTGAGCAAGTAAAAAAATCCTACATCGCAGAGTTTCTATTTTAATATTATGTTGTTACCTAAAACTCTATTTAACACGCTACTTAAGAGAATGAATACAGCATAACTTTCTAACATTACACATATAATATTCATTGTAACATTTGTGAAAAGCCAATCATAAAATAAGCATTCTACACAGAAAGTGTTGAAATGGTAAAACCAGTCAAAACCCCTTAGGAATTGGAAGGAAAACCAGAGGCAGTGGCAGCTAACACCTCAGAAACCCGTGGATTTTGCTCCTCTCTTCAACCTGAGAGCTTCCTGGGCAGGGGCGACTCTTCCAATTGCACCAGCGTGGCCATGGCTGGGAAGGGCAGCGAGCAGATGGGTTGAGCTTCTCCTGCCAGCCCCTGAAGTGCCAGCTGTCATTTGTGTGCGCTGAGGATTCCCTTCAGGCTCGGAGCTGGCGCAGCTGCTCCTGGGCGCTGCTCGCCCGCGGGCGCAGCGGTGCTGCAGCCGCTGTCCCGCACACAGGGAGGGCTCTGGAGCCTCCCAGGGCACCAAGGAGCGGAGCAGGGAACGTGCCGGGATCTGCTGCAGGACCGTGGGGCTGTGGGGGATCCTTCGGTCTCTTGGATGGGGCAGGGAGGGGGCAATGGAATCAAGGTGAGACAGGGATCAGGCAGCCCCACGCCAGGCAGCGTTTTCTCCTCTGAGAGCTCCTCTGAGCTGAGCGAGCTGGTGAATCCTGCGGAGCAAATGAGACCCGGGAGCGAGGGAAGGGCTGGCTGGGAAGGAGTCAGATAAACCCAGTGGGTATTTCCCTTTCCAAGGGGCTTCTGGGGAGACAAAGGAGACAAGAAGGATTCCCCATCTCATGACATTCCCTTTTTTCCTTCAGTAGCTCTATTGCAGTCACTGCATACAAGAGTTTAGTTGATCCCTTTGATGCCAGGGAGAACCCAGAACTTGAACCTCGCTGGATCCAGCCCTGTCTGCCTATCACAGAGCAGACGGAAAAGATAAAGAACCTGGGTGGGGGTTGAGCCAAAATGGCATTTTGCCACTTCTGATCTGCTCCCAGCTTTTGCAGCAGGGCAACAACCCCATCGCTGCAAACCACTCCCTTTTGCAAGGCACACGTGGACCTCGCTGGTAGCTCAGGGCTCCTGAAGGGGCTGCTGCAGTTGGCAACTGGAGCTGTTGTTGAACTTTTCACATTGCTTACCCCCCCTGCCAAATGCCATCAAGTGGCTGAGGAAGGACACAAAAATATTACCCTGGAGGGGCCAAAAACTTGGAAAAGGATAAAAGAAATGTTCTGATGATGACAATGACAATGACAAAAAAACACAATTTATTTTTGACAGCAAATGAGTACCCACAGCCCTCCAGCCCTCCCAGACTGGCAGCCGAGTGGGGCCGTTTCCATGGCATGAGGAGCTGGCAGTCTGCAGAGAGAAACCAGAGAGCCACGGTCAGTCACAGAAGGCTCCTGTGCCCCTGTCCCACCATGGCCTGTGCCTGGGTCAGGCTGCTGTGTGCTCAGAGCCCAAACCTCTTGACCCATTCTCCGTTTTTAGAGGACAGAGTGGTAAGCCACATTCCATCTCCTCTGCTGAAGCACAGCCCAGCAGCCTCCTCAGCAGCTGCAAGGGCGGGATGGCCGTGTGCCTGGTTTCCAGGCTCCCCGGCAGATCAGGGGTTAAACGTTGGGTGTCTCCTGGATTGTCCCCAGAAAGAGCCCATCTCTGCACCGAGACACCTTTTTTCATTTGTAAATTAGGTCTTTCTTTCTCTGCCAACTGTGGTTTCTCCAGCCCCGGCTGCAGCCACTGGTCATTTAAAACTTTAAGAATCTTTTTCTACAAGCACAACTGACTTGATGTCTATTTTACAAAATCACGAATTATGCCATAACATATATTACAATGGGGCTGCAGAGATCCACCTGCAGGTCCATGGGGATGCAGAGATCCCCTGCAAGTCCATGTGGATGCAGAGATCCCCTGCAGATCCATGGGGATGCAGAGATCCCCTGCAGGTCCATGGGGCTGCAGAGATCCCCTGCAGGTCCATGGAGAGGCAGAGATCCCCTGCAGGTCCATGGGGAGGCAGAGATCCCCTGCAGATCCATGGGGATGCAGAGATCCCCTGCAGGTCCATGGGGATGCAGAGATCCCCTGCAGCCCCTGGAGGAGCCGGGCTGGAGCTCGGCGATGCCTGAGAGGAGGCTGTGAGCCCGCGGGCAGAGGGGCCCCGCTGGAGCAGCCTGTCCTGGCAGGACTGAGCCCGTGGCACAGTGACCCACGCTGCAGCACTCGGAGGGGGCTGTGCCCAGGGGATGGACTCCGCTCCGAGAAGTTCCTGGAGAAGTCTCGGCCGGGAGAGAGCGCAGGGTGCAGCAGGGAACGACTCCTGTCCCTGAGCAGAGGGAGAAGCCCCGGGGGATGAGCTGAGCATGGCCCCATTCCCTGTCTCCTGCCCTGCCGGGGGAGGAGGTGCAGCTGGGAGCAGGGAGGCGTGGGGAAAGCTGCATTTAAGGCTCTGCACTGACTTCTCCTTCTCCTGCTCCGAGTCTTTGGAGTTTTCTGCCAGAAATCTCTCCCCTGCCCCACTCACCCACAGGGCTTCGGGCAGGTTTCCCTTTTCGGGGGAAATCAAAGCGAAGCTCTGATGCACTAACGAGGGGCAGGAGAAGTGAGGCTCCTGGGCTTCCCGCAGAGGCGGAGGCACGGGAGGCGCAGGGCCGGGAAAGCCGTGGCGGGAGGCGCGGAGAAGTTTGTTTGTGTGGGCAGCTCAATCCCGGCTCGGCCCGGGCCCGTGCCGGGGCTGTTCCTCATCTCCGGCTTTCCCCTCACGCAGCCCGGGGGCGCCGAGAGCGCGGGGCGAGGCGGGGCCGTGCGCAGAGCCCGCCCCGAGCTCGCTGCCATTGGCCGCCGGTGCCGTCAGTCGCGGTTGCGGCGCGCTGATTGGTGGGAGCGGGGCGCGGCGCGGCCCCGGCGGCGGGCTGAGGGCGGCCGTGGCCGCGCAGCGCCGCCATTGGCCGAGCGGCTGTGCGGGCCCGGCAGCGGCGGCAGCGGCCGGAGCGCGGTGAGGCGGCGGCGGCGGAGCTCGGAGGCGGCCCCGGCGCAGGTGGGAGCCGCGCTGGGCTCTGCGGGGGCTCGGGGCTGGCTGCGGGCGGAGGGGGCGGCAGGGAGCTCCGGCGGCTCGCCGGTGCCGTGTCCGGCCCGTGCCGGCCCCGGGCTGAGGGCGCTGCGGGAGCGGCTGCCCGCGGTCTCCTTCCCGCCGGGGCCGGGCAGGAGCCGCTGCCGGAGCAGCGCTGGCTCGGCCCGGCTGCTGTGGGTAGGACAGAGGGGCTGCCCCGCGGCCGGGAGCGGGCGGGGAAATTCCCGTCGCCGGAGGTTCGTGTGCCCGGCGGAGAGCGAGGAGTCCTGTCAAAGTGACTTTATTGCCGAGCAGGGGCAGAGGCCGTGGGGCATTTGCCGTGCGCTCTCTGCCGTGGCTGTAGTCCGCAGCCTCCTTTTTATCCTCATTTTCCCGGCCGATCTCCCTCTGCCTTTGCCCACCGGCTGAGTTCCTTGGAAGGTTCCGACTTCCCGATGCGCCTGGAGCCTGTCCTCGTTAATGTGCACCCTCCTTTTGTAGAACAGCCGATATTCATGGCTCTGTTAAGTCTTTGTTCTTCTCCCCGAAGTTCGGGAATGTAGCGGGACTTTGAGCAGCTGTCTGCGTCAATTTCTAACATTTATTGGAACTGATGGTTTCTTTCGTTGCTTCCTTATCTACAAGTGCCCGGCCCTATCTCCAGGCAGATTCACTCCTTGACTCTGTTTTGTTCTTCCCGGGTCCTCTTTGGTTTTGGGATTATTCTCGGTGCCCTCATTCCCTGTCCTTTTGTAGCCGTTTGTGGATCAGGAGGCCTGGCTGCCACCTGCATGCCCTGGCTCAGCTGCTGGATGAGCTGCACTGCCAAGGTGTGGAGCGTGGTAAAAAGATGAGAGTTGCTGCAGCACAGAAGAGGAGAAGCAGCATTCGTTTGACCCCTGGTCTGCTGGGGAGCCGGGGAGCCGTGTCCCATTCCCATCCTTTCCATGTTTGGACCAATACATAAACTCTCTCCTATTTCCTTTGTTATCTTTTTTAGCAGTTTTCTCTTGTCATGTCTTTGCCAACAGCAGTTTGAGCCACTTTGTTTCCCCCAGACTCCTGTTTTTTCTGCTCACAGATAATCTGATCCGATCCCCTGGTGAAATGTTGTGTTCCTCATTTCAGTGGCTTGGTCGGCAGGAAGGTCAGGAGCTGGAGCTGTCTGGTTGGTTCTTATTCCGAGGACAGCTTGTAATTTAATGATGCCATTGAAATAATAAATGGGTTCTCTGTGTCCTGATATGAATTGATTCAGGTCCCAGGGGCTGGCCCATGGTGTTGTAGGATATGTTCTGGTGGCCCTTCAATTCTTTTGCCCATTTTTGGGTGTTCCCTCCATCCGGGGCTGCGTCAATTGACTGCTTTTTTCTAATTACATCATCAAATACTTGAATTCCAGCTGATTTCCCTGAACTTGCTATAGCAACAATCCCAGTGCTCTGATACACCCTGTACAGCACAGACAGTGACAGCAGATGTTGGAGTGGGCAGAGGGATGATCTCCCCCTTATTTTAGTGAAGTTTTCCCAACATTCTCCATTTGCTGTTTCCCTTTGCAGCTTCAGCCATTTCTGTTGCAGAGTCAGAGATCCTCAGCATGGGCTCTGCCTTCAGCTGTGCAGATTCCATCTGTGCAAGCAGGCAGAGCTTGGGGTGAGGGGCAGAGGGAATCAGCCAATTCCTGCCTCAGGCAAGAAGAGCCAGGTACATTGTCTCCACTTTGCCCCTGCAGTGTTAATTTGCATTTCTGAAGTTCCTTCTGGGTGCCTGGAATGCAGCTTCTCTTCCAGAGGAGCTTCAGCAGCCTCACGTGTGCCCCCCCACAACCTGCCGCTTTATTTTTTTTTCCTTCAAATAATCCGTTTAATATTTGTGACTTAAAGGGTCACCTTTAAATCTCTTCTAGTTTTGCAAAATGCTGCCTAAAGGTGAACGTTGAAAAACCCAGACCAAAATTTTGGTATCTCTTACAGAAACATACACAAAAAAATTCCAAGGCAATTCAGTTCTTTTCTACTTCTCCTTGGAGTAAAAATTCATTCTCACATCCCTGACCCAAACATAACTGGCAATATTGAAGTGGGATTATTACAAAAAAAATACTCTAATTCTCTAAACTTTGCATTGGAACTGCAGGAAAAAGAAAAACTCCACCAATAGGTTTAGTGTTAGAGTCAAGGCATTCCTTGATTCTGGCCAGGATGTGCAACAGAAATCATTCCATCCCCACACAGCCCAGGTGTGCAAAGAAAATTGTTCCATAACACGTGGGTTTTAGATTTTTCCCAAACTTCATACAGTCTAAATGCATTGGTTTAATGTTCTGTAGTTTCGAGTTGTGCGGTTTTTAGTATGTGGTTTCCTGTTGGACCCGGATTTCTTTGCTTGTGCTGTTAATGAGGTGGGAAGTGCTGGATTTCCTTCTCAGCCTTTTGCAGACCAGGTGTCTGCAGCCCTGCCGGGGGCAGTGTCTGGGGTAGGTGTTGGTTGCTGTTTGCTGCTGGGGTTGATGTTTTGCTGCTGGTCGTTATCTTTGTGGGTATCTTTCGGGCCATTCCCAGTGTGTTGAGGTGTGAAACTCATCTCCACTGAGTGGTGTAACATCCCTTAACAAAACCTTTAACATTTCTTTCCCCAAGGCCAAGGCAAAGCAAGCCTGAGTAGAGAAATCAAAGGTTAACAATGTTCAAGTCTATGAGCTGGTCTATTTTCCATGGATGCACTGGCAGGCAGGGCAGTGTGTGAGTGAGAGTGAGAGCCAGAGTGGAATTGTCCCGGTGTCTCCCCAGCAGCTGTGGCAGTGCAGGCCCAGCGAGCACTGAAGCTGCAGCAGTGGCAGCAAGGGCTGGCCCCGGTGGCTGGAGCTGCCCAGGGAGGGTGGCCAGGCCGAGGATTTCAGCAGAGGATGTGTGGGCAGGCCCAGGGCCTTGCCCCGCTGTGGAGCCCTGGCTGCTGCTGCGCTGCCTTCAGTGCAGGCTCAGGGGGGCCTCCCATCCTCCTGCTGCAGGCGGGAAGTGCAAATCTCCGGGGCTGCAGAGACCTGGAGCCCAGGCTGAGGGGTCCCCCCGTGTTCAGCTGTGCTGGCGGCTGTTTCTGGCCTCGGGGCCCCTTGGCATGAGCCACGCCACTTGGCCACCAGTGGTGCTGCTTTGCACTCCTTAGGCAGAGCCCATGTCCTGCTTGGATGTTGGTGTTATAAATGAAAATTTGTCCATCCAAATAAAAATGAAAAATGAAAATTTTATTTAGGATCAAATTCTCTCTGAGCCAGCCACAAGGAGAAGGACAGTGCTGAGCCTGGGGTCGGCACTGGGTGTGTGACAGGAAGGACGCCATTTGGCAGAGGTTCCCCTACCCTAGGCACACACATGCCCTCCTGGACCCTGCAGTTCTTACAGGAAATTTTCTGCCCAAGGCTGGGATTTCAGCCATCTGCCTTTTTTTTCTATTCAAAGTCCCACATATTCATGACGTTCTTTTCTCTGAGTCAAGGTTGAACAATCCAAGTCCAGGTGTGGATGATCCTCGATCCTCTGATGGAGTTATGGAGCCGTGGCTTTCAGATGTATCAGCCCGGAGGAGTTCAGCAATCCCAATCTAGGGTTGTTACCAGGATGATCAGTGCCCAGGCATTCCAGTATCGCCCTTCTGAGCAGCCCATCTCCCCATCTTCAGGCGAGCCACATGTGTTAAATTGTAAATGAGGCTTTGGCCAAGAAAGCCGGTATTGGTGTAACCAATATGGGGGGGGGGGGCAGTTCTCAGTGCTGGCGTGTGTGCTTAGCAATAACAAAATATTATACGTGTCAAATCATATTTCCCTTAACCAAATACAACAATATTACATTGGTGCAAATTATAACAAACATACATATCATTGGGAGCAGCAAAGTGCCAAGGCAGGCTCTGTGCCAGCCCAGCTTGCTGGGGAAGAGATTGCACCAGAGACAGGATTCTGGCCACAGACTGCTTTAAATGTGCATCCCTTATCTCCACCCTGCACTAGGTGGAGAATTCCCAGGGTAAGGAATTCCCAAGATCAATTCCATGGGAGATTGAATTGAATATCTGCCCTGGGTCTGGCTCTTCTTCTTGCCCAAGCCAATGGCAAAAGCCGTATCCATGGCATCCTGGTTTGTATCCCCAGCTTCCAAAGGTGTTTCCTTAGTTCCCTATTCATTCTTTCTACCCAGCCTGAGCTGTGGGGGTGCCAGGGGTTCTGGAGGTCCCATTGTATTCCTAAAGCTGAAATAACCCCCTGAAGGATTTTTCCTGTAAAATGAGTTCTACTGTCTGATTCTATTGCTTCCACAATCCCTTTTATTGGAATTATTTCTTTTAGAAATACCTTAATAAGTGATCCAGTGGTTGCTGAAGAAGTCAGAATTGATTTTGCCCCCTTTTAGCTGACATGGTGTTACCAGAAGCTATTGAAGCCTTCCTGCTCAGGACATTTCAGTGCCAGGCTCTTACAAGCACACACAGCTCTGTGGGTTTGTCCTGCGCTTTGTCCAATTCCCCTTCCTTCCTGTGAAAAACACCATTCACTTTTGTTAAAATTCTAGAACTTTATTAGTAAGAAAATAGTAATAAAAATTAGGACAATAAGAGACAATAAATGTAAACAATTATGGAGTCCGGTTGCCTGGCACTCCACCAAATAGCACACCTTGCTTATGAAGGATTACCCCTTAAAAGCAATGGCCTATTGCATATTCATATATCTCATACATGATTCAAACATTCCTTTCAAACCAGGGTGTTTCTGCTTAATTTTAGATTCCCCCCCATGTTGTAAATCAGCCTTCTTGGTTCCTGGAAGTCTGAGCTTTTCTGGAAAGGAGGCAATGATTCTTTTCTGGGGTTCCAATTGTCTGTTGCTGTGATCTCTATCCAGCCTCAATAATGCAAAGAATTTCTTGATTATCTTTTCCATTGCTTGAGCTAGTTACAGAAAGTATCTTATGTCACATAGTTTCTATTTTAATCTCATGCTATAGGCTAAAATCTGTATGTAGCACACTACTTAAAAGAGATTAATACAGCACTACTTAAAAGAGATTACTAGAGCATAACTTTCCAACATACCACATATAGGATTCATTTTAATATTTGCAATGAGCCAATCATATAATATGCATTTTTCATTCTTCCCTCCCTTGGAATAGGGTGTTGCTTCTAGACAACACTTGTGCTGGTTGCTTCAAAGTACTTTGAAGAGGCTCCATATCTAATTTTCCCCATTTCCCTGAGGCTGCCCACACTTCTGGGTTCACTTCAGCATAGGCCTTGCCAGACATATGACACAAAGGTACAACAGAACTAGCCTCTGTGTCAGCTTTTATAATGTTAATTTGCATTCCCAGTTTAGCGATCAAATCCCTTCCCTGTAAACTATAGTCACAATTAGGAGCAGGTAAAAATTCTTCCATTTCAAACCCTTTCCCACATATGCTATAAGTGGTTGAATAAAGCCACTCCTCTTTCCTACTTCTCCCCTGAATACTCAAAGACATTTTTAGCAGTTGTCCCGCTTAGGTGTAAGATTCAGAGTGGATGGAGAGGCCCCTGTGTCCATCAGGAGAGGCCTCCTCTGGATGCAGACCCAGCCTGAATGTTCTGGAGGGCTCCAGTGTGGTGGGTCCCCGGTGGGATGGGAGCTCAGAGAGCCCTGCCAATCCATGTCCATGCAGGGGTGGACTTGCTCCTGCTGAGGGTGCTGCTGTCTGTGCTTGCAGTGTCCTTGTGGGCTGCAGCTGGAGCCCTGACTCCTTCCCAGGGGCTGTTTGGGTGGGCTCTGCCCTGGCCAGGAGGGCAATGCCTCTGCCAGGTGCTTGTGGCCGACCCCGTCATGGCCTGGGTGCTGGGGCCCCCTTGGGCCCTGGGGTTGATCCCTCAGGGGCTGTGGGAACTCTGCCATGGCCTTTGCCTTCAGCTTGGCCTTTTGCTCATCCCTTCTTGCCTTCAGCTGCTGTGCCCTTGTGCCCAAGTGCTGCAGGGCTTCTTGTGCCACTCCTGCAGCCCCGGTCACTGCCTGTGGGTGCTCATCCTCTGAGAGCTGCTGAGCTTTCTGCAAAACCTTTCCTTTCTGCAGGGACCCAAACCAAATCCTGAACAGCAAATCCTGATCCTTCATGTGCACTCTGCATTTCCCAGCTGTTCCTTTGTGTTCCCCGTTGTGCTCAGGGTCCCTGCCCAGCCCGTGTGGCAGAGCCGGTGCCTGTCCTGCCGCAGTGTCCAAAGGCGGCCCCCCCGGCGGGCAGGGCCGGCAGCTCCCCGGGGCCGGGCAGCGGCCGGGGCGTCCCGCAGCCTCCTGGGGGCCGGGGGCCACTGCCGGCCCTGCCCGGGGCTGGTGGGGTCAGGCAGCGCCCGGCGCTGAGCCCCGGCTGCCCCACAGCCCCGGCCCGGCCCCGCAGCTCCCCACAGGCCCCAGCCCGTGCTCCCGGTGCCGCACCTCTGCGCCCGGTGCTGCCGCTGCCAGCGCAGAGAAACCCCTGGCATCCTGACCTCCTGCTTTTCCTCTCCTGCGAATTAAAAGTATCAGATGATAAATTCTGAGGAAAAAACGGTGCTGGAAAAGAAACCAATCCTGAGTATTTTTCTGTTCGTCCTCTTTGCCATCATCCTTTTTCTTACTACACAGATTCCTCCTGCTGCTTCTTGCCTGAACCATATTGCTGCACACTCCCCTTCACCCGATCCCTTCCCAGCACATCAACACCATCCATCCCTTGTTGTACAAATCCCTTCTCCACTTCCCTCATTCCCCCACGGGGTGTCCATGTCCTTAATTACCTCTGGGGGAATGTGCAGACTACCTCAACATTCTCCCAAGGGACCCTTCAGAGACATTTTGGGATCATCATCCCTTTGGCCAGGACCCCTCCCTGGCTTTCCCTTTTCTCCCCTCCATGGATCCCAGGGCACTCACTGATGAGATTTTCAGTGCTCTCTCCCTGCTGACTCTTCACAGACCCCCTGATGTGTCACTCGTCTGTCTCCTGGTCACTCCCGGGTCCCCAATCAATCCCCGGTGCCGCCACCAGCCAAGGGAGCCGATCACCCAAAGTGGGTGAGGCACCTTCAGCTGCACTCCCTGCCTGCCGCCCTGGAGGGTGGAAGGAATTCGGGATGAACCCCAGGGTGTGTGGAAAAATTGCCATCACCAGAGGATTCTGTCCACAAAGCAGACAGAGGAGTCCTGTGAAAGTAATTTCTTTCCTAAAAATGAGAGAGTCCATGGGACATTCCCCATGGGATCTCTCCAATTGTTGGAGGATAGAGTCTCTTTTTCATCTGAACTTTCCTGGCCACATCTCCCTCTGCTTTCCCCACTGGCTGAAGTTCTTGAGAGCTACAGACTTCCCAGTCCACCTACTACATACCCACCTTGATATGCTCCCTGCTGTTATATAGGAAATGATATTCATGGCTCTGTTAAGTCTTTGTTGTTCTTCTGGAAGTTCTTGAATTGAGCAGGACCCTGCCTGAGCAGCAGTTTGTGCCATCAATTGATAACATTTTCTGAAACTGATGGTGTCTCCTGTCATTTCCTTATGTACAGCTCCCTGGCCCTATCTCCGAGCAGATTCAGAGCATCTGTTTGTAAAGACACTTTCCTGTTGTTCCTTCCATGGGGTCCCCCGTTTGTGGGACATCCCCCCTGGAGCAGGGTGTCCCCTCTGTGCTGCAGCCCCAGGGCTCGGGCCGAGCTCAGCCAATCAGAGCCCGCGGCGCTGATGACTCACCAGTTGCCAGGCAGACTCGCAGCTCCCCGCGTTCCCCACCTGGACCCACCTGCGCCCCCCCTCGGCCCCATGGCCCCGCGAGGGGAATTTGGGGAGGTGGGAGTGGGGCAGCGCCAAGGCCGGGCCCCCCCGCGCTGTCCTGGCGGGAGCGGCTGCAGTGGGGACCGAGTGCGGGCGGGAGCGGCCGAGAGCCCAGCGCTGCCCCAGCCCGACCTGCCCCAGCTCCATCCCTGCCCCTGCGCTGGGATGCTGTGGGGCTGGGGGGAAGAGGGAGCCGGCAGTGGGTGCTGGGCCTGGGGGCAGGAGGAGAAGGGAAGGAGAAGCAGCCTTGAGGAACAAAATGGTCAAAGGATGCAAGTGGCAGGAAAGGAGGAATAGGAAGAGGAAGAGGAGTGTGAGGAAGAATAGGGACACAGGAGGAGGAGGAGGAGCAGAAACAAGGATCACCACGAGGTTCCATCCCTCCTTGTATCTATAGCCTCCCCTCAGCCCCAGGAGCATTGCCACCCCACATGCAGCAGGTGACTGTTGAGGGGTTCCACGATTTTCACAGGGGTGAATCATGGCATTTCTCAGCTTTATTGGGTTAAATGTTGGTGCTTTATTTTTTTTAGGGGCTGAATCTTTATGTTTTGGAGGAATTTTTTACTGAATCTTGATGTTTGGGGAGGTTTTGATCTGTGTCTTAAAGTTTGGAAGATTTTTATGCTGAACCTTGGTGTTTTGGATGTTCTTATAGACACACAATGCCCAATGACTTGGTGAGATGAAGTGGGGACAGGAGGAACTCCCAGTCCAAGATGCTCTATTCTTTTTTTTTCCCCCAGACCAGGATTTTTCATTCCAGGGAGGAATGAAAATGGAGGAAATGGAGGAGGAGGAAAAGCCCTGGAGATCCCGCACAAGGAGTGGCAGCAAACCCAGCCCAGGGAGCTGCGGGGAGGAAAGAGCCCCCCTGAGCCAGGAAGGTGGGCAGAGATCCAGCCAGAGCTCAGAGCTGGTGGAGAAGCCTCGTGGCAGGGAGAAGCCCCACAAGTGCTTGGAATGTGGGAAGGGTTTCAGCTGGAGCTTGGATCTGATCCAGCACCAGGTGATCCACACTGGGGAACGGCCCTACGAGTGTGAGGAATGTGGGAAGCGTTTCCGCTGGAGCTCCAGCCTGAGACTTCACCAGAGGATCCACACCGGGGAGAGGCCCTTTGAGTGTGGGGAGTGTGGGAGGAGCTTCAGCAAGAACTCCATTCTGATCCAACACCAGAGGATGCACACTGGGGAAAAGCCCTTTGAGTGTGGGGAGTGTGGGAAGAGCTTCAGCCAGAGGAGCAGCCTGATGCAGCACTCGGTAATCCACACTGGGGAAAAGCCCTTTGAGTGTGGGAAATGTGGGATGAGCTTCAGCCAGAAGGGCTACCTGATGCAACACCAGAGGATCCACACTGGGGAAAAACCCTATGAGTGTGGGGAATGTGGGAAGAGCTTCAGGCAGAGCTCTGGCCTGAGGAGACATGAGAGGATCCACACTGGAGAAAAGCCCTACAAGTGTGGGGTGTGTGGGATGAGCTTCAGCCTCAACTCCCAGCTTACGGAACACAAAAAGATCCATACTGGGGAAAAGCCCTACAAGTGTGGGGAATGTGGGAAGAGTTTCAGAGAAAGCTCAGCCCTGATTCGGCACCAGGTGATCCACACTGGGGAACGGCCCTACACCTGCTTGGAATGTGGGAAGAGCTATGGGTGGCACTCAGACCTGAGAAAGCACCAGCGCATCCATAGCGGGGAGAAGCCCTACGAGTGTTCCCAGTGTGGGAAGAGGTTTCAGATCAGCTCCAGTCTCCTCGTACATCAGCGGAGTCACACCGAGGAGAGGCCCTACCGCTGCCCCGACTGCGGGAAGGGCTTCAAGCACAACTCCCACCTCACCGTGCACCGGCGCATCCACACCGGGGAGAGGCCCTACGAGTGTGGGAAGTGTGGGAAGAGCTTCTCAGAGAGATCAAACTTGATCAAACACCAACGGAGGCGCCACTAAGGGGGGAAGCCCTGTGAGTTCCCCAAGGGTGGGAAGAGCTTCTTATGCTCCTCCCAGCTCCATTCCCTATGGGAGGATCCATGATGGATGATCCTGAGTGACCTTCATTGGGCAGTCTTGGTGATCTATGGGCCTGGTTATCTGTGTTGGGAAGACACTTGGCTGGGAGGCTCCACATCTTCCTCGTTCCCTGCGGGCACCTAGATAAACCCAGTGGCAGGAACATCCATTGGGGCACAGACCAACAATGAGAATTCCTTGGGGAGAGCAGATTTAATGACTTCCAACTCCATAAAATCTTTTGCATTCAATCCTATATTCTGGTGGCATCAAGGAATACTGAATGGTCTTGGAGGTATGTCCTAGGTTGACTATATGATGCTTGTATCTCCAGTTGTCTGTTCTGTTTATAGTGAATTATAATTTTTGCACCTTTAAGACTTGTTCCGAGAACAAAGGAGGGAGAGAAGGGCAGAGTTTGTTTTCAGAAACTGCACTCACTCCTCCACATTCCTGCTCCTGGGCCGGGTTGTCTGCAGATGGACAGACAGAGGTACAGAGCTCTCCTTTGCTGTTAATTAGTTTTAGCTAGCTGTGGCAGAGAAGTTCCCTGGACTGTGGCTGCTTTTCCCTTTTCTTTGGACCTGTTTAAACCTGCTCTGGCCTGAACACCCAGAAGAGCACCGGCAGCTCACACCTTTGGCCCAGCGGGCCAGGCCTGGACTGTGGCATTTCCAGCACCGGAGGGACTGATAAGAGACTGAGGGAGCTGAGCTACAACCCACGGAGGGACTTCCTGAGTTTGTCTCTCTTTTAGAGCAGCAAGAGGTTTTATTGTTTAATATTGTTTAGGTTTTATTCTTTAAAAAACAGTTTTTTCCACTGTTCTCCAAGGAGATACTTTTCCCAAACTGGCTGGGGGAGGAGCCAATTGAATCTGCTTTCCAGAGGAATCCCTTTGGAGGTTCTCTCCCAAATTTGCTCTGAACCAGGACAAGGTCTTTTCCAACTTCAGGGATTCCACGATTTTGATTTCCTATTGCCCAAGGGTGTCTTCTGCAGCCAGATGGTGGAAAAACTGGGGAAAAGACCAAGATTTTGGAGACAATGGGGTAGAAACTCCACCAAAAAGGTTCTTCCCTCCACCCAAGCACGTGGATCCTCAGCCGGCATGGACATGGAAGTCTTTTTATTTTGGCCTTGATTTTGTTTTCATTTCTCTTTATCCCTTTAAAATATCCAATATTGAAGTAAAAATAGACATTGAACTAAGTTAGTGGATGTGGTCATGGTAGGACACAGACATGGTGGGACACGTGTAAGAATGTGCCCTCTGTTGACAGAGTAAACAAGTTAACCTTTTGTTCCCTTAAAAAGGACAAAAGGCCAGGTGTTTCTCTCCTCAATTTGGTTGAAAGACACCTCATAGGACCTCTGGGACTTCACCTCAAACTTAAGGGTAGCTAATTGGACAGGAGCCAAAAAGTCCCACCTAAGCAATTCCCTAGAAAAGAAGAGAACAAAAGAAGTTAATTGCTTTAGTGAAGTGTTTTAGCAAGAGCAAGAGCCTCTGCCCTGACTTGGCTTTTCTCTGTAAAAAGCTTTTTTATTTTTGCCTTTTATTAAAACTTTTTATTCCCAACACTGTCACATGAGCCATCCTGCTTGTTTTATGCCACCTGAGGTAGCTGAGCTATCAAGGGTATAATGCTTATCTCTGAGAGCTTATAAGACCAGGCTCAAAAAGAGAAAAAGCATTAGACATGGAGAGTGACATGGGCACACATGGACATGGAGGGGGACAGGGCCATCCCTAGGGACATGGGGAGACACAGGCATGGATGGAGACATGGGGGGCAGTGACAGGGATGGAAACATGGTGGGGAGACAGCCATGGGTGAGGACATGGTGGGACATGGCCAGTGACAAGTGGGGACATGGCCATGGCCGGTGCCATGGGAGGAACTTGCAGGGGATGAGGGGGATGCTGGGTTTGAGGGAGTTGAGGGTTCCTGGGCAGGACTTGGACCTTGCTGAGGCCTTTGGGGAGCCCAGGCCGAGCGGCTCCGGCTGCGCTGGGAGAACCTGGTGGAGGTTCTGGGGCAGCTGCTCAAGGACCCCTGACCTGGAGCCCCAGCTGGGCACTGGGCTCCTGGAAGGGGATGAACGTCCTTGTCCCTAGGAGGGAAATCCCAACACCCCCAGGGTGTCGGGAACAGCTGAGGGGCCACAACAGGGAGGGGAAAGCCCGACAGAGCTGTTCTCCTCCTAAGCTACATCCTAAAAGTCCCAAAACTCAGGGATTCCTCCCAGGAAAAAGCTGCCAGGAGCTGCCTGAATTGAGGGAAAGGGGGGATGTGATCCTCAAACTGAACAGGAGGGGCCTGGATCCCCAAATCCAAGCCCAGGGGTGAGAGGTAGAGCTGGAGGCACAATGGGGAAGGGGTGGGAGAGCAGGGGAAAAGAGGATTCCGACCAGGAGAGGAATGGGACCCTCAGATTGAGTTGGGAGGGGTCTTTGGGTTGGGGGAACAATGGGAGTGGGGAGGGAAGGGTGGGGATGGGATCAAAAATGGGTGGTTCCATGGGCATCCCTTAGTGTCCCCATCGCTTGATCCCTGGAGTGATTTCCGTGAGGCTCTGGGAGGGGGGAATGGATCTGCACTGGGTGGGTCCCCAAGCCCCCTGCCCATACCTGGGGGGCTCATGGGAGGTTCCCTCTACCCAAACGCTGGTGCTGCAGCCATGGGGGAGAGGTGGGTAGGAAAGGGGGATCTGGGGTGGTCAGGGAGGAGGAGCAGTAGGAAGAGGAGAGAGAGATGAGGAGGAGGTTAGGGAAAAGAAGGAACAGGAACAGGAGGAGGAAGAGGAGGAACCGCAGCAGATCCACACGGTTTGCCTGCCCTTCTGCTGAGTCTGCAGCTCCCCTGGTCATGGCAGCATTTACTCCCCCAGATCCTGCAGGTAAGTGGGGAGGGGGAGCTCACCCCAAATCCATTGGGGGATTTCTGGGAGTTTTTTTTGCAGGGAAAGGGATATTTGGATCTTGCATTGCCCCAAAGGTGAGACGCAGATGCCCCTTTGGAGACTTGTGAAGGGTTCCTGTAGCGATCTCTGTACTGGCTGGGGCAGTGGTAACAGTTTGGGGGGGACATTGGTTTTGGGGTTCCAATTGGCATCGGAGTGGGGAGAGCAGCAATGGCCAATCCTGGAGCTGGGGGATCCCAGCAGCCTGGAGGAGTGGGGGACTCTGGAGATGAGCAGAGTCTGGGCCCATCCAACTGTGAACAGGGTGGTGACTTCTCGAGCTGGACTTGGGCAGCAGGACCAAGGTGCTCACCCTTTGTTTTTCCCCCAAGCCAGGATTTGTCCATCCCAACCTTTGTGCAGGTGGAGCTGGTGGAGGCTGTGAGGAAAAGGAAGATAGCATGGAACACTGAGGCAGGTGAGGAGGAAGTCACTGCCCCTTTCCCCCTCTCCTCTGCCCCACCTATCAGCCCAACATTGCCCCTGGCTGCAGGACAGCGCTGCTGCCAACGCTGTCCTGCCAGGGATGAATTGGTGGGATCTCCTTCCCCTTCCCTCTGGCATGGAGGCAAATCCCATCCTCTCCTTGTCCACCCTCCTTTCTCTTCTCATTCTATCCTTCTTCCTTCCACATCCCTTCCTCTTCTTTTCTTTCCTTACCCCAGGCACTGAGCTGCAGACAGAGACCTGGGAGGACAAATCGCTGCTCAGAACCTCTGTTTTGAGGCTTTTTTGAGCAGCTCCACAGCATGGGAACCCAATGGGGAGGAAAAGCCCTGGAGATCCCACACAAGGAGGGGCTGCAAACCCAGCCCTGGGAGTTGTGAGGAGGTAAGAGCCCCTCTGTGCCTAGAAGGCAGCCAGAGATCCATTTGGCACTCAGAGATGGTGGAGATGACTCATGGCGGTCAGAAGCTCCACAAGTGCTTGGAATGTGGGAAGGACTTCAGCTGGAGCTCCGGAGATCAGACCTGATCTGGCACCAGGTGATCCAGATGGGGAATCAATCAGCCCTACAAGTGTGGGGAGTGTGGGAAGGGCTTTGGGTGGATCTCCAAGTTCATCAGCACCACAAGATTCACACCAGGGAGAGGCCCTATGAGTGTCCCAAGTGTAGGAAGTGGTTTCTGAGAAGCTCCAATCTCATCGTAATGAGCCAAGGATCAGCTGGAAATGTATTTAGGATAATTGAAAACTGTGGATGAGTCAAAGGGACAGCTGGGAATATAACTGAGATAGTAGAAGATTTCGTATTTTAGTTAAGATTTTAAAATTAGTTAAGAAGCCAAGTTAGCTAGCAAAAATCACATGCCTTAGTTAAAGAGTAGCAAATATATTAGAAAAGTAAAGCTAGGAGTGACAGGGATAGATGTAGGAATTGCGAAGGAGCAGAGACCATAGAAATATCTTGCCTTAAGAATAATCAGCAGTTAGGAGAGGCTACCGTGACCAGCAGATCAAAAAGTCCTGCAAACTGGCCATGGGTGAAGAGTTTACCTTGAGGAAGACAGCTTTCTTCCTCCCTTACACCCACTCCCTTATTTCAAAATCCCAAAGACCCAGTTAAGGAAACACGATTGCACAGCCGTAATGGATATTCAGCTGATTATAATACGAAGCGGGCAGGTAATGATTATGTATTATGTGTCCTTAGAAACAGCTTGGATATGTAAAACCTTTTCTGTATAAATAGAAAGCAGGAGTCTGCAACTCCTTGCACATGTACTTGGAAATGATTCCACATGTGTCCAGCACTGCAATAAAATACCCTTCTTTCCAGCTTTAATTAGTTGAGGAGCCGTCTGTCCATGCTTCAGTGCATCAGTGGATTCACACACAGGAGAGGCCCTTCTGCTGCCCTGAGTGCGGGAAGGGCTTCAAGCACAGCTCCAGCCTCGTCACCCACAGGCACATCCACACCAGGGAGAGGCCCGGTGAGTGTCCTGTGTGTGGGGAGAGATTCTCCAGAAGCTCTCGCTTGACCCAATACCGAAGAAGGCACCATTAAGGGAAGCCCTGCGAGCACCCCCAGTCCCAGTGTCACCCCCTTTCCTGCCCACAGAGCTCCTGAGCCAGCGGCGGCCGCAGCCGCTCCCCGTGGCCTTGCACAGGACCCCCTGTGATGGGGCAGGGAGGATTTGGGAGGATTTGGGAGGATTTGGGAGGATTTGGGGAGGATTTGGGGAGGATTCGGGGAGGGTTTGGGAGGATTTGGGAGGATTCGGGGAGGATTTGGGGAGGATTTGGGGAGGATTCGGGGAGGATTTGGGGAGGATTCGGGGAGGATTTGGGAGGATTGGGGAGGATTTGGGAGGATTCGGGGAGGATTGGGGAGGATTTGGGAGGATTTGGGGAGGATTTGGGAGGATTTGGGGAGGGTTTGGGAGGATTCGGGGAGGATTCGGGGAGGATTCGGGGAGGATTTGGGAGGATTTGGGAGGATTTGGGGAGGATTTGGGAGGATTCGGGGAGGATTTGGGAGGATTGGGGAGGATTTGGGAGGATTCGGGGAGGATTGGGGAGGATTCGGGGAGGATTCGGGGAGGATTCGGGGAGGATTCGGGGAGGATTTGGGAGGATTTGGGGAGAGTTTGGGAGGATTTGGGGAGGATTTGGGGAGGATTTGGGAGGATTCGGGAGGATAGGGGAGGATTTGGGAGGATTTGGGGAGGATTCGGGGAGGATTTGGGAGGATTTGGGAAGATTGGGGAGGATTTGGGAGGATTCGGGAGGATTCGGGGAGGATTTGGGAGGATTTGGGCCGTGGCGGGCGGGTCCGGCCGGGACCGCTGGTCGCTGCGGGTCTGCCCAGCAACTGGTGAGTCATCAGCCGCGCTGTCTCTGATTGGCTGAGGGAAGGCGGGAGTAGGAAAAGGATCGGGAGAGATCCCGCCCCGAGCACCAGCACTGGCAAAACAGTCCCAGCCCGGGCACAGGGAGGGAATTTATTACCATCCAAATCACAGCAGGAGAAGGGAAAGAAATCTCTCCAACACCTTCCCCCCACCCAACAGGGATCACCCAGACCAGGGGTTATCAATGATGGAGAGTCGGGGGCATCTGAGTTGGGATCAGAAGCCAATTTTATTGAGTGTACCAGGTGTTATATAGAGTTTCACTTGTATGGTGCTTATATAGGGCTCTGTTTTTGGTAACAATTTCCCATTGGTTACACTTCTTTATGACATCACATCATCTGGTAACATTATTTTATCACTATGTCTCACAATATGTTTCTTGGTCACTTCTTGCCCAGGGAGAATTTCTCTGTGTCTGTCTCTCCCATGGTTTCTGCTCAATCAGGCAGAAGAAGAAGAAGATATCAGGCCCCTTTATCAGTTCCACTGTACTTTCTGGTTTGTTCCCCATACCTCCCCCTATCTGTTCAAACAAAAATACATTCTTAAGTGATTTTTCTATTCATTTTTTCACACAATATAAAATACAAGGAATAAGCATAACAATACATAATATAATGCTAATACATATAAGCCTATTTTAACTAAATTTCTTATCCATCCACCAAGTCTCCAATCCCCCAGAAGCTGATCTAGCCCTGTAAGCCCTGATACCACTGGGTAATCATAACCATTTTCCCAAGGGCATAAGTCTGTTAGAGGTTAAACAGGTGCTGATGTGGTGGCATGAGGGCTTCTTGGTCTCTGACCACTCTGCTTGTCAGAGAGCCGAGTCCTCAGAAGCCGGATAGCGTAATGAAATCTTCCTCTATGAAGGCGGGACGACTCACAGGCGGCTTTAATTCCAGGAGGGTTTATTGAGGAACAGCAATTCAGGGAGCGAAGGGAAAACAACCTCTCCGGGAGGGAGCTCGCTCTGAGAGCCCCGAACAGGGGGCGGAATGGGGATTATAACTGGGACAAGAGAGGGAGGGTCCAGGCATGAAGCGTTCAGTGAAGGAAGGCTTCGGGGGCAGAGTCAGGGTCGAGTGACAGGGTTATAACCAATGAGGGTAAGGGGAAGGAGCGGCTTCAGGGAAGGAACCAATGGGGGTATAAAGAACAAAGAACTTTCTAGAACCAAGGGATGACAGACATACTGATTAACAAGGGGAAGGGATGACAAAATGATTGACAACAGGGGAGGCGGGGAACTACACACCTGTCACCTCCCAGGGTATTTCGGGGGGACAGTTTCCCAAGTCCCCTCCCACAGTGGCAAGGTCCTGTTCACAAGGGTTCTCCTCCAATGTTGATGTTCAAGGTGAATCTTCAAGTGATGCAGTCAAAGAATCTCAAAACGCCTTCACATTGTTTGCTGGAATCCACTTGGAACCATTCTCTGTGGACATGCAAGCAAAACCTCTACCCCAGCCTGGTCAGAGAGAAAGCCAGGTAAACTTTCCTAGGAATTGTTCTGGGGAGTTTTGAGAAGGCTGAGAGAAAGAATTAAAGCAATCTTGCAGCTGGTGTTTTGAACAGTTGTTTTCTTATAAGATGTTTAATAAGGGCTGTTTCCTTAATTAGGCAATCATATGAGGTGTGTTGATTAAAGGACCAGTCAGGTCTACCAGTGTTGGAGCAGTGTATAAAAAGAAATGGGTTCCTAATAAAATTAGTATTAGTCTCCTGGAGAGAGTTAGATTTTATGTGTCGCCTGACTCTTGTTCCTGACTCAGTGGTGACACCAGGTGACATCAGGTGACCTAAGGATAAAGCCCCAATATCTTACCAGATCCTGGATCCTTCACTAAGGCAAGGGATTTTTCCTTTTGTTGCAATTGTGAATTACAATTAAAATGTCAAACAATCAGGGGTTGGGGTCCATCAAAGATCATTTCAAGAAGTTGAACACGTAAAAGGCTTTCTGCAGTCTCTCAGAAGGGTTGTCCTCTCTGGCCCCCCTTTCTATTGTACCAGGAGACGCTTGAGGGAGCCATGTTCAGTGACATTCCTCAGGCCTTTTGAGGAATGAGGAATACCTGTTTTGTGCATAATTCCCCAAAGGCAAAAAAGGTAGCAACTCAGCAGGAAGTATAAGCTGGGCCATTGCCTTTACTTCAGGTGGTATACCCAGAGTTACAAAAGCAGCAGTGAAGTTCTAGAGACATCTTTAGCCATTTTCCCTGAACGGGCTGATGCAATGTCTTGGTTTGAAAAGACAGGAGTCTGTGTAGGAAGGGAAGACCCTCCTGTGAAATGGAAAATGTAAACCCCCCTCCCTCCGAATTACCACAATTTCAAAATTAAAAGGCTCTCAAGCAAAGATATGGGAATGGGAATAACAGTTCTTTACTAGGAAAAAAAATAAATTAAAAAAAATGCAGTTAGTACAAACAAAACTAGTGATGGAGTCAGAAACCTGACACCCTGAGGAGTCAGGGTGTTGGTAATAGTCCAGTTAAATGGTGGCTGCTCCTCCTGGAGTGGCTGATGAAATGCTGCTGAAGTGGTGATCTCTAGAAGGGTGGAGTTTTCTCTGAAGGTCTGGTAGTAGTTGGGCCTGGTCTTCCTCTGGGAATCCAGCAGAGAAGAAGCTGCTCCTCGGGGAATCCAGCAAAGTGGCTGCCAGTGTCTCAAAAAGTGCTGATTTTATGCAGGTAGGAATGCTTGGCTCCTCCCTCTGGGTGGAGCATCTCACACTGGGATGATGTAACTTTACTGGTCATGCAGTGAGTCATTCAATGGTCCATGAACAGAAGATCTCTCCCCGGAGGGAGACATTGTTCTTGGAAGAGATAAGAAAACTGCCCAACCTCCAACAGATGGCAAATAGAATACATGCTTATCTTACAAGCCAGGACACCCCACATCCCCATTGTCCCCAGTGTCCCCCCACTGTCCCAATGTCCCCAATGTCCCCGATGTCTCTGATGTCCCCAATGTCCACCCGTTATCCCTGGTGTCCCCCCAAATATCCCCACATCCCTGATGTCCCCCTTTTGTCCCTTATACTCCTGCATTTCCCCATGTCCTCAGTGTCCACCCATTATCCCCGATGTCTCTGATGTCCCCAGTGTCCCCTCCCCATTGGCCCAAATATCTCAATGTCTCCAATGTCCCCACATTGTCCCCATGTCCCCCAATGTCTCCTATGCCCCCGCACTGTCCCCATGCCCCCAGTGTCTCTCTGTTGTCCCCACATCCCTGATGTCCCCCCACATCCCCATTGTCCCCGATGTCCCCAGTGTCCCCAATGTCCCCCCACATCCCTGATGTCCCCACATCCCAAATGTTCCCCTGTTGTCCCCTATGTCCCCACACCTCTGACGCCCTGTCCCACCCCTCAGTGTCCCTGTTAGTGTCCACGGGGACGCCGCAGACACGGGCGCTGCTGGGGGCGCCGGGGTGGCTGCACTGCGCCTTCGCGCCCCCGGCCGAGCCCTTCATGCTGCAGTGGCTGCGGCACCGCCACGGCGCCACGCGGCGCCTGCTGGCCTTCGACTCGGCCGCCGCCCGCCGCACCGAGGCCGTGCCGGGGGTGCTGCTGTTCCTGGAGGGCCACGGGAGCCCCCCCGGCACCGTGCAGGTGAGGGGAGGGGAGGGGCTGTAGAGCCCTGCGGGGACAGCGGGGGGCGCCACCGAGCGGGGGGGGGTGTCGGGTCCTCCCGGCCGCCAGGGGGCGCTGCTGGGAGTGGGCGGCCTCAGTCCTCCTGGCCACTGGGAGGCGCCAATGGACAGCCTTGGTCCTCCCGGCCACCAGGGGGCGCCACTGGCAGTGGGTGGTTTTGGTCCTCCCGGCCACCTGGGGGCGCCACTGGCACGGAACAGCCTCGATCCTCCTGGCCGCTAGGGGGCGCTGTGGGCATTGAATGGTTTTTTGGAAGGTTTTGGGAGCATTTTTTGGGGTTTTTTGGGAGGTCCTGGGGGGGTTTGGTGGGTGATTTTTGGGGGTTTTGGGGGCATTTTTTGGGTTTTTTTGGGGGAGTTTTGTGGGTGATTTCTCGGGACTTTTTTTCTGTGTTTCTGGGAGGGTTTAGCAGGTGATTTTTGTGGGTTTTGGGAGTATTTTGGGTTTTTTTGGGGGGGGCGGTTCTGGGGGTTTTTGGGCACAGAACGGCCACGATCCTCCCAGCCGCCGGGGGGCGCCACTGAGGCCGAACGTTTCCTCGGTCCTCCCAGCCGCCGGGGGGCACCAGGGAGGTGTCGCTGCAGCTGCCGCCGCTCTCGGTGTCAGACGACGGCGCCTTCGTCTGCTCCGTGAGCGCGCCCCAGGGCAGGTGCAGCAGGTGCTGCGGCTGCACGTGATTGGTCAGTGCCGGGAATGGGCGGGGCCGGGGCTCCCAGTATGTCCCAGTCCCTCCCAGTATGTCCCAGTATGTCCCAGTCCCTCCCAGTACTTCCCAGTTCCCTGCCAGTATGTCCCAGTCTTCTCCCAGTACGTCCCAGTTCCCTCCCAGTTCCCTCCCAGTCCCTCCCAGTATGTCCCAGTCCCTCCCAGTCCCTCCCAGTATCCCCAGCTCACTGTCTCGTGTCCCAGCCCCTCCCCGGGTGTCCCTGCTGCCGTCCCGGCTGTCCCTGGGGCTCCCGGCCGAGCTGCGCTGCGACGCCGTCGGCTTCTTCCCGCTGGACGTGGAAATCTGCTGGGAGCACCGTGCCCATGGACACACCTGGCCACGCCCGGGGGACACTGAGGGGGACACTGAGGGGGACACTTTGGTGACCACCCTGGAGCCCGGCTGGGACGTGCCACACCAGGTCACTGTGGTGGTGGCGGGTGAGGGACACATGGGGACATCAGGGATGGGGTTTGGGGACACTTGGGGACATCAGGATCAGGTCTGGGGACACCTGGGGACATCAGGGATGGAGTTTGGGAAACCTGGGGACATCAGGGACAGGGTTTGGCCACAGCTGGGGACATCAGGAACGGAGTTTGGGACACTTGAGAACATCAGGGATGGGGTTGGGGACACCTGGGGACATCAGGGATGGGGTGTGGATGGTCTTGGGACACCAGGACTGGAGCTGGGGACACCTGGGATGGGGTTTGGGACATTGAGGATAGAGTTGGGGACACCAGGACGGAGTTGGGGACATCAAGAGTGGGGTTGGGGACAGCTGGGGACATCGGGAATGGGGTTTGGAGGGTCTTGGGACAGCAGAGATGCCTGGGGACACTGGGGACAGGGTTGGGGACATCAGGAATGGGGCTGGGGACAGCTGGGATACGGCTGGGGACAGCAGGGATGGGGTTGGGGACACCGGGGATGGGGTTTGGGACACTGGGGACACGAATGGGATCTCCTAAGGGACATCAGGAGCAGAGCTGGGGACATCGGGGGGTGGCCGGTGCCACCAGGACGGGCTCGGTGCCACCCGGGGGTGTCAGTGTCACCCGGGGGTGTCGGTGACGTGTCCCCAGTGTCCCCACAGGTGCCACCATGCCCAGCGTGGAGAACATGGTGGGGATGGGCCTGGTGGACATTTGGGGAGGTCTGGGGAGGTTTGGGGACATCTGGGGAGTTTGGAGACATTTGGGGAGTTTGGGGACATTTGGGGAGGTTTGGGGATATTTGGGGATATTTGGGGACATTTGGAGAGTTTGGGGACATTTGGGGAGGTTTGGGGACATTTGGGGAGTTTGGGGACATTGGGGACACCGGTGGGTTGGTGGCACTGGAGGAGTTTGTTCCAGTTTGGATTTTAAGGTTCTTTTTTAAAGCATTGATTAAAAAACCCAAAGCACGAATTTAAAGTCATTAGAGAACCAATTACCCAGCTCCAATTGTTCACTGAATTTTTTTTAAAAAGCAATTTTTAAAAAGTTCTGTTTCCCATTTTATCGATTTTTCATCAAATCTTCACTTTTGTCACGGGAGAGAGAGGGGCAAAAAACGGAGGAAAAAAATGGGGAAAAAAAGGAAAAAAAAGGAGATTTCCATTTCCATTGTTCCTTCATCTCCACACATCCTAATCAATAGCAGGGAGTTATCAATAATCAATAGTAGGGAGTTATCAATAATCAATAGTGAGTTATCAATAATCAATAGCGGATTATCAATAATCAATAGCAGTGAGTTATAAAAAATCAATAGCAGATTATCCATAATCAATAGCAGTGAGTTGTCAATAATCAATAACAGATTATCAATAATCAATAGCAGGGAGTTATCAATGATCAATAGCAGGGAGTTATCAATAATAGCAGATTATCAATAATAGCAGTGAGTTATCAATAATCAATAGCAGATTATCAATAATCAATAGCAGTGAGTTATCAATAATCAATAGCAGGGTGTTATCAATAATCAATAGCAGGGAGTTATCAATAATCAATAGCAGTGCATCATTCAATCGGCATTTTTCACAATATTACAAAGAAATCAATCCAATATTATTTATTGATTATTGATTATTGATTATTGATTATTGATAATTAATTATTAATTATTAACCATTACAAATAAATTTATCCGATATCAACTATTGATTATTAATTAATCAATATTGCAGAGAAATAAATTCAGTAGTAATTATTAATTCTTTATTATTACCAGCATTGCAAAGAAATAGACCCAATATCAACTATTGATTATTAATTAATCAACACTAAAAATAAGTTGATCTATTATTAATTATTAAGGATTAATTAATCAATATTACAGATAAGTATATCCAATATTAATTATTAATTATTGATTATTAAGAATCAATATTACACATAAATTAATCCTATGTTATTAGTTATTTATTATTAATCAATATTACAAGGAAATCGATCCTATATTATTATTATTAATATTACAAAGTAACAAATCCAATAGTGTTAATCAATGTTAAAAATAAAATAATCCAATATAAATTATAAATTATTAATCAATATCACAAAGGAATCAATCTATGTTATTAGATATTAGTAATTATTAATTATTAATCACTCGATATTACAGAAACTTTTATCCACTCTTCATTATTATTTATTATTAATCAATGCTACAGAGGAATCAATCCAATGTCAATTATTTATTATTAATTAATCAATATCACAAATTAATAGTTCCAGTATTAATTATTAATTATTGATTATTGAGCAATGCCACAGGAATCGATCCAGCATTAGTTATTGATTATTGATTATTGATCAGTATCACACAGGAATCGATCCAAAGCTCGTTCCCGTGTAACGTTTCCTGCTCGCCGCGAGTTCTGAAAGCGCCGATCGCGGGTCTGTAAAATCACAAACTAATCACTAATTACACAAGTTAATTAATAATAAACTAATTATTACACAAGTTAGTTAGTAATAAATAACTAAACAAGTTAATTAGTAATGAAATAATAATTATAATAGCGATAAAATCGGAGCAATAAAAACGTGGACAATGAGGGTCAGGACACCACAAGATGATAAAAAATGAAGAATTTTGGACACCCAGGAGTTCTTGGGCACTGTGAAAACACCGATCAGTTGTTCTCGAAATGTTAAAAGTTTATTAATAATAAAATAGTTATTAAAAATATAAAATAAAATATTAAAATAATAAAAATAATAAAATTAAAATACAAAATAAAATCAGAGTTATCAAAATCTGGACAATGACATTTAGGCAACCACAAGGCGATAAAAAGAAAATCATTTTGGATGCCCGGATGTTTTTGGGCACCGTGAAAAATGCCAGTTCTGGTTCTTTAAAATATTTTAAAAATTACTGATTCAAACAAGTTAATTAGTAATAGAATAGTTATAAAAATAGCAATAAATAGGAGTAATAAAAATTTGGACAATGAGGGTCAAAGCACCACGAGATGATAAAAAATGAAGAATTTTGGACATCCAGGAGCTTTTAGGCACTGTGAAAACACAGATCAGTTGTTTCTGAAATTTTAAAAGTTTCTTAGTAATAAAACAATTATTGAGACATATAAAAATAAAAATAAAATAATAAGAAATAAAATAAAATAAAATTTAAAAATAAAATCAGAGTAATAAAATGTGGATAGCGAGGGTCAGGCACCATGAGACAATAAAAAATTAAGAATTTCAGACATCCAGGAGTTTTTGGGCACTGTGGAAAATAACAATCAGTTGTTTTTTAAATTTTAGAAGTTTATTAGTAATAAAATAGTGAGTAAAAAAAAAAAGTAAATAAAATCAGAGTAATAAAAATGTGGACAATGAGGATGAGAACACCACAAGATGATAAAAAATGAATTTTGGACATCTAGGAGTTCTTGGGCACTGTGAAAAGCACCACTCGCTGGTTTTTGAAATTTAAAAATTTACTAATTCAAAAAGTTAATTAGTAACAAAATAGTTATAAAAATAGCAATGAAATCGGAGCAATAAGAATCTGGACAATGAGGGTCAGGACGATGACAAGACAATAAAAAGTGAAGAATTTTGGACATCTGGATGGTTTTGGGCACTGTGGAAAACACCAGTCAGTTGGTTTTTAAAATTGTAAAGGTTTATTAGTAATAAAACAGTTATTAAAAACCAGCGATAAAATCAGAGCAATAACAATGTGGACAATGAGGTCAGGACAGTGACAAGACAATAAAAAGCGAGGGATTACGGACGTCCGGATGGTTCGGGCACTGAGCTGCCAAAGCCACGCCTTGAACAAGGAATAACCCAAAAGCAGCAGCCTGTTGCATATTCATCGATCTCATGCATGATGCATCAATCCTGTCCAGCCACAGAGCCCGGAGCAGTGGCAGCCTCTTCTCAATCCCGCGGCGCCCGCAGGGCTGAGCGGGGCACGGAGAGTGAATTTCCTTTAATCAGGGAGCCCTTGTGGCAGCACATTGCTCTGCCTCCCAGCATTTTCCACAGAGGAGCACAGAGGGAAACGAAAGAGAAAACAATTTCTGTTTCTGCTCCTTGTTTTAGCATGTGGAATGTGCTTGGAGAATTGTTTACCAAGTTGTTACCCAAATTGTTGTGGGGTGGTTGCTGGGTTGGGTTCTGGTGAGGATCGTTTGAGCCTGGGGCCAATCCAACCCACCTGGGGCTGGAATCTCAGAGAGGGTCGCGAGTTGTGAGGAGTTACATTTGGGAGTTAGAAAAAGCAGTTTGCAGTTTTAGTATCTCCTTTAAACAATATATTAATAGAAAAAGCAGGTTAGTAGTTTTAGTGTCTCCTTTAAACAGTATATTAATGTATATTAGTATAGTTCTAATAAAGAAACCATTCATCCTTCTGAGCTGGAGTCAGGCATCGTCATTTCTTCCCCCCGGCTCGCCTGCATTTACAATAAGCTGTAAATTCTTTTTCTCTGGAAGATTTCGGTGTCCTGCGGCTGCCATCCCGGTGCAAGTACCTCATTCCTTTCTTCCCACGCACAGAGTTTCTGTTTTAACCACAAAAGCTCAGTTTTAACCACAAATCTGCATTTACCCTACCATTAAAATGTTAATACAGCACTACTAATCAATGTAACATAATGCAAATCCTATTCAATTTAATACTTGCAAAAGCCAACCATAAAATATGCATTTTTCACAGAGGACACCCCGAGGCTGCTGCAGGGACAGCGATGTCACCACTGTGCCGTCATCGGGGACAGTGACATCATCAAGGACATCGCTGCTGTCACTTCTCCCCCCTCCCCAAACCACACTGGATTTGAGACAAATTCGGGGAATTTTCTGGGAATTTTCATTGCAATTGTCCCAAATGCTGATGGGAATTCCTGGGGTGACGTCACTGGGGACACTTGGGGACATTCTGAGGACGCTCTGGGGACACTGATGGGGGTGGCGGTGGGTCAGGGGCTGAATGAGCCCCTCGGTGCCTTGCAGCAGAGCCGGGTTATAAATGACAATAGAATAATCAGCTTTTGAAATTCTGTATTGCCTTCTGCACGTTGTTATTGAGCACGAGGATTTTGCTGTGGTACTTGATATTGATATTGATTACTGATAATTCCTTGCAGCTGCTCGCTGGCACAATAAAATCAATCCGTTTATGTGTGCAGCATATAACATATTTACTGCTAGAGTAATAAACAGATATTATATCATAGGCCTTAATATATTAAAAATAGATAAACATTAAATAGATCAATAATAAATACCGGAATAGAGACTATGTAATGTTAAAATGCTTTTGTGTGACTGACTCAGGTGTAAAACAATTCCGGTGTTTCTCACATCTGCGGACCAGCCTCACCAGGTGATACCAGTGACACAAAGCTCAGAAGAATTTATGAATTTATCAGGGGGCCTGAAACAACAGCATGGAACCATGAGAAGAAATCAAAAACATCGACTTAATCTACAGAATGTCCTGCAGACAAGTCAGAGGTGAGACCCAAACACGAGTTCCTGGGACACCCAAACCTCCCGGGAGTGTTTGAATAATGTCAAAACTCAGGAGTGTGTTCCTGGCCCTGCAGTGGAACCGGATCCGGAGAACGAAGGGTTAAGTTGAGGGCGAGTTCTTTGGCCAGCCCCAAAACCCTTTTTTATCCCTGATTAAGCTTTGTTTAGTAATCCCTTAGTGAACTTTGTTTTTCACACCCGGCTGGGATTTGGGGGGGCCGGGGGTCCCTGGACAGCCCCCGCTGCTGAGCACTGACCCCCCCTCACCGAGCACCGGGACCCCCCAAAAACCGCACCTGCACCCCTTCAGTGCCCCCGACCCCCCCGAGCACTGGGCCCGGACCCCCCTTTGTGCCCCCCACCCATCACGGGGGTTCCGCCCCCTCCCCTTTGACCCCCCAGAGCCGCGGGACCCCCGGGAACAGCGCCGGGACCGGGGGGGCCCAGGGATGTGAGAATTGGATTCGTAAAGGATTCCCAAATCCTGGCAGAAAGCTCACACTGCCTTGGACTTGTCCATGTACACTCTGAGATTTTATTGTGCCAGCGAGCAGCTGCAAGGAATTATCAATAATCAATATCAGTATGAGCACCTGAGCAAAATGCTGGGGGTCAATAGGAACCTGCAAAAGGCAATAGAGAAATGCCAAACCCAACAGAAAAAGCAGAAAAATGCAAAAGGCAGCAGGGGAATGCAAAAGCCTTCTGAGTGCTCTCAGAATGGCCCCAGGTGCGGCTGGTAACGTCATCCCAGAAACTCCCATCAGCATGTGGGACAATGCCCATGAAAATTCCCAGAAAATTCTCCGAATTGGTCTCAGATCCCACATGAGGAGGGGACTGGTGACGCCAGCACTGCCCACCAGGATGTCACTGTCCCTGATGGCATCAGAGCGGTGCCATCGCTGCAGCAGCCTGGGGAGATCCTCCACGGCTTTTTGGCACCGCTGGGCCAGGGCGCGCCTGCTGGGGCCACCGGGGCCACCGGAGCCACCACAGGGACTCAAGAGGAGGTCGTGGATGTCCCCAAGTGTCCCCAGCAGGTGATCCTTGCCCAGGCAGGCACTGGCATCCCACAGCTTCTCAAACTCGGCCACTTCGGCCATCAAGGCCTCAGGGACATCGGGGGACGCCTTCTTTGTCCCCTCCAGGATGGCCTCGATGTCCCCGAGCCGGCGCTGCAGCTCCTCGGGGAACCACCTGCCTCCTTCACACTCTTCCACCAAGCGCTCCAGCGGCCCCAGGGCCACCTGTGCCCAATGTCCCCTTCTGGTGGCCACCATGGCTTGGCTGCTGGCCACCACGGCCTCTCCCACGGCCTCGTTGGTGGCCGCAGCCACCTGGGCCTTGTGCGTGGCCCTGCCAAGGCCCTCTTTTCCCTGCCCAGGGCCACCTTCAGCTGCTGGGCTGTGGCCACCAGGTTGCTCCCAGCTGTCCTCCTGCGGGTGGCCACGTTCTGCAGGTCCCCGGCCCGGATGGCAGCGATGGCCGCGTCCCAGCGGGCGTCGTGGAGCTCGGTGGCATCCCAGGCCAGCAGGGCCCGGCTGTCCTCGAGCCTGACCACCAACTCCTGCCAGGCCCAGCCCGCAGCTCTCACATCGGCCCAGGTGGCCCTGGGGTGGCCCCAAGCACGGCCAGGGCCTGGCCCAGGGAGGGGACACCATGGTGGCCCAGGGAGGTGACATCGCCCTGCTCCAGGGTCTCACAGAGACTCCAGGTGAAGTTCCTCAGGTTCCCGTGCAGGGACTCTGGGGACATGACCTGCTGCTCGTCCCTCTGTAACCTCGTCACGGTGGCTGCCACCTCACCCAGGGTGGCCACCACATTCACCAGTGACTCCAGCTGGTAAGGGGACACCTGGGGAGGAGACAGGGGAGGTATCAGGGACCTGGTGGCACTTGTGGCCTCCTGCGGTGGTCCCTGTGTCCTCCCAGGGTCCCCTTTGTCCCCTCCTGAGGGCTCTGATGTCCCCTCTGTCCCTTTGTCACCCCCTCATCCCCTCTGTCACACCCCTGCCACCCCCCACTGTCCCCTCTTCTTGCCCAGGGAGCATTAAACTGTGTCTGTGTCTCCCACAGTTTCTGCTCAGTCAGGCCTCAGATATCGGGCCCCTTTATCAGCTCCATTGCTTTTCTCTCTGTTTTATTCTCCATACGGGGACACCAGGGCTCTGCCCAACGGGAGTCACTGGGGATCATCCAGGCCGGATCCTCCCATGGGGGATGGAGCTGCAGCAGCGCACCAAGCTCTTCCCTCACTCCAAGCTCTTCCCTCACTCGGGGCACTCACAGGGCTTCCCTTAGTGGTGCCTCCGTTGGTGTTTGGTCAAGGTTGATCTCTGTGTGAAGCTCTTCCCACACTTCCCACACTCGTAGGGCCTCTCCCCGGTGTGGATGCGCCGGTGCACGGTGAGGTCGGAGTTGTGCTTGAAGCCCTTCCCGCAGTCGGAGCAGCGGAAGGGCCTCTCCTCTGTGTGACTCCGCTCATGATTTAGGACATCGGAGCTGGTCCGAAACCTCTTCCCACACTGGGGACACTCGTAGGGCCTCTCCCCAGTGTGGATGCGCTGGTGTGTTCTCAGGTCTGAGCTCCACCCAAAGCTCTTCCCACATTCCAAGCACTCGTAGGGCCGTTCCCCATTGTGGATAACCTGGTGCTGGATCAGGCCAGACATGCGTATGAAGCTCTTCCCACACTTCCCACACTCGTAGGGCCTCTCCCCGGTGTGGATGCGCCAGTGCACAGTGAGGCTGGAGTTGCGGTTGAAGCCCTTCCCGCAGTCGGGGCAGAGGAAGGGCCTCTCCTCTGTGTGAATCCGCTCATGTCTGAGGAGAGTGGAGCTTCTCTGAAACCTCTTCCCACACTCCCCACACTCGTAGGGCCTCTCCCCAGTGTGGATCCTCTGGTGCTGGATCAGGCTGGATCTCCAGCTGAAACCCTTCCCACATTCCAAGCACTTGTGGGGCTTCTCCCTGCCATGAGGCTTCTCCACCAGCTCCGAGCTCCGCCTGGATCTCCGCCCGCCTTCCTGGCTCAGGGGGGCTCTTTCCTCCCTGCAGCTCCCTGGGCTGGGTTTGCAGCTCCTCCTCCTGCAGCATCTCTGGGGCTTTTCCTCCTCCTCCATCCAGCCGCGCCCTGGCAATGAAAAATCCTGGTTTGGGGAAAGAACAAGAGGAGAGCACCTTGGAATGCAGGTTCCACCTTGCCCAAGTTCATCTCAGGAAGTCATTGGGAATCTTGTGTCTGTAAGAACCACCAAAACACCAAGATTCAGCCCAAACACACCACAAACTTCAAGACACAGATGAAAAACTCCCCAAACATCACAAGTCAGCAAAACCTCCTCCAAAACATAAAGATTCAGCTGCCACATAAAACCGAAGCACCAACATTTAACCCAAGAAAGCTCAGAAACACCAAGATTCACCCCCTGAAAATCGTGGATACCCCTCCACAGTCACCTGCTGCATGTGGGGGGAACAGCGCTCCTGGGGCTGGGGGGAGGCTGCAGACACAGGGAGGGGTGGAACCTTCTGCTGCTTCCTCTTTCTGCTCCTCCTCCTCCTCCTCCTCCTCGTCACTCCTCATTCTCACACGCCTCTTCCTCCTGCTATTCCTCCTTCTCCTGCACAATCCCACCCTCTTCTGCCACCTGCATCGTTTGACCATTCTGTTCCTCAAGCCTGCTCCTCCTTCCCTTCTCCTCCTGCCCCCAGGCCCAGCACCCACTGCCGGCTCCCTCTTCCCCCCCACACCCACAGCATCCCAGCGCAGGGGCAGGGATGGAGCTGGGGCAGGTCGGGCTGGGGCAGCGCTGGGCTCTCGGCCGCTCCCGCCCGCACTCGGTCCCCACTGCAGCCGCTCCCGCCAGGACAGCGCGGGGGGGCCCGGCCTTGGCGCTGCCCCACTCCCACCTCCCCAAATTCCCCTCGCGGGGCCATGGGGCCGAGGGGGGGCGCAGGTGGGTCCAGGTGGGGAACGCGGGGAGCTGCGAGTCTGCCTGGCAACTGGTGAGTCATCAGCGCCGCGGGCTCTGATTGGCTGAGCTCGGCCCGAGCCCTGGGGCTGCAGCACAGAGGGGACACCCTGCTCCAGGGGGGATGTCCCACAAACGGGGGACCCCATGGAAGGAACCACAGGAAAGTGTCTTTACAAACAGATGCTCTGAATCCCCGCGGAAATAAGGCCAGAGAATTGTACATAAGGGTGTGACAGGAGAATCCATTGGTTTCCAAAAATGTTATTTGATGACACAGATTGCTGCTCAGCCAAGGTCTTGCTAAATTCATTAACTTGGAGAAGAACAACAAAGCCTTAACAGAGCCATGAATATCATCTGCTATACAAAAGTGGGGTGCATATGAAAGGGGTAAGCAGTAGGTGGATTGACAAGTCTGTAGCTCTCAAGTATTTCAGCCAACACAGAAAGGGAAAGGGAGATGCAGCTGGGAAAATTAGGATGAAAAGGAGACTGTGTCTTCCAACAATTGGAGAGATCCCATGGGGAATGTCCAATGGCCTCTCCCTTTTATTAGGAAAGAAATTACTTTTACAGGATTCCTCTGTCTGCTCTGTGGACAGAATCGTCTGGTGATGTCAATTTTTCCACACACCCTGGGGTTCATCCCGAATTCCTTCCACCATCCGGGGCGGCGGGCAGGGAGTGCAGCTGAAGGTGCCTCACCCACTTTGGGTGATCGGCTCCCTTGGCTGGCGGCGGCACCGGGGATTGATTGGGGACCTGGGAGTGACCAGGAGAAAGACGAGTGACACATCAGGGGGTCTGTGAAGAGTCAGCAGGGAGAGAGCACTGAAAATCTCATCAGTGAGTGCCCTGGGATCCTCGGGGAGTGAACATGGCAGGGCACCCATGGAGGGGAGAAAAGGGAAAGCCAGAGAGGGGTCCTGGCCAAAGGGATGATGATCCCAAAATGTCTCTGAAGGGTCCCCTGGGAGAATGTTGAGGTAGTTTGCACATTCCCCCAGAGGTAATTAAGGACATGGACACCCAGTGGGGCAATGAGGGAAGTGGAGAAGGGATTTGGACAACAGGTGATGTATGGTGTTGATGTGCTGGGAAGGGATCGGGTGAAGGGGAGTGTGCAGCAATATGGTTCAGGCAAGAAGCAGCAGGAGGAATCTGTGTGGTAAGAAAAAGGATGATGGCAAAGAGGAGGAACAGAAAAATACTCAGGATTGGCTTGTTTTCGAGCACCGTTTTTTGTTTTTTCCTCAGAATTTCCCAGCTGATACTTTCAATTCCCAGTTGCCCAAGACAGGAAAAGCAGGAGGTCAGGATGCCAGGGGTTTCTCTGCGCTGGCAGCGTCAGCACCGGGCGCAGAGGTGCGGCACCGGGAGCACGGGCTGGGGCCTGTGGGGAGCTGCGGGGCCGGGCCGGGGCTGTGGGGCAGCCGGGGCTCAGCGCCGGGCGCTGCCTGACCCCACCAGCCCCGGGCAGGGCCGGCAGTGGCCCCCGGCCCCCAGGAGGCTGCGGGACGCCCCGGCCGCTGCCCGGCCCCGGGGAGCTGCCGGCCCTGCCCGCCGGGGGGGCCGCCTTTGGACACTGCGGCAGGACAGGCACCGGCTCTGCCACACGGGCTGGGCAGGGACCCTGAGCACAACGGGGAACACAAAGGAACAGCTGGGAAATGCAGAGTGCACATGAAGGATCAGGATTTGCTGTTCAGGATTTGGTTTGGGTCCCTGCAGAAAGGAAAGGTTTTGCAGAAAGCTCAGCAGCTCTCAGAGGATGAGCACCCACAGGCAGTGACCGGGGCTGCAGGAGTGGCACAAGAAGGCCCTGCAGCACTTGGGCACAAGGGCACAGCAGCTGAAGGCAAAAAGGGATGAGCAAAAGGCCAAGCTGAAGGCAAAGGCCACGGCAGAGTTCCCACAGCCCCTGAGGGATCAACCCCAGGGCCCAAGGGGGCCCCAGCACCCAGGGCATGACGGGGTCGGCCACAAGCACCTGGCAGAGGCATTGCCCTCCTGGCCAGGGCAGAGCCCACCCAAACAGCCCCTGGGAAGGAGTCAGGGCTCCAGCTGCAGCCCACAAGGACACTGCAAGCACAGACAGCAGCACCCTCAGCAGGAGCAAGTCCACCCCTGCATGGACATGGATTGTCAGGGCTCTCTGAGCTCCCATCCCACCGGGGACCCACCACACTGGAGCCCTGGAGAACATTCAGGCTGCGTCTGCATCCAGAGGAGGCCTCTCCTGATGGACACAGGGGCCTCTCCATCCACTCTAAATCTTACACCTTAGGGGAGAAAATTGTAAAGGAGTGTTTTCATTATTAAGGGAATAGATGGGAAACCTGAGCTGGTATCAATTGTTTAATCACTATTAGGAGCTGTGAGGGATAGGTTTGAAATAAACTAATTTATTTCTCTTCCTATTGTCATTTTTATGAACCAGGAAGGAATTTGATGGTGGCATTGTAATATTGTAAAAGGTGATACAGAGGCTATTGCTGCTGTACCTTTGCATCAAATGTCTGGCAAGGCCTGTGCTGAAGGGGACCCAGAGGTGTGGGCAGCCCCAGGTAAAGAGGGAAAATTTGATGTGGAGCCTCTCCAAATTACTTGGAAGCAACGAGGACAAGTGGTGTCTAAAAGCAACACCCTGTTCCAGGGGAGGGAAGGAAGGGCTCACAGCCTGGTATGGAGCCTGCTAAAGGCAGGGCTTTTGGAGCCAGGGATGTCTCCCTACAGCACTCCTATCCTGCCAGTCAGGGAATCAGATGGCTCCAATGAGGAGGACAAGGAGAAGTGGTAGACAAAGCCCCTGTGAAATAGCTCAATTTGCTATCTAAAAAATACCTTTTGAGTATCTGAAAAAGAAGTGAAAATGATGCAGAAAAAGTTTAAATATTTGGGAAACACTGGGACTGAAGATTCCAGGCAGATTGATGCACAGAGGGTCTGGGCAATCTCAGAAGTAACATTTCCCAGGACCAAAAACGAGCTGAGACAATACGGAGGATTAACAGGGAATTACACAGGCTGGATTAAGGGTTCTCTTAACAGCCAGAACATTGTAGGACTTTTTAACCTCAGACAGCCTCCATGCTGTGGTATGGACAGGAGAAAGTGAGCAAAACTTGGGAAAATGAACAACCAAAAATATTGATGCCTCAGCTGGGGCTCTTCCAGACTCAGAAAAGAAATTAGAATTGTAGGTGAATGTTCAACAGGGCCATGCCAAAGGAATCCTTGGGCCAAAATGTTTCACCCAGTGGCCAGAGTGGCCTCATTGGCTGCAAAATTGTGCAGCCACAGCTTCAACGGGAACTGAGGCCCAAAACCTGATGACAACAGGATCTCCAACTGTTCCAGTCTGCCATCAAGTTCAAGCTTTGATCACCAAAGGAGCCTCTCAATGGATGAGCAGTGCTCGGTTATTACAGTGTGAAACTTGTTCAGTGGCACAGGAGGATTCAGAACTGAGGACAGGGGAAGGGTTTAACCCAGCCTCCTGTTTGAACAGCCCAAAGAGGGGCTGGGAAGAAACCCAGCACTGCATTCAAGTGACACAGCTCCAGACCCAGCCTGGGGGAGATTCAGGAGACATTGCCTGGCCTGAGGCAGAAAATGTCTTTGTGGATGGCTCTTCAAGGGCAGCAGAAGGGAAAAGAGTTCCAAGACACGCTGTTATTGAGGAAAGGGAATCAGACAAAGCGCAGGTTACCCCCATGGTCAGCTCAACCAGCACAGCTGTGTGTGCTTGTAAGAGCCTGGCACTGAAATGCCCTGAGCAGGAAGGCTTCAATATCTTCTGGTGACACCATCTCACCTAACAGGGGGGCAAAAGCCATTCTGACTGCTCAGCAACCACTGGATCACTTATTAAGGTATTTCCAAAAGAAATAATTCCAATAAAAGGCATTGTGGAAGAAACAGACTCAGAGAGCAGCACTCATTTTCCAGGAAAGATCGTCCAGGGGCTTATGGCAGCTTTAGGAATACAATGGGACCTCCATAACCCCTGGCACCCCCAGAGCTCAGGATGGGTACAAAGAATGAATGGGGAAAGAAAGAAACACCTTTGGAAGCTGGGGATAGAGACCAAGATGCCATGGGTACGGCTTTTGCCATTGGTTTGGGTAAGAAGAAGAGCGAGAGCCAGGGCAGATATTCGATTCTCTCCCTTGCAATTGATCTCGGGAATTCCTTACCCTGGTTATTTTCCACCTAGTGCAGGGTGGAGATAAGGGATGCACATTTAAAGCAGTCTGTGGCCAGAATCCTGTCTCTGGTGCAATCTCTCCCCCAGGAAGCTGGGCTGGCACAGAGCCTGTCTTGGCACTTTGCTGTTGCCAACATCCAAGCAGGACATGGGCTCTGCCTAAGGAGTGCAAAGCAGCACCACTGGTGGCCAAGTGGCGTGGCCCATGCCAAGGGGCCCCGAGGCCAGAAACAGCCGCCAGCACAGCTGAACACGGGGGGACCCCTCAGCCTGGGCTCCAGGTCTCTGCAGCCCCGGAGATTTGCACTTCCCGCCTGCAGCAGGAGGATGGGAGGCCCCCCTGAGCCTGCACTGAAGGCAGCGCAGCAGCAGCCAGGGCTCCACAGCGGGGCAAGGCCCTGGGCCTGCCCACACCTCCTCTGCTGAAATCCTCGGCCTGGCCACCCTCCCTGGGCAGCTCCAGCCACCGGGGCCAGCCCTTGCTGCCACTGCTGCAGCTTCAGTGATCTCTGGGCCTGCACTGCCACAGCTGCTGGGGAGACACCGGGACAATTCCACTCTGGCTCTCACTCACACACTGCCCTGCCTGCCAGTGCATCCATGGAAAATAGACCAGCTCATAGACTTGAACATTGTTAACCTTTGATTTCTCTACTCAGGCTTGCTTTGCCTTGGCCTTGGGGAAAGAAATGTTAAAGGTTTTGTTAAGGGATGTTACACCACTCAGTGGAGATGAGTTTAACACCTCAACACACTGGGAATGGCCCAAAAGAGACCCACAAAGACAACGACCAGCAGCAAAACATCAACCCCAGCAGCAAACAGCAACCAACACCTACCCCAGACACTGCCCCCGGCAGGGCTGCAGACACCTGGTCTGCAAAAGGCTGAGGAGGAAATCCAGCACTTCCCACCTCATTAACAGCACAAGCAAAGAAATCCGGGTCCAACAGGAAACCACATACTAAAAACTGCACAACTCGAAACTACAGAACATTAAACCAATGCATTTAGACTGTATGAAGTTTGGGAAAAATCTAAAACCCACGTGTTATGGAACAATTTTCTTTGCACACCTGGGCTGTGTGGGGATGGAATGATTTCTGTTGTACATCCTGGACAGAATCAAGGAATGCCTTGACTCTAACACTAAACCTATTGGTGGAGTTTTTCTTTTTCCTGCAGTTCCAATGCAAAGTTTAGAGAATTAGAGTATTTTTTTTGTAATAATCCCACTTCAATATTGCCAGTTATGTTTGGGTCAGGGATGTGAGAATGAATTTTTACTCCAAGGAGAAGTAGAAAAGAACTGAATTGCCTTGGAATTTTTTTGTGTATGTTTCTGTAAGAGATACCAAAATTTTGGTCTGGGTTTTTCAACGTTCACCTTTAGGCAGCATTTTGCAAAACTAGAAGAGATTTAAAGGTGACCCTTTAAGTCACAAATATTAAACGGATTATTTGAAGGAAAAAAAAATAAAGCGGCAGGTTGTGGGGGGGCACACGTGAGGCTGCTGAAGCTCCTCTGGAAGAGAAGCTGCATTCCAGGCACCCAGAAGGAACTTCAGAAATGCAAATTAACACTGCAGGGGCAAAGTGGAGACAATGTACCTGGCTCTTCTTGCCTGAGGCAGGAATTGGCTGATTCCCTCTGCCCCTCACCCCAAGCTCTGCCTGCTTGCACAGATGGAATCTGCACAGCTGAAGGCAGAGCCCATGGTGAGGATCTCTGACTCTGCAACAGAAATGGCTGAAGCTGCAAAGGGAAACAGCAAATGGAGAATGTTGTGAAAACTTCACTAAAATAAGGGGGAGATCATCCCTCTGCCCACTCCAACATCTGCTGTCACTGTCTGTGTTGTACAGGGTGTATGAGAGCACTGGGATTGTTGCTATAGCAAGTTCAGGGAAATCAGTTGGAATTCAAGTATTTCATGATGTAATTAGAAAAAAGCAGTCAATTGACGCAGCCCCGGATGGAGGGAACACCCAAAAATGGGCAAAAGAATTGAAGGGCCACCAGAGCATATCCTACAACACCATGGGCCAGCCCCTGGGACCTGAATCAATTCATATCAGGACACAGAGAACCCATTTATTATTTCAATGGCATCATTAAATTACAAGCTGTCCTCGGAATAAGAACCAACCAGACAGCTCCAGCTCCTGACCTTCCTGCCGACCAAGCCACTGAAATGAGGAACACAACATTTCACCAGGGGATCGGATCAGATTATCTGTGAGCAGAAAAAACAGGAGTCTGGGGGAAACAAAGTGGCTCAAACTGCTGTTGGCAAAGACATGACAAGAGAAAACTGCTAAAAAAGATAACAAAGGAAATAGGAGAGCAGTTTATGTATTGGTCCAAACATGGAAAGGATGGGAATGGGACACGGCTCCCCGGCTCCCCAGCAGACCAGGGGTCAAACGAATGCTGCTTCTCCTCTTCTGTGCTGCAGCAACTCTCATCTTTTTACCATGCTCCACACCTTGGCAGTGCAGCTCATCCAGCAGCTGAGCCAGGGCATGCAGGTGGCAGCCAGGCCTCCTGATCCACAAACGGCTACAAAAGGACAGGGAATGAGGGCACCGAGAATAATCCCAAAACCAAAGAGGGCCCGGGAAGGACAAAACAGAGTCAAGGAGTGAATCTGCCTGGAGATAGGGCCGGGCACCTGTAGATAAGGAAGCAACGTGAGAAACCATCAGTTCAATTAAATGTTACAAATCGACCCAGACAGCTGCTCAAAGTCCCGCTACATTCCCGAACTTCAAGGAGTAGAACAAAGACTTAACAGAGCCATGAATATCGGCTGTTCTACAAAAGGAGGGTGCACATTAACGAGGACAGGCTCCAGGCGCATCGGGAAGTCGGAACCTTCCAAGGAACTCAGCCGGTGGGCAAAGGCAGAGGGAGATGCGGCCGGGAAAATGAGGATAAAAAGGAGGCTGCGGACTACAGCCACGGCAGAGAGCGCACGGCAAATGCCCCACGGCCTCTGCCCCTGCTCGGCAATAAAGTCACTTTGACAGGACTCCTCGCTCTCCGCCGGGCACACGAACCTCCGGCGACGGGAATTTCCCCGCCCGCTCCCGGCCGCGGGGCAGCCCCTCTGTCCTACCCACAGCAGCCGGGCCGAGCCAGCGCTGCTCCGGCAGCGGCTCCTGCCCGGCCCCGGCGGGAAGGAGACCGCGGGCAGCCGCTCCCGCAGCGCCCTCAGCCCGGGGCCGGCACGGGCCGGACACGGCACCGGCGAGCCGCCGGAGCCCCCTGCCGCCCCCTCCGCCCGCAGCCAGCCCCGAGCCCCCGCAGAGCCCAGCGCGGCTCCCACCTGCGCCGGGGCCGCCTCCGAGCTCCGCCGCCGCCGCCTCACCGCGCTCCGGCCGCTGCCGCCGCTGCCGGGCCCGCACAGCCGCTCGGCCAATGGCGGCGCTGCGCGGCCACGGCCGCCCTCAGCCCGCCGCCGGGGCCGCGCCGCGCCCCGCTCCCACCAATCAGCGCGCCGCGACCGCGACTGACGGCACCGGCGGCCAATGGCAGCGAGCTCGGGGCGGGCTCTGCGCACGGCCCCGCCTCGCCCCGCGCTCTCGGCGCCCCCGGGCTGCGTGAGGGGAAAGCCGGAGATGAGGAACAGCCCCGGCACGGGCCCGGGCCGAGCCGGGATTGAGCTGCCCACACAAACAAACTTCTCCGCGCCTCCCGCCACGGCTTTCCCGGCCCTGCGCCTCCCGTGCCTCCGCCTCTGCGGGAAGCCCAGGAGCCTCACTTCTCCTGCCCCTCGTTAGTGCATCAGAGCTTCGCTTTGATTTCCCCCGAAAAGGGAAACCTGCCCGAAGCCCTGTGGGTGAGTGGGGCAGGGGAGAGATTTCTGGCAGAAAACTCCAAAGACTCGGAGCAGGAGAAGGAGAAGTCAGTGCAGAGCCTTAAATGCAGCTTTCCCCACGCCTCCCTGCTCCCAGCTGCACCTCCTCCCCCGGCAGGGCAGGAGACAGGGAATGGGGCCATGCTCAGCTCATCCCCCGGGGCTTCTCCCTCTGCTCAGGGACAGGAGTCGTTCCCTGCTGCACCCTGCGCTCTCTCCCGGCCGAGACTTCTCCAGGAACTTCTCGGAGCGGAGTCCATCCCCTGGGCACAGCCCCCTCCGAGTGCTGCAGCGTGGGTCACTGTGCCACGGGCTCAGTCCTGCCAGGACAGGCTGCTCCAGCGGGGCCCCTCTGCCCGCGGGCTCACAGCCTCCTCTCAGGCATCGCCGAGCTCCAGCCCGGCTCCTCCAGGGGCTGCAGGGGATCTCTGCATCCCCATGGACCTGCAGGGGATCTCTGCATCCCCATGGACCTGCAGGGGGATCTCTGCATCCCCATGGACCTGCAGGGGATCTCTGCATCCCCATGGACCTGCAGGGGGATCTCTGCATCCCCATGGACCTGCAGGGGATCTCTGCATCCCCATGGACCTGCAGGGGATCTCTGCATCCCCATGGACCTGCAGGGGATCTCTGTATCCCCATGGACCTGCAGGGGATCCCTGCATCCACATGGACCTGCAGGGGGATCTCTGCCTCCCTATGGACCTGCAGGGGATCTCTGCAGCCCCATTGTAATATATGTTATGGAATAATTTGTGCTTATGTAAAATATACATCAAGTCAGTTGTGCTTGTAGAAAAAGATTCTTAAAGTTTTATATGACCAGTGACTGCAGCCAGGGCTGGAGAAACCACAGATGGCAGAGAAAGAAAGACCTAATTTAGAAATGAAAAAAGGTAGCTCAGTGCAGAGATGGGCTCTTTCCGGGGACAATCCAGGAGACACCCAACGTTTAACCCCTGGTCTGCCGGGGAGCCAGGAAACCAGGCAGACGGGCATCCTGCCCTTGCAGCTGCTGAGGAGGCTGCTGGGCTGTGCTTCAGCAGAGGAGATGGAATGTGGCTTACCACTCTGCCCTTCTCTAAAAACGGAGAATGGGTCAGGAGGTTTGGGCTCTGAGCACACAGCAGCCTGGCCCAGGCACAGGCCGTGGTGGGACAGGGGCACAGGAGCCTTCTGTGACTGACCGTGGCTCTCTGGTTTCTCTCTGCAGGCTGCCAGCTCCTCATGCCATGGAAACGGCCCCACTCGGCCTGCCAGTCTGGGAGGGCTGGAGGGCTGTGGGAACTCATTTGCTGTCAAAAAGAAATTGTGTTTTTTTGTCATTGTCATCATCAGAACATTTCTTTCATCCTTTTCCAAGTTTTTGGCCTCTCCAGGATAATATTTTCGTGTCCTTCCTCACACAGTTGATGGCATTTGGATGGGGGGGTAAGCAATGTGAAAAGTTCAACAACAGCTCCAGTTGCCAACTGCAGCAGCCCCTTCAGGAGCCCTGAGCTACCAGCGAGGTCCACGTGTGCCTTGCAAAAGGGAGTGGTTTGCAGCGATGGGGTTGCCCTGCTGCAAAAGCTGGGAACAGATCAGAAGTGGCAAAATGCCATTTTGGCTCAACCCCCACCCAGGTTCTTTATCTTTTCCCTCTGCTCGGTGATAGGCAGACAGGGCTGGATCCAGCGAGGTTCAAGTTCTGGGTGCTCCCTGGCATCAAAGGGATCAACTAAATTCTTGTATGCAGTGACTGCAATAGAGCTACTGAAGGAGAAAAGGGAATGTCATGAGATGGGGAACCCTTCTTGTCTCCTCTGTCTCCCCAGGAGCCCCTTGGAAAGGGAAATACCCACTGGGTTTATCTGACTCCTTCCCAGCCAGCCCTTCCTTCGCTCCCGGGTCTCATTTGCTCCGCAGGATTCACCAGCTCGCTCAGCTCAGAGGAGCTCTCAGAGGAGAAAACGCTGCCTGGCGTGGGGCTGCCTGATCCCTGTCTCACCTTGATTCCATTTGCCCCCTCCCTGCCCCATCCAAGAGACCGAAGGATCCCCCACAGCCCCACGGTCCTGCAGCAGATCCCGGCACGTTCCCTGCTCCGCTCCTTGGTGCCCTGGGAGGCTCCAGAGCCCTCCCTGTGTGCGGGACAGCGGCTGCAGCACCGCTGCGCCCGCGGGCGAGCAGCGCCCAGGAGCAGCTGCGCCAGCTCCGAGCCTGAAGGGAATCCTCAGCGCACACAAATGACAGCTGGCACTTCAGGGGCTGCCAGGAGAAGCTCAACCCATCTGCTCGCTGCCCTTCCCAGCCATGGCCACGCTGATGCAATTGAAGAGTCGCCCCTGCCCAGGAAGCTCTCAGGTCGAAGAGAGGAGCAAAAGCCACGGGTTTCTGAGGTGTTAGCTGCCACTGCCTCTGGTTTTCCTTCCAGTTCCTAAGGGGTTGTGACTGGTTTTACCATTTCAACACTTTCTGTGTAGAATGCTTATTTTATGATTGGCTTTTCACAAATGTTACAATGAATATTATATGTGTAATGTTAGACAGTTATGCTGTATTAATTCTCTTAAGCAGTGTGTTAAATAGAGTTTTAGGTAACAACATAATATTAAAATAGAAACTCTGCGATGTAGGATGTTTTTACTTGCTCAAGCAAGAGATGAGATAATCAATAAACTCTTCACACAGGGATGGCGGTGACTTGGGGCACATAAAGAGTTACAACCTCCTTATCAGAAAAGACAAACATTCTTCCGTCTTGTCTCCATCTTTATGGAAGCACCAGGATTAAGGGAAAGAAGTTGACAAAATCCAGAAAAGTTCCTAATTTGCAAGGAATTTCTGCATCATGTATGAGATACATGAATATGCAATAGGCTATTGCTTTTAAGGTTATTCCTTTGTTCACAAGGCATGCTTGTCCTGGCTTAAGTGTCAGAGAGCATCTGGACGTCTATAATTTTTTGCTTTTTATTGTCTTGTAATTGTCCTAACTCTAAATTGGATTAGTCTAATTGTGTTACTATTTTTATAACCATTTTATTATTATTAAACGTTTAAAATTTTAAAAACCAAGTGATTAGCGTTTTTCACAACGTTCCAGGCTCCCGGGGACCCCCTTATCGGTCTGTCCGACCCCGCAGGCTGCAGAGGGTCCCCCAGCTCCGGTGCCGCCCTTCTCCGCTCCCCAGCCCCGCCCCGCCGGTACCGGGCGATCCCCGGTGGCTCCGGGCTGACGATGCAGCGCCTGCCCCGGGCAGCCCAACCCCACCGCGGGAGGGTCCCACGCATCCCCGGCCCAGCGCCGGGGCTCTGCCGGCAGCCAGCACCGGGACCCCAAAATTCTGCTGTCCCGGGGCCACCGAGCGGGCACCCGGCCCTTGGCTCTGTTATAGATACATATTATAATATTGGCTTTTTGCAAATATTCCATTGGATTTTATATGTGTGGTGTTACAATAACTTTGTTATATAGTTTTTATTTCTGTTGTTCATTGATTACGCTCAGACATAGTAGTGCCATAGCTGATAGAAGCATGCTTGTGTTAAAATGCCTGCTTGGATGGGATAACATCCAGTGAGCACAGGATGAGGACACCTGTACAGATCTGCCAACCATCAGCACTCACCGTCTGAAGGCAGTGTGGGCCGGGGCCAAAACTGAAGATGATGATAAAAAAGGACCAAAACCACAACCAAGGAATACACATGCCCTAAAAAGGTGGAACCGAGGAGGAGCCATGCTGAACAGTTCTTGGAATATGTAAACTAGCTTGGGAAAAAGTTTACTATGCATAAGGGACTATGAATATGCAACCGGCTGGTGTAAGGGAAAAGGTATTCAAGGGGTATCTCCGGAGATAAGCGTGTGCTCTTGGCTCAGTGCCGAGATGCACCCGGCCGTAAGAACCTTTGCTCTATGGCCCTTGTCTCCTCTTGTCCTGTATGAAACTTTTTAAATGTTCCCAGGGCAGTGAAGGTGTTTTTCCCAGCCCCGAGCAGAGAGCTCTGCCCGGCGGCTCCCGGGAAAGGCGGCGGCGCTCGGCAGCGGCCCCGGCCCGCCCGGCCCGCGGGAATTCCCCGCAGCGGGACAAAATCCTGCCCCGAAGGAGCGGTCGGAACGCCGCCTGCGGCTCCTCCGTGCCCCGCAGGTGCCGCAGCTGCCCCGCTGCGGCAGGCGCGGCTCTGGAGCAGGGAGGCTCTGCGGGACCCCCGGGCTGTGCCCCCTCCCGGGCCGTGCCCCGGGGCTGATGCTCGGCCCGGGCTCTCTCGCTGTCCCGGCTCCCGCAGGCTCCCGGCGGGAGCGGCACCGCCCGCCCGGCGCCGCAGGGCCGAGCCCTGCCCAGCAAAGGCTCCGTGTCCACGGCCGGGCCCTGCCGGGGCTGCGGCCGCTGCCCGGCCCGGCACAACCCGCAGCGCCCGGCGCGGCTCCCTCCAGCCGGGCACTGCGGCTCCAACGAGCCGGAATATTCAGCGCACGGAATCTCTGTCAGCGCTGCTCACATTGCAAAACCAGCTGCTGCCGAGGCAATCCCACCTCCCGCTGAAGCCTCCCACCCAAAATGCTGCCTTCAGCTCGGACACACCGGTAAGAAACCCAAGAGCAAACTGGAAGCTGATTAGAGAATCTTGCACAATCACATCCAAGAACATTTTGTTATAAAATCACAAATATTAACAGAAGCTGAGAAAGTCGACAATGTTAGAAAACAAGCTTCCAACAATGGGACTCAAAGAGCTAAGGGCATGCGTTTGAATGGAATGAGCTTTCTCTTTCTGACATGTGAGCAATGCCATGGAATTTCCCAAACCAGAGAAATAGGGAGGCCTGGCAGCAGTAGCTTCACACACAGACACAGCAATGACACAGAACAGGGCAGGGCAAGAGGCGGACAGAACTCTAACCGTTACTTGCAATGAAGTACCTTTGTTTCCAGTTCTAATCTAGCCACTATTAATACAGAGTCCAAAAGACTAAAAATACTAGTAATAATAATAACAACTGTACCATTAATAGCAAAAATAGAGGTAATAGAAATGATAAGAATTAATAGTGGTAATAAAAACTCTACCATACTTATACCAGGTTTGCATGGCCAGGTTTTGGTAAGGGAGGAGCTCTAGGAGCAGCTTCTGTGAGAGCAGCTGCTCCTCCATGTCCCACAGAGTCAATTCCAGCTGGCTCCAGGACAGACTGGCTGCTGGCCAAGGCTGGCCCAGTTAGAAATGGTGGTAACACCTTTGGAATAAGAGATTTAAGGAAATGGGTGATCCTGGAATTGTGGCTGTGAGCAGGGAGGAGCAGGGTGAGGACCTGTGAGGGGAACAGCTCTGCACACCCCCAGGGCAGGGCAGGGCAGGAGGGGCAGGAGCTGCTCCAGCTGCTGGAGCTGATTGCCCTGAGATTCCCTGGTCAGTCCCTGGGGAGGCAGCTGGGCCCTGCAGCCCGTGGAGGGCACGGAGGGCAGAGATGCACCTGCAGCGCCTGGAGGAGCCCGTGCTGGAGCAGGGGGATGACTGAGCGGAGGCTGTGACCCCATGAGAAATTTGTGCTGGAGCAGGGACCTGGCAGGGACCTGCAAACCCCTGGAGAGGAGCCCACACTGGAGCAGGGCCCTGCCAGGACTTGTGAGCCCATGGAGGAGCGAGCCACACTGCAGCAGCTTGTGGAGAACTGCTGTCCGTGGGATGAACTCACCGTGGAGAAGTTCATGGAGAAGTGTCTCCAGAAGGGACCCCTGGCACAGCAGGGGAACGACTCCTCCCCCCGAGCAGCAGGAGAAACAACAGGGGATGAACTGACCAGAGCCCCCATTCCCTGTCTCCCTGCACCCACTGGGGGAGGGAGGTAGAGCTGGGAAGGAGGGAGGGAAGGGCAGAAGGTGTTTTTAAAGCTTGGTTTTACTCCTCACTATCCTGCCCTGATCCAGATAGCAATAAATTCCATTAATATCTCCAATTTTGGAAATGTTTTGCCCATAATGGTATTTGCTGAGTGATCTGTCCCAGTCCATAGCTCAACCCATAAAGCCTTCATTCTGTTTTCTCTCTGCTGTCCATCTCTGGAGGGGAGTGAGAGAGCAGCTTTGGTGGGTGCCTGACATCCAGCCAGGGTGAACAGCCAACACTTCCTTTCCTTCATTCATTCTTTCTTTCCAGAGGTCACTGTGAAGGGGTTGAGTGGGGCTTTGAAGGAGGGAGTGAAGGTGGTGGGGAGTGGTGGGGACAGGAGCCACAGGGACGAGGGACAGGCATCAGAGGGGCTTGGGCAGCTGGCAGGGGGCACGGCCTGTCCCCCTGGCCCAGCAGCAGGGGACAGGGGGCACGGCCTGTCCCCTGGCCCAGCAGCAGGGGACAGGGGGCATGGCCTGTCCCCCTGGCCCAGCAGCAGCCCCGTGCCCTGCCCAAGGCGCTCCCAGCAGGGGCTGGGCCCCAGAGGCAGGGGGAGACCCCAGTCCCGGGGCAGCGTTTCTGCCCCGTCCCCTGTCCAGCCCAGCCTGCCCCGTGTGCGCAGTGACCGCTGGCACGGGCTGCCCTGGACACTCTGACCTGCTGGGGACACTGAGAGCTGCCCTGCTGTGACACTGCCCTTGGGATTGCACAGGCACCAAACAAACCCCAGCCAGCACCGCCCCTTGTCATGTCCCAGGCACTGGAGAGCATCAGAGCCCCGCTCCTGGTGATGTCCCAGGCACCAGGGCACATCCCAGCCCCGCTCCTGGTGATGTCCCAGGCACCAGAGCACATCCCAGCCCCGCTCCTGGTGATGTCCCAGGCACCAGGGCACATCCCAGCCCCAATCCTGCTGATAAACAGATTTCAGGGGCACAAAAACAGTTGCAGACTTCCCATACTTTAGGGATCCATTAAGCACAGGAAAACGGCAAAGATTCATTTGTCACGTATGCATGGGAAAGTCAGAAATGTCAGAACGAGGAAGACTTATTTTACTTCCTCATTTTGGAGACTCCTCCCCAAAATGGCCCCGGGAACAGTACCACACATGCTTCATAGCCTTTTTGCCAATTAGCATATGAAGCGGAGCAGAGGAAGTGACAGGGATATGAATATGCATTCATATTTTGTGTATTCAAGACCTCTGTAAATAAAAAAGCTTTGTAATACCTGTGATTTTTGCAGTGTGCATTAGGGAGTTATCCCACGTACTGCCCAGCTGTCTCAATAAACATACACTTTCTAACTTTAAACTCTTAGAGAGTTTTTGTCTGTCTCAGTTGGATATCGATATTAGATTGATATTCATATTTTAGTAAATCATTGTCTTAAAGAAGTCCTAGTATGTGTATTAACATGCCTTTTCTTAATATTCTAATAATTATTGTTGCATTGCTTCAAGATAAACTGGTATGATTCAAGGAATATCCACTGAGGTACACACAGAGATTGGATTTTTCATAAGCAAAGTGCAGTTGTAAAGTTTTTTCACTGAATTCTGCCACTTGTCATCATTTTAAAAGTTAAAAGTCAGCTATTAAAGTCAATAAAAAATTTCTAACTTCTAACAAAGGGAAAAAAGTATATGGTTTGCACTAGATAAAATATAAATACAGAAAATATCTCCCAACCGAGTTCCTTGCCCTTATCAAAACATCTCCCAATCAAGTTCTTTGCCCTGAACCTGACTGGTAAAGAAAAATATTATCAGTAAACCTGGATGAAAGTTTGCATAAGTTAATAGTATTCAAAATACATGTGCTGTTCCTATTATTATTTCTTAGACAAAGAAAAAAGGGGAAAGGGGTTGGATTGAGGGCACACCCTCCTCCCCTCTGAGTCTGTTCTCATGTTTTACAATAAATCCTACAACAGTACAATGCAGCTGCCTAAAATATGGACACTGGAAACCACAGACAGCATTAAAAATGATCACCTGCCTCATGGACAGTTCATAGAAGGACTTGATTTCTTTACAAATTATTTCTCATGTTTGCAAACAGTTTTTCTGTTTACAGACTCTTTTCTGGGAGTTTGGTTTTTTTCCAAGGGATCAAGTGCTGAAAGGTTGTTTTATAAAATTGGGTTTTTCTCTAAGGGTTAAATGGGCTCAGGGTTAAATACTTTCTGCTTTTAGAGATAAGTTCAATTTGTAACCAAGAAGCATTATGCCTGTGGCCTGAGTTCTCCCCTAACAGTTCCTGAAGGGGAATGCTGCAGCTGCAGTGTAAATTAGATGCATGCTGTCCTCTGTCCCCATGTTTGCAAAGGGCCCTTGCAGATGGGTGACAGAGAACAATACACAGAATTTGATAAAGAAAAGAAGGGTGAGGTGTTCCCATGATTGACAGGGGTCTTGACCAATCAAATATCTCCCAAAACTGCAGGCACCTCACAGGCCAGAACCTGAAGGGGCATGGAGCTCAAACCAATGAGAGCTTCCAGGCCTGGTCTTTCAAATGCCCTGTCTAAGGGGGGGCTTGGGAAATAAAATCTCTCTGTTGCCCCATGAATTCGGGAGGAGCAGTCTTTGTCTCCTGTGCCCTCGCTGCCCCATGAGACCAAAGAGATGTTCACCAGGGCCCTCCCTATTTGTGGCCGTCCATTGCCCAGCTGAGCAGGCAGCCAGTTGTGTTTGCAGTGAGCTGCCACAGGAAGACACACAGCAGCTGGAGATTTGAATAGCAGGGCTTGGGCCAATTCTTCTTCTTTCAGAGTGCAAGAAAGACGCAAAAGCACAAGGAAACATGGCAGTGTTTCGGTGGAGTCTCTTTGTCCTGTGAAGTTCAGTAGTTGTTGGTGTTTCTGTGCTGCTGCTAATCCCTTCCATGAAAAAATCATCCCAGGAAGGAGCAACAACATCTGACACGCACCAAGTGTTGCCCCCAGTTGCTCCAGGTGCTGCTACCCACAGCCCCTGTAGGACGGAGCACAGCCCCCAGTGCACACCAGCTTTGGCTGCCCTCTGGCAGAGAAGCTCTTTTGGGGCACAGGTTTCTGGGCAGGAGACGGGCACCGGTGCTGCCAGGGCTCGGGGGAACTCTGCTTGGGCGGGGACTGTGCCTCACCTGCTGCTGTCAGCGCTGCCCGGGCCCCAGGGCTCAGAGCAGCATTCCTGCCCTGGCCCACACGTTCCTGGTCTGTGTCCCACGGCCGTGCTCAGGATGGCCACCATGTGGGACGTGTCCCGAGGAGGCCGTGCCAGCTTCTGTGGAGGCCCCGTGCCCTTCCCAGCGCGGCTGCGTCGGCAGCTGCGGGGGCTCCTGCTGCTCTGAGCCCGCAGAGCAGGGCAGCGTTTGCTGATGGGCTGAGCCCTTCCTAAAGATCCTGTTGGGCTGTCTGACACACCTGGGGCAAGGCATTCCTTCCACCCTGGGCCACTCTGGGGGGCTGGGGGTGGCCCCAGGGCAGGTGGCAGTGCGTGCAAGGGCCCTTGGTGACACGGTGCAGCATGGTCACCGTGGAATGGAACGGGACAGGGGATCCAAGGGCCCTTGGTGACACGGTGCAGCATGGTCACCGTGGAATGGAACGGGACAGGGGATCCAAGGGCCCTTGGTGACACGGTGCAGCATGGTCACCGTGGAATGGAACGGGGCAGGGATTCCAAGGGCCCTTGGTGACACGCTCTGGCAGAGGTGTTGGCAGTTACAAGTTACAGTTACACTCCACAGTGCTCGGTGCACATGACGAGAGAGGACGCGAGAGAGCAGTGCTGTGAGGAGCCCTCGCACAGACACTCGTTCCTTGCTGACCCAGAGCTTTCCAGAGGTATTACTCCTGCAGGTGACCTCGTGGGCAGACCAGAGCACTTGGTGACCCCTGGCCTTCCCGAGGCATCTCTTCTGCAGCTGCCCTCGAGGGCAGACCGTGGCATTTGCACCATCCTTGACAGGAGTCTCCTGTCCTTGTGGCTGGAGCCCCCAGGACCAGAGTGCAGGACTTGCTGTCCTGTAGCCTTGCCAAGACTTCACTCTTGCAGGTGCCCTCAAGGCACGACTGCAGCACTTGCTGACTTGGACCTTTTCCTTTTCACCTTCTGCAAGCAGCCATGAATCCAGGCAGCGACGTAGAGCTCAGACCTGCGAGCGTGCCCAAGCTGGCCTGGGGGAAGGAGGAGAAAGAAGTTCCTGGAGCTGCCCGAGCACAGCAGCCTGAAGAGCTGGAGCAGTTCCAGCCACGGCAGAAGGGTGAGTGGAAGAGCTGGGCCACAGGGATGGTGCCTGCAGCCAGCTTGGCCCCATGCCATGCCATGCCATGCCATGCCATGCCATGCCATGCCATGCCATGCCATGCCATCCCATCCCATCCCCTGGGGCCATGCCCATGGACAGGATGGAATAGGGGCCAAGCAGACACCCCACAGCCGTGCTCCATGCCCTGGGCCGTCGCGGGGCTGTCCCTGCCTGGGCAGCGCAGGGCTGGGCTGTGTTCTCCGGCCTCCCCCGCAGCCCCTCAGCTCGGGCTGCACTCGCTCTTTGCCAGGTGCAGCCATGCAGCGCACACGAGAGCAGGAACGCACCCGTGGCCGCTTCCGCAGAACAGCGCAGGTACCTGCAGCCATCCCCACCTGGGCTGGGCCTGCTGGCACTGCTCAGCCCAGCAGCACGCCTGCAGCACTCCATGGCTTCTTGCCCTTCTCCTACAGCTCGTTTGCAAATTCATCAAGAGAATTCGGCAGGAAGAGACCAGCGCCATGGGCCCTGGGCTCAGAGCATACTCAGAGCTCCTCGGACATGAGACCAGTGCCGCCCTGCTGGATTTGCTTGTGCAGAGGGGTGTTTCCAGAGCAGAGCAAGTAGGCAGCTGTGGCCAGGCTTCAATTCCCCCATGAGTCACACGGCTTCCCAAGCCACAGTGCTGGGCCCTGTGAGCCTTTGAGGCCATCACATTGTGGTGGGAAGGGAAGCACTTCTCTGGGGACACTGGGAACACTGCTCCCTCTGGCAGCTTCCCAAGTCTCCCTGTGCCTTCTCCAGGTGCCTGCCATGGTGAGGTACATCCACCAGTGGCTCATGGCCAATGATTCTGCAGAGCACAGGCTGGACAACGCCCTGCTGTATCTCACAGAAGCGCAGCCAAATGACGCAGTAATGACACTTCTGCGTGTGGCCCCATCCTGTGACAGGTACGGGGCCCACCTGCCCAGAGGGCTCAGGGCTCACCCCAACCCATCGCCCTGCACAGCCTGTCCCAGGTGTCTGACCCACAGAGAGTCCCAGGGCCCTCTGGCTGCTCCCTTTCCCAGCCCTGGCATGTCAGCCCCCGAGCCTGCTGCCATGCTCCCTCGCTGCCCCACAGGGGCCTGTCCCCACAGGGCTGGGCTGCCTGGCTGCTGCTGGAGAGGGGCAGTGAGCAAAGGCAGAGCCGTCGGTCAACCCGGGCCCCTAGAGATGCCCAGGCCACGGTGCTGTGTCTGAGATCCCCTGAGAGAGATCTCTAACCCCACAGAGCTGCCATGGCCATGTGGAAGACCATCATGTGCACGCCCTGGACTGCAGAGCTGGCACAGCAGATACTCCTGGATGTGCTGGGGAGCTGGCCAGAGCACAGCACGTGCACCTCCGATGGGGACAAAACGGGTGTCTTTGTCCTGGCTGTGAGTTTCTGCCAGTGGCCTTTGCTGGCCCCAAGGCCACCTGTCCAGCAGCTCTCCATCCTCCTTCCCCCACTGCATCTCCCTGCCTCAGGGCCTGAAAGCTGGCCTAGGGACAGCTGCAGGGCCACCAGGCTCGCTGCTCCCCCTGTGTCTCTGTGGGCCTCTGCCTGCCACGCTCGGGCCCTGTCACACGAACACCTCGGCACTGAGCGCTGTCTTGGGGGGCTTTGTCCTTTGCAGACAACTGTGGTGATATGGAAGATCCTCCAGGAGCCCTGTGTCCCAGATATAGTGGATGAGCATTTCCCGCAGTTATTTGTGCATCTGCTCTTCCAAGTGTTCTCCAGCACCAAAGAGATGCCAGAGGCGGTTGGTACCTTCTGGAAGGGATGCCAGGAAGAACACGGCCTTGCCACCAGCCCCAGCAGGTGCTCTATCCCAGTCCTTCTGTACCTGCCACATGGCCAGGGCAGGAGCCAGTGCTCCCAGTGTGACCCGGGCTTTGCTCTGCACTCAGGTTTGCAGTGAGGACCCTGAAGTCCCTGCTGTGCCAAATGGACTATGAGGATGTGGTGTTGTCAATGGAGCGCAAGCGTGGCTGGGACACGCTGCTCTGTGCTGACACCCACATTTATGCCGTGGGTCTGCTGGCCAGGTGAGACCCCCTTCTCCCCATTGCTCCTGGCATTTGTGCTCTGTGTCTGGGGTATTCCACTCAGTCCCTGTGGCTGTGGGCCAGAGGCACGAGGGACGGCCAAGCAGACTGGGAAAGGCTGGGAGAGGAGGGTGCCCAGTAGCAGCCACATCTCAAAGGGCCCAGGTCCCCCTGCAGGGTGGGGGGTAAAGACAAGAACTGCATCAGTCTGTCCTGGGAGGGGCTTCCCCCCCCAGCTCAGGGTCTTAGTGTCATAGGAGCAGGCCCCCAGCTGGGTGATCATTATCACTGACTCCATATATTTCAGAGGTCCGATCAATAATAATTATTATTAAGAAACCCAGTGTTCTTATAGATAGTTATGATATAGATTGATTTAATGGGTTTTCAAGTCTAAACATTATCACCATTAGTTAATTAAAAAATCACGCTTAGGTAGACAAATCTCCGTAACATATTCAGATGTTCACAATACCAGGTGCAGCATGTTAAGATAAGAATGTTTTTTCATTCTTTCCTCTGATCTTCTCAGACTTTCTCAGGCGATGCCTGGGAAGGTTGTCTGTTTCTCTCTGAGGCCAGAGAGCTGCTGCCACATCTTAGTGCCATTTTCCGCCTTCCAGGGAGATGCACAATGAATCCATCGATTTGTGTAAAAGCATCTCAGACTGTCTCCTTCAGTTGCTCCGCAAAGAGATGCCATACTGGAACTTCCCTGCCCTGGCATTCCTTGTGGGGGTGAGTCTGAAGGCCGGCACTGCCTCCCAGCTCTCTGCCCTCTCGTAGCCGCAGTTGCCTGGGACGGTGCCCACGCCCTGTGCTGCTGCCTGGTCCCCGCCCTGTGCGGTTCTGGGCTCCTGCCGGCCGGGTCCCCTGTCACTGCCCTGTGCCTTTCAGGTCCTGCATTGCCTGGACTTGGGTGCATGTGGTGACAGCATCATGGATCTCTTGTCGAGGCACTTGCTGAGTGAGTGCACAGAGATGCGCCGCCAGGTTCTGAGGGCCCTCCTCTTGCTCAGGGATAATCCCTCGCTGGTAAGGAGGGGCAGCAGCTGAAGCCGTGCAGGCAGCGTGGGGCTGGGGAACGCAGTTGCTGGAACTTGGCTGGGCTTCAGGCACTGGGGCAGCCGCTCCCAGCTCTCCTGCCTCCCACTTCAGCTGCCCGAGTGCTGCGGGACAGGCCTTTGGCCTCTGGGCCCTGTGGCAGCAGGGTGGCCTTTCACACACCTTTGCTCCGCACAGGCCAAAAGAATGTGGAGCCTGACCGAAAGCCTCGGGGAGCTCCTGCAGGAAAATGACAGTGATGTGGTCAGGATGGCCATTGTTCTAGTTAGTGATTTGTTCCTGGATAATGACACCCCAATACCCAGCCCCATCGCCCTGCAGCTGGCTAAGGTGCTCCTGCCACTCTTTGAACACGTAAGGCTCTGTGCCCTCAGCCATGGCCACTGGCTGCTGCCCAGACACTTGGTGCCCTGTGGAGATGCAGGCCTGCACCAATGTGGGCCAGAATCAGCTAATGCCAAGGTCTTGTTTCCTTCCTGTTACACAGGATGACAGGCATGTGCAGTGGATCTCCATGTTTGTATTTCGAACCTTGCTGTCTACTGCAGAAGAGGAAGGAAAAAAGCTCCTGATGACACAAGTGTGTCACAGCCTGCTCCCACTCTTCTTCCACTGCCATGATGAGAATCAGAGTGTGGCAGAGGTGAGGACTCGCGGGCTGCTGCTGTTCCCCTGGGAGAGGGCTTGGCTGCCTCCTACCCTGGCACCTAGTAGGCTGGATCCTCCTCCTGGCCCTGGCACAGGGATGCTGATCCTGGGCTGTAGGGCGATTTCCGTGTCTCTACTGCTCTCCAGGCTTCTCAGGAAACCCTCCTTTGTGTGGCCAAATTCCTGAACAGGAGACATCTTGAAAAATCTGTAAAGAAGGAGAAACTGTGGAAGTTCATTGAGATCCTGGTAAGGAGGGCCGGGAAGCCGCAGCCCCAGCCTGGAGCAGCCCCTGAGCGCGGTGCTCGGTGTGCGGGCTGGCAGCTGTGCCCCTGCCCGCTGCTGCAGCCCGAGGCCGCGCGGGCTCTGCTCCAGGCTCCTGCAGCCCCAGCCGGGTGCCCATGGAGCCCCGGCCCGGGGGGCTGCGGGGCCAACCCTTCCCTCCTGCCGCTCTCTCCAGCTGGCAGAGGACAGCAGCAGCGTGGCCGAGCACCTGCGCCGGGCCCTGCCCTACCTGCAGAGCCCACAGGAGCCCCTGCGAGAGGCGGCCGTCAGGTTCATGGGTGAGCCACGAGCCGGGCCAGGAGGGCGTGTGGGCACAGGGCTGGCGGCGCCGCTGGCAGGGAGCTGTGCCCTGGGCCTGACAGGCTCTGTGTTCCCAGGGACGGCCGGGCGGCACCTGAGGGGGAGGAACGAAGAGCTCCAGCTCCTCTCTGAGGGTGAGTGAGGGCAGCGGGCTGCCAGCGGGGGCTGCCGGGGGAGCTGCGAGCCCTGCCCCGGCTGCGGAGGGCTCTGCTCCCTGTGCGGACCAGGGCCGGCGTGGGCAGAGCACACAGAGCTTTCAGGGCACCTGGGGGATTCGTGGCCAGCAGCTTCGGGCTGATCCAGCTGGTCCCTGCTCCCTGCTGGCCATGGCCAGAGCCGGCTGGGATGGCCCTGGCACAGAGTCCCCTCGGGTCCCCTCAGATGTGGGAACTGACCATGGCTCTGTTCCTCTCTCTTTCAGCCCTTGAAGGCATGGAAAATGACATCAGTGTTGCCGTCGCAAGCCTGGCAGTTCAAACATCGTACATTCTCCAGGAAGCAGAGAGAGCTCCATATTCCACCTTTGACAACCTGCGTGATCGGCTCTGCAGGGCATGGAGGAGACGGCCTCGTCTGTCGGGGCTCGGCTGGCTGCGCTGCTGGAGCTCTGCACAGAGCTGATTCCAGAGGCTCTGTCTGCAGGGCCACCCAAGCCAGCAGGACTGTTTTGTTTCTTTAAGATTGTTCTTTTCTATATTTTTTGTTTTTCTTTAGCATAGAAATATAGGATGTGTTGCTATAGACAGACTCCCAGGATCTTTCTTTTGCTGCCCAGGCTCTGCAGGGCTGAGGGGAAGAGGGAGAAAATGGTTCCTGGGCTCAGCAAGCTGCCCAGGCATGCAGGGTTGCAGGGAAAATGGCCAGAAGCCCCTTGGCCTTTGGTGGCTCTGCTGAAGCCTCTGTGCTGCCCACAGAGCAGATGGGCAGGGGCTGGAGCTGTGGGGATCTCTGTGAGAGCGGTGCCTGGAGATGGCCACAAGCCCTGTCCCAGGCAGGAAGCGCCATCCGTGTCCTCCTGCCCGTGTGTTCCTGGCTGGATTGCTGAGGGCTGCCAGGTGCCTCTTGGTGGGGCTCCTCTGGAGCTCCTGTGGGGCTGTGGCGCTGCTGCCGGGCAGGTTGGCCGGGCTGGGGAGAACCTGAGGAGACGGGGCCACAAAGGGATGAGGGGCTGTGGGAGCCCTGACAGGACAAGGCAGTGGGAAGGCACGGGGGGGACGTGTGAGGGAGAGGGTAACGTTGGCTCGGGTAGGAAAGTGGGTTGGAGCCAAAGAGACCACTCACCCCGATGTTTATGTGGCAAACAGAGCACATTTATTCTCAAGCCCTTCTTTCTAAAGGGCCTTTGAAAACCCAGTCTGGATGATTTCACTGCTCTGATCTCTGTGCCCCTTCAGATTCTGGCCTGGGCAATGCCTGCAGCCTTGGGAGAGATGTGATGGGCCCGGCCCCTGTCAGTCAAAGCAGGGCTGGCACATTCACCCAGTACAAGCCAGCCTGCATGGTGACACACGGCAATAGAGTGCGAGGCACAGCTCCGGGAGCTCCCCGTGAACCTCAGCTCTGGGACCACTGTCTGCCCCAAGCTTCAGGGGCTGCAGTGGGAGCCCGGCTGGGCTCTGCCCTGGGGCCATCCTGCAGGGACAGCTGCAAACAGGGAGCATTCCCTGCCACAAAGAGCCAAGCCAGGGCTGCAGGGCAGCTGCTCCAGCCCCGACTGCACTGCTGAGTGCTGTGCTCTGGGGCTGGGGCTCCCCGCACAGGGGACTGCACTGGTGTGCCAGAGGAGACAGAGAAGCTGCTGCTTCAGCCTAACTGAGGTGGGTGCGTGGGCTGGAAAGAGTGGGGAGGCTCCAGGGGATTCACAGAGCTCATCCTGCTGCAAGGACAAGGAAAAAGGAGCGGGAACTCAGCAGTGAGGAGAGCTGGGGGCTGGAGAGCAGCTCTGAATGACACTAAAATCCCACCAGACCTCTGAGACATTGCTGCTCCTCAGCCAGTGACAGGATGAGTCCCTTAGCCTGGGGCTTGGCCTTCCTCATGGCGAGGGGCACCAAGGAAGGGAACAGTGTGATGGAGACAGGAATGGGCTGGGAACTCACTGGGGGAAAAGAGGGAGCAGTTGGGATGTAAAAGGCAGGGAGAAGAGAGAACAGTTCAGAGAAGGGCTGAGCTACTGCTTGAGCAAGCTGCAAAAAGTCATTTGGGGTCATCCCAGATTGATTTCATTTCAGAAGTTATTGAACAAGTTTATTTTTTGGGTGGCTGCATGTTTTCTTGAGCTGTATTGCTAAAATGCTCAAGCCAGTCTGTGCTGCAGGGCACCCCATTTCTCCTTTGGCTGATTGCAGCCCAGTGCTGAGCTCCAGCAGGGCCCTGGCAGAGCCCAGAGCAGCCTCAGCACCCACAGAGCCCGGCTGCAAGGAGAGAAACCAGAAAGCCCTGTCAGCTGAAGGCTCCTGTCCCCTTGTCCCAGCCACCCGCGGTGCCCAGGCCATGCTGGCCGTGCCAGAGCTGTGCCCAGAGCTGCCCATCACTGCTGCCTTTGGGAGCAGAGCAGGAGGGCAGGACATGTGCCCAGCCTGCAGCCAGCCACGGCACCCCCAGCCGTCAGCAGCTGCCCAGAGCAGGACGCTCCTGTGCTCGCTGCCATCTCCCCAGAGCTCTGATCCCACCATCCCCAGCAGACAGGACCCACCTCACGCCAGCCCCCACTGGAAGAAAAGCTGGTCCCAAACGATGCCCTCAGCCTTCTCCAAGGGCACAGCCCATCCACGCTGCAGCTGCTCCCAAGCACGTCCTGATCCAGACTGGGCCCCACCTAGAACGCTTCCTCTAGAAAAACAAACATCAAATTATGGAAAATAGGTTACAGAGAAAAAGGGGAACAAGAAAAAAGGTCAAAAATCTTACCTCTGTCAGGGCCTTAAGGAAGGCCCAACCCCTGCGTGCCAGGGAAAAACCCACCATGGGTGAGGGAATCCCAGGCTTTCTCCCTTCCCCTGCACGGCCCCCATGGTGATCCCAAAGCAAACAAGGGCAGTGGAGCAGCCCAAGCCCTTCCTTGCCTGCAAAGCAAAGCAGACCCTGCACAGGGTCTGGAGTCCCACCTCTGCTCCCACCATGGGGGTTTGTTTGTGTCAGGCTGGCTGCCCCAGCCCAGCCCCAGCCCGAGGCACGGTGGGTGCTGGGGGCTGTTGGCAGGGCGAGGAGCCCACTCCCATTTCATATCCACCCCAGCCCATGTCCCCAGCCCTTCCAAAAGCAGCCTGGCAGCCGACTGAAGGATCAGCTGCATCCGCCCCAGCAAAGGGGGAACCTTTGGTTCCCAGCCAGGCTGTGCAATGCCCAAATCTGGGAGCATTCCCCTGTGTGTGGACTCATCTGCAAACTCCCTGTGGAGCCTGGCTTTGGAGGAGGTGTCAGAATCAAAGTCCACCATCTTCAGCCTGCCAGAGACCAGGTGGAGCAAGAGGTTGTCATCCTTGATGTCCTCACTGTCCCCAGCAGCAGCAGCCCCACCTGGGACAGCTTCTCCAGGGGCTCCTTCTTCCCTGGGCCAGACCAGGCTGTCAGGGCTCTGCCCAGGGCCCCAGCCATCCATGAACCATAGCAAGCAAAACCAGGGGGATGTTGGCCACCAGTGCTTGCCACACCAGGTCTCCAGCTCAGCTCCAGCCCATGAGCTGTGTTCCCTCCTGCTGACCCCTGCTCAGAGCTACAGGCAGGACAAAACCTGTCTGGTTGGCTTTGCTACTGAGTGCCAAGAGATGTGTGGAGCTGTTACCTGCCAGGCCCCTGGATCCAACTGTGCATGTGGATCTCTCCCATCTTCTAGGGCAGAGCAACATGGATCACGGAAAATCTCTTCTAAGGATGGCCTGTCCAAGGGCTGCATGGACAAACACCTCTTAATGACATCCTGGCACTCTGGGGAGAGAAACCAGAAATCACCAGTCATTTGGAGAAGTTGCCCCCTTTTCCCGTGCCCAGGTCATGCTGGGTGTGCTTAGAGGTGGGCCTAAACTTCCCCATGGATTTTCTGTTTGGAGGAGAGCAGGAGAGCAGGACATGTGCCACCTCCTCAGCAGCTGCCAGAGCAGGATGCGCATGAGCTGCTGCTGTCTCCCAGCACTGGTATTGCTCCCGAGGCCAGAGATGAGGATCCACCTTGAGAGAGCCATGGTGGGAACAAGATCTGACCCCAGATATCTCCTGGCCCCTCCTGAATGGGAGCTTCCCCGTGACCAGGTGGTGCAGCAGAAGGTCCAGGGATCAGATCGTCGCTGCCTCGCCGTGGTAGCATTGCTGGTGGATCCCCTCTGGTGGGCTGTAGGACAGGGTTCCTGTGGAACACAGACACAGTTCATCAGGGGGATGCTGCAGCCTCCAGCACCTGGAGGAGCAGCCCCCGCGCCTCCTCCTCCGGCAGGAACCACCGCTCCGCCAGGAAACCCGACAGGTCCTGGCACCGCTCCGGATGCTCCAGCACCAGCACAAAGCTGTCGGGGAGCTGAAGCCACTGCAGGAGCTGAATGACACCAGCACAGCCAGAGGAGACCTTGTCCAGCAGCACGATCTCCAGGGCTGCGCTGGTGCCGTGGGGCTGCGGGAGGAGCACGATGCCGTCAGTGGGGCTGATGCCGTGCCGGGGGTCGGGAACCCCTCGGCCAGCCCGGGATGCTCTGCGCCCTGCGCTGCCCCACGCCCGCTCTCCCTCCAGGCGTCCTGGCAGCTCCCACCCTGCCGGGCCCCGGCTCAGCCCCGCCCGGCACGGCCCGGCTTCTGCCGCTGGCCCCGCTCATCACCAGCTCGCCCCGGTGCCGGACGCGGTTCCCTGGCACCCTTTTGATGGCCACCTGCGAGCCACGGGCAGCAGCGGGCTGAGCTCGCCGCCTGCCCCGCACAGCCCCATCCTTCTCCTTCTCCTTCTCTCCCTCCTCCTCCTCCTCCTTCCCCTCCTCCGCGCCCGCCGCCGGCCCCGCCGCTCCCCGGGCGCCGTCCGAGAGCCGCGTGGCCACGCAGCCGCCGCCGCAGCCGCCGCTGCCCAGCAGCGAACCCGCCGGGGCCGCTCCTGCCGGGCCTCCTGCGCCTTCCCTGCGGGCGGGACGCGGCTGGCAGCGCTCGGCCCGGGCCAGGAGCGGCCCCGAGCGCCGCCCGAGCGCCCCGGGCCGGCCATGCCCCGGCGTTCTCCCCCGGCATCCCAGATTCGCCATGAAATGGGAACCCTGAGCTTGTGGAAGTGCCTGAAGGATGCCCTGTTCCCCTGCAGGGACATTCGGGCTGAGACAGGAGCAGGAGCCCTCTCTGGGGAAGCCTCCTCCGAGCTGGAATTTGTGCCGTGCTGGGAGAGGAGGAGGAGGGGAGAAGGCTGGCGCTGTGTGGCAGGAGCAGGAGGTTTGGGCCGCAGGACATTCCGTCTGCGCCGCTGCCCCGCAATGGGCAGGAACGCTGTGGGGAAAACTGGGGGACACTGGAGCGGGATATGGATGGCACTGGGGGGACTGGGAGGGCCTGGGAATGAACTCAGGTGTATTGGGAGGGACTGGGCTGTACTGGGAGGGACTGGAGGGGCACTGGGGCTGTACTGGGCTGTACTGGGGATGAACTGGGCTGGGCTGGGAGGGACTGGAGGGGCACTGGGGCTGTACTGGGCTGTACTGGGGATGAACTGGGCTGTACTGGGAGGGACTGGAGGGGTTGAATGGGCTGTTCCCGCCCCTGCTGCCTCCCATTGGTCAGGGCTCCCGCCCATCACGGCTCCAACCAATCAGCGCCAGGGATCATGGCGTTGTGGGCGGGGCCTGGGGGCTGCGCCATCTTTTCTTTTGCCTACAACTCCCGTCATGCTCTGCGGCCCCATAGAGCCCCAGTAAAGCCGGGACTACAACGCCCGTCATGCCCCGCGCTCCACAGAACCTCGGTACCGCCCCCATCTGTCCCATAAGTGTCCCCCAGACCCTCCGGGACCCCCAAGTGCCCCTCAGCGCCCATTAGGGACCCCCAAAATTTTACTGGCAAAGTACAAAAGAACAAGGAACTTTGGAAAAGTGTTTAATACAAATCCAATCCAACTTAAATCACTTGTCACAGCTGTAACTTCATTCCGTCAGCCCATTTAGCCTGGAAAGCCCTAAACACTGAAGTTGTTCAGGTACCCACAAATGTTTCATATAAAGAGCATTAGAAGGAGAGGAAAGAGAGAGAGAGACAGGAAGACAGAAGCTCCACAGAAAGACACACATGTGGCTCCCAGCTCCCGGGGCTCCAGTGTGGGGGAGACACAAACCCCAGGAGAAGGCAGAGTCCATACCAGGGGCTGACCTTGTGCTCCTTGGTTTTAAGCCCCTGGGCCTTCGTGGGCCTCCCCCCAGCTGGGACTTCTGATATCTCAGGTGTTCAGAGCTGGGTGAGCGCTGTCCCATCTGTGTGACTGATTGACAGCTCAGCCCAAGGTGTCTGGGGACATTGATCTCATCCAGCCTCTGACAGCGACCACGGTGACACTGGGGAACCTCATGGAGCCTCATGGAGCCATGGGTCAGTTGTGACACTGTCGGGACCTCGTGGAATCAGAGGAGACCATTGGGAAATTCCCATGGATCCAAGGGCCCAGGGTGACACTGTGGATCCCAGAGTGTCACGGAGGAGCCATTGTAACACTGTGTGTCCCCATGGAACCAAGGGAACATGGGACAGTCTGATGCCTTAAGTTTTAGCTTCCATATTTTCCCAATTCTGTGCTGTATCAGTCTGTAACTCTGAACTTCATGCAGAGTGTCAGGAAGTTCTCTTACAGTGTAGTCAGACAAAACAATCCTTTTCCTTCCCGAGAACCAAAGACACCACTGCAGCTTCAGGCCCAAAAAGTGAAAACAGCAGCGAATTGAGGAGAGCAGACTGGGAGGGTAGGGCTGCATAATCTGAAGGTGTAATTGGACAATTAACCCCAATATGGAAATGAACCAAATCTTACAAAATTGTGAAAACATGTGACCTGGCGTCCATCCTGGATGTACCCTCAGCCAGGCCCTTGTACTGCCCAGGTGAATCCTTTGAAGGCCTTTTTAATAAATCCCCACTTTACTCCTGTAACACTGTCCAGCCTCTGCTCTAGGTGGCCTCTCAGGGCATCAAGGCCTGGCTGGCTGGGCCACCTGGGGGCCACCTGACAGGTCCAGCTGACCTTGGCATGTCCAGGGCTGCTGCTCATCTGCCCCTGGAGCACTGTGGCTCGGTGCTCTCCTTCCTGTGGAAAGAACTGTCCTTCTCTTCCAGGTGCCCATGGCCAAAATCTGGATTCCTCTTCTTAGTTTGCTTCTATGCAAAGATTGTTCCCAGATGAAACCTGCCAGGACAGACAGACCTGGCTGGCTTGGCCACCCAGGGGCCACCTCTCATCTTCCTGTGAAACACTGGGACCCTGTGCTTTTCTTTCTTATGGGAAAAAAGCACCTTTCACATCCAGGCACCCATGGCCAAAGTTGGGAATCCGCCTCCAGGATTCCCTATATCCAGGGATTTCTCCCAGGTGAAAGCTTCCAGGAGAGACAAGTCTGGCTGGCCTTGGTCTCCAAAGAGCTGATCCTTATCTGCCTTTGAAACACTGGGGCTTTGTGCTTTCCTTTATGATGAAAAGAACTCTTCTTCCTGCCCAGGTGCCCATGGCCAGAACTGAGATTCCACCTTCAAAATTCTGAATATCCAAGGATTTCCCCCAGATGAAAGGTGCCAGGAGAGACAGGTCTGGCTCTCTTGGCCTATGGTGACCACCTCTCATCTCCTTCCAAAACACCTGGGCTCCACACTTCTCTTTCCTATGGGAAAAACCATCCATCTCGACCAGATGCCCATGGCCAAAGTTTGGAATCGTCCTCCAGAATTCCCTAGGTCCAAGGATTTCTCAGTGACAAAAGCTGCTAGGAAAAACAGGTCTGGCTGGCCTGGCCTCCCAGGAGCCTTCTCTCTCTGCTTCTGCCCCTGCAACAGTGGGGCTCGGTGCTTTCCTTCCTATGGAAAAGAACCATCCTTCTTAACAATGCAGAAATGGCTGAAACTGGGGTTCCACCTCCCAAATTCCCTATATCCAAGGGTTGCTTTCAGACAAAAAAATACCAGAACAGAGAGGTCTGGCTGCCCTTGGCCTCTGATGTTCACCTTTCATCTGCCCCTGAAACACCGGTGTTCTGTGCTTGTCTTCCTATGGAAAAGAACTGTCCTTCTCCTCCAGGCAGCCAGGTCTGAAACTGGCATTCCATCTCTAAAATTCCCTATATCCAAGGACAAAATCTGCCAGCACCATCTGATCTGGCTGCCTTTGGCCTCTGGTGGCTGTGGCTCATCTGCCCCTGCAGCACTGGGGCTGGGTTGTTCCCTTCCTTTGCGGAGCATGGTGGCATGATGAGGACCTGGAGGAACCATGGAGTGCATTGTGAAACTTTGGGGCCACGGTGACACCGTGGGGCTCCATGGAACCCAGAGACCACCATGAATCTGTGGGGCCTTGTGGAACCATGGAGACCATTCCGCCCCTTCAGGGCCTGGTGTCACCAAGGGGGCATTGTGACACCTCAGGGCCTTCTGGAAACAAGGGACCAGGCTCCATGGAATGAGGGGAACAGGGAACAGGTCTGGCAGGCTTGGCCTCCCAGGGGCCACCTGACAGGTCTGGCTGATCTTGGAATGTCAAGGGCTGCTTCTCATCTGCCCATGAACCACTGGGGCTCTGTGCTTTCCTTGCTATGGAAAAGAACTGTCCCTCTTTTCAGACACCCATGGACAAAATTGGTATTTCCCCTAAAAAATTTCCTGTATGCAAGGGTATCTGCCAGAAAAAAACCTTCCAGCTCTGGCTGGCCTTGGCCTCTGATGGTCACATCTCAGTTGCCTCAGAAGCACTGGGGCTCTGTGCCTTCCTTCCTGCAGAAAAGAACTGACCCTCTTGTCCAGGGGCCATGGCAGGAACTGGAATGTGGCCGCCAAAATTCCATCTATCCTAGGATTGCTCCCAGACAAAAGCTGCCAGGACAGACAGTTCTGCCTAGCCTTGGCCTCTGGTGATATGAGCAGAAGGTTTTCCTTTGCAAACACCTTGGAGAGGGCCCAGAGATCTCCCGAGCTGGGTTTTGCAGGCCTCAGGAACATAACCCATGTATGGAGGCTGATGTGCCTGGGCTCAGCTGTGAAGAGACTGAGGACAGATCAGGAGTGGCCTGGCAGGGCTTGAAAGGTGGATTCCGAAATGGTGGAGCTTTTCTCCATAGTGGGAATCAGGCAGGGAGAGAAATTATTCCACAAATGCAGCTGGGGAAATCCAGACTGGACACAGGAGGAGAAAGGAATTTCCCTCCCAGGGCAGGGCTGTGGTGCAACACGTCCCCAGCAGGAGCCTGGAGCAGCCCAAGGCTTTGTGTGGCCAGGCAGGGGCAGCAGGAGGCAGAGCTGCCAGCAAAGGAAGGGCCAGCGAGGTGGGGCAGCCGGGGGTGACGACAGCCTGCAGGGACAGAGGCGCAGGGCAGGGACACCGTGGGACAGCCTGGGCTGCAGAGGGCTCAGGGATGTGCAGCAGCTGCAAGGCCCTGACAGAGCCAACCTGTGCAGCCCTTTGGCCATGGCTGCTGGCCCTGGGCCTGAGGCCACGAGGGGACAAGTGACCCTTGCAGCCCTGGGGCCTCAGTGCCTCCTTGTTCCTGCTCAGCAGCCTGGCAGGGGCCGCCCCATGGTCCTGCCCTTGGCACTGCACATCCCCACATGCCAGTGCCCATCCCGGGAAGAGCCCTGAGCAATGAGGGAGGGACAGGATCTGCCTTGCCAGGGGCTGGGGCTCAGGCCTGTGCCCTTTGCATTCCTGAAACACATCCAGGTTTGCTCAGCACCAGAGACACCTTTCCCTTGCTTGTCTCCAGCTGTCATCAGTGCCTCCAGTGTTGTGCTCTGACTGGAACCTGGGGACACTTTCTCAGTCCTGTCCCTCAGTGGGACCCATGTGTGAGAACCCCGGGTTTGGTTTGGGGTCTCGTGTGGTGGTAAAGCTTCTCCTCCAACCCGTGTTCCCAAAGAAAATCTCCGCACCCTCTTCTTGCTCGGTCTGAAGACGATTTATTGCTAGTTATCTAACAGATTAGGTTCTCGGGCTGCGGCCCTTTGGTCAGCGGCCCAGGCAGAGAGGCACACACTCCTGACACCCTGACTGTCTGGTGTCTTCTTCTCTCTCTCCGCCCAGGGCTGCTGCTATCTTTTATAAGATATATTACGTATAACATGTTTACAATTATTCCCCAATACCTACTACCTACGTTGCCAAGTGTTTTTCTATTCTAAACCAATCTGTGAGTGCCAACATCACCAAGAACAGGGAGGCAAGGAAGAAGAAAGAAGAAGGATGGGTTCAGCCCACTTTCCTCCATCTTAGAACTTCTGACCCCCATGTACAAAGTAAAAACCCCCCTGTACATGCACTAAAACCCCCCTGTACACTACCAAAAAATATTTCCCTCTACTTTGTGACTACATTTACTATACTATCTAGCACTTTGTGACTGCTTGTTCTACCTTCAAAGTTGGTAATTCATTCCATGGTTCAAACTCGAAATCACAGCTAAATCCAGCTGCCTGCCGGGGTCCAGACTGCGTCTGACCACGGCCTGGAACCTCTAAAAATGTCTGAGAGGCATTTTGAGTTCCCACATCTCCCCTCCCTGTTTGAACCAAAAACGCCTGCTTTGCCACTTTGTTCAAGGCCCTTCGAATACACATGAAAATGCATGGCATGACAAGCAGAAGAACTACAAGCCCTATAAGAATGTAAGATATTATTTTCAAAATTTCTTTCCACACTGGTGAGAGATCAAAAAGGTTAAAGAAATCATCCCACCAGGACCCTGCTACTTTTTTCAGCTTGGTGATACTACTTTCTATTTGTTTTATATTTTCATGAATGGATTTTGAATGATCTGACAAGTTCATGCAGCACATCCCCTCAAATTCTTCACATCCGTGCCCATGTGACAGCAGCAAATAATCAATTGCCGCTCTGTTTTGAAGCACTGCCTGTCTTGCACTGCTGATGTCTGTTAACATGTCACTCAGTGCAGACGAAATGGCACAACTGTGTTTACTCAACCAGCAAGCTATGTGGTCCTTTTGTGTCAAGGCCACCCCCGATGCTGTTTGGGGCGAGAAAATTGCAACTGCAATTCTCCGAGCCTTGTCCCAGGTATAAACATCATCATCACAATTCGGACTATATTGATCAAGGGATCTTTTTTCCCCTGCGTGTCTGTTCCTTTAAAGTTTTCAAATCAGGCGTTATCAATGAGAGCTCCCCAATGCTGCATGGACCGCCCTTGATTTTTGCAGGGATAGCAGGCCAAACTCTGTTCCCGCAAATCAAAAACACTCCCTTTGGTAAAGTGACTGGGTGTTGAAGGGATGCTTTGCTTGTCACCTTGGTGTAATTGCACCAGGATGATGCATTTTTATAAAAAGACTGATTCGAAGTGACATCTATTGTATGATTATCTGTCTTTGCCACTCCCACTGGATTAAATTTGATACAGTATTTCATTTTTGTTGACCCAAAAATGTCTAACTCTGGGGGTTCCAGGTGAACCACAGGAAGGTATTGTGTCCAAACATGCCACCCTTCCACAGGATCCGAAAAGGTTTTCAAAACCTTTGGAGGGATATTTTTTGGAATTGGCCACTCCTTCACTGGCACACCTACCAAACATGTTGAAAATGGTTTCCCTGGCTTTGAATGAGTCAGACAAATACTGTCCAGACCCGCTGCCTTTGCCAAAGTTTCCCACACATTTTCCCTCAGTTGTTTCATGGGAAAGTCTGTCTCATTGTCCAAAGCAACAGACAAGAGAATGAGACACATGAACACTGCCTGTCTAAACTCCATGTCCATGTCCCCAACCTCTGTGAAAAACCCCTCAATGCAGCAATGTTCAAATGACACTTAATTTCCCTGAAAAAACCCCAAGTCTCTGAATAATCAATCGTTGTCCGACGAGACGTCTGCAGCGTCCTTGTCTGCCTCCGTCTGCGTGCTCTCTTCTTTGCTCCTCGGGTCTGTGTCCACCTGTGTCTGCACCCGAAAAGGTTTCACGTGCCTCGCCAACACCCACTTCGGTCCTCGCTCTGTGGAAACACAAGCGAAACCCTTGCCCCAAGTTATTAATGTAAATGGACCTTCAATTTGTCCTGATTCTGGATTTCTGATCAAAACCAAAGGATTTTCCCTTTACTTTGCTTGTGCACTGTTTGTAAAATGCCTGACAATTGGTGGTGTGGGCTCTGAGAAAGAACCATTTAAAAAATTCAATACATACAGAGCTTTGTTCAGCTGCATATAAGGTGTTGAGCCTGCCTCTCCCCTTTTCTGTTTATCCAAAAGGGATTTCAGGGTGTGATGTGTTCTTTCAATGATTGCTTGACCTGAGGGAGAATAAGGAATACCAAAAATGTGCTTCACTCCCCATTTTTTCAGAAATTTGTCAAGCACCTTGCCTGTATAAGTTGGACCATTATCTGTTTTTATTTCTTGTGGCATCCCGAGTGATGCAAATGCTTGTAAAAAGTGTCTGCAGGCATGTTCTGCGGTTTCCCCTGTATGTAATGATGCAAAAATCGCCCCTGAAAATGTGTCAGCTGAGACATGGATATTTTTGAGCCTCCCAAAAGATGGGTATTTTGTGACATCAGCTTGCCAGAGCTGAAGACTCTGCAATCCCCTTGGATTGACAGCTCCTGTAGACGCAGGAGGCTGCACAAGCTGACAGTCTGGACAAGCACTGATGATCTCCTATGCCTGACTTTTAGAAAGGGGAAAGGATTTCATCAATGCCTGTGCATTCTGATGGAAAAATGCGTGGCTCAATTTTGCCTGCTCAAAAATATCTGGCAATGTCTGTGACATAGTCATTGTGAGTCTGTCTGCATTAGCATTTTCTTCTGCTAAGAACCCTAGGAGTGATGAATGTGCCCTGATATGCATGTTCTCTACTTTCTAGGATTGTCCTCATGCATGACAAATATGAATATAAAATTTCATTGTTAGTGTGTTTCAAAAGTGATCCCTCTAGCCGTTTGACCACATTTGCAACCTATGCTGAATCTGTGATCAGATTGATGGTTCCTGAAACAATTGAAAAACCCTGACCACTGCTGCCAATTCCACAATTTGTGGTGAACCCTGTACTATTTTAATATCTGATTCCCACTCCCCTGTTTTTGAATTTTGCCATGTGACCACTGATTTGTGAGTTTTTCCTGAACCATCAGTGAACACTGTCACCCCTTCCACCAGTTCCTGGCTTATTTTTGGTTTTTCCCTGAAACTTACTTTTGCATTCAACATCCTGTGAGCTGGGAAATGAACTGTACAAACTCCTGGATATCCTAAAAAAGCAATTGCAAAATCCTGTGATTTTTGCATCACCCATTCAAAATACACTTTCTTTAAAGGTACATGAATAAGTGAGAAATCTCTGCTTGACATTGTCAGCAACCTGGTTCTCGCCTTAATAATAATTTGTGCTACCATTTCTAAATCTGTAAGAATTGTTTTTGAAGGCCTGTAAGCTAAGAAAACCCACTCTAACAACAAAGGAGGGTCCATTTGAGACAAATCCCACTGAAAAATCAACTCATATAACTGTGCTGTTTCCCCCAACACTGCTAAATGAAAAGGCAATGATTCTACAAAGTGATGTGCTTGTCTCTGCTGAATCATGTCTGTGATCTTTTCAAGGTCCCTTTTTGCTTCAGGCGTCAGAGTTCTGGGAGATTTGATGTTATTGTCCCCTCTCAAAAGATCGAGCAATGACGAGATGTCATCATTGGTGATTCCCAGGATCGGTCTCATCCAGTTGATCTCCCCCAAAAGCTGTTGCAAGTCCTGGAGATTGGTGACCTTTGTGTTGATTTCCAGTTTCTGTGGCCTTATCGTTTGCTTTGTGATCTTCCACCCCAGGTATTTCTAAGGTGCAATTTCCTGTATTTTTGGTGTACTAATTTCCAGTCCTGATTTTTGCACCTGCGCAATCACACAGTCACGAATTTCTTGCACTTCTTGTTTTGTTGGTGCCGCAATGAGCAAATCATCCATATAATGGATAATTTCTGGTTTTGGATGTTTTTCTCGTGCTGGATGCAAAGCTTGGGCCACATACCATTGGCAAATACTTGGAGAATTTTTGAGGCCCTGAGGAAGAACCATCCAGTGGTATCTCTGCAAAGGTTCTTCTCTGTTGATGCTTGGGACAGAAAATGCAAAGCGTGAAGCATCATCTGGATGAAGTGGAATGCTGAAAAAACAGTCCTTGAGATCAATGATCACAAGCGACCAGTCCCTCTGGATCATCGAGAAAGATGGAAGCCCAAGCTGCAGTGGCCCCATGTCCTCAATGACCTCGTTGATTTTCCCGAGATCATGAAGCAGTCTCCAAGACCCTGAAGTTTTCTTGTGAATGACAAACACTGGGGAATTCCATGGGCTGTCTGTTGGTTTGATGTGTCCCTTCTGCAGCTGTTCCTGGACCAACTTTTTCAATGCACTCAATTTTTTCCTCTCCAGGGGCCACTGATCCACCCAAACAGGATCATTTGTTTTCCAGGTCAGTTTCAAAGTGGCAAGTGCCACAGTGACCCCTGTTAAAAATCCAATTCTAATTCCAGTCCCCATTGTGCCAAAAGGTCCCTTCCCCATACTGTGATGGGCTTTTGCACGATGAAAGGACGGATAACTGCTGTCTTTTTTCCCGGACCTGTGACAACAATTGCGTTCTCACTCTGCATGCACAGGGAACTCCCCCCTATGCCTGTGAGAGAACCCAAAGGTGCAACCAAGCCCCATTCCCAAGGCCAAAAAATGTATGAAATAACTGTAACATCCACTCCTGTGTCAAGCATCCCTGTAATAGCAATTGTCTTCTCGTTACAAGTCAACTGACAAGTAACAATGGGCCGATCCCGGCTCAAATCTTTCACCCAAGATGCATGCACTTCTGCTTGATCACCAGGAAAAGAGTCCCGTTTGTTGAACACCGGCATGGCTTGCCTTTCTGGGTGAGATGGCAGAGCCATAGCTCGAGCAATCGGTGTGTTTTGTGGAATTGTCAGAGGTGGTCGCAAGGCTTTTGCCGTGACCATCAACTCCTCATTATGGTTTGCTGAAATCAAAGATGGATAAACAACAAGTCCAAGGATACTGCTCCTGTCCCTGGCCATTATTAAAAAGTCCTGTCTTTTCCAAGAAGTCCCTGTGACACCTGTAGGTATCACTGCATGGCTATTGTCCAAAAGACATGTCAACTTGGAGGTTGCCAAGATGCATTGGAATCCGGGTGGTACCAAGTCTGGGTCGCTGGGGATTTTGGAGATTGCTCTGCTGAGGGGTTCTGTTTGTTGCTCCCCGAGGATTGTTCCTGTTGGTTCTGTGTCACTGCCAGGATTTGTGTCTGAGCGCGCTGGCGTTGATTCGTGCTCTTTTTTCCGATTCCCAGAATAGGAAGAAGTTTCCCATCCACATCTGTTTGTGAGTGACACTCACTTGTGAGATGTTTCCCCCTCCTGCATCGAGGGCAAAGGTCTGGTGGCTCGTTGGGCTTTGAAAGTTGTGGGCAGTTCCTTTTAATATGTCCTTGTGCCCCACACCCAAAGCACCGTCTCTCTGCATTGGAGTTGCCCTTTGTATAATTTGCAAGAGCTTCCCTAACACGTTTTTCAATTCAATCCCCCAAGTGTTCCTCCATGATGAAAACAACATGTTGTGGTGTCCCCACCTTGCTGCACGCCTCGATCATATCTGCCAAGGTGGCCTGGTGCGGCATCATGCTGATGATCCGTCTGCACTCTGGATTGGCATTGGAGAACGCGAGGCTTTTGGTCAGGTGTGGTTTTGCTCCCTCCTCAGTCACCTGTCGCTCCACCGCCTGAGAAAGACGATCCACAAATGAAGAAAACGGCTCCAAAGGACCCTGTTTGATCTCGGTGTAGATGGTGTCCTGGACCCCCGCTGGAGCAATCTGAAGAATTGCCCTCCATGCTGCCTCTTTGATGTCGCTGAGCACGTGACGTGGGAGCCTCACAGCCTGTTGAGTTGGATCGTCCTCAGGAGGATCACCAGCAAGCTGCACCATGGTGAGGTTCGCATTCGGCCTGCCCTGGTATCTGGCTCTCAGCTGCTCCAGGGATCTCCTCCACACCTTCTGCCACACAAGAGCTTGGGTGTCTGTAAGAACTGATGTTGCAAGATATTTAGGATCATATGGTGTTAAATCATACATGCCAAAAATGCTTTTTAACATCTGCTTGAAATATGGTGATGACAACCCATTGTCCTGAATGGCCTTAGATAAATCTTTGATTGCTCCACGATCCAGGCATTCCCATCTCGGGTTTTGGCCCTGAGCGTCATAGCTCACTGGCATCATTATATTTCCCGAGCCCTGCAATAAACCTTTCTCTTTCTCCAACTCTGCTCGAATGTCCTGCCAGTCCACTTTTGCGCTCTGCAAAGCTGTAAATTCAGTGGGTACTTGCCTGTAGAGTGGAGTCATCTGCTGTGGCTGCAGTTCTGGTGCAGCAGCACTCACCGATACCAACGGCGTCTGCAGCATCTGCGAAGATGAAGGCTGGAAGCCTCTGGAGAAAAGTGAAGCGTCTGCTGTGGAGGAGAACACAAGACTGCCCTGCATTATTTGGAAAATTTTTGGAAGATGAACCAACAGTTCTGGCTGTGACTCCAAGGCTGTGCTTAAATATCGTAAAAGAAATTCAACAACCCCCTTTGATATTAAAATTGACTCTTCCTGCCCCGAAAGTTTGGCAGACCTTGATTTTGGAATTGTCCAAGCTGGAACACCCTCCGAAGCGGTGATGCGTATCGTTTCCTCCCGTTGCTGCGCCTCAGCAGAAGTGTCCTGAGTCCCGCACTGTTCTGGTGTCAGTGGAGGTTCCTGCTGCCGTGCAGATGTGACCTTTTTCACCCTGGAGTTTTTCTTATAAGAAACTGGAAAAAAGTCCTGCAATGTCACAGTCGCACCACTGGGTGGCGCAGTGCCTTGACCGGACAAGTTCTGTGCCGCCTGTTGCAATGTTGTGGTTCCGCCGCTAGATGGCGCTGCCGCCTGACCAGCTGAGGTCGGAACCGCACTCTGCTCTTCAATCTGCACTTCTGACAAACATTTTAACACCTCTTCTGTCAACTGATTTACATTTGCAAATCCCGCACTAATTCCTGATAAACCTTTGAGCATTTCTCCTAATAACTGATTCACGTTTGAGATCCCTGCAGTCGGTGAAACTGACTCTCATTGCAATAACTGTTCTAATTTGGCCATGTCTGAAGCTGACAGGGATTGGCCGTGGTCTTGGGCTGTCTGTTGCCATGGGAACAATGATGGAACCGTGCCCTGAGGAATGCTTACATCCTGGCCACGCCCCATCCCTGCCTGTGCCATCATGGGGGTGTGGATGCCCCTGCTCCGACCCTGGCTATGCTTTGGCCTCTCTCCGCCCCGCAGCGCCTGCGAATCAGAGCCACTGCCATCCCCCCCAAGACTGACGTATCCACCCTCCTGTTCCCATTCCGGCCCTGATGTCTCCGTCTCGCTTTGCCCGTCTCCTGGCTCCATGCCAGCACCCACAGCCTGCGCGCGCCGGCTCCACCCCCTGTGTGCCCGTCCCACGCGTTCGAAAGGTGAGAAATCCCCTCCACCCGTGGCTGTCGGGTTTTGCTCGACCTTCACACACGTGCCCGCCGCCTGAGCTGCAGTGAGGAACGCCTCCCGCTGTCCCTCTGCCGCTTCCTCAGCAGCCCTGGCTGCCGCGGTCAGGGAGCCAAGTTCCCACGCCCTTTGGGCGGCCACTTCTGCGGCCTCACGGATTCTCGACATTGAACGCGTCACTGGGCACTCCGAGCGTACCACCGTCGCACTCGCACCCCCCGCTTTCGCCCCGATCCGTCCCACCCCCACCGCTCTCCCCGGCCTCGCTTTCTGCGCGGGCTGTTTTGAACTCCCAGCCTGCGCAGATGTGGAGGCGCTTTCCTCTCCCTCCTCCCCCTGCTCTGCACTCACGTTCGCACCCTCTCCCACCGGAGCTGCCACCGCTGCCGCCCCACCGTGGGTTTGGACTCGGGCAATGCCTTCCTCCCACTGAGGGTCGCGGCTGTGCCTGGCTCGCCCGCCTCCGTCTGTGGAATTTCTGCGTCGAAGGAGCTTAGGGACTCTTGGGAAACTGAGGAACAGTGAGAACCCGGGGACACGGGACGCGATGGGGTATCATCTCCCTGATTTTCCACAGGAAGCAATCCTGCCTGTCCTGTGTCTGTGTTGAGAGGATCTGTCCCAAGCTGCTGGCTGGACTGTCCCCCCTCCTGTTTGTCACCAGGAGCCGTAGCTGCCTGGCTTGAGCTGCCGCGTTTTGAGAGTGACTCTAAAACTGTTCTTGCTGAAGATAAAAGTTTTGCAGCCAGCTTATTATTTTTTATAGCCTGATAATATAATTGCTTATTAATTTCCTGCCAAAAATTTGGCTCACACAATAAATCTGGATCTGAGTGTGGGAAGTTACACCTCACCCACAATAATAAATCTTTCAGCTCCTTTTGAGTAATCTCCACCGGATGGGCAGAGATGATGCCCTGGAAGGCAGATACTATTTCTTTTTCCTCTTGGGAGAATTCCCCCACCATGTTCTTAATTTTGACCGTTCTCACCAAAAGCTGAGTCAGCCCGAGGTCAGTCTGGAGATGGCACTGATCACCGTCCAGCAGGTCACAGGTGAGAGATCCCAGGCGCGCTTCTGGGTCGTCTCCTCCCTGAAAGTCCCCGAGACGAGTTGTTTCAGTGAAGGTCAGGTTCTTATCTCGAGCTATCCGCTCCCTCTCTTCTTGGAATTTACGGTGAGTGTGTGCTCTCCTCTTCTCTTTTTTTCTTCTCCGCTGATGCAGGTTGGAGGTTGTTTGATGTTTCTTTTCGGTCTTCTTGCTGGTGCCCAGCCAGGGAACCAGATGTGAGAACCCCGGGTTTGGTTTGGGGTCTCATATGGTGGTAAAGCTTCTCTTCCAACCTGTGTTCCCAAAGAAAAACTCTGCAGCCTCTTCTTGCTCGGTCTGAAGACGATTTATTGCTAGTTATCTAACAGATTAGGTTCTCGGGCTGCGGCCCTTTGGTCAGCGGCCCAGGCAGAGAGGCACACACTCCTGACACCCTGACTGTCTGGTGTCTTCTTCTTCTCTCCCCCCGCCCAGGGCTGCTGCTATCTTTTATAAGATATATTACATATAACATGTTTACAATTATTCCCCAATACCTATTACCTACGTTGCCAAGTGTTTTTTCTATTCTAAACCAATCTGTGAGTGCCAACATCACCAAGAACATGGAGGTAAGGAAGAAGAAAGAAGAAGGATGGGTTCAGCCCACTTTCCTCCATCTTAGAACTTCTGACCCCCATGTACAAAGTAAAAACCCCCCTCTACATGCACTAAAACCCCCCTGTACACTACCAAATTTTTTTCCCTCTACTTTGTGACTGCATTTACTATACTATCTAGCATTTTGTGACTGCTTGTTCCACCTTCAAAGTTGGTAATTCATTCCATGGTTCAAACTCGAAATCACAGCTAAATCCAGCTGCCTGCCGGGGTCCAGACTGCATCTGACCACGGCCTGGAACCTCTAAAAATGTCTGAGAGACATTTTGAGTTCCCACAGACCATGCCTGGGAAGTGTTTCCTCACAGCCCGCAGTGCACCTTCCAATCCCTGGAAGTCTGAAGGAAGCACTAGGAATTCCAGCATCCATTAATGCAGAGAAGGATTGAAATCCTTTCTTACCTGAAGAGGGTAGGAAAATATATTGATACTGTGAGGAAAGTAACATTCCTTCCCAAAATGCTATGGGTTTGAGATTTAATGTTCAGTTTAGGAAGGCTTTGTCCCCATCACTGGAGTCCAGACATCATCACTAAACATGCTGAGGCCCTTTTCTCAGCTTCTCTGCTCCACCCTTCTTGCCAGCACTGGATGGCAGTGTCAGACTTCACTTGACACAAACTCCTCTGTGTGCTCCCCTCCTGCTGAAGGAAAGCTCCTGCCAAACTGTTCCTTCCCTGCTTTCCAGCCACAATGTCCACAGCCTCCTTCTGAAACATCCTCCCCTAAATGTCTGTCCCTTCAGAGGAGCACACACCCCTGGCTGTGCTTTGCACACTGGGTCTCTGTTTCTGTGGTGTTTGCATTTCAGCCTGTAAGGGGAGCACAGGGTGCAAGGAGAATGCCAGAGGGAAAAGATAACAGGTTGCAAACAAACAATTCTGAAAAGTTTATTCCTTTGCTTAAATCTATCTTATTAATGGAAGTTTGGTATTTATAACATTGAATACAGAGAGTATTTCAAATAATCAATACAGAAATTATTTCTAACAATCAATACAGAGTATAACAGCCAATACAGAGATGATAGCAATCAAAACAGAGTATTTTTAACAATCAGTACAGAGTATTTCTAACAATATAGGGTATATCTAACTAATCAATACAGAGAGTATTTCTAACAATCAATAGAAAGCGTATTTCTAAAAATCAATAGAGTATTTGTAACAATCAATACAGAGATTATAGCAATCAATACAGTATATTTAACAATCATTACAGAGAAATAAGGACATTCTTAACCTAAGGAACTTAAGGAATTTCAAGCACCAAGTTTGTCTTACAGGAATGAAGCAATTGAAGAGGTAATTCAACAAGTCTATCCATAAATGCTGGAATATATCCTCCAGTTCTGCCCATGGAGATGCAAATGGCCCTGAGCAGCACAAGGGCTTTGTCAGGAAGGCCACTCCTTTCCAGGCTTTTTCCTTCCTGCTCTGGACAATTCCTTTATCATCCTCAGGAGAAATCCCATTCTTTCCAGAGGGCTGGTTGATGCTGACAATGGCCATCAGCACCAGGTACCTATGGAAGATTCCTTCAGCCATGGCTGATCCTTCCCTGAAAGAGAAAGAAAGGAGGACAGAGCCAAGATCCAGACTATATTGTCTCGGGAAGAGACAGGAAAGAGGCTCGCCCCTGGCAGGAAGGCTCTGGCCAGCCCTGCAGAAAGGCTGGAGGCCAGAGGTGCTCCTCAGGGCTCGCCTGCTGCTGCCAGTTCCAGTCCAGCTGCCCAAAGAGGCTCCATGAGCACGTGGTGAGGAAGAAGAGGAGGAAGGTGCAAGACAGGGACACAAACCTGAGCAGCTGGGTTTGAGGAGAGAGAAGCTCAGCATTGCAGATGGCAGAAGAAACCAAGCCCAGTCCCCCAAGCAGGAGGAGGAGAGGAAGGGCCCCCAAAGCTGGCTGCAGGCAGACAATGGAGACCTTGCCCAGATGTTCCCAAATGGGCTGGGGGGAGGGAATACATGGCCCTGCTTTTCAGCTCCTCCCACCACTTCTGACCCTGCCACTGCCTTGAGACAAAGTCCGATGAAATCCTGCTCAGCATGGGCAACTGGGCCCTTGAAGGGCTTAGTGTCAGGTCAAGGCTTCCTTTCCCTCCCAAAGCCTTCCCTTGGCAGCCTTGGGCAGGGGATTCATCCTCCCTCCCTCCTCCTTCCCACAGACCTGCTTGGAACCACTCTGTGGGCACTTTCCATTCTCTGTGTCTGTCCTCAAGTGCAGTGCCAAGCTGGGTCAGTCCTGGCCCTGTCCTGAGCTCCCAGGAGCTCACAGGCTGAGATGGCAACGCTCAGCCAAACCAGGGCCCTGCCCCTGCCAGCAGCACCCCCACAAACAGCAGCAGCAGCAGCAGCAGCAGCAGCAGCAGCAGCAGCAGAAGCAGCAGCAGCAGCAGCAGCAGCTGCAGTCGCCTCTCAGCTGTTGGTGCCCCTGCACTGCAGCCCCTCCCGCTGGCACCAACATTCCCTCATGGCCTTGGAGACAGTCATGAATCCATCCATGGGGTCACAGAGCCATGGAACCCCAGAGTTCCAGGTTCCTGGAATCCTAGAGTCATTGAATCCTGAGAACAACACTCAGAGGAAGAGGAGGAGGTGGAGAAGGATGAAAAGGACGTGGAAGATGAGAAGGAGGAATAGGAGGAGGAAGAGAGAGAACGAGGAGAAGGAGGATGATGAGGAGGATGATGAGGAGGAGGAGAACGAGGAGGAGAAGGAAAAGAAGGAGGAGGAGGAGGAGGATGAGGAGGAGGACGAGGAGGATGAGGATGAGGAAAAGGATGAGGATGAGGAGGACAAGGAGGACAAGGAGGAGGAGGATGAGGAGGAGAAGGAAGATGAACAGGAGGAGGAGGAGGACAAGGAGGAGAATAAAAAAAAGTAGGAGGAGGACAAGGATGAGGAGGACCAGGAGGAGAAGGACGAGGAGGATGAGGACGAGCAGGATAGGGAGTACGAGGAGGAGGCGGAGGAGGAAGATGAGGAGGAGGAGAAGGAGGAGAATGAGGATGAGGAGGAGGAAGATGAGGAGTAAGAGGAGGATAAGGATGAGGAGGATAAGGAGGAGGAGGCAGAGAAGGGCTTGTTAAAAGACCACTTAAAGAATGAGGAGCTGGGAACCTGTCCCCATGGAGAACCCATCTCCAGATGTGCTCCATGCCCTTAACAATGGCCCCTGGGGAAATGGAAACCCCCTGGCTGTTCACGGCTGCTCCCAGTGTGCAAATACAGCCCTGGGCAGTGAGACTGGGACTGCCTGGGAAATTGTTCTGGGTGTGATGGCCCTGGCAGGGCCAGCCCAGAGGCTGCAGGGCTGGACCTTCATGCACTGGAATTAGTTAGGATAAATCAGAAGCAAAGGAGAGTTAAAAATACAGGATCAGGAATCCAGATTCCTCCAGGACACTTTGGTTTGGTAACTGCTCACTGGAGCTTGGCCTTGCAAAGTGCTCATGCCATGGGAGGAGGAACTGATGCAGATTATCAAGGAGAAAATGAAGTAATTTGGTTAAAGAATACTGAACAAGATTGGATTATTCAAACCCATGACAGGGTAGCACAGTTATTGATATTGTCAGTGTTTAAAACAATTGGGAAAAAAGGAGATCCACCTCAAATCACTGCTGTTGGTGGAGATAAAGGGTTTGGATCCAGCAGTGCTAATAATGGAGCCAGAGTGTGGGTCCATGGGCCAAAAGGCCCTCCTGAGGCAGCTGAAGAACAGCTCCTGGGAAGGACAGCAGTGTTTGAATCCTGAAACCTGGGCAGGAACGATGGGAATGTGTCCCTGCAGCCAAGTGCTCTGTGTGAGAACAGGTAGATATTACAGGAGATTGTTTTACACATCCTGCCAGACCGAATCCCCCTGTTTGTCCCAGTGAAAACTCGTGACCTGGACTCCATCTAGGATGGAGCCAGGGCCAGGCTCTTGTACTGCCCAAGATGTATCCCTTGAAGGCCTTTTAATAAATCCTGCTTTATTCCTTTAACACTGCCTAGCTCTGTTCTAGGCAGCCTCTCAAGGCATCACCACCAAACCAAGGGAGCACAGACCAGGTCTGGCTGGCTGGGCCTCCTGGGGACCACCTGGCCACCTTGGCATGTCGAGGGCTGCTTCTCACCTGCCCTGAGGCACTGGGGCTCTGGGCTTTCCTTCCTATGGGAGAGAACTCTCCTTCTCCTCCATGGGCCATGGCCAAAACTGGGATTCCTCCTCCAAAACTCTGTACATCCAAGGATTGCTCCCAAATGAAAACTGCCAGAACAGACAGGTCTGACTGCCCTTGGCCTCTTGGGAGCTGCTTGTCATCTGCTTTTGAAACACTGGGGCTTAGTGCTTTCCTTCCAATGAAAAGAATTGTCCTTCTCAAGATGTCTGTGATAAAAATTGAGATTCCTCCTCCCAAATTCTGTGTATGCAAGGATTCCTCCATGACAAAAGCTGCCATGAAGATCATGTCTGGCTGTCTCAGCCTCCCAGAAGCCGCCTCTTTCTTCATCTGCCTTTGAAACACTTTGGCTCTGGGCTTTCCTTCCTACGGAAAAACCTGTACTTCTCCAGGTGTCCATATCTGAAACTGTGATCCCACCTCTAAAATTCCCTATATCCAAGGTTTGTTCCCAGACAAAATCTGCCAGTACTGTCAAGTCTGTCTGGCCTTGGCCTCTGGTGGCTGCCCCTGCCACACTGGGGCTCGGTTCTTTCCTTCCCATGGAGATCACTGTGACACTGTGGGCACCTCATGGAACCAAGGGGATCATTGTGGCACCACTGGAGCCCATGGAACCAAGGGGCCATGGTGACACCGCGGGGCTTCATGGACCCAGAGACCATTATGACTCTGTGGGGCCTGATGGAACCATGGAGACCATTCCGACCCTTCAGGGCCTGGTGTCACCAAGGGGGCATTGTGACACCTCAGGGCCTCCTGGAAGCAAGGGTCCATTGGGACACTGTGGGGCCCCATGGAAGCAAGGGAACATGGACCAGGTCTGGCTGGCTTGGCCTCCCAGGGTCCACCTGACAGGTCTGGCTGATCTTGGGATGTCAAGGGCTGCTTCTCATCAGCTCCTGGAGAACTGCAGCTCCGTGCTCTCCTCTGTATGGAAAAGAACTGTCTGTCTTTTCAGATGCCCATTGCCAAAACTGATACTCTGCCTAAAAAATTTCCTATATTCAAGGGTATCTCTAAGAACAAAATCTGGCAGCTCTGGCTGGCCTTGTCCTTAGGTGGTCACTTCTCATTTGCCCCTAAAACAGTGGGACTCTGTTCCTTCATTCCTATGGAAAACAACTGGTCCTCATGTCCAGGAAGCATGGCCAAAATAAGAATTGGACATCAAGCCCAGCCGGAGTCAAATAGCCATCTGTAGACCCAGGGGGAGATATTGACTCTGCCAGTGCTGCCATCCTCCCTCCAGTGAGAGAAAAGGACACAGGGCAGGCACACAGAGGAGCAACATGAACACACCGAGGGCAGGGAAGAGGAAGTTGAGTCCCAGATGGGAGGGATGAGGACATGCCTTGATCTTGGGGCTGGAATCCTCTGGTAAAGCTGTGGAGAAGGATGTCATTGATACATCAGACTCTCTTTTTCCCTATAAGGCATTGAAAAGTATGAGGAGATGACTTGTTCAGCAAAGGCCTCCATGCTAAAGTAGGGAAATGTTGAAGTAGCTGTGATCCCATGAGAAGTCTGAACATTGAAAGAGAGAAGAGTGATGAGACCCTGTGCCCTCAGGGAGAGAAGAAGGCGTCTGTTCCCAGAGATTAAGATGATTTCATAAATAGATGAAGAGATCCTTTGCTCTTAAACAGCTCATCTTGAAACTAATACCCCATAAGTTGGCATGGCCGCTAAACACAGCTGTGGGAAAAGCTGTGAAAACATGGGAGGGACTTCACAATTGAAGATTTTTCCAGGCAGTGGCTATTCATGGAAATGAAAAGCCATGAGATAACTGTTTTCTTGTGGAGAATTCTCCATAACATTAACAAGAGGTACTTCTCTCCTGATGTGAACTGAAGAAAGATTAGAATATTCTAGAGGTGGTAAACTGACTTGAAAATTTCAGGTTTTGTCTCTACATTGTCAGGTTGTATGGAGAGAGGATGTGATCTGAAAGTTTTGTTCATATTCTTATTACTCTTTCATTTAGTTACTGTTAATAAACTTTTCTTTACACTCTTTTAAAGTTTTGAGCCCACTTTTCCTTTCTCCTAATCCTATCTCACAGCAGGAAATGAGTAAGTATATTCTAGTGAGTGCACTGGTAATTAGCCAGCACTGAACCCACCACACTAATTGCTGCGTTGACCGAGAAATATCAAATAGGCAAACGAAAACCACCATAGAAATCTTCCTGATGAACTGCCCCAGACAAGAGGGAAATCGAGGCACAGCCATGGTTTGTCAGGACGTGCTTGATCCTAATGAATCCCGTGGTGCATTTGGAGCTGAGCCCTGGAAGCTCAGGGCCTGAGAGGAGATTGCACAAACTTTCCAGGAGGCAAAAGTCAGAAAAAAACCCCAAAGTTTCTCGAGGTATTAATGGGACCCACTGAGATCCATCCCCAACAACGGTTCCTGATGGACTCCTTGGAGGAGTGAACTGGAGGCCAGGATGGCACAAAAACCTCTCAGACACTCAAAATGGCACAAAAACCTCTCAGATTTGGAAGAAGAATTCAAAGACCCTCACAAAAGTTGAGTATCTCAGAGTATTAATGAACCCCACTGAGTGTAAGTACAAAGCTCTCACAGGACTCATTAAAGCAGATAATTGGGGCCATGATTCCACAAACTTCTCACAAAGTCTGTAACAAAAGTGAAACACCAAGTACCTTAAAAGAACTGAGTACCTTGAAGCATTAATGAGCCCCACTGAGTGTTGTTACTGACAAAGCCTCTCCAGGGACTAATTACAGCAGAATATTGGAGGCCATGATTGCAGAAAGCTCTCAGTAACTCCAAGGCAAAAGCAAAAGCCAAAGTCCTTTGAAAAACCTGCAGTCCCTGGGAGCATGAAGGAGCCCCCAGGGCCATTCCTGACCAAGGCTCCCCAGGGACTCCTTCCAGCAGAACCTTGAGGCCACTGGGATGTGGGCTAGGGGGGGATGCTGAGGGCAGGACCAGGGGCTGACAGTGCCCAGCCTGGCTGGGGCTGTGCCAGGAGGCCCCAGGGCCTCAGGACAAGGTGTCTCCTCACAGCCCTTGGTGGCACAGACCCTGCTGTGCCCCAGGGCACCAAGACTTGGCTTCTCTTTGTCCCCACCTGGCATCAGTGCCTCCAGTTCTCTGCTCTGCCTGGGGCCTGGGGACACTTTGTCAGTCGTGTCCCTCAGTGGGACCCATTAAAAGTCCAAGAAACTTTGGAGTTGGATTGTGACTTGGAGTTCTGGAGAGGTTTCTGCAGCTCCCTCTCAGGGCCTGATGTTCAGGGCCTGAGCACAAAGCCCCAGAGGGTCATTAAAGTCCTTGTGCTGTGTCTGTGCTGCTGAGCTGGGCCGGGCTCCTGGCACAGAGGGTGATCCTGGTAACCAAGCAGAGCTTCAAAAGCACATTTCTCTTGCTGAGCAGCTCTTCTGCCAGCCCAGCAGGGCTGGGGCACTGCCTGCAGCCAGCCCGGGCACAGCACAGAGGCACAGAGAGCTTCAATCAGTCAGGGCTGGGAAGGGGCTGAGAAGTGCCTGGGGCAGAATCACTGCCAGCCCTTGGCACAGGAACCTCTGGCAGCAGGACAATGCAGCTGCAGCTCCTGGAGTGATCTCCTAAAGCTGGAACATGCCAATGCCCTCAGAGCCTGTGAGTGCATTCTCTGCTCATGTCCTGTGCAGAGCAGCCAGGGGTGCCCAGGGCTGTCCTGCAGAGCAGGGTCCTGCAGCCCAGGGCGCTGTGCTGGGCCAGGGACTCTGCTGCCTGCCAGGGACAGCTCTCAGCCGGCCCTGGAGCTGCTCCCAGCGCTGGCCAGGAGCTGTGGGGGGAAGGAGCCACCCTGAGCAGGGCAGGTGCTGCTGCTGAGAGGGGCTGGCTGGGGCAGGGCTGCTCCAGCTCCAGACCAGCTCCAGAGGGCACTTCCCAAAGAAGGTAAGCCTGGGTTTGCTGTAAAGGTCAGGAGCTTTCCTGAGAGTGTTTTCAATTTTCTGCTTGGAGAAAGATGATGAAGTTGTGATGATGATAAAAATATTTTTGCTTTTTATATATTTTTCATATATTCATAGTTCTGTAAATTACTGTTACGTAGTTTTAAAATTATAATCCTTAACTAACTCTATTAAACTCTTAAATAACTCTTTTTAACTACTATTATATATTTAATGTATTTATGATCCTTAATTAACTCTAGTATGTTTCCTTACCTTCTCTTAGATTTTAGAACTATAACCTGTCTAAATACATTTTTAAAGTGCTATATAATCTTTTTATCAGAGAAAGAACCCACAAGAAGAGTATTTTGGGTTTTGAATGTAAGCAGTGATAAGAAAAACTGGGACAAAGAAGGCCCTGGACTTATTCCAGTGGGTTGAGCCAGGGTTGTGTAACTGGGTACTGAATCTCCCATTGGATGTTCCTGTTAAATATCCTAAATAATCAACATTAACAAACTGTTGAAATCAGGGGCTGGGTGTTCCTCATCCCCACTGGGACACCTGGAAGCTTCCAATGAAGGTCTGGTTTTAACTTCACTGTTCTAACACTGTTGTAAGGGTTCTTTTTTTTCTCTTTTGATTATAGACAACAGGGGGATGAGAGAAGCAGAACAGGAATTGTAATCCCAGAATCACAGAACATTCTGAGTTGAAAGGGATGCACAGCATCATCAAAGGAATGTTAGAACATTTACAGAGACTCCAGAACGGTGACTTTGGCTGGTCAGTGTCTCTGCTGGGAGCCTCCCAAAGGGCCTTCAGCCACTCCTCAGCCCTGGGCAGCAGCAGCATCACCTCTGCAGGGCCCAGCAGGGCTCTCCTGAGCTGCCCTTGCCCAGCTGCACACAGAGCCTGCCCCAGCCAGGGCCCTGCACACAGGCAGGTTTCTGTAGGGCCGGGCCGAGGGCACACAGGGTGGGATGGGCTCTGTGAGCGCTGGCAGGGACAAGGCACCTCTCAGGAGGGGATGTCCAGGCCCAGGGAGATGCTCAGGGAAGGAGAGGGGGCTGGACAGAGCAGTGCTGGGGGAACAAGCACATCCAGCCCCTCACCTTCCCTCAGCCACAGGGAATCCTTTACCTCTCACAGCTCTCAGTGGGAAACTCTGAGTGCAGCAGGAATTCTGGGGATTTCTGACCTCAAAGAGACAGGAATTGTGTGTGGGTAGGAAATCAATTCCTAAATCCAACCCCTGCCATCAACTTCTCTTAGAAGTGTAAGTGCAGATGGTACCAAACCTTTCTGCATCAGGAGTTATTCCCCTGACAAATCCTGATTATCCAGCCTTGTCCCTCTGCCACATGGCCACAAACCCAGGGCAGCAGGGCAGGGATGGCTCCTCGAGAGCCCCCACACACAGTCCTTGCTGCTCCTGGCACACTCAGCCAGCACAACTGGAGCTCAGGCAGGGACCTGGGTGAAGGTTTTCCCAGAGCAGGAACAAGGGTGGGTGAGTCCCAGCAGGACAGTCGGCAGGGAATGGCCAAGGTTTGGCTCCAAGCAGCCTCTCCTGACTTGTCCCTGTCCTTCTCCATGAACAGGTGCCCATGTGCAGCCACAGCAAATGTCCAACAGCAGCTCCATCAGCCACTTCCTCCTGCTGGCACTGGCAGACACGCGGCAGCTGCAGCTCCTGCACTTCTGCCTCTTCCTGGGCATCTCCCTGGCTGCCCTCCTGGGCAACGGCCTCATCATCAGCGCCGTAGCCTGCGGCCACCACCTGCACACGCCCATGTTCTTCTTCCTGCTCAACCTGGCCCTCAGCGACCTGGGCTCCATCTGCACCACTGTCCCCAAAGCCATGCACAATTCCCTCTGGGACACCAGGAACATCTTCTACACAGGATGTGCTGCACAAGATTTTTTTTTCTTTTCTGTGCTGCAACAGAATATTTCCTGCTGACCATCATGTGCTACGTCCGCTACGTGTCCATCTGCAAACCCCTGCACTACGGGACCCTCCTGGGCAGCAGAGCTTGTGCCCACATGGCAGCAGCTGCCTGAGTCAGTGGCTTTCTCAATGCTCTGCTGCACACAGCCAATACATTTTCCCTTCCCCTGTGCCATGGCAATGCCCTGGGCCAGTTCTTCTGTGAAATCCCACAGATCCTCAAGCTCTCCTGCTCCAATTCCCACCTCAGGGAACTTGGGCTTCTTGTGGTTACTAGCAGTTTATCATTTTGTTGTTTTGTGTTCATTGTTTTCTCCTATGTACAGATCGTCAGGGCTGTGCTGAGGATCCCTTCTGAGCAGGGACGGCACAAAGCCTTTCCTACCTGCCTCCCTCACCTGGCTGTAGTCTCTCTCTTTGTCAGCACTGCAGAATTTGCTTACCTGAAGCCTGCCTCGATGTCCTCCCCATCCCTGGATCTGGCCCTGTCAGTTCTGCGCGACGAAATCCTGCTCAGCGTGGGCAACTGAGCCCTTGAAGGACTTAGTGTCAGCTCAAGGCTTGCTTTCCCTCCCAAAGCCTTCCCTTGTCAGCCTTGGGCAGGGGATTCATCCTCCCTCCCTCCTCCTTCCCACAGACCTGCTCGAAACCACTCCGTGGGCACTTTCCATTCTCTGTGTCTGTCCTCAAGTGCAGTGCCAACCTGGGTCAGTCCTGGCCCTGTCCTGAGCTCCCAGGAGCTCCCAGGCTGAGATGGCAACGCTCAGCCACACCAGGGCCCTGCCCCTGCCAGCAGCACCCCCGCAAGCAGCAGCAGCAGCAGCAGCAGCAGCAGCAGCAGCAGCAGCAGCAGCTGCAGTCGCCTCTCAGCTGTTGGTGCCCCTGCACTGCAGCCCCTCCCGCTGGCACCAACGTTCCCTCATGGCCTTGGAGACAGTCCTGAATCCATCCATTGGGTCACAGAGCCATGGAACGCCAGAGTTCCAGGTTCCTGGAATTCTAGAGTCATTGAATCTTGAGAAACACACACAGATGAGGAGGAGGAGGAGGAGGAGGAGGAGGAAGAGGAGGAGGAGGAAGAGGAGAGGGAGGAGGAATAGAAGGAGGACGAGGAGGAGGAGGATGAGGAAGAGGAGGACGAGGAGGAGGAGGAAGAGGAGGAGGAGGATGAGGAGGAGGAGGAGGAGGAGGAGGAGGAGGAGGAGGAGGAGGAGGAGGAGGAGGAGGAGGAAAAGTGCGAGGAGGAGGACAAGGAGGAGGAGGACGAGGAGGAGGATGAGGCTGAGGAAGATGACGAGGAGGAGGAGGAAGAGGAGGAGGAGGACGAGGAAGAGGAGGAGGAGGAGGACGAGGAGGAGGAGGACGAGGATGAGGAGGACGAGGATGAGGAGGAGGAGTAGGTGGATGACGAGTAGGAGGAGGACAAGGAGGAGGAGGATGAGGACGAGGACGACGAGGACGACGAGGACGATGAGGACGAGGAGGAGGAGGACAAAGAGGAGGAGGATAAGGAGGAGGAAAAGGAGGAGGAAGAAGAGGAGGAGGAAGAGGAGGAGGAGGAGGAGAAAGAAGAGGAGGAGGAGGAGGAGGAGGAGGAAAAGGACGAGGAGGAGGACGAGGAGGAGGACGAGGAGGAGGACGAGGACAAGGAGGACGAGGATGAGGAGGAGGAGTAGGTGGAGGAGGAGGAAGAGGAGGAAGAGGAGGAGGAGGATGAGGACGAGGAGGACGATGAGGACGAGGACGAGGAGGATGACGAGGACGAGGAGGACGAAGAGGACGAGGAGGACGAGGAGGAGGACGAAGGAGGAGGGCGAGGAGGACGAGGAGGAGGAGGAGGAGAACGAGGAGGAGCAGGAGGAGGAAGAGGAGGAGGAGGAGGACGACAAGGACTAGGGCAAGCACAAGGAAGATGAGAAGGAGGAGGAGGACATAGAAGAGGAGGAGGAGGAGAAGAAGGATGAGGACGAGGACGAGGGGGAGAAGGATGAGGATGAGGAAAAAGATGATGATGCAGAGGACAAGTAGGAGGAGGAGGAGGAGGAGGAGGAGGAGGAGGAGGAGGAGGAGGAGGAGGAGGAGGAGGAGGAGGGGAAGGAAGATGAACAGGAGGAGGAGGAGGACAATGAGGAGAAAAAAGAGGAGGAGGACAAGGATAAGGAGGACCAGGAGGAGAATGACGAAGAGGATGAGGATGAGCAGGATGGGAAGGACGAGGAGGAGGAGGAGGAGGAAGATGAGAAGGAGGAGAAGGAGGAGAATGGGGATGAGGAGGACAATAAGGAGGATGAGGAGGATAAGGATGCGGAGGATAAGGAGGAGGAGTATGAGGAGGAGGACAAGGATGAGGAAAAGGACAAGGATAAGGAGGACAAGGAGGACAATGAGGAGGAGGACGAGGAAGACGAGGAGGAGGAGGAGGAATAGGAGGATAAAGAGGATGAGATTGAGGATGTGGAGGAGGACAATGAGGAGGAGGAGGAGGACTACGAGGACGAGGACAAGGAGCAGGAGGAGCAGGAGGAGGACGACGACAAGGACAAGGAGGAAGAGGAGGATGAGGAGGACGAAGAGGACGAGGAGGAGGAGGACGAGGACGAGGAGGAGGACGAGGAGAAGGACAAGGAAGAGGACGAGGAGAAGGACAAGGAGGGGGACGAGGAGGAGGACGAGGAGGAGGAGGAGGAGGAGGAGGACAACGACGACGACGACGACGAAGAGGAGGTGGAATATGAGGAGGAGGAATAGGAGGAGGAAGAGAGAGAACGAGGACAAGGAGGATGATGGGGGGGAGGAGGAGAACGAGGAGGAAGAGGAGAATGAGGATGAGGAGGAGGAGAAGGAGGAGGACAATGAAAAAGAGGATGAGGATGTGGAGGAGAAAGAGGAGGAGCAGGAGGAGGAAGAGGAGGAGGAGAAAGATGACAAGGACTAGGGCAAGCACAAGGAAGATGAGGAGGAGGAGGACAAGGAAGAGGAGGAAGCAGAGAAGCATGAAGAGGAGGAATCGGAGGAGGAAGAGAGAGGACAAGGACAAGGAGGATGATGAGGATGAGGAGGAGGAGGGCAACGAGGAGGAGGAGCATGAGAAGAAGGATGAGGATGAGGAGGAGGAGGAGAAGGATGAGGATGAGGAAAATGATGAAGATGCAGAGGACAAGGAGGACGAGGAGGAGGAGGAAGAGAAGGAGAAGGAAGATGAACAGGAGGAGGAGGAGGACAAGGAGGAGAATAAAGAGGAGGAGGACAAGGATGAGGAGGACCAGGAGAAGGACGAGGAGGATGAGGATGAGCAGGATGGGGGCGAAAAGGAGGAGGAGGAGGAGGAAGATGAGGAGGAGGAGAAGGAGGAGAATGAGGATGAGGAGGACAATGAGGAGGATGAGGAGGATAAGGATGTGGAGGATAAGCAGAGGAGGAGGAGGACGAGGACGAGGAGGAGGACGAGGACGAGGAGGAGAAGGATGAGGATGAGGAAAAGGATGAAGATGCAGAGGACAAGGAGGACGTCCTCCTCCTCGTCCTCCTCCTCATCCTCCTCGTCCTCCTGCTCATCCTTGTCCTCCTCCTCGTCCTTGTCCTCTTCCTCCTACTCTTCCTCCTCCACCTCCTCGTCCTCCTCATCCTCCTCGTCCTCCTCGTCCTCGTCCTCCTCCTACTCGTCCTCCTCCTCCTCCTCCTCCTCATTGTCCTCCTCCACATCCTCCTTCTCATCCTCTTTATCCTCCTATTCCTCCTCCTCCTCCTCGTCCTCCTTGTCCTCCTCATCCTCATCCTTTTCCTCATCCTTGTCCTCCTCCTCATCATCCTCCTCCTAATCCTCTGTATCCTTATCCTCCTCATCCTCCTCATTGTCCGCCTCATCCTCATTCTCCTCCTTCTCCTCCTCCTCATCTTCCTCCTCTTCCTCCTCCTCGTCCTCCCCATCCTGCTCATCCTCATCCTCCTTGTCCTTCTCCTCCTGGTCCTCCTCATCCTTGTCCTCCTCCTCTTTATTCTCTTCCTTCTACTCCTCCTCCTCCTCCTCCTACTCAACCTCCTCGTCCTCCTTGTCCTCTGCATCTTCATCCTTTTCCTCATCCTCATCCTCCTCCTCCTCCTCCTCATCCTCATCATCCTCCTTGTCCTTGTCCTCTCTCTTCCTCCTCCTATTTCTCCTCTTCATGCTTCTCTGCCTCCTCCTCTTCCTTGTCCTCCTCCTCCTCCTCATCGTCCTTGTGCTTGCCCTAGTCCTTGTCATCTTCCTCCTCCTCCTCTTCCTCCTCCTGCTCCTCCTCTTTCTCCTCCCCCTCCTCATCCTCCTTGCCATTGTCCTCCTCCTCCTCCTTATCCTCATTCTCCTCTTCCTCCTCGTTCTCCTCCTCCTCCTCGTCATCCTCCTTGTCCTCGTTGCCTCTCTTCCTCCGCCTATTCCTCCTCCTCATCTTCCACCTCCTCTTGGTCGTCGTCGTTGTTGTCATTGTCGTCGTCCTCCTCATCCTCCTCCTCATCCTCATCGTCCTCCTCGTCCTTGTCCTCCTCTTTCTCCTCGTCCTCCTCCTCCTCGTCCTCCTCTTCCTCCACGTCCTCGTCCTCCTCCTCCTCCTCATCGTCATCTTCGTCCTCCTCCTCCTCCTCCTCCTCCTCCTCCTCCTCCTCCTCTTCCTCTTCCTCCTCGTCCTCCTCATCCTCCTCCTCCTTCTCCTCCTTGTCCTCCTCATCCTCCTTGTCCTCCTCATCCTCGTCCTCCTCCTCATCCTCCTACTCCTTATCCTCCGCATCCTTATCCTCCTCATCCTCCTCATCGTCCTCCTCATCCTCATTCTCCTCCTCCTCCTCCTCATCTTCCTCCTCTTCCTCCTCTTCCTCCTCCTCATCCTCCCCATCCTGCTCATCCTCATCCTCCTCATCCTTCTCCTCCTCGTCCTCCTCATCCTCCTTGTCCTCTGCATCTTCATCCTTTTCCTCATCCTCATCCTTCTCCTTCTCCTCCTCGTCCTCGTCCTCATCCTTCTTCTCATCCTCCTCCTCCTCCTCATCCTCATCATCCTCCTTGTCCTTTTCCTCTCTCTTCCTCCTCCTATTCCTCCTCTTCATGCTTCTCTGCCTCCTCCTCTTCCTTGTCCTCCTCCTCCTCCTCATCTTCCTTGTGCTTGCCCTAGTCCTTGTTGTCCTCCTCCTCCTCTTCCTCCCCCTGCTCCTCCTCTTTCTCCTCCCCCACCTCCTCCTCCTTGTCATTGTCCTCCTCCTCCTCCTCCTCCTCATCCTCATTCTCCTCTTCCTCCTCGTTCTCCTCCTCCTCCTCATCATCCTCCTTGTCCTTGTTCTCTCTCTTCCTCCTCCTATTCCTCCTCCTCATCTTCCACCTCCTCTTCGTCGTCGTCGTCATCGTCGTCCTCCTCCTCGTCCTCCTCGTCCTCCTCCTTGTCATCCTCCTTCTCCTCCTCCTCATCCTCCTCGTCCTCCTCCTCATCTTCCTCGTCCTCCTCGTCCTCCTCGTCGTCCTCCTCCTCCTCCTCTTCCTCCTCCTCCTCCTCCTTGTCCTCCTCCACATCCTCATTCTCATCCTCTTTATCCTCCTATTCCTCCTCCTTATCCTCCTCATCCTCGTCCTTTTCCTCATCCTTGTCCTCCTCCTCATCCTCCTCCTCCTTTTCCTCTGCATCCTTATCCTCGTCATCCTCCTCATTGTCCTCCTCATCCTCATTCTCCTCCTTCTCCTCCTCCTCATCTTCCTCCTCTTCCTCCTCCTTGTCCTCCCCATCTTGCTCATCCTCATCCTCCTCGTCCTTCTCCTCCTGGTCCTCCTCATCCTTGTCCTCCTCCTCTTTCTTCTCCACCTTTGTTAGAGGGAATGCCGCGGGAGACAAGACTCATGCTATCATGATCATCAAGTCTCAGTTTATTGTGACAGATTACACAGTTTATATATGTTCGTTAATTAGCTCATACATATTGCAAAAGCCAAGCTCATGATTGGTTGCTATGTGACTTGTACTATTATCTTAAAACTATCTTTGTGATCGATACATGCCTGTGCAGCTGGCCTTGCAGTTAGAACAGCTTAGTACCCCTTTGTTCTTCTCTATCTACTTCTACATACCAAGCAGTTTCAATATCCTGCTTTCTGCACACCATCTACTCTTCAGGGCCATGCGAACTTTGCAGCAGTCACGTAGCCCTCCCTATTTGGATTAATTTTACAGTGTCATGTCCCTTGTCATTCAACCATTCCTCTGTCAGGCTCTCTTCACACCTTGTCCTCCTCCTCCTCCTGTTCATCTTCCTTTTCCTCCTCCTCCTCCTCCTCCTCCTCCTCCATGTCCTCTGCATCTTAATCCTTTTCCTCATCCTCATCCTCCTTGTCATTTTCCTCCTTCTCCTCCTCCTCCTCATCCTCATTCTCCTCTTCCTCCTCGTTCTCCTCCTCCTCCTCATCATCCTCCTTGTCCTCGTTCTCTCTTTTCCTCCTCCTATTCCTCCTTCTCAGCTTCCACCTCCTCTTCGTCGTCATTGTCGTGGTCGTCGTCCTTCTCGTCGTCCTCCTCGTCCTCCTCCTCATCATCCTCCTCCTCATCCTCATTCTCCTCTTCCTCTTCATTCTCCTCCTCGTCCTCATCATCCTCATGTTTTTGTTCTCTCACTTCCTCCTGCTATTCCTCCTCCTCATCTTCCACCTCCTCTTCGTCGTCGTCGTCGTCGTCATCCTCCTCCTCCTCTTTCTCCTCCTCTTTCTCCTCCTCGTCCTCCTCCTCATCCTCCTCGTCCTGCTCCTCGTCCTCTTCGTCCTCTTCGTCCTCCTCATCCTCCTCCTCCTCCTCGTCGTCCTCGTCCTTGTCATCCTCATCCTCCTCCTCCTCGTCCTCCTCCTCCTCCTCCTCCACCTAGTCGTCCTCCTCATCCTCGTCCTACTCGTCCTCGTCCTCCTCCTCCTCCTCGTCCTCCTCCTCCTCCTCGTCCTCGTCCTCGTCCTCCTCTTCCTCCTCCTCCTCGTCCTCCTCATCCTCGTCCTTCTCTTCGTCCTCGTCCTCCTCGTCCTCCTCCTCGTCGTTTTCCTCGTCCTCCTCCTCGTCCTCCTCATCCTCCTTGTCCTCCTCCTCCTCCTCCTCCTTCTCCTCCTCCTCCTCCTCCTCTTCCTCCTCCTCTTCCTCCTCCTCCTCCTCCTCCTTATCCTCGTCCTCCTCGTCCTCCTTCTCCTCCTCCTCCCCCTCGTCCTCCTCCTCCTTGTCCTCCTCCTCTTCCTCCTCCCTCTCCTCCTCCTCCTCCTCATCGTCCTCCTCCTCCTCCTCCTCCTCGTCTGTGTGTGGTTCTCAGGATTCTATGACTCTAGGATTCCAGGAACCTGGAACTCTGGGATACCATGGCTCTGTGACCCCATGGATGGATTCAGGACTGTCTCCAAGGCCACAAGGGAACGTTGGTGCCAGCGGGAGGGGCTGCAGTGCAGGGGCACCAACAGCTGAGAGGCGACTGCAGCTGCTGCTGCTGCTGCTGCTGCTGCTGCTGCTGCTGCTTGTGGGGGTGCTGCTGGCAGGGGCAGGGCCCTGGTGTGGCTGAGCATTGCCATCTCAGCCTGTGAGCTCCTGGGAGCTCAGGACAGGGCCAGGACTGACCCAGGTTGGCACTGCACTTGAGGACAGACACAGAGAATGGAAAGTGCCCACGGAGTGGTTTCGAGCAGGTCTGTGGGAAGGAGGAGGGAGGGAGGATGAATCCCCTGCCCAAGGCTGACAAGGGAAGGCTTTGGGAGGGAAAGCAAGCCTTGAGCTGACACTAAGTCCTTCAAGGGCTCAGTTGCCCACGCTGAGCAGGATTTCATCGCGCAGAACTGACAGGGCCAGATCCAGGGATGGGGAGGACATCGAGGCAGGCTTCAGGTAAGCAAATTCTGCAGTGCTAACAAAGAGAGAGACTACAGCCAGGTGAGGGAGGCAGGTGGGAAAGGCTTTGTGCCGTCCCTGCTCAGAAGGGATCCTCAGCACAGCCCTGACGATCTGTACATAGGAGAAAACAATGAACACAAAACAACAAAAAGATAAACTGCTAGTAACCACAAGAAGCTCAAGTTCCCTGAGGTGTGAATTGGCGCAGGAGAGCTTGAGGATCTGTGGGATATCACAGAAGAACTGGCCCAGGGCATAGCCATGGCACAGGGGAAGGGAAAATGTATTGGCTGTGTGCAGCAGAGCATTGAGAAAGGCACTGGCCCAGGCAGCTGCTGCCATGTGGGCACAAGCTCTGCTGCCCAGGAGGGTCCCGTAGTGCAGGGGTTTGCAGATGGACACGCAGCGGTCATAGCACATAATGGTCAGGAGGGAATACTCTGATCCAAGGAAGAAGATAAGCAGAGAAACCTGAGCAGCACATCCTGTGTAGGAGATGTTCCTGGTGTCCCAGAGGGAATTGTGCATGGCTTTGGGGACAGTGGTGCAGATGGAGCCCAGGTCGCTGAGGGCCAGGTTGAGCAGGAAGAAGAACATGGGCGTGTGCAGGTGGTGGCCGCAGGCTACGGCGCTGATGATGAGGCCGTTGCCCAGGAGGGCAGCCAGGGAGATGCCCAGGAAGAGGCAGAAGTGCAGGAGCTGCAGCTGCCGCGTGTCTGCCAGTGCCAGCAGGAGGAAGTGGCTGATGGAGCTGCTGTTGGACATTTGCTGTGGCTGCACATGGGCACCTGTTCATGGAGAAAGGACAGGGACAAGTCAGGAGAGGCTGCTTGGAGCCAAACCTTGGCCATTCCCTGCAGCCTGTCCTGCTGGGACTCACCCACCCTTGTTCCTGCTCTGGGAAAACCTTCACCCAGGTCCCTGCCTGAGCTCCAGTTGTGCTGGCTGAGTGTGCCAGGAGCAGCCAGGCCTGTGCGTGGGGGCTCTCGAGGAGCCATCCCTGCCCTTCTCCCCTGGTTTTGTGGCCATGTGGCAGAGGGACAAGGCTGGATATTCAGGATTTGTCAGGGGAATAACTCCTGATGCAGAAAGGCTTGGTACCATCTGCATTCAGACTTCTAAAGGAATTTCACTTTATTTCTAAAGGAAATAGATGGCAGGAGCTGGTTTTAGGAATTGTTTTCTTACCCACTCACCATTCCTGGCCCTCTGAGGTCAGAAATCTCCAGCATTCCTGCTGCACTCAGAGTTTCCCACTGAGAGCTGTGAGAGGTAAAGGATTCCCTGTGGCTGAGGGAAGGTGAGGGGCTGGATGGGCTTGTTCCCCCAACACTGCTCTGTTCAGCCCCCTCTGCTTCCCTGAGCATCTCCCTGGGCCTGGACATCCCCTCCTGAGAGGTGCCTTGTCCCTGCCAGCGCTCACAGAGCCCATCCCACCCTGTGTGCCCTCGGCCCGGCCCTACAGAAACCTGCCTGTGTGCAGGGCCCTGGCTGGGGCAGGCTCTGTGTGCAGCTGGGCAAGGGCAGCTCAGGAGAGCCCTGCTGGGCCCTGCAGAGGTGATGCTGCTGCTGCCCAGGGCTGAGGAGTGGCTGAAGGCCCTTTGGGAGGCTCCCAGCAGAGACACTGACCAGCCAAAGTCACCGTTCTGGAGTCTCTGTAAATGTTCTAACATTCCTTTGATGATCCTGTGTGTCCCTTTCAACTCAGAATGTTCTGTGATTCTGGGATTACAATTCCTGTTCTGCTTCTCTCATCCCCCTGTTGTCTATAATCAAAAGAGAAAAAAAGAACCCTTGCAACAGTGTTAGAACAGTGAAGTTAAAACCAGAACTTCATTGGAACCTTCCAGGTGTCCCAGTGGGGATGAGGAACACCCAGCCCCTGATTTCAACAATTTGTTAATGTTGATTATTTAGGATATTTAACAGGAACATCCAATGGGAGATTCAGTACCCAGTTACACACCCCTGGCTCAACCCACTGGAATAAGTCCAGGGCCTTTCTTTGTCCCAGTTTTTCTTATCACTGCTCACATTCAAAACCCAAAATACTCTTCTTGTGGGTTCTTTCTCTGATAAAAAGATTATATAGCACTTTAAAAATGTATTTAGACAGGTTATAGTTCTAAAATCTAAGAGAAGGTAAGGAAACATACTAGAGTTAATTAAGGATCATAAATATATTAAATATATAATAGTAGTTAAAAAGAGTTATTTAAGAGTTTAATAGAGTTAGTTAAGGATTATAATTTTAAAACTACGTAACAGTAATTTACAGAACTATGAATATATGAAAAATATATAAAAATCAAAAATATTTTTATCATCATCACAAATTTATCATCTTTCTCCAAGCAGAAAATTGAAAATACTCTCAGGAAAGCTCCTGACCTTTACAGCAAACCCAGGCTTACCTTCTTTGGGAAGTGCCCTCTGGAGCTGGTCTGGAGCTGGAGCAGTCCTGCCCCAGCCAGCCCCTCTCAGCAGCAGCACCTGCCCTGCTCAGGGTGGCTCCTTCCCCCCACAGCTCCTGGCCAGCGCTGGGAGCAGCTCCAGGGCCGGCTGAGAGCTGTCCCTGGCAGGCAGCAGAGTCCCTGGCCCAGCACAGCGCCCTGGGCTGCAGGACCCTGCTCTGCAGGACAGCCCTGGGCACCCCTGGCTGCTCTGCACAGGAGATGAGCAGAGAATGCACTCACAGGCTCTGTGGGCATTGGCATGTTCCAGCTTTAGGAGATCTCTCCAGGAGCTGCAGCTGCATTGTCCTGCAGCCAGAGGTTCCTGTGCCAAGGGCTGGCAGTGATTCTGCCCCAGGCACTTCTCAGCTGTTAGAGGAAAATGCCGCGGGAGACAAGACTCATGATATCATGATCATCAAGTCTCAGTTTATTGTGACAGATTACACAGTTTATATATGTTCGTTAATTAGCTCATACATATTGCAAAAGCCAAGCTCATGATTGGTTGCTATGTGACTTGTACTATTATCTTAAAAGTATCGTTATGATCGATACATGCCTGTCCGGCTGGCCTTGCAGTTAGAACAGCTTAGTACCCCCCTTTGTTCTTCTCTATCTACTTCTACATACTAAGCAATTTCAATATCCTGCTTTCTGCACATCATCTATTCTTCAGGGCCATGCGAACTTTGCAGCAGTCACGTAGCCCTCCCTATTTGGATTAACTTTACAGTATCATGTCCCTTGTCGTTCAACCATTCCTCTGTCAGGCTCTCTTCATCTCCCCCGTTTTCCTTTTGGACAAGAAGGTGTGCATTCAACATTTTCTGCAAAAGCTGCTGCATCAAGCCTTGTAAGCAAGTAAACACACAGGGCAAAACAAGCAAAAGTATCACAATTATGCTTAGAACTATTATGCCATATTTGATGATGTCCCTCAACCATGGTCCAATCCCCAATCCTTTCAGCCAGCCTTCCAAGCCCAATCCGTCCTCCACCTTCAACTGTTGAGTTAGCTCGGTCAATTTTCGTATTTGCTTATGGATGGATGTAGAGTGATCAGATAAGTTCATACAGCACATTCCTTCAAATTCCTCACAACCATGACCTTGGGCTAGCAATAGGAAATCTATAGCCGCCCTATTCTGCAGTGTGGCATGTCTTACTGAGTCTACATCCAAAAGCATGTCACTTAAGGCCTTTGATGTAGCATTCGTCTGTTTAGCTAGCCAGCATCCCAGCTTGTTGAGTTGAGCTAATGCTCCTGCTGAGGCAACACCAGGCGCTAGGAAAGAGGCAGCAATAATCGCCTCAGGGGACCAAAATCTAACATTATCTTGACAATTACTGGCAAAGTTATGTACACTGCGTCGCAATCTGCTGCCATGATGACGCCGAGCCATGTCTAATATCATTGATGTGTTGGGTGTCAGCAATGACAATCTTCCTAACGAACAAGGGCCTCCCTTTATTCTGGAAGGTATGCCAGCCCAAGCTCTGTCACCACAAATAAAGAATATTCCTCGGGGCAAAGAAAGCAGATTATTTGTTGACTTTGAAACCTTTTTGGCCGTGTACTGACACCAGATACTACTGTTTCTGTAAATTGGCAAAGTGGAATTAACGACAATTGCAGACTCATTGATTCTCTGTTGCTTGCTTGTCCAGTTAAAGTACAAACAGCAATCCATGCCAACTGCCCCCAGTAGCTCTAGCTCCTGGGGTTCTGCCGGGGCGATCGGTAAGTAGGGCACCCACCTGTCCCAATTATCTACAGTAGTATTCAAATTTAAATTATCGCAAGTTGGAACACGTGTAGGACATGGCCATGTATCCAATGGTAGACCGACTAGGCAGGTGGAGAACGGATTGCCTGGGGAAGATAAAGCAAGACAGATGGACTCTTGCCCTGTTAGATTTGCCATTGTGACCCATACATTTGTTTTAGGTTGAGGTGGGACGTATGCCTGCACACTTAGCAGCACGGCTGTGACGACGAAACCTCCTACACTGCGTGTCCCATTCCTCTGGGTCAACTTGCCACTGAATGGGGATGCCAATACCATTCTGACAACAGGAATCTATAATCCCTGTCCTTTTAACACCTAGAATTTTCTCTACTAAGTGCTGTACCCTCCAAGCTAGCCTTCTTAATTCCAGGTCTTCTGTATTTTCTATTAATCTCAGGCTCTCCCTGATAGGCTGACCTGTTAATCGTGTTAAAGCGCGCTGTGGTGAGTCAAAGCTCCACTGGCGCTGACAGGTAAGACACCAGAATGCAGAGGTAAGGTGGTGCTGATGAATCCACCAACGATGAGAGCACCCTCCACAATATATTTTTACCCAAGATTGGTGGTCATAACTATTGCAAGTCAAGCAAGCAAGCGGACAAAAGCGGTCAAAGTCTCTAGCTAACTGAGGCAAGAGGCAGTCTTCAACTTCTCTCTCCGAGTCAAACAGGAATTTAATCTGAAACTCTTCTTCTAGTTCATACAGGATCCTGGAGATCGTCCTCTGTAGGCGCTGCCTCCTTCTCTGCTCCGGGCTGGTCATTGGTGGGCCGCACCCACTTAGCTGGGACCCACACAGTACCTGTTGGTGTAGAAACACACAGATAGCCCCTGCCCCAGTATAATACTTTGGCTGGACCTTGCCAAATCCCTGTTTTTGGATCTCTATACCTGACTACCATTTGCGGAGGGGTAGGGGCTTTAGAGGCAAAATGAGTAATTGCTGCGGGTAACCCCCCATCTCCAAAAATACATAAGTGATTAAGCACAAACAGGCATTTCAATAACCTATCCTGCACGCTGACTGTATCAATGTATTTTTCCAGATATTGTTTAAGAGTTCCATTGGCTCTCTCTACTATTGCCTGTCCAGTAGGGGAATTTGCAATCCCTGTAACGTGTGTGATGTTCCATGTTTGCATAAAGCGGGCAACACGTTTACTGCAATAAGCAGGGCCATTATCAGTCTTGATCTTCTGAGGCACTCCCATAACTGCGATACAGCTGCTGAGATGTCGCTCCACATGAAGGGCCCGTTCTCCTGTCTGAGCAGTAGCCCATATGTAATGGCTGTAAGTATCAATAGTCACATGGACGTACTTCAAACGACCAAAACTAGGTACATGGGTGACATCCATCTGCCAAAGTTCATTAGCTTGCAGGCCTCGCGGATTTACTCCTATTCCCAGGCCCACTCCTCTGTTGTGATGGCTACATATGGGGCAAGCCTTAACAATAGCTCTAGCTTCTTGTAGTGGAATACGGAACTTCTGTGATAGGCCTTTGGCATTCTGATGAAAGATAGCATGGTTCTCTCGGGCCATTGTTTGCCGTGGAAGTACTACTTGATGAGCAATTGACACTGACACTAATTTGTCGGCTCTGGCATTGCCTGCTCCCAGTCCTTCATTCCATTTGTGGCTGCGGACATGTATGATAGAATATGCCTCCCTTCTGTTCCTTAAGGCGCGCTTTAATTGAAGAAAGAGCTCGTAAAGGCGCTGATTTTGGACCTCCTTGATGGCGGCATCTTCAATCCTTGATGCCACTCCTACGACATAGAGTGAGTCAGAAACAACGTTCAGCGGCCCCAACAAGTGAGACACTGCCCAAATAACTGCCTTTAACTCCAATGTCTGTAAGTTGTCCTGAAATGTTGCTTCCAGTATCTGGTAATGCCATTGTTGTTCTGTCTTCCAGACCACAGCCGCTCTGCGTGATTTGCGGCCTGCGTCTGTGAAAGCTGTAATGGCATTTGAGATAGGCTTCTCCTTTCTGAGGGGTTTCTGTATCCATGTCCATTTTCCTACCCATTGTAATTGTTTGGGTGTAAGGGGTCCTGTACTAACAGTAGCTGCAGATGAAAGCAATGCTTCGGCAAGGGGTGCAGAGTTTAGAAGGTACCAGTCCAAAGTGGGTTTTTCCATGGGTATATTGATTTTTACTGGTTCTGAACCACTTATCTCTAAAATACGAGTACGTCCCTTCTTGATAAGTGTTGCCAGGCTGTCGACCTTGGAGGTTACTGTTCTTTTTTGCTGTAATGGGGGTGAGATCCATTCTAGCACCACTGTCTCCCCCGTTTTCTTTTCATGCTGGGTGACAGCCCCTAATAGGTGGTCCTCAGTGTTCCAAATGGTCAAATGTAAAGGAAGATCAGGATCAAGACGTCTCACAAAACCAGTAGAGATGCAGTGTGTAATGTCGTGTAAAGCACGACGTTGATCTGACGTCAGATGAACTGGAGTGCAGGGATCGGTTCCTTTGAGGAGTGGGCGCAGTTTGTCTAAAAGGATATTAGGAATTCCAGTAACTGGCTTGAGCCATTGTAGGTCGCCCAAAAGCCTTTGCGCTTCATGCAAGGTGTTGATTGATGACTGGATAGATAGCTTCTGTGGTGTAATTCGCTGTTAAGTGATCGTCCATCCCAAGTATTTCCATGGAGCAGAAAATTGAATTTTGTTGGCTGCAATGACGAGAGAAGACTTCTCTAAGGTATGCAGGATATCATGGATTTGAGAGTCTAAAAAGGGGGTTGCTTGTGCGAACAGAATATCATCCATGTAGTGATAGATGATGGTATCGGGCATGCGTTGTCGCAGTGGCTGAAGTGCTGCATCCACATATAGCTGACAAATTGTAGGCGAATTACGCATTCCTTGTGGCAAAACCGTCCATTCAAATCTCCTGGCTGGCTCGCCATGATTGAGGGCAGGGAGAGTAAAGGCAAACCTTTTAGTATCTGCAGGGTGCAGAGCAATAGTAAAAAAGCAGTCTTTCAAATCTATAACTAAAATGGGCCATTCTTGTGGTAACATAGCAGGATTCGGCATCCCAGGTTGCAGTGCTCCCATAGGTTCCATCTGATCATTTACTGCTCTGAGATCATGCAAGAGCCGGTAATTGCCCGACTTTTTCTTGATAACAAAGATCGGAGTGTTCCAAGGGCTTGTGGATGGTCTAAGATGTCCCCGCTTGTATTGTTCATCAACCAACAAATGTGCCTGCTCCAGACTTTCCCGTTTCAAAGGCCATTGCTTAACTACCACAGGCTCGTTAGTAGTCCATGTAAGTGGTAGCGGGAAGATCCAAGCAATGGCCGTCACTGAAAAGAATGATCGTTGGTAAGGACGAGGCCCAGCTGGGCCAGAACATCACGGCCAATCAAGCATTGAACAGCAGGTGGTAAGGTTGTTATAGAGAGCGCTGCAGACGCCTGTCTCCCTTCAATTTCAACAGTCAGTACTGGGGTGCGGCTTGCGAGTGTCATTCCGCCGATGCCGCTCACCGTGGTTGCTGTGGGCTGGGTGGGCCAAGACGCAGGCCAATGACCTGGGTCAATAATGCTGGTATCTGCGCCCGTATCCAGAAGTCCTTTAAGCACAATGCTGTGTCCCTGATGGATCAAGCGACAGGATTTCCTGGGGCGGGTGTTGAGATCCAAGGTAAGCAATGCGAGACCTCCTGTTGAGCCAAATCCCTCTGGAGTCCTGGGGACTTGGGATATAGGTTCCAATCCTTTGGTCATTTGTGGCAGTGGGATTAACTGAGCAATCCTTTGACCTTTTGGTACTGTCACGGGGGGATATGGCGTATGAGCAATGATCATGATTTCGCCGCAGCAGTCGGCATCGATGATCCCTGGTTCCACAAAGAGGCCTAAAATAGAGGCTGAAGAGCGGCCAATAATGAGTCCTCCCATAGCTTGTCCGTGTATTCGCAAGGGGCCATGGATTCCAGTTGGAATTTTATGTGGTCTTGAAGTTAGGAGATCAGTGTCTACTGCGGCTGCCAAGTCCAGGCCGAGGCTCCCGCAGGTGGCAGGCTGGAATTGCTGAGTGGCTTCATTTCTGCAGCTGCTATTTGTGTCCCGGCGCGGCCGCTGATCGCGCTGCTCCTGAAGTTTCCCTGCTTCCTTTTGCATGCGTTAGAGTTGTGGGTGTTTGATTGGCATCTGCCACACCAGACTCCTGTTGCTCCGCATTCCCTTCGAGTGTGACCTAAGTTTCCACAGCGGTAGCATTTTACACGTGCCCCCCCGGTAGTATTAGAATGGGGGCGCCCAGCCGTAGCCTGAAGGGGAGCAAGGGCTGCTAAGACCTGATTTTGAGAGGCTAAAACCTGATTTTGAGAGCTTGCCTGTTCTCGTAATCCCTGTCCTATCTCTTGCAAAGCATTAACCAATAGTGCCTGAGTTCCAACTGGTACTGAAGCAGCCTTTTCTAGCAATGCTTGGACAGTCCAATCCCCAGGGATAGAAGTAATCAAATTTCTAGTTGTGGGATTGCTATTCTGGAGTATGCACTGCTTAAGTAGGGCATCCTGCATATGATCAGCCACCCCTGCTTTGGACAACGCCTCCATTATTTTATCTACGAATGTGCCAAGAGGCTCCTCCCTGCCTTGTTTAATCCCCATATACATTGGAATTCCACCCGGGGTCTTGACTTTGTCTATGGCTCTTCTTGCCACCACTGTGGCTTCTCTTAATTTGTCAGGTCCTAGTGCCGCCTGTTGTTCTAAGCGTACATGATTACCCTGTCCCATGAGTTCGGCTACAGTAAGCCCTGCCAAAGGATCCCCCTGAGCCCTTGGTAAATTGGCACTTCTCTCCGCTTCCTCTCTCCAGCGTGCCTCAAAAAGTAAGCGTTGATGCGGCATGAAGATCAATTTGGCCATTCCCCTAACATCGGAAGGCAATAAAGTGTGAGCATTAAAAATAAAATCAAGCATTTGTCTGGCAGGCTCACTGGCGATACCATAGCTCCCCACAGTGGCGCGCAGCTGTGTCAACAGTTTCCAGTCCATGCTCTGGACCTGCGCAGTGTATCCCCCGTCGCCATTCGGCGAAAATATCACCGGAAACGCAAGGGTTTCCTGTGCTGCCGTGAAGAGCTCAGCGTCCCCCGTCTGCATGCCCTCCTGTGCAATAGCAGCCCATAACTCACGTCTTCCCTTAGCCATGGCCTCCACGAGGTCAGAATCTGCCCTAGGGACAGGTGCCTGGCCGGGAGACGGCGGATGCCGCGAGGAGGGTGCTACGGTAACATTTTGAATTGCCGGAGGGGGACGCGATGGTGGGGGTAGAGGGGGAGCTGATGGCAGCACCTCAATGCCACTAGTATCTGTGGGCGGTGCAGGCATTTCAGGAGCAGAGATGGAGATAGGGAAATTTGTAAGGACCGGAGGGTTAGGCTCACTAGAAGAAAGCGAGGGTTCATATTCCTTATTTTTCTCCCGGGCTGTCCGTATCCCTTCCACCGCCTTCTTTTCTGCCTGACACATTAGCAATTCACTATGAACTACCCGCCAAAGCTTTCCCATCTTCTTACCCGTTTTATCTTCATCTAACACTAACTCCACCAACTTATCCCCATATTTCCTCCATTCGGAAAGTTCATGAACACTATGGGGGTTAACGAAAAAGCCGTAAGACTCAGCATGATGCAATAGCGAAGGGAGATCCTTATCTAAGTCAATCCCCCTAATCTGCCTTTTTCTAAGAGAAGCACTAAATAAATCATATGCTGCTTGCCTTTTCATGATTACGTCGGTACCGTTGCTGGCTCCTTCAGGCTTCGGCAGCACGTATCGGCTGAGCCCGCTTCTACGGTCACTCAGGGCGCGGAGCAGAGCGTTTCGCCTCTTCTCTTTATTTTCGCCGTCCTTCCAGCCGCAGGACCCGCACTCCAACGCAGCACCTCTCTTGCCTTAGGCTCGGATCAGGTCCCTGCTTTCGGGCACCAGTTGTTAGAGGGAAATGCCGCGGGAGACAAGACTCATGATATCATGATCATCAAGTCTCAGTTTATTGTAACAGATTTCACAGTTTATATATGTTCGTTAATTAGCTCATACATATTGCAAAAGCCAAGCTCATGATTGGTTGCTATGTGACTTGTACTATTATCTTAAAAGTATCGTTATGATCGATACATGCCTGTCCGGCTGGCCTTGCAGTTAGAACAGCTTAGTACCCCCCTTTGTTCTTCTCTATCTACTTCTACATACTAAGCAATTTCAATATCCTGCTTTCTGCACATCATCTATTCTTCAGGGCCATGCGAACTTTGCAGCAGTCACGTAGCCCTCCCTATTTGGATTAACTTTACAGTATCATGTCCCTTGTCGTTCAACCATTCCTCTATCAGGCTCTCTTCACAGTTACTCTAGGTCCACGTGTCCATCCTGCTCCTGCAATTTCCAGCAGCCCTGGGAAAAATTCCGAGTGTTGATCAGCCGTCAGGTGTTGGAGGAGTGGATCCAGATGTATCCGGATTCGGTGCGATCGCCAACGTTCTGCCTCTGGGGATAGCATGGACTGATGTCTGTGTTTTCAAGTAGGGCTTTACCTACTTAGCTGGCACTCAGCTGTTCTGGTTTGAAAGCAAAACCAGTGAGAGGCTCCAAGTCAGAAATACAATTTATTAGGAAAAAGGAAAAGAAACAAAACCGTGCAATAAGATAAAAGAAAACCCACCGACAGAGTCAGAATACAACCTGCCAACCCTTTGGCCAGGGTGTTGGTAGCAGCCCAAATTGGAGTGGCTGCAGTCCTCCTGGAGTGGCAGATGTGGTTCTGTTTGGGCAGTGGTCCTATAGAAAAGGTGTAGTTGGTCCAGTGGAAAACCCCAGCTGTGTCCTCTTGGAAACCTCTGGGAAGGCTGCTCCTTTGTCTAGAAATCCCAGGATATATCTAGGTGGGAATGCTTAGCTTCTTCCCCCGGGGCAGAGTATCTCACAATGGGCTGGTGCCATTCTGAGTCACGGGGTGTGTCCTTGATCCCCTGTTAAACAGAAATGGCTCTGGAGGGAGTTATCTCGGAGCCATGCGGGGAGACATTGATGGGCCCATTCACAGGAGATAAGGAAAACAGTCCAGAGGCAACTGCTACACAAATGACAATAGAAAACATCTGGCCTCTCAATCTCAGACAACAAACGAACTGTAGGTTTACTGATAAATGAAACTGGATATTGAAAGATGAAATAAACAATGGGGAAAAAACATAGATTCCATGAAAATTAAAATCTAAAAGTGAGTGTCATACATTAGAGGGGAATCTTTGGTATCAGACATATCAGGAAGTCTGTACCGCTTAAGTACCTCATCCAGTGTGGAAAGACAGAAGGGAAATTAGGATAAAAAGGAGGCTGCGTCCTCCAAAAATTGGAAAGACCTCAAGGGAATGCCCCATGGCCTCTCCCTTTATTTGAATAAAATCAAAGGACTCCTCTGTCTCTGTTTAGGACATAAACCTGTGGCAGTAGCTCTCTGGCCACAGAGAGAAACAACTTTCCCAGGCATTGTCCTGGGGGCAGGCTGTGAGAAGATCAGAAAAAAGAATGAGAAACAATTCTTATCTTCACTTGCTGCACCTGCTGTTGTGAACATGTGGAATGTGTTATGGAGATTTGTTTGCCAAAGGGTGTTTTTTTTAATTAGGCAATGGTGGTAGTGTTTGGATTTGTGGACCAATTAGGTCCAGGTGTATTATAATTGTATATAAAAGCAATGGGTTTCTTAATAATGATATATAATATAATGAAGAGGTTGATCAGCCTTCTGTGAATCATGGGGTCAATGCTAATTATTACCCAGCTGGGGGCATGTGACAATGACATAAACCTCTGGTGTTTGTGGATTAATTTTCCTGACAAGTTCTTCCCAAACTGTTCCAACAGGGATCACTCTTCCACAGAGCGCAGTCCTTCAAGGACAGCCTGCTCCAGCTCAGGTCCCCCCAGGATCACACGTCCAACCAGAAAACCTCCTCTGGGGTGGGCTCCTCTCTCCACAGGTCTGCAGGTCCCTGCCAGCAATCTGTTCCAGCACAGGCCTCCCATGGGCTCACAGCCTCCTCTCAGGCATCCTCCTGCTGGGGCATGTGCTCCTGCAGGGCTGCAGGGCAATCTCAGCATCCCCGTGCCCTCCCTGTGCTCAGGGCTCAGCTGCCTCCCCAGGGCTGCCCCAGGGCTGCAGGGCAATCTCAGCATCCCCGTGCCTGGAGCACCTCCTGCCCCTCCTGCACGGACCTGGCTGTCTGCAGGGCTGCTCCTCTCACACATCCTCGCTCCTTTCTGGACACAATTCCTTTGCTGCAATTGCTTTTCCCTGAAGAGAGCCTGACAGAGGAATGGTTGAACGACAAGGGACATGATACTGTAAAATTAATCCAAATAGGGAGGGCTACGTGACTGCTGCAAAGTTCGCATGGCCCTGAAGAATAGATGATGTGCAGAAAGCAGGATATTGAAATTGCTTGGTATGTAGAAGTAGATAGAGAAGAACAAAGGGGGTACTAAGCTGTTCTAACTGCAAGGCCAGCTGGACAGGCATGTATCGATCATAAAGATACTTTTAAGATAATAGTACAAGTCACATAGCAACCAATCATGAGCTCGGCTTTTGCAATATGTATGAGCTAATTAACGAACATATATAAATTGTGTAATCTGTCACAATAAACTGAGACTTGATGATCATGATATCATGAGTCTTGTCTCCCGCGGCATTTCCTCTAACAACTGGCGCCCGAAAGCAGGGACCTGATCCGAGCCTAAGGCGAGAGAGGTGCTGCGTTGGAGTGCGGGTCCTGTGGCTGGAAGGACGGCGAAAATAAAGAGAAGAGGCGAAACGCTCTGCTCCGCGCCCTGAGTGACCGTAGAAGCGGGCTCAGCCGATACGTGCTGCCGAAGCCTGAAGGAGACAGCAACGGTACCGACATAATCATGGAAAGGCAAGCAGCATATGATTTATTTAGTGCTTCTCTTAGAAAAAGGCAGATTAGGGGGATTGACTTAGATAAGGATCTCCCTTCGCTATTGCATCATGCTGAGTCTTACGGCTTTTTCGTTAACCCCCCTAGTGTTCATGAACTTTCAGAATGGAGAAGATATAGGGATAAGTTGTGGGAATTAGTGTTAGATGAGGATAAACCGGGCAATAAAATGAGTAAACTTTGGAGTGTGGTTGATAACGAATTGTTAATGTGTCAGGCAGAAAAGAGGGCGGTGGAAGTGATACGGACAGCTCTGGAGAAAAATAAGGAATGTAAACCCTCGCTTCTCTCCAGTGAGCCAAACCCTCTGGTTCTCACAAATTTTCCCACTCCCATCTCTGCTTCTGAAATGCCTGTACCTCCCATAGACACTAGTAGCATTGAGGTGCTGGAAATTGAGATCCAAATTGCTTTATGGCAACGGGACTGGGATCCCAAATTCACTTTTTGTGAACGGGAATCAGGTAGAACGGAGCAGGCGCGCGGCCAGACAGAGCGGGGCCGGCCAGCACCGAGCCGGAGGCGAGCCCGGGGCGGAGCGGACATCAGCCGAGAGACGGAAGGCTCCTTGCTGCCGAGCAGCAGCGCAAGGGGGGAGAGGGGCGTTCCTGGGGCTCGGCCGCGCTGGAGTCGGAGCAGGCGGGGCGCGGCCGTGGCGGGGGTGTCTCTTCTCCCATCCACAAGGTGGCGCAACAAGGACGGGAGCGAGGCGGCGCCGCCCCTCATCTCCCCGCAGCGCCCAGCAATGGCGGCGGAGATGGCGGCACAGTCCTGGTTGCCATGGCAGCGACAACGCCGAGAGCAGCAGCGCCGCCGATGGCGGGATCGCGACACTACAGCAAAAATTTCAACAGCGTTTTTCCAATTTCTTACAAGAGTCAGAAGACGTAATGAAAAAGTACAGCAGTACCGAGTGTTTTCCAAGATACCAAGAAGGATGAACATTATGTGAATCAATGTTATTTCAAATATGATATGGATAAAAATCACTGTATAAAGATAGAAATGTTAGTAATGATTTAATTACCAAAAATGTCTCTGAAAACAAAGAGTTGAGAAAATGTCATCTGATGGAATTTTAGTATTGAGTTTGTAATCTCCGTCTTTGGGTTTTTATAGATAATAATATAAGTAATAGTGATTTTTAAGTTTTATAGATAATACGATAAATAGTGATTGTTAAGTTTTTGTAAGTAATGATAAGTAGTGATTGTTACTAATGTTATATGAGTGCTTTAAAAGGATTGTCTTAAACTATTTTAAACATTTCTTGTTAATAGGTTAATCATAAAATGTGAGTTGTCTGATTTTTGTGATAAGAATTATTATTAAGGTATTAAGGTGTTGTTATAGTATTTACAGTCAGTTTTCATATGTTTTATTGTCTCTTTAGGTGATTGATTACAAGATGTTTTTTCAGGATCCTGTGTTTTTGATTTTTTAACTACTCATGTGTTTTCTTTATCCAATCTTTTATGCAGCTGCAATTCATCTTCCTTTAAAAATTCATTATCCAAATTTTAATTCAAAATTTCAGACTTCAAATTTTCAGATTTCTGAAGAAAGGGTTTGTTGTATTTAGAGAATTTTTGTCTTGAAAGAGATTTTAAACAGGTTCAATTATTTAATAGTTTGATAAATTTTTAATAATAAGGTTTTTTACTTATAACTGTTATTTCTAGGACTTTTGTTTTATAATGTGTTAAAACATATCCTCCAATTAGAGTTTGAGCTCTGGCCAAGCTCTGGCTCTACGTGGATGGTGTGATTGACCCAGGTGTTTTCTGCATCAAAAAGTATTCAAGTCCTTTTGGCTTGACAATTTGACCATGTAGGGCAGCTGAGCCTCAAAAGGAGTTTTGGAGAAACATGATCCGGACATGTTTTATCCAGATCTCTGTTGTTTTAAGGTTTATCAGCTGCTGCAGACTCTGGGATGACAATTTGATAGTGTAGCACTTGGTAACTGTGATTTTATATGTAATATTAATTGTGTATTATCTGATTGATTTTTATTTTTTGTTAGTTTCTTTACTATATGAATTGTTTTGTTCTTGATGTTTTTTCATGTTTATTATCAAGATGTTGATATTTCCATTTCTTCATGCAAATTTTAAGAAACAGAATTGAGAGAGGGCCCTCCAGTCCCTGTGGGGAGTGTTGAGTTTGTTTGTGTTTTAGCAGGTGCAGAATCTGGATAGATTTCATTGAAGAATGTTAAACTTATCAATTTCAAGAGAACACTAATCTCTCCACAAGTAAATCAGAGGATGCACAGCAAAAGTGGATTGTGCAAAGATTTGTGTTTCACCCACAGAAGATTGTAGACTTTGGGTTTTTTCATAAGTGTGTTTTTAATTATGTTATAGACTTTTTTTACTAAGTTTTAATGAGTTTTAGTAATGCCTGTGATTTTTCTGTTCATTTTACCATTGCTTTTCAATGGCAAAAGAAAAAGAGGGACAATCAATTAGATAATCAAAAGCATAACATTAAGTTTATCATAAATATAGTTTGTATTTAGAATTAAGTTTGTTCCTTTCATGTTAAACAGAACAATCAAAACCATGAGAAATATGAAGTGGGGTGCACTTCTGTAATACTAACCTCCTTTTTCACCCCACGAGTTGCTTCAGTGCAAGCTCTCACACAATTAAAAATCCTAGCCTACTGGACAGAAAAATAAATGAATATTTCATCTAAAATGTTAAGTGAGCTTGCCACAAATATAGGTAGTATCTGTCATGCAGTTCTGCAAAAAAGAGCAGCTGCCACTAATTTATTTCTTCTAGCCCAAGGTCATAGTTGTGAAGAATTTGAAGGAATGTGCTGTATGAACTTATCTGATCACTCTACATCTATCCATAAGCAAATACGAAAATTGACCGAGCTAACTCAACAGTTGAAGGTGGAGGACGGATTGGGCTTGGAAGGCTGGCTGAAAGGATTGGGGATCGGACCATGGTTGAGGGACATCATCAAATATGGCATAATAGTTCTAAGCATAATTGTGATACTTTTGTTTGTTTTGCCCTGTGTGTTTACTTGCTTACAAGGCTTGATGCAGCAGCTTTTGCAGAAAATGCTGAATGCACACCTTCTTGTACAAAAGGAAAACGGGGGAGATGAAGAGAGCCTGACAGAGGAATGGTTGAACGACAAGGGACATGATACTGTAAAATTAATCCAAATAGGGAGGGCTACGTGACTGCTGCAAAGTTCGCATGGCCCTGAAGAATAGATGATGTGCAGAAAGCAGGATATTGAAATTGCTTAGTATGTAGAAGTAGATAGAGAAGAACAAAGGGGGTACTAAGCTGTTCTAACTGCAAGGCCAGCCGGACAGGCATGTATCGATCATAAAGATACTTTTAAGATAATAGTACAAGTCACATAGCAACCAATCATGAGCTTGGCTTTTGCAATATGTATGAGCTAATTAACGAACATATATAAACTGTGTAATCTGTCACAATAAACTGAGACTTGATGATCATGATATCATGAGTCTTGTCTCCCGCGGCATTTCCTCTAACAACTCCCTTCTTCAGTGAGTTTACATATTCACAGCAATAACAGAGGCATCAGCACATCCCTGACGGGCCCAGCCCAGGCCAGTGGGCCTCTCCTGGAGCCGGCTGGCATTTGCTCTGTGGGCATGGGGGAGCTTCCAACAGCTTCTTACAGAAACCATTACTTCACCTACCAAAACCTGGCCATGCAAACCCAACAGACTTTCTTATCTATTTCCCACCTCCTCACTACACTAAGAATTTAATTCTAGTGATGATAATCATCAAGTGGTGACGGAAGAGGGAAATTTAATATGTACGTCTGCAGGCACTGAAGTTCACACTACAGACTAAATGAAAAAATGCCTCAAACCTACTCATCAAAGAGTCTAACTGCTGGCACATTTGTACATGTGCATCTATTCAATAAAACTCATAATTAGTTGTAATGATTAGGCTGAATACTAATTTCGCACCAAGATCCTCCTGCTTTTGGACCCAATTCCGATTGAAAAATATTACAATAAGCATTACATTTTTGGTAAAGACACATGCCTAACCCACAACCCACTGGAGCCACAGGTGTCACTGAATTTTAATGTTAAGAGGGAGCATACTACATTCTTTATAATGATTTACATTGACAGTTCACCCTTACTGCTTATGTGACAGCCCTCAGGTATCCATCTGACACTACAGACTGCCTTTCTCAGGTTCAACACCTACACAAACAGAGAGATGGCCTCCCAACACATCTGCATAGGTAAGATGGGAAAAACGAGAGAAAAATTTCCTTTTCTGATTGTCCAAGATTGGAGCACCAAGATGTTTCTTATTACCATCTGAGTAGGAGCTGCCTCTGGGCAGTTTTCCTTATCTCCTGTTAATGGCCCATCAATGTCTTGCCACATGGCTCAGAGACACTCTCCAGGAGCCAGTTCTGTTCAACAGGTGATCAAGGACACACCTCGTGACTCAGAATAACATCAGCCAATTGTGAGATGCTCCGGCCAGGGGGGAGGAGCTAGGCATTCCCACCTGGATAAAACCGGGACTTTCTAGACAGAGAGGCAGCCTTTCCAGAGGTTTCCAAGAAGACACAGCAACCACATCTGCAATTCCAAGAGAACTGCAGCCACTCCAATTTGGACTGCACCAGCATGCTGGCCAGAGGGGTGTTAGGTTGTATTCTGACTTTGTCAGTGGTTTTCCTTTTGTAGTATTGCACGTATTTTTGGGTTTTTTCCTCTTTTCCCAATAAATTGTATTTCTGACTTAGAGTCTCTCACTGGTTTTTCTTTCAAACCAGAACATTGATACAAAATAAAGAGGAAAGCTGGCAGTCCTCACCCAGAGCTCTGCAGAAGGTTCTGTGGGGAGCACACCTGATGTTATTGAAGCTGTGTGTTCAGCCCAGAGCCCTGGAAAGATGGGATTGGCCTGGCTGCCTCAGCCTGTTTGGCGCTGGCTCTTGCACCGTTCTGGCCGTGCTGGTACAGCACTCACTGCTTGCCCAGCTTCCCTGCCATGTGTTGTACATGTTCCTGACCCATAAATCCTGTGAGACTATTGCTGATGGAATAGGGAGGAGTCACACTTTGAAAGAACCCTCTCCAGTTCCCCTTTGTTTGAACAGAGGTAATTCAACAAATCTATCCACAAATGCTGGAAGAATCCTCCAGTTCTGCCCATGGAGATACAAATGGCCCTGAGCAGCCCAAGGGCTTTGTCAAGAAGGCCACTCCTTTCCAGGCTTTCCCAAGAAGCCCCGGGTCAGTCTTTTCTTCTCTGTGCTCCCCTCTGGCTCCATTCCTACGCTGCCTCCAGATCATGAACTTGTCAGGGACAGCCAAGCAAACCGCTGTGCATGTGTGCCATTGGATCTTTCCTCCAGTTCCCACAAAGGCCATGCCAAACACTCCTGTCTGGCTTCCAGGTCTGCAATTTCCTTCTCCAAGTGCAGCTGGTGCTGCCAAAGGATCACCTCCTGCTTCTTCATCCTCTGGACAATTCCTTTATCATCCTCAGGAGAAATCCCATTCTTTCCAGAAGGCTGGTTGATGCTGACAATGTCCATCAACACCAGGTACCTACGGAAAATCCCTTCAGCCATGGCTGATCCTTCCCTGAAAGAGAAAAGAGGACAGAGCCAAGATCCAGACTATATTGCCTCGGGAGGAGAGAGGAAAGAGGCTCGCCCCTGGCAGGAAGGCTCTGGCCAGCCCTGCAGAAAGGCTGGAGGCCAGAGGTGCTCCTCAGGGCTCGCCTGCTGCTGCCAGTTCCAGTCCAGCTGCCCAAAGAGGCTCCATGAGCACGTGGTGAGGAGGAAGAGGAGGAAGGTGTGAGACACAGGGACATGAACCTGAGCAGCCAGGTTTGAGGAGAGAGAAGCTCAGCATTGCAGATGGCAGAAGAAACCAAGCCCAGTCCCCCAAGCAGGAGGAGGAGAGGAAGGGCCTCCCAAGCTGGCTGCAGGCAGACAATGGAGACCTTGCCCAGATGTTCCCAAATGGGCTGGGGGGAGGGAATACACAGCTTTGCTTTCCAGCTGCTCCCACCACTTCTGACCCTGCTACTGTCGTGAGACAAAGCCCGATGAAATCCTGCCCAGCATGGGCATCTGAGCCCTTGAAGGACTTAGTGTCAGGTCAAGGCTTCCTTTCCCTCCCAAAGCCTTCCCTTGGCAGACTTGGGCAGGGGATTCATCTTCCCTCCCTCCTCCTTCCCACAGACCTGCTTGGAACCACTCTGTGGGCACTTTCCATTCTCTGTGTCTGTTCTCAAGTGCAGTGCCAACCTGGGCCAGTTCTGGCTCTGTCCTGAGCTCCCAGGAGCTCGCAGGCTGAGATGGCAATGCTCAAGCCACACCAGGGTCCTGCCCCTGCCAGCAGCACCCCCACAAGCAGCAGCAGCAGCAGCAGCAGCAGCAGCAGCAGCAGCAGCAGCAGCAGCTGCGGCAGCAGTGCAGGAGCAGAAGAAGCAGCAGCAGAAGCAGCAGCAGCAGCAGCAGCAGCAGAGGCAGCAGCAGCAGCAGCAGCAGCAGCAGCAGCAGCAGCTGCAGTTGCCTCTCAGCTGTTGGTGCCCCTGCACTGCAGCCCCTCCCGCTGGCACCAACATTCCCTCGTGGCCTTGGAGACAGTCCTGAATCCATCCATGGGGTCACAGAGCCATGGAATCCCAGAGTTCCAGGTTCCTGGAATCCTAGAGTCATTGAATCCTGAGAAACACACACAGAGGAGGAGGAGGAGGAGGAGGAGGAGAGGGAGGAGGAGGAGGAGGACAAGGATGAGGACGAGGAGGAGGAGGACGAGGAGGAGGAGGAGGAGGAGGAAGAGGACGAGGAAGAGGACGAGGAAGAGGAGAAAGAGGATGAAGAGGATGAGGAGGAGGAGGAGGAGGAGGAGGAGGAGGAGGACAAGGAGGAGGATGAGGAGGAGGAGAAGAAGGTTGAGGATAAGGAAAAGGATGAAGATGCAGAGGACAAAGAGGATGAGGAGGAGGAGGAGCAAGACGAGGAGGAGGAGGACGACGAGGAGGAGGACGAGGAGGACGAGGAGGAGGAAGAGGAGGACGAGGAGGAGGACAAGGAGGATGACGAGGACGAGGACGAGGACGAGGACGAGGACGAGGACGAGGACGAGGACGAGGATGAGGAAGAGGAGGACGAGGAGGACGAGGAGGACGAGGAGGAATAGGAGGATAAAGAGGATGAGAATGAGGATGTGGAGGAGGAAAATGAAGAGGAGGAGGAGGAGGACGAGGAGGAGGACGAGGAGGAGGACGAAGATGAGAAGGAGGAGGACAAGGACGAGGAGGATGAGGAAGACGAGGAGGAGGAGGATGAATAGGAGGATAAAGAGGATGAGAATGAGGATGTGGAGGAGGACAACAGGAGGACAAGGAGGATGAGGAGGACGACGACGAGGACGAGGACGAGGAGGAAGAGGAGGAGGAGGACGAGGAAGAGGACAAGGAGGAAGCGGAGGACGAGGAGGACAAGGAGGAGGAGGAGGATGAGGAGGAGGAGGAGGAGGAAGAGGAGGAGGAGGAAGAGGAGGACGAGGACGAGGAGGATGAGGAGGATGAGGAGGACGAGGAGGACGAGGAGGAGGAGGAAGAGGAGGTGGAGGACGAGGAGGACGAGGAGGACGAGGAAGTGGAAGAGGAGGACGAGGAGGAGGACAAGGAGGAGGACGAGGACAAGGAAGATGAGGAGGACGAGGAGGATGAGGAGGACGAGGAGGACGAGGAGGAGGACGAGGACGAGGACGTCCTCCTTGTCCTCTGCATCTTCATCCTTTTACTCATCCTCATCCTTCTTCTCCTCCTCCTCCTCCTCCTCGACCTCTTCGTCCTCCTTGTCCTCTGCATCTTCATCCTTTTCCTCATCCTCATCCTTCTCCTCCTCGTCCTCGTCCTCATCCTTCTTCTCCTCCTCCTCCTCCTCATTGTCCTCCTCCGCCTCATCCTCATCATCCTTTTTGTCCTTGTCCTCTCTCTTCATCCTCCTATTCCTCCTCCTCATCTTCCACCTCCTCTTCGTCATCGTCCTCGTCGTCGTCGTCGTCGTCATCGTCCTCATCGTCCTCATCATCCTCGTCCTCCTTCTCGTCATCCTCGTCCTCGTCCTCCTCCTCCTTCTCCTCCTCTTCATTGTCCTCCTCCATATCCTCATTCTCATCCTCTTTATCATCCTATTCCTCCTCCTCCTCGTCTTCCTCGTCCTCCTCCTCCTTGTCCTCCTTGTCCTCCTCATCCTATTTGTCCTCCTTATCCTCGTCCTTTTGCTCATCCTTGTCCTCCACCTCATCCTCCTCCTTATCCTCCGCATCCTTATCCTCCTCATCCTCCTCATTGTCCTCCTCATCCTCATTCTCCTCCTTCTGCTCCTCCTCATCTTCCTCCTCTTCCTCCTCCTTGTCTTCCCCATCCTGCTCATCCTCATCCTCCTTGTCCTTCTCCTCCTGGTCCTCCTCATCCTTGTCCTCCTCTTCTTTATTCTCCTCCTTGTCCTCCTCTTCCTTCTGTTCCTCTTCCTTCTCCTCCTCGTCTTCCTCCTCCTCGTCCTCCTTGTCCTCTGCATCTTCATCCTTTTCCTCATCCTCATCCTTCTCCTCGTCCTCGTCCTCATCCTTCTTATCCTCCTCCTCCTCCTCGTTGTCCTCCTCCTCCTCATCCTCATCATCCTCCTTGTCCTTGTCCTCTCTCTTCCTCCTGCTATTCCTCCTCTTCATGCTTCTCTGCCTCCTCCTCTTCCTTGTCCTCCTCCTCCTCCTCCTCATCTTCCTTGTGCTTGCCCTAGTCCTTGTCGTCTTCCTCCTCCTCCTCTTCCTCCTCCTGCTCCTCCTCATTTTCCTCCCCCTCCTCATCCTCCTTGTCATTGTCCTCCTCCTCCTGCTCTTCCTCATCCTCATTCTCCTCTTCCTTCTCATTCTCCTCCTCGTCCTCATCATCCTCCTTGTCCTCGTTCTCTCTCTTCCTCCTCCTATTCCTCCTCCTCATTTTCCACATCCTCTTCCTCACCGTAGTCGTCGTCGTCCTCGTCCTCATCCTCGTCCTCCTACTCGTCCTCCTCCTTCTCCTCCTCCTCGTCCTCCTCGTCCTCCTCGTCCTCTTCATTGTCCTCCTCCTCCTCCTCTTCCTCCTCCTCCTCGTCCTCCTCATCCTCCTCCTTGTCCTCTTCGTCCTCCTCGTCCTCCTCTTCCTCATCCTCCTCGTCCTCCTTGTCCTCGTCCCCCTCGTCGTCCTCCTCCTCCTCCTCGTCCTCGTCCTCGTCCTCCTCCTCGTCCTCCTGGTCCTCTTCCTCCTCGTCCTCGTCCTCGTCCTCGTCCTCCTCCTCCTCCTCCTCCTCCTCCTCCTCCTCTTCCTCCTCCCTCTCCTCCTCCTCCTCCTCCTCCTCCTCCTCCTCCTCCTCCTCCTCCTCCTCCTCCTCCTCCTCCTCCTCCTCCTCCTCCTCCTCCTCCTCCTCCTCCTCTGTGTGTGGTTCTCAAGATTCAATGACTCTAGGATTCCAGGAACCCGGAACTCTGGGATTCCATGGCTCTGTGACCCCATGGATAGATTCAGGACTGTCCCCAAGGCCACGAGGGAACGTTGGTGCCAGCGGGAGGGGCTGCAGTGCAGGGGCACCAACAGCTGAGAGGCGACTGCAGCTGCTGCTGCTGCTGCTGCTGCTGCTGCTGCTCCTTGTGGGGGTGCTGCTGGCAGGGGCAGGGCCCTGGTGTGGCTGAGCGTTGCCATCTCAGCCTGTGAGCTCCTGGGAGCTCAGGAAAGGGCCAGGACTGACCCAGGTTGGCACTGCACTTGAGGACGGACACAGAGAATGGAAAGTGCCCACAGAGTGGTTCCAAGCAGGTCTGTGGGAAGGAGGAGGGAGGGAGGATGAATCCCCTGCCCAAGGCTGACAAGGGAAGGCTTTGGGAGGGAAAGGAAGCCTTGACCTGACACTAAGTCCTTCAAGGGCTCAGTTGCCCACGCTGAGCAGGATTTCTTCGCGCAGAACTGACAGGGCCAGATTCAGGGATGGGGAGGACATCGAGGCGGGCTTCAGTTGAGCAAATTCTGCAGTGCTGACAAAGAGAGAGACTACAGCCAGGTGAGGGAGGCAGGTGGAAAAGGCTTTGTGCCGTCCCTGCTCAGAAGGGATCCTCAGCACAGCCCTGACGATCTGTACATAGGAGAAAACAATGAACACAAAACAACAAAACGATAAACTGCTAGTAACCACAAGAAGCCCAAGTTCCTTGAGGTGGGAATTGGAGCAGGAGAGCTAGAGGATCTGTGGGATATCACAGAAGAACTGGCCCAGGGCATTTCCATGGCACAGGGGCAGGGAAAATGTATTGGCTGTGTGCTGCAGAGCATTGAGAAAGGCACTGGCCCAGGCAGCTGCTGCCATGTGGGCACAAGCTCTGCTGCCCAGGAGGGTCCCGTAGTGCAGGGGTTTGCAGATGGACACGTAGTGGTCGTAGCACATGATGGTCAGCAGGAAATGTTCTGTTGCAGCACAGAAAAGGAAAAAAAAAAACTGAGCAGCACATCCTGTGTAGGAGATGTTCCTGGTGTTCCAGAGGGAATTGTGCATGGCTTTGGGGACAGCGGTGTAGATGGAGCCCAGGTCACTGAGGGCCAGGTTGAGCAGGAAGAAGAACATGGGCGTGTGCAGGTGGTGGCCGCAGGCTACGGCGCTGATGATGAGGCTGTTGCCCAGGAGGGCAGCCAGGGAGATGCCCAGGAAGAGGCAGAAGTGCAGGAGCTGCAGCTGCCGCGTGTCTGCCAGTGCCAGCAGGAGGAAGTGGCTGATGGAGCTGCTGTTGGACATTTGCTGTGGCTGCACATGGGCACCTGTTCATGGAGAAAGGACAGGGACAAGTCAGGAGAGGCTGCTTGGAGCCAATCCTGGGCCATTCCCTGCAGCCTGTCCTGCTGGGACTCAGCCACCCTTGTTCCTGCTCTGGGAAAACCTTCACCCAGGTCCCTGCCTGAGCTCCGGTTGTGCTGGCTGAATGTGCCAGAAGCAGCCAGGGCAGTGTGTGGGGGCTCTCGAGGAGCCATCCTTGTCCTGCTGCCCTGTGTTTCTGGCCATTTAGCAGAGGGGCAAGGCTGGATATTCAGGATTTATTAGGGGAGTAATTCCTATTGCAGAGAGGCTTGATACCATCTGCACTCATACTTCTAAGGGAAACAAAACAGATGTCAGGAGTTGGTTTAAGGAATTGTTTTCCTACCCACACATCATTGCTGGCCTTCTGAGGTCAGAACTCCCCAGCATTCCTGCTGCACTCAGAATTTGCCACTGAGAGATGTGAGAGGCAAAGGATTCCCTGTGGCTGAGGGAAGGTGAGGGGCTGGATGGGCTTGTTCCCCCAGCACTGCTCTGTTCAGCACCCTCTGCTTCCCTGATCATCTCCCTGGGCCTGGACATCCCCTCCTGAGAGGTGCCTTGTCCCTGCCAGCGCTCACAGAACCCATCCCACCCTGTGTGCCCTGGGCCCGGCCCTACAGAAACCTGCCTGTGTGCAGGGCCCTGGCTGGGGCAGGCTCTGTGTGCAGCTGGGCAAGGGCAGCTCAGGAGAGCCCTGCTGGGCCCTGCAGAGGTGATGCTGCTGCTGCCCAGGGCTGAGGAGTGGCTGAAGGCCCTTTGGGAGGCTCCCAGCAGAGACACTGACCACCCAAAGCCACAGTTCTGGAGTCTCTGTAAATGTTCAAACATTCCTTTGATGATCCTGTGTGTCCCTTTCAACTCAGAATGTTCTGTGATTCTGGGATTACAATTCCTGCTCTGCTTCTCTCATCCCCCTGGTGTCTATAATCAAAAGAGAAAAAAAAAAAAATAAAAACCCTTGCAAAAGTGTTAGAAGACTACAGTAAAAAACAGACCTTTATTGGAAGCTTCCAAGTGTCCCCAGGGTACATCCAGTCCCTGATTTCAACAATTTATTACGGTTAATTAATTAGGGTATTTAATAGGAACATCCAATAGGAGATTCAGTTGCCCCAGTTATACTCCCCAGGCTCAAACCATTGGAGTAGGTCCAAGGGCTTCTATGCCTTTACTTTTTGTTGTGACTGCTCACATTTTGGTCGAAAACCAAAATGTTGTTCTTGTAGGTCCTCTTCCTGATAATAAGACTATGCAGTATTTCAGGAATGTGTTTAGGCAGTCAGTTTATTCTTCTAAAATCTAAAATAAAATTAAGGCAATGTACTAGAGTTATTTAAGGATTACAGTTATATAATAGTATTTCAATGGAGTTAATTAGAGTTTAATAGTTAATAAGGATTATGATTTTATAACTATATAATAGTATATAACTATAAAATAGTAATTTACAGAGGTACAAATATATGAAAAATGTATAAAACAAAAATGTTTTTTTCATCACCCCAACTTTCCCTTATTGCTCCAAGCAGGAAATAGAAAACACTCTCAGGAAAGCTCCTGATCTTTACAGCAATCCCAGGCTTACCTTCTTTGGGAAGTGTCCTCCGGATCTGTGCCCAGGCTGGTCTGGAGCTGGGAGCAGCCCTGCCCCAGCCAGCCCCTCTCAGCAGCAGCACCTGCCCTGCTCAGGGTGGCTCCTTCCCCCCACAGCTCCTGGCCAGCGCTGGGAGCAGCTCCAGGGCCGGCTGAGAGCTGTCCCTGGCAGGCAGCAGAGTCCCTGGCCCAGCACAGCGCCCTGGGCTGCAGGACCCTGCTCTGCAGGACAGCCCTGGGCACCCCTGGCTGCTCTGCACAGGAGATGAGCAGAGAATGCACTCACAGGCTCTGTGGGCATTGGCATGTTCCAGCTTTAGGAGATCACTCCAGGAGCTGCAGCTGCATTGTCCTGCAGCCAGAGGTTCCTGTGCCAAGGGCTGGCAGTGATTCTGCCCCAGGCACTTCTCAGCCCCTTCCCAGCCCTGACTGATTGAAGCTCTCTGTGCCTCTGTGCTGTGCCCGGGTGGCTGCAGGCAGTGCCCCAGCCCTGCTGGGCTGGCAGAAGAGCTGCTCAGCAAGAGAAATGTGCTTTTGAAGCTCTGCTTGGTTACCAGCATCACCCTCTGTGCCAGGAGCCCGGCCCAGCTCAGCAGCACAGACACAGCACAAGGACTTTAATGACCCTCTGGGGCTTTGTGCTCAGGCCCTGAGCATCAGGCCCTGAGAGGGAGCTGCAGAAACCTCTCCAGAACTCCAAGTCACAATCCAACTCCAAAGTTTCTTGGACTTTTAATGGGTCCCACTGAGGGACACGACTGAGAAAGTGTCCCCAGGCCCCAGGCAGAGCAGAGAACTGGAGGCACTGATGCCAGGTGGGGACAAAGAGAAGCCGAGTCTTGGTGCCCTGGGGCACAGCAGTGTCTGTGCCACCCAGGGCTGTGAGGAGACACCTTGTCCTGAGGCCCTGGGGCCTCCTGGCACAGCCCCAGCCAGGCTGGGCACTGTCACTCCCTGGTCCTGCCCTCAGCATCCCCCCCATGCCCACATCCCAGTGGGGTCAAGGATCTGCTGGAAGGAGTCCCTGGGGAGCCTTGGTCAGGAATGGCCCTGGGGGCTCCTTCATGCTCCCAGGGACTGCAATGTCCTTTTTCAAAGTGCTTTGGCTTTTGCTTTTGCCTTGGAGTCTCTGAGAGGTTTCTGCAATCCTGGCCTCCAATATTTTGCTGTAATTAATCTTTGGAGAGGATTTGTCAGTAACAGCACTCAGTGGGGCCCATTAATGCTTCAAGGTACTTCAGTTATCTGAAGGTACTTGGTGTTTCCCTTTTGCTACAGACTCTGTAAGAGGTTTGTGCAATCATGGCCCCATTTATCTGCTTTAATGAGTCCCTTGAGAACTTTGTACTGACAGTCAGTGGAGCTCATGAATACTTTAAGATTCTTAACTTTTGTATGGTACTTTGGATTTTCCTTTCCACATTGAGAGCTCTTTGTGCCATTTTTGTCCCTGAGGAAGAACCGTCCAGTGGTATCTCTACAAAGTTTATTTTCTATTGATGCTTGGGACAGAAAATGCAAAGCGTGGAGCATCATCTGGATGAAGTGGAATGCTGAAAAAACAGTCCTTGAGATCAATGATCACAAGCGACCAGTCCCTCGGGATCATCGAGAGAGATGGAAGCCCAAGCTGCAGTGGCCCCATGTCCTCGATGACCTCGTTGATTTTCCTGAGATCATGAAGCAGTCTCCAAGACCCTGAAGTTTTCTTGCGAATGACAAACACTGGGGAATTCCATGGGCTGTCTGTTGGTTTGATGTGTCCCTTCTGCAGCTGTTCTTGGACCAACTTTTTCAATGCACTCAATTTTTTCTGCTCCAGGGGCCACTGATCCACCCAAACAGGATCATTTGTTTTCCAGGTCAGTTTCAAAGTGGCGAGTGCCACAGTGACCCCTGTCAAAAATCCAATTCTAATTTCAGTCCCCATTGTGCCAAAAGGTCTCTTCCCCATACTGTGATGGGCTTTTGCACGATGAAAGGACGGATAACTGCTGTCTTTTTTCCCGGACCTGTGACAACAATTGCGTTCTCACTTTGCATGCACAGGGAACTCCCCCCTATGCCTGTGAGAGAACCCAAAGGTGCAACCAAGTCCCATTCCCGAGGCCAAAAAAAGTATGAAATAACTGTAACATCCGCTCCTGTGTCAAGCATCCCTGTAATAGCAATTGTCTTTTCATTACAAGTCAACTGACAAATAACAATGGGCCGATCTCGGCTCAAATGTTTCACCCAAAATGCATGCACCTCTGCTTGATCACCAGGAAAAGAGTCCCGTTTGTTGAACACCGGCATGGCTTGTCTTTCTGGATGAGATGGCAGAGCCATAGCTCGAGCAATCGGTGTGTTTTGTGGAATTGTCAGAGGTGGTCGCAGGGCTTTTGCCGTGACCATCAACTCCTCATTACGGTTTGCTGAAATCAAAGATGGATAAACAAGTCCAAGGATACTGCTCCTGTCCCTGGCCATTATTAAAAAATCCTGCCTTTTCCAAGAAGTCCCTGTGACACCTGTAGGTATCACTGCATGGCTATTGTCCAAAAGACACGTCAATTTGGAGGTTGCCAAGATGCATTGGAATCCGGGTGGTACCAAGTCTGGGTCGCTGGGGATTTTGGAGATTGCTCTGCTGAGGGGTTCTGTTTGTTGCTCCCCAAGGATTGTCCCTGCTGGTTCTGTGTCACTGCCAGGATTTGTGTCTGAGCAAGCTGGCGTTGATTTGCGCTCTTTTTCCCGTTTCCCGGAATAGGAAGAAGTTTCCCATCCATATCTGTCTGTGAGTGACACTCACTTGCGAGATGTTTCCCTCTCCTGCATCGAGGGCAAAGGTCTGGTGGTTTGTTGGGCTTTGCAAGTTGTGGGCAGTTCCTTTTAATATGTCCTTGTGCCCCACACCCAAAGCACCGTCTCTCTGCATTAGGGTTGCCCTTTGTATAATTTCCAAGAACTTCCCTAACACGTTTTTCAATTTGATCCCCCAAGTGTTCCTCCATGATGGAAGCAACATGTTGTGGTGTCCCCACCTTGCTGCACGCCTCGATCATGTCTGCCAAGGTGGCCTGGTGCGGCATCATGCTGATGATCCGTCTGCACTCCGGATTGGCATTGGAGAACGCGAGGCTTTTGACCAGGTGTGGTTTTGCTCCCTCCTCGGTCACCTGCTGCTCCACCGCCTGAGAAAGACGATCCACAAATGAAGAAAACGGCTCTGTAGGACCCTGTTTGATCTCGGTGTAGATGGTGTCCTGGACCCCCGCTGGAGCAATCTGAAGAATTGCCCTCCGTGCTGCCTCTTTGATGTCGCTGAGCACGTGACGCGGGAGCCTCACCGCCTGTTGAGTTGGATCATCCTCAGGAGGATCACCAGCAAGCTGCGCCATGGTGAGGTTCGCATTCGGCCCGCCCTGGTATCTGGCTCTCAGCTCCTCCAGGGATCTCCTCCATGCCTTCTGCCACACGAGAGCTTGGGTGTCTGTAAGAACTGATGTCGCAAGATATTTAAGATCATACGGTGTTAAGTCATACATGCCAAAAATACTTTTAAACATTTGCTTGAAATATGGTGATGACAACCCATTGTCCCGAATGGCCTTAGCTAAATCTTTGATTGCTCCACGGTCCAGGCGTTCCCATCTCAGGTTTTGGCCCTGAGCGTCATAGTTCACTGGCATCATTATATTTCCTGAGCCCTGCAATAAACCTTTCTCTTTCTCCAACTCTGCTCGAATGTCCTGCCAGTCCACTTTTGCGCTCTGCAAAGCTGTAAATTCAGTGGGTACTTGCCTGTAGAGTGGAGTCATCTGCTGTGGCTGCAGTTCTGGTGCAGCAGCACTCACCGACACCAACGGCATCTGCAGCATCTGCGAAGATGAAGGCTGGAAGTCTCTGGAGAAAAGTGAAGCGTCTGCTGTGGAGGAGAACACACAACTGCCCTGCATTATTTGGAAAATTTTTGGAAGATGAACCAACAGTTCTGGCTGTGACTCCAAGGCTGTGCTTCAATATTGTAAAAGAAATTCAACAACCCCCTTTGATATGAAAATTGACTCTCCCTGCCCCGAAAGTTTGGCAGACCTTGATTTTGGAATTGTCCAAGCTGGAACACCCTCCAAAGCAGTGATGTGTATTGTTTCCTCCCGTTGCTGCACCTCAGCAGAAGTGTCCTGAGTCCCGCACTGTTCTGGTGTCAGTGGAGGTTCCAGCTGCCGTGCAGATGTGACCTTTTTCACCCTGGAGTTTTTCTTATGAGAGACTGGAAAAAAGTCCTGCAATGTCACAGTCCCACCACTGGGTGGCGCAGTGCCTTGACCGGACAAGTTCTGTGCCGCCTGTTGCAATGTTGTGGTTCCGCCGCTAGATGGCGCTGCCGCCTGACCAGCTGAGGTGGGAACCGCACTCTGCTCTTCAATCTGCACTTCGATAAACATTTGAGCATCTCTTCTGTCAACTGATTTACATTTGCAAATCCCGCACTAATTCCTGATAAACCTTTGAGCATTTCTCCTAATAACTGATTCACGTTTGCAATACTTGCAGTGGGTGAAACTGACTCTTGTTGTAACAACTGTTCTAATTTGGCCATGTCTGAAGCTGACAGAGATTGGCTGTGGGCTTGGGCTGTCTGTTGCTATGGGTACAATGATGGAACTGTGCCCTGAGGAATGTTTACATCCTGGCCACGCCCCATCCCTGCCTGCGCCATCATGGGGGTGTGGATGCCCCTGCTCCGACCCCGGCTATGCTTTGGCCTCGCTCCACCCCTCACTGCCTCCGAATCAGAGCCACTGCCATCCCCCCCAAGGCTGACGTATCCACCCTCCTGTTCCCATTCCGCCCCTGATGTCTCCGCCTCACTTTGCCTGTCTCCTGGCTCCATACCAGCACCCACAGCGCGCGCACGCCGGCTCCACCCCCTGTGTGCCCGTCCCGCGCGTTCGAAATGTGAGAAATCCCCTCCACCCGTGGCTGTCGGGTTTTGCTCGACCTTCGCACACGTGCCCGCCGCCTGAGCTGCAGCGAGGAACGCCTCCCGCTGTCCCTCTGCTGCTTCCTCAGCAGCCCGGGCTGCCGCGGTCAGGGAGCCAAGTTCCCGCACCCTTTGGGCGGCCGCTTCTGCGGCCTCACGGATTCTCGACATTGAACGCGTCCCCGGGCGCTCCGAGCGTACCACCGCCGCACTCGCACCCCCCGCTTTCGCCACGATCCGTCCCGCCCCCGCCGCTCTCCCCGGCCTCGCCTTCCGTGCGGGCTGTTTTGAACTCCCAGCCTGCGCAGATGTGGAGGCACTTTCCTCTCCCTCCTCCCCCTGCTCTGCACTCACATTCGCACCCTCCCCCACCGGAGCTGCCGCCGCCGCTGCCGCCCCACCGTGGGTTTGGACTTGGGCAATGCCTTCCTCCCACTGAGGGTTGCGGCTGTGCCTGGCTCGCTTGCCTCCGTCTGGGGAATTTCTGCGTCAGAGGAGCTTGGGAACTCTTGGGAAACTGAGGAACAGTGAGAACCCGGGGACACGGGACGCGATGGGGTATCATCTCCCTGATTTTCCACAGAAAGCAATCCCGCCTGTCCTGTGTCTGTGTTGAGAGGGGCTGTCCCAAGCTGCTGGCCGGACTGTCCCCCCCCGGTTTGTCACCAGGAGCCATAGCTGCCTGGCTTGAGCTGCCGTGTTGTGAGAGTGACTCTAAAACTGTTCTTGCTGAAGATAAAAGTTTTGCGGCAAGCTTATTATTTTTTATAGCCTGATAATATAATTGCTTGTTAATTTCCTGCCAAAAATTTGGCTCATACAATAAATCTGGATCTGAGTGTGGGAAGTTACACCGCACCCATAATAATAAATCTTTCAGCTCTTTTTGAGCAATCTCTACCGGATGGGCAGAGATGATGCCCTGGAAGGCAGATACTATTTCTTTTTCCTCTTGGGAGAATTCCCCCCCCATGTTCTTAATTTTGACCTTTCTCACCAAAAGCTGTGTCGGCTCGAGGTCAGTCCGGAGATGGCACTGATCACCGTCCAGCAGGTCACAGGTGAGAGATCCCAGGCGCGCTTCTGGGTCGTCTCCTCCCTGGAAAGTACCCGAGACGAGTTGTTTCGGTGAAGGTCAGGTTCTTATCTCGAGCTGTCCGCTCCCTCTCGTCTTGGAATTTGCGGCGAGTGTGTGCTCTGCTCTTCTCTCTTTTTTTCTTCTCCGCTGATGCAGGTTGGAGGTTGTTTGATGTTTCTTTTCGGTCTTCTTGCTGATGCGCGCCCAGGGACGCCAGATGTGAGAACCCCGGGTTTGGTTTGGGGTCTCGTGTGGTGGTAAAGCTTCTCCTCCAACCTGTGTTCCCAAATAAAACTCCGCAGCCTCTTCTTGTTCGGTCTCAAGACGATTTATTGCTAATTATCTAACAGATTAAGTTCTAGGGCTGCGGCCCTTTGGTCAGCGGCCCAGGCAGAGAGGCACACACTCCTGACACCCTGACTGTCTGGTGTCTTCTTCTCCTCTCTCCCCGCCCAGGGCTGCTGCTATCTTTTATAAGATATATTACATATAACATGTTTACAATTATTCCCCAATACCTATTACCTACGTTACCAAGTGTTTTTCTATTCTAAACCAATCTGTGAGTGCCAACATCACCAAGAACATGGAGGTAAGGAAGAAGAAAGAAGAAGGATGGGTTCAGCCCACTTTCCTCCATCTTAGAACTTCTGACCCCCATGTACAAAGTAAAAACCCCCCTCTACATGCAATAAAACCCCCCTGTACACTACCAAAAAATATTTCCCTCTACTTTGTGACTACATTTACTATACTATCTAGCACTTTGTGACTGCTTGTTCCACCTTCAAAGTTGGTAATTCATTCCATGGTTCAAACTCAAAATCACAGCTAAATCCAGCTGCCTGCTGGGGTCCAGACTGTGTCTGACCACGGCCTGGAACCTCTAAAAATGTCTGAGAGACATTTTGAGTTCCCACAAAGTTTATTATGAGTAAATAAAAGAAGGAGCAATAAGGACCAGAACAAAATTTCAGAACACTTCCTATCTCCTGACAACCTGACAATGTAAAGAGAAAAAAAAAAATATTTTCAGTCAGTTTACCATCTCTAGAATTGTCTTTCTTCTGTTCACTTAGGGAGAGAAATTCCTCTTGTTTATGTTATGGAGGCCTCTCCACAGGAAAACAATTATTGCATGGCTTTTAGCTTCCACAAATAGCAGCTGCTCAGAAAAATCTGCAATTGTGAAGTCCCTCCAATTTTCTCACAGGCTTTCTCACAGCTGTGTTTATGGGCCATGTCAGTTTATGGGGTATTAGTTTAAAGAAGAGCTGTTAAAAGCAAAAGTTCTCTCCTTCTATTTCTAAAATCATCTCTGGGAAGAGAGGTCTTCTTCTCTCCCTGAGGACACAGGGTCTCATCATTTTTCCCTCTTTTCTTGGTTCAAACTTCTCATGGGTTCACAGCTACTTCAACATTTGCTTACTTTAGCATGGAGGCCTTTGCTGAGCAAGTCATCTCCCCATTCTTTTCAATGCCTTAGAGGGAAAAAGGGAGTCTGATGTATCAATGACATCTTTCTCCACAGCTTTAGCAGAGGATTCCAGCCCCAAGATCAAGGCATCTCCTCATCCCTCCCACCTGGGACTCAACTTCCTCTTCCCTGACCTCGGTGTGTTCATGCTGCTCCTCTGTGTGCCTGCCCTGTGTCCTTTTCTCTCACTGGAGGGAGGATGGCAGCACTGGCAGAGTCAATATCTGCCTGGGGCTGCAGATGGATCTGTGAGCCCGGCCAGGCTTGGTGGCTGCTTCTAATTTTGGCCATGGACCCTGGACATGAAGACCAGTTTTTTTCAACAGGAATGAAGAAACAGAGCCCCACTGTTTTAGGAGTGGATGAGAGTTGACCACCTGAGGCAAAAGCCAGCCAGAGCTGCCTGATTGTGTTCTAAGAGATACCCTTACAAATAGGAAATTTTTTAGGGAGGGTACCAATTTTGGCAATGCACATCTGAAATAACAGACGGTTATTTCCATACAGAGAAGAGCACTGAGCCCCAGTGCTCCAGGAGCTGATGAGGGGAAGGCCTTGACATTCCAAGATCAGCCAGACCCATCAGGCGGCCCCTGGGAGGCCAAGCCAGCCTCACCTGTTCCATGTTCTCCTATTCCATGGGGCCCCACAGTGTCCCAATGGTCCCTTGCTTCCAAGAGGCCCTGAGGTGTCACAATGCCCCCTTGGGGACACGAGCCCCTGAAGGGTCGGAATGGTCTCCATGGTTCCATCAGGCCCCACAGAGTCATAATGGTCTCTGGGTCCATGAAGCCCCGTGGTGTCACCATGGCCCCTTGGTTCCATGGGCTCCAGTGGTGCCACAATGATCCCCTTGGTTCCATGAGGTGCCCACAGTGTCACAGTGATCTCCATGGGAAGGAAAGAACCGAGCCCCAGTGTGGCAGGGGCAGCCACCAGAGGCCAAGGCCAGCCAGACATGACAGTACTGGCAGATTTTGTCTGGGAGCAACCCTTGGATATAGGGATATTTACAGATGGCATCCTAGTTTCAGACATGGACACCCGGAGGAGAAGGTCTGTTCTTTGCATGGGAAGAAAAGCACAGAACACCGGTGTTTGTGGGGCAGATGAAAGGTAGCCACCAAAGGCCTAAGGCAGCCAAACCTCTCTGTCCTGATAGCTTTTTCCTGAAAGCAACCGTTGGATAGAGGGAATTTTGGAGGTTGAATTCCATTTTTGGTCATTTCTTCATACATAAGGACAGTTCATTTCCATAGGAAGGAAAGCAGCAAGCCCCAGTGTTTCAAGGCAGGTGAGAGGCAGCCCCCAAGGGTCCAAGGGCAGCCAGAATTGTCTTTCCTGGCATTTCACTTGGGAGCAATCCTTGGCTGTATGTTGTTTTGGAGGTGGAATCCCAGTTTTTGCCATGGGCACCTGGTCAAGATGGATGGGTTTTTTTCCTATGGGTAAGAGAAGCGTGAACTCCAAGTGTTCTGGAAGAAGATGAGAGGTTGCCTTAGGCCAAGCCAGACAGATCTGGCTTTCCTGGCCCCTTTTGTTTAGAGGCTATCCTTGGACATATGGCATTTTGGAGGCGGAATCTCAATTTTGGCCATTTTATTAGGAAGGAAAGCACAGAGCCCCAGTGTTTCAAAGGCAAATAAGTGCCAGCCCTCAGGAAGCCAAGGCCAGCCAGACTTGCCAGTCCTGGCAGCTTTTATCTGGGAGCTATCCTTGGATATAGGGAATTCTGGTGTCAGATGCCCAATTTTGGCCATATGCGCCTAGTTGAGGTGAATGTTTTTTTCTCATTAGAAAGAAAAGCACATGGTCCCAGTGTTTCATAGGCAGATGAGATTTGGCCCCTGGGTGGTCAAGGCAGCCTGAGCTGTTCCATGTTACCTTGGTTCTGTGGGACCCCACAATGTCACAATGATCTCCTTGGTTCCATCAGGCCCTGGAGTGTCACAATGTTCCCCTTGCTTCTGCAGTGTCACAATGGCTTCATGGTTCCACAAAGCCCTGATGTGTCACAATGGTCCCTCGGCTCCGTGTGCCCTCGCTGTGTCGCAACGGCTCCTCTGTGACACTGCGGCTGCACAAGGTCACCATGGACCCTTGGTTCCTTGGGGTCTCTGAGTTCACAATGGTCTCCTTGATTCCATGTGGCAGCCCAGTGTCACAATGGCCCCTTGGTTCCATGAGGATCTGCCAGGTCACACAGGTTTGTGACATTTGTCCTTGCTGCCCCTCACATCTCCCTGCCCCACAAACAGCCCCGAGCCACCCGTGAGGGACAGGCCCTGCTGTGCCAGGCTGGGCTCAGGGCTTGGCCTTTCTGCTTCCCCCAGCCAGCCCAGGCCTTGCTCAGCATTGCAGTTCCCTGCTCTGAGCCTTGGGCTCCCTGCAATCCTGGCCTCAAGGATCTGCTCTCACCAGTCCCTGGGAGCCTTTGGCAGTCCCTGCCCTCAGTGGGGCCCAGTGATGCTCCAAGGGACTTGGAGTTTTGCTTCTGACTCCTTGAGCAGCTTCTTCAGCCTTCTCTCAGTGCCTGAGGGTCCTGGACTGAGTCCCAAATCCATGTTGGGGATAATCAAAATACAGAAAGCCCTCAGGGGCTCTTTGTCTTCATTCAATGGTCTGCAAATCCCCAGGGCTTGTGCAGCTGATTGGAGTCAGTTTGGAGTTCTTGTAAGGAGGAGGATTTCAAAGTGCACCTCATGACTTTTTTCTTCAATCAAGTGAGTATTCTTAGTTTCCCAGTTCAGAGAAGAGCTGTTAGAGGCATTCCCCAGGTGATCTTGATGCTCACTGTCTCATTAGGAGGTCTGGGCATGTAGAAGAATGAGCTCCCTGAGGGCTGATCCTGTTTGGAAAGCTGCTCCTCACCCCCAGCCTCACCATGTCTGACATTGCCCACCTGGCACTGACATCCCTGTGCCCTGCAGCAGAACCTTGTCCCTGAGCTCTACAGCTCCATGTCCCAGCCCATTGCACCGTGTCCCACCTGCTCTCCTCAGGGCTCTGCCTGCACACAGGCCCAGGAGAAGTTTTCCTGTTGGGGAAGAAAGACTGGAAAAGCCTGAGCAGGTTTCCTAAACAACAAAACCTACTCAAGAGCCACCTGCTCAGTACAGGCTGCCTGGAATGCTGTCACCTTTCTACAAGGAACAGTGTGACCAGAAATAGTCTCTGGAAGCAGAATTCTCTGAGTCTCTGTCTTGGTTTGACAAGACAGGAGTCTGTGAAGGAGGGCAAAAGCCTCCTGTGTAATGGAGAAGGTAAACCCCCTCCCTCCGAATTACCAGGATTTTTAAATTAAAAGGCTCTCAGGCAAAGATATGGGAATGGGAGTAACAATTCTTTACTAGGAGAAAACTAGATAACAATTTAAGAAGGCAAATGCAATCGGTACAAACAAAACTAGTGAAAAAGTCCACAACGTGAGGATTCGGGGTGTTGGTAGCAGTCCGGTTGAAATGATAGCTACTCCTCTTGCAGTGGCTGATGAATTTCAGCTGAAGTGGTGATCTTTAGAAGGGTATAGTTTTCTCTGAAGATCTGGTGGCAGTTGGGCCGGTCTTCCTCTGCGCTGGGGCTGCCTCTGAACTCCGCCGCCGCCGCCTCACTGTGCTCCAGCCGCTTCTCTCCGGAGTCCTGCCGAAGGAGCTGCTTCTCTGGGAAATTCCGCAAAAAGAGAGCTGCTCTGTCCCCCAAAAGGTACCCCTTTTATCCAATAAAAGAGTGCTTGGCTTCCCCCTCTGGGTGGAGCACCTCACAATGGGATGGTGTTACGTTACCAGCCCTGCATTGAATCAGTCAATGGCCCATTAACAAACCATTACCTCTTCCAGCAAACCATTGTTCTTGAGAGATAAAAAACCTGCCCAACTTCCAACAGATGACAAATAGAATACAAGCTTATCTTACAAACCAGGACAATGCCTCAGCAAGAAAAGCTCCTGGGAATAATTGAAACCTTCAATTCTTCTGTGGTTAATTAGACAGATTTCAGAAGTGTATTCAAAGTGAATATATGATATTGAAAACAATGCAGAGAGAACTTTTATCCAGTGTTCTTTCCCTGTTTAGAGATGGAGATCAGTTATGTCCCAATTGATACTGACCCCCCGCACCTCTTAATGCAGTCTGAACAGATATGAAAATCAAGACCCTTCATGGCTGACAATCAATCAGACTTTGTCCCCACTCCCTCCCCACATTTCCCTCATCCAACCCCTGGCACTCCTATGGATCAGGAATGGTGTGGCCAGCAGGACCAGAGCTGTGATTCTTCCCCTGTGCTCAGCACTGGTTGAGCAGCACCTCGAGTGGTGTGTCCAGTTCTGGGCCCCCAGTTTAGGAAGGACATGGAGGGGCTGGAGCATGTCCAGAGAAGGGCAAGAAGGCTGGTGAGGGGTCTGGAGCACAAGTCCTGTGAGGAGCAGCTGAGGGAGCTGGGATTATTTATCCTGGGGAAGAGGGGACTCAGGGGACACCCCATCACTCTCCACAACTCCCTGACAGGAAGGTGCAGCCATTTTGGGGTCAGGCTCTTTTCCCAGGGAGCAGAGACAGGACAAGAGGACACAGCCTTCAGCTGCACCAGGGGATGTTTAGGCTGGACATCAGGAAATATTCTTCATACAAAGGGGGATTGGGCATTGGAATGGGCTGCCCAGGGTGGTGGGTGAGTCTCTGTCCCTGGAAGTGTTTAAGGAAAGACTGGCTGTGGCACTCAGTGCCATGGTCTGGGTGACAAGGTGGTGTTGGGTCCCAGGTTGGACTTGGTGCTCTCCAAGGTCTTTTCCAGCCTGATGGATTCTCTGATGATTGTGACACTGCAGGGTCCTGGGGAAGCAAGGGTCCATTGTGACACTGAGGCGCCTGGTGGCACTAAGAGGCCCATGGTGACACTGTGTACAACATGGTACCTGTCATGGTTTGACACAATGCCCGTGCCCCCATGAAAATGTAATCTCTCAATTGAATGCTGTGAAATGGAATCGAGAACAGAACAAAGCAGGCCCAAGCTTAATAACAGAAAAAAACTTTATTAAGCTACTACTACAAAAGAAAGAAACAAAGGAAAAAGGAAAAAAAAAAGCACACAAAGATCAAAATGAAAACCTTGCAAAGCATTCCTCCTCCCACCATTCAACTCCAACAAATCACAGAGAGACACAATCTGGACCCCAATCAGGTTTCCACCCTCCAGACAATCAATACTCAGCCCATCAAGGAAACAGGAGTCTCTCCTGTGCCACAGACCCCCCCAAGAAAACACAGCTGCCACATCCCTTGTTTCCATGTCACACATGGCACCACCCAGAGAAAAAAAGTTTGCCATGGTGACCCTTCTCCTTTCCATGCACAGTGCTCTCACCACCAATGCATGGATGGACAGACTGCTTTTAGGATTTTTCCTTTCAACAATGCCCTGCCAAGAGGGGAGAAAACAACAGTTCAGTTTTTTCCTTTTTTGGGACCACAGTCCCCCCCATTTTCCCATTTTCCCCTGGGGCCGAAGGTCCAAGAACAGAGACAGAGATCTTCAAACCACGACAGCACCACAGAGCCACGGGGCCACTGTGACACTGTGGGGCTGAATGGAAGCAAGGAGTGCATTGTGACAGTCTGGGTCCTGGTGGGACCACAGAGGACACTGTGACCCTGCAGGGCCTTGTGGGACCATGCAAAGCTTTGTGACAGAGCAGGACCTTGTGTCATGGTGGGACCATGGCGACACTGCAGGGCTCCATGAAGCTAAGGGGCCTGAGCTGCCCCTCAGGGCTTTGTGGAATGCAGGAAACATGTTTGGCACTGTGGTGGCCCTTGGGACCAAGAGGCCATTGTGACACTGTGGGACCAAGGAGAGCATTGCTGCCCTGCCCGACCTCATGGAACCAAGGATCCACTGTGACAGTGCAGAGCCTTGGGGCACCACGGTGACATTGTGACACTGCAGGGCCCAAGGATCCAAGGGACTTTGTGACACCAAGGGTCCCATGGAACCAAAGGGACATTGTGACACTGGGAGGCCTCATGGAATCATGGAGACCAATGGGACACTCTGGGACCTAATGGAACTGTGGTGACACCAAGCTGGCTGGGAGTGTTGATCTGCTGGAGGGTAGGAGGGCTCTGCACAGGGCCCTGGCCAGGCTGGATCCAGGGCCCAAATCCAACAAGGTCAGGTTTAACAAGTCCAAGTACCGGGTCCTGCACTTTGGCCACAACAACCCATGCAGTGGTACAGGCTGGGGACAGAGGGGCTGGACAGCAGCCAGGCAGAAAGGGACCTGCAGGGACTGATGGACAGCAGGCTGGGCATGACCCAGCCCTGTGCCCAGGTGGCCAAGAAGGCCAATGGCTCCTGGCCTGGATCAGGAATGGTGTGGCCAGCAGGAGCAGGGCAGTGATTCTTCCCCTGTGCTGGGCACTGGTTGGGCAGCACCTCAACAGCTGTGTCCAGTTCTGGGTCCCCAATTTCACAGGGGCTGGAGCATGTCCAGAGAAGGGCAACCAGGCTGGTGAGGGGTCTGGAGCACAAGTCTTGTGAGGAATGGCTGAAGGAGCTGGGGTTGTTAATCCTGGAGAAAAGAAGGCTTAGGGGAGACAAGGCACTGTGAGGGAACAGGTTGGAATTGATGATCTCCAGGGTCTTCTCCAACCTTGCTGATTCTGTGATTCTCTGAAACCACCCTTGGAGCAGTTGCAGGAGGAGCCCTGGGCCTCCTCTTCAGAAGCTCCAGCAGCCCAGGTCCCTCAGCTTCTCCTCACAGCCTCAAAGCCCATCTTGTCAGTCCTGCAGAGCCTCTGCAGCTCCTGGGGGTGGCAATGCTGTGGCTGCATCAGGGACAGGCCATGGATTTGAGCAGCAGCATCTGCAGTGGGACAGGAAACTCCCAGCTGATGGGAACAAACTTTCTGGCTGACTGCAGAGGCCAGGACAAAGCTGAGTGGTTTCCCTGGTGTCCCCTAGCCCTTCCTGGACCCAGGGGCTGATGGCATTTGTGCTGCTTCAGGTTCATGTCCCCACTGCACCAGCATGGGGGTGCTCCCGCCTGCTGTGTGCAATGCAAACAGGGGCTGCTGAGCCAGTGCTGCCGTGTCTGTGCCTGCAAGGATGCGGCACCTCTGTGAGTTGGGGGAGAGGCCAGGGCTGCAGAGGGGGGATGTTGTTGGCAGCTCCATGAGGACACTCTGGGACGCTGCCTTGAGCTGTGCAGCACACTGGGGATGGATCAGCCCCTGCTCTGCTGCTCCTTCCCGTCTCCCCCAGGGCCCTTGCAGAGCACCAGCCGTGCTGTTTGCCCCCAGCCTGCCCACGGCCAGCCTGGGGCTGCTCACGGGGGTTTTCTGTGCTGAGCATTGGCCTGGCCGTGTTCTTGAGAGAGCCTGGGCAAGGAGCCTGGAGCCCCCAGGCCCTGGCCTGAGGCGTCAGCGCTGCCCCAGCAGTGCCCATGGCCTGTCCCTGCTGCAGCCCTGGCACTGCCACCCCCAGGACTGTGCCCGGCCCCGAGAGCACTCAGGCCCTGCAGCAACACCAGGGCCACCAGGGCAGCGGGGCAGGGCCACGGGAGCAGCACTGGCAGCACCAAGTGCTGCTGCTGCTGGGCACAGCTGCTGTGCCAGCCCTGATCTGCCCCAGCTCTGCACACAGACATTGCTGCTGCAGCTCCAGAGAAGGCAACAAAAGGGCATCTCTGCAGAAAACTGTGCTGGGAGATCCTTTAGTTCCTTTAAATCCACCGAGAGAACTGCCCCTCATTGACACAGTCTGTGGAGACAGGGAAGGCGGAGAGAAACAGTATGAGAAATGGCACAAACCATGACATTTATTGTGAACGCTTCAAAACAGTCAAACATAGAAAAAGAACTTCCAAAAAGAAACCAACAAGTGGCATCAAAGATGACTTTTATTACAAGTGATTGGCAGAAAGTGCCAACGGTTTAATGTCCCTGAAAGCATCCAGCCATCAGTCTCCTCACTGCAGCCTTGAGCTTCTGGTTCCTCAGGCTGTAGATGAGGGGGTTAAGGGCTGGAGGCACCACCGAGTACAGAACTGACAGAGCCAGATTCAGGGATGGGGAGGAGATGGAGGGGGGCTTCAGGTAGGCAAATGTGCCAGTGCTGATGAACAGAGAGACCACGGCCAGGTGAGGGAGGCAGGTGGAAAAGGCTTTGTGCCGTCCCTGCTCAGAGGGGATCCTCAGCACAGACCTGAAGATCTGCACATAGGAGAAAACAATGAACACAAAACAACCAAATAGGAAACAGGCAGTAACAGCAAGAAGCCCAAGTTCCCTGAGATAGGATTTGGAGCAGGAGAGCTTGAGGATCTGTGGGATTTCACAGAAGAACTGGCCCAGGGCATTGCCATGGCACAGGGGAAGGGAAAATGTATTGGCTGTTTGCAGCAAAGCATTGAAAAAGCCACTGGCCCAGGCAGCTGCTGCCATGTGGGCACAAGCTCTGCTGCCCAGGAGGGTCCCGTAGTGCAGGGGTTTGCAGATGGACATGTAGCGGTCATAGCACATGATGGTCAGGAGGAAATACTCTGCTCCAGTGAAGAACATGAAGAAAAAGAGCTGTGCAGCACATCCCGTGTAGGAGATGTTTCTGGTGTCCCAGAGGGAATTGTGCAGGGCTTTGGGGACAGTGGTGCAGATGGAGCCCAGGTCGCTGAGGGCCAGGTTGAGCAGGAAGAAGAACATGGGCGTGTGCAGGTGGTGGCCGCAGGCTACGGCGCTGATGATGAGGCCGTTGCCCAGGAGGGCAGCCAGGGAGATGCCCAGGAAGAGGCAGAAGTGCAGGAGCTGCAGCTGCCGCGTGTCTGCCAGTGCCAGCAGGAGGAAGTGGCTGGTGGAGCTGCTGTTGGACATTTGCTGTGGCTGCACATTGGCACCTGTTCATGGAGAAAGGACAGTGAAAAGTTAGAAGTGGTACCTGTAACCAAAATCAAAGACATTTCCCATACCCCCTCCCCTGGAGCACACATAGACAGCCTTATGTGTTCTACAGTCCTGGGGTTTTCTTCATAAACACCCTTATATCAGTCCTGGTGTTCCTGGAAATCAGAAATCCTCAGCATTTCTGCTGCACTTAGGGAGAGCAAAGCACATTATGTGCGGTAAAGTGATGAGAGGAGAGTGAGGGGAGATGGTCTGATATTCTGACCTTTTTAGAATTTCTCTGGGCTTTAACCTTTCTCCCAAGGAGGATGATCAGCTTCCCACATTTTCCCTAAAAAAACCCCAGGTACAGCTGAGAGCAGATGGATCCACCACAGCCCAGCTCCACATTTGTAGCCAAGGACTCACATTGCATATTTCAGCAACCCAGTGGCATTTCCAGTGTCTCAAAACCTCTGCCTTTTCCCATCAATCTTATAACTCAGAGATGCTCTGCTGCAGCTCTGCTTGCACAGGAGGGGTGCACGCTTTGGAGCCCCGGCCCTGAGGGCAGAGGCTTGGCTGGGGCACAGGAGGGAGGGGGCTTGTGCAGAGGGAGGGGCTGCACTGGAGGGGATCCTCTGGACATCTCTAAACTCTCCCTGCCTCAGCATTTCTGGGTTTTGTTTTTTCTTATTCTCTGATCTTCTTTCTCTTTACTTCCTGGAGATTTTCCTCCTGCAGGTGTTTCCCTGTGCCTGATCTCTCCGTGCCAGCACTTGCCAACCCCAAATCTCTGTGCCCTCTCCTTGGCCTGACAGAACCCTGCCTGTTTGCAGGGTACTGGCTGGGGGCAGGTTCTGTTTGCAGCTTGGAGAAAGGACAGCGCAGACTTAGCCTGGTGGCTCCAGCAAGGGTGATGCTGCTGCTGTCCATGGGCAGAGTGGCTGCAAGCACATTAGGGATCTCCTGTGAACCTACTGATCACTAAAAGTAACAGTTCAGATAGCTCAGACAGTTCTCAAAATTCATAATCAACTGCAGATATTTATACCTCCCTCCCTGCCATTCTGCAATTGTAGGAAACTGAATACAAACGCTTTGGGAATTTCTTCATTTTTATCTATATCCTTGTCTTGGAAATATTCTGTGACTGATCATAAACCCTCAGCATGTCAGAGCTCCATGATCATTTCACCTGCCCTGCACCAGAAACACTCAGAGTTGTACTCACAGGGTCTGTGGGCATTGGGATGCTCCAGCTTCAGGAGATCACTCCAGGAGCTGCAGCTGCATTGTCCTGCAGCCAGAGGTTCCTGTGCCAAGGGCTGGCAGTGATTCTGCCCCAGGCACTTCTCAGCCCCTTCCCAGCCCTGACTGATTGAAGCTCTCTGTGCCTCTGTGCTGTGCCCGGGCTGGCTGCAGGCAGTGCCCCAGCCCTGCTGGGCTGGGAGAAGAGCTGCTCAGCAAGAGAAATGTGCTTTTGAAGCTCTGCTTGGTTACCAGGATCACCCTCTGTGCCAGGAGCCCGGCCCAGCTCAGCAGCACAGACACAGAAGAAAGACTTTAATGAACCTCTCAGGGGCTGCTGTTGTTTTCATTAGTCTCAGTCCCAGAGAGTGTGCTCAAAAACTTTCTCAAGAACTCAAAGTGAGATTAAAACATTGAAGTTTCTTGGACTTTTAATGGGTCCCACTGAGGGACACGACTGTGAAAGTGTCCCTAAGTAGAGCATAATGCTGGAGGCAGAGCTGACAGCAGGGGACAAGCAAGGGCAAGGTGTCTCTGGTGCTGAGCAAACCTGGATGTGTTTGAGGAATGCAAAGGGCCCAGGCCTGAGCCCCAGCCCCTGGCAAGGCAGATCCTGTCCCTCCCTCATTGCTCAGGGCTCTTCCCGGGATGGGCACTGGCATGTGGGGATGTGCAGTGCCAAGGGCAGGACCATGGGGCGGCCCCTGCCAGGCTGCTGAGCAGGGACAAGCAGGCACTGAGGCCCCAGGGCTGCAAGGGTCACTTGTTCCCTCGTGGCCTCAGGCCCAGGGCCAGCAGCCATGGCCAAAGGGCTGCACAGGTTGGCTCTGTCAGGGCCTTGCAGCTGCTGCACATCCCTGAGCCCTCTGCAGCCCAGGCTGTCCCACGGTGTCCCTGCCCTGCGCCTCTGTCCCTGCAGGCTGTCGTCACCCCCGGCTGCCTCACCTCGCTGGCCCTTCCTTTGCTGGCAGCTCTGCCTCCTGCTGCCCCTGCCTGGCCACACAAAGCCTTGGGCTTCTCCAGGCTCCTTCTGGGGACATGTTGCACCACAGCCCTGCCCTGGGAGGGAAATTCCTTCCTCCTGGTGTCCAGTCTGGGCCTGTCCAGCTGTTCTTTGCATTAATTCTTTCTTTCTCTGGCTGTTCTCTGCTATGTCAGAAGGTTCTACCATCTCTGAAACCACCCTTCAGTCCCTCCCAGGGCTCTCCTCTACTCTCCTCAGTCTCCAGCCCACTGAGCACAGAGATCCTGTGTCCATATAGAGTGGTCAAGTTCCTGAGGCCAAGAGCGCCTGGACAAGAGGGACAGTTCTTTTCTACAGGAAGGAAACCACAGAGCCCCAGGGCTTTGAAGGCAGGTGAGAAGCTGTCAGCAGAGACCAAGGCAAGCCTGACCTGTCTGTACCTGCAGCTTCTGTCTGAAAGCAGCCTTTGGATATATGCGGAGTTTTAGGGTTGGAATTCCATTTCAGCTGTGGGTTCCTGGACAGGAATGAGAGTTCTCCATAGGAAGGAAAGGGTGGAGTCCCAGTGTCCAAAGGCTGATTAAAGGCAGCCCCAAGGAGGCCAAGGCAACCAGACCTGTTTTCAGGGAAGAATCCTTGAGCAGACAGAATCTGGGAGGCCAAACCCCACTTTTGTCTATGGCTGCCTGGATAAGGACAGTTCTTTTCCATAGGAAGGAAAGTATGGAGCCCCAGTATTTGAATGGCAGATGAGATTTGGCCCTCAGGAAGCCAAGAGAACCTGGACAGTCCTGGCAGGTTTTGTCTGGGAGCTGTCCATGTATACAAGGAATTTTGGACGCAGATTCTCAATTTTGGCCATGGATACCTGGATTTGAAAGATGGTTTCTTCCATGGGAAGAAAAGCATAGGCCCCCAGTGTTTTGAAGGAAGACGAGAGGTGGCCCCAAAAAGGCCAAGGCCAGCCAGAGCTGTCTGTCCTGGCAGGTTTCACATGGGAATAATCTTTGGATATAATCAAATTTGGAGGAGTAATCCTAATTTCAGCCATGAACCCCTGGAAGAGAAGGACAGTTCTTTCCCACAGGAAGGAAAGCATGGAACTCTAGGGTTTTAGGGACAGAGGAGAAACAACCCTCAACATGCTAAGGTCACTTGGACCAGTCATGCAATCCCCCGGAGGCCCATGCAGCTAGACCTGTTCCATTTTCTTGGATCCTTGGGGCCCTGCAGCATCACAATTTCTCCTTGGTTCCTTGAGGCCCTGTAGGATCACAACAGAACTTTGTTCCCATGAGGCCCAGTGATATCACAATGGTCTCCTTGGCTCCACAGTGGCACAATGGCCCCTTGCTTCCATGAGGCCTTGCAGTGTCAAAGTGGTCTCATTGGTTCCATGGAGCCCTGCAGTGTCACAATGGTCTCTTTTGGTTCCACAGTGTCACACTGGCACCTTGGTTCCATGAAGCCCTGCAGTACGGAATGGATCCTTGGTTCCATTGGGCTCCTCACTGTTACATGAGTCCTCAGTGCCACGGAGTCCTGCAGTGTCACAGAGCTCTCCTGGGTTCCATGGTGCCACACAGGGTCACAAGAGCCGCTCAGTTCTACAAGGCCCCACAGTGTCACAAGGGCCCCTTGTTCCCATGAGTCTGGGCCATGTCACAGTGGTCTCATTGGTTCCACGAGGCCCTGCAGTTCCACAATGGCCCTTGAAGTGTCACCATAGTCTCAGTGGGTTTCCCCACTGGTTCACAATGTCCTCCTTTGTTCCATGATGCCCCACAGTGTAACAATGATGTCCTTGGTTCCACAGTCAGAATGGCCCCATGGTCTCATAGAGCTCCAAAGCAGCTTATGGAGCCCCACAGCTCCTTATAGAGTCCTATGGCCCCTTATGGAGTCCCACACTGTCACTGTGATCCCCTTGATTCCATGAGGCCATGCCATGCTACAATGGCCCCTTGGTTATACAAGGCCTTGCAGTGTCACAATGGCCCCTTTGGTTCCAGTGAGTCCTGAAGTGTCATAATGGTCTCTGTCCCACAGTGTCACAATGGATTTTGGTTCCATGAGTTTTGGTACTGCCAAGAGCAGTGTCCTTGGTTCCACAGTGTCACAATGGACCCTTGGTTCCATGAGGTGCCTGGCCTCCCACAGCCCCTCACAGCCCCTCATGGCCCCTCACAGCCCCAGCCGTGGGGCTCCTCCCAAAGGAGAAGGGGTCGGGCCCTGCTGTTCTCCTTTAATTTCAGTCCCTTCCCAGTGCCGAGCAAAGAATGGCTGGAATGGAGCCTTTCCCAGCCTTTCGCTCTGGGCTGGCTGCGGGCTGAAGCTCTGTGCCGGCGCTGGCCGAGCACCAGCAGCCCTGCAGCCCCGGCCTTTGCTGTGCCGTGTCCGTCCCTGTCCCGACCCCGCCCGGCTCTGGCAGCAGCAGCAGCCGCAGCGCAGCGGGCGCCGGCCCGGCCCGGCCGGGGCTCCCGGCAGGAGCAGCAGCAGCGCCGGCCCCTTCCCGCCTGCTCCTGCCTCAGCTGCCGAGGGCTTTTCCAGATGGACTCTGGAGCAGAGCAACAAGCACCCGCACACAGCCCTGGCTCCCCAGGGCCCGCCTGTGCTGCCCCGAGCCAGCCCCCAGGGGAAGCAAGGATCGGGTTCCAGCGCTGTTTTCAGCGCTGTTTTACTCACCCTGAGCTGACAGCAGGAGGCTGCTGCTGCCTTCACCTTGGGAATTGCAGAGCACGGCTGCTCTCGCCCTTCTACTTACCTGCCTTCCTTTGCCTGCTCTGGTTCTCTCTCAGTGTCTCCTTTAACCCAGGGCAGCTCCCACCAAAGACCCTGCCCTGATTTAATTCCCAATCCATGAGCTACGACAACCACAGGTGAAATTATGAAGGCTGGCAGTGAAATGTCACTGTAGGATCTTGCTCCACTTGGCTTTTGGCTCTTCCATATGAGCTTTGCCTTCAAGAGCAGGAACATCTTTTCCTGGCTGGGGAGCTGGAATTCCAGCCCCTGGGATCCAGCCATGGATCCCAGAGGGGCATTCCTGAGGCTCCCAGGGTGCTGCTCCTGCCATGCCTCCCAAGGAGCTGTGCAGGGCAGGGGACAAGTTGGAGCAGCTGTGCTGGTTCTGCAGTGCCAAAACGGCCCCTGGTTCCAGGAGTTTCCGCACTGCCAACAGCGGTTCCTGGGTTCCATGATGCCCTGATGTGTCCTCATGGATATTTGGTGCCATTAAGTTCTTCGGTGACACAATGGCCACCTCACTCCATGAGCTTCCACAGTGTCCAAATGGCCTCCTTGGATGGGCAGTGTCACCATGGACCATTGGCTCCATGCAGCCCCGCTGGGTCACCATGGACTCCTTGGTTCCATGAGATTCTGGGGGTGTCCCCGTGGTCTCCTTGGATCCACAGTGTCACAATGGACCACTGGATCCATGTGGCCCTGCTGTGTCACCATGGCCCCTTGGTTTCATGGGACCCCAGGGTCACAATTGACTCTTTTCTTCCTCATCCTATGGGAGAGAACTGTCCTTCTCCTCCAGGGGCCTATGGTCAAAACTGGGATTCCTTCCCCTGATTTCCTTATATGCAAAGATTGTTCCCTGATGAAATCTTCCAATAGAAACAACTCTGGCTGTCTTGGCCATCCAGGGGCCACCTCATCTGCTTTTCAGACACTGCGTCCATGTGCTTTTCTTGCTTATGGGCAAAAAGCATCCATCTCAGCCAGGCACCCATGGCCAAAATTTGGCATCTGCCTCCAGTATTCCCTATATACAAGGATAGCTTCCAGAAAAATGATGCCAGGAATCACAAGTCTGGCTGGCCTTGGCTTCCTGAGTTCTGGCACTCATGTACCTCTGAAACACTGGGGCTCTGTGTTTTCCTTCCTAATGAAAAGAACTCTTCTTCCTGTCCAGGCACCCATGGCTAAAACAGGGATTCCACCTCCAAAACTCCGAACATCCAAGGATTGCACCCAAGTGCCAGCTGCCAGGATGGACAGGTCTGGCTGCCTTTGGCCTCTTGGGGGCCTCTTTCATCTGCTTTTGAAACACTGGAGCTCAGTGCTTTCCTTCTAATGGAAAAGAACCTTATTTCTTCTCAAGGTGTCCATGGTCAAAACTGAGATTCTTCATCCCAAATTCCATATATCAAAGGGTTACTCCATGACAAGAGCTGCCAGGGGAAACAGGTCTGGCTGGCTTAGCCTCAGAGGAGCCACTCTCTCCTCTCCTCTCCTCTCCTCTCCTCTCCTCTCCTCTCCTCTCCTCTCCTCTCCTCTCCTCTCCTCTCCTCTCCTCTCCTCTCCTCTCCTCTCCTCTCCTCTCCTCTCCTCTCCTCTCCTCTCCCATAGAAACACTTGGCCTCTGTGCTTTCCTTCTTATAGAAAAATCTATCCCTATGTACACAGAAATGGCAGAAATTTGGGTTCCCAAATTCCCTATATCCAAGGGCTGCTTACAGAAAAAAGCTACCAGGACAGAGAAGTCTGGCTGGCTTAGGCCTCTGGTGGCCGCCTTTCATCTGTCCTTGAAACACCAGTATTCCATGCTTTTCTTCCTATGCAGAGAACTGTCCTTCTACTCTGGGTGTCCATGCCTGAAATTGGGATTCCACCTCTAGAATTCTGTCTATCCAAGAGTTGCTCCCAGCCAAAATCTGCCAGTACCATCAAGCCTGGCTGGCCTTGGCCTCTGGTGGCTGCCCCTGCCACACTGGGGCTCGGTTCTTTCCTTCCCATGGAGATCACTGTGACACTCTGGGCACCTCATGGAACCAAGGGGATCATTGTGGCACCACTGGAGCCCATGGAACCAAGGGGCCATGGTGACACTGTGGGGCTTCATGGACCCAGAGACCATTATGACTCTGTGGGGCCTGATGGAACCATGGAGACCATTCCGACCCTTCAGGGCCTGGTGTCACCAAGGGGGCATTGTGACACCTGAGGGCCTCCTGGAAGCCAGGGACCATTGGGACACTGTGGGGCCCCATGGAAGCGAGGGAACATGGACCAGGTCCGGCTGGCTTGGCCTGCCAGGGACCACTTGACAGGTCTGGCTGATGTTGGAATGCCAAGGGCTGCCTCTCATCAACTCCTGGAGCACTGGGGCTCCGTGCTTTCCTTGCTATGGGAAAGAACCATCCATCTTTTCAGATGCCCATTGCCAAAATTTGTGTCCTCCTTAAAAAATTTCCTATATGCAAGGGTATCTCTCAGAACAAAGCCTACCAGCTCTGGCTGGCCTCTGGTGGTCACCTCTCATCCATCCAGGGAAACACTGGGGCTCTGTTCCTTACTTCCTATGCTATAGAACCGGCCTTCATGTCTAGGTCCGTGGCCAAAATGAGAATTTGTCCTCCCAAAATCCATATATCCTAGGATTGCTCCCGGTCAAAAGCAGCCAGGACAGACAGGTCAGGCTGGCCCTGTCCTCTGGTGATTTTCTTAGACCATGAGCTGAATGTTTTCATTTGAAAACACCTTGGAGAGGGCCCAGAGATCTCGCAAGGAGGGATTCTGAGGCCTTGGGCACATGACCACTAAATATGGACAAAGGAGCTCTGTGCTCTGTGCTGCTGTGGTGGTTTTGCATCATGGAAGTGATGTCCTGAGAGAAGCTGCTAGCAGTTTCCTCTGTGTCTGACAAAAAACAATCAGTAATTAGCTTTGAGAATGGACAATCAGTTAAACTTAAGGAACTAAGGAATGCCTCTGTGCAGACACAAGTTACAGATAAGAAAGCCTGGCTGGGTCTCTTTCCCTTCAGGCCATAAAGAGGTGCCAAGGCCGGCCCAGCCCCATCTCAGCCTTCTGGCCTGTCTGCTGAGATCCTGGCCCTGCCCCAGCGCGGCCCAGCCTGACACAGCCCCAGCGCAGCCGCTGCAGAAACCTCCATGGCAAAACAGCTCCGGCCGCAAGCACCGAGCCCGGCCGGGCTCACGGAACCATCTGCAGCCCCGGGAGATATTGACTCTGACAGTGCTGCCATCCTCCCTCCCGTGAGAGAAAAGGACACAGGGCAGGCACACAGAGGAGCAACATGAACACACGGAGGGCAGGGAAGGGGAAGTTGAGTCCCAGATGGGAGGGATGAGGAGATGCCTTCATCTTGGGGCTGAAATCCTCTGCTGAAGCTGTGGAGAAGGATATCATGGATATATCAGACTCTCTTTTTCCCTGTAAGGCATTGAAAAGTATGTGGAGATAATTTTTTTCACCAAAGGACTCCATGCTACAGTTAGTAAACTTTGAAGTACCCCTGATCCCATGAGAAGTTTGAAAAGAAATAGTGATGAGACCCTGTGCCCTCAGGGAGAGAAGACCTCTGTTCCCAGAGATGAAGATGATTTCAGAAATAGATGAAGAGAATATTTGCTCTTAAATAGATCATCCTGAAACTAATACCTCGTTAGTTAACATGGGCTATAAACACAGTGTTGGGAAAAGCTGTGAAAAAATGGGGGGGACTTGACAATTACAGATTTTTCTGGGGAGCTGTTATTCGTGGAAATGAAAAGCCATGAGATAACTGTTGTCTTGTGGATAAGTCTCCATAACCTTAACAAGAGGAACTTGTCTCCCTAAGAGAACAGACAGAAAATTTTAGGTTTTGTCTCTTTACATTGCCAGGTTTTATGGAAAGGGTAAGTGTTCCGAAAATTTTGTTCTGATTCTTATTACTCTTTCTTTTAATTACTGTTAATAAACTTTTCTTTTAAAGTTCAGAGCCTACTTTGCCTTTCTCCTATCTTAGAGCAGGAAATGACAAACTATATTCTAGTGAGTGCACTGGTAATTAGCCAACACTGAACCCACTACACTAATTGATGCATTGCCTGAGAAATCTCAAATTGGTGAACGAAAACCACCATAGAAACTTCCTGACGAACTGCCCCAGACAAGGGGGAAATCAAGGCAGAACCATGGTTTGTCAGGACTTGCTTGATCTGAATGAGCCCCGTGGTGCATTTGGAGCTGAGCCCTGGAACTTCAGGGCCTGAGAAGAGATTGCACAGACCTATCCAGGAGTTAAAATCCAGAGGAAACACCCAAAGTGTCTCAAAGAATGAATAAGTCAAACTGAGTTCCATGGCCAACAAAAACTCCTCATGGACTCCTTGGAGGAGGGAGCTGGAGGCCACGATGACGCAAAAACCACTCAGTGTGGAAAGGAATATCCAAAGTACCTTAAAAACCTTAAGTATCTCAAAGTATTCATGAGCCCCACTGAGTGTCAGTACAAAGCTCTCAAGAGACTCATTAAAGCAGATAATTGGGTCCATGATTACACAAAGCTCTCAGAGTCTAGATCAAAAGGGAAACACCAAGTACCTTAAAATAACTGAAGTACATTGGAGCATTAATGAGCCCCACTGAGTGTTGTTCCTGACAAAGCCTCTCCAGGGACTAATTACAGCAGATAGTTGGAGGCCATGATTGCACAAAGCTCTCAGAGACTCCAAGGCAAAAGCAAAAGCCAAAGTCCTTTGAAGAACCTGCAGTCCCTGGGAGCATGAAGGAGCCCCCAGGGCCATTCCTGACCAAGGCTCCCCAGGGACTCCTTCCAGCAGATCCTTGACCCCACTGGGATGTGGGCTAGGGGGGGATGCTGAGGGCAGGACCAGGGGCTGACAGTGCCCAGCCTGGCTGGGGCTGTGCCAGGAGGCCCCAGGGCCTCAGCAGAAGGTGTCTCCTCACAGCCCTTGGTGGCACAGACCCTGCTGTGCCCCAGGGCACCAAGACTTGGCTTCTCTTTGTCCCCACCTGGCATCAGTGCCTCCAGTTCTCTGCCCTGCCTGGGGCCTGGGGACACTTTCTCAGTCATGTCCCTCAGTGGGACCCATTAAAAGTCCAAGAAACTTTGGAGTTGGATTCTGGAGTAGTTTCTGCAGCTCCCTCTCAGGGCCTGATGCTCAGGGCCTGAGCACAAAGCCCCAGAGGCTCATTAAAGTCCTTGTGCTGTGTCTGTGCTGCTGAGCTGGGCTGGGCTCCTGGCACAGAGGGTGATCCTGGTAACCAAGCAGAGCTTCAAAAGCACATTTCTCTTGCAGAGCAGCTCTTCTGCCAGCCCAGCAGGGCTGGGGCACTGCCTGCAGCCAGCCCGGGCACAGCACAGAGGCACAGAGAGCTTCAATCAGTCAGGGCTGGGAAGGGGCTGAGAAGTGCCTGGGGCAGAATCACTGCCAGCCCTTGGCACAGGAACCTCTGGCTGCAGGACAATGCAGCTGCAGCTCCTGGAGAGATCTCCTAAAGCTGGAACATGCCAATGCCCACAGACCCTGTGAGTGCATTCTCTGCTCATCTCCTGTGCAGAGCAGCCAGGGGTGCCCAGGACTGTCCTGCAGAGCAGGGTCCTGCAGCCCAGGGCGCTGTGCTGGGCCAGGGACTCTGCTGCCTGCCAGGGACAGCTCTCAGCCGGCCCTGGAGCTGCTCCCAGCGCTGGCCAGGAGCTGTGGGGGGAAGGAGCCACCCTGAGCAGGGCAGGTGCTGCTGTGAGAGGGGCTGGGTGGGGCAGGGCTGCTCCCAGCTCCAGACCAGCCTGGGCACAGCTCCGGAGGACACTTCCCAAAGAAAGTAAGCCTGGGATTGTTTTAAAATTCAGGAGCTTTCCTGAGGGTGTTTTCAATTTCCTGCTTGGAGCAGGATGGGAAAGACAAGGTTGCTGACAAAGATTTTTGCTATTTATATATTTTTCATATAGCCATAGCTCTGTAAAGAACTATTATATTCTTTTAAAGTTATAATCTCTACTTTACTGTATTAAACTCTTAATTAGCTTTATCAAACTACTATTGTGTACTTATATAATAGTAATCTTTGCTGACACTAGTATGTTTCCTACCTTTCTCTTAGATTTTAGAACAATAAACTGACTGTCTAAATATATTCCTGAAATAGTGTATAGTCTTATTACCAGGAAGAGTGCCTACAAGAAGAACATTTTGGTTTTTGACCACAATGTGAACAGTCATAACTAAAACTGGGGAAAAGAAGCCCTAGGACCTACTCCAATGTGTTTGAGCCAGGGGAGTGTAACTTGGGCAAGTGAATCTCCTATTGGATGTTCCCGGTAAATATCCTAATTAATCAACCTTAATGAATTGTTGAAATCAGAGGCTGGGTGTGCCCCATCCCCAGTGGGGCACATGGAGGTTTCCAATAAAGGTCTGGTTTTTACTTTACTGTTCTAACACTGTTGCAGGAGGTTTTTTTTTCTCTTTTGATTATAGACAACAGGGGGATCAGAGAAGCAGAACAGGAATTGTAGTCCCAGAATCACAGAACATTCTGAGTTGAAAGAACACACAGGATCATCAAAGGAATGTTTGAACATGTACAGAGACTCCAGAACTGTGACTTTGGGTGGTCAGTGTCTCTGCTGGGAGCCTCCCAAAGGGCCTTCAGCCACTCCTCAGCCCTGGGCAGCAGCAGCATCACCTCTGCAGGGCCCAGCAGGGCTCTCCTGAGCTGCCCTTGCCCAGCTGCACACAGAGCCTGCCCCAGCCAGGGCCCTGCACACAGGCAGGTTTCTGTAGGGCCGGGCCGAGGGCACACAGGGTGGGATGGGCTCTGTGAGCGCTGGCAGGGACAAGGCACCTCTCAGGAGGGGATGTCCAGGCCCAGGGAGATGCTCAGGGAAGCAGAGGGGCTGAACAGAGCAGTGCTGGGGGAACAAGCCCATCCAGCCCCTCACCTTCCCTCAGCCACAGGGAATCCTTTGCCTCTCACATCTCTCAGTGGCAAACTCTGAGTGCAGCAGCAATACTGAGGATTTCTGACCTCAGAGAGCCAGCAATGATGTGTGGGTAGGAAAACAATTCCTTAAACCAACGCCTGCCATTCCTTAGACCTGGGAGTGCAGATGCTAGCAAGCTTTTCTGCAGTAAAAGAAACTTCCATGACAAATCCTAATATACAGCCTTATCCCTCTGCCACATGGCCACAAACCCAGCGCAGCAGGGCAGGGATGGCTCCTCGAGAGCCCCCATGCACAGCCCTGGATGCTCCTGGCACACTCAGCCAGCACAACTGGAGCTCAGGCAGGGACCTGGGTGAAGGTTTTCCCAGAGCAGGAACAAGGGTGGGTGAGTTCCAGCAGAACAGGCTGCAGGGAATGGCCCAGGCTTGGCTCCGAGCAGCCTCTCCTGACTTGTCCCTGTCCTTTCTCCATGAACAGGTGCCCATGTGCAGCCACAGCAAATGTCCAACAGCAGCTCCATCAGCCACTTCCTCCTGCTGGCACTGGCAGACACGCGGCAGCTGCAGCTCCTGCACTTCTGCCTCTTCCTGGGCATCTCCCTGGCTGCCCTCCTGGGCAACGGCCTCATCATCAGCGCCGTAGCCTGCGGCCACCACCTGCACACGCCCATGTTCTTCTTCCTGCTCAACCTGGCCCTCAGCGACCTGGGCTCCATCTGCACCACTGTCCCCAAAGCCATGCACAATTCCCTCTGGGACACCAGAACCATCTCCTACACAGGATGTGCTGCACAGCTCTTTTTTTTTGTCTTTTTCATCTCAGCAGAGTATTTCCTGCTGACCATCATGTGCTACGACCGCTACGTGTCCATCTGCAAACCCCTGCACTACGGGACCCTCCTGGGCAGCAGAGCTTGTGCCCACATGGCAGCAGCTGCCTGGGCCAGTGCCTTTCTCAATGCTCTGCTGCACACAGCCAGTACATTTTCCCTGCCCCTGTGCCATGGCAATGCCCTGGGCCAGTTCTTCTGTGAAATCCCACAGATCCTCAAGCTCTCCTGCTCCAAATCCTACCTCAAAGAACTTGGGATCATTACTGTTACTGTGTCTGTTGGATTTGGTTCTTTTGCATTCATTGTTTTCTCCTATGTGCAGATCTTCAGGGCTGTGCTGAGGATCCCCTCTGAGCATGGACAGCACAAAGCCTTTTCCACCTGCCTCCCTCACCTGGCCGTGGTCTCCCTGTTTGTCAGCACTGCAGTGTTTGCCAATCTGAAGCCCCCCTCCATGTCCTCCCCATCCCTGGATCTGGCCCTGTCAGTTCTGTACTCGGTGGTGACTCCAGCCCTGAACCCCCTCATCTACAGCCTGAGGAACCAGGAGCTCAAGGCTGCAGTGAGGACACTGATGACTGGATTCTTTCAGGAACATTAAAGTGCTGGCCAACTTCTGCAAATCACTTACAATAAAAGTCATCTTTGATATTTGTTTTTGGTTTCATTTTGCAGGTTCTTATTCTTTGTTTTACTTTTTTTCATATTGTCCACAATAAATGAATTTTTTGGTGCCATTTCTAATTTTCTTTCCCTCAACCTTCCCTGTGGCCACAGACCATGTCAGTGAGGGGCTGTGCTCTCAAGAGACTCAAGAATATCCCAGCACATTTTTCTGCATAGATGCCCTTTTGTTGCCTTCTCTGGAGCTTCAGCAGCAATGTCTGTGTGCAGAGCTAGGGCAGATCAGTGCTGGCACAGCAGCTGTGCCCAGGAGCAGCAGCACTTGGTGCTGCCAGTGCTGCTCCCGTGGCCCTGCCCCGCTGCCCTGGTGGCCCTGGTGTTGCTGCAGGGCCTGAGTGCTCTCGGGGCCGGGCACAGTCCTGGGGGTGGCAGTGCCGGGGCTGCAGCAGGGACAGGCCATGGGCACTGCTGGGGCAGCGCTGACGCCTCAGGCCAGGGCCTGGGGGCTCCAGGCTCCTTGCCCAGGCTCTCTCAAGAACACGGCCAGGCCAATGCTCAGTACAGAAAACCCCCGTGAGCAGCCCCAGGCTGGCTGTGGGCAGGCTGGGGGCAAACAGCATGGCTGGTGCTCTGCAAGGGCCCTGGGGGAGACGGGAAGGAGCAGCAGAGCAGGGGCTGATCCATCCCCAGTGCGCTGCACAGCCCAGGGCAGCGTCCCAGAGCGTCCTCATGGAGCTGCCAGCAACATCCCCCCTCTGCAGCCCTGGCCTCTGCCCCAGCTCACAGAGGTGCCGCATCCTTGCAGGCACAGACACGGCAGCACTGGCTCAGCAGCCCCTGTTTGCATTGCACACAGCAGGCAGGAGCACCCCCATGCTGGTGCTGTGGGGACATGAACCTGAGGCAGCACAAATGCCATCAGCCCCTGGGGCCAGGAAGGGCTGGGGGACACCAGGGAATCCACTCAGCTTTGTCCTGGCCTCTGCAGTCAGCCAGAAAGTTTGTTCCCATCAGCTGGGAGTTTCCTGTCCCACTGCAGACGCTGCTGCTCAGAGCCAGGGCTGCCTGGTAGCCACCCCCAAACTGCCCTGAGAATTTCCTTAGTTTCCCCTTTGCTTTCTTTACTCTTCCTTCTACAAATTTCTTCCTGTTGTCCACCCCTGTTCCCTCCCCTGCACACAGCCCATCCCTGTTTGCCCTTTCCTCTCTGGCCCCACTCCCCATTGCAGTTCCTGACTTGGCACCATGGGAACTTCCATTGGGAAGCAGGATCATCCCACAAGTGCTGCAGGAATTGTCTGCAGGCTCCTGCAGTGCCTGGTGCTGCTCCCTTGCCAGAGGCACCCCAGGCCAGGGGGGCACATCTGGGCTGCTGTGTCTGGCTGTGGGGCTCTCTGTTCTGGGCAGTGAGGAGGAGCTGCAGAGGATCTGCAGGACTGACAGGATGGGCTTTGGGGCTGTGAGGAGAAGCTGAGGGACCTGGGCTGCTGGAGCTTCTGAAGAGGAGGCCCAGGGCTCCTCCTGCAACTGCTCCAAGGGTGGTTTCAGAGAATCCCAGAATCAGCAAGTTTGGAAAAGACCTTGGAGATCATCAAGTCCAACCTGTGCCCTCACACTGCCTTGTCTCCCCTGAGCCTCTATTTCTCCAGGATAAACAACCCCAGCTCCCTCAGCCGCTCCTCACAGGACTTGTGCTCCAGACCCCTCACCAGCCTTGTTCTCCTTCTCCGGACATGGTCCAGCCCCTCCATGTCCTTCCTAAATTGGGGGGCTCAGAACTGGACACAGCACTCGAGGTGCTGCCCAACCAGTGCCCAGCACAGGGGAAGAATCACTGCCCTGCTCCTGCTGGCCACACCATTCCTGATCCAGGCCAGGAGCCATTGCCCTTCTTGGCCACCTGGGCACACAGCTGGCTCATGTCCAGTCTGCTGTCCATCAGTCCCTGCAGGTCCCTTTCTGCCTGGCTGCTGTCCAGCCCCTCTGTCCCCAGCCTGTAGCACTGCAGGGGTTGTTGTGGCCAAAGTGCAGGACCTGGCACTTGAACTTGTTAAACCTCACCTTGTTGGATTTGGGCCCTGGATCCAGCCTGCCCAGGGCCCTGTGCAGAGCCCTCCTACCCTCCAGCAGATCCACACTCCCAGCCAACTTGGTGTCACCAGGGTTCCCTGAGTCCCCAGAGTGTCCCAATGGTCTCCATGATTCCATGAGGCCTCCCAGTGTCCCAATGCCCCTTTGGTTCCATGGGACCCCTTGGTGTCACAAAGTTGCTTGGATCCTTGGGCCCTGTAGTGTCATCAGGATCAACAACCCCACCTCTCTTGGCCACTCCTCAGAAGACTTGTGCTCCAGACCCCTCATCAGCCTTGTTGCTCTTCTATGGACAAACTCCAGGCCCTCCATGTCCTTCCTAAATTGGGGGCCCAGAGCTGGACACAGCACTCGAGGTGCTGCCCAAACAGTGGGTGGCACAGGGGAAGAATCAGTACCCTGCTCCTCCTGGCCACACCATTCCTGATCCATAGGATCCAAGGGATTTGATGAGGAGCATGGTGGGGAGGGAGTGGGGACAAAGTGTTATTGATTGTCAGCCATGAAGGGTCTTGATTCTCATATATTTTTAGACTGCATTAGAAGGTGCTGGGGATCAATATTAATTGGACATTGCTGATATCAATCTATAAACAGGAAAAGAAAACTTAACAGGGCAAAACAATTCTCTCTGCATTGTTTTCAATATACTATATTCACTTTGAATAAACTTCTGAAATCTGTTCAATTAATCACAGAATAACTGAAAACTCCAATTAATCCCAGAGGTTTTTCTTGTTTGGGCATTTTGAACAAATGTTTTATGGGCTCTTCCCACTGAATTCCTGAACTGAAGAGCTCGAGATAGAAGAGCCCTCTGGAGCAGTAAAATTCATCAGCAACCTCCAACTGGCTGAGGATGCATCCCCATCAGAGCAGCAATGAGCAGAAATGGGCACAGCTCTGTGGCTGCCCCAGCTCTGGGATGGGCCCTGGGCCTGGAGCAGGAGCAGCTCTGGAGGGCCCCAGGGCCGGGGCTCTTGTGCTGGCCTGGGCAGATGGGATGGCAGGAGGGGCTGCAGAGCTCTCAGCACCTCAGGCAGAGGGGAGCAGGGCAGCCAGGGAGCTCCTTTGGCCTTGGCCAAGCCCCTTCCCCCATGGTGGGGCTGAGTCCTGGCTGAGCTGCAGCTGCTGCTGTGCCCTTGGCAGGGGCTGAGGCCGTGGGGCAGTGCCCAGAGCAGCCTGGGCTGAGCAGAGCTGTGGGGCCAGAGCCGGCTGGGCTGTGCTGGGGAGAGGCCCTTGGTGCTGCCCAGAGCTCAGGGCAGCTGGCAGAGCTGGCAGGGAGCTGGGCTGGGCTGGGAGAGCCTGGCACAGAAACCATCAGTGTCCATCTCAGCCTGGCTGAGCAGGCAGGGGCAGGACTCAGCCCAGGCCTTGTGGGGCAGGGCCAGCGCCTGGGCAGGCATTGAAAACAGGCAAGAGCCCCAGAGAGGAGGCTGCTCTGTGCCCTTGGGGCATGGGCAGAGCAGGGAGGGGCCCAGGACATTTGTCAGCGCCAGCCTCTGTCTGTGCCAGCCCTGGGCAGCCCTGGCTGCTGAGCCCAGCTCTGCCCTGGGCTGAGTTTGGCTGTGGCCCAGCTCCATCCTCCTGCGGGGCTCAGGGCCTGTTCCCGGCCATGGCCAGCCCTGGCCGCCTCTCTGCTGGCCCCGAGGCTGGCAGAGCCCGGGCAGGGCTGTCTGTGCAGCCCCACAGGTGCCACAGGCTCGGCAGGAGCTGGCAGAGGCTGCCCAGCAGGGAGACCATGGGGCACAGAGCCCCAAGGCTGCCCAGGGCCCCACGGCACAGGGGCCGTTCCCAGCCGCAATGCTCCTGTCCTGGGCTGGGCTGCACAGGGGCTGTGGCACCATGGCTGGGCCAGCACAGGGCCACAGAGGGGCCACGCAGCCGCTGCCGGGGCTGGCAGCAAGGCCGGGCACAGACAAGGAATTGCTGAGCATGGCCTGCGCTGGCCAGGGCTGCCTGTGCCCAAGGCAGAGCTCAGCTGCCCTTGGGGGCTGCAGGAACACTCAGGAGCCCAAAGAGCCTCCATGGCTGTGCTGGAGACCAAGGCTGGAGCAGGGAAATGCAGGGCTGCTGCGCCATGGGGAGGGCATGGAATTCCAGCACACACCTCAGCTCTCTGATGGTCCCGGCACCGTGCTGGGCCCTGTTCCAGACTGGAGCAGAGCAGATGTTGATGGCACAGGAGCCCTGCGAGGCTGGCAGGGACCTGCAGCTTGCAAGGTGCTCTGCTCTCCCTCAGCTCCTCTCTGAGAGATCCAGTCCCAGCTCGGCACCTCAGGGCACAAGTGGCACTGCCTGTTCATGGGCACACAGCTGATGTCTGTCTGGAAGGGGGCTCAGGTTTTAATACTTGTACTTCTCATACTATGGATGGAAATTTTTTATTTTCTGGGTTAGTTCAGTACTTTTAAGAAAGACAAAAGTTGTCTGTCCAGGAACAGGAATTTCATGTACTAATGGCAGGAGGAGAAATACTGACATTGCCTTCCACTTGTGTCGCCAATATTCTGTTTATTCCTTGCTCTCCCTTTTCCTTCAGGTGTTTCCAGCTCTCCCGTTGAAATGGCCATGTCTAAGGGCATCTCTTCACCAGGCCAGATGGATCAATGTACATCCTGCTGCTCCCAGATTTACGCCTCCAGATGCTTTCTGGTCATTCAAGTTCCTCTCAAACGACTGGTTTCATGCTTTGAGCTTCAGGGAGTTGTTCAATTTTTCTAAAGTTAATATAAATATCATATCAGTCAACATCCTTATTGCGTTTATATCTATCACATAATTACATTTTCTTATATGTTTATCTGAAGCTGTACCTATATGGAAATCCCTTGGTGATGGGGGACAAGTCAGATGCTGCTGGGACACCCCAGAGAACTGAGGGAAGACCTGTGATGGTTATTAAACTGTTCAAATGTTCAACTTGTGTTTGTCGGCAAGAAATCTTTCTGTGCCTCTGAGTGTCACCAGTCCCTGAGCCCAAAGGACACAAACCTGATGAGTTGTGGTTCCCACTGCAGGGGCTGCACTTGGACCTTGGCTCTGCACAGGAGAGCTCTTCATCCACTTTCCCTCTTTCCCTCCATCTGGGCATGGAGGCAGCTCCTGACTTCAGCCTGTGACTCGTGTGTGCAAAGAGCAAATCTGGTCAGAATCGGGGCAGGGAGGGTTTGGGGGGACCTTGGGATCTGTGCTGGGCACAGAAGGTGTTTTCCTTTGCTCTGAGACTGTCTGCTGCGCACAGTGGATTTAGGAACTAGCAGAGGAATGATTGGTGCATTTGATGAAGCTGTGCCTTCCCTTGGCTTTTTTGGCTGGCAAGAAATGAACATCCCTCTGTGTCTGGGGCAGCTCCTTCTCCAAGGAAAGCAGGTGGGAGTTGGAGCCCAGGAGCTGAAACCTGCAGGTGCAGCCTGGGCTGGAGGGAGTTCAGATTTGCACAAGGCTGCTCTGAGTGCCAGGGCTGGGATGGGGGAAATGGTGGGGTGGGGGTAGGGACAGAGTCTGATGGATTGTCAGCCATAAAGGCTCTTGATTTTCATATCTATTCAAACTGCATGAGGAGGTGCTTGGTTTCAGTGTCCATTGGAGATTGCACATATCAATGTATTAACAATAAAAAAAAAAAGAAAAAAAAAAAACAGGACCTAAAAAACTTTTGTCACTGTCTTTGTAAAAATAATGCATTCACTCTGATTATGGTTCTGAAACATGTTGAATTAACCACAGAAGACTTGATAACTTAAATCAAATTATTCCCAGAGGCTTGGCTTGTTAAGGTGTTCTGAATGTTAATGATCCCTGGGGCACTGAATTCCTGAACTGAAGAGCTGAAAGCTGAAGAAGCCTCTGGAGCAGTAAAATTCAGCAGCAGCCTCCAAGTTGCTGAGGATGTCAGCAGCCCCCACTGAGGCCATCCCTGCCCAGAGACCCTGGGGGAATGGGCAGACAAGGAGAGCGTCCCTGGGGCTGGGGCAGCAGAACTCAGAGGCACCAGCGGCTCCAGCTGGGAAATGGAGTGTGGGATGGGGCTGTGAAAGCCCTGCCTGGGCTGTGCCAAGCAGGACACACAAGCCTTGACCCCCATCCACTAAAAAACTCTCTGAAGGAGACATTTGAAAGGAATGACAATAATCTGTATCCTCTGAGTTGGATGCACTGGAGCAATACTATCAAGAGTTTCTCAGGAGCTCTAAGCAACAAAACAGACTTTACTGGGAAATTTAGAAAATCAGTGAAACTTTGGCAAACGTTTTAATATGGCATTCAATCAACAAAAAAAAAAAACTTCTCAAAGCATTATCATGGCCCATTCAACTTCACAAATTCTGAGCCTGTTCAATTTTAAGTTAATCAATATTTGCAAGAGTACAGAAATAGAAGAAGTAGATACAAAAAGAGAGAAAACTAAGATACAGAGAAGCACACACTCAGCTACCAACTCCTGGATTCCAGCAATGTTCAGGTGGAAATTCCAAGAGGAGGTAGGATCAAGATGTGTGCTTGCCTTGTGTTCAGCCTTAAATACCCCTTGGTCTTCCTGGGCCTTCCCCCAGGTGGGACTTGGGGTCATTTGGTCACTCAGGAGCTGGGCTGGGGCTGCAGAGGTGACTGTGGAGCATTGCCTGTGCTGTGCCAGGGACTGGCAGACACTGCTGGGCTGGGATAGAGGCTCTGGGGGGATTGGGGTTCCAGGGCAGGACAGGGCTGGGGTTCCAGGGCAGGGCAAGGCTGGACCTGCCCCTTCCTCCTCTACACATGAAATGTTTCCAGCCAACAATCTCCTTCAGTCTGTCACAACAGTCAACATTGGAGGTGAAATCCCAATATGGCCATTGCTATGGTCAGTTTCCATGGCAAACATCCCCAGCCCCTGTTGCTATGGTCAGTCCCTGGGCAGCTCCATGGAGACCCCATGCCAGGGGTGGTTGCCATGGACACCAGCTCAGGCCTGGAGCCCGTTGCCATGGCAACCTCTGGCATCCCATTCCCAGGGTCATGGATCCCAGAACCACAGAATTGGCTGAGCTGGGAGGGACCCATCAGGATCCTCGAGTCCAACTGCTGGCCCTGCACAGGACACCCCAACACTGCCAGCCTGGGCCTGGCAGCGCTGTCCAAATGCTGCTGGAGCTCAGAGAGCCCTGGAGCTGTGACTCTTCCCTGGGGAGCCTGGGCAGTGCCCCAGCAGCCTCTGGGCAAAAACCTTTTCCTGAGATCCAACCTAAGCCTGCCCCGACTCAGCTGCAGCCGCTCCCTCCACTCCTGTCCCTGGGCACCAGAGTGAAGAGGTTCCCTCAGCCCCAGCCAGGGACCCGCTCCCAAGGCTGCTGCCATGGCCACCAGGGCTGGCACCAGCTGGGATGCTTGGTTTCCACAGGTTGGGCTTCAGGAATGGGATTCCCCAATTTCCTGCTCCAGCTAAAACCGCGCTGCCGCTCGCTGCCCTCCCGCCTCCCATGGAAAGCACAAAAGGGGAAGATCCCGGGATGGGAAAAGAACAATTTACTGGGAACAGCAACAAGATAAAGAACAAACAGGAACAGAAAAAATATTGACAACAGAAGGGATAAGAAAAACTATTTACAGGGAAAATTTCAACATCAATGACTGTCTTTTCCTGGCCATGTATTTCCTCCTGTCAGGAAAGGACATCCTTCTCCTCAGGAGAAGAGAGAGAGGGAGTCCCTTTCCTGCCCCTGGCACTGACCTGAGGTGGGAGTGAATGTAGTGACAGGGCCATGGCCAGATCCTCATGTTCTTCAATCCCACATCAGGTCATTGGCAGGGGCAGGAGAAGGTACAGTTGTCTTCCCAGCATGGATCACAGGGAACAGGGATCACCATGGCTCTTCCCAATGTGGGTTTTTTAATGGGGAATGAAGCTGGAGTGGTGCACGAAGCTCCTCCTGCAGTTGGGGCACTCACAGGGCTTCCCTCACCAGTGCGTCCATTGGTGCCTGGTCAAGTGAGAGCTCTGGGTAAAGCTCTTCCCACACTGTAGACACTCATAGGGCCTCTCCCCGGTGTGGATGCGCCGGTGGGTGATGAGGTGGGAGGTGCGCTTGAAGCCCTTCCCACATTCAGGGCAGTGGAAGGGCCTCTCCTCAGTGTGGATCCGCTCATGGAGGACGAGATTGGAGCTGGTGTGAAACCCCTTCCCACACTGGGGACACTCAGAGGGCTTCTCCCCAGTGTGGATGCGCTGGTGGATGATGAGTTGGGAGCTCCAGCTGAATCCCTTCCCACATTCCCCACACTCGTAGGGCCATTCCCCAGTGTGAATCATCTGGTGTTGTTTCAGATTTTTGCTCTGGCTGAAGCTCTTCCCACACTCCAAGCACATGTACGGCTTCTCCCCATCATGAAGCTTCTCAGGCACCACCAGCTCTGAGCTCTGGCTGAAGCTCTGCCCACCTTCCTGACCCAGAGTGGGCATTTCTTCCTCAGAGCACCCTGGGCTGGGTATGCAGCCCTTCCTCCAGTGGGATCTCCAGGGATTTTCCTTCCCATTGGATTCCTCCACTGTGGAGCCACTCAGAATAGCCTGTTCCATGAGGTTCTGCTGCAGGGATTTCTCCTTCCTAGTCTCCATCCTCAGCTCCAGCTCTGAGGGAGGAAGGACAAGGAAAGGATGGGATTTGCCTCCGTGCCACAAGGAAGGGGAAGGACATCCCCCCAATGCGTCCCCGGCAGGAGGGCACCGGCAGCGGGGCTGTCCTGCAGCCGGCGGCCAGGCTGGGCTGGGAGATGGGGCAGGAGAGAGGGGGAAAGGGGCACTGACTTCCTCCTCACCTGCCTCAGTGTGCCAGGGCATCTTCCTTTTCCTTGCAACCTTCTCCTCCATCTGGTGAATGTTTGGGTATGGGAAATCCTGTTTTGGGAGGAAAACAAGGGATGAGCACAGTGAGTTTTGTACTGGTTTGAAGGCAAACCATGGGGAGAGTCTAAGCCAGAATAATTGAATAAGAAATTTAAGATCACGACAATGATACAGAAACACTGGCTTAATCTGACAGAGTCAGAATATAACCTGACACCACAATGCTCAGGGTGGTGGTAGCAGGCTGACGAAATGGTGGCTGAAGTCCTGTTGGAGTGAGGAACGTGATTCTGTCAAAGCAGTGATCCTGTAGAAGGGTCTGGTCTTCCTCTGAAGGTCCAGTGGTGGTTATGGAGCTCTTGTCCTCTGGGAATCCAGTAGGCAAGGTGGTCGTGTTGTTGCAAGGGTGAGATTATATCCAGGTAGGAATGCTTGGTTCCTCCCCCTGGGCGGAGCATCCCACAATGGGATGATGTAATTTTATCAGTCCTGCAGTGACACTCAATGGCCCATTAAGAGAAGATGGCCCCTGGAGGGCGTTATCAGGGCTGAGCCATGGAAGAGATAAAGAACACTGCCCCACCTGTTGATAAGAGTTTATGGAGATGGTGACTGAAAACACTTTTGGTTACATCTGACACTGTAACCTGAAACAGTGAGGCAATCCCTGCTCGGGGTGGGGGGTGAACACCACCCCCCTTACCCAAACTGGCTCCGGTGTAAAACCCCCACCCTGGGAAGGCCACGCACACAGGGGACAATGTCACACTTGCCCCGCCCCAGGGGAGATCTCTGTCCCTGTCACCCCCTTGCTTTCCCCCCTTTTCTATTTCTTTCCATCTCTCTCTCTACCTCACATTTACTGATCAATAAAATTCACTTTGGATTTTGTCTCCTTAGCGCCTTAATTGGGGCAGAGGCATCTCTCTAACAATTTTATTATCCAGATTCTGACATTATTTTGGCACAGTGAGTTCAGGGCACTGTTGTCTGACCCCAAGTGTCTTTGACAACAGCCTGGTTCCCTCCTATGAAGAGGTTGTGGTTCTTTCTGAAGGAACTCTTGGAAACTTGGATGCAGCTTCTTCTGAGTGACTTTTGGGAGAACTTATGAGGAAAATGGCTGTTGTGGGTTGCCAGTGTAAAGAAAATATTTTCTTGTCCTTCCTGGACAAGTTTGTTAAAATCACTGGAGGAAAAGGAGCAAATGATACCAACAAGATTGACAAGGATCATTCACCCCAAGTTGAGGAACACAAGGCTACTAAATCCTGCAAGAAGCCCAGCTCAAGTAGCTAAATTCCCAAATAACTCCTGAATTCACATGCTTGGGGGGAGCAGCATTATTTTCTTGGTCCCTGTCAGCTTTGTGATACTTACACAGACCTTTCCCTTCCTTTTAATAATCTGTATTGGGACAAATTTCGACTTTTCTGTAATCAGCACCTGCCAGCATCTGAGCTGGAGCTGTGCTGGAACTGATGAAATTTGGAATTGCCACAGAATTGCTTCTGTTGTTGGTTTATTAATGTTTGGGATTTGTTTGCGTTTTTATCACAAGTGACTTATGGGAAGAGCAAATATTCCTTAAGGCATTTTATGGAGGGTTAAGCTTAATTTCTGCTGAGTTTGTTTTGTCCATTGCCCGGGGGATGCTCAAGGGGTCTCTGGTTTTGGTTTGGCCCTAATTTTCTTCTGATTTGTCTTTATCACTTAAAAACACCTGAAAAATGACTAAAAAGAGTATTGACCAGAGATGTCAAAAGTCCCACCATTTTAGACATATTTGAGGTGGAATTTATTGTTTGGGAACATATTCTGGAGGATTTGTGGCTTCTTGGGGGATATCTGGTAGTATTCTCCATATCTTTGTACTCCAAATGACAAGGTGGATTTGTCTGTAACCTCAAAATGATTCAATCCCACTGGAAACCCCTCAATCTAACCACAAAATTGCTCAATCCCACCTCAAAATGGCTGGTTCCCACCTCAGCCCCATGCCAAAATTACTCAATTCCACAGCCTCCAGGGTGAGATGGGGTTGGAAGGTGATTGGGAGAAGTGAGATCCAAATTTGAGGTTGTGGGATCAGGATTGTGTGGTGCTGGGTGGTTGTGATTTATTTTGAGAATAAATAAAACTATCAGAATTATTGATTTCTGTCCCATTCCTTTTCTGTCAGCTCTGGTTTGCTTTTCAGAGTGCCGCCTTCTCAGCTGATTTTGTGACCTCCTGTCTCAGACTAAAAAGCAAGATGTGTTCTATTTGCCATCTGTATGACAGTTGTCCTGTGTTAAGTGGGCAGTTTTTCCTTATCTCTTCCACAATCAATCCCCCCTCAGGGGAGACATCTGCTGATAATGGGCTATTGAATGTCACAGAATGACTGATAAGAACTGTAACATCCCATTGTGAGATGTTCCGCTCAGAGGGAGGAGCCAAGAACTCCTACCTGCATCTAGTCTTGAGATTCTGGCCTACCAACACAGATTTTTCTGTGCTGGATTTTCCCATAGGAACAGCTGCCTCTTCCTCTTCCTCTTCCTCTTCAGAGGAAGACTCCCTTTTCTACAGGATCACTTCAACAGATTCACACTCCTGGAGAACTGCAGCCACAGTTCCAATTGGACTGTGACCAACACCCTGTCCAACAGTGTCACATTGTATTCTGGTTCTCTTAGTGTTGTTTTGGTTCACTGCATTGTTCATATTTTCATCTTCTTCCCTAATAAAAACTGTTATTCCTGCTCTCATATTTTTACCTGTGAGCCCCCCTTAATTTCAAATTTATAACAATTCTGAAAGAAAGAGCCTACATTATTTCATTTCAGGGGAGGCTCCTGCCTTCCTTAGCAGACACCGATCTTTCTAAACCAAAACACCTCCTTTCTCTCCTGCCTTTCTTTGCCTGCTCTGTTTCTCTCTCAGTGTCTCCCTTGACCCAGGGCAGCCCCCACCAAAGGCCCTGCCCTGATTTCATTCCGAGTGCAGGAACTACAACAACCACAGGTGAAGTTATGAAGGCTGGCAGTGAAATGTCACTGTAAGGTCTTGCTCCACTTGGCTTGTGGCTCCTAGTTAAAAGCTTTGTTTTCAAGAGCAGGAACATCTTTTCCTGGCTGGGAACTGGAATTCCAGCCCCTGGGAGTGTGTGCCATGGATCCCAGAGGGGCATTCCCAAGGTTCCCAGGGTGCTGCTCCTGCCGTGCTTCCCAAGAAGCTGTGCAGGGCAGGGGACAAGGTGCAGAAGCTGTGCTGGTTCTGCAGTCCCACAACAGCCCCTGGTTCCAGGAGTTTCCACACTGTCAAGAGCGGTTCCTGGGTTCCATGATGCCCTGCTGTGTCCCCATGGATATTTGGTGTCATGAAGTTCTTCAGTGTCACAATGGCCACCTCGCTCCATGAGATTCCACAGTGTACAAATGGCCTCCTTGGATGGGCAGTGTCACCATGGACCATTGGCTCCATGCAGCCCCGCTGGGTCACCATGGACTCCTTGATTCCATGAGGTTCTGGGGGTGTCTCCATGGTCTCCTTGCATCCACAGTGTCACAATGGACCACTGGATCCACGTGGCCCTGCTGGGTCACCATAGCCCCTTGGTTCCATGGGACCCCAGGGTCACAATTGACTCCTTGCTTCCACGTCACCCCCTCAGTGCCAAAATGGCCCCTTCATTCCATGGGGAACACAAAAGATTTATAGAAACATTCAGCAAATCCTGCTTAACACAGCTGGGAACATCTGTTTGCATTCCAAAGAGAGGTTAAAGGTGAGGCTGGCACCAGCAGCTTCCATCTGCAACAGAGATCCAGGGAAAGAACAGGGAAAGAGAGTTCAGCTGGGAGACTCATAGAATTTCGCTTCCAGAGACCATTTCTGGTCACACTGTCCCTTGTAGAAAGGTGACACCACTCCAGGCAGCCTGTACTGGGCAGGTGGTTCCTGAGTGGGGTTTGTTGTGTAGGAAATCTGCTCAGGCTTTTCCGGTCTTTCTTTCCCAACAGGAAAACTTCTCCTGGGCCTGTGTGCAGGCAGAACCCTGAGGAGAGCAGGTGGGACACAGTGCAATGGGCTGGGACATGGAGCTGCAGAGCTCAGGGACAAGGTTCTGCTGCAGGGCACAGGGATGTCAGTGCCAGGTGGGCAATGTCAGACATGGTGAGGCTGGGGGTGAGGAGCAGCTTGTCCAAACAGCGTCAGTCCTCAGGGGGCTCATTCTTGTACATGCCCAGACCTCCTAAGGAGACACGGAGCATCAAGATCACCTGGGGAATGCTTCTATCAGCTCTTCTCTGAACTCGAAAACAAAACAATATTGCTTTTCTAAAAGATAAAAATCAGGAGGTGCACTTGGAAATCTTCCTCCTTACAAGAACTCCAAACTGACTCCAATCAGCTGCACAAGCCCTGGAGATTTTCAGACAATTGAAGGAAGACAAAGAGCACCTGAAGGCTTTCTGTATTTTAATAATCCCTATGGTGGATTTGGGGCTGAGTCCAGGACCCTCAGAAGGCTGAAGGAGCTGCTCAGGGAGTCAGAAGCAAAACTCCAAATCCCTTGGAGCATCACTGAGGGAAGGGACTGCCAAAGGCTACCAGGGACTGGTGAGAGCAGATCCTTGAGGCCAGGATTGCAGGGAGCCCAAGGCTCAGAGCAGGGAACTGCAATGCTGAGCAAGGCCTGGGCTGGCTGGGGGAAGCAGAAAGGCCAAGCCCTGAGCCCAGCCTGGCACAGCAGGGCCTGTCCCTCACGGGTGGCTCGGGGCTCTTTGTGGGGCAGGGGGATGTGAGGGGCAGCAAGGACAAATGTCACAAATCTGCGTGACCCTGCAGATCCTCATGGAACCAAGGGGCCAGTGTGACACTGTGCTGCCTCAAGGAATCAAGGAGACCATTGTGAACTCAGAGACCCCAAGGAACCAAGGGTCCATGGTGACCTTGTGCAGCCGCAGTGTCACAGAGGAGCCGTTGTGACACAGCGAGGGCACACGGAGCTGAGGGGCCATTGTGACACATCAGGGCTTTGTGGAACCACGAAGCCATTGTGACACTGCAAGGCCTCATGGAAGCACGGGGCCATTGTGACACTGCAGAAGCAAGGGGAACATTGAGACACTCCAGGGCCTGATGGAACCAAGGAGACCATTGTGACACTGTCCGGTCCCACAGAACCAAGGGAACATGGAACAGGTCTGGTTGGCTGAGCCTCCTAGGGAGCATCTGACAGGTCTGGCTGACCTTGGCATGTCGAGGGCTGCTTCTCATCTGCCCCTGAAGCACTGGGGTGTTGGCCTGATTTTTTAAGATTTTCTAAAACCTTCTGAGTTTACATTCTTGTAGCAAATTTTCTCACACAAATTTCTGTAAATAACTTATTGCTTTGCATTCCTTCATAGAGGAGGAGAAATTTGATGGACGGTAGTTTGTCCAGTGTTGTTGGATAGGTGGTCCTTTCACCCTCCAATCCACTGTCACCTTTGGAAAACAATAAATGTTGGAGTCAGAAATCAATTACATTTCTTTTACCGTCACAAACGCAAAGGTGCCCATCATGTTTACTCATGTCCCATAGTGACATTGGGGCTCTGGGCTTTCCTTCCTATGGGAGAGAACTATTCTTCTCCTCCAGGGGCCTATAGCCAAAACTGGAATTCCTCCTCCAAATTTCCTTATATTGCAAGGATTGTTTATAGATGAATTCTGCCAGGAGAGACAGATCTGGTTGCCTTGGTGACCCAGGGGGCACCTCTCATCTGCCTTTCAAACACTGGGACCATGTGCTTTTCTTTATTATGGGGAAAAACCATCCATCTCAACCAGGTACCCATGGCCAAAATTGGGCATCTGCCTCCAGAATTCCCTATATCCAATGATAGCTCCCAGAAAAATGATGCCAGGAATCACAAATCTGGCTGGCCTTGGCTTCCTGAGGGATGGCACTCATTTGCCTCTGAAACTCTGGGGCTCTGTGCTTTCCTTCCTAATGAAAAGAATTCATCTTCTTGTCTAAGTGTCCACGGCCAGAACTGAGATTCCACCTCCAAAATGCCCTATGTTCAAGGATAGCCCCTAGATGAAAGTTGTCAGGAGAGAGAGGTCTGGCTGGCTTGGCCTGAGGGTGGCCACCTCTCATCATCTTCCAGAACACTTGGATTTTGTGCTTTTCTCTCCTATAGGAAAAAAAACATCCATCCTGAGCAGGCGTCCATGGCCAGAACTGGGATTCCACCTCCAAAACTCTGTACATCCAACGATTGCTCCCAATGAAATCTGCCAGGACAGACAGATCTGCCTGCCCTTGGCCTCTTGGGGATGCCTCTCATCTGCTTTCAAAACACTGGGGTCAGTGGTTTCCTTCCAATGAAAAAGACCTGTCCTTCTTCTCAAGGTGTTCATGGTCAAAATTGAGATTCCTTCTCCCAAATTCCATATATCCAAGGATCTCTCCATGACAAAAGCTGCCAGGACAAACAGGTCTGGCTGGCTTGGCCTCTCAAGAGCCACCTCTCTTCGCTTCTGTCTTTGAAACACTGGGGCTCTGTGCTTTCTTTCCTATGGAAAAGAATTGTCCTTCTTATCTACACAGAAATGGCTGAAATTGGGGTTCCACTTCCCAAATTCGCTATATCCAAGGGTTGCTTTCAGACAAAAGCTACCAGGACAGAGAAGTCTGGCTGCCTTAGGCCTCTGGTGGAAGCCTTTCATCTATCCCTGAAACACCAGTGTTCCGTGCTTTTCTTCCTGTGGAAAAGAACCATCCTTCTACTTTGGGTGTCCATGACTGAAATTGGGATTCCACCTCTAAAATTCCCTATATCCAAGGGTTGCTCCAGACAAAATCTGCCAGTACCATCAAGTCTGGCTGTCTTTGGCCTCTGGTGGCTGCCCCTGCCACACTGGGGCTCGGTTCTTTCCTTCCCATGGAGATGACTGTGACACTCTGGGCACCTCATGGAACCAAGGGGATCATTGTGGCACCACTGGAGCCCATGGAACCAAGGGGCCATGGTGACACCGCGGGGCTTCATGGACCCAGAGACCATTATGACTCTGTGGGGCCTGATGGAACCATGGAGACCATTGGGACCCTTCAGGGCCTGGTGTCAACAAGGGGGCATTGTGACACCTCAGAGTCTCCTGGAAGCAAGGGACCCCACGGAAGTGAGGGAACATGGAACAGGTCTGGCTGGCTTGGCATGCCAGGGGCCACCTGACAGGTCTGGTTGATGTTGGAATGCCAAGGGCTGCTTCTCATCAGCTCCTGGAGCAAACGGGCTATGTGCTTTCCTTGCTATAGAAAAGAACTGTCTGTGTTCAGATGCCCATCGCCAAAACTGGTATTCTCCCTAAACAATTTCCTGTATGCAAGAGTATGTCTTAGGAAAAAACAGCCAGCTCTGGCTGGCCTTGCACTGTGGTGGTCACCTTTCATCTGCCCTTGAAACAATGGGGCTGTGTTCCTTCATTCCTGTGGAAAAGAAATGGTCTTCCTGTCCATGGTCTATGGCCAAAATTAGAATGTGGCCTCCTAAAGTCCGTATATCCAAGGATTGCTCACAGACAAAAATAGCCAGGACAGACAGGATGGGTTTGCCCTGTCCTCTGGCAATTTTCACAGACCATGAGCTTAATATTTTTATTAGAAAACACCTTGGAGAGGGCCCAGAGATCTCCCAATGAGAGGTTTTGGGGGCTCGAGCACATGACCACTACATATGGACAAGTTAGAGATGAGAAAGCCTGGCTGGGTCTCTCTCCCTTCTGGCCCCACAGAGGTGCCGAGGCCGGCCCAGCCCCGTCTCGGCCGTGGGGCCGGGTGGCTCCTGCCGTGGGGCCAGGCCCCTTCCCAGGGAGCCGCCAGGCGCCATCGGCTGCCGGGCAGGGCAGGGGAGGCCGCGGGGCTGAGGCCGGGCCGTGGCTGCGGGTGCTGACATCTGGCCCTGCCGAGCCCTGCCCCGCCGCCAGCCCGGGCCCGGCCAGGATCCGCCAGGCCCCAGGAGCAGCCCCGGGCCGGGCCGGCTCGGCCAAGGCTCTGCCGCCCTTGGGCTTCGCCCGCAGCCGGCGGGCAGGGCAGGAGAAGCCATCGGCCCCGGCCGTGCTGCTGCTGGGCTCTGGCCTGGCTGCTGAGATCCTGGCCCTGCCCCAGCGCGGCCCAGCCTGACACAGCCCCAGCGCAGCCGCTGCAGAAACCTCCATGGCAAAACAGCTCCGGCCGCAAGCACCGAGCCCGGCCGGGCTCACGGAACCATCTGCAGCCCCGGGAGATATTGACTCTGCCAGTGCTGCCATCCTCCCTCCAGAGAGAGAAAAGGACACAGGGCAGGCACACAGAGGAGCAACATGAACACACCGAGGGCAGGGAAGAGGAAGTTGAGTCCCAGATGGGAGGGATGAGGAGATGCCTTGATCTTGGGGCTGGAATCCTCTGCTAAAGCTGTGGAGAAGGATGTCATTGATATATCAGACTCTCTTTTTCCCTATAATGCATTGAAAAGTATGGGGAGATAACTTGCTCAGCAAAGGCCTCCATGGTAAAGTGAGCAAATGTTGCAGTAGCTGTGATCCCATGAGAAGTTTGAACAGAGAAAGGGAGAAGAGTGATGAGACCCTGTGCCCTTAGGGAGAGAAGAAGACCTCTGTTCTCAGAAATAAAGATGATTTCAGAAATAGATGAAGAGAACCTTTGCTCTTAAACAGCTCATCTTGAAACTAATACCCCATAATTTGGCATGGCCCATAAACACAGCTGTGGAAAAAGGTGGAAAAAGATGGGAGGGAGTTCACAATTGCAGATTTCTCCAGGCAGCTGCTATTTGTAGAAGTGAAAATCCATGAGATAACTGTTGTCTTGTGGAGAAGTCTCCATAACATTAACAAGAGGCACTTCTCTCCCTAAGTGAACTGCAGAAAGACTGTTCTAGAGGTGGTAAACTGACTGAAAATTTTAGGTTTTGTCTCTTTACATTGTCAGATTGTATAGACAGAGGAAGTGTTCTGAAAGTTTACTTCTGATTCTTATCACTCTTTCTTTTAGTTTCTGTTAACAAACTTTTCTTTATACTCTTAAAGTTTTGATCCCACTTTGCCTTTCTCCTAATCCTATCTCACAGCAAGAAATGAGTAAGAATATTCTAGTGAAAGCACTGGTAATAAGCCAACACAGAACCCATCACACTAATTGATGCATTGGCTGAGAAATCTCATAGTGGCAAACCAAAACCACTACAAAAACTTCCTGATGAACTGCCCCAGACAAGAGAGAAATCAAGGCAGAGCCATGGTTTGTCAGGACTTGCTTGATCCCTGTGGTGCATTTGGAGCTGAGCCCTGCAACCTCAGAGCCTGAGAGGAGTTTGCATAAACCTTTCCAGGAGTTAGAGTCAGAGGAAACACCCAAAGTGTCACAAAACATTAATGGGACACACTGAGGTCCATCCCTAACACAGGCTCCTCATGGTCTCTATGGAAGAGAGAACTGGAGGCCAGGATGGCACAAAAATCTCTCAGAGACTCAAAATGGCACAAATACCTCTCAGTGTGGAAAGGACAATCCAAAGTACCTCAAAAAAGTTGAGTATCTCAAAGTATTAATGATCTCCACTGAGTGTCAATTCAAAGCATACAAGGGACTCATTAAAACAGATAATTTGAGGCTGAGACTGCACTGTCTCATAAAGTCTATATCAAAAGGGAAACACCAAGTACCTTACAAGAACTGAAGTACCTTGAAGCATTAATGAGCCCAATGAGTGTTGTTACTGACAAAGACTCTGCAGGGACTAATTAAAGCAGATAATTGGAGGCCATGATTGCAGAAACCTCTCAAAGACTCCAAGGCAAAAGCAAAAGCCAAAGTCCTTTGCAAAACCTGCAGTCCCTGGTAGCATGAAGGAGCCCCCAGGGCCATTCCTGACCAAGGCTCCTCAGGGACTCCTTCCAGCAGATCCTTGAGGCCACTGGGATGTGGGCATGGGGGGGATGCTGAGGGCAGGACCAGGGGCTGACAGTGCCCAGCCTGGCTGGGGCTGTGCCAGGAGGCCCCAGGGCCTCAGGACAAGGTGTCTCCTCACAGCCCTTGGTGGCACAGACCCTGCTGTGCCCCAGGGCACCAAGACTTGGCTTCTTTTTGTCCCCACCTGGCATCAGTGCCTCCAGTTCTCTGCTCTGCCTGGGGCCTGGGGACACTTTCTCAGTCGTGTCCCTCAGTGGGACCCATTAAAAGTCCAAGAAACTTTGGAGTTGGATTCTGACTTGGAGTTCTGCAGAGGTTTCTGCAGCTCCCTCTCAGGGCCTGATGTTCAGGGCTGAGCACAAAGCCCCAGAGGGTCATTAAAGTCCTTGTGCTTTGTCTCTGCTGCTGAGCTGGGCCGGGCTCCTGGCACAGAGGATGATCCTGGTAACCAAGCAGAGCTTCAAAAGCACATTTCTCTTGCTGAGCAGCTCTTCTGCCAGCCCAGCAGGGCTGGGGCACTGCCTGCAGCCAGCCCGGGCACAGCACAGAGGCACAGAGAGCTTCAATCAGTCAGGGCTGGGAAGGGGCTGAGAAGTGCCTGGGGCAGAATCACTGCCAGCCCTTGGCACAGGAACCTCTGGCTGCAGGACAATGCAGCTGCAGCTCCTGGAGAGATCTCCTAAAGCTGGAACATCCCAATGCCCACAGACCCTGTGAGTGCATTCTCTGCTCATCTCTGTGCAGAGCAGCCAGGGGTGCCCAGGGCTGTCCTGCAGAGCAGGGTCCTGCAGCCCAGGGCGCTGTGCTGGGCCAGGGGCTCTGCTGCCTGCCAGGGACAGCTCTCAGCCGGCCCTGGAGCTGCTCCCAGCGCTGGCCAGGAGCTGTGGGGGGAAGGAGCCACCCTGAGCAGGGCAGGTGCTGCTGCTGAGAGGGGCTGGCTGGGGCAGGGCTGCTCCCAGCTCCAGACCAGCCTGGGCACAGCTCCGGAGGACACTTCCCAAAGAAGGTAAGCCTGGGATTGCTGTAAAGGTCAGGAGCATTCCTGAGGGTGTTTTCTATTTCCTGTTTGGTGCAGGATGGGAATGTTGGCGTGGTGACATAATGATTTTTGCTTTTTATACATTTTTCATATACTGTAGCTCTTTAAGTTACTATTTTATAATTATAAAACTATAATCCTTACTTAGCTCCATTAAACTCTTAATTAGCTTTATCAAACTACTATTATGTACTCATGTAACTGTAATCTTTGCTGACACTAGTATGTTTCCTACCTTTCTCTTAGATTTTAGTACAATAAATTGACTGTCTAAATACATTCCTGAAATACTGTATAGTCTTATTATGAGGAAGAGTGTCTACAAGAAGAATATTTTGGTATTTGACCACAATATGAAGAGTCATAACTAAAACTGGGGCAAAGAAGTCCTCGGACTTACTGGAATGTGTTGATACAGGGGTGTGGAATTGGGGCAACTGAATCTCCTACTGGACGTTCCTGTTAAATATCCTAATTAATTAACCCTAATGAACTTTTGAAATCAGGGGCTGGGTGTTCCTCATCCTCACTGGGACACCTGGAAACTTCCAATAAAGGTCTGTTTTTTACTTTACTGTTCTAACACTGTTGCAAGGGCTCTTTTTTTGTCTTTTGATTATAGGTAGCGGGGGCTTGAGAGAAGCAGAACAGAAATTGTAATCCCAGAATCAGAGCACATTCTGAGTTGAAAGGGACACACAGGATCATCAAAGGAATGTTTGAACATTTACAGAGACTCCAGAACTGTGACTTTGGCTGGTCAGTGTCTCTGCTGGGAGCCTCCCAAAGGGCCTTCAGCCACTCCTCAGCCCTGGGCAGCAGCAGCATCACCTCTGCAGGGCCCAGCAGGGCTCTCCTGAGCTGCCCTTGCCCAGCTGCACACAGAGCCTGCCCCAGCCAGGGCCCTGCACACAGGCAGGTTTCTGTAGGCCCGGGCCGAGGGCACACAGGGTGGGATGGGCTCTGTGAGCGCTGGCAGGGACAAGGCACCTCTCAGGAGGGGATGTCCAGGCCCAGGGAGATGCTCAGGGAAGCAGAGGGGGCTGAACAGAGCAGTGCTGGGGGAACAAGCCCATCCAGCCCCTCAGCTTCCCTCAGCCACAGGGAATCCTTTGCCTCTCACATCTCTCAGTGGCAAATTCTGAGTGCAGCAGGAATGCTGGGGATTTCTGACCTCAGAGAGCATGCAATGGTGAGTGGGTAGGAAAACAATTCATAAAACCAACTCCTCCAATCCTTTTGATCTGGGAGTGCAGATGGTACCAAGGTTTTCTGCATTAGGAGTGATTCCCGTGACAAATCCTGAATATCCACCCTTGTCCCTCTGCCACATGGCCACAAACCCAGGGCAGCAGGGCAGGGGTGGCTCCTCCAGAGCCCCCACATACAGCCCTGGCTGCTCCTGGCACACTCAGCCAGCACAACTGGAGCTCAGGCAGGGACCTGGGTGAAGGTTTTCCCAGAGCAGGAACAAGGGTGGGTGAGTCCCAGCAGGACAGGCTGCAGGGAATGGCCCAGGTTTGGTTCCAAGCAGCCTCTCCTGACTTGTCCCTGTCCTTTCTCCATGAACAGGTGCCCATGTGCAGCCACAGCAAATGTCCAACAGCAGCTCCACGAGCCACTTCCTCCTGCTGACACTGGCAGACACGCGGCAGCTGCAGCTCCTGCACTTCTGCCTCTTCCTGGGCATCTCCCTGGCTGCCCTCCTGGGCAACGGCCTCATCATCAGCGCCGTAGCCTGCGGCCACCACCTGCACACGCCCATGTTCTTCTTCCTGCTCAACCTGGCCCTCAGCGACCTGGGCTCCATCTGCACCACTGTCCCCAAAGCCATGCACAATTCCCTCTGGGACACCAGGAAGATCTCCTACTCAGGATGTGCTGCTCAGCTCTTTTTCTTTCTCTTCTTCACTGGAGCAGAGTATTTCCTCCTGACCATCATGTGCTACGACCGCTACGTGTCCATCTGCAAACCCGTGCACTATGGGACCCTCCTGGGCAGCAGAGCTTGTGCCCACATGGCAGCAGCTGCCTGGGCCAGTGCCTTTCTCAATGCTCTGCTGCACACAGCCAATACATTTTCCCTGTCCCTGTGCCATGGCAATGCCCTGGGCCAGTTCTTCTGTGATATCCCCCAGATCCTCAAACTCTCCTGCTCCAAATCCTACCTCAGAGAACTTGGGATAATTACTGTTACTGTGTCTCTTGGATTTGGTTCTTTTGCATTCATTTTTTTCTCCTATGTGCAGATCTTCAGGGTTGTGATGAGGATCCCCAATGAGCAGGGACGGCACAAAGCTTTTTCCACCTGCCTCCCTCACCTGGCTGTGGTCTCTCTGTTCACCAGCACTGTCATGTTTGCTCACCTGAAGCCCCCCTCGATGTCCTCCCCATCCCTGGATCTGTCAGTGTCAGTTCTGTACTCGGTGGTGCCTCCAGCCCTGAACCCCCTCATCTACAGCCTGAGGAACCAGGAGCTCAAGGCTGCAGTGTGGAGACTGATGCCTGTATGCTTTCAGGAACATTAAACTGCTGGCCAATTTCTGAGTATCACTTGTAATAAAAATTATCTTTGATACTTCTTGCTGTTTTCCTCTTGGACGTTCTTTTTCATTGTTTTACATTTTAATGCTGTCCACAAAGAAATGTCATTCCTTGTGCCATTTCTCATTTTGTTTCTTTCCACCTTCCCTGTGGCCACAGACTGTGTCAATGAGGGCCTGTGACTTTGAAGGAATTAAACGATGTCCCAGCAAAGTTTTCTGCAGAGATGCCCGTTCATTGTCTTCTCTGGAGCTGCAGCAGCAATGTCTGTGTGCAGAGCTGGGGCAGATCAGGGCTGGCACAGCCACTATGGTCCTGCTGGCCACACCATTCCTGATCCAGGCCAGGAGCCATTGGCCTTCTTGGCCACCTGGGCACTCTGCTGGCTCATGTCCAGCCTGCTGTCCCTCAGTCCCTGCAGGTCCCTTTCTGCCTGGCTGCTGTCCAGCCCCTCTGTCCCCAGCCTGTAGCACTGCAGGGGTTGTTGTGGCCAAAGTGCAGGACCCGGCACTGGGACTTGTTAAACCTCACCTTGTTGGATTTTGGCCCTGGATCCAGCCTGTCCAGGGCCCTGTGTAGAGCCCTCCTACCCTCCAGCAGATCAATACTCGCAGCCAACTTGGTGTCACCTTGATTCCATGAGGCCCAGAGTGTCCCAATGGTGTCCATGATTCCATGAGGCCTCCCAGTGTCACAATGTCCCTTTGGTTCCATGGGACCCTTGGTGTCACAAAGTCCCTTGGATCCTTGGGCCCTGCAGTGTCACAATGTCACCGTGGTCCCCAAGGCCCTGCAGTGTCACAATGGATCCTTGGTTCCATGAGGTCTGGCAAGGCAGCAATGCTTTCCTTGATCCCTCAGTGTCACAATGACCCCTTGGTTCCAGAAGGCCCTGCAGAGTCACCGTGGCCTCTGTGGTCCCACCAGGACCCAGACTGTCACAATGCACTCCTTGCTTCCATTCAGCCCCACAGTGTCACAGTGTCCCCGTGGCTCTGTGGTGCCATGTCACACACAGTGTCACCATGGTCCTCTCAGTGCCACCAGGCCCCGCAGTGTCACAATGGCCCCTTGCTTCCCCAGGGCCCTGCAGTGTCACAATCATCAGAGAATCCACGAGGCTGAAAAGGGACTTGGAGAGCATCAAGTCCAACCTGGGACCCAACAACACCTTGTCACCCAGACCATGGCCCTGAGTGCCACATCCAGTCTTTCCTGAAACACTTCCAGGGACAGTGACTCACCCACCTCCCTGGGCAGCCCATTCCAATGCCCAATGCCCCTTTGTGTGAAGAATATTTCCTGATGTCCAACCTAAACGTCCCCTGGTGCAGCTGAAGGCTGTGTCCTCTTGCCCTGTCCCTGTTCCCTGGGAAAAGAGCCCAACCCCCACCTGGCTGCACCCTCCTGTCAGGGATTTGTGGAGGGTGATGAGGTCTCCCCTTATCCTCCTCTTCTCCAGGATCAACAACCCCAGCTCCCTCAGCCGCTTCTCACAGGATTTGTGCTCCAGACCCCTCACCAGCCTTGTTGCCCTTCTCTGGACATGCTCCAGACCCTCCATGTCTTTCGAAAATTGGGGGTCCAGAACTGGATACAGCTCTCAAGGTACTGCCCAACCAGTGCTGAGCACATGGGAAGAATCACTGCTCTGCTCCTACTGGCCACACCATTCCTGATCCATAGGAGTGCCAGGGCTTGGATGAGGGAAATTGTGGAGTGGGGGAAGGGACAAAGTGTTACTGACTGTCAGGCATGAAGGGTCTTGATTTTCACATCTGTTCAAACTGCACTAGAAGGTGCTGAGAGTCAATATCATTTGGACATTGCCAATATCAATCTATAAACAGGAAAAGAAAACAGGACAAAACAATTACATCTGTATTGTTTTCATTACAGTATATTCACTTAGAATACACTTGTGAAATCTGCCTAATTAACCATAGAAGAATTGAAATCTTCAATTATTCCCAGGGGTTTTTCTTCTATGGGCATTTTGAACATATGTTTATGAGCTTTTCCCACTGATTTCCTGTACTGAAGAGCTCAAGAAAAAGAGGCCTCTGGAGGAGTAAAATTCAGCAGCAGCCTCCAAGTGGCTGGGGATCCATCCCCATCAGAGCAGCAATGAGCAGAAATGGGCACAGCTTTGTGGCTGCCCCAGCTCTGGGATGGGCCCTGGGCCTGGAGCAGAAGCAGCTCTGGAGGGCCCCAGGGCCGGGGCTCTTTGCTGACCTGGGCAGATGGGATGGCAGGAGGGGCTGCAGAGCTCTCAGCACCTCAGGCAGAGGGGAGCAGGGCAGCCAGGGAGCTCCTTTGGCCTTGGCCAAGCCCCTTCCTCCATGGTGGGGCTGAGTCCTGGCTGAGCTGCAGCTGCTGCTGTGCCCTTGGCAGGGGCTGAGGCCGTGGGGCAGTGCCCAGAGCAGCCTGGGCTGAGCAGAGCTGTGGGGCCAGAGCCGGCTGGGCTGTGCTGGGGAGAGGCCCTTGGTGCTGCCCAGAGCTCAGGGCAGCTGGCAGAGCTGGCAGGGAGCTGGGCTGGGCTGGGAGAGCCTGGCACAGAAACCATCAGTGTCCATCTCAGCCTGGCTGAGCGGGCAGGGGCAGGACTCAGCCCAGGCCTTGTGGGGCAGGGCCAGCGCCTGGGCAGGCATTGAAAACAGGCAAGAGCCCCAGAGAGGAGGCTGCTCTGTGCCCTTGGGGCATGGGCAGAGCAGGGAGGGGCCCAGGACATTTGTCAGCGCCAGCCTCTGTCTGTGCCAGCCCTGGGCAGCCCTGGCTGCTGAGCCCAGCTCTGCCCTGGGCTGAGTTTGGCTGTGGCCCAGCTCCATCCTCCTGCGGGGCTCAGGGCCTGTTCCCGGCCATGGCCAGCCCTGGCCGCCTCTCTGCTGGCCCCGAGGCCGGCAGAGCCCGGGCAGGGCTGTCTGTGCAGCCCCACAGGTGCCACGGGCTCGGCAGGAGCTGGCAGAGGCTGCCCAGCAGGGAGGCCATGGGGCACAGAGCCCCAAGGCTGCCCAGGGCCCCACGGCACAGGGGCCGTTCCCAGCCGCAATGCTCCTGTCCTGGGCTGGGCTGCACAGGGGCTGTGGCACCATGGCTGGGCCAGCACAGGGCCACAGAGGGGCCACGCAGCCGCTGCCGGGGCTGGCAGCAAGGCCGGGCACAGATAAGGAATTGCTGAGCATGGCCTGCGCTGGCCAGGGCTGCCTGTGCCCAAGGCAGAGCTCAGCTGCCCTTGGGGGCTGCAGGAACACTCAGGAGCCCAAAGAGCCTACATGGCTGTGCTGGAGACCAAGGCTGGAGCAGGGAAATGCAGGGCTGCTGCGCCATGGGGAGGGCATGGAATTCCAGCACACACCTCAGCAATCTGATGGTCCCGACACCGTGCTGGGCCCTGTTCCAGACTGGAGCAGAGCAGATGTTGATGGCACAGGAGCACTGCGGGGCTGGCAGGGACCTGCAGCTTGCAAGGTGCTCTGCTCTCCCTCAGCTCCTCTCTGAGAGATCCAATCCCAGCTCGGCACCTCAGGGCACAAGTGGCACTGCCTGTTCATGGGCACACAGCTGATGTCTGCCTGGAAAGGGGCACCAGTTTTAATATTTGTACATTTTGTGTTATACAAGGACATTTTTATTATCTGGGTCACATCACTGATTTTAAGGAAGACCAAAGTTTTCCCTTCAGGAACAGAAATTTCCTGGAAGCGTGCTGATCAGTGAAGGAACAGAAATACTGAACTTCCTGTCTACTTGAGTCACCAATATTTTGTTTATTACATCATCTCCCTCTTCCTTCAGGTGTTTCCCACTCTCCTTTTAAAATGGCCATGTCTAAGGACATCTCTTCACTAGATCAGCTAGATCTATGTACTTCCTGTTACTCCCAGATTTCTTCCTCTAGGTGCTCTCTGGTCATTGGAGGGCCTCTCAACTGATTGGTTACATGCTGTGAGCTTGAAAGTTTCTTTTCAAAGTTCAAATAAATATCACATTAGTCAACATCTTACTTAGATTTATATCTATCACAGAATTACATTTTCTTATATCTCTGTCTAAAACTGTTCCTGTACAGAAATCCCTTGGGGATGGGGACATGTCAGATGCTGGGACATCACAGAGAGCTGACGGAAGAGATGTGATGGTTATTAAACTGCTCAAATATTCAACATATGTTTGTTGGCAAGAAACCTTTCTGTGCCTCTGAGTGTCACCATCCCTGAGCCCAAAGGACACAAACCTGATGAGTTGTGGTTCCCACTGCAGGGGCTGCACTTGGACCTTGGCTCTGCACAGGAGAGCTCTTCATCCACTTTCCCTCTTTTCCTCCCTCTGGGCATGGAGGCAGCTCCTGACTTCAGCCTGTGACTCGTGTGTGCAAAGAGCAAATCTGGTCAGAATCGGGGCAGGGAGGGTTTGGGGAGACCTTGGGATGTGCTGGGCACAGAAGGTGTTTTCCATTGCTCTGAGACTGTCAGCTGTGCACAGTGGATTTAATAGCCAGCACAGGAATGACTTTTGCATTGGATGGAGCTGTGCCTTCCCTTGGCTTTGTTGGCTGGCAATAAATGAACATCCCTCTGTTTGGGGCAGCTTCTTCTCCAAGGAAAGCAGGTGGGAGTTGGAGCCAAGGAGCTGAAACCTGCAGGTGCAGCCTGGGCTGGAGGGAGCTCAGATTTGCACAAGGCTTCTCTGAGTGCCAGGGCTTGGATGGGGGAAATGGCAGGGTGGGGGTAGGGACAGAGTCTGATGGATTGTCAGCCACAAAGGGTCTTGATTCAGCTTCACCAACTTTAGGCCTGTTCTATTTTAAGTTAATCAAAATGTTCAAGAGGAGAGAAGTAGAAGATGAAGACACAGAAAGAGAGAAAGACAGAATAGATACAGGGAAGCACACAAAGGTACCAGCTCTTTGATTACAGTGGTGTTCAGCTGGAAATTCCAAGAGGAGGTAAGGTCAAGCTGTGTGCTTGCCTTGTGGTCAGCCATCAATACCCCTTGATCTTCCTGGGCCCTTCCCCCAGGTGGAACTTGGGGTCATTTTGTCACTCAGGAGCTGGGCTGGGAGCTCCAGAGGTGGCTGTGGAGCATTGCCTGTGCTGTTCCAGGGACTGGCAGACACTGCTGGGCTGGGATAGAGGCTCTGGGGGGACTGGGGTTCCTGGGCAGTGCTGGGGTTCCAGGGCAGGGCAGGGCTGGACCTGTCCCTTCCTCCCCCACACATGAAATGTTTCCAGACAACAATCTCCCCCAGTCTGTCACAACAGTCAACATTGGAGGTGAAATCCCAATATGGCCATGGGCACCTGGCTGAGAAGGACAGTTCTTCTCCATAGGAAGGAAAGCACAGAGCCCCAGTGTTTGGAAGGCAGGTGAGAGCCTCACTAGGCCAAGGCCAGCCAGACTTTTCAGGAATGGCAGATTTTGTCTGGGGGCAGTCTTTGGATATAGGGAATTTTGGAGACAATCCCAATTTCATCCATGGGCACCTGGAGAAGCAGGACAGTTCTTTCCCAAAGGAAAGAAAGCATGGAGCCTTCCCCAGTGTTTTGGGGACTGATAAGCAGTGACCCTTACCAAACGACTGCCTGCCAGATTTGTCCTGGCAATATGTCCATGGGAACAATCCCTGGATATAAGGAAATGGAGGTGAAATCCCAATTCAGGCCATGTGTGCCTAGAGGAGAAGGAGAGTTCTTTTCCATAGGAAGGAAAGCCCCGAGCCCCAGTGCTTCAATAGCAGATGGGAAGAGACCCTCCAGGTGCCAAGCTGTCAGGCAGCCCCTGGAGACCAAATCAGCCAGACCTGCTCCGTGTTCCCTTGGTTCCTTGGGGCCCCGCAGTGTCCCAGTGGTCTCCGTGGTTCCCCAGGCCCCACAATGACATGGGACTCCTCTGTTCCATGAGGCCACAATGTCACAATGGATCTTTGGGCCCTGGGGTTTGTGGTGTCACAATGGTCTCCTTTGGCTCCACAGGGTCACAATGGAACACTGATGACACGAGGCCCTGCAGTGTCACAATGGACCTTTGGTTCCCTGCAGCCCTGCAGTGTCACAAAGGCCTCTTGGTTTCACGAGTCCCCACAGTGTCACAATGGTCCCCTTGGTTCTGTGGGGACCCCCAGGGTCACAGTGGTCACACTGGTGCCATGAGGCCTCACAGTTCACAATGCTGTGATTATTCCGTGGGGCCTCATAGTGTCCCAATCCTCTCCATGATCCCATGAGTCGCCTCAGTGTCACAATGGTCTCCTTGGTTCCATGGTGCCTCACAGTGTCACAATGGCCCCGTGTTTCCATGAGGCTGTGAAGTCTCTTCATGGTGTCTCCGTGACTCCATGAGGCCTTCCAGTGTCACAATGGACTTTTGGCTCCCTGGGGTCTCACCATGTCACAACTGTCCCTTGGTCCCATGAAACCTCAAAGTGTCATAATGGTCTCCACAGTTCCATGAGGCCACACAGTGTCACAATGGACCCTTGGTTTGATGGGGCCTCTCAGCGTCACAATGATCCCTACATTCCATGGAGCCACACAGTGTCACAATGGCCCCTTGGTTCCATGGTGCCCCACAGGGTCACAATGGCCTTGTTGTGGCGCGGCATGCGCTCCTCTCGCCGCAGCACTCCGAGCCGTGCCAGGCTGGGCGGTGAGGGAAGAGAACGGGTGGCCACTTCCCCCTGCAAGCTCTACAGTCTCAGTTCGTGGCGCGCGGGGACAGACGAAGGTGACACGGGACTTGGGGGTGAACAGGATGGTTTTATTCAGTGAGCCCCAAGACCCCCTCGGGGGCGGGAGCAGAGGTTTTATACAGAACTCAGGAGGACGGGTGTAGGAACAGTAACCACTAAGGGAATAGCAGGGGAGGAGTTTAGGGCAGAACTAACATATCACAAACCTATCAGGGGAAACAGGGGAGTGGAATAGTACAAATGGATCAATAGAGTGTTGAGCCTCACTAAATAGACAGGGAATGGTCTGGAAGCTGAGGAAGGGGCTAGGATGAATGACAGGGAAGGTTCCAGGGAAAGGGGCAGGGAAAGGGAGGATTGGCAACTTGGAGATGAAGGGGTTAGGGGAGAGCTAGGGAAGACTGACACTGGGGAGAGGAGGAGATTAGGGATGGGGGGGGAAACAGATATTAAACAAATATCAAATTAAAGAAAAACACACCACCGCAATGGCCTCTTGGTTCCATGGTGCCCCACAGTGTCACAATGGTCCCTTGGTTCCATGGTTCCTGTGCTGGTGCATTCCCCCCTCCCCTTCTCAGGCCGCCCTGCCAGCTGAGAAATGCTCGCTGGCCTCAGCCTTGGTCAGCAGCCCCTGGGCTCAGCTCCTCTGGAGCTCAGCACAAACACGCTCTGCTCCAGGCACTGCTGCTGCCCAGCCAGCTCCTGGCTGCTTTAGTAGCAGCCCTGGGAACTGTTTGTGTTCCCTCGGTGGCACAATATCCCTGTTCTCAGCCTGCCAAAGAAAGCTGCTGATGCCAAGTGCGGCCAGGATGAAACATGGCTGGGACTGCAGCCCCTCTCTTGGGCCCTACAAACAGCGCTCCAAAAGGAGCCCTTGGAGCTCTCCTGGGCCAGCGACTCCCTCTGAGTGGGGCCTCTCCGAGCCGGGAACTCTCCCGTTTGCTGCACTCGGGGATCCCAACAACGAGGGAGCCTGGGCCGATCCCCCCACTCCTCCAGGCTCAACCCTTCCCTGCTGGGGAGATGCCAAAGCATCCCCAGGGAGCATTTCCCTGCCCTCAGGGGAATTTCTCACAGGTGCCTTGCACTGACTCTCTGTGTCTGTGTGCACACAGGAGTGCCTGTGCTGGGGAAATGTGGCAGGAATGCTGCTCCCTGAGGGGTCTGACTGCCTTGGATAGCTGAGCCAGTCAGGCCTGTAAGTAAGGTCAAGTCATGAGGTCTAAGTTAAGTTAAATGCTTCTAAGAGTTGTCCTTTTGCTAAGTTGTTATGTTTTATATAAGTTATAAGCTGAGTTAAATATTTTAAAATGTTATTCCTATGTTAAATTGCTAAGTTGTAGGTTATAAGTTAGGTTAAATATTGTTAAGCTCTTCTCTTTCGCTAAATTGTGACTGTGAAGCTATCATTTAAGATTAAGGTGTAAGTTAAATCCTGTTAAGTTTGAACTCTGTTAAGCTTTTAGGCCATATTCCTTTTATCCTTGCACTCACTGCCCTTTTATCACACACACACACACACACACACACACACACACACACACAGTTCTCGGTTCATTTCTGGTTTGATTGCCTGGATTTTGTTTGGTTTTGTTGTTGCTTTGCTTCCTCAGTGTTACTGAAATGTCCAGTCAAAAGCAGAGTGACTTTTGCCAAGGAACTTTGTGCTGCTGTCACTTAATATTAAATCTGGTTTTTGCTGGGGATTTTTTCAGTGCTCTCAAGCCCTCGTTGGTCACAGGGTGAAGGAGCCCTGGCCTAGGCTCTGGCCCTGGGGGACATGGGGACACTGCCGGTGGGTCCCTGTCCCCCTGTCCCACCCCCCATGGCTCCAGCCCCCGTCCCCGTGTCAGGTTCTGGGGTCGATCTCATGGAACATCCTCTGGGGGAGGCTGCGGCACTGGGGGCGAGGGGACCCGGGGGGACAGGGGACCCCGCTGTGCACGAACAGCGTTGGACTTCTCTGGGGGAACTGGGAGGGGGAAGGGGCAGAGTGACTTCCCCAGTGACCTCACACAGCCCCTGAGATGTCACACAGCCCCTGTGATGTCACACTGTTGCACTAGGACACAAAATAACTCACGCACTCATATTAAGATTAAAAGAGTAAAAGGATGTAATTTTTTTTTATTTATATAATATATGAAATTTACAAAGTGGCACTGGATTGAAGGATGAAATTGCTACTTCTCTAACTTATTCTCCCTTCTTATAAAGAAAAATGCACAACAATTATTATTTACATTAACTGTGCATAAGAACTCTAGAAGAAATATGTAAATATTAGGAGGCAACGAAAACTTAAAAGAAGTTTAAAGCATTTAAAACAGCAGGGCGATATTACACAGCCTTCCTGTGATGTCACATGGGCATTTCTGTGATGTCACACAACTTCCTGCGATGTCACACAGATCTCTGTGATGTCACATGGACATCTCTGTGACATCACACTGACATCTCTGTGATGTTACACTGACCCTGTGAGGTCACACAGCTCTTTGTGATGTCACCCAGGAATTTCTGTGTTGTCACACGGACATCTGTGTGACGTCACACAGACTTCTCTGTGTGACTCAGCCCATTTGATGTCACTCTGTTCTACTAGGACACAAAATAATTCACGCACCCTTATTAAGATTAAAAGATTAAGAGGAAGTAACTTTTACTTTTGATATTTGTAGTATATGAAATTCTAAAAGTGGCAATGGATTGGAGGACGAAATTGCTACTTCTCTAACTTCACTGGTCCATCAATTCTCTCTTCTTATAAAGAAAAATGTACAACGATTATTATTTACATGAACAGTGCAGGAGAACTCTAGTAGAAATATGTAAACACTAGGAGGCGAAGAAAACTTTTAAAAGAAGTTTAAAGCATTTAAAAGAGCAGGGTGATATTACACAGCCTTCCTGTGATGTCACACACCCCTATGACATCACAGAGCCTCCTGTGATGTCACATGGGCATTTCTGTGATGTCACACTGACTTCTCTGTGATGTCACACTGACCCTGTGACATCACACAGCTCTCTGTGATGCCACACAGACATCTCTGTGATGTCGCACCGACATCTCTGTGAGGTCACACAGTTCTCTGTGATGTCATACAACCTCCTGTGATGTCATGCAGACATCTCTCTGATGTCACACTGCCTCCTGTGATGTCACACAGCCCCTGTGATGTCATAGAGCCAACTCTATGATGCCACCCTGTGATGCCATACAGCAGTGCTGTGACGTCACAGAAGACTCCATGATGTCACAGTCACCCTGCAATGTCACAGTCTCTTCTGTGATGTCACAGCCTGCTCTATGATGTTACACAGCCACCTGGTGATGTCACAAACCTCTCTCCCATGCCACAGAGCCACCCTCGATGATGGCAGAGCATGGTCTTTTGAATCACACCATATTCTGTGACATCACAGCCAGCTCTGTCATGTCACAATTCCCTCAGTGATGTCACAAAACCCTCAGGAACTCAGTTAAACTGAAACACTGAAGTTTCTTGTACTTTGAAAATATCTGTGTCATGAACACAACTGAGACAGTGTCCCCAGGTTCCAGTCAGAGCAGAACACTGGAGGCAGTGATGACAGCTGGGGACAAGCAAGGGAAAGGTGTCTCTGGTGCTGAGCAAACCTGGATGTGTTTCAGGAATGCAAAGGGCACAGGCCTGAGCCCCAGCCCCTGGCAAGGCAGATCCTGTCCCTCCCTCATTGCTCAGGGCTCTTCCCGGGATGGGCACTGGCATGTGGGGATGTGCAGTGCCAAGGGCAGGACCATGGGGTGGCCCCTGCCAGGCTGCTGAGCAGGGACAAGGAGGCACTGAGGCCCCAGGGCTGCAAGGGTCACTTGTCCCCTCTTGGCCTCAGGCCCAGGGCCAGCAGCCATGGCCAAAGGGCTGCACAGGTCGGCTCTGTCAGGGCCTTGCAGCTGCTGCACGTCCCTGAGCCCTCTGCAGCCCAGGCTGTCCCACGGTGTCCCTGCCCTGCGCCTCTGTCCCTGCAGGCTGTCGTCACCCCCGGCTGCCCCACCTCGCTGGCCCTTCCTTTGCTGGCAGCTCTGCCTCCTGCTGCCCCTGCCTGGCCACACAAAGCTTTGGGCTGCTCCAGGCTCCTGCTGGGGACGTGCTGCACCACAGCCCTGCCCTGGGAGGGAAATTCCTCTCCTCGTGTGTCCAGTCTGGACTTCCCCAGCTGCATTTGGGGCATAATTTCTTTCCCTGCCTGATTCCCACTATGGAGAAAAGCTCTACCATTTCGGAATCCACCCTTCAAGCCTGCCAGGCCACTCCTGATCTGTCCTCAGTCTCTTCACAGCTGAGCCCAGGCACATCAGCCTCCATACATGGGTTATGTTCTTGAGGTCTGCAAAACCCAGCTCGGGAGATCTCTGGGCCCTCTCCAAGGTGTTTGCAAAGGAAAACATTCTGCTCATATCATCAGAGGCCAAGGCCAGGCAGAACTGTCTGTCCTGGCAGCTTTTGTCTGGGAGCAATCCTAGGATAGATGGAATTTTGGCGGCCAAATTCCAGTTCCTGCCATGGCCCCTGGACAAGAGGGTCAGTTCTTTTCTGCAGCAAGGAAGGCACCGAGCCCCAGTGCTTCTGAGGCAACTGAGATGTGACCATCAGAGGCCAAGGCCAGCCAGAGCTGGAAGGTTTTTTTCTGGCAGATACCCTTGCATACAGGAAATTTTTTAGGGGAAGTACCAATTTTGTCCATGGGTGTCGAAAAAGAGGGACAGTTCTTTTCCATAGCAAGGAAAGCACGAAGCCCCAGTGGTTCATGGGCAAATGAGAAGCAACCCTTGACATTCCAAGATCAGCCAGACCTGTCAGGTGGCCCCTGGGAGGCCAAGCCTGCCAGACCTGTTCCCTGTTCCCCTCATTCCATGGAGCCCCACAGTGTCCCAATGGTCCCTTGTTTCCAGTTAGCTCTGAGGTGTCACAATCCCCCTTGGTGACACCAGGCCCTGAAGGGTCGGAATGGTCTCCATGGTTCCACAAGGCCCCACAGAGTCATGGTGGTCTCTGGGTTCCATGGAGCCCCGCGGTGTCACCATGGCCCCAAAGTCCCAATGGACTCCATGGTTCCACCAGGTCCTCACCGTGCCACCATGGTCTCCACAGGAAGGGAACAACCCAGCCCCAGTGCTGCAGGGGCAGATGAGCAACAGCCACCAGAGGCCAAGGGCAGCCAGATCAGATGGTGCTGGCAGATTTTGTCCTTGGATATAGGGAATTTTAGAGGTGGAATCCCAGTTTCAGACCTGGCTGCCTGGAGGTGAAGGACGGTTCTTTTCCATAGGAAGGCAAGGATGGAACACTGGTGTTTCAGGGGCAGATGAAAGATGACCATCAGAGGCCAAGGGCAGCCAGACCTCTCTGTTGTGGTATTTTTTTGTCTGAAAGCAACCCTTGGATATAGGGAATCTGGGAGGTGGAACCCCAATTTTGGCCATTTCTGCATTGTTAGGAAGGACGGTTCTTTTCCATAGGAAGGAAAGCCCAGAGCCCCAGTGTTACAGGGGCAGAAGCAGCGAGAGAAGGCTCCTGGGAGGCCGGGCCAGCCAGACCTGTCTGTCCTGGCAGATTTCATCTGGGAACAATTTTTGCATAGAAGCAAACTAAGAAGAGGAATCCAAATTTTGGGCATGGGCACCTGGAGGAGAAGGACAGTTCTTTCCACAGGAAGGAGAGCACCGAGCCCCAGTGCTCCAGGGGCAGATGAGCAGCAGCCCTGGACATGCCAAGGTCAGCTGGACCTGTCAGGTGGCCCCCAGGTGGCCCAGCCAGCCAGGCCTTGATGCCTTGAGAGGCCACCTAGAGCAGAGGCTGGACAGTGTTACAGGAGTAAAGTGGGGATTTATTAAAAAGGCCTTCAAAGGATTCACCTGGGCAGTACAAGGGCATGGCTGAGGGTACACCCAGGATGGACGCCAGGTCACACGTTTTCACACTTTTATAAGTTCTGGTTCATTTCCATATTGGGGTTAATTGTCCAATTACACCTTCAGATTATGCAGCCCCACCCTCCCAGTCTGCTCTCCTCAATTCGCTGGTGTTTTCACTTTTTGGGCCTGAAGCTGCAGCGGTGTCCTTGGATCTCAGGCAGGAAAAGGATTGTTTTGTCTGACTACACTATAAGAGAACTTGCTGACACTCTACATGAAGTTCAGAGTTACAGACTGATACAGCACAGAATCAGGAAAATATGGAAGCTAAAACTTAAGGCATCAGCCTGTCCCATGTTCCCTTGGTTCCATGGGGACACACAGTGTCACAATGGCTCCTCTGTGACACTCTGGGCTCCACAGTGTCACCCTGGGCCCTAGGATCCATGGGAGCTTCCCAATGGTCTGCTCTGATTCCACGAGGTCCGCACAGTGCCACAATTGACCCATGGCTCCATGAGGTTCCCCAGTGTCACCAGGGTGTCCTTGGACCTGCCTTGTCACAACTGACCCATGGTTCCATGAGGTTCCCCAGTGTCACCGTGGTCGCTGTCAGAGGCTGGATGAGATCAATGTCCCAAGACATCTTGGGCTGAGCTGTCAATCAGTCACACAGATGGGACAGCACTAACCCAGCTCTGAACACCTGAGATATCAGAAGTTCCAGCTGGGGGGAGGCCCACGAAGGCCCAGGGGCTTAAAACCAAAGAGCACAAGGTCAGCCCCTGGTATGGACTCTGCCTTCTCCTGGGGTTTGTGTCATGCCCACACTGGAACCCCAGGAGCTGGGAGCCACATGTGTGTCTTTCTGTGGAGCTTCTGTCTTCCTGTCTCTCTCTCTCTCTTTCCTCTTCTTCTAATGCTCTTTATTTGGAACATTTGTGGGTACCTGAACAACTTCAGTGTTTAGGGCTTTCCAGGCTAAATGGGCTGAGTGAATGAAGTTACAGCTGTGACAAGTGATTTAAGTTGGATTGGATTTGTATTAAACGCTTTTCCAAAGTTCCTTGTTCTTTTGTACTTTGCCAGTAATATTTTGGTGGTCCCGAATGGACACTGAGGGGCACTTGGGGGTCCCGGAGGGTCTGGGGGACACTGATGGGACAGATGGGGGCGGTACCGGGGTTCTGTGGAGCGCGGGGCATGACGGGCGTTGTAGTCCCGGCTTTAATGGGGCTCTATGGGGCCGCAGAGCATGACGGGAGTTGTAGGCAAAAGAAAAGATGGCGCAGACCCCAGGCCCCGCCCCCAAAGCCATGATCCCTGGCGCTGATTGGTTGGGGCTGTGATAGGCGGGAGCCTTGGCCAATGGGAGCCAGTGGGGGCGGGAACAGCCCATTCAACCCCTCCAGTCCCTCCCAGCACAGCCCAGTTCATCCCCAGTACAGCCCCAGTGCCCCTCCAGTCCCTCCCAGCACAGCCCAGTTCATCCCCAGTACAGCCCTGTACATCCCCAGTGCCCCTCCAGTCTCTCCCAGTACAGCCCAGTCCCTCCCAATACACCTGAGTTCATTGCCAGGCCCTCCCAGTTCCCCCCAGTGCCATCCATATCCCACTCCAGTGTCCCCCAGTCTTCCCCACAGCGTTCCCGCCCATTGTGGGGCAGCGGCGCAGACGGAATGTCCTGCGGCCCAAACCTCCTGCTCCTGCCACACAGCGCCAGCCTTCTCCCCTCCTCCTCCTCTCCCAGCACGGCACAAATTCCAGCTCGGAGGAGGCTTCCCCAGAGAGGGCTCCGGCTCCTGTCTCAGCCCGAGTGTCCCTGCAGAGGAACAGGGCATCCTTCAGGCACTTCCACAAGCTCAGGGTTCCCATTTCATGGCGAATCTGGGATGAAAATGGCCTTTTTCAGAAAGACAAATGCAGAGGAGATGGATTAGAAACTATTTGGAAAAAGTGACTCTTCTTCCAGACAGTTCACCAAGTCATTGCCTGCATTTCTCCTTTTCAGGTTCTTACAGTCATCTCCTGAAAGGTCCAGATTGTTCTGGTGCTTTTCATGAACTGATTGAACTCTTGATGTATATCAGTGCATGAGATGTGGAAGCTTCTAAAATGAACACAGAAACAAACTCCCTCTGTCATCCCATTTTCATCTTCTACATAACTTTCAAGCTGTCCATGGGGATGTTGGAATGATTATCACACAGCTCTCAGTTTCTGGCTGCAGGCTCTGGAGATTCTTTCTCTGCATTCCGTTAGGCTTGCATTCCCTGACAATTCCTGGTAGCCCATCATGGTTTCTTAGGGTAGAACAATAACAGTAAAAATCTCACCAATGGCACAACTGCCCAGCCCACAAGGAAAAGAAAGAACAAATTGTAAAGTTTTTCAACTATTTCTCCCACTTTACTGCAAGAGTCGAGCTGCACACACGGCGTGGAAAGCCAAGAGAAGCTGCAGCTGGTGGCACATCTTGTGACAGAAGCTGCTCAAAGCCTCCTCGTTCTCCAGCCAAGGTTCTTGGAAACAGCAAACAGGACTGTGTAGAAGATTCTGGGAAAACTGAAACAGCTTTTAAGAAATGAAATGAAAATGGAAAGAAACAATCCAAGATGTTTTTCTCTGTTTATTTTTATGCTACCCTTTTCTATCTTTCACTACTTCTCCTTCCCATTAATTGCAAATGGATCTCACTTCTATGATCCACGACGTGGCAAGTTTTAGACAGTGTAAAATACCATGAGCTACACACAGTTTGCCTTCCCCTGTTTTGAGGTTTTTTTTTTTTTTTTTTTTTTTTGGAAACGAGTGCTGGGGACTAAGTGCAGTTCTTGGGTCAGGTACAAATTTAGCATTGAGAGAATGTGCTCCAAGAGTGTTTGACCCTCAGCAGGGACAATGCACAGCCGTGACCGAGGGGATTCCTGTGCCCCTGGGCAGGAGTCCAGGCTCTGGGTCTGGGCTGGACACGGCAAAGTTCCTGTGTTTGGACAGGCTCAGGGGCTGCCCCGGGGAGCGCGGGGCTGGGCGCGGGGGCGAGCGGGCAGCGGACACACGGACACGGGACACACGGACACAGGGACACACGGATATGGACACACGGACACGGGGACACACGGATACGGGGACACACGGACACGGGACAGATGGATACAGGGACACACCGACACGGGGACACACGGACACGGGGACACACGGAGCTTCAGCTGCAGCGGCTGCAGCGGCAGCAAAAGCAGTGAAAGCAGCGAAAGCATCCGGCGCCGGGGCGAGCTGGTGATGAGCGGGGCCAGCGGCAGAAGCCGGGCCGTGCCGGGCGGGGCTGAGCCGGGGCCCGGCAGGGTGGGAGCTGCCAGGACGCCTGGAGGGAGAGCGGGCGTGGGGCCAGCGCAGGGCGCAGAGCATCCCGGGCTGGCTGAGGGGTTCCCGACCCCCGGCACGGCATCAGCCCCACTGACGGCATCGTGCTCCTCCCGCAGCCCCACGGCACCAGCGCAGCCCTGGAGATCGCGCTGCTGGACAAGGTCTCCTCTGGCTGTGCTGGTGTCATTCAGCTCCTGCAGTGGCTTCAGCTCCCCGACAGCTTTGTGCTGGTGCTGGAGCATCCGGAGCGGTGCCAGGACCTGTCAGGTTTCCTGGCAGAGCGGGGGTTCCTGCCGGAGGAGGAGGCGCGGGGTCTGCTCCTCCACGTGCTGGAGGCTGCAGCATCCCCCGGATGAACTGTGTCTGTGTTCCACAGGAACCCTGTCCTACAGCCCACCAGAGTGGATCCACCAGCAACGCTACCACGGTGAGGCAGCGACGATCTGGTCCCTGGGCCTCCTGCTGCACCACCTGGTCATGGGGAAGCTCCCGTTCAGGAGGGGCCAGGAGATATCTGGGGTCAGATCTTGTTCCCACCATGGCTCTCTCAAGGTGGATCCTCATCTCTGGCCTCGGGAGCAATACCAGTGCTGGAAGACAGCAGCAGCTCATGGGCATTCTGGTCTGGCAGCTGCTGAGGAGGTGGCACATGTCCTGTTCTCCTGCTCTTCTCCAAACAGAAAATCCATGGGGAAGTTTAGGCCCACCTCTAAGCACACCCAGCATGGCCTGGGTACGGGAAAAGGGGGCAACTTCTCCAAATGACTGGTGATTTCTGGTTTCTCTCCCCAGAGTGCCAGGATGTCATTAAGAGGTGTTTGTCCATGCAGCCCTTGGACAGGCCATCCTTAGAAGAGATTTTCCGTGATCCATGTTCCTCTGCCCTAGAAGATGGGAGAGATCCACATGCACAGTTGGATCCAGGGGCCTGGCAGGTAACAGCTCCACACATCTCTTGGCACTCAGTAGCAAAGCCAACCAGACAGGTTTTGTCCTGCTTGTAGCTCTGAGCAGGGGTCAGCAGGAGGGAACACAGCTCATGGGCTGGAGCTGAGCTGGAGACCTGGTGTGGCAAGCACTGGTGGCCAACATCCCCCTGGTTTTACCTGCCATGGTTCATGGATGGCTGGGGCCCTGGGCAGAGCCCTGACAGCCTGGTCTGGCCCAGGGAAGGAGAAGGAGCCCCTGGAGAAGCTGTCCCAGGTGGGGCTGCTGCTGCTGGGGACAGTGATGACGTCAAGGATGACAACCTCTTGCTCCACCTGACCACCGGCAGGCTGAAGATGGTGGACTTTGATTCTGACACCTCCTCCAAAGCCAGGCTCCACAGGGAGTTTGCAGATGAGTCCAAACACTGGGGGATGCTCCCAGATTTGGGCATTGCACAGCCTGGCTGGGAACCAAAGGTTCCCCCTTTGCTGGGGCGGATGCAGCTGATCCCTCAGTCGGCTGCCAGGCTGCTTTTGGCAGGGCTGGGGACATGGGCTGGGGTGGGTACGAAATGAGAGTGGGCTCCTGGCCCTGCCAACAGCCCCCAGCACCCACCGTGCCCCGGGCTGGGGCTGGGCTGGGGCACCCAGCCCCACACAAACAAACCCCCATGGTGGGAGCAGAGGTGGGACTCCAGACCCTGTGCAGGGTCTGCTTTGCTTTGCAGGCAAGGAAGGGCTTGGGCTGCTGCACTGCCCTTGTTTGCTTTGGGATCACCATGGGGGCAGTGCAGGGGAAGGGAGAAAGCCTGGGATTCCCTCCCCCATGGTGGGTTTTTCCCTGGCACGCAGGGGTTGGGCCTTCCTTAGGGCCCTGACAGAGATAAGATTTTTGACCTTTTTTCTTGTTCCCCTTTTTGTCTGTAACCTATTTTCCATAATTTGATATTTGTTTTTCTAGAGGCAGTGTTCCAGGTGGGGCCCAGTCTGGATCAGGACGTGCTTAGGAGCAGCTGCGGCGTGGATGGGCCGTGCCCTTGGAGAAGGCTGAGGGCATCATTTGGGACCAGCTTTTCTTCCAGCGGGGGATGGCGTGAGGTGGGTCCTGTCTGCTGGGGATGGTGGGATCAGAGCTCTGGGGAGATGGCAGCGAGCACAGGAGCGTCCTGCTCTGGGCAGCTGCTGAGGGCTGGAGGTGCCGTGGCTGGCTGCAGGCTGGGCACATGTCCTGCCCTCCTGCTCTGCTCCCAAAGGCAGCAGTGATGGGCAGCTCTGGGCACAGCTCTGGCACGGCCAGCATGGCCTGGGCACCGCGGGCGGCTGGGACAAGGGGACAGGAGCCTTCAGCTGACGGGGCTTTCTGGTTTCTCTCCTTGCAGCCGGGCTCTGTGGGTGCTGAGGCTGCTCTGGGCTCTGCCAGGGCCCTGCTGGAGCTCAGCATGGGGCTGCAATCAGCCAAAGGAGAAATGGGGTGACCTGCAGCACAGACTGGCTTGAGCATTTTAGCAATACAGCTCAAGAAAACATGCCACCACCCAAAAAATAAACTTGTTCAATAACTTCTGAAATGAAATCAATCTGGGATGACCCCAAATGACTTTTTGCAGCTTGCTCAAGCAGTAGCTCAGCCCTTCTCTGAACTGTTCTCTCTTCTCCCTGCCTTTTACATCCCAACTGCTTCCTCTTTTCCCCCAGTGAGTTCCCAGCCCATTCCTGTCTCCATCACACTGTTCCCTTCCTTGGTGCCCCTCGCCATGAGGAAGGCCAAGCCCCTGGCTAAGGGACTCATCATGTCACTGGCTGAGGAGCAGCAATGTCTCAAGAGGTCTGGTGGGATTTTAGTGTCATTCAGAGCTGCTCTCCAGCCCCCAGCTCTCCTCACTGCTGAGTTCCCGCTCCTTTTTCCTCATCCTTGCAGCAGGATGAGCTCTGTGAATCCCCTGGAGCCTCCCCACTCTTCCCAAGCCATGCACCCACCTCAGTTAGGCTGAAGCTGCAGCTTCTCTGTCTCCTCTGGCACACCAGTGCAGTCCCCTGTGCAGGGAGCCCCAGCCCCAGAGCACAGCACTCAGCAGTGCAGTTGGGGCTGGAGCAGCTGCCCTGCAGCCCTGGCTTGGCTCTTTGTGGCAGGGAATGCTCCCTGTTTGCAGCTGTCCCTGCAGGATGGCCCCAGGGCAGAGCCCAGCCGGGCTCCCACTGCAGCCCCTGAAGCTTGGGGCAGACAGTGGTCCCAGAGCTGAGGTTCACGGGGAGCCCCCGGAGCTGTGCCTCGCACTCTGTTGCCGTGTCACCGTGCAGGCTGGCTTGTACGGGGTGAATGTACCAGCCCTGGTTTGACTGACAGGGGCCGGGCCCATCACATCTCTCCCAAGGCTGCAGGCATTGCCCAGGCCAGAATCTGAAGGGGCACAGAGATCAGAGCAGTGAAATCCAGACTGGGTTTTCAAAGGCCCTTTAGAAGGAAGGGCTTGAGAATAAATGTGCTCTGTTTGCCACATGAACATCGGGGTGAGTGGTCTCTTTGGCTCCAACCCACTTTCCTACCCGAGCCAACGTTACCCACTCCCTCACACGTCCCCCCCGTGCCTTCCCACTGCCTTGTCCTGTCAGGGCTCCCACAGCCCCTCATCCCTTCATGGCCCCATCTCCTCAGGTTCTCCCCACCCCGGCCAACCTGCCCGGCAGCAGCGCCGCAGCCCCACAGGAGCTCCACAGGAGCCCCACCAAGAGGCACCTGGGAGCCCTCAGCAATCCAGCCAGGAACACGCGGGCAGGAGGACATGGATGGCGCTTCCTGCCTGGGACAGGGCTTGTGGCCATCTCCAGGCACCGCTCTCACAGAGCTCCCCACAGCTCCAGCCCCTGCCTGTCTGCTCTGTGGGCAGCACAGAGGCTTCAGCAGAACCACCAAAGGCCAAGGGGCTTGTGGCTATTTTCCCTGCAACCCTGCATGCCTGGGCAGCTTGCTGAGCCCAGGAACCATTTTCTCCCTCTTCCCCTAGGCCCTGCAGAGCCTGGGCAGCAAAAGAAAGATCCTGGGAGTCTGTCTATAGCAACACATCCTATATTTCTACGCTAAAGAAAAACAAAAGAAAGAAAAGAACAATCTTAAAGAAACGAAACAGTCCTGCTGGCTCGGGTGGCCCTGCAGACAGACCCTCTGGGATCAGCTCTGTGCAGAGCTCCAGCAGCGCAGCCAGCCGAGCCCCGACAGACGAGGCCGTCTCCTCCATGCCCTGCAGAGCCGATCACGCAGGTTGTCAAAGGTGGAATATGGAGCTCTCTCTGCTTCCTGGAGAATGTACGATGTTTGAACTGCCAGGCTTGCGACGGCAACACTGATGTCATTTTCCATGCCTTCAAGGGCTGAAAGAGAGAGGAACAGAGCCATGGTAAGTTCCCACATCTGAGGGGACCCGAGGGGACTCTGTGCCAGGGCCATCCCAGCCGGCTCTGGCCATGGCCAGCAGGGAGCAGGGACCAGCTGGATCAGCCCGAAGCTGCTGGCCACGAATCCCCCAGGTGCCCTGAAAGCTCTGTGTGCTCTGCCCACGCCGGCCCTGGTCCGCACAGGGAGCAGAGCCCTCCGCAGCCGGGGCAGGGCTCGCAGCTCCCCCGGCAGCCCCCGCTGGCAGCCCGCTGCCCTCACTCACCCTCACAGAGGAGCTGGAGCTCTTCCTTCCTCCCCCTCAGGTACCGCCCGGCCGTCCCTGGGAACACAGAGCCTGTCAGGCCCAGGGCACAGCTCCCTGCCAGCGGCGCCGCCAGCCCTGTGCCCACACGCCCTCCTGGCCCGGCTCGTGGCTCACCCATGAACCTGACGGCCGCCTCTCGCAGGGGCTCCTGTGGGCTCTGCAGGTAGGGCAGGGCCCGGCGCAGGTGCTCGGCCACGCTGCTGCTGTCCTCTGCCAGCTGGAGAGAGCGGCAGGAGGGAAGGGTTGGCCCCGCAGCCCCCTGGGCCGGGGCTCCATGGGCACCCGGCTCGGGCCGCAGGAGCCTGGAGCAGAGCCCGCGCGGCCTCGGGCTGCAGCAGCGGGCAGGGGCACAGCTGCCAGCCCGCACACCGAGCACCGCGCTCAGGGGCTGCTCCAGGCTGGGGCTGCGGCTTCCCGGCCCTCCTTACCAGGATCTCAATGAACTTCCACAGTTTCTCCTTCTTTACAGATTTTTCAAGATGTCTCCTGTTCAGGAATTTGGCCACACAAAGGAGGGTTTCCTGAGAAGCCTGGAGAGCAGTAGAGACACAGAAATCGCCCTACAGCCCAGGATCAGCATCCCTGTGCCAGGGCCAGGAGGAGGATCCAGCCTACTAGGTGCCAGGGCAGGAGGCAGCCAAGCCCTCTCCCAGGGGGACAGCAGCAGCCCGCGAGTCCTCACCTCTGCCACACACTGATTCTCATCATGGCAGTGGAAGAAGAGTGGGAGCAGGCTGTGACACACTTGTGTCATCAGGGGCTTTTTTCCTTCTTCTGCTACAGCAGACAGCAAGGTTGGAAAGACAAACAAACATGCAGAGCTCCTGCACGTGGCTATCATCCTGTGGAACAGGAAGGAAACAAGACCTTGGCATCAGCTGATTCTGGCCCACGTTGGTGCAGGCCTGCATCTCCACAGGGCACCAAGTGTCTGGGCAGCAGCCAGTGGCCGTGGCTGAGGGCACAGAGCCTTACGTGTTCAAAGAGTGGCAGGAGCACCTTAGCCAGCTGCAGGGCGATGGGGCTGGGTATTGTGGTGTGATTAACCAGGAACAAATCGTTAAGTAGAACAATGGTCATCCTGACCACATCACTATCATTTTCCTGCAGGAGCTCCCCGAGGCTTTCGGTCAGGCTCCACATTCTTTTGGCCTGTTTGGAACAAAGGTGTGTGAAAGGCCACCCTGCTGCCACAGGGCCCAGAGGCCACAGGCCTGTCCCGCAGCCCTCGGGCAGCTGAAGTGGGAGGCAGGAGAGCTGGGAGCGGCTGCCCCAGTGCCTGAAGCCCAGGCAAGTTCCAGCGACTGCGTTCCCCAGCCCCACGCTGCCTGCACGGCTTCAGCTGCTGCCCCTCCTTACTAGCGAGGGATTATCCCTGAGCAAGAGGAGGGCCCTCAGAACCTGGCGGTGCATCTCTGTGCACTCACTCAGCAAGTGTCTCGACAAGAGATCCATGATGCTGTCACTGCATGCACCCAAGTCCAGGCAATGCAGGACCTGAAAGGCACAGGGCAGTGACAGGGGACCCGGCCGGCAGGAGCCCAGAACCGCACAGGGCGGGGACCAGGCAGCAGCACAGGGCGTGGGCACCGTCCCAGGCAGCTGCGGCTACGAGAGGGCAGAGAGCTGGGAGGCAGTGCTGGCCTTCAGACTCACCTCCACAAGGAATGCCATGGCAGGGAAGTGCCAGTATGGCATCTCTTTGCTGAGCAACTCAAGGACACAGCCTGAGATGCTTTTGCACAAGGGGGTGGATTCATTGCACATCTCCCTGGAAGGGGGGAAATGGCACTAAGATGTGGCAGCAGCTCTCTGGCCTCAGAGAGAAACAGACAACCTTCCCAGACATCGCCTGAGAAAGCCTGAGAAGATCAGAGGAAAGAATGAAAAAACATTCTTGTCTTAACATGCTGCACCTGGTATTGTGAATATGTGGAATATGTTACAGAGATTTGTCTACCAAAGGGTACTTTCTTAATTAACTAATGGTGATACTGTTTAGACAAGAAAAGCAATTAAAATCAACCTATATCATAACTATCTATAAGAACAATGGGTTTCTTAATAAAGATTATTATTGATCAGACTTCTGCAATACATGGAGTCAGTAATAATGATTACCTGGCTGAGGGCCTGCTCCTACGAAACTAAGACCCTGAGCCAGGGGGGGGAAGCCCCTCCCAGGACAGACTGACACAGTTCCTGTCTTTACCCCCCACCCTGCAGGGGGACCTGGGCCCTTTGAGATGTGGCTGCTACTGGGCACCCTCCTCTCCCAGCCTTTCCCAGTCTGCTTGGCCATCCCTCGTGCCTCTGGCCCACAGCCACAGGGACTGAGTGGAATACCCCAGACACAGAGCACAAATGCCGGGAGCAATGGGGAGAAGGGGGTCTCACCTGGCCAGCAGACCCACAGCATAAATGTGGGTGTCAGCACAGAGCAGCGTGTCCCAGCCACACTTGCGTTCCATTGACACCACCACATCCTCATAGTCCATTTGGCACAGCAGGGACTTCAGGGTCCTCACTGCAAACCTGAGTGCAGAGCAAAGCCCTGGTCATGCTGGGAGCACTGGCTCCTGCCCTGGCCATGTGGCAGAGACAGAAGGACTGGGATAGAGCACCTGCTGGGGCTGGTGGCAAGGCTGTGTTCTTCCTGGCATCCATTCCAGAAGGTATCACCCACCTCTGGCATCTCCTTGGTGCTGAAGAACACTTGGAAGAGCAGATGTACAAATAACTGCGGGAAATGCTCATCCACTATATCTGGGACACAGGGCTCCTGGAGGATCTTCCATATCACCACAGTTGCCTGCAAAGGACAAAGCCCCCCAAGACAGCGCTCAGTGCCGAGGTGTCCGTGTGACAGGGCCCGAGCGTGGCAGGGAGAGGCCCAGAGAGACACAGGGGGAGCAGTGGGCCTGGTGGCCCTGGAGCTGCCCCGAGGCCAGGTTTCAGCCCAGTGCCTGAGGCAGGGAGATGCCCTGGGGGAGGGAGGATGGAGAGCTGCTGGAAAGGTGGCCTTGGGGCCAGCAAAGGCCACTGGCAGAAACTCACAGCCAGGACAAAGACACCCGTTTTGTCCCCATCGGAGGTGCACGTGCTGTGCTCTGGCCAGCTCCCCAGCACATCCAGGAGTATCTGCTGTGCCAGCTCTGCAGTCCGTGGCATGCACATGATGCTCTTCCACATGGCCATGGCAGCTCTGCAGGGTTAGAGCTCTGTCTCAGGGGATCTCAGACACAGCACCGTGGCCTGGGCATCTCTAGGGGCCCAGGATGACCTCCGGCTCTGCCTTTGCCCACTGCCCCTCTCCAGCAGCAGCCAGGCAGCCCAGCCCTGTGGGGACAGGCCCCTGTGGGGCAGCGAGGGAGCATGGCAGCAGGCTCGGGGGCTGACATGCCAGGGCTGGGAAAGGGAGCAGCCAGAGGGCCCTGGGACTCTCTGTGGGTCAGACACCTGGCATAGGCTGTACAGGGCGATGGGTTGGGGTGAGCCCTGAGCCCTCTGGGCAGGTGGGCCCCATACCTGTCACAGGATGGGGCCACACGCAGGAGTGTCATTACTGCGTCATTTGGCTGTGCTTCTGTGAGATACAGCAGGGCGTTGTCCAGCCTGTGCTCAGCAGAATCATTGGCCATGAGCCACTGGTGGATGTACCTCACCATGGCGGGCACCTGGAGAAGGCACAGGGAGACTTGGGAAGCTGCCAGAGGGAGCAGTGTTCCCAGGGTCCCCAGAGAAGTGCTTCCCTTCCCACCGCACTGCGATGGCCTCAAAGGCTCACAGGGGCCAGCACTGTGGCTTGGGAAGCCATGTGAGTCATGGGGGAATTGAAGCCTGGCCACAGCTGCCTACTTGCTCTGCTCTGGAAACACCCCTCTGCACAAGCAAATCCAGCAGGGCAGCACTGGTCTCATGTCCAAGGAGTTCTGAGTATGCTCTGAGCCCAGGGCCCATGGCGCTGCTCTCTTCCTGCCGAATTCTCTTGATGAATTTGCAAACGAGCTGTAGGAGAAGGGCAAGAAGCCATGGAGTGCTGCAGGCGTGCTGCTGGGCTGAGCAGTGCCAGCAGGCCCAGCCCAGGTGGGGATGGCTGCAGGTACCTGCGCTGTTCTGCGGAAGCGGCCACGGGTGCGTTCCTGCTCTCGTGTGCGCTGCACGGCTGCACCTGGCAAAGAGCGAGCGCAGCCCGAGCTGAGGGGCTGCGGGAGAGGCCGGAGAACACAGCCCAGCCCTGCGCTGCCCAGGCAGGGACAGCCCTGCGACGGCCCAGGGCACGGAGCACGACTGTGGGGTGTCTGCCCGGCCCCTATTCCATCCTGTGCATGGGCACGGCCCCAGGGGAGGGGACGGGACGGGACGGGACGGGACGGGACGGGACGGGACGGGACGGGACGGGATGGGATGGTATGGGACGGGATGGGGTGGGATGGGGCCAAGCTGGCTGAAGGCACCAGCCCTGCGGCCTGGCTCTGCCACTCACCCTCCTGTGCTGGATGGAACAGCACCACCTCTTCAGTCTCTTGTGGCTGGGGCAGCTCCAGGGCTGCCTTCTTCCTCCTCCATCCAGGTCAGCTTGGGCACTCTCAGGGCTCCCTGCCCCATGTCACTGACCGGATTTCTGGCTACCCTCAGGAGATATAACTTGGAAAACTCTGGGGTATCAAGTTCCATGCTCTGCCCTCGAGGGCACCTGCAGAATTGAAGCCTCAGAAGGCCACAGGTCAACGAGTCCTGTGGTCTGGCCTCGAGGTCAGCTGCAGGAACAATGCCTCAGGAAAGCTCTGGGTAGGGCAGGAACGAGCGCGCTGTGCGGGGGCTCCTCACAGCACCGCTCTGTCCCGTCCTGTCCCGTCACCTGCTCCGAGCACTGTGGCGTGCTCTTGCCACTTCCAGCTCCTATGTCAGCACGTGTCACAAAGGGCCCTTGGAAACCCAGCTCCATTCCATGCTGCACCGTGTCAGCAAGGGCCCTTGGACACCCAGCTCCATTCCATGCTGCATGTGTCACAAAGGGCCCTTGGAAACACTGCCACCTGCCCTGGGGCCACATCCTGCCCACCCAAAGTGGTCCAGGTTGGAAGGAATCCCTGGTCTCAAGTGTCTGAGACAGCCCAGCAGGATCTTTAGGAAGGGCTCAGACCATCAGCAAATGCTGCCCTGCTCTGTGGGCTCAGGGCAGCAGAAGGAGCCCCCAGGGCTGCCGACGCAGCCACGCTGGGAAGGGCACAGGGCCTTCCACAGAAGCTGGCACAGACTCCTCAGGACACGTCCCGGCTCATGGTCATCCCAAACCCGCGAGTGTGACACGGACAAGGAACTGTGGGCCAGGGCAGGAATGCTGCTCTGAGCCCTGGGGCCCGGGGAGCACTGGCACCAGCAGGTGAGGCAGAGTCCCTGCCCAAGCAGACCTGCCACCCCCTGAGCCCTTGCAGGGCTGGTGCCGTCTCCTGCCCCAGAAACCTGTGCCCCTGGGGGCTTCTGTGCCAGAGGGAGCCAAAGGCCAGGGGCACTGGGGGCTGTGCTCCTGCCTGCAGGGGCTGTTGGCAGGAACACCTGGAGCAACTGCTGGCAACAATGAGTAGATGGCAAAATGGTTACCCCTGCCCCGGTGTAGAGATCTAAGTGGACAATAGAGTACAGCTCTCCCCTCTTGTTCCCTGCAGCAGAATCAGGACCATGAACAGAAACAGTCACAGATATTCTTTCTGCGCCCCATTAGCAAAGCTGTGCCAAACCACAGATGCTGCCTTCAAATGGACCCAAATTCCAACCTAGACCTCTCACCTCCCAGACAACTCCTTCCCCAACACACCTCCAACACCAACACCCTGCAAACACCGCACAGAAGCCCTCATCATCCCGCCAGGACCCCCAGCTGTCCCTGTCCCTGTCCCTGTCCCTGTCCTTGTCCCTGTCCCTTTCCCACCCTCCCACAGATGCCCTGGTTCCCTGCACGTGCCGTGGGATGGCACTCAGGAGGATCTGCTCCAAGGCCTTCCCCGGCAGCAAGCTCAGGCTGCCAGGCCTATGGATCCTGGATCATCCTTCCCACCGAGCCTTCCATTGGCACGGCTCTTCCATTGGCACATCTGCGCTCAGCTGGGACTACTCCGCTCACCCAGGGCTCCTGGTAAAGCATGGAGAGCAGCCTGGCAAGCTCTTTCTCCAGCTCCCTCTGTGCTCTTGGGGAAGGTAGAACCTTCCACAGGAAAGCAACTACTGCCACAAGGAGTGGGTGGCATCAGGCAGCTCTGGGGAAGCCCCTCAGGAATGCTGTATCCTGAGGGAACACTGTTGGCCTTGACCTGTTGGCACCTGCAAAAGCTTCAAATCAGCTGCCTCAGCTCCCAGGGCCTCTCTTGGCCAGAATCCTGACGTGGATGCAGGACGGCTGCCAGGCACTGCTGGGACCCAGAGGGACAGGACCGGCTGTCTTGTGCCCACGCAGCAGCCCTGACACAGCCAGGGCCATACCAAGAGCAGACAGACGCTCACGGGCCAGCAGAGAGGAGCAAGGAGCCCTGGGCTCCTCTCAGGGTACCTCAGCTGGGCTCGCTCCACAACACGCCCCCATTGGAAGGCCTGCTGATGTCCAGCTGCCAGAAATGCCTACCTTGTGCTCTCCAAGATGCACAGGGAGAGCCAGTGAGCAGGGCACTTGGGAGGCAAACCTTCCAAGCCTTTGCTAAGGCCAGGCACACACCCAGATCAGCCAAGACTCTCCACCATGCTGCCTGGCCCACCCAGCCCAGCTCTGTGCTGGCCCTGGGCCACAGCAGCTCCCAGCAAGCAGGAGGCAAATGCATCTTGCCAAGAGTTCAAACACAGCAGACAGGGAAGATGTGAAAAGTGTGTGCGTAAAGGGCTGTTAATTCACAGCTCCCACAGAGAGCTTTGGGGCTCACAGATGGACAGAGATGGTTCTGCTCACCCCTCTGTCCAAAGGGGGGTAACACACGCTGCTGCAGGTGCTTTGGTTGGTTCCTGCAGGTCCAGGTGGATGCCAAACCAGCTCTTCACAGGCTTCTCCCTTCCCCTGCCCCTCTGCCAAGTGCAGCGGGCCTCAAGGACTGAAAGGAGCACAGAGAGCCAAAGGGGGACACTCGCACCTGCCTCACTGGGAGCTCCCTGGGAAGCACTTTCCTTGAGAAGCAAGCCCCTGTTCTCCAAAGGCATTTCCCCAAATGTGCAGCTTTTCTGGCCAACACCAACACACCCTTAAAAAATGCTGGCAAGGCTGAAGGCCTTCATGTCCTTTCAGGACAGGCACTCCAGCTGTAGCTCCTATTCCCCCAAGTGTGTTTCCAGGTGGAGGTTCAGAGGTACAGCCCCAGGCCCTCTACAAACACAAGCTGCCCACTGCCTCTTCACCTGCCTCAACTCCAGCCTGTGGTCACGGCAGCAAAACCAGGCTGTTCCTGGCCAGAGCCCAGAGCCCTGCTCCCGCAGGATGCTCTTGTCAGCACCTTCCAGGACTCTCCACTGTGCACGCAGCGCTTTTCATGCCCGCTCCCAACAGGCTGTGGAAGGCAGAGCACAACCTGGCTGGCTCTGCCACCAGCACACCCCAAACACAGGCGGAGGAAGAAGCAGCAGAGGCTGTTTTGTGGCCATGCCCAAGAGAGACTGGAAGGTGCCCTCCCTCTGCTCTCACTTGGTTGGCTTTCTGACTGGCTCTGAGCCTGGGGCTCCTGGAGCCAGCTGGCATTTGCTCTGTGCACATGGGGGAGCTTCCAACAGCTTCTAACAGAAACCATTACTTCATCTACCAAAACCTGGCCATGCAAACCCAACAGACTTTCTTATCTATTTCCCACCTCCTCACTACACTAGGAATTTAATTCTAGTGATGATAATCATCAAGTGGTGACCAAGAGAGAAATTAAATATGTAAGTCCGCAGACACTGAAGTTCACACTACAGACTAAATGAAAAAATGCCTCAAACCTACTCATCGCAGAGACTAACTGCTGGCACATTTGTACATGTGCATTTATTCAATAAAACTCATTAATTAGTTGCAATGATTAGGTTGAATACTAATTTCGCACCAAGACCCTCCTGCTTTTGGACCCAATCCCAATTGAAAAGTATTATAATAACCATTACATTTTTGGTAAAGACACATGCCTGATCTACATCCCACTGGAGCCACAGGTGGCACTGAATTTTAATGTTAAGGATTGGAACATACTACATTCCTGATCATGATTTAAATTGACAGCTCACACTTACTGCTTATGTGTCAGCCCTCAGGTATCCAGCTGACACTACAGACTGTCTTTCTCAGGTACAACACCTACACAAACAGAGAGATGGCCTCCCATCACATCTGCATAGGTAAGATGGGCAAAATGAGAGAAAAATTTCCCTTTCTAGTATGAAATAAAGAGGAAAGCTGTCAGTCCTAACCCAGAGCTCTGCAGAAGGCTCTGTGGGGAGCACACCTGACGTTATTGAAGCTGTGTGTTCAGCCCAGAGCCCTGGAAAGATGGGATTGGCCTGGCTGCCTCAGACTGTTTGGCGCTGGCTCTTGCACCGTTCTGGCCCTGCTGATACAGCACTCACTGCTTGCCCAGCTTCCCTGCCATGTGTTGTACATGTTCCTGACCCATAAATCCTGTGAGACTATTGCTGATGGAATAGGGAGGAGTCACACTTTGAAAGAACCCTCTCCAGTTCCCCTTTGTTTGAACAGATGTACAACTTCGGCCATGCCTGGGAAGTGTTTCCTCACAGCCCGCAGTGCACCTTCCAATCCCTGGAAGTCTGAAGGGAGCACTAGGAATTCCAACATCCACTAATGCAGACAAGGAGTGAAATCCTTTCTTACCTGAAATGGGTAGGAAAATACATTGATACCGTGAAGAAAGTAGCATTCCTTCCCAAAATGCTATGGGTTTGAGATTCAATGTTCAGTTTAGGAAGGTTTTCTCCCCATCACTGAAGTCCAGACATCATCACTAAACATGCTGAGGCCCTTTTCTCAGATTCTCTGCTCCACCCTTCTTGCCAGCACTGGATGGCAGTGTCAGACTCCACTTGACACAAACTCCTCTGTGTGCCTCCCCTCCTGCTGAAGGAAAGCTCGTGCCAAACTGTTCCTTCCCTGCTTTCCAGCCACAATGTCCACAGCCTCCTTCTGAAACATCCTCCCCTAAATGTCTGTCCCTTCAGAGGAGCACACACCCCTGGCTGTGCTTTGCACACAGGGTCTCTGTTTCTGTGGTGTTTGCATTTCAGCCTGTAAGGGGAGCACAGGGTGCAAGGAGAATGCCAGAGGCTAAAGATAACAGGAAGTCATCTGGTTGCAAACAAACAATTCTGAAAAGTTTATTTCTTTGCTTAAATCTATCTTATTAATGGAAGCCTAGTATTTATAACAATGAATACAGAGAGTATTTCTAATATCAATACAGAAACTATTTCTAACAATCAATACAGAGTATAACAGCCAATACAGAGATGATAGCAATCAAAAGAGAGTATTTCTAACAATCAGTACAGAGTATTTCTAACAATATAGGGTATATCTAACAATCAATACAGAGAGTATTTCTAACAATCAATAGAAAGAGTATTTCTAACAATCAATACAAAGATTATAGCAATCAATACAGAATATTTAACAATCAATATACAGAAATAAGGATATTCTTAACCTAAGGAACTTAAAGAATTTCAGGCAGCAAGATTTTCTTACAGGAATGAAGTAATTTAAGAGGTAATTCAACAAATCTATCCACAAATGCTGGAAGATATCCTCCACTTCTGCCCATGGAGATGCAAATGGCCCTGAGCAGTACAAGGGCTTTGTCAAGAAGGCCACTCCTTTCCAGGCTTTCCCCAGGAGCCCCGGGTCAGTCTTTTCTTCTCTGTGCTCCCCTCTGGCTCCATTCCTACGCTGCCTCCAGATCATGAATGTGGCAGGGACAGCCAAGCAAACCACCGTCCATGTGTGCCATTGGATCTTTCTTCCAGGTCCCACAGAGGCCATGCCAGACACTCCTGTCTGGCTTCCAGGTCTGCAATTTCCTCCTCCAAGTGCAGCTGGTGCTGCCAAAGGTTTACTTCCCGCTCCTTCATCCTCTGGACAATTCCTTTATCATCCTCAGGAGAAATCCCATTCTTTCCAGAGGGCTGGTTGATTCTAACAATGACCATCAGCACCAGGTACCTATGGAAGATTCCTTCAGGCATGGCTGATCCTTCCCTGAAAGAGAAAGAAAGGAGGACAGAGCCAAGCTCCAGACTATATTGCCTCGGGAAGAGACAGGAAAGAGGCTCGCCCCTGGCAGGAAGGCTCTGGCCAGCCCTGCAGAAAGGCTGGAGGCCAGAGGTGCTCCTCAGGGCTTGCCTGCTGCTGCCAGTTCCAGTCCAGCTGCCCAAAGAGGCTCCATGAGCATGTGGTGAGGAGGAAGAGGAGGAAGGTGCGAGACACAGGGACACAAACCTGAGCAGCTGGGTTTGAGGAGAGAGAAGCTCAGCATTGCAGATGGCAGAAGAAACCAAGCCCAGTCCCCCAAGCAGGAGGAGGAGAGGAAGGGCCCCCCAAGCTGGCTGCAGGCAGACAATGGAGACCTTTCCCAGATGTTCCCAAATGGGCTGGGGGGAGGGAATACACAGCCCTGTTTTCCAGCTGCTCCCACCACTTCTGACCCTTCCACTGTCATGAGTGAAAGCCCAATGAAATCCTGCTCAGCGTGGGCAACTGGGCCCTTGAAGGGCTTCGTGCAGGTCAAGGCTTCCTTTCCCTCCCAAAGCCTTTCCCTTGGCAGACGTGGGCAGGGGATTAATCCTCCCTCCTTCCTCCTTCCCACAGACCTGCACAGAACCACTCCATGGGCACTTTCTGTTCCCTGTGTCCGTCCTCAAGTGCAGTGCCAACCTGGGTCAGTCCTGGCTCTGTCCTGAGCTCCCAGGAGCTCGCAGGCTGAGATGGCAACGCTCAGCCACACCAGGACCCTGCCCCTGCCAGCAGCACCCCCATAAGCAGCAGCAGCAGCAGCAGCAGCAGTAGCAGCAGCTGCAGCAGCTGCAGTCACCTCTCAGCTGTTGGTGCCCCTGCACTGCAGCCACTCCTGCTGGCACCAACATTCCCTTGTGGCCTTGGAGACAGTCCTGAATCCATCCATGGGGTCACAGAGCCATGGAATCCCAGAGTTCCAGGTTCCTGGAATCCTAGAGTCATTGAATCCTGAGAACCACACTCAGAGGAGGAGGAGGAGGAGGAAGAGGAGGATGAGACAAGGAGGACGAAGAGAAGGTGGAAGATGAGGAGGAGGAATAGGAGGAGGAAGAGAGAGAACGAGGACAAGGAGGATGATGATGATGAGGAGAAGAATGAGGAGGAGGAGGAGAAGAAGGAAGAGGATGAGCACAAGGACGAGGAGAAGGAGGATGAGGAGGAGAAGGAAGATGAACAGGGGGAGGAGGAGGAAGAGGAGGAGAATAAAGAAAAGGAGGAGGAGGACAAGGATGAGGAGGACCAGGAGGAAAAGGACGAGGAGGATGAGGACGAGCAGGATGCGGAGGAGGAGGAGGAGGAAGAGGAAGATGAGGAGGAGGAGGAGAATGAGGATGAGGAGGAGGACGATGAGGAGGAGGAGGAGGATAAGGATGAGGAGGATAAGAAGGAGGAGGATGACGAGGAGGAGGAGGACGAGGATGAAGAAAAAGACAAGGAGGAGGAGGACCAGGAGGACAAGGAGGACAAGGAGGACAAGGAGGACAAGGAGGACAAGGAGGACAAGGAGGACAAGGAGGAGGAGGATGAGGAAGTCGAGGAGGAGGAGGAATAGAAGGAGGAAGAGGATGAGAATGAGGATGTGGAGGAGGATGATGAGGAGAAGGAGGATAAGGATGATCAGGAGAAGGAGGAGGAGAAGGAGGGGGAGGACTAGGATGACAAGGAGGACAAGGAGGACGAGGAGGAGGAGGAGGAGGAGGAGGAGGAGGAGGAGGAGGAGTAGGAGGACAAGTAAATGGAGGAGGAGGACGAGGAGGAGGAACAGGACAAGGAGGACGAGGAAGACCAGTAGGAGGAGGAGGAGGAGGGGAGGAGGAGGAGGACGAGGAGGAGGACGAGGAGGAGGACGAGGACGAGGATGAGGACAAGGATGGGGATGAGAAGTAGGAAGATGAGGAGGATGAGGAGGAGGATGAGGAGGAGGAGGTGGAGGAGGGGTTGTTCAAAGAGCAGTTAAAGAATGAGGAGATGGGAACCTGTCCCCATGGAGAACCCATTTCCCAGATGTGCTCCATGCCCTTAACAATGGCCCCTGGGGAAATGGAAACCCCCTGGCTGTGCACGGCTGCTCCCAATGTGCAAATACAGCCCTGGGCAGTGAGACTGGGACTGCCTGGGAAATTGTTCTGGGTGTGATGGCCCTGGCAGGGCCAGGCCAGAGGCTGCAGGGCTGGACCTTCATGCACTGGAATTAGTCAGGATAAATCAGAAACAAATGAGAGTTAACAATACAGGAACAGGAATCCAGATTCCTCCAGGACACTTTGGTTTGGTAACTGCTCACTGGAGCTTGGCCTTGCAAAGTGCTCATGTCATGGGAGGAGGAACTGATTATCAAGGGAAAATTAAAGTAATTTAGTTAAACAATAGTGAACAAGATTGGATTATTCAAACCCATGACAGGGTAGCACAGTTATTGATATTGTCAGTGTTTAAAACAATTTGGAAAAAAGGACATCCACCTCAAATCACTGCTGTTGGTGGAGATAAAGGGTTTGGATCCAGCAGTGCTAATAATGGAGCCAGAGTGTGGGTCCAGAGGCCAAAAGGCCTCCCGAGGCAGCTGAAGGAACAGCTCCTGGGAAGGACAGCAGTGTTTGAATCCTGAAACCTGGGCAGGAGCGATGGGAATGTGTCCCTGCAGCCAAGTGCTCTGTGTGAGAACAAGTAGATATTACGGGAGATTGTTTTACACATCCTGCCAGACCAAATCCCCCTCTTTGCCCCAGTTAAAACTCATGACCTGGGCTCCATCTAGGATGGAGCCAGGGCCAGGCTCTTGTGCTGCCCAAGGTGTATCCCTTGAAGGCCTTTTAATAAATACCTGCTTTATTCCTTTAACACTGCCTAGCTCTGTTCTAGGCAGCCTCTCAAGGCATCACCACCAAACCAAGGGAACACGGACCAGGTCTGGCTGGCTGGGCCTCCTGGGGACCACCTGACCACCTTGGCATGTCCAGGGCTGCTTCTCACCTGCCCTGAAGCACTGGGGCTCTGGGATTTCCTTCCTATGGGAGAGAACTCTCCTTCTCCTCCATGGGCCATGGCCAAAACTGGGATTCCTCCTCCAAAACTCTGTACATCCAAGGATAGCTCCCAAGTAAAAGCTGCCAGGACAGACAGGTCTGGGTGCCCTTGGCCTCTTGGGAGCTGCCTCTCATCTGCTTTTGAAACCCTGGGGCTTGGTGCTTTCCTTCCAATGAAAAGATTTGTCCTTCTTTTCAAGGTGTCCGTGGTCAAAATTGAGATTCCTCCTCCCAAATTCTGTGTATGCAAGGATTCTTCCATGACAAAAGCTGCCAGGAAGAACAGGTCTGGCTGTCTCAGCCTCCCAGGAGCCACCTCTTTCTTCTTCTGCCTTTGAAACACAGGGGCTTGGTGCTTTCCTTCCTATGGAAAAACCTGTACTTCTCCAGGTGTCCATATCTGAAACTGGGATCCCACGTCTATAATTCCCTACATCCAAGGGTTGCTCCCAGCCAAAATCTGCCAGTACCATCAAGTCTGTCTGGCCTTGGCCTCTGGTGGCTGCCCCTGCCACACTGGGGCTCGGTGCTTTCCTTCCCATGGAGATCACTGTGACACTGTGGGCACCTCATGGATCCAAGGGGATCATTGTGGCACCACTGGAGCCCATGGAACCAAGGGGCCATGGTGACACCGCGGGGCTTCATGGACCCAGAGACCATTATGACTCTGTGGGGCCTGATGGAACCATGGAGACCATTCCGACCCTTCAGGGCCTGGTGTCACCAAGGGGGCATTGTGACACCTCAGGGCCTCCTGGAGGCAAGGGACCATTGGGACACTGTGGGGCCCCATGGAAGCGAGGGAACATGGAACAGGTCTGGCAGGCTTGGCCTGCCAGGGTCCACCGGACAGGTCTGGCTGATGCTGGGATGTCAAGGCCTGCCCCTCATCAACTCCTGGAGCAATGGGTCTCCTTTGTTTCCTTTGTATGGAAAAGAACCATCCGTCTTTTCAGATGCCCATTGCCAAAACTGACACTCTGCCTAAAATCTTTCCTATATTCAAGGGTATCTCTAAGAACAAATCTGGAAGCTCTGGCTGGCCTTTGCCGCTTGTGGTCACTTCTCATTTGCCCCAAAAGCAGTGGGGCTCTGTTCCTTCATTCCTATAGAAAAGAACTGGTCTTCATGTCCAGGGACCATGGCCAAAATTAGAATTGGCCACCAAGCCCAGCCAGGCTCACAGAACCATCTGCAACCCCAGGCAGATATTGACTCTGCCAGTGCTGCCATCCTCCCTCCAGTGAGAGAAAAGGACACAGGGCAGGAACACAGAGGAGCAACATGAACACACCGAGGTTAGTGAAGAGGAAGTTAAGTCCCAGATGGGAGGGATGAGGAGATGCCTTGATCTTGGAGCTGAAATCCTCTGCTAAAGCTATGGAGAAGGATGTCATTGATACATCAGACTATCTTTTTCCCTATAATGCATTGAAAAGTATGGGGAGATGACTTGTTTCAGCAAAGGCCTCCGTGCTAAAGTAAGCAAATGTTGAAGTAGCTGTGATCCCATGAGAAGTTTGAGCAGAGAAGGAGAGCAGAGTGATGAGACCCTGTGCCCTCAGGGAGAGAAGATCTCTGTTCCCAGAGATGATGATTTCAGAAAGAGATGAAGAGAACCTTTGCTCTTAAACAGCTCATGTTTAAACTAATACCCCATAAGCTGACATGACCCATAAACACAACTGTGGGAAAGGCTGTAAAAAAATGGGAGGGACTTCATGACTGCAGATTTTTCCAGTCAGCTGTTATTCACGGAAATGAAAAGCCATGACATAACTGTTTTCTTGTGGAGAAGTCTTCATAACATTAACAAGAGGAACTTCTCTCCTTAAGTGAAGTGAAGAAAGACTATTTTAGAGGGGGTAAACTGACTGAAAATTTTGGGTTTTGTCTCTTTACATTGTCAGGTTGTATGGAGAGAGGAAGTGTTCTGAAAGTTTTGTTGTAATTCTTATTACTCTTTCTTTAGTTATTGTTAATACAATTTTGTTTATACCCTTTTAATATTTTTTGACTACTTTGCCTTTCTCCTAATCCTATGTCACAGCAGGAAATGAGTAAGTGTATTCTAGTGAGTGCACTGGTAATTAGCCAACACTGAACCCACCACACTATTGAAGCATTGGCCGAGAAATCTCAAAATGATGAACCAAAATCTGCCGCGCTCCCCCCCCCGATCTGCCCCGGCTAGCTGTCCGATGGGGCGAGAGGGGCAAATGAAGCACCCCCCTCTGGACCCTGCGGGGCTTTGGAGAGTGCTCCGTGGGTTGTCCAAGTGCTGCTAGACCCCGCGGCGGTGAGAGAAAGAGAGGCTCCTGGTAGGGTTATATCCAAGATTTATTGCAGCCCAACCAAGGCTAACAACATCCGAATGATCCTGCTGCCAAGAGCAGCTGACAGGTGCTTGTAGCGCCTTATAACCGGAGAGGGAGGGGAATCGGTTGACCAATGGGGATGGGGTAAGGAGTGGCTCTGGTGTGGGGTGATGTGCATAGGATCCAATGAGGGGCAGACGTAGGTGGGGCCCCCGGCCCCTGTCCAATCACCCGGCACCCAGGGTAGAAGCTTCTAGGTGTCTGGGAGGGGATGCCAAGTGACGGACAGGGCGCCCGGGAGGGGATAAGGGAGTGGCTAGGCACTTTAGGGGAGGATTGACACATGAGGTAGGGCGGGGAAACTGGGGAAAAACAAAGTAGAACATGGGGGTAAATAAAAACAAACCATTACATAATAAAACTTATAATAACACAACTCCACAAAAATCACTACAGAAACTTAATGACAAACTGCACGAGAGCAGGGAGAAATTGAGGCAGACCCGTGGTTTGTCAGGACTTGCTTGCTTCTAATGAGCCCCGTGGTGCATTTGGAGCTGAAACCTGGAACCTCAGGGCCTGAGAGGAGATTGCACAAACTTTTCCAGGAGTCAAAGTCAGAAGAAAACCCCAAAGTGGTTGGGGTCTAAATCATTAATGGGAAACACAAAGGTCCATCTATACCACAGGCTCTTCATGGAGTCTTTGGAGGAGAGAACTGGAGGCCAGGATGGCACAAAAACCTCTCAGAGACTCAAAATAGCACAAAGAACTGTCAATGTGGAAAGGAAAATCCAAAGTACCTTACAAAAGCTAAGAATCTCAAAGTATTAATGAGCCCTACTGAGTGCCTGTACAAAACTCTCAAAGGACTCATTAAAGCAAATAATAAGGGCCATGATTGCACAAACCTCTCACAGAGTCTGTATAAAAAGGCAAACACCAAGTACCTTAAAAGAACTGAAGTACCTTGAAGCACTAATGGGCCCCACTGAGTGTTGTTCCTGACAAAGCCTCTCCAGGGACTAATTACAGCAGAATATTGGAGGCCATGATTGCAGAAAGCTCTCAGAAACTCCAAGGAAAAAGAAAAAGCCAAAGTCCTTTGAAAAACTTGCAGTCCCTGGGATCATGAAGGAGTCCTCAGGGCCATTCCTGAACAAGGCTCCCCAGGGACTCCTTCCAGCAGATCCTTGAGGCCACTGGGATGTGGGCTAGGGAGGGATGCTGAGGGCAGGACCAGGGGCTGACAGTGCCCAGCCTGGCTGGGGCTGTGCCAGGAGGCCCCAGGGCCTCAGGACAAGGTGTCTCCTCACAGCCCTTGGTGGCACAGACCCTGCTGTGCCCCAGGGCACCAAGACTTGGCTTCTCTTTGTCCCCAGCTGGCATCAGTGCCTCCAGTTCTCTGCTCTGCCTGGGGCCTGGGGACAATTTCTCAGTCGTGTCCCTCAGTGGGACCCATTAAAAGTCCAAGAAACTTTGGAGTTGGATTGTGACTTGGAGTTCTGCAGAGGTTTCTGCAGCTCCCTCCCAGGGCCTGATGTTCAGGGCCTGAGCACAAAGCCCCAGAGGGTCATTAAAGTCCTTGTGCTGTGTCTGTGCTGCTGAGCTGGGCCGGGCTCCTGGCACAGAGGGTGATGCTGGTAACCAAGCAGAGCTTCAAAAGCACATTTCTCTTGCTGAGCAGCTCTTCTGCCAGCCCAGCAGGGCTGGGGCACTGCCTGCAGCCAGCCCGGGCACAGCACAGAGGCACAGAGAGCTTCAATCAGTCAGGGCTGGGAAGGGGCTGAGAAGTGCCTGGGGCAGAATCACTGCCAGCCCTTGGCACAGGAACCTCTGGCTCCAGGATAATGCAGCTGCAGCTCCTGGAGAGATCTCCTGAAGCTGGAACATGCCAATGCCCACAGAGCCTGTGAGTGCATTCTCTGCTCATCTCCTGTGCAGAGCAGCCAGGGGTGCCCAGGGCTGTCCTGCAGAGCAGGGTCCTGCAGCCCAGGGCGCTGTGCTGGGCCAGGGACTCTGCTGCCTGCCAGGGACAGCTCTCAGCCGGCCCTGGAGCTGCTCCCAGCGCTGGCCAGGAGCTGTGGGGGGAAGGAGCCACCCTGAGCAGGGCAGGTGCTGCTGCTGAGAGGGGCTGGCTGGGGCAGGGCTGCTCCCAGCTCCAGACCAGCCTGGACACAGCTCCGGAGGACACTTCCCAAAGAAGGTAAGCCTGGGATTGCTGTAAAGGTCAGGAGCTTTCCTGAGAGTGTTTTCAATTTTCTTCTTGGAGCAGGGTGGGAAAGTTGGGGTGGTGACAAGATTATTTTTGCTTTTCCTATATTTGTCATATATTCACGGTTCTGTAAATTACTATGTTATAGTTATAAAACTATAATCCTTACCTAACTCTATTAAACTTTAACTATTTTGAACTACTATTATATAGTTAAAATCATTATAATCCTTAATTAACTCTAGTACGTTTCCTTAACTTTCTCTTAGATTGTAGAACAATAAGCTGACTGTCTAAATGCATTCCAGAAATTCTGTATAGTCTTATTATCAGGAAGTGGACCTACAAGAAGAACATTTTGGTTTTTGAATGTGATCAGTGATAACAAAAAGCGGGGCGAAGAAGTCCTTAGACCTACTCCAATGGGTTGGGCCAGGGGTATTTAACGGGGAACTGAATCGCCTATAGGATGTTCCTGTTAAATAACCTAATTATTCAACCTTAATGAATGGCTGAAATCAGGGTTTGTCCTTTCCTCATCCCCACTCAGAAACGTGGAAGCTTCCAATAAAGGTCTGGTTTTAACTTCACTGTTCTAACACTGTTGCAAGGGTTCTTTTTTTTCTCTTTTGATTATAGACAACAGGGGGATGAGAGAAGCAGAACAGGACTTGTAATCCCAGAATCACAGAACATTCTGAGTTGAAAGGGACACATGGGATGATCAAAGGAATGTTTGAACATGTACAGAGGCTCCAGAACTGTGACTTTGGGTGGTCAGTGTCTCTGCTGGGAGCCTCCCAAAGGGCCTTCAGCCACTCCTCAGCCCTGGGCAGCAGCAGCATCACCTCTGCAGGGCCCAGCAGGGCTCTCCTGAGCTGCCCTTGCCCAGCTGCACACAGAGCCTGCCCCAGCCAGGGCCCTGCACACAGGCAGGTTTCTGTAGGGCCGGGCCGAGGGCACACAGGGTGGGATGGGCTCTGTGAGCACTGGCAGGGACAAGGCACCTCTCAGGAGGGGATGTCCAGGCCCAGGGAGATGCTCAGGGAAGCAGAGGGGGCTGAACAGAGCAGTGCTGGGGGAACAAGCCCATCCAGCCCCTCACCTGCTCTCAGACACAGGGAATCCTTTGTCTCTCATATCTCTCTGTGGCAAACTCTGAGTGCAGAAGGAATGCTGGGGATTTCTGACCTCAAAGAGCCAGGAATGATGTGTGGGTAGGAAAACTATTCCTGAAATCATATCCTGCTATCTGTTTACCTTAGAAGTGTGAGTGGAGATTATATCAAGTAAAGTACTGCACATTTATACAGTAGAATTGAATTCCCCAACAAATCCTGAATATCCAGCCTTGTCCCTCTGCCACATGGCCACAAACCCAGGGCAGCAGGGCAGGGATGGCTCCTCGAGAGCCCCCACACACAGCCCTTGCTGCTCCTGGCACACTCAGCCAGCACAACTGGAGCTCAGGCAGGGACCTGGGTGAAGGTTTTCCCAGAGCAGGAACAAGGGTGGGTGAGTTTCAGCAAGACAGGCTGCAGGGAATGGCCCAAGTCTGTCTCCAAGCAGCCTCTCCTGACTTGTCCCTGTCCTTTCTCCATGAACAGGTGCCCATGTGCAGCCACAGCAAATGTCCAACAGCAGCTCCATCAGCCACTTCCTCCTGCTGGCACTGGCAGACACGCGGCAGCTGCAGCTCCTGCACTTCTGCCTCTTCCTGGGCATCTCCCTGGCTGCCCTCCTGGGCAACGGCCTCATCATCAGCGCCGTAGCCTGCGGCCACCACCTGCACATGCCCATGTTCTTCTTCCTGCTCAACCTGGCCCTCAGCGACCTGGGCTCCATCTGCACCACTGTCCCCAAAGCCATGCACAATTCCCTCTGGGACACCAGCACCATCTCCTACACAGGATGTGCTGCACAGGTGTTTTTCCTTCTATTCTTTCTTGGGGCAGAGTATTTCCTGCTGACCATCATGTGCTATGACCGCTACGTGTCCATCTGCAAACCCCTGCACTACGGGACCCTCCTGGGCAGCAGATCTTGTGCCCACATGGCAGCAGCTGCCTGGGCCAGTGCCTTTCTCAATGCTCTCATGCACACGGCCAATACATTTTCCCTGCCCCTGTGTCATGGAAATGCCCTGACCCAGTTCTTCTGTGAAATCCCACAGATCCTGAAGCTCTCCTGCTCCAAAGCCTATCTCAGAGAACTTGGGCTGATTACCGTTGATATTTCATTTGGATTTGGTTGCTTTGTTTTTATTGTTTTCTCCTATGTGCAGATCTTCAGGGCAGTGCTGAGGATCCCCTCTGAGCAGGGACGGCACAAAGCCTTTTCCACCTGCCTCCCTCACCTGGCTGTGGTCTCCCTGTTTATCAGCACTGGTGTATTTACCTACCTGAAGCCCCCCTCCATCTCCTCCCCATCCCTGGATCTGTCCATGTCAGTTCTGTACTCGTTGGTGCCTCCAGCCCTGAACCCCCTCATCTACAGCCTGAGGAACCAGGAGCTCAAGGCTGCAGTGAGGAGACTGAGGACTGGATGCTATCAGAAACATTAAGCTGCTGAAAATTTTGCCAAATCACTTGTACTAAAAGTATTTTTTTGATACTTCTTGTTGGTTTCATTTTGGAGGTCCTTTTTCTTTTTTTTACTTTCTTAATCTTGTCAACAAGAAAAGTCATTCCTTTTGCCATTTTTAATTTTGTTTCTCTCCATCTTCACTGTGCCCACAGACTGTGTCAATGAGGGGCTGTATTCTCGGTGGCTTTAAAGGAACTAAAGGATGTTCCAGCACAGTTTTCTGCAGAGATGCCCTTTTGTTGCCTTCTCTGGAGCTACAGCAGCAATGTCTGTGTCCAGAGCTGGGGCAGATCAGGGCTGGCACAGTAGCTGTGCCCAGGAGCAGCAGCACTTGGTGCTGCCAGTGCTGCTCCCGTGGCCCTGCCCCGCTGCCCTGGTGGCTCTGGTGTTGCTGCAGGGCCTGAGTGCTCTCGGGGCCGGGCACAGTCCTGGGGGTGGCAGTGCCGGGGCTGCAGCAGGGACAGGCCATGGGCACTGCTGGGGTAGCGCTGACGCCTCAGGCCAGGGCCTGGGGGCTCCAGGCTCCTTGCCCAGGCTCTCTCAAGAACACGGCCAGGCCAATACTCAGCACAGAAAACCCCCGTGAGCAGCCCCAGGCTGTTGGTGTGGGGACATGAACCTGAGGGAGCACAAATGCCATCAGCCCCTGGGGCCAGGAAGGGCTGGGGACACCAGGGAAACGAATCAGCTTTGTCCTGGCCTCTGCAGTCAGCCAGAAAGTTTGTTCCCATCAGCTGGGAGTTTCCTGTCCCACTGCAGATGCTGCTGCTCAGAGCTAGGGCTGCCTGGCAGCCACCCCCAAACTGCCCTGAGAATTTCCTTAGCTTCACCTTTGCGTTCTTTCTTCTTCCTGATACAATTTCTTCCTGTTGTCCACCCCTATTCCCTCCCCTGCACACAGCCCATCCCTGTTTGCCCTTTCCTCTCTGGCCCCACTCCCCATTGCAGTTCCTGACTTGGCACCATGGGAACGTCCCTTGGGGAGCAGGATCATCCCACAGGTGCTACAGGAATTGTCTGCAGGCTCCTGCAGTGCCTGGTGCTGCTCCCTTGCCAGAGGCACCCCAGGCCAGGGGGGCACATCTGGGCTGCTGTGTCTGGCTGTGGGGCTCCCTGTTCTGGGCAGTGAGGAGGAGCTGCAGAGGCTCTGCAGGACTGACAGGATGGGCTTTGGGGCTGTGAGGAGAAGCTGAGGGACCTGGACTGCTGCAGCTTCTGAAGAGGAGGCCCAGGGCTTCTCCTGCAACCGCTCCAAGGGTGGTTTCAGAGAATCCCAGCATCAGCAAGGTTGGAAAAGACCTTGGAGATCATCACATCCAAGCTGTGCCCTGACATTGTCTTGTCTCCCCTGAGCTTCCTCTTCTCCAGGATCAACATCAGCCTCTCCTCACAGGACTTGTATTCCAGATGCATCACCGGCTTGTTGCTCTTCTCTGGACATGCTCCAGCCCCTCCATGTCCTTCCTAAATTTGGGGCCCTGTCTTGGTTCGACAAGACAGGAGTCTGTGGAAGAGGGCAAAGCCTCCTGTGCAATGGAGAACGGCAAACCCCCTCCCTCTGAATTACCAGGATCTTTAAATTAAAAGGCTCTCAGGCAAAGATGTGGGAATGGGAGTAACAATTCTTTACTAGGAGAAAACTAGACAACAATTTAAAAAGGCAAATGCAATCGGTACAAACAAAACCAGTGAAAAAAAAAAGTCCAGAACCTGAGGATTCGGGGTGCCAGTAGCAGTCCTGCTGGGACGATTACTCCCCTTGCAGTGGTTGATGAATTGCAGCTGCAGTGGTGATCTTTAGAAGGGTATAGTTTTCCTCTGAAGATCTGGTGGCAGTGGGGCCGGTCTTCCTCTGCGCCGGGGTTGCCTCTGAGCTCCGCCGCCGCCGCCTCCCTGTGCCCTGGCTGTTTCGCTGCGAGATCCCGCGAAGAAGAGAGAGAGAGCTGCTTCTCTCGGAGTCCCGCCCAGAGAGCTGCCTCGTCTCCCCAAAAAGCTACCCCTTTAAACAATAATAGAGTGCTTGGCTTCCCCCTCTGGGTGGGACCCCTCACGGTGTTACATTTACCAGCCCGGCAGTGAGTCAGTCAATAGTGTATAAACAAACCATTGCCTCTACGGGGCAAACCATTGTCTTTGGGAGAGATAACAAAACCTGCCCAACCTTTCGACAGATGGCAAATAGAATACAAGCTTATCCTACAACCCAGGACAATGAGTCACAGGCTGAAGGCAGGAGCTCCCTCCATGCCCAGAGGGAGGAAAAGAGGGAAAGTGAATGAAGAGCTCTCCTGTACAGAGCCAAGCTCTAAGTACAGCCCCTGCAGTGGGAAACACAACTCATCAGGTTTGTGTCCTTTGGGCTCAGGGATGGTGACACTCAGAGGCACAGAAAGGTTTCTTGCCAACCAACACAAGTTGAACATTTGAGCAGTTTAATAACCATCACAGCTCTCCCCTCAGCTATCTGTGATGTCCCAGCAGCATCTGGCATGTCCCCCATCCCCAGGGGATTTCTGTACAGGAACAGTTTTAGACAAAGACATAAGAAATGGTAATTCTGCGATGGATATAAACACAATAAGATATTATTCATATTTATTAGAACTTCAGAAAGATTGGGTCACTCCGTGTTGCTCAAAGCATGAAACCAGTCAGTTGAGAGGCCCTTGAATGACCAGAGAGCACCTAGAGGAAGAAATCTGGGGCAACAGTTAGGACATAGAACCAGCTGGTCTGGTGAAGTGATGCCCATGACCATTTCAACAGGAGAACAGGAAAGCCCTGAAAATGGGGGAGATGTTATAAAGAGAATATTGGTGACTCAAGAAGATGGGAAGATCAGTATTTCTTCTCTTTCCCCAACAGTACACCTCCAGGGAATTCCTGTTACTGGTGGGGAAAACTTTGATACTTCTTAAAAGTAGTGAACTAACCCAGAGAATAAAAATGTCCTTGTATAACAAGATATCTTAAAACTAAGCCCATTTCCAGGCAGACATCAGCTGTGTGCCCATGAACAGGCAGTGCCACTTGTGCCCTGAGGTGCCGAGCTGGGATTGGATCTCTCAGAGAGGAGCTGAGGGAGAGCAGAGCACCTTGCAAGCTGCAGGTCCCTGCCAGCCCCGCAGTGCTCCTGTGCCATCAACATCTGCTCTGCTCCAGTCTGGAACAGGGCCCAGCACGGTGTCGGGACCATCAGATTGCTGAGGTGTGTGCTGGAATTCCATGCCCTCCCCATGGCGCAGCAGCCCTGCATTTCCCTGCTCCAGCCTTGGTCTCCAGCACAGCCATGTAGGCTCTTTGGGCTCCTGAGTGTTCCTGCAGCCCCCAAGGGCAGCTGAGCTCTGCCTTGGGCACAGGCAGCCCTGGCCAGCGCAGGCCATGCTCAGCAATTCCTTATCTGTGCCCGGCCTTGCTGCCAGCCCCGGCAGCGGCTGCGTGGCCCCTCTGTGGCCCTGTGCTGGCCCAGCCATGGTGCCACAGCCCCTGTGCAGCCCAGCCCAGGACAGGAGCATTGCGGCTGGGAACGGCCCCTGTGCCGTGGGGCCCTGGGCAGCCTTGGGGCTCTGTGCCCCATGGCCTCCCTGCTGGGCAGCCTCTGCCAGCTCCTGCCGAGCCCGTGGCACCTGTGGGGCTGCACAGACAGCCCTGCCCGGGCTCTGCCAGCCTCTGGGCCGGCAGAGAGGCGGCCAGGGCTGGCCATGGCCGGGAACAGGCCCTGAGCCCCGCAGGAGGATGGAGCTGGGCCACAGCCAAACTCAGCCCAGGGCAGAGCTGGGCTCAGCAGCCAGGGCTGCCCAGGGCTGGCACAGACAGAGGCTGGTGCTGACAAATGTCCTGGGCCCCTCCCTGCTCTGTCCATGCCCCAAGGGCACAGAGCAGCCTCCTCTCTGGGGCTCTTGCCTGTTTTCAATGCCTGCCCAGGCGCTGGCCCTGCCCCACAAGGCCTGGGCTGAGTCCTGCCCCTGCCCGCTCAGCCAGGCTGAGATGGACACTGATGGTTTCTGTGCCAGGCTCTCCCAGCCCAGCCCAGCTCCCTGCCAGCTCTGCCAGCTGCCCTGAGCTCTGGGCAGCACCAAGGGCCTCTCCCCAGCACAGCCCAGCCGGCTCTGGCCCCACAGCTCTGCTCAGCCCAGGCTGCTCTGGGCACTGCCCCACGGCCTCAGCCCCTGCCAAGGGCACAGCAGCAGCTGCAGCTCAGCCAGGACTCAGCCCCACCATGGAGGAAGGGGCTTGGCCAAGGCCAAAGGAGCTCCCTGGCTGCCCTGCTCCCCTCTGCCTGAGGTGCTGAGAGCTCTGCAGCCCCTCCTGCCATCCCATCTGCCCAGGCCAGCACAAGAGCCCCGGCCCTGGGGCCCTCCAGAGCTGCTCCTGCTCCAGGCCCAGGGCCCATCCCAGAGCTGGGGCAGCCACTGAGCTGTGCCCATTGCTGCTCATTGCTGCTCTGATGGGGATGCATCTTCAGACACTTGGAGGCTGCTGAATTTTACCACTCTTGAGGCCTTTTCATTCTTGAACTCTTCAGTTCTGGAATTTAGTAAGAAAAACTCATACACATTTGTACAAAATGCACAAACCAGAGAAATTCATGGGAATAATTTAAGTGTTCAATTCTTTTTTGGTTAATTAGAGAGATTTCAGAAGTGTATTGAAAGTGAATACACTATATTGAAAATAAAGCGTAGAGAACTGTTTTATCCAGCTTTCTTTCCCTGTTTATAGATTGATATCAGCAATGTCAAAATTATATTGATCCCCACCAACTTATAATGCAGTCTGAACAGATATGGAAATCAACACCCTTCATGGCTGACAATCAATAACAGTTTGTCCCCACCCCTCCCCACCAATTCCCCCATCCACCCCCTGGCACTCAGAGCAGCTGAGGAATGGAGTCACATCCAGGGTATCCCCAGGGCTGAGGACTGGGGCCAGGTCATTGAAATCTCTTTATTGTTGATCTGGATGAGGCCATCGAGGGCACCCTCAGGCAGTTCCAGGTGAGCCCAGGCTGGGTGGGAGTGTGGCTGTGCTGGAGGGCAGGAAGCTCTGCAGAGGGATCTGGACAGGCTGGAGCCATGGGCCCAGGACAATGGGATGAGGTTCACCAAGGCCAAGGGCCAGGTCCTGCCCTGGGCTCACAACCACCCCAAATCCCTGGCCGTACCCTGCCCCTGATCCCCACAGCCTGTCCTGTTCCCTTCATCCCTGCATTGCCAGGGACTTTCTGGGACAAGGGTGCTCTGCTCTGGGGATGGAGGGAGGTCCAAGTGCCACCACTGGAGTGGGAACCACAACTCATCAGGTTTGTGTCCTTTGCGGTCAGGAACTGGTGAGACTCAGAGGCACAGAAAGTTTCTCTTCATGGCCAACAGACCATGGTTGAACAGGACACAATTTAATAACAATCACGCTCTTCCGTGAGCTATGTGCAATGTCCCAGAAGAGTCTGATGAGTCCACCATCCACAAGTGATTTTCATGCTAGAATGAATTTCTGACAAATGTGGTTCTGTGATAGATATAAACACAGTTAGGTTCTTGTATCAGGATGCTCATCCTGAAGTGGGGGAAAACAGCTCAAACAATTCCTGATGTGCAAAGCTGTCAGTGGTGGATGGAGAAGGGAGGTCAGGCTGCTTTTGGTGCTGAGGAAATGCTGAAATCAGCCTGACTCATTTCATCTCCTCCTGGCCTGGCTGATCTCCCCTCTTTCCCCTTACACCCATTGGCTTTTGTCTCCCACCAGGCCACCGGTGAAGAGCCTGGCTCTGTGTTCTCCATCCCCTCCTCGCTGGCACTGCCAGGCTGGGATGAGGAGCCCCTCAGCCTTCCCTGCTCTGGGCTGGACAAGCCCAGCTCCCTCAGCCTCTGCTCACAGCCCAAGGGCTCCAGCCCCACCTTGGAGGCCCTTCCCTAAGCCTGCTCCAGCTGCCAGACATCTTTCCTGCCCTGGGGAGCCCAACCCAGGCCACAGGGACCTGGATAATCCACGTCCTTGATGTCCTGGTCACACAGCCCTGGCCCCTTGTCTCCATGTCAGGCTCTGGGGTGGATCCTGTGGAACATCCTTGGGTGGAGGCTGTGGCTCCAGGGGGACCGGGGGGATACCAGGGGACAGGGACCCTGCTGGGCATGAACAGCATTGGACTTGTTGGGAGAAACTGTGAGGGGGAGCTGGGGCAGAGTGACCAACCCAGTGACCTCACAGAGCCCTCCTGGGATGTCATACAACCCCTCTGGGATGTCACACAGCCCCTCTGGGATGTCACAGCCCATTCTGTAATGTCACACAGCTGGTCTCTGATGTCACAGCCAATTCTGTGATGTCACGGTCTGCTCTGCAATTTCAAAGCTCTGTCCTGTGATCTCTAAGCCTGCTCTGTGATGTCACAGAGATGGCCTATGATGTCATACCTTCTTGATGACATCACATTAACCACTCTGTGATGTCATGGACCAATCTGTCATAGATCACTCATGGGATGTCATAGCCCACTCTGTGACCTCATGTTACGAGACGATAAATTGTCTCCACCAGGTGAGCTGACACCTGGAGCTTATTCTCCAAAACCCGGGCCTATGGAGACCACACAATGCCCATTGTGGGAGAAGGGGAACTGGAAGTTCACCAGCCTCAGTGTCCTGCCAGCTCAGCCAGGCCCACGGGAACATTGGGGTCCACGACCACCAGGGACCACCAGAGAGACACCCAGGACAGAAGAACACATGGGTAAAGGGGAGGGGAAATATGTTAATGGTTTTGGGGAAATGATTATCAGATATGTTTTTAGTCCAGAATAATCAATGAATATGTGTGCAAAATAGAGAATATGAACAGAAACTTTCCTGTACTCAGCATGCTTGGCTTTGGGAGGAGCTATCCCCTGTGCATCCAGCTGAATAAAGAATGCTGCTTCTTAATGCTGCACCGGTGTTAAGGAGTTTTCTGTTTTACTGAATTTTTGGTAACAGTCCACTCCCAAGGAAAGCTCTGTCTCCTGCTGTTGACAAAGACAGAAGGGCTGGCTGCAGATGTGGGGTTCGGAGGCTGCCTGGGGCACAGTGACCATAAAATAATCAAGTTTTCAATGATCTGTGAAGGAAGGAGGTGCAGCAACAAAACTTCCACATTGGAATTAGGAAGGGCAGACTTTGGCCTATTTAGGATGCTGATTTGAGGAGTACAAAATCAGGTACTGATTATTTTAAAGGAAACAGCCCTTAAAAACAAAGGGATCCAGGGAGGATGGACACATTTCCAGAAAGTAATGTTAAGGGGGAAGGAGAAGCCTGTCCAAGTGTGGCAAAAGTTAATCTGGTGAGAAAAATTACTTCCCTGACTGCCCATGGAGCTTTCATGGGAACTCAAGGGAAAAAAGAGAGTGTATCAATTTTGGACAGAAGGTCAGGCAACTTAGCAAATGTTTAAGGATGTTGTTAGGTTATGGAGAATAAGCTGAATGGTGAAATCTCAATTAGAGCTTAACCTGAACACTTTAGTGAAAAATATTAGAAAATATTTCTATAAATAACTCAGTAGCAAAATATGGGATAATGAGAACCTCTACTATTTATTGGATGCAGTGGAGAGTAGAGTTACTAGAGATAAGGAAAAAAGTGGAGTCACTTAACACCTTGTTTGTCTCAACTTTCAATATATGGAGAGATTGTCCTCAGGACAGGAGTTCTCCTGAGCTGCTAGATGGTCACAGGGAGCAGAACAGCGCCCTGTAATCCAGGAGGAAGCATCTGGTGACCTGCTGAGCCACTTCGATGATCACAGGTGTATGGGATCAGCTGGGATCCATCCTGGGGGATGAGGGAGCTGGTGGATGAGCTCCCCAAGCTGCTCCCCATCATTTACCATCAGTCCTGGCTCACCAGGGAGGTCCCAGAGCACTGGAGGTGCCAGTGTGAGCCCATCCCCAGGAAGGGCTGGAAGGAGGATCTGGGGAGCTCCAGGCCTGTCAGCCTGACCTCGGTGCCCGGCAAGGTTATGGAACAGATCACCTTGAGAGCCACCACAGGGCACCCACAGGATGGCCGAGGGGTCAGAGCCAGCCAGCATGGATTTAAGAGGGGCAGGTCCTGCCTGAGCAACCTGATCTCCTTTTATAACCAGGTGACCCACCTGAGGATGTGGGAAAGGCTGTGGATGTGTCCATCTGGACTTCAGCAAAGCCTTGGACACTGTCTGTGACAGCATTCCCTGGAAAAGCTGCAGCCCATGGCTTGGGCAGGTTCCCTCCTGGCTGGGAGATGGAAGAGCTGGCTGGAGGCTGGGCCCAGAAGCTGGTGTCCAGTCCCTGGTGCTGTCCCCCAGGGATCTGTGTTGGTCCCAGTCCTGTTTAACATCTTCACTGATGATCTGGGTGAGGGGACCGAGCCCACCATCCCCAAATTTGCAGATGACACCAAGCTGTGTGTGAGTGCTAATCTGCTGGAGTGTAGGAGGGCTCTACAGACGGACCTGGACAGGCTGGATCCAGGGCCCAAATCAAACAAGGTGAGGTTTAACAAGTCCAGGTGCCGGGTCCTGCACTTGGGCCACAACAACCCCTGCAGCGCTACAGGCTGAGGACAGAGAGGCTGGACAGCAGCCAGGCAGAAAGGGACCTGCAGGGACTGATGGACAGCAGGCTGGACGTGAGCCAGCAGTGTGCCCAGGTGGCCAAGAAGGCCAATGGCTCCTGGCCTGGATCAGGAATGGTGTGGCCAGCAGGACCAGAGCTGCTGTGCCAGCCCTGATCTCTCCCCAGCTCTGCACACAGACATTGTTGCCGCAGCTCCAGAGAAGGAATTAAATGGGCAACTCTGCAGAAAACTCTGTTGGGAGATCCTTTAGTTCCTTTAAAGCCACTGAGAGGACAGCCCTTCATTGACACAGTCTGTGGCCGCAGAAAAGGTGAAGAGAAACAAAATGAGAAATCACAAACAATGACATTTCTTTCTAATGTGGAAAACATTAAAATGTAAAACAAAGAAAAAGGACCTCTGTATGAAACCAACAAGAAGTATCAGAAGTGACTTTTATTACAAGTGATTTGCAGAAATTTGCCAGCAGTTTAATGTTTCTGAAAGCATCCAGTCATCAGTGTCCACACTGCAGCCTTGAGTTCCTGGTTCCTCAGGCTGTAGATGAGGGGGTTTAGGGCTGGAGGCACCACCGAGTACAGAACTGACAGGGCCAGATCCAGGGATGGGGAGGACATGGAGGGGGGCTTCAGGTAGGTAAATACACCAGTGCTGATAAACAGGGAGACCACAGCCAGGTGAGGGAGGCAGGTGGAAAAGGCTTTGTGCCGTCCCTGCTCAGAGGGGATCCTCAGCACAGCCCTGAAGATCTGCACACAGGAGAAAACAATGAATACAAAACAACCAAATGCCAAACACACACTAACAGCAATGAGCCCAAGTTCCCTGAGGTAGGATTTGGAGCAGGAGAGCTTGAGGATCTGGGGGATTTCACAAAAAAACTGTCCCAGGACATTGCCCTGACACAGGGGCAGGGAAAATGTATTGGCTGTGAGCATGAGAGCATTGAGAAAGCCACTGGCCCAGGCAGCTGCTGCCATGTGGGCACAAGCTCTGCTGCCCAGGAGGGTCCCGTAGTGCAGGGGTTTGCAAATGGACACGTAGCAGTCATAGCACATGATGGTCAGGAGGGAAAGCTCTGCTGAGATGAAAAAGACAAAAAAAAGAGAGCTGAGCAGCACATCCTGTGTAGGAGATGTTTCTGGTGTCCCAGAGGGAATTGTGCATGGCTTTGGGGACAGTGGTGCAGATGGAGCCCAGGTCACTGAGGGCCAGGTTGAGCAGGAAGAAGAACATGGGCGTGTGCAGGTGGTGGCCGCAGGCTACGGCGCTGATGATGAGGCCGTTGCCCAGGAGGGCAGCCAGGGAGATGCCCAGGAAGAGGCAGAAGTGCAGGAGCTGCAGCTGCCGCATGTCTGCCAGGGCCAGCAGGAGGAAGTGGCTGATGGAGCTGCTGTTGGACATTTGCTGTGGCTTCACATGGGCACCTGTTCATGGAGAAAGGACAGGAACAAGTCAGGAGAGGCTGCCTAGAGCCCAACCTGGGCCATTGCCTTTAGTTTTTCCTGCTGGGACTCACCCACCCTTGTTCCTGCTCTGGGAAAACCTTCACCCAGATCCCTGCCTGAGCTCCAGTTGTGCTGGTTGAGTGTGCCAGGAGCAGCCAGGCCTGTGCGTGGGAGCTCTCGAGGAACCATCCCTGCCCTGCTGCCCTGGGTTTGTGGCTATGGGGCAGATGGACAGTGCTGGATATTCAGGATTTGTCAGGGGACTCACTTATAGTGCAGAAAGGCTTGATACCATCTGCACTACCAAGTCTGGAGGACATGGATTTAGAAATATATGTATAGAACACTTTCCCTACCCACACATCATTCCTGTCTCTCTGAAGTCAGAAATCCCCAGCATTCCTTCTGCACTCAGAGTTTGCCACTGAGAGATGTGAGAGGCAAAGGATTTCCTGTGGCTGAGGGAAGGTGAGGGGCTGGATGGGCTTGTTCCCCCAGCACTGCTCTGTTCAGCACCCTCTGCTTCCCTGAGCATCTCCCTGGGCCTGGACATCCCCTCCTGAGAGGTGCCTTGTCCCTGCCAGCGCTCACAGAGCCCATCCCACCCTGTGTGCCCTCGGCCCGGGCCTACAGAAACCTGCCTGTGTGCAGGGCCCTGGCTGGGGCAGGCTCTGTGTGCAGCTGGGCAAGGGCAGCTCAGGAGAGCCCTGCTGGGCCCTGCAGAGGTGATGCTGCTGCTGCCCAGGGCTGAGGAGTGGCTGAAGGCCCTTTGGGAGGCTCCCAGCAGAGACACTGACCACCCAAAGTCACAGTTCTGGAGTCTCTGTACATGTTCAAACACTCCTTTGATGATCCTGTGTGCCCCTTTCAACTCAGAATGTTCTGTGATTTTGGGACTACAATTTCTGTTCTGCTTCTCTCATCCCCCTATTGTCTATAATCAAAAGAGAAAAAAAATCCCCTTGCAACAGTGTTAAAACAGTAAAGTAAAAAACAGACCTTTCTTGGAATCTTCCAGGTGTCCCAGTGGGGATGGGGCACACCCAGACCCTGATTTCAACAATTCATTAAGGTTGATTAATTAGGATATTTAACAGGAACATCCAGCAGGAGATTCAGTTGCCCCAGTTACACACCTCTGCCTCAACACATTGCAGTAGGTCCAAGGATTTCTTTGCCCCAGTTTTAGTTATGACTGTTCACATTCTGGTCAAAACGAAAATATGCTTCTTGTAGGCCCTCTTCCTGATAATAAGACTATGCAGTATTTCAGGAATATATTTAGACAGTCAGTTTATTGTACTAAAATCTAAGAGAAAGGTAGGAAACATACTAGTGTCAGCAAAGATTAGAGTTATCTAAGAACATCATAGTAGTTTGATAAAGCTAACTAAGAGTTTAATGGAGTTTAGTAAGGATTATAGTTTTATAATCATAAAGTAGTAATTTACAGAGCTGCGAGTATATGAAAAATGTATAAAAAGCAAAAATCTTTTTGTCACCACCCCAACATTGCCATCCTACTCCAAGCAGGAAATTGAAAACACTCTCAGGAAAGCTCCTGACCTTTACAGCAATCCCAGGCTTACCTTCTTTGGGAAGTGTCCTCCGGAGCTGTGCCCAGGCAGGTTTGGAGCTGGGAGCAGCCCTGCCCCAGCCAGCCCCTCTCAGCAGCAGCACCTGCCCTGCTCAGGGTGGCTCCTTCCCCCCACAGCTCCTGGCCAGCGCTGGGAGCAGCTCCAGGGCCGGCTGAGAGCTGTCCCTGGCAGGCAGCAGAGTCCCTGGCCCAGCACAGCGCCCTGGGCTGCAGGACCCTGCTCTGCAGGACAGCCCTGGGCACCCCTGGCTGCTCTGCACAGGAGATGAGCAGAGAATGCACTCACAGGCTCTGTGGGCATTGGCATGTTCCAGCTTTAGGAGTTCACTGCAGGAGCTGCAGCTGCATTGTCCTGCAGCCAAAGGTTCCTGTGCCAAGGGCTGGCAGTGATTCTGCCCCAGGCACTTCTCAGCCCCTTCCCAGCCCTGACTGATTGAAGCTCTCTGTGCCTCTGTGCTGTGCCCGGGCTGGCTGCAGGCAGTGCCCCAGCCCTGCTGGGCTGGGAGAAGAGCTGCTCAGCAAGAGAAATGTGCTTTTGAAGCTCTGCTTGCTTACCAGCATCACCCTCTGTGCCAGGAGCCCAGCTCAGCAGCACAGACACAGCACAAGGACTTTAATGACCCTCTGGGGCTTTGTGCTCAGGCCCTGAACATCAGGCCCTGAGAGGGAGCTGCAGAAACCTCTCCAGAACTCCAAGTCAGAATCCAACTCCAAAGTTTCTTGGACTTTTAATGGGTCCCACTGAGGGACACGACTGAGAAATTGTCCCCAGGCCCCAGGCAGAGCAGAGAACTGGAGGCACTGATGCCAGCTGGGGACAAAGAGAAGCCAAGTCTTGGTGCCCTGGGGCACAGCAGGGTCTGTGCCACCAAGGGCTGTGAGGAGACACCTTCTGCTGAGGCCCTGGGGCCTCCTGGCACAGCCCCAGCCAGGCTGGGCACTGTCAGCCCCTGCTCCTGCCCTCAGCATCCCCCGCTAGCACACATCCCAGTGGCCTCAAGGATCTGCTGGAAGGAGTCCCTGGGGAGCCTTGGTCAGGACTGGCCCTGGGGGCTCCTTCATGCTCCCAGGGACTGCAGGTTTTCCTAAGGACTTTGGCTTTTGCTTTTGCCTTGGAGTCTCTGAGAGGTTTCTGTAATTATCCAATTATCTGCTTTAATTAGTCCCTGGAGAGGCTTTGTCAATAACAACACTCAGTGGGGCCCATTAATGCTTCAAGGTACTTCAGTTCTTTTAAGGCACTTGGTGTTTTCCTTTTGCTACAGACTCTGTAAGAGGTTTGTGCAATCATGGCCCCAATTATCTGCTTTAATGAGTCCTTTGAGAGCTTTGTACAGGCACTCAGTGGGGCTCATGAATACTTTGAGATTCTTAACTTTTGTAGGTACTTTGGATTTTCTTTTCCATGCTGAGAGGTTTTTTTGCCGTTTTCAGTCTCTGAGAGGTTTTTGTGCCATCTTGGCCTCCAATTCTCTCCTCCAACGAGTCCATCAGGAACCTTTGTTGGGGATGGACCTCACTGGGTCCCATTAATGCCTCAAGAAACTTTGGGGTTTTCTTCTGACTTTGACTCCTGGAAAGATTTGTGCCATCTCCTCTCAGGCCCTGAGGTTCCAGGGCTCAGCTCCAAATGCACCACGGCGCTCATTAGTATCAAGCAAGTCCTGACAATCCATGGCTCTGCCTTGATTTCCCTCTGCTCTCATGCAGTTCATCAGGAAGTTTCTGTAGTGGTTTTGGTTCGCCAATTTGAGATTTCTCGGCCAACGCATCAATTAGTATGGTGGGTTCAGTGTTGGCTAATTACCAGTGCACTCACTACAATATACTTAGTCATTTCCTGCTGTGAGATAGGATTAGGAGAAAGGCAAAGTGGGCTCAAAACTTTAAGAGTGTAAATAAAAGTTTATTAACAGCACCTAAATGAAAGAGTAATAAGAATATGAACAAAACTTTCTGAACACATCCTCTCTCCATACAACCTGACAATGTAGAGACTAAACCTAAAATTTTCGGTCAGTTTACCACGTCTAGAATATTCTAATCTTTCTTCAGTTCACATCAGGAGAGAAGTACCTCTTGTTAATGTTATGGATAATTCTCCACAAGAAAACTGTTATCTCACGGCTTTTCATTTCCACGAATAACCACTGCCTGGAAAAATCTGTAATCATGAACTCCCTCACATTTTTTCCCACCTTTTCCCACAGCTGAGCTAATGGGCGATGCCAACTTATGGGGTATTAGTTTCAAGATGAGCTGTTTAAGAGCAACAGATCTCTTCATCTATTTCTGAAATTATCTTCATCTCTGGGAACAGAGGTCTTCTTCTCTCCCTGAGGGCACAGGGTCTCATCACTCTTCTCTCTTTCAATGTTCAAACTTCTCATGGGATCACAGCTACTGCAACATTTGCTTACTTTAGCATGGAGGCCTTTGAGGAAACAAGTCATCTCTCCATACTTTTCAGTGCATTATAGGGAAAAAGAGAGTCTGATGTATCAATGACATCCTTCTCCATAGCTTTACCAGAGGATTTCAGCCCCAAGATCAAGGCATCTCCTCATCCCTCCCATCTGGGAATCAAGTTCCTCTTCAGTGACCTTGGTGTCTTCATGTTGCTCCTCTGTGTGCCTGCCCTGTGTCCTTTTCTCTCACTGGAGGGAGGATGGCAGCTCTGGAAGAGTCAATATCTCCCCTTGGGCCTACAGATGGCTATGTGAGTCCGGCTGGGCTTGATGGCCAATTCATATTTTGGCCATGGTTCCTGGACATGAGGACCAGTTCTTTTCCATAGGAATAAAGGAACAGAGTCCCACTGTTTTAGGTGCAAATGAGAAGTGACCATCTAAGGACAAGGCCAGCCAGAGATGCCAGATTCTGTTCTTAGAGATACCCTTGAATACAGGAAACTTTTTAGGGAGAATACCAGTTTTGGCAATGGGCATCTGAAATGACAGATAGTTCTTTTCCATACAAAGGAGAGCACTGAGCCCCAGTGCTCCAGGAGCTGATGAGAGGCAGCCCTTGACATCCCAAGATCAGCCAGACCTGTCAGGTGGCCCCTGGCAGGCCAAGCCAGCCAGACCTGGTCCATGTTCCCTCGCTTCCATGGGGCCCCACAGTGTCCCAATAGTCCCTTGCTTCCAGGAGACCCTGAGGTGTCACAATGTCCCCTTGGTGACACCAGGCCCTGAAGGGTCGGAATGGTCTCCATGGTTCCATCAGGCCCCACAGAGTCATAATGGTCTCTGGGTCCATGGAGCCCCGCGGTGTCACCATGGCCCCTTGGTTCCATGGGCTCCAGTGGTGCCACAATGATCCCCTTGGTTCCATGAGGTGCCCACAGTGTCACAGTGATCTCCATGGGAAGGAAAGAACCGAGCCCCAGTGTGGCAGAGGCAGCCACCAGAGGCAAAGGCCAGCCAGGCTTGATGGTACTGGCAGATTTTGGCTGGGAGCAACCCTTGGATGTAGGGAATTATAGACGTGGAATCTCAATTTCAGACATGGACACCTGGAGTAGAAGGACAGTTCTTTTCCATAGGAATGCAAATACAGAGCCCAAGTGTTTCAAAGGCAGAAGAACGAAGAGGTGGCTTCTGGAAGGCTCATGCAAAAAGAGCTTTCTTCCTGGCAGCTTTTGTCATTGAGGGATCCTTGGATATATGGAATTTGGGAGGAGAAATCTCCATTCTGACTATGGTCCTCTTGAGAAGAAGGACAAGTCTTTGCATTGGAAGGAAAGCATCAAGCCCCAGGGTTTCAAAACCAGATGAGAGGCAGCTCCCAAGAGGCCAAGGGCAGCCAGACCTGTCTGTCCTGGCAGCTTTCACTTGGGAGCTATCCTTGGATGTACAGAGTTTTGGAGGTCGAATCCCAATTTTGGCCATGGCCCATGGAGGAGAAGGAGAGTTCTCTCCCATTGGAAGGAGAGCCCAGAGCCCCAGGGCTTCAGGGCAGGTGAGAAGCAGCCCTCGACATGCCAAAGTGGCCAGGTGGTCCCCAGGAGGCCCAGACAGACAGACCTGGTCCGTGCTCCCTTGGTTTGGTGGTGATGCCTTGAGAGGCTGCCTAGAACAGAGCTAGGCAGTGTTAAAGGAATAAAGCAGGTATTTATTAAAAGGCCTTCAAGGGATGCACCTTGGGCAGTACAAGAGCCTGGCCCTGGCTCCATCCTAGATGGAATCCAGGTCACGAGTTTTCACTGGGGCAAACAGGGGGATTTGGTCTGGCAGGATGTGTAAAACAATCTCCCGTAATATCTACTTGTTCTCACACAGAGCACTTGGTTGCAAGGACAGATTCCCATCATTCCAGACCAGGTTTCAGGATTCAAACACTGCTGTCCTTCCCAGGAGCTGTTCCTTCAGCTGCCTCAGGAGGCCTTTTGGCCTCTGGACCCACACTCTGGCTCCATTATTAGCACTGCTGGATCCAAACACTTTATCTCCACCAACAGCAGTTATTTGAGGTGGATCTCCTTTTTTCCCTATTGTTTTAAACACTGACAATATCAATAATTGTGCTACCCTGTCATGGGGTTGAGTAATGCAATCTTGTTCACTATTGTTTAACCAAATTACTTCAATTTCTCCTTGATAATCTGCATCAGTTCCTCCTCCCATGACATGACCACTTTGCAAGGCCAAGCTCCAGTGAGCAGTTACCAAACCAAAGTGTCCTGGAGGAATCTGGATTCCTGTTCCTCTATTGTTAACTCTCCTTTGCTTCTGATTTATCCTGACTAATTCCAGTGCATGAAGGTCCAGCCCTGCAGCCTCTGGCCTGGCCCTGCCAGGGCCATCACACCCAGAACAATTTCCCAGGCAGTCCCAGTCCCACTGCCCAGGGCTGTATTTGCACACTGGGAGCAGCCGTGCACAGCCAGGGGGTTTCCATTTCCCCAGGGGCCATTGTTAAGGCCATGGAGCACATCTGGAAGATGTGTTCTCCATGGGGACAGGTTCCCAGCACTCATTATTTAACTGGTCTTTTAACAAACTTTTCTCTGCCTCCTCCTCCTCATCCTCCTCCTCATCATCCTCGTCCTCGTCCTCATCCTTGTCCTCATCCTCCTCCTCCTCCTCCTCCTCTTCCTCCTCCTCCTCCTCTTCCTCCTCCTACTGGTCTTCCTCATCCTTCTGGTCCTCTTGCTCCTCCTCGTCCTCCTCCTCTATTTACTCGTCCTCCTACTCCTCCTCCTCCTCCTCGTCCTTGTCCTCCTTGTCGTCCTTGTCATCCTAGTCCTGCCCCTCCTCCTCCTCCTCCTTGTCCTGCTCATCCTTATCCTCCTCCTCATTACCATCTTCCTCCACATCCTCATTCTCATCCTCTTCTCCTCTTCCTCCTCCTATTCCTCCTCCTCCTCGTCTTCCTCGTCCTCCTCCTGCTTGTCCTCCTTGTCCTCCAGGTCCTCCTTGTCCTCCTCATCCTTGTCCTCCTCCTCCTCCTCCTCCTACTCCTCCTCCTCCTCTTCCTCCTCCTCCTCCTTATCCTCCTCATCCTTATCCTCCTCCTCATCATCATTCCTCCTCCTCATCATCATTCCTCCTCCTCATCCTCATTCTCCTCCTTCTCCTCCTCCTCATCTTCCTCCTCCTCTTCCTCCTCGTCCTCCCATCCTGCTCGTCCTCATCCTCCTCGCCCTTCTCCTCCTGGTCCTCCTCATCCTTGTCCTCCTCCTCCTCCTCTTCTTTATTCTCCTCCTCCTCCTCCTCCTCCTCCTGTTCATCTTCCTTTCCCTCCTCATCCTCCTCATCCTCATCCTCCTTGTCCTCCTCATCTTCATCCTTTTCCTCCTCCTCCTCCTCCTCCTCCTCTTCATCCTCCTCCTCCTTCTTCTCCTCTTCCTCATTGTTCTCCTCCTCATCCTCCTCATCATCATCCTTGTCCTCGTTCTCTCTCTTCCTCGTCCTATTCCTCTTCCTCCTCATCTTCCACCTCCTCTTCATCCTTCTCTGCTTCCTCCTCCTCCTCTTCATTGCCCTCGTCCTCCTCATCCTTGTCCTCGTCCTCCTTGTCCTTGCCCTCGTCCTCCTCATCCTCGTCCTCATCCTCATCCTCCTTGCCCTCATCCTCCTTGTCCTCATCCTCCTCCTCTTCCTCCTCCTGCTCCTCCTCTTTCTCCTCCTCCTCATCCTACTCCTTGTCGTTGTCCTCCTCCTCCTCCTTGTTCTCCTCTTCCTCCTCATTCTCCTCCTTCTCCTCATCTTCCTCATCATCCTCCTGGTCCTCGTTCTCTCTTTTCCTCCTCCTATTCCTCCTCCTCATCTTCCACCTCCTTCTTGTCCTCATCCGCCTCCTCCTCCTCCTCCTCTTCCTTGTCCTCCTCTTCATTCTCATCCTCCTCCTCCTCCTCCTCCTCCTCCTCTGAGTGTGGTTCCCATAATTCAATGACTCTAGGATTCCAGGAACCTGGAACTCTGGGATTCCATGACTCTGTGACCCCATGGATGGATTCAGGACTGTCTCCAAGGCCATGAGGGAATGTTGGTGCCAGTGGGAGGGGCTGCAGTGCAGGGGCACCAACAGCTGAGAGGCGACTGCAGCTGCTGCTGCTGCTGCTGCTGCTTGTGGGGGTGCTGTTGGCAGGGGCAGGGCCCTGGTGTGGCTGAGCATTGCCATCTCAGCCTGTGAGCTCCTGGGAACTCAGGACAGAGCCAGGACTGACCCAGGTTGGCAATGCACTTGAGGATGGACACAAAAATGGAAAGTGCCCACAGAGTGGTTCCAAGCAGGTCTGTGGGAAGGAGGAGGGAGGGAGGATGGATCCCCTGCCCAAGGCTGCCAAGGGAAGGCTTTGGGAGGGAAAGCAAGCCTTGACTGACACTAAGTCCTTCAAGGACTCAGTTGTCCATGCTGAGCAGGATTTCATCGGGCTTTGTCTCAAGGCAGTGGCAGGGTCAGAAGTGGTGGGAGCAGCTGGAAAGCAGGGCCATGTATTCCCTCCCCCCAGCCCATTTGGGAACATCTGGGCAAGGTCTCCATTGTCTGCCTGCAGCCAGCTTGGGGGGCCCTTCCTCTCCTCCTCCTGCTTGGGGGACTGGGCTTGGTTTCTTCTGCCATCTGCAATGCTGAGCTTCTCTCTCCTCAAACCCGGCTGCTCAGGTTTGTGTCCCTGTGTCTCGCACCTTCCTCCTCTTCCTCCTCACCACGTGCTCATGGAGCCTCTTTTGGCAGCTGGACTGGAACTGGCAGCAGCAGGCGAGCCCTGAGGAGCACCTCTGGCCTCCAGCCTTTCTGCAGGGCTGGCCAGAGCCTTCCTGCCAGGGGCGAGCCTCTTTCCTGTCTCTTCCCGAGGCAATATAGTCTGGATCTTGGCTCTGTCCTCCTTTCTTTCTCTTTCAGGGAAGGATCAGCCATGGCTGAAGGAATCTTCCGTAGGTACCTGGTGCTGATGGCCATTGTCAGCCTCAACCAGCCCTCTGGAAAGAATGGGATTTCTCCTGAGGATGATAAAGGAATTGTCCAGAAGATGAAGGAGCAGGAGGTGATCCTTTGGCAGCACCAGCTGCACTTGGAGGAGGAAATTGCAGAGCTGGAAGCCAGACAGGAGTGTCTGGCATGGCTTCTGTGGGAACTGGAGGAAAGATCCAATGGCACACATGCATGGTGGTTTGCTTGGCTGTCCCTGCCACATTCGTGATCTGGAGGCAGCATAGGAATGGAGCCAGAGGGGAGCACAGAGAAGAAAAGACTGACCCGGGGCTCCTGGAGAAAGCCTGGAAAGGAGTGGCCTTCCTGACAAAGCCCTTGTGCTGCTCAGGGCCATTTGCATCTCCATAGGCAGAAGTGGAGGATATCTTCCAGCATTTATGGATAGACTTGTTGAATTACCTCTTCAATTGCTTCATTCCTGTAAGAAAAACTTGCTCCTTGAAATTCCTTAAGTTCCTTAGGTTAAGAATGTCCTTATTTCTGTGTAATGATTGTTAAATATACTGTATTGATTGCTATAATCTCTTTATTGATTGTTAGAAATACTCTACATTGTTAGAAATACTTTTAATTGACTGTTAAAAATTCTCCATATTGATTGTTAGAAATAGTTTCTGTATTGATTATTAGAAATACACTCTGTATTCATTGTTATAAACACTAGGCTTCAATTAATAAGATGGATTTAAACAAAGGAATAAACTTTTCAGAATTGTTTGTTTGCAACCAGATGACTTCCTGTTATGTTTTGCCTCTGGCATTCTCCTTGCACCCTGTGCTCCCCTTACAGGCTGAAATGCAAACACCACTGAAACAGAGACCCTGTGTGCAAAAAGCCAGGGGTGTGTGCTCCTCTGAAGGGACAGACATTTAGGGGAGGATGTTTCAGAAGGAGGCTGTGGACATTGTGGCTGGAAAGCAGGGAAGGAACAGTTTGGCACGAGCTTTCCTTCAGCAGGAGGGGAGCACACAGAGGAGTTTGTGTCAAGTAAAGTCTGACACTGCCATCCAGTGCTGGCAAGAAGGGTGGATCAGAGAAGCTGAGAAAAGGGCCTCAGCATGTTTAGTGATGATGTCTGGACTTCAGTGATGGGGACAAAGCCTTCCTAAACTGAACACTGAATCTCAAACCCATAGCATTTTGGGAAGGAATGCTACTTTCTTAACTGGTATCAATATATTTTCCTACCCTCTTCAGGTAAGAAAGGATTTCACTACTCAGCTGCATTAGTGGATGTTGGAATTCCTAGTGCTCCCTTCAGACTTCCAGGGATTGGAGGGTGCACTGCGGGCTGTGAGGAAACACTTCCCAGGCATGGTCGAGGTTGTACATCTTTTCAAACAAAGGGGAACTGGAGAGGGTTCTTTCAGAGTGTGACTCCTCCCTATTCCATCAGCAATAGACTCACAGGATTTATGGGTCAGGAACATGTACAACACATGGCAGGGAAGCTGGGCAAGCAGTGAGTGCTGTACCAGCAGGGCCAGAACGGTGCAAGAGCCAGCGCCAAACAGTCTGAGGCAGCCAGGCCAATCCCATCTTTCCAGGGCTCTGGGCTGAACACACAGCTTCAATAACGTCAGGTGCTTCCCCACAGAGCCTTCTGCAGAGCTCTGGGTTAGGACTGCCAGCTTTCCTCTTTATTTCATATCAGAAAGGGAAATTTTTCTCTCATTTTGCCCATCTTACCTATGCAGATGTGATGGGAGGCCATCTCTCTGTTTGTGTAGGTGTTGAACCTGGGAAAGACAGTCTGTAGTGTCAGATGGATACCTGAGGGCTGTCACATAAGCTGTAAGGGTGAGCTGTCAATTTAAATCATGATCAGGAATGTAGTATGTTCCAATCCTTAACATTAAAATTCAGTGACACCTGTGGCTCCAGTGGGATGTAGATCAGGCATGTGTCTTTACCAAAAATGTAATGGTTATTATAATACTTTTCAATTGGGATTGGGTCCAAAAGCAGGGGGGTCTTGGTGCGAAATTAGTATTCAGCCTAATCATTACAACTAATTATGAGTTTTATTGAATAAATGCACATGTACAAATGTGCCAGCAGCTGGTCTCTGTGATGAGTAGGTTTGAGGCATTTTTTGATTTAGTCTGTAGTGGGAACTTCAGTGCCTGCAGACTTACATATTAAAGTTCTCTCTTGGCCACCACTCGATGATTATCGTCACTAGAATTAAATTCTTATTGTAGTGAGGAGGTGGGAACTAGATAAGAAAGTCTGTTGGGTTTGCATGGGCAGGTTTTGGTAGGTGAAGTAATGGTTTCTGTAAGAAGCTGCTGGAAGCTCACCCATGCCCACAGAGCAAATGCCAGCTGGCTCCAGGAGAGGCCCACTGTCCTGGCCGGGCCCCCAGCTGGGTAATAATTAGCATTGACCCCATTGCGGTGGTGTGTCTTTAATTTGATATTTGTTTAATATCTGTTTCCCCCCCCCCCATCCCTAATCTCCTCCTCTCCCCAGTGTCAGTCTTCCCTAGCTCTCCCCTAACCCCCTCATCTCCAAGTTGCCAATCCTCCCTTTCCCTGCCCCTTTCCCTGGAACCTTCCCTGTCATTCATCCTAGCCCCCTCCTCAGCTTCCAGACCATTCCCTGTCTATTTAGTGAGGCTCAACAGTCTATTGATCCATTTATACTATTCCACTCCCCTGTTTCCCCTGATAGGTTTGTGATATGTTAGTTCTGCCCTAAACTCCTCCCCTGCTATTCCCTTAGTGGTTACTGTTCCTACACCCCTCCTCCTGAGTTCTGTATAAAACCTCTGCTCCCCCTCTGGAGGGGGTCTTGGGGCTCGCTGAATAAAACCATCCTGTTCACCCCCAAGTCCCGTGTCGCCTTCGTCTGTCCCCGCGCGCCACGAACTGAGACTGCAGAGCTTGCAGGGGGAAGCGGCCGCCCGTTCTCTTCCCTCACCGCCCAGCCCGGCACTGCTCGGAGTGCCGCAGCGAGAGGAGCGCATGCCGCGCCACAACATATGGTAGCAGAGGATGGTTCCCTCCTTTGTCTTGTAGAAAAAACGGGCAAATTCCTGGGGGCGTCCGCCTCACAGAAGAAGAAGGAGGGAAGAGGAAAATCTACGGCCGTAAAAGCTCTGCCGGATGCTAAGAGGAGCTGAGCACCGAGCAAAAAAGATTGAGGCTCCGGGACCCTCTTTGTTCTCACCATCTACCTGTCCTGGAGCAGCCGCGCTGCATGGGCAGCCGGGCTGCAGAGCTTTTTGGCGGGCAGACTTACCCGAGGACACAGAGGGCGGTTTTGGCAGCGGCTCGGGGGAGCCTGAAAAAAGGCTGACCGAGAAGAGGTTCCTTGGTCAGCATCTGCAGTGAGACCACCGGAGGCTGATAGTGGCCGAAACCAAGGCTTCGGGGACGAGTCTTGGTTTAACGGGAACACCCAGGCCTCCGGAAGGGCCAAACCGGGAAGAAACATCCCCAGTTTTTAGCGCGACTTTTCCATCGAGTCGAGGAGAAGATTCAAGCCATCTCCGTCCGAGCCTGCAAGGTAAGGTAGGCTACACGGGGTGGGGATCGCCCCGACGGGCGGCTGGGTCTGCCACTTTTTTTTTTTTTTTGCGTTTTAACCCCCGTCTGTGCCCAGACTGGGGCTGTAGCCTTGCATGTCCCTGGCAGGCGGGTGGGTTTTCCTTTTCTGGGGGAAGCTAGCACTGAGTGCTATCCTTCGCCTAGTCTTCTGTGGGGACCTAGATTGGATCGCTTTTTCTTCTCCTCGAAAATGTTGTCTTCTCTATCCTCCCCTCCCCATTCTGGGCTGGACGGAGGGGGTAGAAAAGACACCAGTAGGGAACAGCTAAGAGGGCGACACGTTAGCTATAGGAGAGTTGTTAAAAGGGGCCCTTTACACCCACGCATTGCGCCGACATCCAGCTGCGTTGGGCCCCCCCCCCCTATAAATTTCCCCTTTTTGCTTCTGTGAAGCTCCCTATATCCCCATCCCCTCGGACTTTCCTAAAACCCTTTCCTATCCTCCCTTGGGGATTGCTGTGGCCAAGCCGCCCCAAGTGCCCTGCCGGACACTGCTCAGGCCAAGTGCAGTGTATCTGGCACCCCCTCCCAAGATGGCGCTGGCCACGCCGCTCGGGACCCGCTTTCCTGCCTTGACCCTTCTTTTCCGCCCCTGGCTTCCCGCCAGTCCTATTTCTCTCCCAATAGCCCTGCACCGTCCCTGCACGAGGCTAGTCCCTATTGTGGGGAGGCGGGGTTGGATATTCCCCAATCCTTCTTCTGGCTCTTCCTCCGGGGGGAAGGTCGGGAGGGATCTTCTTCTGAGGAAATGGAGCCGAAACCCGGGACTGAGGATCCGTCATTTTGTCTTCCCCCTGAAATGGCGGCGCCCCGGTCCACCCCTTATCGATACCCCCTGTTAATCATGGCAATCACTAATTAAGTGATTGTCTGATTCCCCTATCCTATTCCTTAATGTACCCTACCCAATACTCCTTTTTATTTAACTACGAATTCCTCTTTTTGCTTTTAATTATTTTTTGAATAATCTATTTGTTGAGTTATATTTTATAGAAAGAAATATCATCCCAGTTAATTAATACTCAAGATATTATGCCCACCTCGCAAACAAACATTCAAATTGAACAAACCACATCGCTATCCGCTGACTCTGCTTTAAGACAAGCGCCGTTATCCGCTGACTCTGCTTTAAGAATTTAAGAAGCTGAACATCGCAAGCGCCGTAACGAAGCAAATTCTAAATCAGATGAAGTCACAAATCCTGCTGTGCTTTGTACCCTTAATTTGGACTTTCGTTTAGGACAATTCTATATATTCCAGATGAGGTTTTTATATGTTTCATATGTTGTAATCACAATTAGTTTATCATTTTTTGATGTCTTTCAACTTATGTTTTTTTAATAATATGTAATGTTACAATTTAATTCAATATTAAGTTGTTTTGTTATAATTATAATTAATTCAGTCTTTTCTAATATTTTTTGACTTAAAGGCTGTGTTTTTAACCATTATTGCTACAGGAATCGCAAAGCTAGTGTATCACTTCAGGCTTGCTGCATTGCTGCGAAGTTTAAAAATTTATTAGTTATATTTAGTTGATCTTTTATTATATTTAATTCCAATAATTCCATTTAATTATTTTATTTAAATTAGATAGTTGTAATTTTAATCATTCTAATTAAATTTTTTAGTTTAATTTCTGTCAATTATTTCATTCTATTTCAATAGTTTCAATTATTTACATTGTTTTAGATTGTTACTCAGAGCAGCAAAACAGCAAGTTTTGTACAGTCTTATGTCTGATTTAGGCTGTTACTACTCTTCCTGCCCTATAAATGCAATAATGTGTCTTTCATGTCCTTTAAGTAATTTACAAAGTTATCATATAATTTTACGTTGTATTAATTTGCTTAAACCACAAAATTCTCCTTCCTTTTGTAAAAGAAAAGAGGGAGATGCAGTGGTGTGTTTTTCTTTCATTTAATATTAGTTTAATATCTGTTTCCCCCCCCACCAACCCCCCTTTCCCTGCCCCTTTCCCTGGAACCTTCCCTGTCATGTTAGTTCTGCCCTAAACTCCTCCCCTGCTATTCCCTTAGTGGTTACTGTTCCTACACCCCTCCTCCTGAGTTCTGTATAAAACCTCTGCTCCCGCCCCCAAGGGGGTCTTGGGGCTCACTGAATAAAACCATCCCGTTCACCCCCAAGTCCCGTGTCGCCTTCGTCTGTCCCCGCGCGCCACGAACTGAACTGCAGAGCTTGCAGGGGGAAGCGGCCACCCGTTCTCTTCCCTCACCGCCCAGCCTGGCACGGCTCGGAGTGCCGCGGCGAGAGGAGCGCATGCCGCGCCACAACACACAGGGTCCCAGTGTTTCACAGGAAGATGAGAGATGGCCCCTGGGTGGCCAAGCCAGCCAGATCTATCTGTCCTGGCAGGTTTCATCTGGGAACAATCTTTGCATAGAAGCAAACTAAGAAGAGGAATCCAAATTTTGGCCATGGGCACCTGGAAGAGAAGGACAGTTCTTTTCACCGGAAGGAGAGCACCGAGCCCCAGTGCTCCAGGGGAGATGAGCAGCAGCCCTGGACATGCCAAGGTCAGCTGGACCTGTCAGGTGGCCCCCAGGTGGCCCAGCCAGCCAGGCCTTGATGCCTTGAGAGGCCACCTAGAGCAGAGGCTGGACAGTGTTACAGGAGTAAAGAGGGGATTTATTAAAAAGGCCTTCAAAGGATTCACCTGGGCAGTACAAGGGCCTGGCTGAGGGTACACCCAGGATGGACGCCAGGTCACGTGTTTACATACTTTTTTAAGATTTTGTTCATTTCCATATTGGGGTTAATTGTCCAATTACACCTTCAGATTATGCAGCCCCACCCTCCCAGTCTGCTCTCCTCAATTCGCTGCTGTTTTCAATTTTTGGGCCTGAAGCTGCAGCAGTGTCTATGGTTCTCGGGCAGGAAAAGGATTGTTTTGTCTGACTACACGTAAAAGAACTTGCTGACACTCTGCATGAAGTTCAGAGTTACAGACTGATACAGCACAGAGTTGGGAAAATATGGAAGCTAAAACTTAAGGCATCAGCCTGTCCCATGTTCCCTTGCTTCCATGGGGACACACAGTGTTAAAATGGCTCCTCCATGACACTCTGGGCTCCACAGTGTCACCCTGGGCCCTTGGATCCATGGCAGCTTCCCAATGGTCCCCTCTGATTCTACGAGGTCCCCACAGTGTCACAACTGATCCATGGCTCCATGAGGTTCCCCAGTGTCACCACGGTGTCCTTGGACCTGCCTTGTCCCAACTCACCCATCGTCCCATGAGGTTCCCCGGTGTCACCAGGGTGTCCTTGGACCTGCCTTGTCACAACTGACCCATGGCTCCATGAGGCTCCATGAGGTTCCCCAGTGTCACCGTGGTCGCTGTCAGAGGCTGGATGAGATCAATGTCCCCAGACACCTTGGCCTGAGCTGTCAATCAGTCACACAGATGGGACAGCTCTCACCCAGCTCTGAACACCTGAGATATCAGAAGTCCCAGCTGGGGCGAGGCCCACGAAGGCCCAGGGGCTTAAAACCAAGGAGCAAAAGGTCAGCCCCTGGTATGGACTCTGCCTTCTCCTGGGGTTTGTGTCTCACCCACACTGGAGCCCCAGGAGCTGGGAGCCACATGTGTGTCGTTCTGTGGAGCTTCTCTCTTCCTGTGTCTCTCTCTTTCCTCTCCTTCTAATGCTCTTTATATGGAACATTTTTGGGTACCTGAACAACTTCAGTGTTTAGGGGTTTCCAGGCTAAATGGGCTGAGTGAATGAAGTTACTGCTATGACAAGTAGTTTAAGTTGGATTGGATTTGTATTAAACGCTTTTCCAAAGTTCCTTGTTCTTTTGTACTTTGCCAGTAAAATTTTGGGGGTCCCGAATGGGCGCTGAGGGGCACTTGGGGGACCCGGAGGGTCTGGGGGACACTGATGGGACAGATGGGGGCGGTACCGGGGTTCTGTGGAGCGCGGGGCATGACGGGCGTTGTAGTCCTGGCTTTAATGGGGCTCTATGGGGCCGCAGAGCATGACGGGAGTTGTAGGCAAAAGAAAAGATGGCGCAGGCCTCAGGCCCCGCCCCCAAAGCCATGATCCATGGCGCTAATTAGTTGGGGCTGTGATGGACGTGAGCCTCGGCCAATGGGAGCCAGTGCGGGTGGGAACAGCCATTCAACCCCTCCAGTCCCTCCCAGTACAGCCCAGTTCATCCCCAGCACAGCCCAGTACAGCCCCAGTACAGCCCAGTACAGCCCCAGTGCCCCTCCAGTCCCTCCCAGCACAGCCCAGTCCATCCCAATACACCTGAGTTCATTCCCAGGCACTCCCAGTTCCCCCCAGTGTCATCTATATCCCGCTCCAGTGTCCCCCAGTCTTCCCCACAGCATTCCTGCCCATTGCGGGGCAGCGGCGCAGACGGAATGTCCTGCGGCCCAAACCTCCTGCTCCTGCCACACAGTGCCAGCCTTCTCCCCTCCTCCTCCTCTCCCAGCACAGCACAAATTCCAGCTCGGAGGAGGCTTCCCCAGAGAGGGCTCCGGCTCTTGTCTCAGCCCGAGTGTCCCTGCAGAGGAACAGGGCATCCTTCAGGCACTTCCACAAGCTCAGGGTTCCCATTTCATGGGGAATCTGGGATGCCGGGGGAGAACGCCGGGGCATGGCCGGCCCGGGGCGCTCGGGCGGCGCTCGGGGCCGCTCCTGGCCCGGGCCGAGAGCTGACAGCCGCGTCCCGCCCGCAGGGAAGGCGCAGGAGGCCCGGCAGGAGCGGCCCCGGCGGGTTCGCTGCTGGGCAGCGGCGGCTGCGGCGGCGGCTGCGCGGCCACGTGGCTCTCGGACGGCGCCCGGGGAGCGGCGGGGCCGGCGGCGGGCGCGGAGGAGGGGAAGGAGGAGGAGGAGGAGGAGAGAAGGAGAAGGAGGAGAAGGATGGGGCTGTGCGGGGCAGGCGGCGAGCTCAGCCCGCTGCTGCCCTCGGCTCGCAGGTGGCCATCAAAAGGGTGCCAGGGAACCGCGTCCGGCACCGGGGCGAGCTGGTGATGAGCGGGGCCAGCGGCAGAAGCCGGGCCGTGCCGGGCGGGGCTGAGCCGCGGCCCGGCAGGGTGGGAGCTGCCAGGACGCCTGGAGGGAGAGCGGGCGTGGGGCCAGCGCAGGGCGCAGAGCATCCCGGGCTGGCTGAGGGGTTCCCGACCCCCGGCACGGCATCAGCCCCACTGACGGCATCGTGCTCCTCCCGCAGCCCCACGGCACCAGCACAGCCCTGGAGATCGCGCTGCTGGACAAGGTCTCCTCTGGCTATGCTGGTGTCATTCAGCTCCAGGAGTGGCCTCAGCTCCCCGACAGCTTTGTGCTGGTGCTGGAGCATCCGGAGCGGTGCCAGGACCTGTCGGGTTTCCTGGCGGAGCGGGGGTTCCTGCCGGAGGAGGAGGCACGGGGGCTGCTCCTCCAGGTGCTGGAGGCTGCAGCATCCCCCTGATGAACTGTGTCTGTGTTCCACAGGAACCCTGTCCTACAGCCCACCAGAGGGGATCCACCAGCAAGGCTACCACGGCGAGGCAGCGACGATCTGATCCCTGGGCCTCCTGCTGCACCACCTGGTCACAGGGAAGCACCCGTTCAGGAGGGGCCAGGAGATATCTGGGGTCAGATCTTGTTCCCAGGATGGCTCTCTCAAGGTGGATCCTCATCTCTGGCCTCGGGAGCAATACCAGTGCTGGGAGACAGCAGCAGCTCATGGGCATTCTGGTCTGGCAGCTGCTGAGGAGGTGGCACATGTCCTGCTCTCCTGCTCTCCTCCAAACAGAAAATCCATGGGGAAGTTTAGGCCCACCTCTAAGCACACCCAGCATGGCCTGGGCACGGGAAAAGGGGGCAACTTCTCCAAATGACTGGTGATTTCTGGTTTCTCTCCCCAGAGTGCCAGGATGTCATTAAGAGGTGTTTGTCCATGCAGCCCTTGGACAGGCCATCCTTAGAAGAGATTTTCCGTGATCCATGTTCCTCTGCCCTAGAAGATGGGAGAGATCCACATGCACAGTTGGATCCAGGGGCCTGGCAGGTAACAGCTCCACACATCTCTTGGCACTAAGTAGCAAAGCCAACCAGACAGGTTTTGTCCTGCCTGTAGCTCTGAGCAGGGGTCAGCAGGAGGGAACACAGCTCATGGGCTGGAGCTGAGCTGGAGACCTGGTGTGGCAAGCACTGGTGGCCAACATCCCCCTGGTTTTGCCTGCCATGGCTCATGGATGGCTGGGGCCCTGGGCAGAGCCCTGACAGCCTGGTCTGGCCCAGGGAAGGAGAAGGAGCCCCTGGAGAAGCTGTCCCAGGTGGGGCTGCTGCTGGGGACAGTGAGGACACAGGGGAATGCTCCCAGATTTAGGCATTGCACAGCCTGGCCGGGAACCAAAGGTTCCCCCTTTGCTGGGGCGGATGCAGCTGATCCTTCAGTCGGCTGCCAGGCTGCTTTTGGCAGGGCTGGGGGCATGGGCTGGGGTGGGTACGAAATGGGAGTGGGCTCCTGGCCCTGCCAACAGCCCCCAGCACCCACTGTGCCCCGGACTGGGGCAGCCAGCCTGACACAAACAAACCCCCATGGTGGGAGCAGAGGTGGGACTCCAGACCCTGTGCAGGGGCTGCTTTGCTTTGCAGGCAAGGAAGGGCTTGGGCTGCTCCACTGCCCTTGTTTGCTTTGGGATCACCATGGCGGCAGTGCAGGGGAAGGGAGAAAGCCTGGGATTCCCTCCCCCATGGTGGGTTTTTCCCTGGCACGCAGGGGTTGGGCCTTCCTTAGGCCCCTGACAGAGATAAGATCTTTGACCTTTTTTCTTGTTCCCCTTTTTCTCTGTAACCTATTTTCCATAATTTGATATTTGTTTTTCTAGAGGAAGTGTTCCAGGTGGGGCCCAGTCTGGATCAGGACGTGCTTGGGAGCAGCTGTGGCGTGGATGGGCCGTGCCCTTGGAGAAGGCTGAGGGCATCGTTTGGGACCAGCTTTTCTTCCAGCGGGGGATGGCGTGAGGTGGGTCCTGTCTGCTGGGGATGGTGGGATCAGAGCTCTGGGGAGATGGCAGCGAGCACAGGAGCGTCCTGCTCTGGGCAGCTGCTGAGGGCTGGAGGTGCCGTGGCTGGCTGCAGGCTGGGCACATGTCCTGCCCTCCTGCTCTGCTCCCAAAGGCAGCAGTGATGGGCACAGCTCTGGCACGGCCAGCATGGCCTGGGCACCGCGGGCGGCTGGGACAAGGGGACAGGAGCCTTCAGCTGACGGGGCTTTCTGGTTTCTCTCCTTGCAGCCGGGCTCTGTGGGTGCTGAGGCTGCTCTGGGCTCTGCCAGGGCCCTGCTGGAGCTCAGCACGGGGCTGCAATCAGCCAAAGGAGAAATGGGGTGCCCTGCAGCACAGACTGGCTTGAGCATTTTAGCAATACAGCTCAAGAAAACATGCAGCCACCCAAAAAATAAACTTGTTCAATAACTTCTGAAATGAAATCAATCTGGGATGACCCCTAATGACTTTTTGCAGCTTGCTCAAGCAGTAGCTCAGCCCTTCTCTGAACTGTTCTCTCTTCTCCCTGCCTTTTACATCCCAACTGCTTCCTCTTTTCCCCCAGTGAGTTCCCAGCCTATTCCAGTCTCCATCACACTGTTGCCTTCCTTGGTGCCCCTCGCCATGGGGAAGGCCAAGCCCCAGGCTAAGGGACTCATCCTGTCACTGGCTGAGGAGCAGCAATGTCTCAAGAGGTCTGGTGGGATTTTAGTGTCATTCAGAGCTGCTCTCCAGCCCCCAGCTCTCCTCACTGCTGAGTTCCCGCTCCTTTTTCCTCGTCCTTGCAGCAGAATGAGCTCTGTGAATCCCCTGGAGCCTCCCCACTCTTTCCAGCCCACGCACCCACCTCAGTTAGGCTGAAGCTGCAGCTTCTCTGTCTCCTCTGGCACACCAGTGCAGTCCCCTGTGCAGGGAGCCCCAGCCCCAGAGCACAGCACTCAGCAGTGCAGTTGGGGCTGGAGCAGCTGCCCTGCAGCCCTGCCTTGGCTCTTTGTGGCAGGGAATGCTCCCTGTTTGCAGCTGTCCCTGCAGGATGGCCCCAGGGCAGAGCCCAGCCGGGCTCCCACTGCAGCCCCTGAAGCTTGGGGCAGACAGTGGTCCCAGAGCTGAGGTTCCCGGGGAGCTCCCGGAGCTGTGCCTCGCACTCTGTTGCCATGTCACCGTGCAGGCTGGCTTGTACGGGGTGAATGTACCAGCCCTGGTTTGACTAACAGGGGCCGGGCCCATCACATCTCTCCCAAGGCTGCAGGCATTGCCCAGGCCAGAATCTGAAGGGGCACAGAGATCAGAGCAGTGAAATAATCCAGACCGGGTTTTCAAAGGCCCTTTAGAAGGAAGGGCTTGAGAATAAATGTGCTCTGTTTGCCACACAAACATAAGGGTGAGTGGTCTCTTTGGCTCCAACACACTTTCCTCCCCGAGCCAATGTTACCCTCTCCCTCACACGTCCCCCTCGTGCCTTCCCACTGCCTTGTCCTGTCAGGGCTCCCGCAGCCCCTCATCCCTTTGTGGCCCCGTCCCCTCAGGGTCTCCCCAGCCCGGCCAACCTGCCCGGCAGCAGCGCCGCAGCCCCACAGGAGCTCCACAGGAGCCCCAGCAAGAGGCACCTGGGAGCCCTCAGCAATCCAGCCAGCAACACACGGGCAGGAGGACACGGATGGCGCTTCCTGCCTGGGACAGGGCTTGTGGCCATCTCCAGGCACCGCTCTCACAGAGATCCCCACAGCTCCAGCCCCTGCCCATCTGCTCTGTGGGCAGCACAGAGGCTTCATCAGAGCCACCAAAGGCCAAGGGGCTTCTGGCCATTTTCCCTGCAACCCTGCAAGCCTGGGCAGCTTGCTGAGCCCAGGAACCCTTTTCTCCCTCTTCCCCTCAGCCCTGCAGAGCCTGGACAGCCAAAGAAAGATCCTGGGAGTCTGTCTATAGCAACACATCCTATATTAACATGCTAAAGAAAAACAAAAAGAAAGAAAAGAACAATCTTAACGAAACAAAACATTCCTGCTGGCTCAGGTGGCCCCAGCAGACAGAGCCTCAGGAATCAGCTCTGTGCAGAGCTCCAGCAGCGCAGCCAGCCGAGCCTCGACAGACGAGGCCGTCTCCTCCATGCCCTGCAGAGCCGATCACGCAGGCTGTCAAAGATGGAATATGGAGCTCTCTCTGCTTCCTGGACGATGTATGGTGTTTGAACTGCCAGGCTTGCGACGTCGACACTGATGTCATTTTCCATGCCTTCAAGGGCTGAAAGAGAGAGGAACAGAGCCATGGTCAGTTCCCACATCTGAGGGGACCCGAGGGGACTCTGTGCCAGGGCCATCCCAGCTGGCTCTGGCCATGGCCAGCAGGGAGCAGGGACCAGCTGGATCAGCCCGAAGCTGCTGGCCACGAATCCCCCAGGTGCCCTGAAAGCTCTGTGTGCTCTGCCCACGCCGGCCCTGGTCCGCACAGGGAGCAGAGCCCTCCGCAGCCGGGGCAGGGCTCGCAGCTCCCCCGGCAGCCCCCGCTGGCAGCCCGCTGCCCTTGGTCACCCTCAGAGAGGAGCTGGAGCTCTTCCTTCCTCCCCCTCAGGTGCCGCCCGGCCGTCCCTGGGAACACAGAGCCTGTCAGGCCCAGGGCACAGCTCCCTGCCAGCGGCGCCGCCAGCCCTGTGCCCACACGCCCTCCTGGCCCGGCTCGTGGCTCACCAATGAACCTGACGGCCGCCTCTCGCAGGGGCTCCTGTGGGCTCTGCAGGTAGGGCAGGGCCCGGCGCAGGTGCTCGGCCACGCTGCTGCTGTCCTCTGCCAGCTGGAGAGAGTGGCAGGAGGGAAGGGTTGGCCCCGCAGCCCCCCGGGCCGGGGCTCCATGGGCACCCGGCTGGGGCCGCAGGAGCCTGGAGCAGAGCCCGCACGGCCTCGGGCTGCAGCAGCGGGCAGGGGCACAGCTGCCAGCCCGCACACCGAGCACCGCGCTCAGGGGCTGCTCCAGGCTGGGGCTGTGGCTTCCCGGCCCTCCTTACCAGGCACTCGGGGAACTGCCACAGCTTCTGGTTCTGCACCAGCTGTTCAAGGTCCCTCCTCCTGAGGAACTCGGCCGCACAGAGCAGTGTTTCCTGAGAAGCCTGGAGAGCAGCAGAGACGCGGAGATGGCCCCAGAGCCCAGGGCGCAGGACCCCGTCCCTGTGCCAAGGCCAGCAGGAGCTGCAGCCTGCGAGGCGCCAGGGCAGGGCCAGCCCAGCCCCTGCCAGGGGCCAGCGGCAGCTGCCGAGTCCTCACCTCTGCCACTCGCTGGTTCTCATCGTGGCAGTGGAAGAAGAGTGGCACCAGGCTCTGGCGCACATGTGCCTTGAGGACCTTTTTTTCCTCTTCTGGAAAAACATCCAGCATCTCCTTGAAGATAAACATGGAGCACAACTGCACCTGGCTGTCCTCCTGTATGGATGGGAGGAAGAAAGGCCTCAGCGTCAGCTGCTTCAGGCCCACCTGGGCACAGCCTATGAGTGCACAGGGCACAAAGTGTGCGGGCAGCACCCGCTGGCCGTGGCTGGAGGCGCAGAGCCTTACGTTGTCAAAGAGTGGCAGGAGCGCCTCAGCCAGCTGCAGGGCGAGGGTGCTGGTTACTGGGGCACCATTGCACAGGAACAAACCCCTGAGGAGAACCGTGGTCATCCTGAGCATGACGCTGTCATCCTCCTTCAGGAGCTCCACGAGCCTTTCATGCAGGCTCCACATCCTTATGGCCATCTACTTGTGGAACACAAGTGTGTGAAACACATCCTGCTGCCACAGGGCCCAGGGGCCACAGGCCTGTGCCAAAGCCCTGGGGCAGCTGCAGCAGGAGGCAGGAGAGCTGGCAGCAGCTGCCCCAGTGCCCCAAGGCCAGCCAAGCCCCAGGGACTGCCTTCCCCAGCCCCACGCTGGCAGCACGGCTTCAGCCCCTGCGCTCTTCTCACCGAGACACTGGTGGTGCCGAGCGCCACGAGGCCTCGGAGTGCCAAGCGACGCCTCCCCCTGCACTCGCTCTGCAGGTGCTTGGACAGGAACTGCAGGACGCTGTCCCGGCACTCACTCAAGTTCAGGTGCTCCAGGATCTGAAAGGCACAGGCTGGTGACGGGGGAGCGGCCGGCGGGAGCCCAGAACCGCCCAGGGCTGGGCCCAGGCAGCAGCACAGGGCGCGGGCTCCGTCCCAGGCACTGCGGCCAAGAGAGGGCAGAGAGCCGGGAGGCAGCTCAGCGAGGCAGCGCCGGCCTTCAGGCTCACCTCCACAAGGAACGCCAGGGTGGCCAAATCCCGGCACGGCGTGTCCTTGCTGAGCAGCCCGAGCAGGTGGAACGCAATCCTGGAACACGCGGCTTCGGATGCGCGGTGCATTTCTCTGACAGGAGGAAACACGAGTCAAAGCCCTCAGCCAGCGGGGGCAAACCTCTCCCAGGACTGCCTCACAGAGCTCTGGCCTTTCTCCACCACCCTGCAAGGGGCAGCTGAGCCCTCTGGGAGGTTGCTGCTCTTGGGCACGCTCCTCTCCCAGCCTTTTGCAGCCTCCTTGGCCATCCCTTGGTGACAAGGCCTTCTGGCCCACGGCCACGGGGACTGTGTGGGGCACCTCGGGCACAGGGCACACATGCCAGGGACAGCTGGGGAGCAGGGAGTCTCACCTGGCCAGCACGCCCACAGCACAGTGGTGGGTGTCAGCACAGAGCAGTGTGTCCCAGCCACGCTTGTCTTCCATGGCCACCACCACATCCTCATAGTGAAGTTGGCAGAGCAGGGCCTTGAGGGTCTGCTCTGCAAAGCTGTGCACAGAGCAAAGCTGAGGTTACACTGGGAGCACTGGCCCCTGCCCTGGGCACATGGCAGGGACAGGAGGACTGGCATGGAGCACCTGCTGGGGCTGGTGGCAAGACCGTGTTGCTGCTGACATCCCTTCCAGAAGGTATCGACCTCCTCTGGCACATCCAGAGTGCTGAAGAGCACTTGGAAGAGCAGATGCACAAAGAGGCCGGGGAAATGCACGGTGACTACATGTGGCACACAGGGCAGCTGGAGGATCTTCCACATCACCACGGTTGCCTGCAAAGGACAGAGCAGCCTGAGACAGCGCTCAGTGCCGAGGTGTCCGTGTGGCAGGGCCCGAGCAGGGGAGGGAGAGGCCCGGAGAGACACAGGGGGAGCACCGGGCCTGGTGGCCCTGGAGCTGCCCCGAGGCCAGGTTTCAGCCCAGCGCCTGAGGCAGGGAGACGCTGTGGGGGAGGGAGGATGGAGAGCTGCTGGAGAGGTGGCCTTGGGGCCAGCAAAGGCAGAAACTCACAGCCAGGGCAAGGACAGCCGCGTGGTCCCCATCGGAGGTGCACGTGCTGTGCTCTGGCCAGCTCCCCAGCACATCGAGGAGCACGAGCATGGCCGGCTCTGCAGTCCTCAGCGAGCACATGATGCTCTTCCACATGGCCAGAGCAGCTCTGTGGGGTCAGAGCTCTGTCTCAGAGGAGTCTGGGACACAGCAGCGTGGCCTGGGCGGCAGCGGGGAGCTGAGCTGCTCTGCCAGCCCTGCCTCTGCCCACTGCCCCTCACTGGCAGCACGCAGGCAGCCCAGCCCTGTGGGCACTGGCCCCTGAGGGGCAGGGGGGAAGCATGGCAGCACGCTGGGGGGCTGGCAGGGGCCAGGGCTGGCAAAGGGAGCAGCCAGAGGGCCCTGGAATTCTCTGTGTCAGACACCTGGGACAGGCTGCACAGGGGGAAGGGCTGCTGAGCCCCGAGCCCTCTGGGCAGGTGGGCCCCGTACCTGTCACACAATGGGGCCACACGCAGGAGAGCCATCACCACGTCAGAGGGCTGTGCCTCTGTCAGATCCAGAAGGGGCCTGTACAGATTGTACTCAGGAAACTCATTGGCCATGAGCCACTGGTGGATGTACCTCACCATGGCGGGCACCTGAAGAAGGAAGGGGAGACTTGGAAAGCTGCCGGAGGAAGGAATGTGCCCAGCTGCCCCAGAGAAGTGCTTCCCTTGCCTCCACACTGCCATGGCCTCAAAGGCTCCCAGGGAGCAGCAGGTGTGGCTTGGGAGGCCAAGCAATTGCTGGGAGAAGAATAGCCAGGCCACAGGCTGCTTACTTGCTTTGGGCTGGAAGGACCCTCCTCCACAAGCATATCCAGCAGGGCAGCGCTGGTCTTGGTTTTGAAGATGGGAGAGTACGCTCTGAGCACGGTGCCCATGGCGCTGCTCTCTTCCTCCCGAATCCTCTTCATGAATTTGCAAACCATCTGCAGCAGAAGGGCAAGAAGCCCGGGATGCTGCATGGAGAGCTCCGAGCACAGTGCTGGGCTGAGCAGTGCCAGCAGGCCCAGCCCAGGTGGGGATGGCTGCAGGTACCTGCGCTGTTCTGCGGAAGCGGCCACGGGTGCGTTCCTGCTCTCGTGTGCGCTGCACGGCTGCACCTGGCAAAGAGCGAGCGCAGCCCGAGCTGAGGGGCTGCGGGAGAGGCCGGAGAACACAGCCCAGCCCTGCGCTGCCCAGGCAGGGACAGCCCCGCGACGGCCCAGGGCACGGAGCACGGCTGTGGGGTGTCTGCCCGGCCCCTATTCCAACCTGTCCATGGGCATGGCCCCAGGGGATGGCATGGCATGGCATGGCATGGCATGGCATGGCATGGCATGGCATGGCATGGCATGGCATGGCATGGCATGGCATGGGGCCAAGCTGGCTGCAGGCACCAGCCCTGTGGCCCAGCTCTGCCACTCACCCTTCTGCCGTGGCTGGAACTGCTCCACCTCTTTAGGCTGCTCTGTTGGGGCAGATCCAGGGCCTTCTTTCTCCTCCTTCCCCCAGGCCAGCTTGGGCACACTCGCAGGTCTGTGCTCTACGACACTGCCTGGATTCATGGCTGCTTGCAGAAGGTGAAAAGGAAAAGGTCCAAGTCAGCAAGTGCTGCAGTCGTGCCTTGAGGGCACCTGCAAGAGTGAAGTCTTGGCAAGGCTACAGGACAGCAAGTCCTGCACTCTGGTCCTGGGGGCTCCAGCCACAAGGACAGGAGACTCCTGTCAAGGGCAGTGAAAAGCAAATGCCACGGTCTGCCCTCGAGGGCAGCTGCAGAAGAGATGCCTCGGGAAGGCCAGGGGTCACCAAGTGCTCTGGTCTGGCCACGAGCTCACCTGCAGGAATAATACCTTGGGAAAGCTCTGGGTCAGCAAGGAACAAGTAGCTGTGCGAGGGCTCCTCACAGCACCGCTCTCTCGCGTCCTCTCTCGTCGTGTGCACCGAGCACTGTGGAGTGTAACTGTAACTTGTAACTGCCAACACCTCTGCCAGAGCGTGTCACCAAGGGCCCTTGGAATCCCTGCCCCGTTCCATTCCACGGTGACCATGCTGCACCGTGTCACCAAGGGCCCTTGCACGCACTGCCACCTGCCCTGGGGCCACCCCCAGCCCCCCAGAGTGGCCCAGGTTGGAAGGAATGCCTTGCCCCAGGTGTGTCAGACAGCCCAACAGGATCTTTAGGAAGGGCTCAGCCCATCAGCAAACGCTGCCCTGCTCTGCGGGCTCAGAGCAGCAGGAGCCCCCGCAGCTGCCGACGCAGCCGCGGCGGGAAGGGCACGGGGCCTCCACAGAAGCGTGCATGGCCTCCTCGGGACACGTCCCACACGGTGGCCATCCTAATCACGGCCGTGGGACACAGACCAGGAACGTGTGGGCCAGGGCAGGAATGCTGCTCTGAGCCCTGGGGCCCGGGCAGCGCTGACAGCAGCAGGTGAGGCACAGTCCCCGCCCAAGCAGAGTTCCCCCGAGCCCTGGCAGCAGCGGTGCCCGTCTCCTGCCCAGAAATCTGTGCCCCAAAAGAGCTTCTCTGCCAGAGGGCAGCCAAAGCTGGTGTGCACTGGGGGCTGTGCTCCGTCCTACAGGGGCTGTTGGGAGCAGCACCTGGAGCAACTGGTGGCAACACTTGGTGAGTGTCAGATGTTGTTGCTCCTTCCTGGGATGATTTTTTCATGGAAGGGATTAGCAGCAGCACAGAAACACCAACAGCTACTGAACTTCACAGGACAAAGAGACTCCACCAAAACACTGTCATGTTTCCTTGTGCTTTTGTGTCTTTCTTGCACTCTGAAAGAAGAAGAATTGGCCCAAGCCCTGCTATTCAAATCTCCAGCTGCTGTGTGTCTGCCTGTGGCAGCTCCCTGCAAACACAACTGGCTGCCTGCTCAGCTGGGCAATGGACAGCCACAAACAGGGAGGGCCCTGGTGAACATCTCTTTGGTCTCGTGGGGCAGCGAGGGCACAGGAGACAAAGACTGCTCCTCCCGAGTTCATGGGGCAACAGAGAGATTTTATTTCCCAAGCCCCCCCTTAGACAGGGCATTTGAAAGACCAGGCCTGGAAGCTCTCATTGGTTTGAGCTCCATGCCCCTTCAGGTTCTGGCCCGTGAGGTGCCTGCAGTTTTGGGAGATATTTGATTGGTCAAGACCCCTGTCAATCATGGTAACACCTCACCCTTCTTTTCTTTATAAAATTCTGTGTATTGTTCTCTGTCACCCATCTGCAAGGGCCCTTTGCCAACATGGTGACAGAGGACAGCGTGCATCTAATTTGCACTTGAGCTGCAGCATTCCCCTCCAGGAACTGTTAGGGGAGAACTCAGGCCACAGGCATAATGCTTCTTGGTTACAAATTGAACTTATCTCTAAAAGCAGAAAGCTATTTAACCCTGAGCCCATTTAACCCTTAGAGAAAAACCCAATTTTAAAAAACAACCTTTAAGCACTTGATCCCTTGGGGAAAAACTGAACTCCCAGAAAACAATCTGTAAACAGAAAAACTGTTTCTAAACATGAGAAATAATTTGTAAACAAATCAAGTCCTTATATGAACTGTCCATGAGGCAGGTGATCATTTGTAATGCTGTCTGTGGTTTCCAGTGTCCATATTTTAGGCAGCTGTATTGTACTGTTGTAGGATTTATTGTAAAACATGAGAACAGACTCAGAGGGGAGGAGGGTGTACCCTCAATCCAACCCCTTTCCCCTTTTTTCGTTGTCTAAGAAATAATAATAGGATTAGAACATGGATTTTGAATACTATTAACTTATGCAAAATTTCATCCACGTTTACTGATAATATTTTTCTTTACCAGCCAGGTTCAGGGTGAAGAACTTGATTGGGAGATGTTTTGATCAGGGCAAGGAACTTGGTTAGGAGACATTTTCTGTATTTCTATTTTTTCTAGTGCAAACCATATACTTTTTTCCCTTTGTTCAAAGTTAGAAATTTTGTTGTTGACTTTAATAGCTGACTTTTAAAATGATGACAAGTGGCAGAATTTCAGTGAAAAAACTTTGCAACTGCAATTTGCTTATGATAAATCGATGTTCTATGTGTACCTCAGTGGATATTCTTTGAATCATTCCAGTTTATCTTGAAACAATGCAAGAATAATTACTAGAATATTAAGAAAAGACATGTTAATACACATACTAGGACATCTTTAAGACAATGATTTACTGAAATATGAGTATCAATTTAATATCGATATCCAACTGAGATGGACAAAAACTCTCTAAGGGTTTAAAGTTAGAAAGTGTATGTTTATTGAGACAGCCGGGCAGTACATGGGATAATTCCCTAATGCACACTGCAAAAATCACAGGTATTACAAAGCTTTTTTATTTGCAGAAGTCTTGAATACACAAATATGAATGCATATTCATATCCCTGTCACTTCCTCTGCTCCGCTTCATGTGCTAATTGGCAAAAAGGCAATTAAGCATGTGTAGTTCTGTTCCCTGAAATGAGTTGGGGGTCCATTTTGGGGAGGGGTCTCCAAAATGAAGAAGCAAAATAAGTCTTCCTCGTTCTGACCTTTCTGCCTTTCCCATGCATACGTGACAAATGAATCTTTGCCGTTTTCCTGTGCTTAATGGATCCCTAAAGTATGGGAAGTCTGCAACTGTTTTTGTGCCCCTGAAATCTATCACCAGGAACGGGGCTGGGATGTGCCCTGGTGCCTGGGACATCATCAGGAGCGGGGCTGGGATGTGCTCTGGTGCCTGGACATCACCAGGAGCAGGGCTGGGATGTGCTCTGGTGCCTGGGACATCACCAGGAACGGGGCTGGGATGTGCCCTGGTGCCTGGACATCACCAGGAGTGGGGCTGGGATGTGCCCTGGTGCCTGGGACATCACCAGGAGCGGGGCTGGCTCTGATTCTCTCCGGTGCCTGGGACATGACAAGGGGCGGTGCTGGCTGGGGTTTGTTTGGTGCCTGTGCAATCCCAAGGGCAGTGTCACAGCGGGGCAGCTCTCAGTGTCCCCAGCAGGTCACAGTGTCCAGGGCAGCCCGTGCCAGCGGTCACTGCGCACACGGGGCAGGCTGGGCTGGACAGGGGACGGGGCAGAAACGCTGCCCCGGGACTGGGGTCTCCCCCTGCCTCTGGGGCCCAGCCCCTGCTGGGAGCGCCTTGGGCAGGGCACGGGGCTGCTGCTGGGCCAGGGGGACAGGCCATGCCCCCTGTCCCCTGCTGCTGGGCCAGGGGACAGGCCGTGCCCCCTGTCCCCTGCTGCTGGGCCAGGGAACAGGCCGTGCCCCCTGCCAGCTGCCCAGGCCCCTCTGATGCCTGTCCCTTGTCCCTGTGGCTTCTGTCCCCACCACTCCCCACCACCTTCACTCCCTCTGTCAAAGCCCCACTCAACCCCTTCACAGTGACCTCTGGAAAGAAAGAATGAATGAAGGAAAGGAAGTGTTGTCTGTTCACCCTGGCTGGATGTCAGGCACCCACCAAAGCTGCTCTCTCACTCCCCTCCAGAGATGGACAGGAGGGAGAAAACAGAATGAAGGCTTCATGGGTTGAGCTAAGGACTGCGACAGATCACTCAGCAAATGCCATCATGGGCAAACCATTTTCAAAATTGGAGATATTAATGGAATTTTTGCTATCTGGATCAGGGCAGGATAGTGAGAAGTAAAACAAAGCTTTAAAAACACCTTCTGCCCTTTCCTCCCTCCTTCCCATCTCTACCTCCCCCCGCAGTGGGTGCAGGGAGACAGGGAATGGGGGCTCTGGTCAGTTCATCCCCGGTTGTTTCTCCTGCTGCTTGGGGAGAGGAGTCATTCCCCTGCTGTGCCAGGGGTCCCTCCTGGAGACACTTCTCCATGAACTTCTCCACGGTGAGTTCATCCCACGGACAGCAGTTCTCCACAAGCTGCTGCAGCGTGGCTCGCTCCTCCATGGGCTCACAAGTCCTGGCAGGGCCCTGCTCCAGCGTGGGCTCCTCTCCAGGGGTTTGCAGGTCCCTGCCAGGTCCCTGCTCCAGCACAGGTTTCTCATGGGGTCACAGCCTCCGCTCAGGCATCCCCCTGCTCCAGCACGGGCTCCTCCAGGCGCTGCAGGTGAATGTCTGCCCTCCGTGCCCTCCATGGGCTGCAGGGCCCAGCTGCCTCCCCAGGGACTGACCAGGGAATCTCAGGGCAATCAGCTCCAGCAGCTGGAGCAGCTCCTGCCCCTCCTGCCCTGCCCTGCCCTGGGGGTGTGCAGAGCTGTTCCCCTCACAGGTCCTCACCCTGTTCCTCCCTGCTCACAGCCACAATTCCAGGATCACCCATTTCCTTAAATCTCTTATTCCAAAGGTGTTACCACCATTTCTAACTGGGCCAGCCTTGTCCAGCAGCCAGTCTGTCCTGGAGCCAGCTGGAATTGACTCTGTGGGACATGGAGGAACAGCTGCTCTCACAGAAGCTGCTCCTAGATCCCCTGCCTTACCAAAACCTGGCCATGCAAACCTGGTATAAGTATGGTAGGGTTTTTATTACCACTATTAATTCTTATTATTTCTATTCTCTCAATTTTTTGCTATTAATGGTACAGTTGTTATTATTATTACTAGTATTTTTAGTCTTTTGGACTCTATATTAATAGTGGCTAGATTAGAACTGGAAACAAAGGTACTTCATTGCAAGTAGCGGTTAGAGTTTTGTCAGCCTCTTGCCCTGCCCTGTTCTCTGTCATTGCTGTGTGTGAAGCTGCTGCTGCCAGGCCTCCCTATTTCCCTGGTTTGAGAAATTCCATGGCATTGCTCACATGTCAGAGAGGGCTTATTCCATTCAAACACATGCTCTTAGCTCTTCGAGTCCCATTGTTGGAAGCTTGTTTTCTAACATTGTTGACTTTCTCAGCTTCTGTTAATATTTGTGATTTTGTAACAAAATGTTCTTGGATGTGATTGTGCAAGATTCTCTAATCAGCTTCCAGTTTGCTCTTGGGTTTCTTACCGGTGTGTCCAAGCTGAAGGCAGCATTTTGGGTGGGAGGCTTCAGCGGGAGCTGGGATTGTCTCGGCAGCAGCTGGTTTTGCAATGTGAGAAGCGCTGACAGAGATTCCGTGCGCTGAATATTCCGCCTGGTTGGAGCCGCAGTGCCCGGCTGGAGGGAGCCGCGCCGGGCGCTGCGGGTTGTGCCGGGCCGGGCAGCGGCCGCAGCCCCGGCAGGGCCCGGCCGTGGACACGGAGCCTTTGCTGGGCAGGGCTCGGCCCTGCGGCGCCGGGCGGGCGGTGCCGCTCCCGCCGGGAGCCTGCGGGAGCCGGGACAGCGAGAGAGCCCGGGCCGAGCATCAGCCCCGGGGCACGGCCCGGGAGGGGGCACAGCCCGGGGGTCCCGCAGAGCCTCCCTGCTCCAGAGCCGCGCCTGCCGCAGCGGGGCAGCTGCGGCACCTGCGGGGCACGGAGGAGCCGCAGGCGGCGTTCCGAGCGCTCCTTCGGGGCAGGATTTTGTCCCGCTGCGGGGAATTCCCGCGGGCCGGGCGGGCAGGGGCCGCTGCCGAGCGCCGCCGCCTTTCCCGGGAGCCGCCGGGCAGAGCTCTCTGCTCGGGGCTGGGAAAAACACCTTCACTGCCCTGGGAACATTTAAAAAGTTTAATACAGGACAAGAGGAGACAAGGGCCATAGAGCAAAGGTTGTTAGGGCCGGGTGCATCTCGGCACTGAGCCAAGAGCACACGCTTATCTCCGGAGATACCCCTTGAATACGTTTTCCCTTACACCAGCCTGTTGCATATTCATAGTCCCTTATGCATAGTAAACTTTTTCCCAAGCTAGTTTACATATTCCAAGAACTGTTCAGCATGGCTCCTCCTCGGTTGCACCTTTTTAGGGCATGTGTATTCCTTGGTTGTGGTTTTGGTCCTTTTTTATCATCATCTTCAGTTTTGGCCCCGGCCCACACTGCCTTCAGACGGTGAGTGCTGATGGTTGGCAGATCTGTACAGGTGTCCTCATCCTGTGCTCACTCGATGTTATCCCATCCAAGCAGGAATTTTAACACAAGCATGCTTCTATCAGCTATGGCACTAGTATGTCTGATCTTAATCAATGAACAACAGAAATAAAAACTATATAACAAAGTTATTGTAACACCACACATATAAAATCCAGTGGAATATTTGCAAAAAGCCAATATTATAATATGTATCTATAACAGGGCCAAGGGCCGGGTGCCCGCTCGGTGGCCCCGGGACAGCAGAATTTTGGGGTCCCGGTGCTGGCTGCCGGCAGAGCCCCGGCGCTGGGCCGGGGATGCGTGGGACCCTCCCGCGGTGGGGTTGGGCTGCCCGGGGCAGGCGCTGCATCGTCAGCCCGGAGCCACCGGGGATCGCCCGGTACCGGCGGGGCGGGGCTGGGGAGCGGAGAAGGGCGGCACCGGAGCGGGGGGACCCTCTGCAGCCTGCGGGGTCGGACATACCGATAAGGGGGTCCCCGGGAGCCTGGAACGTTGTGAAAAACGCCAATCACTTGGTTTTTAAAATTTTAAACGTTTAATAATAATAAAATGGTTATAAAAATAGTAACACAATTAGAGTAATCAAATTTAGAGTTAGGACAATTACAAGACAATAAAAAGCAAAAAATTATAGACGTCCAGATGCTCTCGGACACTTAAGCCAGGACGAGCATGCCTTGTGAACTAAGGAATAACCTTAAAAGCAATAGCCTATTGCATATTCATGTATCTCATACATGATGCATAAATTCCTTGCAAATTAGGAACTTTTCTGGATTTTGTCAACTTCTTTCCCTTAATCCTGGTGCTTCCATAAAGATGGAGACAAGATGGAAGAATGTTTGTCTTTTCTGATAAGGAGGTTGTAACTCTATGTGCCCCAAGTCACCGCCATCCCTGTGTGAAGAGTTTATTGATTATCTCATCTCTTGCTTGGGCAAGTAAAAAAATCCTACATCGCAGAGTTTCTATTTTAATATTATGTTGTTACCTAAAACTCTATTTAACACACTACTTAAGAGAATGAATACAGCATAACTTTCTAACATTACACATATAATATTCATTGTAACATTTGTGAAAAGCCAATCATAAAATAAGCATTCTACACAGAAAGTGTTGAAATGGTAAAACCAGTCACAACCCCTTAGGAACTGGAAGGAAAACCAGAGGCAGTGGCAGCTAACACCTCTGAAACCCGTGGCTTTTGCTCCTCTCTTCGACCTGAGAGCTTCCTGGGCAGGGGCGACTCTTCCAATTGCACCAGCGTGGCCATGGCTGGGAAGGGCAGCGAGCAGATGGGTTGAGCTTCTCCTGCCAGCCCCTGAAGTGCCAGCTGTCATTTGTGTGCGCTGAGGATTCCCTTCAGGCTCGGAGCTGGCGCAGCTGCTCCTGGGCGCTGCTCGCCCGCGGGCGCAGCGGTGCTGCAGCCGCTGTCCCGCACACAGGGAGGGCTCTGGAGCCTCCCAGGGCACCAAGGAGCGGAGCAGGGAACGTGCCGGGATCTGCTGCAGGACCGTGGGGCTGTGGGGGATCCTTCAGTCTCTTGGATGGGGCAGGGAGGGGGCAAATGGAATCAAGGTGAGAAAGGATCAGGCAGCCCCACGCCAGGCAGCGTTTTCTCCTCTGAGAGCTCCTCTGAGCTGAGCGAGCTGGTGAATCCTGCGGAGCAAATGAGACCCGGGAGCGAGGGAAGGGCTGGCTGGGAAGGAGTCAGATAAACCCAGTGGGTATTTCCCTTTCCAAGGGGCTCCTGGGGAGACAAAGGAGACAAGAAGGATTCCCCATCTCATGACATTCCCTTTTTTCCTTCAGTAGCCCTATTGCAGTCACTGCATACAAGAGTTTAGTTGATCCCTTTGATGCCAGGGAGCAGCCAGAACTTGAACCTCGCTGGATCCAGCCCTGTCTGCCTATCACCGAGCAGAGGGAAAAGATAAAGAACCTGGGTGGGGGTGGAGCCAAAATGGCATTTTGCCACTTCTGATCTGCTCCCAGCTTTTGCAGCAGGGCAACAACCCCATCGCTGCAAACCACTCCCTTTTGCAAGGCACACGTGGACCTCGCTGGCAGCTCAGGGCTCTTGAAGGGGCTGCTGCAGTTGGCAACTGGAGCTGTTGTTGAACTTTTCACATTGCTTACCCCCACCATCCAAATGCCATCAACTGCCTGAGGAAGGACACAAAAATATTACCCTGGAGGGGCCAAAAACTTGGAAAAGGATGAAAGAAATGTTCTGATGATGACAATGACAATGACAAAAAAACAAAATTTCTTTTTGACAGCAAATGAGTACCCACAGCCCTCCAGCCCTCCCAGACTGGCAGGCCGAGTGGGGCCGTTTCCATGGCATGAGGAGCTGGCAGCCTGCAGAGAGAAACCAGAGAGCCACGGTCAGTCACAGAAGGCTCCTGTGCCCCTGTCCCACCACGGCCTGTGCCTGGGCCAGGCTGCTGTGTGCTCAGAGCCCAAACCTCCTGACCCATTCTCCGTTTTTAGACAAGGGCAGAGTGGTAAGCCACATTCCATCTCCTCTGCTGAAGCACAGCCCAGCAGCCTCCTCAGCAGCTGCCAGGGCGGGATGCCCGTGTGCCTGGTTTCCTGGCTCCCCGGCAGATCAGGGGTTATAGGTTGGGTGTCTCCTGGATTGTCCCCGGAAAGGGCCCATCTCTGCACGGAGCTACCTTTTTTCATTTCTAAATTAGGTCTTTCTTTCTCTGCCAACTGTGGTTTCTGCAGCCCTGGTCATTTAAAACTTTAAGAATCTTTTTGTACAGGCACAACTGACTTGAAGTATATTTTACAAAATCACGAATTATGCCATAACATATATTACAATGGGGCTGCAGAGATCCGCCTGCAGGTCCATGGGGATGCAGAGATCCCCTGCAGGTCCATGGGGCTGCAGAGATCCCCCTGCAGGTCCATGGGGATGCAGAGATCCCCCTGCAGGTCCATGGGGATGCAGAGATCCCCTGCAGCCCCTGGAGGAGCCGGGCTGGAGCTCGGCAATGCCCGAGAGGAGGCTGTGAGCCCGCGGGCAGAGGGGCCCCGCTGGAGCAGCCTGTCCTGGCAGGACTGAGCCCGTGGCACAGTGACCCACGCTGCAGCACTCGGAGGGGGCTGTGCCCAGGGGATGGACTCCGCTCCGAGAAGTTCCTGGAGAAGTCTCGGCCGGGAGAGAGCGCAGGGTGCAGCAGGGAACGACTCCTGTCCCTGAGCAGAGGGAGAAGCCCCGGGGGATGAGCTGAGCATGGCCCCATTCCCTGTCTCCTGCCCTGCCGGGGGAGGAGGTGCAGCTGGGAGCAGGGAGGCGTGGGGAAAGCTGCATTTAAGGCTCTGCACTGACTTCTCCTTCTCCTGCTCCGAGTCTTTGGAGTTTTCTGCCAGAAATCTCTCCCCTGCCCCACCCACCCACAGGGCATTGGGCAGGTTTCCCTTTTCGGGGGAAACCAAAGCGAAGCTCTGATGCGCTAACGAGGGGCAGGGGAAGTGAGGCTCCTGGGCTTCCCGCAGAGGCGGAGGCACGGGAGGCGCAGGGCCGGGAAAGCCGTGGCGGGAGGCGCGGAGAAGTTTGTTTGTGTGGGCAGCTCAATCCCGGCTCGGCCCGGGCCCGTGCCGGGGCTGTTCCTCATCTCCGGCTTTCCCCTCACGCAGCCCGGGGGCGCCGAGAGCGCGGGGCGAGGCGGGGCCGTGCGCAGAGCCCGCCCCGAGCTCGCTGCCATTGGCCGCCGGTGCCGTCAGTCGCGGTTGCGGCGCGCTGATTGGTGGGAGCGGGGCGCGGCGCGGCCCCGGCGGCGGGCTGAGGGCGGCCGTGGCCGCGCAGCGCCGCCATTGGCCGAGCGGCTGTGCGGGCCCGGCAGCGGCGGCAGCGGCCGGAGCGCGGTGAGGCGGCGGCGGCGGAGCTCGGAGGCGGCCCCGGCGCAGGTGGGAGCCGCGCTGGGCTCTGCGGGGGCTCGGGGCTGGCTGCGGGCGGAGGGGGCGGCAGGGGGCTCCGGCGGCTCGCCGGTGCCGTGTCCGGCCCGTGCCGGCCCCGGGCCGAGGGCGCTGCGGGAGCGGCTGCCCGCGGTCTCCTTCCCGCCGGGGCCGGGCAGGAGCCGCTGCCGGAGCAGCGCTGGCTCGGCCCGGCTGCTGTGGGTAGGACAGAGGGGCTGCCCCGCGGCCGGGAGCGGGCGGGGAAATTCCCGTCGCCGGAGGTTCGTGTGCCCGGCGGAGAGCGAGGAGTCCTGTCAAAGTGACTTTATTGCCGAGCAGGGGCAGAGGCCGTGGGGCATTTGCCGTGCGCTCTCTGCCGTGGCTGTAGTCCGCAGCCTCCTTTTTATCCTCATTTTCCCGGCCGATCTCCCTCTGCCTTTGCCCACTCGCTGAGTTCCTTGGAAGGTTCCGAGTTCCCGATGCGCCTGCTGCCTGTCCTCGTTAATGTGCACCCTCCTTTTGTAGAACAGCCGATATTCATGGCTCTGTTAAGTCTTTGTTCTTCTCCTCGAAGTTCGGGAATGTAGCGGGACTTTGAGCAGCTGTCTGGGTCAATTTGTAACATTTATTGGAACTGATGGTTTCTCCAGTTACTTCCTTTTCTACAAGTGCCCGGCCCTATCTCCTGGCAGATTCACTCCTTGACTCTGTTTTGTCCTTCCCGGGTCCTCTTTGGTTTCGGGATTATTCTCGGTGCCCTCATTCCCTGTCCTTTTGTAGCCGTTTGTGGATCAGGAGGCCTGGCTGCCACCTGCATGCCCTGGCTCAGCTGCTGGATGAGCTGCACTGCCAAGGTGTGGAGCATGGTAAAAAGATGAGAGTTGCTGCAGCACAGAAGAGGAGAAGCAGCATTCCTTTAACCCCTGGTGTGCTGGGGACCAGGAAAGCGTGTCCCATTCCCATTCTTTCCATGTTTGGACCAATACATAAACTGCTCTCCTATTTCTTTTGTTATCTTTTTCAGCACTTTTCCTTTGTCATCTCTTTGCCAACAGCAGTTTTTGAAATTTAGTTTTCCACAAACTCTTGGTTTTTTCTGCTAACAGATAATCTGATCCCATCCCCTGATGAAATGCTGTATTCCTCATTTCAGTGGCTTGGTCGGCAGGAATGTCAGGAGCTGGAGCTGTCTGGTTGGTTTTAATTCCGAGGACAGCTTGAAATCTAATGATGCCATTGAAATGATAAATGGGTTCTCTTTCTCCTGATATGAATTGGTTCGGGTTCCCAGGGGCTGGTCCATGGTGTTTTAGGATTTGTTCTGGTGGCCCTTCAATACTTTTCCCCATTTTAGGGTTGCATCAATTGACCGTTTTTTTCTTATTCCATCATCAAATACTTGAATTCCAACTGATTTCCCTGAACCTCTTCTAGCAAAAACCCCAGTGCTCTGATAGACCCTGTACAGCACAGACAGTGGCAGCAGATGTTGGAGTGGGCAGAGGGATGATCCCCCTCCTTATTTTAGGAAGTTTTCACAACATTCTCCATTTGCTGTTTCCCTTTGCAGCTTCAGCCATTTCTGTTGCAGAGTCAGAGATCCTCAGCATGGGCTCTGCCTTCAGCTGTGCAGATTCCATCTGTGCAAGCAGGCAGAGCTTGGGGTGAGGGGCAGAGGGAATCAGCCAATTCCTGCCCCAGGCAAGAAGAGCCAGCTACATTGTCCCCAATTTGCCCTGACAGTGTTAATTTGCATTTCTAAAGCTCCTCTCTTGGCTGCCCGTTTATGAGTTAAGGGCTCACTTTTCAATCTCTTCTAGTTTTGCAAAATACAGCCAAGACATGAACATCAAGGAACCCAGACCAAAATTTTGGTTCCTCGAAGAGCATCACAGAAACATACACGAAAAATTTCCAAGGCAATTCACATTTTTCTCCTTCTCAGAATAAAAACTCATTCTCACATCTCTGATCTGAACGTAACCGCCAATATAGAATTGGGAGTAATACAATGAATTAAAGACGGAAGCAATCCGGGCAGCAGATACTCTTTATTGCAGCGCTGGGCACATGGGGGATCTCTCCTCCTAACATGTGCACCGTGCAGCTGAGAAAGTTGTGCTTTATCTTACTAAAACATGCATATTCATTACAAGTCTTGAAAATTATTTACATATTCATGATTATTCCGAGATAAGGATGCGCAAGCGTAGTTGCATTTTTGGGTGGTCTTCGGTGGTCGTCAGGGGTCCTCTGGTGGTCGTCCATAGTCTTCATCACTCTGTCTGCTAGTTGAACTTTTATTTCGAGCATGCGTGGTAGTTTTTCTGTGCTCTGGGCCCCATCTTTTCCTCCCTTTATGATATATGGCCTATTCAACTGACCACAGTCTATCTGCTGAGTATGCATTCTTTACATATAATCAGGAAGCTTATCAGAGTAAAGGAAGCTTATCAGAGTAAAGTACATAGCCAAGGACAAAGTTTCTACATCTGTTTGCTAATGTCTAGAATAACAGGATACTGGTGCATATACATAGCACATAATGTTTTCTTCACTTAATTCTTTTCTAGTCATTTAACCCTTAAGTAGTTTTGAACAGGTCAGGTCCCTGTATCAAGTCCCCCCTTTTCTATAACCATTGCAAATTCTTTTGCAATCATATTACGCCTCTATATCTATATCTTCCAACATTAGTTGCTTCTTTGTTACAAAGTAAGACACACTTAATTAAAATCTAGACTATGATAATTAACAATATTACAAGTATTACGGAAATAAAAAGTTGTTTTAGCCAATTTAAATTAGGTAACCAGGATGTTAGGACTTTTTACAATTCTTCAAATCTCCACGAGGTGTCATCCTTGGTTACTTCATGGAGTATCTTAGTCTGTTTCCAGATTTCACTTAAATCTGTAGCAATTCGATTATTCTGATCTACGTATATACAACAACTTGTATTTACAATGGTACAAACTTCCCCTCGTGAAGCCAATAATAAATCTAAAGTCATTTTATTTTGCTGTACTACTTGTGCAAGGCTATTTATTTCAATTTGCTGTGCTTGAATTGCATTTATTGTTTTATTTTCAATGTCTTCTACTACTGTTGAAATATTTATTATAGTTTTTTTTAATTCACTTACCCCTAGCCAAGGGAGAAACCATTTAGCAAAGGAATGAAATGCATTCTGCCTTTTTATTAGGGGATTTTCTACTTCCCGTCTAATTCTTCGAATATGTGTTTGAAGCCAACTTTCGGATAAACGATTATGTATAGTTATGTTTGGGACTACGGCTCCCAGGGTGCATGTTCTCACCCAATTTTCAGGTAATACTTTCCATGCAGTATCATTGCACAGCCAATACCATCCTTTTCCTTCTGGAACTGGCCAGAGGGTACTATTAATAGAGGTGGGGGACCCGATATATTTTATTTTATTATAACTCGTTTGATTTTTTTATATATAGGGCGTTATTACAACTCTCAACTTTATTTAATCCTTTAGGTGGGTTACACCTCTGCACACATTTATAGTAAGATTTTTAATTGGAGGGTTATGAATTTTTAATGGCTGAGCTCTATGTGTATAATTTACCCAGGTGGTATTCTTCCAATATCTCGTCCACGGATTATTACCAGGTATGGGGATGCCTATTAATAAGATCTGTTTTCCACTGTATTCAGGCATATGTGTACATATCTAACAATTAGTTCTATTTAGAGTTCGAGATATACCTTCCGTCAGCGAAAGATGAAGATTCAAATCCCACCGTGCCCAGGCTCCCCCATAGGTCAAGATAATCTGGAAAATCGCAATCTGGTAGGTCTTACGGGAGTAGCAGTCCATGGTTTCGTAGGGGCCTTCTTTATTTTCGAGTAGTGAATCCAAGCTGGGTGTTCTTTAATCTTCACCGCAGTGAATGTTGTCAACAGCACTTGATATGGACCTTTCCACTTTTCCTCCAAGGGTTGTCCTGAAAAATTCTTAACATATACATAATCACCAGGTTCAAAGGCATGGAGGGGGTGATTTAATCTCCTTACTCTAGTACCCAAAACATTTTTATGTATTTCTGATAATTGTTTCTGCAATGCTTTTATGTATTTCAATAAATATCCTTCTCCAATTTGTGCCAATTCTTCATTTTTAAATTGAAGTTGATAGGGTCGCCCATATAATATCTCAAAAGGGCTTAAATTTTCCTTTGTCCGAGGTTTAACTCTTATTTTCAATAATGCCAATGGTAAAGCTTGGGGCCAAGTTAAATTTGCCTCCTGACTAATCTTTGCTATCTGTTGTTTGAGCATATGATTCATCTTTTCAACTTGGCCACTTGCTTGAGGTCTGTACGGGGTATGTAACTGCCAGTCTATTCTTAATGCTTTTTCTACTTGTTGAACAATTTTAGCATTAAAATGTGGTCCTCGATTGGAGGATATTGTCGATGGAACTCCGAAACGAGGAATTATTTCATTCAATAGCGCTTTAGTCACTTCTCGCGCTTTGTTAGTCCTGCAGGGATATGCTTCTGGCCATCCTGTGAAAGTGTCTGTCAGGACTAAAAGATATCTATACCCCCCTTTTCTGGGGAGCTCAGAAAAATCAATTTGCCATTGTTGCCCAGGGCAGTTTCCTTTACCTATCATCCCTAATTTTATTTTGCTAGTTGTGTCTGGATTATTTCGTTGACATATTTCACATTGCTGCGTTACTTGTTTTACTGTGGTATACAAATTTCGCCCTACTATTCTTTTGGTCACTTCTTTGTATAATGCATCTGCTCCCCAATGGGTTTTTCTATGTTCTGCTTGTATTAGGGGCCACAAAATATTAGAAGGAACTAATATGTGACCTTCTTTTAACTGTATCCAGCCCTTTGTTCCGGGCTCACCTCCTAGATCATTAGCCAATTTCAAATCTTCCTTTGAGTATCTAGGTGACTGTTCTAGATCAATTGGTTTACTGTCTGGTATTAAAGCACATACCTTAACTTCCTCTGCCACTTGCTTGGCTTCACTATCAGCCAATCGATTTCCTATTTCTTGGTCAGAGTTACCTTTTTGGTGTCTTCGGCAATGCATTATAGCTATTTTTTTCCGGTAGTTGAATCACTTTCAATAATTTTAATATTTCTTCTGCATGTTTGATCTGTTTCTTCTGGGTGTTCAACAGTCCTCATTTTTTCTAAATTGCTCCATGCGCATGCACTACTTTTTGAGTAGTGGTTATCGCATATCCCGCTCTCCGCTGTCCCAGTTTCACGAAGCTGCTTCCATCTGTGTACCAGGAGTCTTCAGCGTCTTCTAGAGGGGTGTCCTGGAGATCTGGACGGCTCGAATAGGTGGCTTCGATGGTCTCTATGCAGTCGTGGGACAGTGGTTCTCTTTGGGCACCGCTGAGAAAAGAAGCTGGATTTATAATGTTAGTAACAATTATTTCTATATCATCTTGTTTTACTATGATGGCTTGGTATTTCAGAAATCTCTGTGGGGAGAGCCAATGGTTCTCTTTTTGTTCTAACACAGCTGAGACAGTATGGGAAACCATTACCGTTATCTTCTGCCCTAATGTGAATTTGCGTGCTTCTTGAATGTTTATTACAACCGCCGCCACTGCACGTAGGCATCCTGGCCATCCTTTGCTTACCTCGTCCAGCTGCTTGGAGAAGTACGCCACTGCCCGCTTGTAAGGGCCAAGTTCTTGGGCCAATACTCCAAGTGCCATCTCCTGTCTTTCATGTGAGAATAATAAAAAGGGTTTAGAGACATCTGGTAAGCCAAGGGCCGGAGCCTTCATCAGTTCCTTTTTAAGTTTCTTGAAGGCGGCTCGAGCCTCCGCCGTCCATTCTATTTTAAGTCGGGTTTTCTTTAGCAGTTCATATAGAGGTTTAACTATTACACCATAGTTGTATATCCATAAGCGGCACCAACCTGCCATTCCCAAGAACGTCCGCAATTCCTTGGCCGTTTGGGGCTCCGGGGTGCGACAAATTGCCTCTTTTCGCTCAGTTCCCAATTCTCTTTGTCTTCTGGAAATTTCTAATCCTAAATAAGTTACTCGCTGTTGCACTATTTGAGCTTTTTGTTGGGATACTCTGTATCCATTCATTCCTAGGAAATTGAGAAGTTCTATAGTCCATGAGAGACACTCTTCCCTGTTCTTAGTGGCTATTAAAAGATCATTAACATATTGCACGAGGACTCCTTTACCATCTGGGGGAGTCTAATTTTCTAAATCTTTAGCTAACTGGTTTCTAAAAATCGTGGGGCTGTTCTTAAATTTTTGTGGTAATACTGCCCAAGTTAATTGTGTTTTTCTTCCTGAATCCGGATTTTCTCATTCAAAAGCAAATAGCTTCTGACTTTCTGAGGCTAGCGGCAAACAGAAGAAGGCATCTTTGAGATCCAGTACAGTAAACCAATGTAAGGTATCTCTCAATTTAGTTAATAGTGTATATGGGTTGGCTACAACCGGGTGGATGTCTTCAACTATTTTATTAATTGCCCTTAGGTCTTGTACTAATCTATAACTTTTTCCATCTGCCTTTTTAACGGGTAAAATCGGAGTGTTGTATTCTGATTCGCATTCCGTTAGCAAATTGTATTGCAGAAATCGATTAATAATATTTTTGATTCTTTCCCTGTTTTCTAGCCTTAAGGGATATTGTTTAATTCTTACCGGCTTTACTCCTGGTTTCAACTTGATTACGACAGGGCTTGCATTTTTGGCTTTTCCCGGAACTTCACTAGCCCAAACCCCTGGATATACCGGGTCCAGAACCTCTCTAGGTATTTCAGAATGGCTTTGAGTTTGTATTAAGGCTAGGCTCAAAACTTCTACTAATTGTTCTTCTTGAATTTGAAATTCAATTTTCTCTTTCTGAAAAACAATTTTCGCCTCAAGTTGTTCTAGTAAATCTCGCCCTAGCAAGGGCTTTGGGGAATTTGGTAAATATAGAAACCTGTGAATTTCAATTTGTTTTCTAAGCCGATAATTAAGTGGTTTAAGGAAATAAGCTTTTTCCTTTTGTCCTGTAGCTCCAATTACAGTGATAAAATCTTTGTCTTTCGGCATTAATTGTTGGTTTAATACCGAATAAGAAGCCCCGGTATATTTTTTCATAGCAGTCCGTAATTTGTCAAGAAACTCTGTAGGAGTTTCTGCCGAATTTTGCTTGATTTTATATAAATTTGACCAATTTACTGCCTTCGGTACGGCCGTCCCGATACCAATCTTAATCTATTCTTGGTATTTTTTAAGTAGCCTGTAATCTTGGTCATTTCTAGGGACGTGGGTTTCGACCGTACCCTGAAGGGTTCTTGCCGTGATTTGAATTTGTACTTGTGTACGAGCACTTTTAATTATTAATTGTTTTTCTGTTTCAGTTAAGGCATCTAACATTAAATTTATATCTTTCCAATTTGGATCCTGATTTTTAACTATTAACTCAAATCGTTTTGCCACCCCTTCCGGATCATCCCGGTATCCCTTTACTATTTCTCGCCAAACATCCAAGTCATTCATAGAAAAGGGAATTTTAATTCTGGTGGGTCCTGTTGCTCCCATCGCTTGCCTCAACGGGGCTTGAATTATCGGCCCCATTTTACTCCGAGTTCGAGCTGTGATGGGAGAAAAGCTCATTTTTTCAGGGACAGCCTTACCAGATTTTTCTATGCGATTACTTTTATCTGATTCATCTGATGAGGTAGAAGGTCGGGATCTAGGGGGGGGAGGGGTTTCCGGGGGAGAAGGGGGTTGGGGTGGAGAATTATAATCTTCCATTCTTTCCTTTGTTTCTTTAAGTTTTACACACCTTTGCCCTATACTGCAAGCCGAACAACACCGTTTTAACCTAGTCCCATTCTTTCTCTGTTCCTTTTCTATAGCTAACACCAAAGGATCTTGGGGTGCTATGTTTATCCCACATTCTTTCTGCCATTCAGGGTGATTCCGCAAAGTGAAAAACATATCCGCATATCCCACTTCATCCCACTTTCCTTCCCGCCTTAAAAACAACATTAACTGCAACAAAGTATTATACTGCAAAGTTCCATTGAACGGCCACTTCTCACCATCTTCCAACTTATACAAAGGCCACCACTGGTTACAATATTTAATTAATGTTTTCTTATTCACCGTCCCTCCAGGAGTCCCACCTATTTCCTTCCAATGCATTAAAATACAACCCAAAGGGCTCTTCTTTACGATTCCCCCGCTCTGTCGTCCACTCATTATACTATACACCAAACAGGACACTTTTTACAGCAACACAAAATTCCAACAACAATCAGAATAATTCCAAAAATAAGCAACCAAACCCAGTACGTGTTAAACAGTTCCCAAACCATTAACTCAGAAGTGTATGTCTTAATATACCAAAGTAGTAGACCAAAACCAAATACGATCGTATAACAAACACAAACTCTGCGGGGAGCTTATTCAAAACCAAATACGATCGTATAACAAACGCTACCCCCTGCGGGGAGCTTAACCAAAACCAAATACGATCGTATAACAAACGCTACCCCCTGCGGGGAGCTTAACCAAAACCAAATACGATCGTATAACAAACGCTACCCCTGCGGGGAGCTTAACTAAAACCAAATACGATCGTATAACAAACGCTACCCCCTGCGGGGAGCTTAACCAAATGACCGGTCCTAAACAAATAATAATAAAGAATACCTGTGCTGCCGGGGCGAACGGAGTTCTTGTCTGCTCCCGCGGTGATCCGAATGAGGCGAGGAGCCCCTCCGGGAAGATCCCGGGGGTACCCTAGGGAGTCCTGTTCTCAGCGGGTCCCGCGGCCGAGCAGAGAGTCCTCCTGCCTGGCTCGCCAAATTGAATTAAAGACGGAAGCAATCCGGGCAGCAGATACTCTTTATTGCAGCGCTGGGCACATGGGGGATCTCTCCTCCTAACATGTGCACCGTGCAGCTGAGAAAGTTGTGATTTATCTTACTAAAACATGCATATTCATTACAAGTCTTGAAAATTATTTACATATTCATGATTATTCCGAGATAAGGATGCGCAAGCGTAGTTGCATTTTTGGGTGGTCTTCGGTGGTCGTCAGGGGTCCTCTGGTGGTCGTCCATAGTCTTCATCACTCTGTCCGCTAGTTGAACTTTTATTTCGAGCATGCGTGGTAGTTTTTCTGTGCTCTGGGCCCCATCTTTTCCTCCCTTTATGATATATGGCCTATTCAACTGACCACAGTCTATCTGCTGAGTATGCATTCTTTACATATAATCAGGAAGCTTATCAGAGTAAAGGAAGCTTATCAGAGTAAAGTACATAGCCAAGGACAAAGTTTCTACATCTGTTTGCTAATGTCTAGAATAACAGGATACTGGTGCATATACATAGCACATAATGTTTTCTTCACTTAATTCTTTTCTAGTCATTTAACCCTTAAGTAGTTTTGAACAGGTCAGGTCCCTGTATCAACAAAAAATACTCTAATGCTCTAAACTTTGCATTGAAACTGCAGGAAAAAGAAAAACTCCACCCATATGTTTAAGGGACCCTTCAGAGACGTTTTGAGATCATCATCCCTTTGGCCAGGCCCCCTCCCTGGCTTTCCCTTTTCTCCCCTCCATGGGTGCCCTGCCATGTTCACTCCCCGAGGATCCCAGGGCACTCACTGATGAGATTTTCAGTGCTCTCTCCCTGCTGACTCTTCCCAGACCCCCCTGATGTGTCACTCGTCTGTCTCCTGGTCACTCCCGGGTCCCCAGTCAATCCCCGGTGCCGCCACCAACCAAGGGAGCCGCTCACCCAACGTGGGTGAGGCACCTTCAGCTGCACTCCCTGCCCGCCGCCCCGGACGGTGGAAGGAATTCGGGATGAGCCCCAGGGTGTGTGGAAAAATTGACATTGCCAGAGGATTCTGTCCACAAAGCAGACAGAGGAGTCCTATGAAACTAATTTCATTCTAAAAATGGGAGAGGCCAAGGGACATTCCCCATGGGAACTTTCCACTTGTTGGAGCACACAGACTCCTTTTCATCCTAATTCTGGCCACATCTCCCTCTGCTTTCCCTATTGGCTGAAGTACTTGAGAGCTGCAGACTTCCCAATCCACCTATTACATACCCCCTTAATATGCTTCCCACTTTTGTATAGCAAACGATATTCATGGCTCTGTTAAGGCTTTGTTGTTCTTCTGGAAGTTCATGAATAGAGCAGGACCTTGGCTGAGCAGCAGTCTGTCATCAATTGATAGCATTTTCTGAAACAGATGGCTTCTCCTGTCACTTCCTTACATAAAAGTTTTCTGGCCCCATATCCGAGCAGCTTTAGAGCATCTGTTTGTAAAGACACTTTCCTGTGGTTCCTTCCATGGGGTCCCCCGTTTGTGGGACATCCCCCCTGGAGCAGGGTGTCCCCTCTGTGCTGCAGCCCCAGGGCTCGGGCAGAGCTCAGCCAATCAGAGCCCGCGGCGCTGATGACTCACCAGTTGCCAGGCAGACTCGCAGCTCCCCGCGTTCCCCACCTGGACCCACCTGCGCCCCCCCTCGGCCCCATGGCCCCGCGAGGGGAATTTGGGGAGGTGGGAGTGGGGCAGCGCCAAGGCCGGGCCCCCCCGCGCTGTCCTGGCGGGAGCGGCTGCAGTGGGGACCGAGTGCGGGCGGGAGCGGCCGAGAGCCCAGCGCTGCCCCAGCCCGACCTGCCCCAGCTCCATCCCTGCCCCTGCGCTGGGATGCTGTGGGGCTGGGGGGAAGAGGGAGCCGGCAGTGGGTGCTGGGCCTGGGGCCAGGAGGAGAAGGGAAGGAGAAGCAGGCTTGAGGAACAGAATGGTCAAACGATGCAGGTGGCAGAAGAGGGTGGGATTGTGCAGGAGAAGGAGGAATAGGAGGAGGAAGAGGAGTGTGAGGAAGAATAGGGACACCGGAGGAGGAGGAGCAGAAACAAGGATCACCACGAGGTTCCATTCCTCTTTGCATCTATAGCCTCCCCTCAGCCCCAGAAGCATTGCCACCTCACATGCAGCAGGTGACTGTTGAGTGGTTCCACGATTTTCACAGGGGTGAGTCATGGCATTCCTCAGCTTTATTGGGTTAAATGTTGGTGATTTTTTTTTTTTTTTTAGGGGCTGAATCTTTTTGTTTTGGAGGAATTTTTTGCTGAATCTTGATGTTTGGGGAGGTTTTGATCTGTGTCTTAAAGTTTGGAGGATTTTTATTCTGAACCTTGGTGTTTTGGAGGTTCTTATAGACACACAATGCCCAATGACTTTGTGAGATGAAGTGGGGACAGGAGGAACTCCCAGTCCAAGATGCTCTGTTCTTTTTTTTTCCCCCAGACCAGGATTTTTCATTCCCAGGGAGGAATGAAAATGGAGGAAATGGAGGAGGAGGAAAAGCCCTGGAGATCCCGCACAAGGAGTGGCAGCAAACCCAGCCCAGGGAGCTGCGGGGAGGAAAGAGCCCCCCTGAGCCAGGAAGGTGGGCAGAGATCCAGCCAGAGCTCAGAGCTGGTGGAGAAGCCTCGTGGCAGGGAGAAGCCCCACAAGTGCTTGGAATGTGGGAAGGGTTTCAGCCGGAGCTTGGATCTGATCCAGCACCAGGTGATCCACACTGGGGAACGGCCCTACGAGTGTGAGGAATGTGGGAAGCGTTTCCGCTGGAGCTCCAACCTGAGACTTCACCAGAGATTCCACACCGGGGAGAGGCCCTTTGAGTGTGGGGAGTGTGGGAGGAGCTTCAGCCAGAACTCCATTCTGATCCAACATCAGAGGATCCACACTGGGGAAAAGCCCTTTGAGTGTGGGGAATGTGGGATGAGCTTCAGCCAGAAGGGCTACCTGATGCAACACCAGAGGATACACACTGGGGAAAAGCCCTATGAGTGTGGGGAATGTGGGAAGAGCTTCAGGCAGAGCTCTGGCCTGAGGAGACACGAGAGGATCCACACTGGAGAAAAGCCCTACGAGTGTGGGGTGTGTGGGATGAGTTTCAGCCTCAACTCCCAGCTTACGGAACACAAAAAGATCCATACTGGGGAAAAGCCCTACAAGTGTGGGGAATGTGGGAAGAGTTTCAGGGGAAGCTCAGCCCTGATTCGGCACCAGGTGATCCACACTGGGGAACGGCCCTACACCTGCTTGGAATGTGGGAAGAGCTATGGGTGGCACTCAGACCTGAGAAAGCACCAGCACATCCACAGCGGGGAGAAGCCCTACGAGTGTTCCCAGTGTGGGAAGAGGTTTCAGATCAGCTCCAGTCTCCTCGTACATCAGCGGAGTCACACAGAGGAGAGGCCCTACCGCTGCCCCGACTGCGGGAAGGGCTTCAAGCACAACTCCCACATCACCAAGCACCGGCACATCCACACCGGGGAGAGGCCCTACGAGTGTGGGAAGTGTGGGAAGGGCTTCTCAGAGAGATCAAACTTGATCAAACACCAAAGGAGGCGCCACTAAGGGGGGAAGCCCTGTGAGTTCCCCAAGGGTGGGAAGAGCTTCTTATGCTCCTCCCAGCTCCATTCCCGATGGGAGGATCCACGTTGGATGATCCTCAGTGACCTTCATTGGGCAGTCTTGGTGATCTATGGGCCTGGTTATCTGTGTTGGGAAGACACTTGGCTGGGAGGCTCCACATCTTCCTCGTTCCCTGCGGGCACCTAGATAAACCCAGTGGCAGGAACATCCATTGGGGCACAGACCAACAATGGGAATTCCTTGGGGAGAGCAGATTTAATGACTTCCAACTCCATAAAATCTTTTGCATTCAATCCTATCTTCTGGTGGCATCAAGGAATACTGAATGGTCTTGGAGGTATGTCCTAGGTTGACTATATGATGCTTGTATCTCCAGTTGTCTGTTCTGTTTATAGTGAATTATAATTTTTGCACCTTTAAGACTTGTTCCGAGAGCAAAGGAGGGAGAGAAGGGCAGAGTTTGTTTTCAGAAACTGCACTCACTCCTCCACATTCCTGCTCCTGGGCCGGGTTGTCTGCAGATGGACAGACAGAGGTACAGATCTCTCCTTTGCTGTTAATTAGTTTTAGCTAGCTGTGGCAGAGAAGTTCCCTGGACTGTGGCTGCTTTTCCCTTTTCTTTGGACCTGTTTAAACCTGCTCTGGCCTGAACACCCAGAAGAGCACCGGCAGCTCACACCTGTGGCCCAGCGGGCCAGGCCTGGACTGTGGCATTTCCAGCACCGGAGGGACTGATAAGAGACTGAGTGAGCTGAGCTACAACCCACGGAGGGACTTCCTGAGTTTGTCTCTCTTTTAGAGCAGCAAGAGGTTTTATTGTTTAATATTGTTTAGGTTTTATTCTTTAAAAAACAGTTTTTTCCACTGTTCTCCAAGGAGATATTTTTCCCAAACTGGCTGGGGGAGGAGCCAATTGAATCTGCTTTCCAGAGGAATCCCTTTGGAGGTTCTCTCCCAAATTTGCTCTGAACCAGGACAAGGTCTTTTCCAACTTCAGGGATTCCACGATTTTGATTTCCTATTGCCCAAGGGTGTCTTCTGCAGCCAGATGGTGGAAAAACTGGGGAAAAGACCAAGATTTTGGAGACAGTGGGGTAGAAACTCCACCAAAAAGGTTCTTCCCTCCACCCAAGCACGTGGATCCTCAGCCGGCATGGACATGGAAGTCTTTTTCTTTTGGCCTTGATTTTGTTTTCATTTCTCTTTATCCCTTTAAAATATCCAATATTGAAGTAAAAATAGACATTGAACTAAGTTAGTGGATGTGGTCATGGTAGGACACAGACATGGTGGGACACGTGTAAGAATGTGCCCTCTGTTGACAGAGTAGACAAGTTAACCTTTTGTTCCCTTAAAAAAGACAAAAGGCCAGGTGTTTCTCTCCTCAATTTGGTTGAAAGACACCTCATAGGACCTCTGGGACTTCACCTCAAACTTAAGGGTAGCTAATTGGACAGGAGCCAAAAAGTCCCACCTAAGCAATTCCCTAGAAAAGAAGAGAACAAAAGAAGTTAATTGCTTTTGTGAAGTGTTTTAGTAAGAGCAAGAGCCTCTGCCCTGACTTGGCTTTTCTCTGTAAAAAGCTTTTTTATTTTTGCCTTTTATTAAAACTTTTTATTCCCAACACTGTCACATGAGCCATCCTGCTTGTTTTATGCCACCTGAGGTAGCTGAGCTATCAAGGGTATAATGCTTATCTCTGAGAGCTTATAAGACCAGGCTCAAAAAGAGAAAAAGCATTAGACATGGAGAGTGACATGGGCACGCATGGACATGGAGGGGGACAGGGCCATCCCTAGGGACATGGGGAGACACAGGCATGGATGGAGACATGGGGGGCAGTGACAGGGATGGAAACATGGTGGGGAGACAGCCATGGGTGAGGACATGGTGGGACATGGCCAGTGACAAGTGGGGACATGGCCATGGCCGGTGCCATGGGAGGAACTTGCAGGGGATGAGGGGGATGCTGGGTTTGAGGGAGTTGAGGGTTCCTGGGCAGGACTTGGACCTTGCTGAGGCCTTTGGGGAGCCCAGGCCGAGCGGCTCCGGCTGCGCTGGGAGAACCTGGTGGAGGTTCTGGGGCAGCTGCTCAAGGACCCCTGACCTGGAGCCCCAGCTGGGCACTGGGCTCCTGGAAGGGGATGAACATCCTTGTCCCTAGGAGGGAAATCCCAGCACCCCCAGGGTGTCGGGAACAGCTGAGGGGTCACAACAGGGAGGGGAAAGCCCAACAGAGCTGTTCTCCTCCTAAGCTACATCCTAAAAGTCCCAAAACTCAGGGATTCCTCCCAGGAAAAAGCTGCCAGGAGCTGCCTGAATTGAGGGAAAGGGGGGATGTGATCCTCAAACTGAACAGGAGGGGTCTGGATCCCCAAATCCAAGCCCAGGGGTGAGAGGTAGAGCTGGAGGCACAATGGGGAAGGGGTGGGAGAGCAGGGGGAAAGAGGATTCCGACCAGGAGAGGAATGGGACCCTCAGATTGAGTTGGGAGGGGTCTTTGGTTTGGGGGAACAATGGGAGTGGGGAGGGAAGGGTGGGGATGGGATCAAAAATGGGTGGTTCCATGGGGATCCCTTAGTGTCCCCATCGCTTGATCCCTGGAGTGATTTCCGTGAGGCTCTGGGAGGGGGGAATGGATCTGCACTGGGTGGGTCCCCAAGCCCCCTGCCCATACCTGGGGGGCTCATGGGAGGTTCCCTCTATCCAAACGCTGGTGCTGCAGCCATGGGGGAGAGGTGGGTAGGAAAGGGGGATCTGGGGTGGTCAGGGAGGAGGAGCAGTAGGAAGAGGAGAGAGAGATGAGGAGGAGGTTAGGGAAAAGAAGGAACAGGAACAGGAGGAGGAAGAGGAGGAACCGCAGCAGATCCACACGGTTTGCCTGCCCTTCTGCTGAGTCTGCAGCTCCCCTGGTCAGGGCAGCATTTACTCGCCCAGATCCTGCAGGTAAGTGGGGAGGGGGAACTCACCCCAAATCCATTGGGGGATTTCTGGGAGTTTTTTTTGCAGGGAAAGGGATATTTGGATCTTGCATTGCCCCAAAGGTGAGACGCAGATGCCCCTTTGGAGACTTGTGAAGGGTTCCTGTAGCGATCTCTGTACTGGCTGGGGCAGTGGTAACAGTTTGGGGGGGACATTGGTTTTGGGGTTCCAATTGGCATCGGAGTGGGGAGAGCAGCAATGGCCAATCCTGGAGCTGGGGGATCCCAGCAGCCTGGAGGAGTGGGGGACTCTGGAGATGAGCAGAGTCTGGGCCCATCCAACTGTGAACAGGGTGGTGACTTCTCAAGCTGGACTTGGGCAGCAGGACCAAGGTGCTCACCCTTTGTTTTTCCCCCAAGCCAGGATTTGTCCATCCCAACCTTTGTGCAGGTGGAGCTGGTGGAGGCTGTGAGGAAAAGGAAGATAGCATGGAACACTGAGGCAGGTGAGGAGGAAGTCACTGCCCCTTTCCCCCTCTCCTCTGCTCCACCTATCAGCCCAAGATTGCCCCTGGCTGCAGGACAGCGCTGCTGCCAACACTGTCCTGCCAGGGACGAATTGGTGGGATCTCCTTCCCCTTCCCTCTGGCATGGAGGCAAATCCCATCCTCTCCTTGTCCACCCTCCTTCCTCTTCTCATTCTATCCTTCTTCCTTCCACATTCCTTCCTTTTCTTTCCTTACCCCAGGCACTGAGCTGCAGACAGAGACCTGGGAGGACAAATCGCTGCTCAGAACCTCTGTTTTGAGGCTTTTTTGAGCAGCTCCACAGCATGGGAACCCAATGGGGAGGAAAAGCCCTGGAGATCCCACACAAGGAGGGGCTGCAAACCCAGCCCTGGGAGTTGTGAGGAGGTAAGAGCCCCTCTGTGCCTAGAAGGCAGCCAGAGATCCATTTGGCACTCAGAGATGGTGGAGATGACTCATGGTGGGCAGAAGCTCCACAAGCACTTGGAATGTGGGAAGGGCTTCAGCTGGAGCTCCGGAGATCAGACCTGATCTGGCACCAGGTGATCCAGATGGGGAATCAATCAGCCCTACAAGTGTGGGGAGTGTGGGAAGGGCTTTGGGTGGATCTCCAAGTTCATCAGCACCACAAGATTCACACCAGGGAGAGGCCCTATGAGTGTCCCAAGTGTAGGAAGTGGTTTCTGAGAAGCTCCAATCTCATCGTAATGAGCCAAGGGTCAGCTGGAAATGTATTTAGGATAATTGAAAACTGTGGATGAGTCAAGGGGACAGCTGGGAATATAACTGAGATAGTAGAAGATTTCATATTTTAGTTAAGATTTTAAAATTAGTTAAGAAGCCAAGTTAGCTAGCAAAAATCACATGCCTTAGTTAAAGAGTAGCAAATATATTAGAAAAGTAAAGCTAGGAGTGACAGGGATAGATGTAGGAATTGCGAAGGAGCAGAGACCATAGAAATATCTTGCCTTAAGAATAATCAGCAGTTAGGAGAGGCTACCGTGACCAGCAGATCAAAAAGTCCTGCAAACTGGCCATGGGTGAAGAGTTTACCTTGAGGAAGACAGCTTTCTTCCTCCCTTACACCCACTCCCTTATTTCAAAATCCCAAAGACCCAGTTAAGGAAACACGATTGCACAGCCGTAATGGATATTCAGCTGATTATAATACGAAGCGGGCAGGTAATGATTATGTATTATGTGTCCTTAGAAACAGCTTGGATATGTAAAACCTTTCCTGTATAAATAGAAAGCAGGAGTCTGCAACTCCTTGCACATGTATTTGGAAATGATTCCATGTGTGTCCAGCACTGCAATAAAATACCCTTCTTTCCAGCTTTAATTAGTTGAGGAGCCGTCTGTCCATGCTTCAGTGCATCAGTGGATTCACACACAGGAGAGGCCCTTCTGCTGCCCTGAGTGCGGGAAGGGCTTCAAGCACAGCTCCAGCCTCGTCACCCACAGGCACATCCACACCGGGGAGAGGCCCGGTGAGTGTCCTGTGTGTGGGGAGAGATTCTCCAGAAGCTCTCGCTTGACCCAACACCAAAGGAGGCACCATTAAGGGAAGCCCTGCGAGTACCCCCAGTCCCAGTGTCACCCCCTTTCCTGCCCACAGAGCTCCTGAGCCAGCGGCGGCCGCAGCCGCTCCCCGTGGCCTTGCACAGGACCCCCTGTGATGGGGCAGGGAGGATTCGGGAGGATTCGGGAGGATTTGGGAGGATTTGGGGAGGATTTGGGGAGGGTTCGGGAGGATTTGGGGAGGGTTTGGGGAGGATTTGGGAGGATTTGGGGAAGATTTGGGGAGGATTCGGGGAGGATTGGGGAGGATTCGGGAGGATTTGGGGAGGATTTGGGAGGATTTGGGAGGATTTGGGGAGGATTTGGGAGGATTGGGGAGGATTTGGGGAGGATTGGGGAGGATTTGGGAGGATTTGGGGAGGATTCGGGAGGATTTGGGAGGATTTGGGAGGATTCGGGAGGATTTGGGAGGATTTGGGGAGGATTTGGGGAGGATTCGGGAGGATTCGGGAGGATTTGGGGAGGATTCGGGAGGATTTGGGGAGGATTTGGGAGGATTCGGGGAGGATTTGGGAGGATTTGGGCCGTGGCGGGGCGGGTCCGGCCGGGACCGCTGGTCGCTGCGGGTCTGCCCAGCAACTGGTGAGTCATCAGCCGCGCTGTCTCTGATTGGCTGAGGGAAGGCGGGAGTAGGAAAAGGATCGGGAGAGATCCCGCCCCGAGCACCGGCACTGGCAAAACAGTCCCAGCCTGGGCACAGGGAGGGAATTTATTACCATCCAAATCACAGCAGGAGAAGGGAAAGAAATCTCTCCAACACCTTCCCCCCACCCAACAGGGATCACCCAGACCAGGGGTTATCAATGATGGAGAGTCGGGGGCATCTGAGTTGGGATCAGAAGCCAATTTTATTGAGTGTACCAGGTGTTTATATAGAGTTTCACTTGTATGGTGCTTATATAGGGCTCTGTTTTTGGTAACAATTTCCCATTGGTTACACTTCTTTATGACATCACATCACCTGGTAACATTATTTTATCACTATGTCTCACAATATGTTTCTTGGTCACTTCTTGCCCAGGGAGACTTTCTCTGTGTCTGTCTCTCCCATGGTTTCTGCTCAATCAGGCAGAAGAAGAAGAAGATATCAGGCCCCTTTATCAGTTCCACTGTACTCTCTGGTTTGTTCCCCATACCTCCCCCTATCTGTTCAAACAAAAATACATTCTTAAGTGATTTGTCTATTAATTTTTTCACACAATATAAAATACAAGGAATAAGCATAACAATACATAATATAATCCTAATACATATAAGCCTATTTTAACTAAATTTCTTATCCATCCACCAAGTCTCCAATCCCCCAGAAGCTGATCTAGCCCTGTAAGCCCTTATACCACTGGGTAATCATAACCATTTCCCCAAGGGCATAAGTCTGTTAGAGGTTAAACAGGTGCTGATGTGTTGGCGAGGTCCTGTTCACAAGGGTTCTCTTCCAATGTTGATGTTCAAGGTGAATCTGCAAATGATGCAGTCAAAGAATCTCAAAACGCCTTCACATTGTTTGCTGGAAACCACTTGGAACCATTCTCTGTGGACATGCAAGCAAAACCTCTACCCCAGCCTGGTCAGAGAGAAAGCCAGGTAAACTTTCCTAGGAATTGTTCTGGGGAGTTTTGAGAAGGCTGAGAGAAAGAATTAAAGCAATCTTGCAGCTGGTGTTTTGAACAGTTGTTTTCTTATAAGATGTTTAATAAAGGGTATTTCCTTAATTAGCCAATCATGTGAGGTGTGTTGATTAAAGGACCAGTCAGGTCTACCGGTGTTGGAGCAGTGTATAAAAAGAAATGGGTTCCTAATAAAATTAGTATTAGTCTCCTGGAGAGAGTTAGATTTTATGTGTCGCCTGACTCTTGTTCCTGACTCAGTGGTGACACCAGGTGACATCAGGTGACCTAAGGATAAAGCCCCAATATCTTACCAGATCCTGGATCCTTCACTAAGGCAAGGGATTTTTCCTTTTGTTGCAATTGTGAATTACAATTAAAATGTCAAACAATCAAGGTTTGGGGTCCATCAAAGATCATTTCAAGAAGCTGAACACATAAAAGGCTTTCTGCAGTCTCTCAGAAGGGTTGTCCTCTCTGGCCCCCCTTTCTATTGTACCAGGAGACGCTTGAGGGAGCCATGAGCCCGTTCAGTGACAGATTGGCCTTTTGAGGAATGAGGAATACCTGTTTTGTGCATAATTCCCCAAAGGCAAAACAGGCAGCAACTCAGCAGGAAGTATAAGCTGGGCCATTGCCTTTACTTCAGGTGGTATACCCAGAGTTACAAAAGCAGCAGTGAAGTTCTAGAGACATCTTTAGCCGTTTTCCCTGAACGGGCTGATGCAATGTCTTGGTTTGAAAAGACAGGAGTCTGTGTAGGAAGGCAAGACCCTCCTGTGAAATGGAAAAGGTAAACCCCCCTCCCTCTGAATTACCACAATTTCAAAATTAAAAGGCTCTCAAGCAAAGATATGGGAATGGGAATAACAGTTCTTTACTAGGAAAAAAACTAAATTAAAAAAAATGCAATTAGTACAAACAAAACTAGTGATAGAGTCAGAAACCTGACACCCTGAGGAGTCAGGGTGTTGGTAATAGTCCAGTTAAATGGTGGCTGCTCCTCCTGGAGTGGCAGATGAAATGCTGCTGAAGCGGTGATCTCTAGAAGGGTGGAGTTTTCTCTGAAGGTCTGGTAGTAGTTGGGCCTGGTCTTCCTCTGGGAATCCAGCAGAGAAGAAGCTGCTCCTCGGGGAATCCAGCGAAGTGGCTGCCAGTGTCTCAAAAAGTGCTGATTTTATGCAGGTAGGAATTCTTGGCTCCTCCCTCTGGGTGGAGCATCTCACAATGGGATGATGTAACTTTACCGGTCATGCAGTGAGTCATTCAATGGTCCATGAACAGAAGATATCTCCCCGGAAGGAGACATTGTTCTTGGAAGAGATAAGAAAACTGCCCAACCTCCAACAGATGGCAAATAGAATACATGCTGATCTTACAAGCCAGGACACCCCACATCCCAATTGTCCCCATTGTCCCCCCACTGTCCCAATGTCCCCAATGTCCCTGATGTCTCTGATGTCCCTGATGTCCCCGCAATGTTCCCCCATTGTCCCCGATGCTCCAGCATTGTCCCCATGTCCTCAGTGTTCGCCCATTGTCCCTGATGTTTCTGATGTCCCCAATGTCCCCCATTGGCCCAAATATCTCAATGTCTCCAATGTCCTCACATTGTCCCCAATGTCCCCCATTGTCCCCATGTCCCCCAATGTCTCGTATGCCCCCACACTGTCCCCATGTCCCCAATGTCCCTCTGTTGTCCCCACATCCCTGATGTCCCCATTGTCCTCACATCCCCAATGTCCCTGATGTGCCTGATGTTCCCCCATTGTCCCCGATGTCCCCATTATCCCCACATCCCCCACATCCCGGATGTCCCCAATGTCCCTCCACATCCCCATTTTCCCTGATGTCCCCCCACATCCCCATTGTTCCCAATGTCTCTGGTGTCCCCAATGTCCCCCCACATCCCTGAGGTCCCTAAATCCCCAATGTTCTCCCAGTGTCACCGATGCCCCCCCACCCCATGACCGCCCTGTCCCACCCCACAATGTCCCTGATATCCCCCACATCCCCGATGTCCCCAGTGTCCCCGATGTCCCTACACCCATGATGCCCTGTCCCACCCCGCAGTGTCCCTGTTGGTGTCCACGCAGACGCCGCAGACACGGCCGCTGCTGGGGGCGCCGGGGCAGCTGCACTGCGCCTTCGCGCCCCCGGCCGAGCCCTTCACGCTGCAGTGGCTGCGGCACCGCCACGGCGCCACGCGGCGCCTGCTGGCCTTCGACTCGGCCGCCACCCACCGCACCGAGGCCGCGCCGGGGGTGCTGCTGTTCCTGGGGGGCCACGGGAGCCCCCCCGGCACCGCGCAGGTGAGGGGAGGGGAGGGGCTGCGGAGCCCTGCGGGGACAGCGGGGGGCGCCACCGAGCAGGGGGTGTCGGGTCCTCCTGGCCGCCAGGGGGCGCTGCTGGGAGTGGGCGGCCTCAGTCCTCCTGGCCACTGGGAGGCGCCAATGGACAGCCTTGGTCCTCCCGGCCACCAGGGGGCGCTGTGGGCATGGAACTGCTTTGGTCCTCCCGGCCACCAGGGGGCGCTGCAGGCATGGAACTGCTTTGCTCCTCCCAGCCGCTAGGGGGCGCCACTGGCAGTGGGTGGTTTTGGCCCTCCCGGCCACCAGGGGGCGCTACTGGCACGGAACAGCCTCGGTCCTCATGGCCACTAGGGGGCGCTGTGGGCATTGAATGGTTTTTTGAAGGTTTTGGGAGCGTTTTTTGTGGCTTTTTGGGAAGTCCTGGGGGGTTCGGTGGGTGATTTTTGGGGGTTTTGGGGGCATTTTTGGTATTTTTTTTGGGGGGGGTTCTGGGGGTTTTTGGGCACAGAACGGCCACGATCCTCCCAGCCGCCGGCGGGCGCCAGGGAGATGTCGCTGCAGCTGTCCCAGTCCCTCCCAGTCCATCCCAGTTACCTCCCAGTCCCTCCCAATATGTCCCAGTATGTCCCAGTCCCTCCCAGTTCCCTCCCAGTCCCTCCCAGTCCTTCACAGTATCCCCAGCTCACTGTCCTGTTTCCCAGCCCCTGCTGCCGTCCCGGCTGTCCCTGGGGCTCCCGGCCGAGCTGCGTTGCGACGCCGTCGGCTTCTTCCCGCTGGACGTGGAGATCTGCTGGGAGCACCGCGCCCGTGGACACACCCGGCCACGCTTGGGGGACACTGAGGGGGACACCAAGGGGGACACTTTGGTGACCACCCTGGGGCCCGGCTGGGACGTGCCACACCGGGTCACTGTGGTGGTGGCGGGTGAGGGACACATGGGGACATCAGGGATGGGGTTTGAGGACACCTGGGGACATCAGGGATGGAGTTTGGGAAACCTGGGGACATCAGGGACAGGGTTTGGCCACAGCTGGGGACATCAGGAACGGAGTTTGGGACACTTGAGAACATCAGGGATGGGGTTGGGGATACCTGGGGACATCAGGGATGGGGTGTGGATGGTCTTGGGACACCAGGACTGGAGCTGGGGACACCTGGGATGGGGTTTGGGACATTGAGGATAGAGTTGGGGACACCAGGACGGAGTTGGGGACATCAAGAGTGGGATTGGGGACAGCTGGGGACATCGGGAATGGGGTTTGGAGGGTCTTGGGACAGCAGAGATGCCTGGGGACACTGGGGACAGGGTTGGGGACATAAGGAATGGGGCTGGGGACAGCTGGGATGGGGCTGGGGACACCTGGGATGGGGTTGGGGACACCGGGGATGGGGTTTGGGACACTGGGGACACGACTGGGATCTCCTAAGGGACATCAGGAGCAGAGCTGGGGACATCGGGGGGTGGCCGGTGCCACCAGGACGGGCTCAGTGCCACCCGGGGGTGTCGGTGACGTGTGCCCAATGTCCCAACAGGTGCCACCAGGCCCAGCGTGGAGAACATGGCAGGGATGGGCCTGGTGGACATTTGGGGAGGTCTGGGGAGGTTTGGGGACATCTGGGGAGGTTTGGAGACATTTGGGGAGTTTGGGGATATTTGGGGACATTTGGAGAGTTTGGGGACATTTGGGGAGGTTTGGGGACATTTGGGGAGTTTGGGGACATTGGGGACACCGGTGGGGTTGGTGACACTTGGGGAATTTGTTCCAGTTTGGATTTTAAGGTTCTTTTTTAAAGCATTGATTAAAAAACCCAAAGCACGAATTTAAAGTCATTAAAGAACCAATTATCCAGCTCCAATTGTTCACTGATTTTTTTTTAAAAAGCAATTTTTAAAAAGTTCTGTTTCCCATTTTATCGATTTTTCAGCAAATCTTCATTTTTGTCACGGGAGAGAGAGGGGCAAAAAAAGGAGAAAAAAATGGGGGAAAAAAGGAAAAAAAAGGAGATTTCCTTTCCCATTGTTCCTTCATGTCCACACATCCGAATCAATAGCAGAGAGTTAGCAATGATCAATAGTAGGGAGTTATCAATAATCAATAGTGAGTTATCAATAATCAATAGCGGATTATCAATAATCAATAGCAGTGAGTTATAAAAATCAATAGCAGATTATCAATAATCAATAGCAGTGAGTTGTCAATAATCAACAGCAGATTATCAATAATCAATAGCAGGGAGTTATCAATGATCAATAGCAGGGAGTTATCAATAATAGCAGATTATCAATAATCAATAGCAGATTATCAATAATCAATAGCAGGGTGTTATCAATAATCAATAGCAGGGAGTTATCAATAATCAATAGCAGTGCATCATTCAATCGGCATTTTTCACATTACAAAGAAATCAATCCAATATTATTTATTGATTATTGATTATTGATAATTGATTATTAATTATTAACCATTACAAATAAATTTATCCGATATCAACTATTGATTATTAATTAATCAACACTAAAAATAAGTTGATCTATTATTAATTATTAAGGATTAATTAATCAATATTACAAAGAAATCTATCCAAAATTAATTATTAATTATTGATTATTAAGAATCAATATTACACATAAATTAATCCTATGTTATTAGTTATTTATTATTAATCAATATTACAAGGAAATCAATCCTATATTATTAATTATTATTAATATTACAAAGTAACAAATCCAATAGTGTTAATCAATGTTAAAAATAAAATAATCCAATATAAATTATAAATTATTAATCAATATCACAAAGGAATCAATCTATATTATTAGATATTAGTAATTATTAATTATTAATCACTCGATATTACAGAAACTTTTATCCACTCTTCATTATTATTTATTATTAATCAATGCTACAGAGGAATCAATCCAATGTCAATTATTTATTATTAATTAATCAATATCACAAATTAATAGTTCCAGTATTAGTTATTAATTATTGATTATTGAGCAATGTCACACAGGAATCAATCCAGCATTAGTTATTGATTATTGATCAGTATCACACAGGAATCGATCCAGCATTAGTTATTGATTATTGATTATTGATCAGTATCACACAGGAATCGATCCAGCATTAATTATTGATTATTGATTATTGATCAGTATCACACAGGAATCGATCCAAAGCTCGTTCCCGTGTAACGTTTCCCGCTCGCCGCGAGCTCTGAAAGCGCCGATCGCGGGTCTATAAAATCACAAACTAATCACTAATTACACAAGTTAATTAATAATAAACTAATTATTACACAAGTTAGTTAGTAATAAATAACTAAACAAGTTAATTAGTAATGAAATAATAATTATAATAGCAATTAAATCGGAGCAATAAAAATGTGGACAATGAGAGTCAGGACACCACAAGATGATAAAAAAATGAAGAATTTTGGACACCCAGGAGTTCTTGGGCACTGTGAAAACACCGATCAGTTGTTCTTGAAATGTTAAAAGTTTATTAATAATAAAATAGTTATTAAAAATATAAAATAAAAAATTAAAATAATAAAAATAATAAAATTAAAATACAAAATAAAATCAGAGTTATCAAAATCTGGACAATGACATTTAGGCCACCACAAGGCGATAAAAAGAAAATAATTTCGGATGCCCGGATGTTTTTGGGCACCGTGAAAAATGCCAGTCTGGTTCTTTAAAATATTTTAAAAATTACTGATTCAAACAAGTTAATTAGTAATAGAATAGTTATAAAAATAGCAATAAAGAGGAGTAATAAAAATTTGGACAATGAGGGTCAAAGCACCACGAGATGATAAAAAATGAAGAATTTTGGACATCCAGGAGCTTTTGGGCACTGTGAAAACACAGATCAGTTGTTTCTGAAATTTTAAAAGTTTCTTAGTAATAAAACAATTATTAAGACATATAAAAATAAAAATAAAATAATAAGAAATAAAATAAAATAAAATTTAAAAATAAAATCAGAGTAATAAAATGTGGATAGCGAGGGTCAGGCACCATGATACAATAAAAAATTAAGAATTTCAGACATCCAGGAGTTTTTGGGCACTGTGGAAAATAACAATCAGTTGTTTTTTAAATTTTAAAAGTTTATTAGTAATAAAATAGTGAGTAAAAAAAAAAAAAGTAAATAAAATCAGAGTAATAAAAATGTGGACAATGAGGATGAGAACACCACAAGATGATAAAAAATGAATTTTGGACATCCAGGAGTTCTTGGGCACTGTGAAAAGCACCACTCGCTGGTTTTTGAAATTTAAAAATTTACTAATTCAAAAAGTTAATTAGTAACAAAATAGTTATAAAAATAGCAATGAAATCGGAGCAATAAGAATCTGGACAATGAGGGTCAGGACGATGACAAGACAATAAAAAGTGAAGAATTTTGGACATCTGGATGTTTTTGGGCACTGTGGAAAACACCAGTCAGTTGGTTTTTAAAATTGTAAAAGTTTACTAGTAATAAAACAGTTATTAAAAACCAGCGATAAAATCAGAGCAACAACAATGTGGACAATGAGGTCAGGACAGTGACAAGACAATAAAAAGCGAGGGATTACGGACGTCCGGATGGTTCGGGCACTGAGCTGCCAAAACCACGCCTTGAACAAGGAATAACCTAAAAGCAGCAGCCTGTTGCATATTCATCGATCTCATGCATGATGCATCAATCCTGTCCAGTCACAGAACCCGGAGCAGTGGCAGCCTCTTCTCAATCCCGCGGCGCCCGCAGGGCTGAGCGGGGCACGGAGAGTGAATTTCCTTTAATCAGGGAGCGCTTGTGGCAGCACATTGCTCTGCCTCCCAGCATTTTCCACAGAGGAGCACAGAGGGAAACGAGAGAGAAAACAATTTCTGTTTCTGCTCCTTGTTTTAGTATGTGGAACGTGTTTGGAGAATTGTTTAACAATTTGTTACCCAAATTGTTGTGGGGTGGTTGCTGGGTTGGGCTCTGGTGAGGATCGTTTGAGCCTGGGGCCAATCCAACCCACCTGGGGCTGGAATCTCAGAGAGGGTCACAAGTTGTGAGGAGTTAGATTTGGGAGTTAGAAAAAGCAGTTTGTAGTTTTAGTGTCTCCTTTAAATAGAGTATTAATAGAAAAACCAGGTTTGTAGTTTTAGTGTCTCCTTTAAATGGTATATTAATAGAAAAAGCAGGTTAGTAGTTCTAGTGTCTCCTTTAAACAGTGTATGAATAGAAAAAGCAGGTTTATAGTTTTAGTATCTCCTTTAAACAGTATATGAATAGAAAAAGCAGGTTTGTAGTTTTAGTGTCTCCTTTAAACAGTATATTAATGTATATTAGTATAGTTCTAATAAAGAAATCATTCATCCTTCTGAGCTGGAGTCAGGCATCGTCATTTCTTCCCCCCGGCCCGCCTGCATTTACAATAAGCTGTAAATTCTTTTTCTCTGGAAGATTTCGGTGTCCTGCGGCTGCTGTCCCGGTGCAAATACCTCATTCCTTTCTTCCCACGCACAGAGTTTCTGTTTTAACCACAAAAGCTCCATTTTAACCACAAATCTACATTTACCCTACCATTAAAATGTTAATACAGCACTACTAATCAATGTAACATAATGCAAATCCTATTCAATTTAATACCTGCAAAAAGCCAACCATAAAATATGCATTTTTCACAGAGGACATCCCGAGGCTGCTGCAGGGACAGCGATGTCACCGCTGTAACATCGTCGGGGACGGTGACATCATCAGGGACATCGCTGCTGTCACTTCTCCCCCTTCCCCTCCCCACGCGGGATTTGAGACGAATTCGGGGAATTTTCTGGGAATTTTCATTGCAATTGTCCCAAATGCTGATGGGAGTTCCTGGGGTGACGTCACTGGGGACACTTGGGGACATTCTGAGGACGCTCTGGGGACACTGATGGGGGTGGCGGTGGGTCAGGGGCTGAATGAGCCCCTCGGTGCCTTGCAGCAGAGCCGGGTTATAAATGACAATAGAATAATCAGCTTTTGAAATTCTGTATTGCCTTCTGCACGTTGTTATTGAGCACGAGGATTTTGCTGTGGTACTTGATATTGATATTGATTACTGATAATTCCTTGCAGCTGCTCGCTGGTACAATAAAATCAATCCGTTTATGTGTGCAGCATATAACAAATTTACTGCTAGAGTAATAAACAGATATTATATCATAGGCCTTAATATAGTAAAAATAGATAAACATTAAATAGATCAATAATAAATACCGGAATAGAGACTATGTAATGTTAAAATGCTTTTGTGTGACTGACTCAGGTGTAAAACAATTCCAGTGTTTCCCACATCTGTGGACCAGCCTCACCAGGTGATACCAGTGACACAAAGCTCAGAAGAATTTATGAATTTATCAGGGGGTCTGAAACAACAGCGTGGAACCATGAGAAGGAATCAAAAATATCGACTTAATCTACAGAATGTCCTGCAGACAAGTCAGAGGTGAGACCCAAACACGAGTTCCTGGGACACCCAAACCTCCCGGGAGTGTTTGAATAATGTCAAAACTCAGGAGTGTGTTCCTGGCCCTGCAGTGGAACCGGATCCGGAGAATGAAGGGTTAAGTTGAGGGCGAGTTCTTTGGCCAGCCCCAAAACCCTTTTTTATCCCTGATTAAACTTTGTTTAGTAATCCCTTAGTGAACTTTGTTTCTCACACCCGGCTGGGATTTGGGGGGGCCGGGGGGGTCCCTGGACAGCCCCCGCTGCTGAGCACTGACCCCCCCTCACCGAGCACCGGGACCCCCCAAAAACCGCACCCGCACCCCTTCAGTGCCCCCGACCCCCCCGAGCACTGGGCCCGGACCCCCCTTTGTGCCCCCCACCCATCACGGGGGTTCTGCCCCCTCCCCTTTGACCCCCCAGAGCCGCGGGACCCCCGGGAACAGCGCCGGGAACGGGGGGGGGCCCAGGGATGTGAGAATTGGATTCGTAAAGGATTCCCAAATCCTGGCAGAAAGCTCACACTGCCTTGGACTTGTCCATGCAAACTCTGAGATTTTATTGTGCCAGCGAGCAGCTGCAAGGAATTATCAATAATCAATATCAGTATGAGCACCTGAGCAAAATGCTGGGAGTCAATAGGAACCTGCAAAAGGCAACAGAGAAATGCCAAACCCAACAGAAAAAGCAGAAAAATGCAGAAGGCAGCAGGGGAATGCAAAAGCCTTCTGAGTGCTCTCAGAATGGCCCCAGGTGCGGCTGGTAACGTCATCCCAGAAACTCCCATCAGCATGTGGGACAATGCCCATGAAAATTCCCAGAAAATTCTCCGAATTGGTCTCAGATCCCACATGAGGAGGGGACTGGTGACGCCAGCACTGCCCACCAGGATGTCACTGTCCCTGATGGCATCAGAGCGGTGCCATCGCTGCAGCAGCCTGGGGAGATCCTCCACGGCTTTTTGGCACCGCTGGGCCAGGGCGCGCCTGCTGGGGCCACCGGGGCCGCCGGAGCCACCACAGGGACTCAAGAGGAGGTCGTGGATGTCCCCAAGTGTCCCCAGCAGGTGATCCTTGCCCAGGCAGGCACTGGCATCCCACAGCTGCTCAAACCCGGCCACTTCGGCCACCAAGGCCTCAGGGACATTGGGGGACACCTTCTTTGTCCCCTCCAGGATGGCCTCGATGTCCCCGAGCCGGCGCTGCAGCTCCTCGGGGAACCACCTGCCTCCTTCACACTCTTCCACCAAGTGCTCCAGCGGCCCCAGGGCCACCTGTGCCCAATGTCCCCTTCTGGTGGCCACCATGGCTTGGCTGCTGGCCACCACGGCCTCTCCCACGGCCTCGTTGGTGGCCGCAGCCACCTGGGCCTTGTGCATGGCCCTGCCAAGGCCCTCTTTTCCCTGCCCAGGGCCACCTTCAGCTGCTGGGCTGTGGCCACCAGGCTGCTCCCAGCTGTCCTCCTGCGGGTGGCCACGTTCTGCAGGTCCCCGGCCCGGATGACAGCGATGGCCGCGTCCCAGCGGGCGTCGTGGAGCTCGGTGGCATCCCAGGCCAGCAGGGCCCGGCTGTCCTCGAGCCTGACCACCAACTCCTGCCAGGCCCAGCCCGCAGCTCTCACATCGGCCCAGGTGGCCCCTGGGGTGGCCCCAAGCACGGCCAGGGCCTGGCCCAGGGAGGGGACACCACGGTGGCCCAGGGAGGTGACATCGCCCTGCTCCAGGGTCTCACGGAGACTCCAGGTGAAGTTCCTCAGGTTCCCGTGCAGGGACTCTGGGGACATGAGCTGCTGCTCGTTCCTCTGTAACCTGGTCACGGTGGCTGCCACCTCACCCAGGGTGGCCACCACATTCACCAGTGACTCCAGCTGGTACGGGGACACCTGGGGAGGGGACAGGGGAGGTGTCAGGGACCTGGTGGCACTTGTGGCCTCCTGCGGTGGTCCCTGTGTCCTCCCAGGGTCCCCTTTGTCCCCTCCTGAGGGCTCTGATGTCCCCTCTGTCCCTTTGTCACCCCCTCATCCCCTCTGTCACACCCCTGCCACCCCCCACTGTCCCCTCTTCTTGCCCAGGGAGCCTTAAACTGTGTCTGTGTCTCCCACAGTTTCTGCTCAGTCAGGCCTCAGATATCAGGCCCCCTTATCAGCTCCATTGCTTTTCTCTCTGTTTTATTCTCCATACGGGGACACCAGGGTTCTGCCCAACGGGGGTCACTGGGGATCATCCAGGCCCGATCCTCCCATGGGGGATGGAGCTGCAGCAGCGCACCAAGCTCTCCCCTCACTCGGGGCACTCACAGGGCTTCCCTTAGTGGTGCCTCCGTTGGTGTTTGGTCAAGGTTGATCTCTGTGAGAAGCTCTTCCCACACTTCCCACACTCGTAGGGCCTCTCCCCGGTGTGGATGCGCCGGTGCACGGTGAGGTCGGAGTTGTGCTTGAAGCCCTTCCCGCAGTCGGGGCAGTGGAAGGGCCTCTCCTCAGTGTGACTCCGCTCATGACTTAGGACATCGGAGCTGGTCCGAAACCTCTTCCCACACTGGGGACACTCGTAGGGCCTCTCCCCAGTGTGGATGCGCTGGTGTGTTCTCAGGTCTGAGCTCCACCCAAAGCTCTTCCCACATTCCAAGCACTCGTAGGGCCGTTCCCCAGTGTGGATCACCTGGTGCTGGATCAGGCCAGACATGCGTATGAAGCTCTTCCCACACTTCCCACACTCGTAGGGCCTCTCCCCGGTGTGGATGCGCCGGTGCACGGTGAGGCTGGAGTTGCGGTTGAAGCCCTTCCCACAGTCGGGGCAGAGGAAGGGCCTCTCCTCTGTGTGAATCCGCTCATGTCTGAGGAGAGTGGAGCTTCTCTGAAACCTCTTCCCACACTCCCCACACTCGTAGGGCCGTTCCCCAGTGTGGATCCTCTGGTGCTGGATCAGGCTGGAGCTCCAGCTGAAACCCTTCCCACATTCCAAGCACTTGTGGGGCTTCTCCCTGCCATGAGGCTTCTCCACCAGCTCCGAGCTCCTGGATCTCCGCCCGCCTTCCTGGCTCAGGGGGCTCTTTCCTCCCCACAGCTCCCTGGGCTGGGTTTGCAGCTCCTCCTCCTGCAGCATCTCCGGGGCTTTTCCTCCTCTTCCATCCAGCCACACCCTGGAAATGACAAATCCTGGTTTGGGGAAAGAACAAGAGGAGAGCACCTTGGAATGCAGGTTCCACCTTGCCCAAGTTCATCTCAGGAAGTCATTGGGAATCTTGTGTCTGTAAGTACCACCAAAACACCAAGATTCAGCCCAAACACACCACAAACTTCAAGACACAGATGAAAAACTCCCCAAACATCACAAGTCAGCAAAACCTCCTCCAAAAGATAAAGATTCAGCTGCCACATAAAACCAAAGCACCAACATTTAACCCAAGAAAGCTCAGAAACACCAAGATTCACCCCCTGAAAATCGTGGATACCCCTCCACTGTCACCTGCTGCATGTGGGGGGAGCAGCGCTCCTGGGGCTGGGGGGAGGCTGCAGACACAGGGAGGGGTGGAACCTTCTGCTGCTTCCTCTTTCTGCTCCTCCTCCTCCTCCTCCTCCTCGTCACTCCTCATTCTCACACGCCTCTTCCTCCTGCTATTCCTCCTTCTCCTGCACAATCCCATCTTCTGCCACCTGCATCGTTTGACCATTCTGTTCCTCAAGCCTGCTTCTCCTTCCCTTCTCCTCCTGGCCCCAGGCCCAGCACCCACTGCCGGCTCCCTCTTCCCCCCAGACCCACAGCATCCCAGCGCAGGGGCAGGGATGGAGCTGGGGCAGGTCGGGCTGGGGCAGCGCTGGGCTCTCGGCCGCTCCCGCCCGCACTCGGTCCCCACTGCAGCCGCTCCCGCCAGGACAGCGCGGGGGGGCCCGGCCTTGGCGCTGCCCCACTCCCACCTCCCCAAATTCCCCTCGCGGGGCCATGGGGCCGAGGGGGGGCGCAGGTGGGTCCAGGTGGGGAATGCTGAGATAATTTTAAGAGTGGGTCCCCAAGAAGAAGAATTGGAATTTGTGGTAGACACAGGGGCAAAAAGAACCTTTATGTTAAATATTCCAAAAGGTTATAGTGTAAGCAAAGATACCGTAATAGTAACAGGAGCAAAAGGAGAGAGTTTCACAGTACCCGTTATTAAAAATGTGGTAATAGAGGGAGAAACTAAATTTTGGATGAGGGATGTTTTCTTGGTCACAGGGGCAGGTAGCAATTTATTGGGACAAGATTTACAGGTGAAATTAGGAATAGGGGTTGTTCCAGAAGATGGGAAGATGACAGCTAGACTTTTAAAACTAGGCCAGGAGGATGGAAGAAGAATTAACAAGGAAGTTTGGGCTGGGGAGGGAAATAGGGGAAGATTAAATATTAACCCCATAAAGATTACAACTGAGGAAAAAAAAATTGTCCCATACATGTACAGGACTATCCTGTATCTTTAGAAGGACGGGAATGTTTAAAGCCAGTAACAGAAGGACTAATAAAGGATGGACATTAGAACCTTGTATGTCTCCCCATAATACCCCAATACTCCCAGTAAAGAAGCCTGATGGGAGCTATAGACTGGTACAAGCCTTAAGGGAGGTTAACAAAGGAACTCAGACCCACTATCCAGTGGTACCAAATCCTTATACTCTTTTCAGTAAAGTTCCTCCCCAGCATCAGTGGTTTAGTGTAGTAGACCTTAAAGATGCCTTTTGGGCTTGCCCATTAGCCCAGGAGAGCAAGTTATCTTTGCTTTTGAATGGAAGGACCCACTAACTGGAGAAAACAGCAATTAAGATGGACAAAACTACCACAGGGGCTTACAGAATCCCCAGACTTATTTAGACAAGCTTTAGAAACAATACTACAAACTTTCCCCACTCCCCCTGGAATACAAATTATCCAATATGTGGGTAATCTTTTACTTTCTGGGGAAGCTGAAGCTGAAGTTAGAGAGGCTACTATAAAGCTTTTGAATTTTCTTGGGGAAAAAAGATTAAGGGTATCAAAAGGGAAGCTGCAATTTGTAGAATCAGAGGTAAAATATCTTGGCCACTTGCTTAGTAAGGGTAGTTGGAAGCTCAACCCAGACTGAAACACAGGGATTCTATCCCTTCCCCCTCCCTCTTCAAAGGGGGAAATCAGAAAGATACTCAGATAATTGGGATATTATAGATTGTGGATTGAAGGAAATACACAGGCAGTAAAATTTTTGAATAAAAAAAACTGACAGAGGGAGATGATATAAAATGGATCAAAAAGGGTAATGAAAAACTAAGAAAAAAGAAGATAAAACTAGCCCCAATATCAACTTTAAGCTTACCTTAACTAGCAACACTCTTTCATTTGTATGTAAATGAAAAAAAGGGGGTAGCTCATAGGGTTTTGTTTCAAGAGTGGGGAGGAGTAAAGAGACCCATGGCTTATTTATCAAAGATGTGGGATCCAGTAAATCAAGGCTGGCCAGTGTGTATTCAAGCTACAGCAGCTACTGCAATCCTAGTAGAGGAAAGTCATAAACTGACTTCTAGAGGTAAATTAATTGTAATTGTGTGCACACCTCATGCAGTACTAAATTTCTTCCAATTTGCTTTGTGATTTTTATCTTGAAATACATAACTTACTGTACTCTAGGATTGAAAAACTAGTTTACAGCTGCGACATAGCAAAACCTGCTATTAATTTGAGTCAATGCAGGCTGTTCAATCAAGTGTTCTCAGTGTGTAAAGTTAAACTAAAGGTAACACCAGCTGCCTGGTAGGTCAAGCAAACAATTTTCCTTCCAACCAGTCCTTTTTCATGTACCCAAATGTGTTTTGCTTTCTTCGTTTTTTTGTTTTGTTTGTTTGCTGTTTTTTCTGGAAGTGCTAACTACTTGCAGTGTATCTAGAAGAGCAAATAAAATTGTGCATACAAAACACTTGTAAAAAAATAGGGCTCATTTTTTTCCCACAATGGGAGGTGGCTACATATAGAAAAGGGAAACTACAAAGCTAGATGAAGAAAAAGTTTCAGTATCTTCTAATGTAAACAATTTGTTACTTCCAGCATCACAGTGGGTGTGTGACACACACATATGAAAAAGATGGTGAGGGAGATCTCTGTTTACTACAGTTTCCTATTTCTTGAATGAGTTAGAGAGCTATGAAGCAATTGTGATTCCTTGTGTGCATTACCCAGGCCTGCAGGGAGGGCTTGGCCATGGTTCCCTCTGTGCTGCAGGCAGCCCTGCAGCATGGCAGCAGTGGCTTGCCTCTGGTGAGTTTGCAGGCAGGGTGCTCCAGCACTGCAGTGCTCAGGGGCAGTTTCCTATTTTGACACCAAAGCTTAAATTCAAGAGTGCCTCTTCCCATCCAGTTATTGTTTGTACCGTAAGAACCTCTTCAGAGAGTGTCTCCTGGCAGTCAAAAAGAGAGTATTGCAGAGATAAATTCCTTACTTGCTGTCTCCCCCACTGTATCCACATTTTGTCTATTCCCTCTTCAAATTGTAGATTTGTAAAACTCATGCTCTGTGTCCTCAGATGCCCTTCCCAAATCATACCTTGGCTTCTTTGCAAATTATATTGCACTAACAAGGATTGCTTTAAATTTTTTATTGCAGGCAAGATCACTTCAGAAGTAAGTTTTTGTTTACCTTGTTCCTACAACCCTTTCAAGCTTGTGAATGGAAAATTGTGACAGCAAAATAAGTCTTTAGTTTTAGCACTGTCAGCTGTGGGTAGCTGGTAGCCCTTGGTGGAGGGTGCCGTGAATTAAAGGCCTGCAGAACACACATAACAACAGTAATTAAATTTGTAAGGAAGTTGAAAAAGGAGGGAGAGGTGATTGGCAGACTCACCTCTCCAGGATGTAGGACTAATGTTAGAAAGTGGACTGATATTGGAATGTGGATGTTGAAATGTGAAGAGAGAAAAAGAGAGCAAAAGAGAGAGAAAGGGAGAAGAGAGAAGAAGAGAGAAAAAGAGAAAGAGAGAGAAAGGGAAAGAGAGAGAAAGAGAAAGAGTGAAATACACCCCAAAGTCCCCATACCATCGCTATTTGTAAGTTCTCCCCCATTCCTGCTAGACAGAGTGACAACAAGGGGAGGGGAGTGAGGAAGTACAGTCAAAGGCAAAGCTGTGAAAAAGAGGGAGAGCTGGACCACCAATAGAGATAAGATCAAAGCAGAGATAGCTAACTCTCACAATGTGCTTTATCTTTTTAAACAAGACTTCTTTTTTTTCCTTCTGATTTCTGTTGTTAAGGAAAGGAGGCTTTTGTTCTGAAGAATGGGTCTGTAAGACTAAAACAGTTGGATGTTGCCTAAAAAGCAAAAAACCAAGAGATGTGATACATCTTGTGTTAAATTTGGGCTAGTCTTTTTTTATTTAACTAATTATAGCTCACAAGAAGAAGAATTGGCCTCTGCAGCAATTAGCACAGCTGGATACAAGAAGAAGAAGCAGCTACAGAAAAAGTTTTTAGTTAAACCCAGAAAGTTTTGAAGAAAACTAATAGTGAAAGTTAATGCAGTATTGTTTTTCTTTTCTTTTAACACTGTGTTATTAAAAAGTCCTTTCCAGGTACTACTAAAGCAGCAATCCCAACCATGGAAAAGAGGGTGAATTCATGCCAGCAAAATAAAAGAATTTGTGAAGAAACGTGAGGAATGGACTATCACATCTAAACCGGGTGATACCAAATTAACTTTCAACCAGGACTGGGTGGTAATGGTTTGGGAAGACCCAAATGACCCAAGGCAGGTACAAAGAATAACACCTAACTGAGAAATAAGGCAAAGCTTGCATCACTGGTTCTAAGCCCTGCCTGAATAAGCCCTGAGACGCCTCCGACACCTCCTTGGCAGAGGAACACTGCCACTTCAAACAGGAGGATCGGGAGTGTTTGAGTCAAAGAGTTCTGATAGTCTGGCCTTAGCCTGTGACTTGTACAGGCAAGAAGGGAAATTGCCATTAATACTATGCTGTATACTTTATTTGATTCATCCCCATATTGGACATGGCAGCTGGGTTATAAGTGAATGTTTAAATTATGAGAATAATTGGCATTGTAGCTCACAAAATCTACGTTCTCGTGGCAAGAAGTATTGAGTACTGAATCAATCCCCTATACAGAAAGACCTCAAAAACTGAAGTAATAAATTGCTTTTGTAGATGGGGATTATCAATGCCTGTGGACTGAGAGATACCTGAGGAATGGTGGAAAACCACAGTTAAAAGGTGTCAAAAACAATTTGCCTGGAAATGAGTAAAAAAGGAGTGACAAGGGAAACAGAGGGCAAGCCTGGGTTGAGCACTGTACTCAGCAGCGAGAAGATCACACGTACCTGCTGTGGGCAGCAGCCCCACAGGCAGGGGAGGTGGGGGTATAAGCCACGCCAGACCTCTGTCATTCCTGTTTCTGTCTCTCATTTGTTGTCTTTTCCCTTCTGAGATAGCAGCAAGATCGTGTCACAAATGCTACAGAAAGTATCACATGGAAAGAAACCAAAGTTCCTTTTTGTCACACACACCCATGTCAACAGCCACTGTTATAACCCGTCCAAATTAAGTACCTGCAGGAAAAAGGGGGGAAATTATCACATTACAAAGAACTTAGGGAAAAGTAGTAATACTTGGGGCATGGAATGTCCAAAAGGAGAGAGACGGATTTGTTTTACATTTGATCTTAGAAATATAGTCCAAGATTCGGTAAAGAGACAATTAGTTAAAAAAAAAGGTAAAACAGGCACAGCAGTCTAGCTCTGTATTAACCCCAAATTATATCCTGAGTCGTATTAAAGGACTCCATGCAGTTATAGACAAGATAATAAACAAAGCTGCTCAGGCATTGGAATTAATATTGAGTCTGCAAAGCCAAACATCACCTGCAGTGCATTAAAATAGGTTGGCTTTACGCTATTTATTGGCTAAAGAATGGGGTGTACAGATTATTGAAAATAGATGGCAATGAGGATGTCATCCTGGAAAAAACAAAGGATATCAGAAAAAAATTATGACCCAGGTATCAGTCCAAAAATGGGAAAATAATGTTAAAAACTAGCAGGTGGGGTAATGTATTGAGAATGGGATGGTGGAAGAAATTAGGATTCTTCCTTTTATGTGTTACAAGTCTTTTAATATTTCTTCATTGTTTAATCCCATGTTTTATTTGATTACCAACAGAGTCCAAAGAATGCAAGAGGACAGGAAATATTCTTTATAAATCATTTGGCTTGAGCAGTAAGAGGTGGGATTGTGAAAAATGCATATTTATGATTGGCTTTTCGCAAATGTTACAATGAATATTATATGTGTAATGTTAGAAAGTTATGCTGTATTAATTCCCTTACATATTGTGTTAAGTGTAGTTTTAGGTTACAACATTATGTTAAAATAGAGATTATGTATGTGGGGGGAGTTTTCTTTTTAGGAATGAGATGCTCCCTTCGAAGAACACCTAAATCTTCCAAAGGAGAGGAATTTATGGCTTCTGATCAGGAGAAGCTAATTTCTTCAGGCCTTGCTCAGACTTGAAGACGCCAGGGGATTAAAGGGAACAGTTGACATACAACAGAGTTTCTTGTTTAGAACAGAATGTATGCATAACCATGAAGGATGTATGAATATGCAACAAGTGTCTTGGTTTAAGGGTGATTCCTTTGTTCACAAGTCAAGCTTTTCTTGACTTAGGGTCCAAGAGCATCTGGAGGTCCGTAATTCTTTGCTCTTTTTGTCTTGTAATTGTCCTAACTCTAATTGTATTATTATTTTTATAACCATTTTATTATTATTAAACTTTTAAAATTTTAAAAACCAAGTGATTAGAGTTTTTCAAAATTTTCAAAACTAGATGAGATTTAAAGGTGACCCTGTAACTCATAAACAATAAATAGATGATTTGAAGGGAAAAAAAAAAAGCAGCAGATTGTGGGGAGGGGGCACAACTGAGGCTGCTGAAGGCTGCTGTGGAAGAGAAGCTGCATTCCAGGCACCCAGGAGGAGCTTCAGAAATGCAAATTAACACTGCTGGGGCAAACTGGGGACAATGTACCTGGCTCTTCTTGCCTGGGGCAGGAATTGGCTGATTCCCTCTGCCCCTCACCCCAAGCTCTGCCTGCTTGCACAGATGGAATCTGCACAGCTGAAGGCAGAGCCCATGCTGAGGATCTCTGACTCTGCAACAGAAATGGCTGAAGCTGCAAAGGGAAACAGCAAATGGAGAATGTTGGGAAAACTTCACTAAAATAAGGGGGGGATCATCCCTCTGCCCACTCCAACATCTGCTGTCACTGTCTGTGCTGTACAGGGTGTATCAGAGCACTGGGAGTTTTGCTAGAACAAGTTCAGGGAAATCAGTTGGAATTCAAGTATATGATGAAGGAGTAAGAAAAAAAATGGTCAATTGATGCAGCCCGAGCTTGAGGGAGCGCCCAAACATGGGGAAAAGATGAACGGCCACCAGAACTAATCCTACAACACCATGGACCAGCCCCTGGGAACCAAAATGATTTTGTGAAAAATGCATGTTATATGGCTCTGTGCAGATGTATTATGTTATAATGATAACTTGTGCTGTATGAACATTTTAATAGTACGGTAAACGTAGCTTTGTAGATAAAATGAAGCTTTAGTAGTTAAAAGAGAAAACATGCATGTGTGTGTGTGTGTGTGTGGTGGGGGCGGTTAAGGAATGAGAACACCTAAATTCGCTCAAGGAACACCTAAATTCTCCAGACACGAGGAATTTATGGATTTCTTACTAGAAGAAGTTAATTTCTTCAGGCCATGCTCAGACTGGAGGATGCCGTGGGGATTAAAAAAAAATAGCTGACATACAACAGACAGAGTTTCTCGTTTGAAATAGAATGTATGCATAACCATGAAGGATATAAGAATATGCAACAGTGAATTTTTTTAGGGGTGATTCCTTTATTCACAAGGTATTCTTGTTGTGGCTTAAGCGCCCAAGAGAACATCTGTCCATCTGTAAGTCTTTGCTTTTTAATGTCTTGCAATTGTCCTAACCCTAAATTTTTAGTAGTCTAATTGTATTTCTACTTCTATAACCATTTTACTAGTATTAAACTTCTAACATTTTAAAAACCAAGTGATTGGCATTTCTCACAAATTCATATCAGGAGACAGAGAACCTATTTTTAATTTTAATGGCATAATTTGATTACAAGCTGTCCTCAGAATAAGAACCAACCAGACAGCTCCAGCTCCTGACCTTTCTGCCGACCAAGCCACTGAAATGAGGAACACAACATTTCACCAGGGGATGGGATCAGATTATCTGTGAACAGAAAAAGGAGGAGTTTGTGGAAAACTAAATGGCTCAAACTGCTGTTGGCAAAGAGATTATGAGAAAACTGCTAAAAATGATAAGAAAGGAAATAGGAGAGCAGTTTATGTATTGGTCCAAACATGGAAAGGATGGGAATGGGACACGGTTTCCTGGCTCCCCGGCACACCAGGGGTTAAAGGAATGCTGCTTCTCCTCTTCTGTGCTGCAGCAACTCTCATCTTTTTACCATGCTCCACACCTTGGCAGTGCAGCTCATCCAGCAGCTGAGCCAGGGCATGCAGGTGGCAGCCAGGCCTCCTGATCCACAAACGCTACAAAAGGACAGGGAATGAGGGCACCGAGAATAATCCCAAAACCAAAGAGGACCCGGGAAGGACAAAACAGAGTCAAGGAGTGAATCTGCCTGGAGATAGGGCCGGGCACCTCTAGATAAGGGGAGAAACCATCAGTTCCAATAAATGTTACAAATTGACCCAGACAGCTGCTCAAAGTCCCGCTACATTCCCGAACTTCGAGGAGAAGAACAAAGACTTAACAGAGCCATGAATATCGGCTGTTCTACAAAAGGAGGGTGCACATTAACGAGGACAGGCTCCAGGCGCATCGGGAAGTCGGAACCTTCCAAGGAACTCAGCCGGTGGGCAAAGGCAGAGGGAGATGCGGCCGGGAAAATGAGGATAAAAAGGAGGCTGCGGACTACAGCCACGGCAGAGAGCGCACGGCAAATGCCCCACGGCCTCTGCCCCTGCTCGGCAATAAAGTCACTTTGACAGGACTCCTCGCTCTCCCCCGGGCACACGAACCTCCGGCGACGGGAATTTCCCCGCCCGCTCCCGGCCGCGGGGCAGCCCCTCTGTCCTACCCACAGCAGCCGGGCCGAGCCAGCGCTGCTCCGGCAGCGGCTCCTGCCCGGCCCCGGCGGGAAGGAGACCGCGGGCAGCCGCTCCCGCAGCGCCCTCAGCCCGGGGCCGGCACGGGCCGGACACGGCACCGGCGAGCCGCCGGAGCCCCCTGCCGCCCCCTCCGCCCGCAGCCGGCCCCGAGCCCCCGCAGAGCCCAGCGCGGCTCCCACCTGCGCCGGGGCCGCCTCCGAGCTCCGCCGCCGCCGCCTCACCGCGCTCCGGCCGCTGCCGCCGCTGCCGGGCCCGCACAGCCGCTCGGCCAATGGCGGCGCTGCGCGGCCACGGCCGCCCTCAGCCCGCCGCCGGGGCCGCGCCGCGCCCCGCTCCCACCAATCAGCGCGCCGCAACCGCGACTGACGGCACCGGCGGCCAATGGCAGCGAGCTCGGGGCGGGCTCTGCGCACGGCCCCGCCTCGCCCCGCGCTCTCGGCGCCCCCGGGCTGCGTGAGGGGAAAGCCGGAGATGAGGAACAGCCCCGGCACGGGCCCGGGCCGAGCCGGGATTGAGCTGCCCACACAAACAAACTTCTCCGCGCCTCCCGCCACGGCTTTCCCGGCCCTGCGCCTCCCGTGCCTCCGCCTCTGCGGGAAGCCCAGGAGCCTCACTTCTCCTGCCCCTCGTTAGCGCATCAGAGCTTCGCTTTGATTTCCCCCGAAAAGGGAAACCTGCCCCAAGCCCTGTGGGTGAGTGGGGCAGGGGAGAGATTTCTGGCAGAAAACTCCAAAGACTCGGAGCAGGAGCAGGAGAAGTCAGTGCAGAGCCTTAAATGCAGCTTTCCCCACGCCTCCCTGCTCCCAGCTGCACCTCCTCCCCCGGCAGGGCAGGAGACAGGGAATGGGGCCATGCTCAGCTCATCCCCCGGGGCTTCTCCCTCTGCTCAGGGACAGGAGTCGTTCCCTGCTGCACCCTGCGCTCTCTCCCGGCCGAGACTTCTCCAGGAACTTCTCGGAGCGGAGTCCATCCCCTGGGCACAGCCCCCTCCGAGTGCTGCAGCGTGGGTCACTGTGCCACGGGCTCAGTCCTGCCAGGACAGGCTGCTCCAGCGGGGCCCCTCTGCCCGCGGGCTCACAGCCTCCTCTCAGGCATCGCCGAGCTCCAGCCCGGCTCCTCCAGGGGCTGCAGGGGATCTCTGCATCCCCACGGACCTGCAGGGGGATCTCTGCATCCCCACGGACCTGCAGGGGGATCTCTGCATCCCCACGGACCTGCAGGGGATCTCTGCATCCCCACGGACCTGCAGGGGATCTCTGCAGCCCCATGGACCTGCAGGGGGATCTCTGCATCCCCATGGACCTGCAGGGGATCTCTGCATCCCCATGGACCTGCAGGGGATCTCTGCCCCATTGTAATATATGTTATGGCATAATTCGTGATTTTGTAAAATATACATCAAGTCAGTTGTGCTTGTAAAAAAAGATTCTTAAAGTTTTAAATGACCAGTGGCTGCAGCCGGGGCTGGAGAAACCACAGTTGGCAGAGAAAGAAAGACCTAATTTACAAATGAAAAACGGTGTCTCTGTGCAGAGATGGGCTCTTTCCGGGGACAATCCAGGAGACACCCAACCTATAACCCCTGATCTGCCGGGGAGCCAGGAAACCAGGCACACGGGCATCCCGCCCTTGCAGCTGCTGAGGAGGCTGCTGGGCTGTGCTTCAGCAGAGGAGATGGAATGTGGCTTACCACTCTGCCCTTGTCTAAAAACGGAGAATGGGTCAGGAGGTTTGGGCTCTGAGCACACAGCAGCCTGGCCCAGGCACAGGCCATGGTGGGACAGGGGCACAGGAGCCTTCTGTGACTGACCGTGGCTCTCTGGTTTCTCTCTGCAGACTGCCAGCTCCTCATGCCATGGAAACGGCCCCACTCGGCTGCCAGTCTGGGAGGGCTGGAGGGCTGTGGGTACTCATTTGCTGTCAAAAATAAATTGTGTTTTTTTGTCATTGTCATTGTCATCATCAGAACATTTCTTTCATCCTTTTCCAAGTTTTTGGCCCCTCCAGGGTAATATTTTTGTGTCCTTCCTCAGACAGTTGATGGCATTTGGATGGTGGGGGTAAGCAATGTGAAAAGTTCAACAACAGCTCCAGTTGCCAACTGCAGCAGCCCCTTCAGGAGCCCTGAGCTACCAGCGAGGTCCACGTGTGCCTTGCAAAAGGGAGTGGTTTGCAGCGATGGGGTTGTTGCCCTGCTGCAAAAGCTGGGAGCAGATCAGAAGTGGCAAAATGCCATTTTGGCTCAACCCCCACCCAGGTTCTTTATCTTTTCCCTCTGCTCGGTGATAGGCAGACAGGGCTGGATCCAGCGAGGTTCAAGTTCTGGGTTCTCCCTGGCATCAAAGGGATCAGCTAAACTCTTGTATGCAGTGACTGCAATAGGGCTACTGAAGGAAAAAAGGGAATGTCATGAGATGGGGAACCCTTCTTGTCTCCTCTGTCTCCCCAGGAGCCCCTTGGAAAGGGAAATACCCACTGGGTTTATCTGACTCCTTCCCAGCCAGCCCTTCCCTCGCTCCCGGGTCTCATTTGCTCCGCAGGATTCACCAGCTCGCTCAGCTCAGAGGAGCTCTCAGAGGAGAAAACGCTGCCTGGCGTGGGGCTGCCTGATCCCTGTCTCACCTTGATTCCATTTGCCCCCTCCCTGCCCCATCCAAGAGACCGAAGGATCCCCCACAGCCCCACGGTCCTGCAGCAGATCCCGGCACGTTCCCTGCTCCGCTCCTTGGTGCCCTGGGAGGCTCCAGAGCCCTCCCTGTGTGCGGGACAGCGGCTGCAGCACCGCTGCGCCCGCGGGCGAGCAGCGCCCAGGAGCAGCTGCGCCAGCTCCGAGCCTGAAGGGAATCCTCAGCGCACACAAATGACAGCTGGCACTTCAGGGGCTGGCAGGAGAAGCTCAACCCATCTGCTCGCTGCCCTTCCCAGCCATGGCCACGCTGGTGCAATTGGAAGAGTCGCCCCTTCCCAGGAAGCTCTCAGGTCGAAGAGAGGAGCAAAAGCCACGGGTTTCTGAGGTGTTAGCTGCCACTGCCTCTGGTTTTCCTTCCAATTCCTAAGGGGTTTTGACTGGTTTTACCATTTCAACACTTTCTGTGTAGAATGCTTATTTTATGATTGGCTTTTCACAAATGTTACAATGAATATTATATGTGTAATGTTAGACAGTTATGCTGTATTAATTCTCTTAAGTAGTGTGTTAAATAGAGTTTTAGGTAACAACATAATATTAAAATAGAAACTCTGCGATGCAGGATTTTTTTCCTTGCTCAAGCAAGAGATGAGATAATCAATAAACTCTTCACACAGGGATGGCGGTGACTTGGGGCACATAGAGTTACAACCTCCTTATCAGAAAAGACAAACATTCTTCCATCTTGTCTCCATCTTTATGGAAGTACCAGGATTAAGGGAAAGAAGTTGACAAAATCCAGAAAAGTTCCTAATTTGCAAGGAATTTATGCATCATGTATGAGATACATGAATATGCAATAGGCTATTGCTTTTAAGGTTATTCCTTTGTTCACAAGGCATGCTTGTCCTGGCTTAAGTGTCAGAGAGCATCTGGACGTCTATAATTTTTTGCTTTTTATTGTCTTGTAATTGTCCTAACTCTAAATTTGATTAGTCTAATTGTGTTACTATTTTTATAACAATTTTATTATTATTATTATTATTAAACGTTTAAAATTTTAAAAACCAAGTGATTGGCGTTTTTCACAACGTTCCAGGCTCCCGGGGACCCCCTTATCGGTATGTCCGACCCCGCAGGCTGCAGAGGGTCCCCCCGCTCCGGTGCCGCCCTTCTCCGCTCCCCAGCCCCGCCCCGCCGGTACCGGGCGATCCCCGGTGGCTCCGGGCTGACGATGCAGCGCCTGCCCCGGGCAGCCCAACCCCACCGCGGGAGGGTCCCACGCATCCCCGGCCCAGCGCCGGGGCTCTGCCGGCAGCCAGCACCGGGACCCCAAAATTCTGCTGTCCCAGGGCCACCGAGCGGGCACCCGGCCCTTGGCCCTGTTATAGATACATATTATAATATTGGCTTTTTGCAAATATTCCACTGGATTTTATATGTGTGGTGTTACAATAACTTTGTTATATAGTTTTTATTTCTGTTGTTCATTGATTACGCTCAGACATAGTAGTGCCATAGCTGATAGAAGCATGCTTGTGTTAAAATGCCTGCTTGGATGGGATAACATCCAGTGAGCACAGGATGAGGACACCTGTACAGATCTGCCAACCATCAGCACTCACCGTCTGAAGGCAGTGTGGGCCGGGGCCAAAACTGAAGATGATGATAAAAAAGGACCAAAACCACAACCAAGGAATACACATGCCCTAAAAAGGTGCAACCGAGGAGGAGCCATGCTGAACAGTTCTTGGAATATGTAAACTAGCTTGGGAAAAAGTTTACTATGCATAAGGGACTATGAATATGCAACCGGCTGGTGTAGGGGAAAAGGTATTCAAGGGGCATCTCCGGAGATAACCGTGTGCTCTTGGCTCAGTGCCGAGATGCACCCGGCCGCAACAACCTTTGCTCTATGGCCCTTGCCTCCTCTTGTCCTGTATTAAACTTTTTAAATGTTCCCAGGGCAGTGAAGGTGTTTTTCCCAGCCCCGAGCAGAGAGCTCTGCCCGGCGGCTCCCGGGAAAGGCGGCGGCGCTCGGCAGCGGCCCCGGCCCGCCCGGCCCGCGGGAATTCCCCGCAGCGGGACAAAATCCTGCCCCGAAGGAGCGCTCGGAACGCCGCCTGCGGCTCCTCCGCGCCCCGCAGGTGCCGCAGCTGCCCCGCTGCGGCAGGCGCGGCTCTGGAGCAGGGAGGCTCTGCGGGACCCCCGGGCTGTGCCCCCTCCCGGGCCGTGCCCCGGGGCTGATGCTCGGCCCGGGCTCTCTCGCTGTCCCGGCTCCCGCAGGCTCCCGGCGGGAGCGGCACCGCCCGCCCGGCGCCGCAGGGCCGAGCCCTGCCCAGCAAAGGCTCCGTGTCCACGGCCGGGCCCTGCCGGGGCTGCGGCCGCTGCCCGGCCCGGCACAACCCGCAGCGCCCGGCGCGGCTCCCTCCAGCCGGGCACTGCGGCTCCAACCGGGCGGAATATTCAGCGCACGGAATCTCTGTCAGCGCTGCTCACATTGTAAAACCAGCTGCTGCCGAGGCAATCCCACCTCCCACTGAAGCCTTCCACTCAAAATGCTGCCGTCAGCTCGGACACACCGGTAAGAAACCCAAGAGCAAACTGAAAGCTCATTAGAGAATCTTGCACAATCACATCCAAGAACATTTTGTTATAAAATCACAAATATTAACAGAAGCTGAGAAAGTCAACAATGTTAGAAAACAAGCTTCCAACAATGGGACTCAAAGAGCTAAGGGCATGCGTTTGAATGGAATGAGCTTTCTCTTTCTGACATGTGAGCAATGCCATGGAATTTCCCAAACCAGAGAAACAGGGAGGCCTGGCAGCAGCAGCTTCAGACACAGACACAGCAATGACACAGAACAGGGCAGGGCAAGAGGCTGACAAAACTCTAGCCGCTACTTGCAATGACGTACCTTTGTTTCCAGTTCTAATCTAGCCACTATTAATATATATAGAGTCCAAAAGACTAAAAATACTAGTAATAATAATAACTGTACCATTAATAGCAAAAATAGAGGTAATAGAAATAATAAGAATTAATAGTGGTAATAAAAGCTCTACCATACTTATACCAGGTTTGCATGGCCAGGTTTTGGTAAGGGAGGAGCTCTAGGAGCAGCTTCTGTGAGAGCAGCTGCTCCTCCATGTCCCACAGAGTCAATTCCAGCCGGCTCCAGGACAGACTGGCTGCTGGCCAAGGCTGGCCCAGTTAGAAATGGTGGTAACACCTTTGGAATAAGAGATTTAAGGAAATGGGTGATGCTGGAGTTGTGACTGTGAGCAGGGAGGAACAGGGTGAGGACCTGTGAGGGGAACAGCTCTGCACACCCCCAGGGCAGGGCAGGGCAGGGCAGGAGGGGCAGGAGCTGCTCCAGCTGCTGGAGCTGATTGCCCTGAGATTCCCTGGTCAGTCCCTGGGGAGGCAGCTGGGCCCTGCAGCCCGTGGAGGGCACGGAGGGCAGAGATGCACCTGCAGCGCCTGGAGGAGCCCGTGCTGGAGCAGAGGGATGCCTGAGCGGAGGCTGCGACCCCATGAGAAACCTGTGCTGGAGCAGGGACCTGGCAGGGACCTGCAAACCCCTGGAGAGGAGCCCACGCTGGAGCAGGGCCCTGCCAGGACTTGTGAGCCCATGGAGGAGCGAGCCACGCTGCAGCAGCTTGTGGAGAACTGCTGTCCGTGGGATGAACTCACCGTGGAGAAGTTCATGGAGAAGTGTCTCCAGAAGGGACCCCTGGCACAGCAGGGGAACGACTCCTCCCCCCGAGCAGCAGGAGAAACAACAGGGGATGAACTGACCAGAGCCCCCATTCCCTGTCTCCCTGCAGCCACTGCGGGGGGAGGTAGAGCTGGGAAGGAGGGAGGGAAGGGCAGAAGGTGTTTTTAAAGCTTGGTTTTACTCCTCACTATCCTGCCCTGATCCAGATAGCAATAAATTCCATTAATATCTCCAATTTTGGAAATGTTTTGCCCATAATGGTATTTGCTGATTGATCTGTCCCAGTCCATAGCTCAACCCATAAAGCCTTCATTCTGTTTTCTCTCTGCTGTCCATCTCTGGAGGGGAGTGAGAGAGCAGCTTTGGTGGGTGCCTGACATCCAGCCAGGGTGAACAGCCAACACTTCCTTTCCTTCATTCATTCTTTCTTTCCAGAGGTCACTGTGAAGGGGTTGAGTGGGGCTTTGAAGGAGGGAGTGAAGGTGGTGGGGAGTGGTGGGGACAGGAGCCACAGGGACGAGGGACAGGCATCAGAGGGGCTTGGGCAGCTGGCAGGGGGCACGGCCTGTCCCCTGGCCCAGCAGCAGGGGACAGGGGGCACGGCCTGTCCCCTGGCCCAGCAGCAGGGGACAGGGGGCACGGCCTGTCCCCCTGGCCCAGCAGCAGCCCCGTGCCCTGCCCAAGGCGCTCCCAGCAGGGGCTGGGCCCCAGAGGCAGGAGGATACCCCAGTCCCGGGACAGCGTTTCTGCCCCGTCCCCTGTCCAGCCCAGCCTGCCCCGTGTGCGCAGTGACCGCTGGCACGGGCTGCCCTGGACACTGTGACCTGCTGGGGACACTGAGAGCTGCCCCGCTGTGACACTGCCCTTGGGATTGCACAGGCACCAAACAAACCCCAGCCAGCACCGCCCCTTGTCATGTCCCAGGCACTGGAGAGCATCAGAGCCAGCCCCACTCCTGGTGATGTCCCAGGCACCAGGGCACATCCCAGCCCCGCTCCTGGTGATGTCCCAGGCACCAGAGCACATCCCAGCCCCACTCCTGGTGATGTCCCAGGCACCAGAGCACATCCCAGCCCCGCTCCTGGTGATGTCCCAGGCACCAGGGCACATCCCAGCCCCAATCCTGCTGATTTCAGGGGCACAAAAACAGTTGCAGACTTCCCATACTTTAGGGATCCATTAAGCACAGGAAAACGGCAAAGATTCATTTGTCACGTATGCATGGGAAAGGCAGAAAGGTCAGAACGAGGAAGACTTATTTTACTTCCTCATTTTGGAGACTCCTCCCCAAAATGGACCCCGGGAACAGAACCACACATGCTTAATAGCCTTTTTGCCAATTAGCATATGAAGCGGAGCAGAGGAAGTGACAGGGATATGAATATGCATTCATATTTTGTGTATTCAAGACCTCTGTAAATAAAAAAGCTTTGTAATACCTGTGATTTTTGCAGTGTGCATTAGGGAATTATCCCACGTACTGCCTGGCTGTCTCAATAAACATACACTTTCTAACTTTAAACTCTTAGAGAGTTTTTGTCTGTCTCAGTTGGATATCGATATTAGATTGATATTCATATTTTAGTAAATCATTGTCTTAAAGAAGTCCTAGTATGTGTATTAACATGCCTTTTCTTAATATTCTAATAATTATTGTTGCATTGCTTCAAGATAAACTGGTATGATTCAAGGAATATCCACTGAGGTACACACAGAGATTGGATTTTTCATAAGCCAAGTGCAGTTGTAAAGTTTTTTCACTGAATTCTGCCACTTGTCATCATTTTAAAAGTTAAAAGTCAGCTATTAAAGTCAATAAAAAATTTCTAACTTCTAACAAAGGGAAAAAAGTATATGGTTTGCACTAGATAAAATATAAATATAGAAAATGTCTCCCAACCGAGTTCCTTGCCCTTATCAAAACATCTCCCAATCAAGTTCTTTGCCCTGAACCTGGCTGGTAAAGAAAAATATTATCAGTAAACCTGGATGAAAGTTTGCATAAGTTAATAGTATTCAAAATACATGTGCTGTTCCTATTATTATTTCTTAGACAAAGAAAAAAGGGGAAAGGGGTTGGATTGAGGGCACACCCTCCTCCCCTCTGAGTCTGTTCTCATGTTTTACAATAAATCCTACAACAGTACAATGCAGCTGCCTAAAATATGGACACTGGAAACCACAGACAGCATTAAAAATGATCACCTGCCTCACGGACAGTTCATAGAAGGACTTGATTTCTTTACAAATTATTTCTCATGTTTGCAAACAGTTTTTCTGTTTACAGACTCTTTTCTGGGAGTTTGGTTTTTTTCCAAGGGATCAAGGGCCCTTGCAGATGGGTGACAGAGAACAATACACAGAATTTGATAAAGAAAAGAAGGGTGAGGTGTTACCATGATTGACAGGGGTCTTGACCAATCAAATATCTCCCAAAACTGCAGGCACCTCACAGGCCAGAACCTGAAGGGGCGTGGAGCTCAAACCAATGAGAGCTTCCAGGCCTGGTCTTTCAAATGCCCTGTCTAAGGGGGGGCTTGGGAAATAAAATCTCTCTGTTGCCCCATGAACTCGGGAGGAGCAGTCTTTGTCTCCTGTGCCCTCGCTGCCCCATGAGACCAAAGAGATGTTCACCAGGGCCCTCCCTGTTTGTGGCTGTCCATTGCCCAGCTGAGCAGACAGCCAGTTGTGTTTGCAGTGAGCTGCCACAGGAAGACACACAGCAGCTGGAGATTTGAATAGTAGGGCTTGGGCCAATTCTTCTTCTTTCAGAGTGCAAGAAAGACGCAAAAGCACAAGGAAACATGGCAGTGTTTCAGTGGAGTCTCTTTGTCCTGTGAAGTTCAGTAGTTGTTGGTGTTTCTGTGCTGCTGCTAATCCCTTCCATGAAAAAATCATTCTGGGAAGGAGCAGCAACATCTGACACGCACCAAGTGTTGCCCCCAGTTGCTCCAGGTGCTGCTACCCACAGCCCCTGTAGGACAGAGCACAGCCCCCAGTGCACACCAGCTTTGGCTGCCCTCTGGCAGAGAAGCCCTTTTGGGGCACAGGTTTCTGGGGCAGGAGACGGGCACCGGTGCTGCCAGGGCTCGGGGAAACTCTGCTTGGGCGGGGACTGTGCCTCACCTGCTGCTGTCAGCGCTGCCCGGGCCCCAGGGCTCAGAGCAGCATTCCTGCCCTGGCCCACACGTTCCTGGTCTGTGTCCCACGGCCGTGCTTAGGATGGTCACCATGTGGGACGTGTCCCGAGGAGGCCGTGCCAGCTTCTGTGGAGGCCCCGTGCCCTTCCCGCCGCGGCTGCGTCGGCAGCTGCGGGGGCTCCTGCTGCTCTGAGCCTGCAGAGAAGGGCAGCGTTTGCTGATGGGCTGAGCCCTTCCTAAAGATCCTGTTGGGCTGTCTGACACACCTGGGGCAAGGCATTCCTTCCACCCTGGGCCACTCTGGGGGGCTGGGGGTGGCCCCAGGGCAGGTGGCAGTGCGTGCAAGGGCCCTTGGTGACACGGTGCAGCATGGTCACCGTGGAATGGAACGGGACAGGGGATCCAAGGGCCCTTGGTGACACGGTGCAGCATGGTCACCATGGAATGGAACGGGGCAGGGATTCCAAGGGCCCTTGGTGACACGGTGCAGCATGGTCACCATGGAATGGAACGGGGCAGGGATTCCAAGGGCCCTTGGTGACACGCTCTGGCAGAGGTGTTGGCAGTTACAAGTTACAGTTACACTCCACAGTGCTCGGTGCACACGACGAGAGAGGACGCGAGAGAGCGGTGCTGTGAGGAGCCCTCGCACAGCTACTTGTTCCTTGCTGACCCAGAGCTTTCCCAAGGTATTACTCCTGCAGGTGACCTCGTGGGCAGACCAGAGCACTTGGTGACCCCTGGCCTTCCCGAGGCATCTCTTCTGCAGCTGCCCTCGAGGGCAGACCGTGGCATTTGCACCATCCTTGACAGGAGTCTCCTGTCCTTGTGGCAGGAGCCCCAAGAGCAGAATGCAGGACTTGCTGTCCTGTAGCCTTGCCAAGACTTCACTCTTGCAGGTGCCCTCAAGGCACGACTGCAGCACTTGCTGACTTGGACCTTTTCCTTTTCACCTTCTGCAAGCAGCCATGAATCCAGGCAGCGACGTAGAGCTCAGACCTGCGAGCGTGCCCAAGCTGGCCTGGGGGAAGGAGGAGAAAGAAGGCCCTGGAGCTGCCCCAGCACAGCAGCCTGAAGAGCTGGAGCAGTTCCAGCCACGGCAGAAGGGTGAGTGGAAGAGCTGGGCCACAGGGATGGTGCCTGCAGCCAGCTTGGCCCCATGCCATGCCATGCCATGCCATGCCATGCCATGCCATGCCATGCCATCCCATCCCATCCCATCCCCTGGGGCCATGCCCATGGACAGGATGGAATAGGGGCCAAGCAGACACCCCACAGCCGTGCTCCATGCCCTGGGCCGTCACGGGGCTGTCCCTGCCTGGGCAGCGCAGGGCTGGGCTGTGTTCTCCGGCCTCTCCCGCAGCCCCTCAGCTCAGGCTGCGCTCGCTCTTTGCCAGGTGCAGCCGTGCAGCGCACACGAGAGCAGGAACGCACCCGTGGCCGCTTCCGCAGAACAGCGCAGGTACCTGCAGCCATCCCCACCTGGGCTGGGCCTGCTGGCACTGCTCAGCCCAGCAGCACGCCTGCAGCACTCCATGGCTTCTTGCCCTTCTCCTACAGCTCGTTTGCAAATTCATCAAGAGAATTCGGCAGGAAGAGACCGGCGCCATGGGCCCTGGGCTCAGAGCCTACTCAGAGCTCCTCGGACATGAGACCAGTGCCGCCCTGCTGGATTTGCTTGTGCAGAGGGGTGTTTCCAGAGCAGAGCAAGTAGGCAGCTGTGGCCAGGCTTCAATTCCCCCATGACTCACATGGCTTCCCAAGCCACAGTGCTGGGCCCTGTGAGCCTTTGAGGCCATCACATTGTGGTGGGAAGGGAAGCACTTGTCTGGGGACACTGGGAACACTGCTCCCTCTGGCAGCTTCCCAAGTCTCCCTGTGCCTTCTCCAGGTGCCTGCCATGGTGAGGTACATCCACCAGTGGCTCATGGCCAATGATTCTGCAGAGCACAGGCTGGACAACGCCCTGTTGTATCTCACAGAAGCGCAGCCAAATGACGCCGTAATGACACTCCTGCGTGTGGCCCCATCCTGTGACAGGTATGGGGCCCACCTGCCCAGAGGGCTCAGGGCTCACCCCAACCCATCGCCCTGTACAGCCTGTGCCAGGTGTGTGACCCACAGAGAGTCCCAGGGCCCTCTGGCTGCTCCCTTTCCCAGCCCTGGCATGTCAGCCCCGAGCCTGCTGCCATGCTCCCTCGCTGCCCCACAGGGGCCTGTCCCCACAGGGCTGGGCTGCCTGGCCGCTGCTGGAGAGGGGCAGTGGGCAAAGGCAGAGCCGTCGGTCAACCCAGGCCCCTAGAGATGCCCAGGCCACGGTGCTGTGTCTGAGATCCCCTGAGACAGATCTCTAACCCCACAGAGCTGCCATGGCCATGTGGAAGACCATCATGTGCACGCCCTGGACTGCAGAGCTGGCACAGCAGATACTCCTGGATGTGCTGGGGAGCTGGCCAGAGCACAGCACGTGCACCTCCGATGGGGACAAAACGGGTGTCTTTGTCCTGGCTGTGAGTTTCTGCCAGTGGCCTTTGCTGGCCCCAAGGTCACCTGTCCAGCAGCTCTCCATCCTCCTTCCCCCACTGCATCTCCCTGCCTCAGGGCCTGAAAGCTGGCCTAGGGACAGCTGCAGGGCCACCAGGCCCGCTGCTCCCCCTGTGTCTCTCTGGGCCTCTCCCTGCCACGCTCGGGCCCTGTCACACGAACACCTCGGCACTGAGCGCTGTCTCGGGGGGCTTTGTCCTTTGCAGGCAACTGTGGTAATATGGAAGATCCTCCAGGAGCGCTGTGTCCCAGATATAGTGGATGAGCATTTCCCGCAGTTATTTGTGCATCTGCTCTTCCAAGTGTTCTCCAGCACCAAAGAGATGCCAGAGGCGGTTGGTACCTTCTGGAAGGGATGCCAGGAAGAACACGGCCTTGCCACCAGCCCCAGCAGGTGCTCTATCCCAGTCCTTCTGTACCTGCCACATGGCCAGGGCAGGAGCCAGTGCTCCCAGTGTGACCCGGGCTTTGCTCTGCACTCAGGTTTGCAGTGAGGACCCTGAAGTCCCTGCTGTGCCAAATGGACTATGAGGATGTGGTGTTGTCAATGGAACGCAAGCGTGGTTGGGACACGCTGCTCTGTGCTGACACCCACATTTATGCCGTGGGTCTGCTGGCCAGGTGAGACCCCCTTCTCCCCATTGCTCCCGGCATTTGTGCTCTGTGTCTGGGGTATCCCACTCAGTCCCTGTGGCTGTGGGCCAGAGGCACGAGGGACGGCCAAGCAGACTGGGAAAGGCTGGGAGAGGAGGGTGCCCAGTAGCAGCCACATCTCAAAGGGCCCAGGTCCCCCTGCAGGGTGGGGGGTAAAGACAAGAACTGCATCAGTCTGTCCTGGAAGGGGCTTCCCCCCCCGGCTCAGGGTCTTAGTGTCATAGGAGCAGGCCCCCAGCTGGGTAATCATTATCACTGACTCCATATATTTCAGAGGTCCGATCAATAATAATTATTATTAAGAAACCCAGTGTTCTTATAGATAGTTATGATATAGATTGATTTAATGGGTTATCAAGTCTAAACATTATCACCATTAGTTAATTAAAAAATCACGCTTAGGTAGACAAATCTCCGTAACATATTCAGATGTTCACAATACCAGGTGCAGCATGTTAAGATAAGAATGTTTTTTCATTCTTTCCTCTGATCTTCTCAGACTTTCTCAGGCGATGCCTGGGAAGGTTGTCTGTTTCTCTCTGAGGCCAGAGAGCTGCTGCCACATCTTAGTGCCATTTTCCGCCTTCCAGGGAGATGCACAATGAATCCATCGATTTGTGTAAAAGCATCTCAGACTGTCTCCTTCAGTTGCTCAGCAAAGAGATGCCATACTGGAACTTCCCTGCCCTGGCATTCCTTGTGGGGGTGAGTCTGAAGGCCAGCACTGCCTCCCAGCTCTCTGCCCTCTCGTAGCCGCAGCTGCCTGGGACGGTGCCCACGCCCTGTGCTGCTGCCTGGTCCCCGCCCTGTGCGGTTCTGGGCTCCTGCCGGCCGGGTCCCCTGTCACTGCCCTGTGCCTTTCAGGTCCTGCATTGCCTGGACTTGAGTGCATGTGGTGACAGCATCATGGATCTCTTGTCGAGGCACTTGCTGAGTGAGTGCACAGAGATGCGCCGCCAGGTTCTGAGGGCCCTCCTCTTGCTCAGGGATAATCCCTCGCTGGTAAGGAGGGGCAGCAGCTGAAGCCGTGCAGGCAGCGTGGGGCTGGGGAACGCAGTCGCTGGAACTTGGCTGGGCTTCAGGCACTTGGGCAGCCGCTCCCAGCTCTCCTGCCTCCCACTTCAGCTGCCCGAGTGCTGTGGGACAGGCCTTTGGCCTCTGGGCCTTGTGGCAGCAGGGTGGCCTTTCACACACCTTTGCTCCGCACAGGCCAAAAGAATGTGGAGCCTGACCGAAAGCCTCGGGGAGCTCCTGCAGGAAAATGACAGTGATGTGGTCAGGATGGCCATTGTTCTAGTTAGTGATTTGTTCCTGGATAATGACGCCCCAATACCCAGCCTCATCACCCTGCAGCTGGCTAAGGTGCTCCTGCCACTCTTTGAACACGTAAGGCTCTGTGCCCTCAGCCACGGCCACTGGCTGCTGCCCAGACACTTGGTGCCCTGTGGAGATGCAGGCCTGCACCAACGTGGGCCAGAATCAGCTGATGCCAAGGTTTTGTTTCCTTCCTGTTACACAGGATGACAGGCATGTGCAGTGGATCTCCATGTTTGTATTTCGAACCTTGCTGTCTACTGTAGAAGAAGAAGGAAAAAAGCTCCTGATGACACAAGTGTGTCACAGCCTGCTCCCACTCTTCTTCCACTGCCATGATGAGAATCAGTGTGTGGCAGAGGTGAGGACTCGCGGGCTGCTGCTGTCCCCCTGGGAGAGGGCTTGGCTGCCTCCTGCCCTGGCACCTAGTAGGCTGGATCCTCCTCCTGGCTCTGGCACAGGGATGCTGATCCTGGGCTGTAGGGCAATTTCCGTGTCTCTACTGCTCTCCAGGCTTCTGAGGAAACTCTCCTTTGTGTGGCCAAATTCCTGAACAGGACAGATCTTGAAAAATCTGTAAAGAAGGAGAAGCTGTGGAAGTTCATTGAGATCCTGGTAAGGAGGGCCGGGAAGCCGCAGCCCCAGCCTGGAGCAGCCCCTGAGCGCGGTGCTCGGTGTGCGGGCTGGCAGCTGTGCCCCTGCCCGCTGCTGCAGCCCGAGGCCGCGCGGGCTCTGCTCCAGGCTCCTGCGGCCCCAGCCGGGTGCCCATGGAGCCCCGGCCCGGGGGGCTGCGGGGCCAACCCTTCCCTCCTGCCGCTCTCTCCAGCTGGCAGAGGACAGCAGCAGCGTGGCCGAGCACCTGCGCCAGGCCCTGCCCTACCTGCAGAGCCCACAGGAGCCCCTGCGAGAGGCGGCCGTCAGGTTCATGGGTGAGCCACGAGCCGGGCCAGGAGGGCGTGTGGGCACAGGGCTGGCGGCGCCGCTGGCAGGGAGCTGTGCCCTGGGCCTGACAGGCTCTGTGTTCCCAGGGACGGCCGGGCGGCACCTGAGGGGGAGGAAGGAAGAGCTCCAGCTCCTCTGTGAGGGTGAGTGAGGGCAGCGGGCTGCCAGCGGGGGCTGCCGGGGGAGCTGTGAGCCCTGCCCCGGCTGCGGAGGGCTCTGCTCCCTGTGCGGACCAGGGCCGGCGTGGGCAGAGCACACAGAGCTTTCAGGGCACCTGGGGGATTCGTGGCCAGCAGCTTCGGGCTGATCCAGCTGGTCCCTGCTCCCTGCTGGCCATGGCCAGAGCTGGCTGGGATGGCCCTGGCACAGAGTCCCCTCGGGTCCCCTCACATGTGGGAACTGACCATGGCTCTGTTCCTCTCTCTTTCAGCCCTTGAAGGCATGGAAAATGACATCAGTGTTGCCGTCGCAAGCCTGGCAGTTCAAACATCGTACATTCTCCAGGAAGCAGAGAGAGCTCCATATTCCACCTTTGACAACCTGCGTGATCGGCTCTGCAGGGCATGGGGGAGACGGCCTCGTCTGTCGGGGCTCGGCTGGCTGCGCTGCTGGAGCTCTGCACAGAGCTGATCCCAGAGGCTCTGTCTGCTGGGGCCACCCGAGCCAGCAGGACTGTTTCGTTTCTTTAAGATTGTTCTTTTCTTTCTTTTGTTTTTCTTTAGCGTAGAAATATAGGATGTGTTGCTATAGACAGACTCCCAGGTTCTTTCTTTTGCTGCCCAGGCTCTGCAGGGCCTAGGGGAAGAGGGAGAAAATGGTTCCTGGGCTCAGCAAGCTGCCCAGGCATGCAGGGTTGCAGGGAAAATGGCCAGAAGCCCCTTGGCCTTTGGTGGTTCTGCTGAAGCCTCTGTGCTGCCCACAGAGCAGATGGGCAGGGGCTGGAGCTGTGGGGATCTCTGTGAGAGCAGTGCCTGGAGATGGCCACAAGCCCTGTCCCAGGCAGGAAGCGCCATCCGTGTCCTCCTGCCCGTGTGTTCCTGGCTGGATTGCTGAGGGCTCCCAGGTGCCTCTTGGTGGGGCTCCTCTGGAGCTCCTGTGGGGCTGCGGCGCTGCTGCCGGGCAGGCTGGCCGGGCTGGGGAGAACCTGAGGAGACGGGGCCACAAAGGGATGAGGGGCTGTGGGAGCCCTGACAGGACAAGGCAGTGGGAAGGCACGGGGGGGACGTGTGAGGGAGTGGGTAATGTTGGCTCGGGGAGGAAAGTGGGTTGGAGCCAAAGAGACCACTCACCCCGATGTTTATGTGGCAAACAGAGCACATTTATTCTCAAGCCCTTCCTTCTAAAGGGCCTTTGAAAACCCAGTCTGGATTTCACTGCTCTGATCTCTGTGCCCCTTCAGATTCTGGCCTGGGCAATGCCTGCAGCCTTGGGAGAGATGTGATGGGCCAGGCCCCTGTCAGTCAAAGCAGGGCTGGTACATTCACCCCGTACAAGCCAGCCTGCACGGTGACACGGCAACAGAGTGCGAGGCACAGCTCCGGGAGCTCCCCGTGAACCTCAGCTCTGGGACCACTGTCTGCCCCAAGCTTCAGGGGCTGCAGTGGGAGCCCGGCTGGGCTCTGCCCTGGGGCCATCCTGCAGGGACAGCTGCAAACAGGGAGCATTCCCTGCCACAAAGAGCCAAGGCAGGGCTGCAGGGCAGCTGCTCCAGCCCCGACTGCACTGCTGAGTGCTGTGCTCTGGGGCTGGGGCTCCCCACACAGGGGACTGCACTGGTGTGCCAGAGGAGACAGAGAAGCTGCAGCTTCAGCCTAGCTGAGGTGGGTGCGTGGGGTGGAAAGAGTGGGGAGGCTCAAGGGGATTCACAGAGCTCATTCTGCTGCAAGGACGAGGAAAAAGGAGCGGGAACTCAGCAGTGAGGAGAGCTGGGGGCTGGAGAGCAGCTCTCAATGACACTAAAATCCCACCAGACCTCTGAGACATTGCTGCTCCTCAGCCAGTGACAGGATGAGTCCCTTAGCCTGGGGCTTGGCCTTCCTCATGGCGAGGGGCACCAAGGAAGGGAACAGTGTGATGGAGACTGGAATAGGCTGGGAACTCACTGGGGGAAAAGAGGAAGCAGTTGGGATGTAAAAGGCAGGGAGAAGAGAGAACAGTTCAGAGAAGGGCTGAGCTACTGCTTGAGCAAGCTGCAAAAAGTCATTTGGGGTCATCCCAGATTGATTTCATTTCAGAAGTTATTGAACAAGTTTATTTTTTGGGTGGCTGCATGTTTTCTGGAGCTGTATTGCTAAAATGCTCAAGCCAGTCTGTGCTGCAGGTCACCCCATTTCTCCTTTGGCTGATTGCAGCCCCATGCTGAGCTCCAGCAGGGCCCTGGCAGAGCCCAGAGCAGCCTCAGCACCCACAGAGCCCGGCTGCAAGGAGAGAAACCAGAAAGCCCCGTCAGCTGAAGGCTCCTGTCCCCTTGTCCCAGCCACCCGCGGTGCCCAGGCCATGCTGGCCGTGCCAGAGCTGTGCCCAGAGCTGCCCATCACTGCTGCCTTTGGGAGCAGAGCAGGAGGGCAGGACATGTGCCCAGCCTGCAGCCAGCCACGGCACCTCCAGCCCTCAGCAGCTGCCCAGAGCAGGACGCTCCTGTGCTCGCTGCCATCTCCCCAGAGCTCTGATCCCACCATCCCCAGCGGACAGGACCCACCTCACGCCATCCCCCGCTGGAAGAAAAGCTGCTCCCAAACGATGCCCTCAGCCTTCTCCAAGGGCACGGCCCATCCACGCTGCAGCTGCTCCCAAGCACGTCCTGATCCAGACTGGACTCCACCTGAAACGCTTCCTCTAGAAAGACAAACATCAAATTATGGAAAATAGGTTACAGAGAAAAAGGGGAACAAGAAAAAAGGTCAAAAATCTTATCTCTGTCAGGGCCCTAAGGAAGGCCCAACCCCTGCGTGCCAGGGAAAAACCCACCATGGGGGAGGGAATCCCAGGCTTTCTCCCTTCCCCTGCACTGCCCCCATGGTGATCCCAAAGCAAACAAGGGCAGTGGAGCAGCCCAAGCCCTTCCTTGCCTGCAAAGCAAAGCAGCCCCTGCACAGGGTCTGGAGTCCCACCTCTGCTCCCACCATGGGGGTTTGTTTGTGTCGGGCTGGCTGCCCCAGCCCAGCCCCAGCCCGAGGCACGGTGGGTGCTGGGGGCTTTTGGCAGGGCCAGGAGCCCACTCCCATTTCATATCCACCCCAGCCCATGTCCCCAGCCCTTCCAAAAGCAGCCTGGCAGCCGACTGAAGGATCAGCTGCATCCGCCCCAGCAAAGGGGGAACCTTTGCTTCCCAGCCAGGCTGTGCAATGCCCAAATCTGGGAGCATCCCCCAGTGTGTGGACTCATCTACAAACTCCCTGTGGAGCCTGGCTTTGGAGGAGGTGTCAGAATCAAAGTCCACCATCTTCAGCCTGCCGGTGGTCAGGTGGAGCAAGAGGTTGTCATCCTTGATGTCCTCACTGTCCCCAGCAGCAGCAGCCCCACCTGGGACAGCTTCTCCAGGGGCTCCTTCTTCCCTGGGCCAGACCAGGCTGTCAGGGCTCTGCCCAGGGCCCCAGCATCCATGAACCATGGCAGGCAAAACCAGGGGGATGTTGGCCACCAGTGCTTGCCACACCAGGTCTCCAGCTCAGCTCCAGCCCATGAGCTGTGTTCCCTCCTGCTGACCCCTGCTCAGAGCTACAGGCAGGACAAAACCTGTCTGGTTGGCTTTGCTACTGAGTGCCAAGAGATGTGTGGAGCTGTTACCTGCCAGGCCCCTGGATCCAACTGTGCATGTGGATCTCTCCCATCTTCTAGGGCAGAGGAACATGGATCATGGAAAATCTCTTCTAAGGATGGCCTGTCCAAGGGCTGCATGGACAAACACCTATTAATGACATCCTGGCACTCTGGGGAGAGAAACCAGAAATCACCAGTCATTTGGAGAAGTTGCCCCCTTTTCCCGTACCCAGGCCATGCTGGGTGTGCTTAGAGGTGGGCCTAAACTTCCCCATGGATTTTCTGTTTGGAGGAGAGCAAGAGAGCAGGACATGTGCCACCTCCTCAGCAGCTGCCAGAGCAGAATGCCCATGAGCTGCTGCTGTCTCCCAGCACTGGTATTGCTCCCAAGGCCAGAGATGAGGATCCACCTTGAGAGAGCCATCCTGGGAACAAGATCTGCCCCCAGATATCTCCTGGCTCCTCCTGAATGGGTGCTTCCCCATGACCAGGTGGTGCAGCAGAAGGTCCAGGGATCAGATCGTCGCTGCCTCACCGTGGTAGCATTGCTGGTGGATCCACTCTGGTGGGCTGTAGGACAGGGTTCCTGTGGAACACAGACACAGTTCATCAGGGGGATGCTGCAGCCTCCAGCACCTGGAGGAGCAGCCCCCGCGCCTTCTCCTCCGGCAGGAACCCCCGCTCCGCCAGGAAACCCGAAAGGTCCTGGCACCGCTCCGGATGCTCCAGCACCAGCACAAAGCTGTCGGGGAGCTGAGGCCACTCCAGGAGCTGAATGACACCAGCACAGCCAGAGGAGACCTTGTCCAGCAGCGCGATCTCCAGGGCTGCGCTGGTGCCGTGGGGCTGCGGGAGGAGCACGATGCCGTCAGTGGGGCTGATGCCGTGCCGGGGGTCGGGAACCCCTCAGCCAGCCCGGGATGCTCTGCGCCCTGCGCTGGCCCCACGCCCGCTCTCCCTCCAGGCGTCCTGGCAGCTCCCACCCTGCCGGGCCGCGGCTCAGCCCCGCCCGGCACGGCCCGGCTTCTGCCGCTGGCCCGGCTCATCACCAGCTCGCCCCGGTGCCGGACGCGGTTCCCTGGCACCCTTTTGATGGCCACCTGCGAGCCGAGGGCAGCAGCGGGCTGAGCTCGCCGCCTGCCCCGCACAGCCCCATCCTTCTCCTCCTTCTCCTTCTCTCCCTCCTCCTCCTCCTCCTTCCCGTCCTCCGTGCCCGCCGCCGGCCCCGCCGCTCCCCGGGCGCCGTCCGAGAGCCGCGTGGCCGCGCAGCCGCCGCCGCAGCCGCCGCTGCCCAGCAGCGAACCCGCCGGGGCCGCTCCTGCCGGGCCTCCTGCGCCTTCCCTGCGGGCGGGACGCGGCTGTCAGCGCTCGGCCCGGGCCAGGAGCGGCCCCGAGCGCCGCCCGAGCGCCCCGGGCCGGCCATGCCCCGGCGTTCTCCCCCAGCATCCCAGATTCGCCATGAAATGGGAACCCTGAGCTTGTGGAAGTGCCTGAAGGATGCCCTGTTCCTCTGCAGGGACACTCGGGCTGAGACAGGAGCCGGAGCCCTCTCTGGGGAAGCCTCCTCCGAGCTGGAATTTGTGCCGTGCTGGGAGAGGAGGAGGAGGGGAGAAGGCTGGTGCTGTGTGGCAGGAGCAGGAGGTTTGGGCCGCAGGACATTCCGTCTGCACCGCTGCCCCGCAATGGGCGGGAACGCTGTGGGGAAGACTGGGGGACACTGGAGCGGGATATGGATGGCACTAGGGGGACTGGGAGGGCCTGGGAATGAACTCAGGTGTATTGGGAGGGACTGGGCTGTGCTGGGAGGGACTGGAGGGGCACTGGGGCTGTACTGGGCTGTACTGGGGATGAACTGGGCTGTACTGGGAGGGACTGGAGGGGCACTGGGGCTGTACTGGGCTGTGCTGGGGATGAACTGGGCTGTGCTGGGAGGGACTGGAGGGGTTGAATGGCTGTTCCCACCCGCACTGCCTCCCATTGGCCGAGGCTCCCGCCCATCACGGCCCCAACCAATCAGAGACATGGCTCATGGCTTTGGGGGCGGGGCCTGAGGCCTGCGCCATCTTTTCTTTTGTCTACAACTCCCGTCATGCTCTGCGGCCCCATAGAGCCCCATTAAAGCCGGGACTACAACGCCCGTCATGCCCCGCGCTCCACAGAACCCCGGTACCGCCCCCGTCTGTCCCATCAGTGTCCCCCAGACCCTCCGGGACCCCCAAGTGCTCCTCAGTGTCCATTCGGGACCCCCAAAATTTTACTGGCAAAGTACAAAAGAACAAGGAACTTTGGAAAAGCGTTTAATACAAATCCAATCCAACTTAAACTACTTGTCATAGCAGTAACTTCATTCACTCAGCCCATTTAACCTGGAAACCCCTAAACACTGAAGTTGTTCAGGTACCCAAAAATGTTCCATATAAAGAGCATTAGAAGGAGAGGAAAGAGAGAGAGACAGGAAGAGAGAAGCTCCACAGAACGACACACATGTGGCTCCCAGCTCCTGGGGCTCCAGTGTGGGCATGACACAAACCCCAGGAGAAGGCAGAGCCCATACCAGGGGCTGACCTTGTGCTCCTTGGTTTTAAGCCCCTGGGCCTTCGTGGGCCTCCCCCCAGCTGGGACTTCTGATATCTCAGGTGTTCAGAGCTGGGTGAGCGCTGTCCCATCTGTGTGACTGATTGACAGCTCAGCCCAAGGTGTCTGGGGACATTGATCTCATCCAGCCTCTGACAGCGACCATGGTGACACTGGGGAACCTCATGGAGCCTCATGGAGCCATGGGTCAGTTGTGACACTGTGGGGACCTCGTGGAATCAGAGGGGACCATTGGGAAGCTCCCATGGATCCAAGGGCCCAGGGTGACACTGTGGAGCCCAGAGTGTCACAGAGGAGCCATTGTGACAGTGTGTCCCCATGGAACCAAGGGAACATGGGACAGGCTGATGCCTTAAGTTTTAGCTTCCATATTTTCCCAATTCTGTGCTGTATCAGTCTGTAACTCTGAACTTCATGCAGAGTGTCAGCAAGTTCTTTTACAGTGTAGTCAGACAAAACAATCCTTTTCCTGCCCGAGAACCATAGACACCGCTGCAGCTTCAGGCCCAAAAATCGAAAACAGCAGCGAATTGAGGAGAGCAGACTGGGAGGGTGGGGCTGCATAACGTGAAGGTATAATTGGACAATTAACCCCAATATGGAAATGAACCAAATCTTAAAAAAGTGTGTAAACACGTGACCTGGCGTCCATCCTGGGTGTACCCTCAGCCAGGCCCTTGTACTGCCCAGGTGAATCCTTTGAAGGCCTTTTTAATAAATCCCCACTTTACTCCTGTAACACTGTCCAGCCTCTGCTCTAGGTGGCCTCTCAAGGCATCAAGGCCTGGCTGGCTGGGCCACCTGGGGGCCACCTGACAGGTCCAGCTGACCTTGGCATGTCCAGGGCTGCTGCTCATCTGCCCCTGGAGCACTGGGGCTCGGTGCTCTCCTTCCTGTGAAAAGAACTCTCCTTCTCTTCCAGGTGCCCATGGCCAAAATTTGGATTCCTCTTCTTAGTTTGCTTCTATGCAAAGATTGTTCCCAGATGAAATCTGCCAGGACAGACAGGTCTGGCTGGCTTGGCCACCCACGGGCCACCTCTCATCTTCCTGTGAAACACTGGGACCCTGTGCTTTTCTTTCTTATGGGAAAAAAGCACCTTTCACATCCAGGCACCCATGGCCAAAGTTGGGAATCCGCCTCCAGGATTCCCTATATCCAGGGATTTCTCCCAGTTGAAAGCTTCCAGGAGAGACAAGCCTGGCTGGCCTTGGTCTCCAAAGAGCTGATCCTTATCTGCCTTTGAAACACTGGGGCTTTGTGCCTTCCTTTATGATGAAAAGAACTCTTCTTCCTGCCCAGGTGCCCATGGCCAAAACTGAGATTCCACCTTCAAAATTCTGAATATCCAAGGATTTCCCCCAGATGAAAGGTGCCAGGAGAGACAGGTCTGGCTCTCTTGGCCTATGGTGACCACCTCTCATCTCCTTCCAAAACACCTGGGTTCCACACTTCTCTTTCCTATGGGAAAAACCATCCATCTCGACCAGATGCCCATGGCCAAAGTTTGGAATCCTCCTCCAGAATTCCCTAGGTCCAAGGATTTCTCAGTGACAAAAGCTGCCAGGACAAACAGGTCTGGATGGCTCGGCCTCCCAGGAGCCTTCTCTCTCTGCTTCTGCCCCTGCAACACGGGGGCTCGGTGCTTTCCTTCCTATGGAAAAGAACCGTCCTTCTTAACAATGCAGAAATGGCTGAAATTGGGGTTCCACCTCCCAAATTCCCTAAATCCAAGGGTTGCTTTCAGACAAAAAAATACCACAACGGAGGGGTCTGGCTGCCCTTGGCCTCTGATGGTCACCTTTCATCTGCCCCTGAAACACCGGTGTTCCATCCTTGCCTTCCTATGGAAAAGAACCGTCCTTCACCTCTAGGCAGCCAGGTCTGAAACTGGCATTCCACCTCTAAAATTCCCTATATCCAAGGACAAAATCTGCCAGCACCATCTGATCTGGCTGCCCTTGGCCTCTGGTGGCTGTGGCTCATCTGCCCCTGCAGCACTGGGGCTGGGTTGTTCCCTTCCTGTGGAGACCATGGTGGCACGGTGAGGACCTGGTGAAACCATGGAGTCCATTGTAACACTTTGGGGCCATGGTGACACTGCAGGGCTCCATGGAACCCAGAGACCACCATGACTCTGTGGGGCCTTGTGGAACCATGGAGACCATTCCGACCCTTCAGGGCCTCGTGTCACCAAGAGGGCATTGTGACACCTCAGGGCCTTCTGGAAACAAGGGACCATTGGGACACTGTGGGGCTCCATGGAATGAGGGGAACAGGGAACAGGTCTGGCAGGCTTGGCCTCCCAGGGGCCACCTGACAGGTCTGGCTGATCTTGGAATGTCAAGGGCTGCTTCTCATCTGCCCATGAACCACTGGGACTTCGTGCTTTCCTTGCTCTGGAAAAGAACTGTCCCTCTTTTTCGACACCCATGGACAAAATTGGTACTTCCCCTCAAAAATTTCCTGTATGCAAGGGTATCTGCCAGAAAAAAACCTGCCAGCTCTGGCTGGCCTTGGCCTCTGATGGTCGCATCTCAGTTGCCTCAGAAGCACTGGGGCTCTGTGCCTTCCTTCCTGCAGAAAAGAACTGACCCTCTTGTCCAGGGGCCATGGCAGGAGCTGGAATGTGGCCGCCAAAATTCCATCTATCCTAGGATTGCTCCCAGACAAAAGCTGCCAGGACAGACAGTTCTGCCTGGCCTTGGCCTCTGGTGGTATGAGCAGAATGTTTTCCTTTGCAAACACCTTGGAAAAGGCCCAGAGATCTCCCGAGCTGGGTTTTGCAGGCCTCAGGAACATAACCCATGTATGGAGGCTGATGTGCCTGGGCTCAGCTGTGAAGAGACTGAGGACAGATCAGGAGTGGCCTGGCAGGGCTTGAAAGGTGGATTCCAAAATGGTGGAGCTTTTCTCCATAGTGGGAAACAGCCAGAGAGAAAAATTATGCCCCAAATGCAGCTGGGGAAGTCCAGACTGGACACAGGAGGAGAAAGGAATTTCCCTCCCAGGGCAGGGCTGTGGTGCAGCACGTCCCCAGCAGGAGCCTGGAGCAGCCCAAGGCTTTGTGTGGCCAGGCAGGGGCAGCAGGAGGCAGAGCTGCCAGCAAAGGAAGGGCCAGCGAGGTGGGGCAGCCGGGGGTGACGACAGCCTGCAGGGACAGAGGCGCAGGGCAGGGACACCGTGGGACAGCCTGGGCTGCAGAGGGCTCAGGGATGTGCAGCAGCTGCAAGGCCCTGACAGAGCCAACCTGTGCAGCCCTTTGGCCATGGCTGCTGGCCCTGGGCCTGAGGCCACGAGGGGACAAGTGACCCTTGCAGCCCTGGGGCCTCAGTGCCTCCTTGTCCCTGCTCAGCAGCCTGGCAGGGGCCGCCCCATGGTCCTGCCCTTGGCACTGCCCATCCCCACATGCCAGTGCCCATCCCAGGAAGAGCCCTGAGCAATGAGGGAGGGCCAGGATCTGCCTTGCCAGGGGCTGGGGCTCAGGCCTGGGCCCTTTGCATTCCTGAAACACATCCAGGTTTGCTCAGCACCAGAGACACCTTCCCCTTGCTTTTCCCTTGCTGTCATCTCTGCTCCAGCATTATGCTCTACTTGGGGACACTTTCTCAGTCGTTTCCCTCAGTGGGACCCATTAAAAGTCCAAGAAACTTCAATGTTTCAATCACACTTTGAGTTCTTGAGAAGTTTTTTGAGCACACTCTCTGGGAATGAGACTAATGAAAACAACAGCAGCCCCTGAGACGGTCATTAAAGTCCTTGTGCTGTGTCTGTGCTGCTGAGCTGGGCCGGGCTCCTGGCACAGAGGGTGATGCTGGTAACCAAGCAGAGCTTCAAAAGCACATTTCTCTTGCTGAGCAGCTCTTCTGCCAGCCCAGCAGGGCTGGGGCACTGCCTGCAGCCAGCGTGGGCACAGCACAGAGGCACAGAGAGCTTCAATCAGTCAGGGCTGGGAAGGGGCTGAGAAGTGCCTGGGGCAGAATCACTGCCAGCCCTTGGCAAAGGAACCTCTGGCTGCAGGACAATGCAGCTGCAGCTCCTGGAGTGATCTCCTAAAGCTGGAACATCCCAATGACCACAGAGCCTGTGAGTACAACTCTGAGTGTTCTGGTGTAGGGTAGGTGAAATGCTCATGGTGTTCTGACATGCTGAGGGTTTCTGATCAGTCACAGAATATTTCCAAGACAAGGATATTGATAAAAATGAAGAAATTCCCAAAAAGTTTGTATTCAGTTTCCTACCATTGCAGAATGGCAGGGAGGGAGAAATAAATATCAGCAGTTGATTCTGTATTTTGAGAAGTGCCTGAGAAATCTGAACTGTTACTTTTAGTGATCAGTAGGTTCACAGGAGATCCCTAATGTGCTTGCAGCCACTCTGCCCATGGACAGCAGCAGCATCACCTTTGCTGGAGCCATCAGGCTCAGTCTGCGCTGTCCTTTCTCCAAGCTGCAAATAGAACCTGCCCCCAGCCAGTGCCCTGCAAACAGGCAGGGTTCTGTCAGGCCAAGGAGAGGGCACAGAGATTTGGGGTCTGGGAGTGCTGGCAGGGAGAGATCAGGCACAGGGAGACACCTGCAGGAGGAAAATCTCCAGGAAGCAGAGAGAAGATCAGGGAAGGAAAGAAAACAAAACCCAGAAATGCTGAGGCAGGGAGAGTTTAGAGATGTCCAGAGGATCCCCTCCAGTGCAGCCCCTCCCTCTGAACAAGCCCCCTCCCTCCTGTGCCCCAGCCAAGCCTCTGCCCTCAGGGCCGGGGCTCCAAGGCGTGCAGCCCCTCCTGTGCAGGCAGAGCTGCAGCAGAGCCGTGGGGCAGCTCTGCAGCCCCGGGCCCAGTTCCCTCTGCAGAGCACAGGGCTGGGAGCAGCTGCCCGGCACTGGGGGCTCTGGCAGGGGCACAGCTGGCTCAGGGTGACACAGCTGTCCCCAGTGCCCGGCTCTGGGCAGTGCTGGCAGTGCAGCCAGGGAAGGACCTGCACCTCCCTTCATCCAGTGCCATCAGAAGGACACTTGGAAGTCTCCTTGAGATTTCAGTCCAAGCTGGGAGCTTCAATCCAGGGTGCAAACCTGTCCTAGAGCATCTCTGATTTATAAGATTGATGAGGAAAGGCAGAGGTGTTGTGACACTGAAAATGCTGTTGGGTGGGTGAAATGAGCAAAGTGAGTTCTTCGATCCAAATGTGGAGCTGAGCTGTTGTGGATCCATCTGCTCTCAGCCGTGCCTGGTGACATTTTAGGGAAGCATGGGAACGTGATCATCCTCTAACTGAGAGTGGTTAAAGCCCAGAGAAATCTGAACAGGTGAGAACGACAGGCCATCTCCCCTTACTCTCCACTTATCACTTTGCCTCACAGAAATTGCTTTGTTCACCCTGGGGGAAGCAGAAATGCTAAAGGTTTCTGATTCCAAGAACACCAGGAGAGACATGGGGGGAGCTTAAAAAGTAATCCGCAGGACTCTTGAACACAAAAATATGTCCGTGTGTGTCATAGAAAAAAGAGGTTCATGTGAAATGCCTTTGATTTTGGTTAAAGGCATCTCCTTTTTCTCTTCACTGTCCTTTCCCCATGAACAGGTGCCCATGTGCAGCCACAGCAAATGTCCAACAGCAGCTCCATCAGCCACTTCCTCCTGCTGGCACTGGCAGACACGCGGCAGCTGCAGCTCCTGCACTTCTGCCTCTTCCTGGGCATCTCCCTGGCTGCCCTCCTGGGCAACGGCCTCATCATCAGCGCCGTAGCCTGCGGCCACCACCTGCACACGCCCATGTTCTTCTTCCTGCTCAACCTGGCCCTCAGCGACCTGGGCTCCATCTGCACCACTGTCCCCAAAGCCATGCACAATTCCCTCTGGGACACCAGGAACATCTCCTACACAGGATGTGCAGCACAGCTCTTTTTCCTTCTGTTCTTCCTTGGAGCAGAGTATTCCGTCCTGACCATCATGTGCTATGACCGCTACGTGTCCATCTGCAAACCCCTGCACTACGGGACCCTCCTGGGCAGCAGAGCTTGTGCCCACATGGCAGCAGCTGCCTGGGCCAGTGCCTTTCTCTATTCACTACTGCACACAGACAATACATTTTCCCTGCCCCTGTGCCATGGCAATGCCCTGGGCCAGTTCTTCTGTGATATCCCACAGATCCTCAAGCTCTCCTGCTCCAATTCCCACCTCAGGGAACTTGGGCTTCTTGTGGTTACTAGCAGTTTATCATTTTGTTCTTTTGTGTTCATTGTTTTCTCCTATGTACAGATCGTCAGGGCTGTGCTGAGGATCCCTTCTGAGCAGGGACGGCACAAAGCCTTTCCCACCTGCCTCCCTCACCTGGCTGTAGTCTCTCTCTTTGTCAGCACTGCAGAATTTGCTTACCTGAAGCCTGCCTCGATGTCCTCCCCATCCCTGGATCTGGCCCAGTCAGTTCTGCGCGATGAAATCCTGCTCAGCGTGGGCAACTGAGCCCTTGAAGGACTTAGTGTCAGGTCAAGGCTTGCTTTCCCTCCCAAAGCCTTCCCTTGGCAGCCTTGGGCAGGGGATTCATCCTCCCTCCCTCCTCCTTCCCACAGACCTCCTCGAAACCACTCTGTGGGCACGTTCCATTCTCTGTCTGTCCTCAAGTGCAGTACCAACCTGGGTCAGTCCTGGCTCTGTCCTGAGCTCCCAGGAGCTCGCAGGCTGAGATAGCAAAGCTCAGCCACACCAGGGCCCTGCCCCTTCCAGCAGCACCACCACAAGCAGCAGCAGCAGCAGCAGCAGCAGCAGCAGCAGCAGCAGCGGCAGCAGTCACCTCTCAGCTGTTGGTGCCCCTGCACTGCAGCCCCTCCCGCTGGCACCAACGTTCCCTTGTGGCCTTGGAGACAGTCCTGAATCCATCCATGGGGTCACAGAGCCATGGAATCTCAGAGTTCCAAGTTCCTGGAATCCTAGAGTTATTGAATCCTGAGAACCACACACAGAGGAGGAGGAGGAGGAGGAGGAGGAGGAAGAGGGGGAGGAGGAGGAGAGGGAGGAGGGAGAGGAGGAGGACGAGGAGGAAGAAGACAAGGAGGAGGAGGAAGAGGAGGAGGAGGAGGATGAGGACGAGGAGGAAGAGGACGAGGAGGAGGAGGATAAGGAGGAGGAGGAGGACGAGGTCGAGGACGAGGAGGAGGAGGAGGAGCAGGAGGAGGATGAGGAGGACGAGGAGGATGAAGAGGACAAGGAGGAGGATGAGGAGGACGATGACGAGGATGAAGAGGAGGTGAAAGATGAGGAGGAGGAATAGGAGGAGGAAGAGAGAGAACAAGGACAAGGAGGATGATGAGAAGGAGGAGGAGAACGAGGAGGAAGAGGAGAATGAGTATGAGGAAGAGGAGGACGAGGACAATGACAAGCCGGATGAGGAGGGGGAAGAGAAAGAGGAGGAGCAGGAAGAGGAAGAGGAGGAGGAGTAGGACAAGGAAGAGGAGGAGGCAGAGAAGCAGGAAGAAGAGGAATAGGAGGAGGAAGAGAGAGGACAAGGACAAGGAGGATGATGAGGATGAGGAGGAGGAGGACAACGAGGAGGAGGAGGAGGAGTAGAAGGATGAGGACGAGGACGAGGAGGAGAAGGATGAGGATGAGGAAAATGATGAAGATGCAGAGGACAAGGAGGACGAGGAGGTCGAGGAGGAGGAGGAGGAGGAGGAGAACGAGAAGGAAGAGGAGAATGAGGATGAGGAGGAGGAGGAGAAAGAGGACAATGACAAGGAGGATGAGGAGGGGGAGGAGGAAGAGTAGGAGCAGGAGGAAGAGAAGAAGGATGAGGACGAGGACGAGGAGGAGGAGAAGGATGAGGATGAGGAAAAGGATGAAGATGCAGAGGACAAGGAGGACGAGGAGGAGGAGGAAAAGGAAGATGAACAGGAGGAGGAGGAGGACAAGGTGGAGAATAAAAAGGAGGAGGACAAGGATGAGGAGGACCAGGAGGAGAAAGACGAGGAGGATGAGGATGAGCAGGATGGGGAGGACGAGGAGGAGGAAGAGGAGGACAAGGATGAGGAGGAGGAGAATGAGGAGAATGAGGATGAGGAGGACAATGAGGAGGATGAGAAGGACAAGGATGCGGAGGATAAGGAGGAGGAGGACGAGGAGTAGGACAAGGATGAGGAAAAGGACGAGGATGAGGCGGATAAGGAGGACGAGGAGGACAAGGAGGACAAGGAGGAGGGGGATGAGGAAGACGAGGAGGAGGAGGAGGAATAGGAGGATAAAGAGGATGAGAATGAGGATGTGGAGGAGGACAAGGAGGAGGAGCATGAGGAAGATGAGGAGGAGGAGGAGGACGAGGAGGAAGATGAAGAGGAGGAGGAGGTCGACGATGACGATGACGACGACGACGACGACGACGATGAAGAGGAGGTGGAAGATGAGGAGGAGGAATAGGAGGAGGAAGAAAAAGAACAAGAACAAGGAGGATGACGATGAGGAGGAGGAGAAATAGGAGGAAGAGGAGAATGAGGACGAGGAAGAGGAGGAGGAGGAGGACAATCAAAAGGAGGATGAGGAGGGGGAGGAGAATGAGGAGGAGCAGGAGGAGGAAGAGGAGGAGGAGGAGGACGACAAGGACTAGGGCAAGCACAAGGATGATGAGGAGGAGGAGGACAAGGAAGAGGAGGAGGCAGAGAAGCATGAAGAGGAGGAATAGGAGGAGGAAGAGAGAGGACAAGGACAAGGAGGATGATGAGGATGAGGAGGAGGACAACGAGGAGGAGGAGGAGAAGAAGGATGAGGACGAGGACGAGGAGGAGAAGGATGAGGATGAGGAAAGGGATGAAGATGCAGAGGACAAGGAGGCCGAGGAGGAGGAGAACGAGGAGGAGAAGGAAGATGAACAGAAGGAGGAGGAGGACAAGGAGGAGAATAAAGAGGAGGAGGACAAGGATGAGGAGGACGAGGAGGAGAAGGACGAGGAGGATGAGGATGAGCATCATGGGGAGGATGAGGAGGAGGAAGAGGAGGAAGATGAGGAGGAGGAGAAGGAGGAGAATGAGGATGAGGAGGACAATGAGGAGGATAAGGATGCGGAGGATAAGGAGGAGGAGGATGAAGAGGAGGACAAGGATGAGGAAAAGGACGAAGATGAGGAGGACAAGGAGGACGACGAGGACAAGGAGGACAAGGAGGAAGAGGACGAGGAAGACGAGGAGGAGGAGGAGGAATAGCAGGATAAAGAGGATGAGAATGAGGACATAGAGGAGGAAAATGAGGAGGAGGAGGAGGAGGAGGATGAGGAAGAGGAGGACGAGGAGGACGAGGATGGGGACGGGGACGAGGACGAGGACGAGGACTAGGACGAGGAGGAGGATGAGGAGGAGGATGAGGAAGACGAGGACGAGGACAAGGAGGAGGAGGAGGAGGTCGAGGAGGAGGAGGACGAAAAGGACGAGGAGGACGAGGACGAGGACGAGGACGAGGAGGACAAGGACGAGGACGAGGACAAGGACAAGGACGAGGAGGAGGACGAGGACAAGGAGGACAAGGAGGACAAGGAGGCGGACCAGGAGGAGGACGAGGAGGACGACGAGAATGAGGAGGAGGAGGACAACGAGGAGGAGGACGAGGAGAAGAAGGATGAGGACGAGTACGAGGAGGAGAAGGATGAGGATGAGGAAAAGGATGAAGATGTAGAGGACAAGGAGGAGGAGGAGGACTAGGAGGAGGACAAGGATGAGGACGAGGACGAGGAGTATGAGGAGGAGGAGGAGAAGGAGGACAAGGAGGATGACAACGACGACAACGATGGCGACGACGATGAAGAGGAGGTGGAAGATGAGGAGGAGGAATAGGAGGAGGAAGAGAGAGAACAAGGACAAGGAGAATGATGAGCAGGATGAGGAGAACAAGGAAGAAGAGGAGAATGAGGATGAGGATGAGGAGGAGGAGGAGGAGGAGGAGGAAGACGACAAGGACTAGGGCAAGCACAAGGAAGATGAGGAGGAGGAGGAGGAGAAGGAAGAGGAGGAGGCAGAGAAGCATGAAGAGGAGGAATAGGAGGAATAAGAGAGAGGACAAGGACAAGGAGGGTGATGAGGATGAGGAGGAGGAGGAGGAGAAGAAGGATGAGGACGAGGAAAAGGATGAAGATGCAGAGGACAAGGAGGGCGAGGAGGAGGAGGAGGAGGAGGGGAAGGAAGATGAACGGGAGGAATAGGAGGAGAAGGAGGAGAATAAAGAGGAGGAGGACAAGGATGAGGAGGACCAGGAGGAGAAGGACGAGGAGGATGCGGATGAGCAGGATTGGGAAGACAAGGAGGAGGAAGAGGAGGAAGATGAAGAGGAGGAGAAGGAGGAGAATGAGGATGTGCAGGACAATGAGGAGGATGAGGAGGATAAGGATGCGGACGATAAGGAGGACTAGGATGAGGAGGAGGACAAGGAGGAGGAAAAGGACGAGGATGAGGAGGACAAGGCGGATGAAGAGGACAAGGAGGACAAGGAGGAGGAGGATGAGGAAGACGAGGAGGAGGAGGATGAATAGGAGGATAAAGAGGATGAGAATGGGGATGTGGAGGAGCACGATGAGGAGGTGGAGGAGGAGGAGGAGGAGTAGGAGGAGGACGAGGATGAGAAGGACAAGGAGGATGAGGAGGACGATGAGGAGAAGGAGGAGGAGGACGAGGACAATGAGGAGGACGAGGAGGACGAGGAGAATGACGAGGAGGAGGAGGACGAGGAGGAGGAGGAGGACGCCCTCCTTGTCCTCTGCATTGTCATCCTTTTCCTCATCCTCATCCTTCTACTCCTCGTCATCGTCCTCGTCCTCCTCCTCGTCCTTCTCGTCCTCCTCCTCGTCCTCCTCCTCGTCCTCATCCTCCTCCTCCTTATCTGCCTCATCCTCCTCATTGTCCTCCTCATCCTCATTCTCCTCCTTCTCCTCCTCATCTTCCTCCTCTTCCTCCTCCTCGTTCTCCCCATCCTGCTCATACTCATCCTCCTCATCCTTCTCCTCCTGGTCGTCCTCATCCTAGTCCTCCTCCTCTTTATTCTCCACCTTGTCCTCCTCCTCCTCCTATTCATCTTCCTTTTCCTCCTCCTCCTCCTCCTCCTACTTGTCCTCTGCATCTTCCTCCTTTTCCTCATCCTCATCCTTCTCCTCCTCGTCCTCGTCCTCATCCTTCTTCTCCTCCTCCTCCTCCTTGCTGTCCTCCTCCTCCTCATCCTCATCATCCTCCTTGTCCTTGTCCTCTCTCTTCCTCCTCCTATTCCTCCTCTTCCTGCTTCTCTGCCTCCTCGTCTTCCTTGGCCTCCTCCTCCTCCTCATCTTCCTTGTGCTTGCCCTAGTCCTTGTCGTCTTCCTCCTCCTCCTCTTCCTCCTCCTGCTCCTCCTCTTTCTCCTCCCCCTCCTCATCCTCCTTGTCATTGTCCTCCTCCTCCTCTTCCTCATCCTCATTCTCCTCTTCCTCCTCGTTCTCCTCCTCATCATCCTCATTTTCCTTGTCCTCGTTCTCTCTCTTCCTCCTCCTATTCCTCCTCCTCATCTTCCACCTCTTCTTCGTCGTCGTCGTCGTCCTCCTCCTCCTCCTCCTCATCCTCCTTGTCCTCCTCATCCTCCTCGTCCTCCTCGTCCTCGTCGTCCTCCTTCTCCTCTACCTCCACCTTGTCCTCCTCCTCGTCCTCCTCGCCCTCCTTGTCCTCCTCCTCCTTTTCCTCCTCCTCCTCCTCCGCTTCCTCCTCCTGCTCCTCCTCTTTCTCCTCCCCCTCCTCATCCACCTTGTCATTTTCCTTCTTCTCCTCCTCCCCCTCATCCTCATTCTCTTCTTCCTCCTCGTTCTCCTCCTCCTCGTAATCATCCTCCTTGTCCTCGTTCTGTCACTTCCTCCTGCTATTCCTCCTCCTCATCTTCCACCTCCTCTTCGTCGTCGTCGTTGTCGTCGTTGTCTTCCTCCTTGTCCTCCTTCTCCTCCTCATCCTCCTTTTCCTTCTCCTCATCCTCCTCCTTGTCCTCCTCCTCGTCCTCATCCTCGTCCTCCTCGTTGTCCTCGTCCTCCTCTTCCTCCTCGTCTTTCTCGTCCTCCTCCTCCTCGTCCTCCTCATCCTCCTCGTACTGCTCCTCCACCTCCTCCTCCTCCTCCTTCTCCTCGTCCTCCTCATCATCGTCCTCCTCCTCCTCCTCATTGTCCTCCTCCACATCCTCATTCTCATCCTCTTTATCCTCCTATTCCTCCTCCTCCTCCTCGTCCTCCTCGTCGTCCTCCTCATCCTCCTCATCCTCTTCGACCTCGTCCTCCTCGTCTTCGTCCTCGTTTTCGTCCTCGTCTTCGTCCTCGTCCTCGTCCTCGTCCTCGTCCTCGTCCTCGTCCTCCTCGTCCTCGTCCTCCTCGTCCTCATCCTCCTCCTCCTCATCCTCCTCCTCCTCGTCCTCCTTGTCCTCCTCATCCTCGTCCTTTTCCTCATCCTTGTCCTCCTCCTCATCCTCCTCCTCCTTATCCTCCACATCGTTATCCTCCTCATCCTCCTCATTGTCATCCTCATTCTCCTCCTTCTCCTCCTCCTCATCTTCCTCCTCTTCCTCCTCCTCATCCTCCCCATTCTGCTCATCCTCATCCTCCTCGTCCTTCTCCTCCTCGTTCTCCTCATCCTTGTCCTCCTCCTCTTTCTTCTCCACCTTGTTCTCCTTCTCCTCCTGTTCATCTTCCTTCTCCTCCTCCTCCTCGGCCTCCTTGTCCTCTGCATCTTCATCCCTTTCCTCATCCTCATCCTTCTCCTCCTCGTCCTCATCCTCATCCTTCTTGTCCTCCTCCTCCTCCTCGCTGTCCTCCTCCTCCTCATCCTCATCATCCTCCTTGTCCTTGTCCTCTCTCTTCCTCCTCCTATTCCTCCTCTTCATGCTTCTCTGCCTCCTCCTCTTCCTTGTCCTCCTCCTCCTCCTCATCTTAGTGCTTTACCTAGTCCGTGTCATCCTCCTCCTCCTCCTCCTCGTCCTCCTCCTTGTCCTCTTCGACCTCGTCCTCCTCGTCTTCGTCCTCGTTCTCGTCCTCGTCTTCGTCCTCGTCCTCCTCGTCCTCGTCCTCCTCGTCCTCTTCCTCCTCCTCCTCATCCTCCTCCTCCTCCTCCTCCTTGTCCTCCTCATCTTCGTCCTTTTCCTCATCCTTGTCCTCCTCCTCATCCTCCTCCTCCTTATCCTCCGCATCCTTATCCTCCTCGTCCTCCTCCTCCTCCTCCTCATCCTCATTCTCTTCCTTCTCCTCCTCCTCATCTTCCTCCTCTTCCTCCTCCTCATCCTCCCCATCCTGCTCATCCTCATCCTCCTCGTCCTCCTCGTCCTCCTCCTCGTCCTCCGCCTTGTCCTCCTCGTCCTCCTCCTCGTCCTCCTCCTTGTCCTCCTCCTCGTCCTCCTCATCCTCCTCCTCCTCCTCCTCCTCCTCCTCCTCCTCCTCCTTGTCCTCTTCATCCTTTTCCTCATCCTCATCCTTCTCCTCCTCGTCCTCGTCCTCATCCTTCTTCTCCTCCTCCTCCTCCTCGTTGTCCTCCTCCTCCTCATCCTCATCATCCTCCTTGTCCTTGTCCTCTCTCTTCCTCCTCCTATTCCTCCTCTTCATGCTTCTCTGCCTCCTCCACTTCCTTGTCCTCCTCGTCCTCCTCATCATCCTTGTACTTGCCCTAGTCTTTGTTGTCCTCTTTCTCCTCCTCTTCCTCCTCTTCCTCCTCCTCCTCGTCCTCCTCCTCCTCGTCCTCCTCCTCCTCGTCCTCCTCCTCGTCCTCCTCCTCATCCTCATCCGCGTCCTCCTCCTCCTCCTCGTCCTCCTCCTCCTCCTCCTCTTTCTCCTCTTCCTCCTCCTCCTCCTCGTCCTCCTCCTCCTCGTCCTCCTCCTCGTCCTCGTCCTTGTCCTCCTCCTCCTCCTCCCTCTCCTCCTCCTCCTCCTCCTTCTCCTCCTGTGAGTGTGGTTCTCAGGATTCAATGACTCCAGGATTCCAGGAACCTGGAACTCTGCGATTCCATGGCTCTGTGACCCCATGGATAGATTCAGGACTGTCTCCAAGGCCACGAGCGAACGTTGGTGCCAGCGGGAGGGGCTGCAGTGCAGGGGCACCAACAGCTGAGAGGCGACTGCAGCTGCTGCTGCTGCTGCTGCTGCTGCTGCTGCTGCTGCTGCTGCTGCTTCTGCTGCTGCCTCTGCTGCTGCTGTGCGGGTGCTGCTGGTTCTGCTGCTGCCTCTGCTGCTGCTGTGCGGGTGCTGCTGCTTCTGCTGCTGCTGCTGGTTCTGCCGCTGCTGCTGCTGCTGCTGCTGCAGCTGCTGCTGCTGCTTGTGGGGGTGCTGCTGGCAGGGGCAGTGCCCTGGTGTGGCTGAGCGTTGCCATCTCAGCCTGGGAGTTCCTGGGAGCTCAGGACAGAGCCAGGACTGACCCAGGTTGGCACTGCACTTGAGGACAGACACAGCAAATGAAAAGTGCCCACAGAGTGGTTCCGAGCTGCTCTGTGGGAAGGAGGAGGGAGGGAGGATGAATCCCCTGCCCAAGGCTGACAAGTGAAGGCTTTGGGAGGGAAAGCAAGTCTTAACCTGACACTAAGTCCTTCAAGGGCTCAGTTGCCCATGCTGAGCAGGATTTCATTGCGCAGAACTGACAGGGCCAGATCCAGGGATGGGGAGGACATCGAGGAGGGCTCCAGGTGAGCAAATTCTGCAGTGCTGTCAAAGAGAGAGACTACAGCCAGGTGAGGGAGGCAGGTGGAAAAGGCTTTGTGCCGTCCCTGCTCAGAAGGGATCCTCAGCACAGCCCTGACGATCTGTACATAGGAGAAAACATTGAACACAAAAGAACAAAATGATAAACTGCTAGTAACCACAAGAAACCCAAGTTCCCTGAGGTGGGAATTGGAGCAGGAGAGTTTGAGGATCTGTGGGATTTCACAGAAGAACTGGCCCAGGGCATTGCCCTGACACAGGGGCAGGGAAAATGTATTGGCTGTGTGCAGCAGAGCACTGAGAAAGGCACTGGCCCAGGCAGCTGCTGCCATGTGGGCACAAGCTCTGCTGCCCAGGAGGGTTCCGTAGTGCAGGGGTTTGCAGATGGACACGTAGCGGTCATAGCACATGATGGTCAGGAGGAAATATTCTGTTGCAGCACAGAAAAGAAAAAAAAATCTTGTGCAGCACATCCTGTGTAGGAGATGTTCCTGGTGTCCCAATGGGAATTGTGCATGGCTTTGAGGACAGTGGTGCAGATGGAGCCCAGGTCGCTGAGGGCCAGGTTGAGCAGGAAGAAGAACATGGGCGTGTGCAGGTGGTGGCCGCAGGCTACGGCACTGATGATGAGGCCGTTGCCCAGGAGGGCAGCCAGGGAGATGCCCAGGAAAAGGCAGAAGTGCAGGAGCTGCAGCTGCCGCGTGTCTGCCAGTGCCAGCAGGAGGAAGTGGCTGATGGAGCTGCTGTTGGACATTCGCTGTGGCTGCACATGGGCACCTGTTCATGGAGAAAGGACAGGGACAAGTCAGGAGAGGCTGCTTGGAGTCAAACCTGGGCCATTCCCTGCAGCCTGTCCTGCTGAGACTCACCCACCCTTGTTCCTGCTCTGGGAAAACCTTCACCCAGGTCCCTGCCTGAGCTCCAGTTGTGCTGGCTGAGTGTGCCAGGAGCAGCAAGGGCTGTATGTGGGGGCTCTGGAGAAGCCATCCCTGCTCTGCTGCCCTGGGTTTGTATCCATGGGGCAGAGGAACAAGGCTGGATATTCAGGATCTGTCAGGGGAATCACTCCTACTGCAGAAAGGCTTGGTACCATCCGCATTCACACTCCTAAGAGAAATTGATGGCAGGGGTTGGATTTCGGAATTGATTTCCTACCCACACACGATTCCTGTCTCTTTGAGGTCAGAAATCCCCAGCATTCCTGCTGCACTCAGAGTTTGCCACTGAGAGATGTGAGAAGCAAAGGATTCCCTGTGGCTGAGGGCAGGTGAGGGGCTGGATGGGTTTGTTCCCCCAGCACTGCTCTATTCAGCCCCCTCTCCTTCCCTGAGCATCTCCCTGGGCCTGGACATCCCCTCCTGAGAGGTGCCTTGTCCCTGCCAGTGCTCACAGAGCCCATCCCACCCTGTGTGCCCTCGGCCTGGCCCTACAGAAACCTGCCTGTGTGCAGGGCCCAGGCTGGGGCAGGCTCTGTGTGCAGCTGGGCAAGGGCAGCTCAGGAGAGCCCTGCTGGGCCCTGCAGAGGTGATGCTGCTGCTGCCCAGGGCTGATGAGTGGCTGAAGGCCCTTTGGGAGGCTCCCAGCAGAGACACTGACCAGCCAAAGTCACAATTCTGGAGTCTCTGGACATGTTCGAACATTCCTTTGATGATCCTGTGTATCCCTTTCAACTCGGAATGTTCTGTTATTCTGGGATTTCAATTCCTGTTCTGCTTCTCTCAACCCCCTGTTGTCTATAATTGAAGGAGAAAAAAAGACCTTGCAACAGTATTAGAACAGTAAAGTAAAAACCAGACCTTTATTGGAAGCTTCCAGGTGTCCCAGTGGGGATGAGGCACACCCAGCCCCTGATTTCAACAATTTGTTAATGTTGATTATTTAGGATATTTAACAGGAACATCCAATGGGAGATTCAGTACCCAGTTACACACCCCTGGCACAACCCACTGGAATAAGTCCAGGGCCTTCTTTGTCCCAGTTTTTCTTATCACTGCTCACATTCAAATCCCAAAATACTCTTCTTGTGGGTTCTTTCTCTGATAAAAAGATTATATAGCACTTTAAAAATGTATTTAGACAGGTTATAGTTCTAAAATCCAAGAGAAGGTAAGGAAACATACTAGAGTTAATTAAGGATCATAAATACATTAAATATATAATAGTAGTTAAAAAGAGTTATTTAAGAGTTTAATAGAGTTAGTTAAGGATTATAATTTTAAAACTACGTAACAGTAATTTACAGAACTATGAATATATGAAAAATATATAAAAGCAAAAATATTTTTATCATCATCACAACTTCATCATCTTTCTCCAAGCAGAAAATTGAAAATAATCTCAGGAAAGCTCCTGACCTTTACAGCAAACCCAGGCTTACCTTCTTTGGGAAGTGCCCTCTGGAGCTGGTCTGGAGCTGGAGCAGTCCTGCCCCAGCCAGCCCCTCTCAGCAGCAGCACCTGCCCTGCTCAGGGTGGCTCCTTCCCCCCACAGCTCCTGGCCAGCGCTGGGAGCAGCTCCAGGGCCGGCTGAGAGCTGTCCCTGGCAGGCAGCAGAGTCCCTGGCCCAGCACAGCGCCCTGGGCTGCAGGACCCTGCTCTGCAGGACAGCCCTGGGCACCCCTGGCTGCTCTGCACAGGAGATGAGCAGAGAATGCACTCACAGGCTCTGTGGGCATTGGCATGTTCCAGCTTTAGGAGATCTCTCCAGGAGCTGCAGCTGCCTTGTCCTGCAGCCAGAGGTTCCTGTGCCAAGGGCTGGCAGTGATTCTGCCCCGGGCACTTCTCAGCCTCTTCCCAGCCCTGACTGATTGAAGCTCTCTGTGCCTCTGTGCTGTGCCCGGGCTGGCTGCAGGCAGTGCCCTAGCCCTGCTGGGCTGGGAGAAGAGCTGCTCAGCATGAGAAATGTGCTTTTGAAGCTCTGTTTGGTTACCAGGATCTCCCTCTGTGCCAGGAGCCCGGCCCAGCTCAGCAGCACAGACACAGCAAAAGGACTTTAATGACCCTCTGGGGCTTTGTGCTCAGCCCTGAACATCAGGCCCTGCGAGGGATCTGCAGAAACCTCTGCAGAACTCCATGTCAGAATCCAACTCCAAAGTTTCTTGGACTTTTAATGGGTCCCACTGAGGGACACAACTGAGAAAGTGTCCCCAGGCCCCAGGCAGAGCAGAGAACTGGAGGCACTGATGGCAGGTGGGGACAAAGAGAAGCCAAGTCTTGGTGCCCTGGGGCATAGCAGGGTCTGTGCCACCAAGGGCTGTGAGGAGACACCTTGTCCTGAGGCCCTGGGGCCTCCTGGCACAGCCCCAGCCAGGCTGGGCACTGTCAGCCCCTGGTCCTGCCCTCAGCATCCCCCCACTAGCCCACATCCCAGTGGCCTCAAGGATCTGCTGGAAGGAGTCCCTGGGGAGCCTTGGTCAGGAATGACCCTGGGGGCTCCTTCATGCTCCCAGGGACTGCAGGTTTTTCAAAGGACTTTGGCTTTTGCTTTTGCCTTGGAGTCTCTGAGAGCTTTGTGCAATCATGGCCTCCAATTATCTGCTGTAATTAGTCCCTGGAGAGGCTTTGTCAGGAACAACACTCATTAATGCTTCAAGGTACTTCAGTTCTTTTAAGGTACTTGGTGTTTCCCTTTTGATACAGACTCTGTGGGAGGTTTGTGCAATCATGGCCCCAATAATCTGCTTTAAGGAGTCCCTTGAGAGCTTGGCACTGACACTCAGAGGAGCTCTTTAATGCTTTGAGATACTTAACTTTTGTAAGCTACTTTGGAATTTTCATTTCCAGACTGAGAAGTTTTTGTGCCATCCTGGCCTCCAGTTCTCTCCTCCAAGGAGTCCATGAGGAGCCTGTGTTGGGGATGGACCTAAGTAAGTCCCATTAGTACCTCGTGACACTTTGGGTTTTTCCTCTTGATTTTAACTTCTGGAAGGTTTTTTGCAATCTCCTCTCAGGCCCTGAGGTTCCAAGGCTCAGCTCCAAGTGCACCACGGGGCTCATTAGGATCAAGCAAGTCCTGACAAACCATGCTTCTGCCTTGATTTGCCACTGTTGTAATGTAGTTCATCATGAACATTCCTTTACTGGTTTTGCTTCACCAATTTGAGATTTCCTGGCTAATGCATCGACTAGTGTAGTGGGTTCAGTGTTGGCTAATTATCAGTGCACACACTAGAATATACTTACTCAATTCCTGCTGTGAGGTAGGATTAGGAGAAAGGCAAAGGTCAAACTTTTAGAGTAAAAAGAAAAGTTTACTAACAGTAAATAAAAGAAGGAGCATTAAGGACCAGAACAAAACTTTCAGAACACTTCCTCTCTCCTGACAACCTGAAAATGTAAAGAGAAAAAACCAAATATTTTCAGTCAGTTTACCATCTCTAGAATTGTCTTTCTTCTGTTCACTTAGGTAGAGAAGTTCCTCTTGTTTATGTTATGGAGGCATCTCCACAAGAAAACAGTTATCGCATGGCTTTTAGCTTCCACAAATAGCAGCTGCTCAGAAAAATCTGCAATTGTGAAGTCCCTCCAATTTTCTCACAGGCTTTCTCACAGCTGTGTTTATGGGCCATGTCAGTTTATGGGGTATTAGTTTAAAGAAGAGCTGTTAAAAGCAAAAGTTCTCTCCTTCTATTTCTAAAATCATCTTCATCTCTGGGAACAGAGGTCTTCTTCTCTCCCTGAGGGCACAGTGTCTCATCACTGTGCTCTCTTTCTCTGTTCAAACTTCTCGTGGGATCACAGCTACTGCAACATTTGCTTACTTTATCATGGAGGCCTTTGCTGAGCAAGTCATCTCCCCATAGTTTTCAATGCCTTATAGCCAAAAAGAGAGTCTGATGTATCAATGACCTCCTTCTCCACAGCTTTAGCAGAGGATTTCAGCCCCAAGATCAAGGCATCTCCTCATCCCTCCCACCTGGGACTCAACTTCCCCTTCCCTGCCCTCGGTGTGTCCATGTTGCTCCTCTGTGTGCCTGCCCTGTGTCCTTTTCTCTCACTGGAGGGAGGATGGCAGCACTGGCAGAGTCAATATCTCCCGGGGCTGCAGATGGTTCCGTGAGCCCGGCTGAGCTTGGTGGCTAAGTCTTGTTTTGGCCATGGTCCCTGGACATGAAGACCAGTTCTTTTCCACATGAATGAAGAAACAGAGTGCCACTGTTTTAGGGGTGGATGAGAGTTGACCACCAGAGGCAAAGGCCATCCAGAGCTGCCTGATTGTGTTCTAAGAGATACCCTTACAAATAGGAAATTTTTTAGGGAGGGTACCAATTTTGGCAATGGACATCTGAAATAGCAGACGGTTATTTCCATACAGAGAAGAGCACTGAGCCCCAGTGCTCCAGGAGCTGATGAGGGGCAGGCCTTGACATTCCAAGATCAGCTAGACCGGTCAGGTGGCCCATGGCAGGCCAAGCCAGCCAGACCTGGTCCATGTTCTCCTATCCCATGGGGCCCCACAGTGTCCCAATGGTCCCTTGCTTCCAGGAGGCCCTGAGGTGTCACAATGCCCCCTTGGTGACACCAGGCCCTGAAGGGTCGGAATGGTCTCCATGGTTCCATCAGGCCCCACAGAGTCATAATGGTCTCTGGGTCCATGAAGCCCCATGGTGTCACCATGGCCCCTTGGTTCCATGGGCTCCAGTGGTGCCACAAGGATCCCCTTGGTTCCATGAGGTGCCCACAGTGTCACAGTCATCTCCATGGGAAGGAAAGAACCGAGCCCCAGTGTGGCAGGGGCAGCCACCAGAGGCCAAGGCCAGACAGACTTGATGGTACTGGCAGATTTTGTCTGGGAGCAACCCTTGAATATAGGGATATTTAGAGGTGGCATCCTAGTTTCAGACATGGACACCCGGAGGAGAAGGGCTGTCCTTTGCATGGGAAGAAAAGCACAGAACACCGGTGTTTGTGGGGCAGATGAAAGGTGGCCACTAGAGGCCTAAGGCAGCCAGACCTCTCTGTCCTGGTAGCTTTTGTCTGAAAGCAACCCTTGGATATAGGGAATTTTGGAGGTTGAATTCCATTTTTGGTAATTTCTTCATACATAAGGACAGTTCATTTCCATAGGAAGGAAAGCAGCAAGCCCCAGTGTTTCAAGGCAGGTGAGAGGCAGCCCCCAAGGGTCCAAGGGTAGCCAGACTTGTCTTTCCTGGCATTTCATTTGGGAGCAATCCTTGGCTGTATGTTGTTTTGGAGGTGGATTCTCAGTATTGGCCATGGGCGCCTGGTCAAGATGGATGGGTTTTTTTCCTATGGATAAGAGAAGCGTGAAGTCCAAGTGTTCTGGAAGAAGATGAGAGGTTGTCTTAGGCCAAGCCAGCCAGATCTGGCTCTCTTGGCCCCTTTTGTTTAGAGGCTATCCTTGGACATATGGCATTTTGGAGGTGGAATCTCAGTTTTGGCCATTTCTTTAGGAAGGAAAGCACAGAGCCCCCGTGTTTCTGAGGCAAATAAATGTCAGCCCTCAGGAAGACAAGGCCAGCCAGACTTGTCAGTCCTGGCAGATTTTATCTGGGAGCTATCCTTGGATATAGGAAATTCTGGCGTCAAATGCCCAATTTTGGCCATGTGATCCTAGTTGAGGTGAATGTTTTTTTCCCATAAGAAAGAAAAGCACATGGTCCCAGTGTTTCATAGGCAGATGAGAATTGGCCCCTGGGTGGTCAAGGCAGCCAGACCTGTTCCATGTTCCCTTGGTTTCGTGGGATCCCCCAGTGTCGCAATGGTCTCCTTGGTTCCATGAGGCCCTGGAGTGTCACAATGTTCCTCTTGCTTCTGCAGTGTCACAATGGCCCCGTGCTTCCATGAGGCCTTGCAATGTCACAATGGCTTTGTGGTTCCACAAAGCCCTGATGTGTCACAACAGCCCCTTGGCTCTGTGTGCCCTCGCTGTGTCACAACGGCTCCTCTGTGACACTGCGGCTGCATAAGGTCACCATGGACCCTTGGTTCCTTGGGGTCTCTGAGTTCCACAATGGTCTCCTTGATTCCATGATGGATCATGGTGTCACCGTGGTTCCTTGGTTCCATGAAGTTCTGCAGTGTCACCGTGGTGTCCTTGGACCTGGACTGTCACAATTGACCCTTGGTTCCATGAGGTTCCGTAATGTCACTGTGGTCACTGTCAGATGCTGGATGAGATCCATGTCCCGAGACACCTTGGGATGCTCGGAATGCCCGTGTGGGGCCGGGGGCGGGTCAGGCCTTGGTTTGTGGTGGGACAGAGCTCCGCCCCCAGCCCTGGCCTGGCAGAGCTGTCAATCACACAGCAGGGGCGGTGCTGATTGGCTGAGCTGTCAACCAATCACACACCAGCAGCTGGTGCCTACCCTGGCTCTGATTGGGCAATCACCTGGCAGTCCCACCCCAGGGGCGGGCCCATGGAGGCCCAGGGGGTTAAAAGCCGGAGCACGAGGCCAGCCCATGGTCTGGATCCTGCCTTCTCCTAGGGTTCCTCTGTTAGTGACGCTGGAACCCATGAGGTTGGTGCTTGTGTACATGTCTTTCTATAGATCTCCTGTCTTTCTGTTGTTCTCTATTTATCCTCTTTCTAATCCTACTTACCTGGAACATTTTTTGAAAAATTAACATATTAAGGGTTAAAGGTTTTTAGGTTATATTAATTAAGTTACTGAAGTTAATGCTAAGATAAGAGATTTATGTTGAAGAGGGTGTTGTATTAAAGCCTTAGGTAAAGTTCCATTCTTGTCTATATTTTGTCAGTAAAATTTTGTGTCATTTTGACCTCTTAGCTCCATTGGTTAGAGCATGGTGCTGGTACCACCAAGGCTGTAGGTTCAATCCCTGTGTGGGCCATTCACTAAAGAATTGGACTTGATGATCCTTGTGGGTCCCTTCCTACCAAGAATATCCTTTGCATCTGGCTATGGTGAGAATATCAGGTTGATGTTTCTCCTGTGCACCAAACTCAAGTAAAGGAACCTTTGGTGACCCCCAGCATTTCAGTGTTCTGGGGTGTTAAATCCTGCAGACTCACAATGGCCTCGTGTGTCCATGAGGCTCCACAGTGTCACCCTGGCCCCTTGGTTCCATGGGCCCAACACTGCCACAATGATCCCCTTGGTTCCACAATTTCCCACAGTGTCACACCGGCCCCTTGGATCCATGAAGATCTGCACGGTCACACAGATTTGTGACATTTGTCCTTGCTGCCCCTCACATCCCCCTGCCCCACAAACAGCCCCGAGCCACCTGTGAGGGACAGGCCCTGCTGTGCCAGGCTGGGCTCAGGGCTTGGCCTTTCTGCTTCCCCCAGCCAGCCCAGGCCTTGCTCAGCATTGCAGTTCCCTGCTCTGAGCCTTGGGCTCCCTGCAATCCTGGCCTCAAGGATCTGCTCTCAGCAGTCCTTGGGGAGCCTTTGGCAGTCCCTGCCCTCAGTGGGGCCCAGTGATGCTCCAAGGGACTTGGAGTTTTGCTCCTGACTCCTTGAGCAGCTTCTTCAGCCTTCTCTCAGTGCCTGAGGGTCCTGGACTCAACCCCAAATCCAGGGTGGGGATAATCAAAATACAGGAAGCCATCAGGGGTGCTTTGTCTTCATTCAATTTTCTTCAAGTCTCCAGGGCTTCTGCAGCTGATTGGACTCAGTCTGGAGTTCTGTTAAGGAGGAATATTTCCAAATGCACCTCATGACCTTTTTTTCTTCAATCAAATGAGTATTTTTCTTATTTCCCATTTCAGAGAAGAGCTGATAGAAGCATTCCCCAGGAGACCTTGACACTGAAGTTCTCCTTAGGATGTCTGGGCATGTAGAAGAATGAGCCCATTGAGGGCTGACCCTGTTTGGACAAGCTGCTCCTCACCCCCAGCCTCACCATGTTTGACATCGCCCACCTGGCACTGACATCCCTGTGCCCTGCAGCAGAACCTTGTCCCTGAGCTCTGCAGCTCCATGTCCCAGCCCACTGCACCGTGTCCCACCTGCTCTCCTCAGGGCTCTGCCTGCACACAGGCCCAGGAGAAGTTTTCCTCTTAGGAAGGAAAGAATGGAAAAGCCTGAGCAGGTTTCCTAAACAACAAACCCCACTCAGGAGCCACCTGTTCAGTGCAGGCTGCCTGTAATGGTGTCACCTTTCTACAAGGGACAGTGTGACCAGAAATGATCACTGGAAGCAGAATTCTCTGAGTCTCCCAGCTGAATTCTCTGTTCCTGTCCTTTCCCTGGATCTCTGTTGCAGATGGAAGCTGCTGGTGCCATCCTCACCTTTAACTTCTCTTTGGAAGGCAAACAGATGTTCCCAGCTGTGTTAAGCAGGATTTGCTCAATGTTTCTATAAATCTTTTGTGTTTCCCAATGGAATGAAAGGGGCCATTTTGGCACTGAGGGGGTGACGTGGAAGCAAGAAGTCAATGGTGACCCTGGGGTCCCATGGAACCAAGGGGCCGTGGTGACACAGCAGGGCCATGTGGATCCAGTGGTCCATTGTGACACTGTGGATCCAAGGAGACCATGGAGACACCCCCAGAACCTCATGGAACCAAGGAGTCCATGGTGACCCAGCAGGGCTGCATGGAGCCAATGGTCCATGGTGACACTGCCCATCCAAGGAAGCCATTTGGATACTGTGGAAGCTTATGGAGGGAGGTGGCCATTGTGACACTGAAGAACTTCATGACACCAAATATCCATGGGGACACAGCAGGGCATCATGGAACGCAGGAACTGCTGTTGACAGTGTGGAAACTCCTGGAACCAGGGGCTGTTGTGGCACTGCAGAACCAACACAGCTGCTGCACCTTGTCCCCTGCCCTGCACAGCTCCTTGGGAGGCATGGCAGGAGCAGCACCCTGGGAGCCTTGGAATGCCCCTCTGAGATCCATGGCACACACTCCCAGGGGCTGGAATTCCAGTTCCCAGCCAGGAAAAGATGTTCCTACCCTTGAAGGCAAAGCTCTGATGGAAGAGCCAAAAGCCGATTGGAGCAAATCCTACAGTGACATTTCACTGCCAGCCTTCCTAACTTCACACATGGTTGTTGTAGCTCGTGGATTGGGAATTAAATCTGGGCATGGTCTTTGCTGGGAGCTGCCGTGGCTCAAGGGAGACACTGAGAAAGAAACAGAGCAGGCAAAGAGAGGTGGAAGGGAAGGGAGGACACAAACACAATCAACTGAGAAGGTGGCACTCTGAAAAACAAAAGAGAACTGACTGAAAATTAATGGGACAAGAAGCAATAATTCTGAGAGTTTTATTTACTATTTAACTATATCCCATACACCCAGCTGCACACAATCATGGTCCCACACCCTTTAAATTTGGATCCCACTTCCTCCAATTTCCCTCCTACCCCATCTCACCCTGGAGGCTGTGGAATTGGGTGTTTTGTCATGGGTTAGAGTTTTTTGAGGTGGAAGAAAGCCATTTTGAAGTGGGATTATACCATTTTGGGGTAAGACTGAGGTGATTTTAGTGAGACTGAGTCATTTTGAGGTGACAGATGAATCCATCTTGACTTCAGTAGTGCAAAGATATGGACAACACTGCCTGAAATCCCCCAAGAACCCACAAATCCTCCAGAATATGTCCCCAGACTATAAATTTCTTCTCAAATACCTGTTAAAAGGTTGGACTTTAGAAATCTGTGAATAATTACTTTCTTTTCAGTCCTATTTCAGGTGTTTTAATTGATAAAGACAAATCAGAAGAATGTTAGGGTGAAACCAAAAAGATAACCAGTCAGGTGTCTTCCCAATATGGATCACAGGGAATGTGGGTCACCAGGCCTGTGCCCAACATGGGTCTTCCCATGGGGGATAAGGCTGGAGCAGTGTACAAAGCTCTTCAGGCAGTTGGGGGACTCACAGGACTTCCTTTACTAGTGCGTCCATTGGTGTTTGGTCAAGTGAGAGCTCTGGGTGAAGCTCTTCCCACACCGGGGACACTCGTAGGGCCTCTCCCCAGTGTGGATGCGCCAGTGCTTGACAAGGGAGGAGTTGCACTTGAAGCCCTTCCTGCAGTTGGAGCAGCAGAAGGGCCTCTCCTGTCTGTGAATCTGCTGATGACAGAAGAGATTTGACCTGGTCTTAAACTTCTTCTGACACTTGGGACACATGTAGGGCCTCTCCCCAGTGTGGATCATTTGGTGGATGATCAGTTTGGACCTCTGGCTGAAGCCCTTCCCACATTGCTCACACTTGTATGGCCTTTCCTCAGTGTGGATGATCTGGTGGCGAATCAATGAGAACTTCTGGCTGAAGCTCATCCCACATTCCTCACACTCGTAGGGCCTCTCCCCAGTGTGGATGCACCGGTGGGTGACAAGGGTGGAGTTGTGCTTGAAGCCCTTCCCACACTCAGGGCAGCAGAAGGGCCTTTCCTCTGTGTGAATCTGCTGGTGGCAGAGGAGATCAGAGCTGGTGTGAAACCTCTTCTGACACTTGGGACATTCGTAGGGCCTCTCTCCAGTCTGGATGTGTTGGTGGGTGACAAGGGCAGAGCTGCAGCTGAAGCCCTTCCCACACTCCCCACACTCGTAGGGTCATTCGCCGGTGTGGATAATCTGGTGGCAGATCAGGGTGTTGCTCTTCCTGAAGCTCTTCCAATACTCCAACCACTTCTAGGGCTTCTCCCCATCATGAGGCTTCTCATGGACCAACAGCTCCAAGCTCTGGCTGAAGCTCTGCCCACCTTCCTGGCACAGGGTGGGTCTTTCCTCCTCAGAGCACCCTGGGCTGGGCTTGCAGTACCTCCTCCTGTAGGATCTCTGAGGGATTTCCTCCCCGTTGGATTCCTGCACTGTGCAGCTGCTCAAAATGGCCTCTTCCACTAGGTTCTGCAGAGGGGATTTGTCCTCCCTCATCTCCATCCCCAGCGGCTTGTCTGGGGGAAGAAAGACATGGAGAGGATGGGGTTTGCCTCTGAGCCAGAGGGAAGAGGAAGGAGGTTCCCCCAGTGCTTCCCCAATAGGACAGCGTCGGCAGTGGGGCTGTCCTGCAGCCGGGGGCCGTGCTGAGTTGGGAGATGGAGCAGGAGAGAGGGGGAAAGGAGCACTGACTTCCTCCTCACCTGCCTGGGGGTCCCAGGGCATCTTCCTCTTCCTTGCAGCCTCCTCCTCCATCTGGCAAACTTTAAGGGATGGGAAATCCAGCTTTGGAAGGAAAACAAGGGGAGAGCACATTAAGTTTTGTACTGGTTTCAAAGCAAACCAGGGAGAGAGTCTAAGCCAGAATGACAACTGAGTAAGAAAATTACGATCAAGGCAATGATACAGAAACACTGGATTAACCTGACAGAGACAGGATATAACCTGACACCCCGTTGCTCAGAGTGGTGGTAGCAGTCTGATGAAATGGTGGCTGCATTTTGGCTCGAGTGATGAACATGATTCTGTCAAAGCAGTGATCCTGTAGAAGGGTCTGGTCTTGCTCCGAAGGTCCAGTGGTGATTATGGAGCTCTTGTCCTCTGGGAATGCATTAGGCAAGGTGGTCATGGTGTTGCAAATGGTGAGATTATATCCAGGTAGGAATGCTTGGTTCCTCCCCCTGGGCGGAGCATCCCACAATGGGATGATGTAATTTTATCAGTCCTGCAGTGACACTCGATGGCCCATTAACGGAAGATGGCCCCTGGAGGGCGTTATCAGGGCTGAGCCATGGAAGAGATAAAGAACACTGCCCCACCTGTTGATAACAGTTTATGGAGATGGGGACTGAAAACACTTTTGGTTACATCTGACACTGTAACCTGAAACAGTGAGGCAATCCCTGCTCGGGGTGGGGGGTGAACACCACCCCCCTTACCCAAACTGGCTCAGGTGTAAAACCCCCACCCTGGGAAGGCCACGCACACAGAGGACAATGACACACTTGCCCCGCCCCAGGGGAGATCTCTGTCCCTGTCAGTCCCTTGTTCTCCCCCTTTTCTTTTTCTTTCCATCTCTCTCTCTACCCCTCATTTACTGTTCAATAAAATCCACTTTGAATTTGGTCTCCTTAGCACCTTAATTAGGGCAGAGGCAACTGTCTAATAATTTTATTAGCCAGACTGCAACATTATTTTTGCACAGTGAGTTCAGGGCTCTGTTGTCTGACCCCAAGTGCCTTTGACAACAGCCTGGTTCCCTCCTCTGAGGAGGTTTTGCCTCTTTCTGGAGGAACTCCTGGAAACTTGGATGCAGCTTCCTTTGAGTGACTTTTGGGAGAACATATGAGGAAAATGGCTGTTGTGGGTGGCCAGTGTAAAGAAAATAAATTCTTGTCCTTCCTTGAAAAGTTTGTTAAAATAATTGGAGGAAAGGGAGCAAATCATACCAGAGAGACTGACAAGGTTCATTCTCCCCAAGGTGAGGAACACAAGGCTACTAAATTCCTATAAGAAGCCCAGTTCAAGTAGATAAATTCCCAAGTAACTCCTGAATTCAGAGGTTTTGGGACTTTGCCAAATATGAGAATCATTATTTTCTTGGTCCCTGTCACCTTTGTGACAGCTACACTGAGCTTTCCCTTCCCTTTATTAATATGTATTGGGCCAAATTTCCACTTTCCTTTTTTTGGAACCTGCCAGCACCTGAGCTGGAGATGTGCTGGAACTGATGAAACTTGGAATTGCCACAGAATTGCTTCTATTTTCAGTTTATTCATGTATGGGATTTGTTTGCATTTCCATCACAAGTGACTTTTGGGAAGAGCAAATATACCTCAAGGCATTTTTTGGAGGGTTAAGTTTTATTTCTGCCGAGTTTGTTTTGTCCAGTGCTCAGGGGATGCTCAAGGGTTCTCTGTGCTTCTCGCCCTAGGGGATTCTTGGGAGGGGCTTGGGGTGGTTGTCCCTGTTCCCGTCACTCCAGGCCATTCCCTAGGGGTGTTCGTGTCCCTGTCACCCCAGGCCATTCCCCAGGGTGTCTCCATCATTCTCACCCAGGGAATACCTGGGGGGTCTCCCACCCTCTCACCCCTGTGCCAGGAGGTGCTTGGGGCAGTCTCTGTCCCTCTTAGCCCAGGGGATGCTCAGGAGTCTCTGTCCCCTTGCCCTGGGGGATGCTCAGGGGGTCTCCATCCCTCTGGCCTCAGGGAATGCTTGTGCAGGGCTGGGGACCAGGGGCTCTGTGTCCCTCTCAGCACTGAGGGTGCTCGGGGCTTGGGGGGCTCTCCGACCTTCCCATCCCTGGGGAGGCCGGGGGCGTCTCTGTCCCTCTCAGCCCTGGTGCGACCCCACCCAAACATCATTGGGGTCAGAGGGACAGAGACACCCCCAAACCCGCAGAAGGGCTGAACCTGGGATTTGGTTTGGGGCTGAGGATTTAGGAAGCGGCTGGAATTGGGGCTGGGGTAGGAGTTGGGGCTGAGATTTGGATTAGAGCTGGGATTGGGATTAAGGCAAAACATGGGATTGGCTTTAGGGCTGGGGCTGGGATTGGGTCTGGGGCTAGATGAGTCTGGCACTGGACTGAGACTAAATACAGAACTGTGAGTGTGTCTAAACATGGAGTGAGATTGAGACCAGGATCAGGGTCAGGTTTGGGACTGAGCACACGCAGAGTGGGACAGGGAGGATGTCACTGCAGGATGTCCCTGGCATCGTCCCAGCCCTCCTCAGGCACCTCCAAACATGGAGGGCAGCTGGGTGCTCCAAGATCCAGGTGCTGCCACGCAGCCCCTCAATACCAGGCGAACATTCCCTGAGGGCAGCCCTGAATGTGACCCTTGGGGCTCTGGGATCAGCCCTCACATCTCTGTGGGAGCAGCTGCAGACATGATGAGAGACTTTCTCCCACTCATTCCTGAGGAAGGGTGAAGCCCAGCTGTCCTTTTCTCCTGCTGCCTCCTCCTCTCCTCAGCTGAGGATGTGAAATCAGGAGCAGGAAATCCCCATTCCCTGTTTCCTTGTGGGTACAGCCTGGAAAATCCACTCAAAATGAAGAACGTTCTGACAGCCCTGCTGAATGACACCAGGAGGAGGTTGGTGAAAAAGGGAGGAAATTGTATTTTGATTGGAAATACAAGTTAAAAATTATTTCTTTCCATCCCATTCCTTTTCAGTCTCTTGCAGTTCTGTTTTCAGAGTGCCTCCTTCTCGGCTGATTGTGTTTGTGTCTCTCTGCCTCTCTTTGCCTGCTGTTTTTCTCTCTCTCTGTCTCCCCTGAGCCAGGGCAGCTCCCGCCAAAGACACCAAAGATAATCAAAATCTTGGTTATCTCAGAGGTCTTTTATAGTCCACTGTCAAAGCAGGGGAACAGGCAAAAGACATTGAAAGTCTATTGAAATCGTTGAGGGGGAACAGGTAGAATGAAGAATAAATCCATTGAAGCCACCAAGAGGGAACAGGTCATGTTATCAGCTGTGAACGAGAGCCATTGTTTTCATCATCCATTGACCACACCTGGGAAACATCTCACATTGATCAGGCCAGCCTTCCTCCCTGTGGTGGGGGTCTCAGTCTTGGTCCTTGGGAGGGGCTTCAATCTCTGTCTATCACAGTGGTCATGAGGCAGATGAGGGGTCTTCCGTGGGAGATCATCAGAGTTACCCCAAAGTTCATTGGGCCAAGAGGTGGGAAAATCTGTGGGTTTAGCAGGTATCGTGAAGCCGGTGTGAGCACGTAGAACAAGCCACTCCTTGCCAGGTCCTTGCCAGGCCCTGCTCGAAGCAGTGGTCTGTGGTGGTACAGCAAATACACCTGCAAAAATAATCATCCATCTCTCCAAGCTGGATCTCCAATCAGGGTCTGCAGGATCTCAGTTTCTGCCATTGCGGCAAACGTGAGGCAAAAATGAGAGGAACATGGGACTATCCCTTACACAGGGTGCTGATGTCCTTTGAAGTGGAATGATCCCCACATGCATCCAGCACTGCAATAAACATACCATCTCTGCAAATCCTTACAGGATTTGTGAGGATCAGTTTTTCATCTGTGTTTCAGCAGCAGAGCTAGCAGACTAAACAGCATATTTTACCTATGCTAGCAATCTACTAATAATTCAAATCAGCACATTTCACCTAAATCCAAATGGATTTCTACCATGTTAAATTTACCTTATTAAATACCCTGTTTCAACCCCCGATCACACCCTGGGCTGCGAGGGACAGAGTCTTCCCCGAGCACTCCCCTGGCACAGGGGTGAGAACAATGGAGACTGCCCTGGGGAATGGCTTGGGGTGACCGGGAGAGAGAAACGTCCTCAGGAATGGCCTGGGGTAACAGGGATAGGGACAGGGACAGCCCCTGTGGAATAGCCTGGGGTGAAAGAGATGGGGACAACCCCTCAGGGGAATGCCCTGGGGTAACAGGGCCAGGGACACCCCTGGGGAATAGCCTGGAGTGACAGGGAAAGGGACAACCCATCCAAGCCCCTCCCAAGCATCCCCCAGGGAGAGAGGCACAGAGACCCCTTGAGCATCCCCTGAGCACTGGACAAAACAAACTTGGCAGAAATCAATTTAAACCCTCCACAAAATGCACTGAAGAATATTTGCTCTTCCCACAAGTCACTTGTGATGGAAATGCAATCAAATCCCAAATATGAACAAACCAACAATAGAAGCAATTCAGTGGCAACTCCAAGTTTCATCAGTTCCAGCACAGATCCAGCTCAGATGCTGGCAGGTTCCAAAAAAAGAAAAGTGGACATTTAGCCCAATACAGATAATTAAAAGGAAGAGAATGCGCTGTGTAGCTGTCACAAAGGTGACAGGGACGAAGGAGATAATGATTCTCATATTTGGCAAAACCCCCAAACCTGTAAATTTGGGAGTTATTCAGGAATTTAGGTAGAGCTGGGCTTCTTGTAGAACTTGTCAGTCTTGCTGGTATGATTTGTTCCCTTTCTTTCAGTGATTTTAGCAAACTTTGCAGGGAAGGACAAGAAAATATTATCTTTACACTGGCCACCCACAACAGCCATTTTCCTCATAAGTTCTTCTATAAGTTGCTCAGAGAAAGCTGCATCCAAGTTTCCAAGAGTTCCTCCAGAAGAGGCAAAACCTCCTCAGAGGAGGGAACCAGGCTGTTGTCAAAGGCACTTGGGGTCAGACAACAGAGCCCTGAACTCACTGTGCCAAATTAATATTGCAATCTGGCTAATAAAATTGTTAGAGAGATGCCTCTGCACCAATTAAGGTGCTAAGGAGACCAAATCCAAAGTGGATTTTATTGAACAGTAAATGAGGGGTAGAGAGAGAGATGGAAAGAAAAAGAAAAGGGGGAGAACAAGGGACTGACAGGGACAGAGATCTCCCCTGGAGCGGGGCAAGTGTGACATTGTCCCCTGTGTGCGTGGCCTTCCCAGGGTGGGGGTTTTACACCGGAGCCAGTTTGGGTAAGGGGGGTGGTGTTCACCCCCCACCCCGAGCAGGGATTGCCTCACTGTTTCAGGTTACAATGTCAGATGTAACCAAAAGTGTTTTCAGTCCCCATCTCCATAAACTGTTATCAACAGGTGGGGCAGTGTTCTTTATCTCTTCCATGGCTCAGCCCTGATAACGCCCTCCAGGGCCATCTTCTGTTAATGGGCCATTGAGTGTCACTGCAGGACTGATAAAATTACATCATCCCATTGTGGGATGCTCCGCCCAGGGGGAGGAACCAAGCATTCCTACCTGGATATAATCTCACCATTTGCAATACCACAACCACCTTGGCTACTGCATTCCCAGAGGACAAGAGCTCCATAATCACCACTGGACCTTCAGAGGAAGACCAGACCCTTCTACAGGATCACTGCTTTGACAGAATCACGTTCATCACTCCAGCCTGACTGCAGCCACCATTTCATCAGACTGCTACCACCACCCTGAGCAACGGGGTGTAAGGTTATATCCTGACTCTGTCAGATTAAACCAGTGTTTCTGTATCATTGCCTTGATCTTAATTTTCTTATTCAATTGTCATTCTGGCTTAGACTCTCTCCCAGGTTTGCCTGCAAACCAGTACAAAACTTAATGTGCTCATCCCTTGTTTTCCTTCCAAAACAGAATTTCCCATACCCAGACTTTGGCTGGATGGAGGAGGAGGCTGCAAGGAAGAGGAAGATGCCCTGGGACCCCCAGGCAGGTGAGGAGGAAGTCAGTGCCCCTTTCTTCCTCTCTCCTGCTCCATCTCCCAGCCCAGCATGGCCCCCGGCTGCAGGACAGACCCGCTGCCAGTGCCCTCCTGCCGGGGATGCACTTGGGGGATCTCCTTGTCCTTCCCTGTGGCATGGAGGCAAATCCCATCCTCTCCTTGTCCTTCCTCCCCCAGACAAGGAGCTGAGGATGGGGACCAGTGAGGGCAAATCCCCGTGGAAGAACGTTGTAGAAGAGGCCATTTTGAGCAGCCCCACAGCACAGGAATCCAACAGGGAGGAAAAGCCCCAAAAATCCCCCAGGAAGAGGGGCTGCAAACCCAGCCCAGGGTGTTCTGAGCAGGAAAGATCCACCCTGGGCCAGGAAGGTGGGCAGAGCTTCAGCCAGAGCTTGGAGCTGTTGGTCCATGAGAAGCCTCATGATGGGGAGAAGCCCTAGAAGTGGTTGGAGTATTGGAAGAGCTTCAGGAAGAGCAACACCCTGATCTGCCACCAGATTATCCACACCGGCGAATGACCCTACGAGTGTGGGGAGTGTGGGAAGGGATTCAGCTGCAGGTCCCACCTCATCATCCACCAACGCATCCACACTGGGGAGAGGCCCTACGAGTGTCCCAAGTGTCAGAAGAGGTTTCACACCAGCTCTGATCTCCTCTGCCACCAGCAGATTCACACAGAGGAGAGGCCCTTTCAATGCCCCGACTGCAGGAAGAGCTTCAAGCGCAACTTCCACCTCATCAGACACAAGCGCATCCACACTGGGGAGAGGCCCTATGAGTGCCCCACATGTGGGAAACGATTTCAGACCAGCTCAAATCTCCTCCTGCATGAGCGGATTCACACGGATGAGAGGCCCTTCCGCTGCCCCGACTGTGGGAGGAGCTTCCAGCATAACTCAACCCTTGTCAGGCACCAGTCCATCCATACCAGGGAGAGGCCATATGAGCGTTCCCAGTGTGGGAAGAGCTTCACCCAGAGCTCTCACTTGACCAAACACCAACGGAGCCACCGGTAAGGGAAGCCCTGCAAATTCCCCAGCTGCAGGAAGAGCTTTGTGCACTGCTCCAGCTTCATCCCCCATTGGAGGACCATGTTGGGAAGAGCCCTGGTGATCCATGCTCCCTGTGATCCATGCTGGGAAGACACCTGTCCCTTTTCCTGCCCCTGCCAATGACCTGATGTGGGATTGAAGAACATGAGGGTCTGGCCATGGCCCTGTCACTACATTCACTCCCACCTCAGGTCATTGCCAGGGGCAGGAAAGGGACTCTTTCTCTCTCCCTGAGGAGAAGGGTGTCCTTTCCATGCAGGAGGAAACACGTGGCCAGGAAGAGACAGTCACTGGTGATGTAGTTTTCTGTGGAAATAGTTTATCTTATCCCTTCTGTTATCAATATTCTTTCTGTTCCTGTTTGGTCCCGGTCTTGTTGCTGTTCCTAGTAAATTGTTCTTATTCCAGCCTGGAATCTTTGCCTTTTGTGCTTTCCATGGTAGGTGGGAGGGCAGCAAATGGCAGGGCGGTTTTAGCGGGAGCAGGAAATTGAGGAATCCCATTCCCAAACCCCAGTTCTTGGAAACCGAGCATCCCAGCTGGTGCCAGCCCTGGTGGCCATGGCAGCAGCCTTGGGAGCGGGTCCCTGGCTGGGGCTGAGGGAACCTCTTCACTCTGGTGCCCAGGGACAGGAGTGGAGGGAGCGGCTGCAGCTGAGTCGGGGCAGGCTGAGGTTGGATCTCAGGAAAAGGTTTTTGCCCAGAGGCTGCTGGGGCACTGCCCAGTCTCCCCAGGGAAGGGTCACAGCTCCAGGGCTCTCTGAGCTCCAGCAGCGTTTGGACAGCGCTGCCAGGCCCAGGCTGGCAGTGTTGGGGTGTCCTGTGCAGGGCCAGCAGTTGGACTCGAGGATCCTGATGGGTCCCTCCCAGCTCAGCCAATTCTGTGGTTCTGGGATCCATGAGCCTGGGGATGGGCGTGCCAATGGTTGCCATGGCAACGGGCTCCAGGTCTGAGCTGGTGTCCATGGCAACCACCCCTGGCATGGGGTCTCCATGGAGCTGCCCAGGGACTGACCATAGCAACAGGGGCTGGGGATGGTTGCCATGGAAACTGACCATAGCAACAGGGGCTGGGGATGGTTGCCATGGAAACCGACCATAGCAACAGGGGTGGGGATGGTTGCCATGGAAACTGACCATAGCAACAGGGTTTCCTGGTGATGGTTGCCTCCTTAGGATGAGATTTGTCACAGGATCTCAGAGGGGTTCCATGGGGACTTTCCAAGAGTTTCCAGGCTGTTCAAGAGCTGGAATGTCACACACAGAGACAGGGGCTCCATGGAGCCCTCCCAAGGTTTTCTGGGGATGGCAAAGAGCCGTGTGGTCAGAGGCAGTCACAGCCATTCCATGGTGACATCCCAGGAAACCTTGGGCTGCAAAGGTACCGATCTGTCACAGGCACTCATGGGGGCTCCACAGTGACATCCCAGGGGTCCCCAGGCTGCCAAAGAGCTGGGATGTCACAGGTACTCACAGGGGTTCCTGTCATGGGCAGAGAGGGAGCTTCAGGCAAAAGCTTTATTTCATTATTGGAGAAACTCCTGCTGAGTCATGAGATGGAGACACCCAGCAGCCACCATGAGTTCTAAAAGCCCTGCAGAGCCCCCAGACTTCTAAAATTCCTTTTAAGAGAGGAGTCTGGGAGTGACTGGATCCAATCCCGGCCCCAGAATTTGTCAAAGGTTTATGTATAAACGATTGGACAGGTAGAATTGAACAATTTGTCAATGCAATTTTTCCTACAGGATTAATGATGGAATACCAGACATATTTATATAAATACAATCAGATCATGACTAGACAGTAAGCTCTAAACCAGAGTTATTTACTCCACAGTCCAGAAGCTACAACACCCATAGGATATTCTGCTCTAGGAAGCAATTTTGAAGTCAGCAGGGCCTTGCTGGAGGGGTTTGAGCCCATTGCAGGCAGATCCTCCTGCTCCAGCAGGAACTGCCTTTCCTGTGCCAGGAGCAGGGCAGGTCCCGCTGCAGGAACAGCCCCAGGCCAGCCCCAGCACAGGGAAGGCCTCGGGCACAAGGGCAGAGTGCCGTGCTGGGAGCTGTGCCAGGGACAGCCCGAGGCACCAAAGGCACCTTGGCAGCAGCAGCTGCTTGCAGGGCATGGCCAGAAGCCTCCCTTGGCACCCGGCCTGGTGGCCAGCGCTGCAGAGCTGCTGTCTCAGGGCTCATTTCTGGATGGGCTCTGAAAAGACACTTCTGCTCCAGGAGCCTGTCTGGGAAGCCATTGGCCCAGCACCTTGGGGACAAGATATTATCAACAAAACTCTTCATGCCAGCAGAGACAAGGCAGGGGCAGAGGAAAGGGGAGAGCCAGGCCCAGGGGACAGGGCTGCCATGGTGATGGCTGTGAGGTCACTGCCCTGCAGCAGCCTGGCTGCCCTCAGCAGACATTCTGGCCAGAAGTGTTGTGAGGGCACCCAGCACATCAGAGAACCCACACAACAGGAATTCCATCCTTGGGGAGGGGAGGGGATTTCACAGGGTCAGGTTGCACACATTCCCTGATTTTGGAGCATTCCTGGGATGGGGAATACATCTTTGTGGAAAAACAGTATCCATTTTGTGTCACTCTCATAATTATAAAATATTTCGTCCTTCTAACAAATTTAAATCCACCCTCATTCAGTTTAAATATATTGATCCTTGTTCTGTCACTGCAAGATTTTGAAGAAAATAACTTTGACTGTTTTTCAATTTTCACAGACCTTGTAGAGGGCCCAAAAATCTCCCAAGATGGGGTTTGGAGGCCTCATCACATAACCAGCAGGTAGAGGCTGCAGACTCTGGGGTCAGTGATATGGTGATTGAGGACAGAACAGGAGTAGCCTGGGAGGGATTGAAGGGTGGTTTCAGAGAGGATGGAGATTTTTTTCCTTGTATAAAAAAGTGAGAGAAAGAAATAATGGCACCAAGGACAGCTGGGGAGGCCCAGACTGAACACCAGGAGAAAGGAATTTCCCTCCCAGGGCAGGGCTGTGGTGCTACACATGCCCAGCAGGAGCCTGGAGCAGCCCAAGGCTTTGTGTGGCCAGGCAGGGGCAGCAGGAGGCAGAGCTGCCAGCAAAGGAAGGGCCAGCGAGGTGGGGCAGCCGGGGGTGACGACAGCCTGCAGGGACAGAGGCGCAGGGCAGGGACACCGTGGGACAGCCTGGGCTGCAGAGGGCTCAGGGATGTGCAGCAGCTGCAAGGCCCTGACAGAGCCAACCTGTGCAGCCCTTTGGCCATGGCTGCTGGCCCTGGGCCTGAGGCCACGAGGGGACAAGTGACCCTTGCAGCCCTGGGGCCTCAGTGCCTCCTTGTCCCTGCTCAGCAGCCTGGCAGGGGCCGCCCCATGGTCCTGCCCTTGGCACTGCACATCCCCACATGCCAGTGCCCATCCCGGGAAGAGCCCTGAGCAATGAGGGAGGGACAGGATCTGCCTTGCCAGGGGCTGGGGCTCAGGCCTGTGCCCTTTGCATTCCTGAAACACATCCAGGTTTGCTCAGCACCAGAGACACCTTTCCCTTGCTTGTCCCCAGCTCTCATCACTGCCTCCAGTGTTCTGCCCTAACTGGAACCTGGGGACACTTTCTCAGTGTCCCTAACAGTGATCTCTTCAAAGTACAAGAAACTTCAATGTTTCAATGTAACTGAGATCCTGAGAGGTTTGTGACATCTCTGAGGGCGATGTGACATCACAGAGCTGGCTGTGATGTCCCAGAGTAGGGTGTGAGGCCATCGAGCAGACTCTGCCATCATCGAGGGTGGCTCTGTGGCATCAGAAAGTGTTGTAACATCATAGAGCAGGCTGTGACATCACAGAATGGACTGTGACTTCACATAGTGACTTTGTGACATCACAGTCTTCTGTGATATCAGAGCACTGCTGTATGGCATCACAGGGTGACATCATAGAGTTGGCTCTGTGACATCACAGGGAGATGTGTGACATCACAGGGGCTGTGTGAGGTCACTGGGGAGGTCACTCTGCCCCATTCCCCCTCCCAGTTCCCCCAGAGAAGTCCAACGCTGCTTGTGCACAGCAGGGTCCCCTGTCCCCCCGGGTCCCCCTGCCCCCGGTGCCGCAGCCTCCCCCAGAGGATGTTCCACGAGATCGACCCCAGAGCCTGACACGGGGACGGGGGCCAAGGCTGTGGGGGTGGGACAGGGGGACAGGGACCCCCCGGCAGCGTCCCCGTGTCCCCCAGGGCCAGAGCCTGGGCCAGGGCTCCTTCACCCTGTGACCAACGAGGGCTTGAGAGTGCTGGAAAAATCCCCAGCAAAAACCAGATTTAATATTAAAGTGACAGCAGCACAAAGTTCCTTGGCAAGAGTCACTCTGCTCCTGACTGGACACTTCAGGCACAGCAAGGAAACAAAGCAACAACAAAACCAAACAAAATCCAGGCAATCAAACCAGAAATGAATCGAGAACTGTCACTGTGTGTGTGTGTGTGTGTGTGTGACAAAAGGGCAGTGAGGGCAAGGATAAAAGGAATATGGCCTAAAAGCTTAACAGAGTTCAAACTTAACAGGACTTACACCTTAACCTTAAATGATAGCTTCACAGTCACAATTTAGCAAAAGAAAAGAGCTTAACAATATTTAACCTAACTTATAACCTACAACGTAGCAATTTAACAGAGGAATAACATTTAAAAATATTTAACTCAGCTTATAACTTATATAAAACATAACAACTTAGCAAAAGGACAACTCTTAGAAGCATTTCACTTAGACCTTGTGATTTAACCTCACCTACAGGCCTGACTGGCTCAGCTATCCAAGGCACTCAGAGCATTTCTGCCACATTTGCCCAGCACATGGGCACTCCTGTGTGCACACAGACACAGAGAGTCAGTGCAAGGCACCTGTGAGAAATTCCCCTGAGCAAAGGGAAATGCTCCCTGGGGATGCTTTGGCATCTCCCCAGCAGGGAAGGGTTGAGCCTGGAGGAGTGGGGTGATCGGCCCAGGCTCCCTCGTTGTTGGGGATCCCCGAGTGCAGCAAACGGGAGAGTTCCCGGCTTGGAGAGGCCCCACTCAGAGGGAGTCGCTGGCCCAGGAGAGCTCCAAGGGCTCCTTTTGGAGCGCTGTTTGTAGGGCCCCAAGAGAGGGGCTGCAGTCCCAGCCATGTTTCATCCTGGCCGCACTTGGCATCAGCAGCTTTCTTTGGCAGGGTGAGAACAGGGATGTTGTGCCACCGAGGGAACACAAACAGTTCCCAGGGCTGCTCCTAAAGCAGCCAGGAGCTGGCTGGGCAGCAGCAGTGCCTGGAGCAGAGCGTGTTTGTGCTGAGCTCCAGAGGAGCTGAGCCCAGGGGCTGCTGGCCAAGGCCGAGGCCAGCGAGCATTTCTCAGCTGGCAGGGCGGCCTGAGAAGGGGAGGGGGGAATGCACCAGCACAGGAACCATGGAACCAAGGGACCATTGTGACACTGTGGGGCACCATGGAACCAAGGGACCATTGTGACACTGTGGGGCACCATGGAACCAAGGGACCATTGTGACACTGTGGGGCCTGTGAGACCAAGGGACTATTGTGACACTCTCGGGAATGTCGGGATCATTGTGACACTGAGAGGCCCCATCAAACCAAGGGTCCATTGTGATACCACAGGGCCTCAGGGAACCGTGGAGACCATAATGACTCTTTGGGATGTCATGGGACCAAGAGGCCATTGTGACACTGTGAGACCCCAGGGGGCCAAAGGTCCATTGTGACATTACAAGGCCTCATGGAATCATGGAGACACCATTTAGAGACTTCACAGCCTCATGGAACCAAGGGGCCATTGTGACTCTTTGGGGCACCATAGAACCAAGGAGACCACTGTGACACTGGGGGGACTCATGGGATCATGGAATACATTGGGACACTATGAGGCCCCATGGAATAAGCAAAGCATTGTGACCCTGTGGGGCCTCGTGAAACCAAGAGGCCTTTGTGACACTGCAGGGCTGCAGGGAACCAAAGGTCCATTGTGACACTGCAGGGCCTCGTGTCATCAGTGTTCCATTGTGACCCTGTGGAGCCAAAGGAGACCATTGTGACACTGCAAACCCCCAGGGTCCACAGGTCCATTGTGACATTGCGGCCTCATGAAACAGAGGAGTCCCGTGTCATTGTGGGGCCTGGGGAACCACGGAGATCACTGGGACACTGTGGGGTCCCAAGGATCCAAGGGAACACGGAGCAGGTCTGGCTGGTTTGGCCTCCAGGGGCTGCCTGACAGCTTGGCACCTGCAGGGTCTCTTCTCATCTGCTATTGAAGCACTGGGGCTCGGGGCTTTCCTTCCTATGGAAAAGAACTCTCCTTCTCCTCTAGGCACACATGGCCAGAATTGGGATTTCACCTCCATTTCCTTATATCCAGGGATTGTTCCCATGGGCATATTGCCAGGACAAATCTGGCAGGCAGTCGTTTGGTAAGGGTCACTGCTTATCTGCCTCCAAATCATGGGGGAAGGCTCCATGCTTTTCTTTCCTTTGGGAAAGAACTGTCCTGCTTCTCCAGGTGCCATGGCCAAAATTGAGATTGTCTCCAAAATTCCCTATATCCAAAGACTGCCCCCGGACAAAATCTGCCATTCCTGAAAAATCTGGCTGGCCTTGGCCTAATGAGGCTTTCACCTGCCTTCCAAACAGTGGGGCTCTGTGCTTTCCTTCCTATGGAAAAGAACTGTCCTTCTCCTGCAGGTCCCAATGGCCATATTGGGATTTCACCTCCAATGTTGACTGTTGTGACAGACTGGAGGAGATTGTTGGCTGGAAACATTTTATGTGAGGGGGAGGAAGGGGCAGGTCCAGCCTTGCCCTGTCCTGGAACCCCAGCCCTGCCCTGCCCTGGAACCCCAATCCCCCCAGATCCTCTATCCCAGCCCAGCAGTGTCTGTCAGTCCCTGGCACAGCACAGGCAATGCTCCACAGTCACCTCTGGAGCCCCAGCCCAGCTCCTGAGTGACCAAATGACCCCAAGTCCCACCTGGGGGAAGGGCCCAGGAACACCAAGGGGTATTTAAGGCTGATCACAAGGGGAGCCCTACCTCCTCTTGGAATTTCTACCTGAATCTCACTGGAATCCAGGAGTTGGTACCTGTGTGTGCTTCTCTGTATCTATTTTGTCTTTCTCTCTTTCTGTCTTCTTTTTCTAATTCTGTCCTCTTGCATATTTTTATTAACTTAAAACTGTACAGGCTTAGATTTTTTGAAGTGAATGGGCCAAGGTAATGATTTGAGAAGTGTTTTGTGTTTATGAAATGTCATATAATACCTTTTTCCAAAGTTTCTCTGATTTTCTAAAAGTTGCAAGTAAAGGCTATTTTGTTGTTTTGAGCTCCTGAGAATCTCTTGTTGGTATTTCTGCAGTACATCCAACTCAGAGCACACAAACAATTGTCATTCCTTTTAAATGTCTCCTTGAGAGTTTTTTAGTGGATGGGGGTCAGGGCTTGTGTGTCCTGCTTGGCACAGCCCAGGCAGGGCTTTCACAGCCCCATCCCACACTCCATTTCCCAGCTGGAGCCGCTGGTGCCTCTGAGTTCTGCTGCCCCAGCCCCAGGGATGCTCTCCTTGTCTGCCCATTCCCCCAGGGTCTCTGGGCAGGGATGGCCTCAGTGGGGGCTGCTGACATCCTCAGCAACTTGGAGGCTGCTGCTGAATTTTACTGCTCCAGAGGCTTCTTCAGCCTTCAGCTCTTCAGTGCAGGAATTCAGTGCCCCAGGGCTCATTAACATTCAGAACACCTTAACAAGCCAAGCCTCTGGAAATAATTTGATTTAAGCTTTCAAATCCTTTGTGGTTGGTTAGGCGGATTCCATTAGTTTAGTTGAAATGAATGAATTTTATTTACACAGGGAGAGAGAAACCATTTTTTAGGTCCCGTTTTGATTTTTTAGTTAATACATTGATATGTGCAATCTCCAATTGACACTGAATCCAAGTACCTCCTCCTGCAGTTTGAATAGATATGAAAATCAAGACCCTTTGTGGCTGACAATCCATCAGATTCTGTCCCTACCCCCACCCCACCATTTCCCCCATCCAAGCCCTGGCACTCAGAGCAGCCTTGTGCAAATCTGAGCTCCCTCCAGCCCAGGCTGCACCTGCAGGTTTCAGCTCCTGGGCTCCAACTCCCACCTGCTTTCCTTGGAGAAGGAGCTGCCCCAGACACAGAGGGATATTCATATTTATTACCAGCCAAAAAAGCCAAGGGAAGGCACAGCTCCATCCAATGCAAAAGTCATTCCTCTGCTGGCTATTAAATCCATTGTGCACAGCAGACAGTCTCAGAGCAATGGAAAACTCCTTCTGTGCCCAGCACAAATCCCAAAATCCCCCTAAACCCTCCCTGCCCCAATTCTGCCCAGATTTGCTCTTTGCACACACGAGTCACAGGCTGAAGTCAGGAGCTCCCTCCATGCCCAGAGGGAGGAAAAGAGGGAAAGTGGATGAAGAGCTCTCCTGTGCAGAGCCAAGGTCCAAGTGCCCCTGCAGTGGGAACCACAACTCATCAGGTTTGTGTCCTTTGGGCTCAGGGACTGGTGACATTCAGAGGCACAGAAAGGTTTCTTGTCAGCTAACACAAGTTGAACATTTGAACAATTTAATAATCATCACAGCTCTTCCCTCAGCTCTCTGGGATGTCCCAGCAGCATCTGACATGTTCCCCGTCCCCAAGGGATTTCTATACAGGGACAGTTTTAGACAAAGACGTAAGAAAGGGCAATTCTGTGACGGACAAAAACACAATTAAAATGTTGACTAATGTGATATTTATTTGAACTTCTGAAAGAGAGGACAACTCCCTGAAGCTCAAAGCATGAAACCAGTCAGTGGAGAGGCACTTGAATGACCCGAGAGCACCTAGATGAGGAAATCTGGGAGCACCAGGAAGGACATAGATCCAGTTGGTCTAGTGAAGAGATGTCCTTAGACATACCCATTTCAACAGAAGACTTGGAAAATCCTGAAGGAAGAGGGAGGTGATATAATAAATTGAATATTGGTGATGCAAATAGAAGGCAAGATCAGTATTTCTCCTCATGCCATCAGTACACTTCCAGGAAATTCCTGATCCTGGTGGGAAAACTTTGCAATTTCTTAACCATTCTCAAGTGACCCAGAAAAAAAAAATAACCATTTGTAATATGAAATGTACAAGTACTAACATCTGTGGCCCTTTTCCAGGCAGACATCAGCTGTGTGCCCATGAACAGACAGTGCCACTTGTGCCCTGAGGTGCAGAGCTGGGATTGGATCTCTCCGAGAGGAGCTGAGGGAGAGCAGAGCACCTTGCAAGCTGCAGGTCCCTGCCAGCCCCGCAGGGCTCCTGTGCCATCAACATCTGCTCTGCTCCAGTCTGGAACAGGGCCCAGCACGGTGCCGGGATCATCAGAGAGCTGAGGTGTGTGCTGGAATTCCATGCCCTCCCCATGGCGCAGCAGCCCTGCATTTCCCTGCTCCAGCCTTGGTCTCCAGCACAGCCATGGACACTGATGGTTTCTGTGCCAGGCTCTCCCAGCCCAGCCCAGCTCCCTGCCAGCTCTGCCAGCTGCCCTGAGCTCTGGGCAGCACCAAGGGCCTCTCCCCAGTACAGCCCAGCTGGCTCTGGCCCCACAGCTCTGCTCAGCCCAGGCTGCTCTGGGCACTGCCCCACGGCCTCAGCCCCTGCCAAGGGCACAGCAGCAGCTGCAGCTCAGCCAGGACTCAGCCCCACCATGGGGGAAGGGGCTTGGCCAAGGCCAAAGGAGCTCCCTGGCTGCCCTGCTCCCCTCTGCCTGAGGTGCTGAGAGCTCTGCAGCCCCTCCTGCCATCCCATCTGCCCAGGCCAGCACAAGAGCCCCGGCCCTGGGGCCCTCCAGAGCTGCTCCTGCTCCAGGCCCAGGGCCCATCCCAGAGCTGGGGCAGCCACAGAGCTGTGCCCATTTCTGCTCATTGCTGCTCTGATGGAGATGCATCCTCAGCCACTTGGGGGTTGATGATGAATTTTACTGCTCCAGAGGGCTCTTCTTTCTTGAGCTCTTCAGTTCAGGAATTCAGTGACAAAAGACTTCTAAACATTTGTTCAAAGTGCCATAACAAGGAAAAACCCATGGGAATAATTCAAGTCCTCAATTCTTCTGTGGTTAATTAGACAGATTTCAGAAATTTATACAAAGGGAATATACTATATTGAAAACAGGGCAGAGAGAATTGTTATTTTCCTGTTAATAGACTGATATCAGCAATGTCCAATTTATATTTAGACCCAGCACCTTTTAACGCTGTCTGAACATATATGAAACTCAAGACCCTTCATGACTGACAATCAATAACACTTTGTCCCTACCCCTCCCCACCATTTCCCTCATCCAACCCCTGGCACTCAGAGCAGCTGAGGAATGGAGTCACATCCAGGGGTGTCCCCAGGGCTCAGGACTGGGGCCAGGTCAGTGAAGTCTCTTTATTGATGATCTGGACGAGGCCATCGAGGGCACCCTCAGGCAGTTCCATATGAGCCCAGGCTGGGTGGGAGTGTGGCTGTGCTGGAGGGCAGGAAGCTCTGCAGAGGGATCTGGACAGGCTGGAGCCATGGGCCCAGGACAATGGGATGAGGTTCACCAAGGCCAAGGGCCAGGTCCTGCCCTGGGCTTACAACCACCCCAAATGCCTGGCCGTGCCCTGCCCCTGATCCCCACAGCCTGTTTCCTTCATCCCTGCATTACCAGGGACTTTCTGGGACAAGGGAGCTCTGCTCTGGGGATGGAGGGAGGGCCCAGTGCCACCACTGGAGTGGGAACCACAACTCATCAGGTTTGTGTCCTTTGGGGGTCAGGAACCCGTGAGACTCAGAGGCACAGAAAGTTTCTCTTCATGGCCAACAGACCATGGTTGAACTATGTGCATGATCCCAGCAGTGTCTGATGAGTCCACCATCCACAAGTGATTTTCATGCTAGAATGAATTTCTGACAAATGTGGTTCTGTGATAGATATAAACACAGTTAGGTTCTTGTATCAGGATGCTCATCCTGAAGTGGGGGAAAAACAGCTCAAACAATTCCTGATGTGCAAAGCTGTCAGTGGTGGATGGAGAAGGGAGGTCAGGCTGCTTTTGGTGCTGAGGAAATGCTGAAATCAGCCTGACTCATTTCATCTCCTCCTGGCCTGGCTGATCTCCCCTCTTTCCCCTTCCACCCATTGGCTTTTGTCTCCCACCAGGCCCCTGGTGAAGAGCCTGGCTCTGTGTTCTCCATCCCCTCCTTGCTGGCACTGCCAGGCTGGGATAAGGAGCCCCTCAGCCTTTCCTGCTCAGGCTGGACAAGACCAGCTCCCTCAGCCTCTGCTCACAGCCCAAGGGCTCCAGCCCCACCTTGGAGGCCCTTCCCTAAGCCTGCTCCAGCTGCCAGACATCTTTCCTGCCCTAGGTCACCCAACCCAGGCCACAGGACCTGGATAATCCACGTCCTTGATGTCCTGGTCACACAGCCCTGGCCCCTTTTCCCCATGTCAGGCTCTGGGGTGGATCCTGTGGAACATCGTTTGGTGGAGGCTGTGGCTCCAGGGGGACTGGGGGGATACCAGGGGACAGGGACCCTGCTGGGCATGAACAGCATTGGACTTGTTGGGAGAAACTGTGAGGGGGAGCTGGGGTGGAGTGACCAACCCAGTGACCTCACAGAGCCTGCCTGGGATGTCACACAGCCTCTCTGAGATGTCACACAGCCTCTCTGAGATATCACAGCCCATTCTGTAATGTCACACAGATGGTCTCTGATGTCACAGACAACTCTGTGATGTCACAGTCTGCTCTGCAATTTCAAAGCTCTGTCCTGTGATCTCTAAGCCTGCTCTGGGATGTCACAGAGCTGGCCTATGATGTCATAACTTCTTGATGACATCACATTAACCACTCTGTGATGTCATGGACCATTCTGTCATAGATCACTCATGTGATGTCATAGCCCACTCTTTGACCTCATGTAACCAGATGATAAATTGTCTCCACCAGGTGAGCTAACACCTGGAACATTTTCTCCAAAACCAACAGGCCTATGAAAACCACACAATGCCCATTGTGGGACAAGGGGAACTGGAATTTCACCAGCCTCAGTGTCTTGCCAGCTCAGCCAGGCCCACAGGAACATTGGGGTCCACGACCACCAGAAACCACCAGAGAGACCCCCAGGACAGAAGAACACATGGGTAAAGGGGAGGGGAAATATGTTAATGATTTTCGGGAAATTATTATCAGATGTGTGTTTAGTCCAGGACAATCAATGAATATGAGTGCAAAATACAGAATATGAACAGAAACTTTCCTGTACTCAGTATGCTCGGCTTTGGGAGGAGCTATCCCCCGTGCATCCCCCTGAATAAAGAATGCTGATTCTTAATGCTTCACTGGTGTTAAGGAGTTTTCTCTTTTACCGAATTTTTGGTAACACTCCACTCCCAAGGAAAGCTCTGTCTCCTGCTGCTCACAAACAGAGAAGGGCTGGCTGCAGATGTGGGGTTTGGAGGCTGCCTGGGGCACTGGGACCATGAAATAATAAAGTTTTCAATGATCTGTGAAAGAAGGAGGGGCAGCAGCAGAACTTGCACACTGGAATTAGGAAGGGCAGACTTTGGCCTATTTAGGATGCTGATTTGGGGAGTACAGAACCAGGTACTGATTTTTTAAGGGAAACAGCCCTTAAAAACAAAGGGGTCCAGGAAGGATGGACACATTTCAGGAAAGTAATCTTAAAGGGGAAGGAGCAGCCTGTCCCAGTGTGGCAAAAGATGAGCTGGTGTGGAAAATGACTGTCCTGGCTGCCCATGGAGCTTTTGTGGGAACTCAGGGGAAAGAAGAGGGCACATCAACTTTGGACAGAAAGTCAGGCAACTTAGCAAGTTTTTAGGGACGTTGTTAGGTCATGGAGAAAAAACAAGGAAAGAGGTGAAATCTCAATTAGAGCTTAACCTGGCCACTACTGTGAAAAATAATAAAAAATGTCTCTATGAATAAATTCATAGTAAAATGTGGTATAAGGAGAACCTCTACTCTTTATTGGATTCAGTGGAAAATATAGTAACTAAAGATAAGGAAAGACCAAGATATTTAACTCATTGTTTGTCTCAGTTTTCAATATATGGAGAGGTTCTCCTCAGGACAAGAGTTCTCCTGAGCTGGTAGATGGGCACAGGGAGCAGGACAGCCCCCTGTAATCCAGGAGGAAGCTGCTGGTGACCTGCTGAACCACTCAGATGCTCACAGGTGTATGGGATGGGATGGGATCCATGCTAGGAGGATGAGGGAGCTGGGGGATGAGCTCCCCAAGCTGTTCCCCATCATTTACTATCAGTCCTGGCTCACCAGGGAGGTCCCAGAGCACTGGAGGTGCCACTGTGAGCTCATCCCCAGGAAGGGCTGGAAGGAGGATCTGGGGAGCTCCAGGCCTGCCAGCCTGACCTCGGTGCCCGGCAAGGTTATGGAACAGATCACCTTGAGAGCCACCACAGGGCACCCACAGGATGGCCGAGGGGTCAGAGCCAGCCAGCGTGGATTTAAGAGGGGCAGGTCCTGCCTGAGCAACCTGATCTCCTTTTATGACCAGGTCACCCACCTGAGGATGTGGGAAAGGCTGTGGATGTGTCCATCTGGACTTCAGCAAAGCCTTGGACACTGTCCCTGACAGCATTCCCTGGAAAAGCTGCAGCCCACGGCTTGGGCAGGTTTCCTCCTGGCTGGGAGATGGAAGAGCTGGCTGGAGGCTGGGCCCAGAGAGGGGTGGGGATGGTGCTGCACCCAGCTGGTGTCCAGTCCCTGGTGTTGTCCCCAGGGATCTGTGTTGGGCCCAGTCCTGTTTAACATCTTCTCCGATGATCTGGGGGAGGGGATCGAGCCCACCATCCCCAAATTTGCAGGTGACACCAAGCTGGGTGTGAGTGTGGATCTGCTGGAGGGCAGGACAAGAAGACACAGCCTTCAGCTGCACCAGGGGAGGTTTAGGCTGGACAAGAGGAAGAAGTTCTTCACAGAAAGGGTGAGTGGGCATTGGAATGGGCAGGCCAGGGGGGAGGTGGCAGAGTCACTGTCCCTCTCCAGTGGCACTCAGTGGCATGGTCTGGGTGACAAGGTGGTATTAGGACATTGCCTGGACTTGATGATCCCAAAGGTTTTTCCAGCCTGCTTGATTCTGTCATTCTATGATAATTGGGACACTCTGGGGCCATTGTGACCCTGCAGGGCCTCGTGGAACTAAGAGGACCATGGTGACACTGTGCAGCCCCATAGAACCAGGGCTCCATTGTGGTGCTCTGGGGCCCAATGGAACCAGGGAGTCCCCGTGACACTGAGTCCTGGTGGAACCACAGAGGCCATGGTGACACTGCGGGGCCTCGTGTGACCGAGGGGTTTCACCACAGTGACACTGCCAAACCAAGGAGAGCATTGGGAGAGTCCAGGGCCCAGTGGAACCAAGGGGCTGTTCTGACACTGCGGGGCCTCATGGAACCAAGGGGACACTGTGACACTCTGGGGCCTCAGGGAATCTGGAAGGCCCTTGTGACACTGTGTGGCCTCATGGAAACAAGGAGTCCATTGCGACACTGAGAGGACTTGTGGAAGCACAGAGAGCATTGTGACAGTGTGGGACCTCATGAGACCATGGGGCCTTTGTGACACCCTGGGGCCCCATGGAACCAAGGGGCCACTGTGAAATTGTGGCACCTAGGAGACCATTGTGACACTGTGAACCCCATGGAACCAAGGAGTCCATTGTCACATTTTGGGGCCCCATGGAACCAAGGAGACCAGTGTGACAGTGCAGGGCCTGGTGAATCCAAAGGGACATTGTGACACTGAGGGGCCCCTTGGAACCAAGGACATCTTTGCAGATGATACCAAGCTGGATGTGAGTGTTGATCTGCTGGAGGGTAGGAGGGCTCTGCACAGGGCCCTGGACAGGCTGGATCCAGGGCCCAAATGCAACAAGGTGAGGTTTAACAAGTCCAAGTGCCGGGTCCTGCACTGTGGCCACAACAACCCCTGCAGCGCTACAGGCTGGGGACAGAGTGGCTGGACAGCAGCCAGGCAGAAAGGGACCTGCAGGGACTGATGGACAGCAGGCTGGACATGAGCCAGCAGAGTGCCCAGGTAGCCACGAAGGCCAATGGCTCCTGGCCTGGGTCAGGAACTGTGTGGCCAGCAGGAGCAGAGTTGCTGTGCCAGCACTGATCTGCCCCAGCTCTGCACACAGACATTGCTGCTGCAGCTCCAGAGAAGGCAATAAAGTAGCATCTCTTCAGAAAACTGTGCTGGGAGATCCTTTAGTTCCTTGAAAGCCACCGAGAGCGCAGCCCCTCATTGACACAGTCTGTGGCCACATGGATAGTGGAAAGAATCAAATAAGAAACGGCACAAACAATGGCATTTCTTTGTGGCAACATTAATATGTAAAACAAAGAAAGTCCAAAATGAAACCAACAAGAAGTAACAAAGATGACTTTTATTACAAGTGATTTGCAGAAATTGGCCAGCAGTTTAATGTCCCTAGAAGCATCCAGTCATCAGTCTCCTCACTGCAGCCTTGAGCTCCTGGTTCCTCAGGCTGTAGATGAGGGGGTTCAGGGCTGGAGGCACCACCGAGTACAGAACTGACAGGGACAGATCCAGGGATGGGGAGGAGATAGAGGGGGGCTTCAGATGAGCAAACATAATAGTGCTGAGGAACAAGGAGACCACAGCCAGGTGAGGGAGGCAGGTGGAAAAGGCTTTGTGCCGTCCCTGCTCTGAGGGGATCCTCAGCACAGCCCTGAAGATCTGCACATAGGAGAAAACAATGAACACAAAACAGCCAAGTCCTAAACACACACTAACAGCAACGATCCCAATTTCTCTGAAGTAAGATTTGGAGCAGGAGAGCTTGAGGATCTGTGGGATTTCACAGAAGAACTGGCTCAGGACATTGCCATGGCACAGGGGCAGGGAAAATGTATTTGCCATATGTAGAAGAGTATGGAAAAAGGCACTGGCCCAGGCAGCTGCTGCCATGTGGGCACAAGCTCTGCTGCCCAGGAGGGTCCCGTAGTGCAGGGGTTTGCAGATGGACACGTAGCGGTTGTAGCACATGATGGTCAGAAGGGAAAGCTCTGTTCCAAGGAAGAACAGAAGGAAAAAGAGCTGAGCAGCACATCCTGTAAAGGAGATGTTCCTGGTGTCCCAATAGGAATTGTGCATGGCTTTGGGGACAGTGGTGCAGATGGAGCCCAGGTCGCTGAGGGCCAGGTTGAGCAGGAAGAAGAACATGGGCGTGTGCAGGTGGTGGCCGCAGGCTACGGCGCTGATGATGAGGCCGTTGCCCAGGAGGGCAGCCAGGGAGATGCCCAGGAAGAGGCAGAAGTGCAGGAGCTGCAGCTGCCGCGTGTCTGCCAGTGCCAGCAGGAGGAAGTGGCTGATGGAGCTGCTGTTGGACATTTGCTGTGGCTGCACATGGGCACCTGTTCATGGAGAAAGGACAGGGACAAGTCAGGAGAGGCTGCTCGGAGCCAAACCTGGGCCATTCCCTGCAGCCTGTCCTGCTGGGACTCACCCACTCTTGTTCCTGCTCTGGGAAAACCTTCACCCAGGTCCCTGCCTGAGCTCCAGTTGTGCTGGCTGAGTGTGCCAGGAGCAGTCAGGGCAGTGCGTGGGGGCTCTTGAGGAGCCATCCCTGCCTTGCTGCCCTGGGTTTGTGGCCATGTGGCAGAGGGACAAGGCTGGATATTCAGGATTTGTCAGGGGAATCATTCCTACTGCAGAAAACTTTGGTACCATCTGCACTCCCAGGTCTACGGAATGGCAGGAGTTGGTTTAAGGAATTGTTTTCCTACCCACTCACCATTCCTGGCTTTCTGAGGTCAGAAATCCCCAGCATTCCTACTGCACTCAGAGTTTGCCACTGAGAGATGTGAGAGGCAAAGGATTCCATGTGGCTGAGGGAAGGTGAGGGGCTGGATGGGCTTGTTCCCCCAGCACTGCTCTGCTCAGCCCCCTCTGCTTCCCTGAGCATCTCCCTGGGCCTGGACATCCCCTCCTGAGAGGTGCCTTGTCCCTGCCAGCGCTCACAGAGCCCATCCCACCCTGTGTGCCCTCGGCCCGGCCCTACAGAAACCTGCCTGTGTGCAGGGCCCTGGCTGGGGCAGGCTCTGTGTGCAGCTGGGCAAGGGCAGCTCAGGAGAGCCCTGCTGGGCCCTGCAGAGGTGATGCTGCTGCTGCCCAGGGCTGAGGAGTGGCTGAAGGCCCTTTGGGAGGCTCCCAGCAGAGACACTGACCAGCCAAAGTCACCGTTCTGGAGTCTCTGTAAATGTTCAAACATTGCTTTGATGATCCTTTCAACTCAGAATGTTCTGTGATTCTGGGATTAGGATTCCTATTCTGCTTCTCTTATCCCTCTGTTGTCTGTAATCAAAAGAGGAAAAAAAGAACCCTTGCAACAGTGTTAGACCAGTAAAAACCAGACCTTTATTGGAAGATTCCAGGTAGCCCAGGGGCACTTCTGGCCCCTGATTTCAACAATTCATTGAGGTTAATTAATTAGGATATTTAACAGGAACATTCAATAGGAGATTCAGTTGCCCCAGTTACATAACTCTGGCTCAATCCATTGGAGTAGGTCCAAGGGCTTCCTTGTCTTCACTCTTTCTTGTGACAGCTCACATTCTGGACAGAACCTAAAATGTTCTTATTGTAGTCCTTCTTCCTCATAATAATACTATACAGTATTTCAGGAATATATTTAGACAGACAACTTGTTCTAGTAAAATCAAAGAGATAGGTAGAAAACATACTAGAGACAGCTAAGGATTACAGTTATATAAGTACAAATTAGTAGTTTAATAGAGCTAATTAAGAGTTTAATAGAGTTATGTAAGGATTATAGATTTATAACTATATCATACCAATTTACAGACCTATGGATATATGAAAAATGTATAAAAACCAAAAACACTTTTTGTCATCACCTTAACTTTCCCATCCTTCTCCAAGCAGGAAATTGAAAACACTCTCAGGAAAGCTCCTGATCTTTACAGCAATCCCAGGCTTACCTTCTTTGGGAAGTGTCCTCCGGAGCTGTGCCCAGGCTTGTCTGGAGCTGGGAGCAGCCCTGCCCCAGCCAGCCCCTCTCAGCAGCAGCACCTGCCCTGCTCAGGGTGGCTCCTTCCCCCCACAGCTCCTGGCCAGCGCTGGGAGCAGCTCCAGGGCCGGCTGAGAGCTGTCCCTGGCAGGCAGCAGAGTCCCTGGCCCAGCACAGCGCCCTGGGCTGCAGGACCCTGCTCTGCAGGACAGCCCTGGGCACCCCTGGCTGCTCTGCACAGGAGATGAGCAGAGAATGCACTCACAGGCTCTGTGGGCATTGGCATGTTCCAGCTTTAGGAGATCTCTCCAGGAGCTGCAGCTGCATTGTCCTGCAGCCAGAGGTTCCTGTGCCAAGGGCTGGCAGTGATTCTGCCCCAGGCACTTCTCAGCCCCTTCCCAGCCCTGACTGATTGAAGCTCTCTGTGCCTCTGTGCTGTGCCCAGGCTGGCTGCAGGCAGTGCCCCAGCCCTGCTGGGCTGGCAGAAGAGCTGCTCAGCAAGAGAAATGTGCTTTTGAAGCTCTGCTTGGTTACCAGGATCACCCTCTGTGCCAGAAGCCCGGCCCAGCTCAGCAGCACAGACACAACACAAGGACTTTAATGAGCCTCTGGGGCTTTGTGCTCAGGCCCTGAACATCAGGCCCTGAGAGGGAGCTGCAGAAACCTCTCCAGAGCTCCAAGTCACAATCCAACTCCAAAGTTTCTTGGACTTTTAATGGGTCCCACTGGGAAAGTATCCCCAGGCCCCAGGCAGAGCAGAGAACTGGAGGCACTGATGCCAGGTGGGGACAAAGAGAAGCCAAGTCTTGGTGCCCTGGGGCACAGCAGGGTCTGTGCCACCAAGGGCTGTGAGGAGACACCTTGTCCTGAGGCCCTGGGGCCTCCTGGCACAGCCCCAGCCAGGCTGGGCACTGTCAGCCCCTGGTCCTGCCCTCAGCATCCCCCCCATGCCCACATCCCAGTGGCCTCAAGGTTCTGCTGGAAGGAGTCCCTGGGGAGCCTTGGTCAGGAATGGCCCTGGGGGCTCCTTCATGCTCCCAGGGACTGCAGGTTTTTGAAAGGACTTTGGCTTTTGCTTTTGCCTTGGAGTCTCTGAGAGCTTTCTGCAATCCTGGTCTCCAATTATCTGCTTTAATTAGTCCCTGGAGAGGCTTTGTCATTAACAACACTCAGTGGGGCCCATTAATGCTTCAAGGTATTTCAGTTTTATTAAGGTACTTGGTGTTTGCCTTTTGATCCACTCTGTGATAGGTTTGTGCAATCATGGCCCCAATTATCTGCTTTAATGAGTCCCTTGAGAGCTTTGTACTGACACTCAGTGGGGCTCATGAATACTTTGAGATTCTTAACTTTTGTAAGGTATTTTGGATTTTCCTTTCCACATTGAGAGTTCTTTGTGCCATTTTCAGTCTCTGAGAGGTTTTTGTGCCATCCTGGCCTCCAGTTCTCTCCTCCAAGGAGTCCATGAAGAGCCTGTGGTATAGATGGACCTTTGTGTTTCCCATTAATGATTTAGACCCCAACCACTTTGGGGTTTTCTTCTGACTTTGACTCCAGGAAAGGTTTGTGCAATCTTCTCTCAGGCCCTGAGGTTCCAGGTCTCAGCTCCAAATGCACCACGGGGCTCATTAGGATCAAGCAAGTCCTAACAAACCATGGCTCTGCCTCAATTTCTCTCTGCTCTAGTGCAGTTCATCAGGAAGTTTCTGTAGTGGTTTTGGTTCACCAATTTGAGATTTCTCAGCCAATGCATCAATTATTGTGGTGGGTTCAGTGTTGGCTAATTACCAGTGCACTCACTAGAATATACTTACTCATTTCTTGCTGTGAGATAGGATTAGGAGGAAGGCAAAGTCGGCTCAAAGCCTTAAGAGCATGAATAAAATTTTGTAAACAGTAACTAAAAGAAAAAGCAACATGGATAGAAAAAAACATTCAGAACACTTCCCCTCACCATACAACCTGACAATGTAAAGAGACAAAACATAAAATTTTCGGTCAGTTTACCACCTCTAGAATAGTCTGTCTTCACTTCATTAAGGGAGAGAAGTCAGTCATGTTAATGTTATAGAGGCTTCTCCACAAGAAAACAGTTATCTCACAGGTTTTCATTTCCACAAATAGCAGCCACCCAAAAAAATCTGCATTTGTGAAGTCCCTGACATTTTTTCGCCACTTTTACCACAGCTGTGCTTATGAGCCATGTCAACTTATGGGGTATTAGTGTAAAGATGAGCAGTTTAAGAGCAAAGGTTCTCTTAATCTCTTTCTGAAATCATCTTAATCTCTGGGAACAGAGGTCTTCTTCTCTCCCTGAGGGCACAGGGACTCATCACTCTGCTCTTTCTCTGTTCAAACTTGTCATGGGATCACAACTACTTCAATATTTGCTTACTTTAGCATGGAGGCCTTTGCTGAAACAAGTCATCTCCCCATACTTTTCAATGTATTTTAGGGAAAAAGAGAGTCTGATGTATCAATGACATCCTTCTCCACAGCTTTACCAGAGGATTCCAGCCCCAAGATCAAGGCATCTCCTCTTCAGTGACCTCAGTGTGTTCGTGTTGCTCCTCTGTGTGCCTGCCCTGTGTCCTTTTCTCTCACTGGAGAGAGGATGGCAGCACTGGCAGAGTCAATATCTCCCGGGGCTGCAGATGGTTCCGTGAGCCCAGCTGGGCTCAGTGGCCAATTCTAATTTTGGCCATGGTCCCTTGTACATGAAGACCAGTACTTTTCCATAGGAATGAAGGAACGGAGCGCCACTTCTTTAGGGGCAGATGAGAAGTGACCACCAGAGGACAGGTCCAGCCAGAGCTGCCAGATTTTGTTCTGAGAGATACCCTTGAATATAGGAAATTTTTTTTGGCAGAGTGTCAGTTTTGGCAATGGGCATCTGAAAAGACAGATGGTTCTTTTCCATACAAAGGACAGCACTGAGCCCCAGTGCTCCAGGAGCTGATGAGAGGCAGCCCTTGGCATTCCAACATCAGCCAGACCTGTCAGGTGGCCCCTGGCAGGCCAAGCCAGCCAGACCTGGTCCATGTTCCCTCGCTTCCATGGAGCCCCACAGTGTCCCAATGGTCCCTTGCTTCCAGGCAGCCCTGAGCTGTCACAATGCCCCCTTGGTGACACCAGGCCCTGAAGGGTCGGAATGGTCTCCATGGTTCCATCAGGCCCCACAGAGTCATAATGGTCTCTGGGTCCATGAAGCCCCACAGTGTCACCATGGCCCCTTGGTTCCATGGGCTCCAGTGGTGCCACAATGATCCCCTTGGTTCCATGAGGTGCCCACAGTGTCACAGTGATCTCCATGGGAAAGAAAGAACCGAGCCCCAGTGTGGCAGGGGCAGCCACCTGAGGCCAAGGCCAGCCAGACTTGATGGTAGTGGCAGATTTTGGCTGGAAGTAACCCTTGGATATAGGGAATTTTAGAGGTGGAATCCCAATTTCACACATGGACACCCAAAGTAGAAGGATGGTTCTTTTCCACAGGAAGAAAAGCACGGAACACCGGTGTTTCAGGGACAGATGAAAGGCTTCCACCAGAGGCCTATGGCAGCCAGACTTCTCTGTCCTGGTAGCTTTTGTCTGAAAGCAACCCTTGGATATAGGGAATTTGGGAAGTGGAACCCCAATTTCAGCCATTTCTATGTAGATAAGAAGGACAGTTCTTTTCCATAGGAAGGAAAGCACGGAGCCCCAGTGTTTCAAAGGCAGAAGTGAAGAGAGGTGGCTCTTGAGAGGCCAAGCCAGCCAGACCTGTTTGTCCTGGCAGCTTTTGTCATGGGGAGATCCTTGGATATATGGAATTTGGGAGAAGGAATCTCAATTTTGACCATGAACACCTTGAGAAGAAGGACAGGCCTTTTCACTGGAAGGAAACCACTGACCCCAGTGTTTTGAAAGCAGGTGAGAGGCTTCCCCAAGAGGCCAAGGGCAGGCAGATCTGTCTGTCCTGGCAGATTTCACTGGGAGCAATCGTTGGATGTACAGAGTTTTGGAGGTGGAATTCCAGTTCTGGCCATGGACGCCTGCTCAGGATGGATGTTTTTTTTTCCTATAGGAAAGAAAAGCACAAAATCCAAGAGTTCTGGAAGAAGATGAGATGTGGCCACCCTTAGGCCAAGCCAGCCAGACCTCTCTCTCCTGACAACTTTCGTCTAGGAGCTATCCTTGGACATAGAGCATTTTGGAGGTGGAATCTCGGTTTTGGCCGTGGACACCTAGACAGGAAGAAGAGTTCTTTTCATTAGGAATGAAAGCACAGAGTCCCAGTGTTTCAGAGGCACATGAGTGCCAGCCCTCAGGAAGCCAAGGCCAGCCAGATTTGTGATTCCTGGCATCATTTTTTCTGGGAGCTATCATTGGATATAGGGAATACTGGAGGCAGATGCCCAGTTTTGGCCATGGGTACCTGGTTGAGATGGATGTTTTTTCCCCATAATAAAGAAAAGCACATGGTCCCAGTGTTTGAAAGGCAGATGAGAGGTGGCCCCCGGGTGGCCAAGGCAGCCAGATCTGTCTCTCCTGGCAGATTTCATCTATAAACAATCCTTGCACTATAAGGAAATTTGGAGGAGGAAATCCAGTTTTGGCTATAGGCCCCTGGAGGAGAAGGACAGTTCTCTCCCATAGGAAGGAAAGCCCAGACCCCCAGTGTGACTATGGGACATGAGAAGACATGATGGGCACCTTTGCGTATGTGACGGTAAAAGAAATGTAATTTATTTCTGACTCCAACATTTATAGTTTTCCAAAGATGACAGTGGATTGGAGGATGAAAGTACCACCTCTCCAATGACACTGGACAAAACTACCGTCCATCAAATTTCCCCTCCTCTATGAAGGAATGCAAAGCAATAAGTTATTTACAGAAAGTTGTGTGAGAAAATTTGCTACAAGAATGTAAACTCAGAAGGTCTTAGAAAATCTTAAAAAATCAGGGTGACACCCCAGTGTTTCAGGGGTAGATGAGAAGCAGCCGTCAACATGCCAAAGTCACCCAGACCTGTCAGGTGGTCCCCAGGAGGCCCAGCCAGCCAGACCTATTCCATGTTCCCTTGGTTCTGTGGGACCGGACAGTGTCACAATGGTCTCCTTGGTTCCATCAGGCCCTGGAGTGTCACAATGTTCCCCTTGCTTCTGCAGTGTCACAATGGCCCCGTGCTTCCATGAGCCCTTGCAATGTCACAACGGCTTCATGGTTCCACAGAGCCCTGATGTGTCACAATGGCCCCTCGGCTCCGTGTGCCCTTGCTGTGTCACAACGGCTCCTCTGAGTTCCACAATGGTCTCCTTGATTCCATGAGGCAGCACAGTGCCACAGTGGCCACTTGGCTCCATGAGGATCTGCAGGGTCACACAGGTTTGTGACATTTGTCCTTGCTGCCCCTCACATCCCCGTGCCCCACAAACAGCCCCGAGCCACCCGTGAGGGACAGGCCCTGCTGTGCCAGGCTGGGCTCAGGGCTTGGCCTTTCTGCTTCCCCCAGCCAGCCCAGGCCTTGCTCAGCATTGCAGTTCCCTGCTCTGAGCCTTGGGCTCCCTGCAATCCTGGCCTCAAGGATCTGCTCCCCCCAGTCCTTGGGGAGCCTTTGGCAGCCCCAGCCCTCAGTGATGCTCCAAAGGACTTGGAGTTTTGCTTATGACTCCTTGAGCAGCTCCTTCAGCCTTCTGTCAGTGCCTGAGGGTCCTGGACTCAGCCCCGAATCCACTGTAGGATCATTAAAATACAGAAAGCCCTCAGGTGCTCTTTGCCTTCATTCAATGGTCTGAAAATCTCCAGGCCTTGTGCAGCTGATTGGAGTCAGTTTGCAGTTCTTGTAAGGAGGAAGATTTCCAAGTGCACCTCCTGTTTTTTTTCTTTTATAAAAGCAATATTGTTTTGTTTCCGAGTTCAGAGAAGAGCTGATAGAAGCATTCCCCAGGTGATCTTGACACTGAAGTTCTCCTTAGGAGGTCTGGGCATGTAGGAGAATGAGCCCCTTGAGGACTGACCCTGTTTGGACAAGCTGCTCCTCACCCCCAGCCTCACCATGTCTGACATCGCCCACCTGGCACTGACATCCCTGAGCCCTGCAGCAGAACCTTGTCCCTGAGCTCTGCAGCTCCATGTCCCAGCCCATTGCACCGTGTCCCAACTGCTCTCCTCAGTCTCTGCCTGCACACAGGCCCAGGAGAAGTTTTCCTGTTGGTAAAGAAAGACCGGAAAAGCCTGAGCAGATTTCCTAAACAACAAACCCCACTCAGGAGTCACCTGCTCAGTACAGGCTGCATGGAATGGTGTCACCTTCCTGCAAGGGACAATGTGACCAGAAATGATCTCTGGAAGCAGAATTCTCTGAGTCTCCCACCTGAACTCTCTGTCCCTGTCCTTTCCCTGGATCCATGTTGCAGATGGAAGCTGCTGGTGCCAACCTCATATTTAACCTCTCTTTGGAATGCAAACAGATGTTTGCAGCTGTGTTAAGCAGGATTTGCTCAATGTTTCTATAAATCTTTTGTGTTCCCCATGGAATGAAGGGGCCATTTTGGCACTGAGGGGGTGACGTGGAAGCAAGGAGTCAATTGTGACCCTGGGGTCCCATGGAACCAAGGGGCCACGGTGACAAAGCAGGGACACATGTATCCAATTGTCCATTGTGACACTGTGGATCCAAAGAGACCATGGAGACACCCCCAGAACCTCATGGAACCAAGGAGTCCATGGTGACCCAGCGGGGCTGCATGGAGCCAATGGTCCATGGTGACACTGCCCATCCAAGGAGGCCATTTGGACACTGCAGAAGCTCATGGAGCGAGGTGGCCATTGTGACACTGAAGAACTTCATGACACCAAATATCCATGGGGACACAGCAGGGCATCATGGAACCCAGGAACCGCTGTTGGCAGTGCAGAAACTCATGGAACCAGGGGCCCTTGTGGCACTGCAGAACCAACACAGCTGCTGCACCTTGTCCCCTGCCCTGCACAGCTCCTTGGGAGGCACGGCAGGAGCAGCACCCTGGGAGCCTCGGGAATGACCCTCTGGGATCCATGGCACACACTCCCAGGGGCTGGAATTCCAGTTCCCAGCCAGGAAAAGATGTTCCTGCCCTTGAAGGCAAAGCTCTTAACTAGGAGCCACCAGCCAAGTGGAGCAAGACCTTACAGTGACATTTCACTGCCAGCCTTCATAACTTCCCCCGTGGTTGCTGTAGTTCCTGCACTCGGAATGAAATCAGGGCAGGGCCTTTTTTGGGAGCTGCCCTGGCTCGAGGGAGACACTGAGAGAGAAACAGAGCAGGCAAAGAAAGATGGGAGAGAAAGGAGGTGTTTTGGTTTAGAAAGATCGGTGTCTGCTAAGGAAGGCAGGAGCCTCCCCTGAAATGAAATAATGTAGGCTCTTTCTTTCAGAATTGCTATAAATTTGAAATTAAGGGGGGCTCTCAGGTAAAAATCTGGGAGCAGGAATAACAGTTCTTTATTAGGGAAGAAGATGAAAACATGAACAATGAAGTGAACCAAAACAACACTGAGAGAACCAGAATTCAATGTGACATTTTTGGACAGGGTGTTGGCCGCAGTCCAATTGTAGTTGTGGCTGCAGTCCTCCAGGAGTGTGAATCTGTTGAAGTGATCCTGTAGAAAAGGGAGTCTTCCTCTGAGAAGGAAGAGGAAGAGGCAGCTGTTCCTCTGGGAAAATCCAGCCCAGAAAAAGCTGTGTTGGTGGGCCAGAATCTCAAGTCTAGATGCAGGTAGGAATGCTTAGCTCCTCCCTCTGGGCAGAACATCTCACAATGGGATGTTACAGTTCTTATCAGTCATGCAGTGACATTCAATAGCCCCTTATCAGCAGATGTCTCCCCTGAGGGAGGATTGATTGTGGAAGAGATAAGGAAAAACTGCCCACTTAACACAGGACAACTGCCATACAGATGGCAAATAGAACACATCTTGCTTTTCAGTCTGGGACAGGAGGTCACAAACAAAATCAGCTGAGAAGGCAGCACTCTGAAAAGCAAATCAGAGCTGACAGAAAAGGAATGGGACAGAAATCAATAATTCTGATAGTTTTATTTATTATCAAAATAAATCACAACCACCCAGCCCCACACAATCCTGATCCCACAACCTCAAATTTGGATCTCACTTCTCCTGATCTCCTTCCAACCCCATCTCACCCTGGAGGCTGTGGAATTGAGTAATTTTGGCATGGGGCTGAGGTGGGAACCAGCCATTTTGAGGTGGGATTGAGCAATTTTGTGGTTAGATTGAGGGGTTTCCACTGGGATTGAATCATTTTGAGGTTACAGACAAATCCACCTTGACATTTGGAGTGCAAAGATATGGAGAATACTACCAGATATCCCCCAAGAACCAACAGATCCTCCAGAATATGTTCCCAAACAATAAATTCCACCTCAAATACCTCTAAAATGGTGGGACTTTTGACATCTCTGGTAAATACTCTTTTTAGCCATTTTTCAGGTGTTTTTAAGTGATAAAGACAAATCAGAAGAAAATTAGGGCCAAACCAAAACCAAAGACCCCTTGAGCATCCCCCAGGCAATGGACAAAACAAACTCAGCAGAAATTAAGCTTAACCCTCCATAAAATGCCTTGAGGAAGATTTGCTCTTCTCACAAGTCACTTGCAATGGAAATGCAAACAAATCCCAAACATTAATAAACCAACAACAGAAGCAATTCTGTGGCAATTCCAAATTTCATGAGTTCCAGCACAGCTCCAGCTCAGATGCTGGCAGGTTCCGATTAAGGAAAACTCGAAATTTGTCCCAATACAGATTATTAAAAGGAAGGGAAAGCTCTGTGTAGCTGTCACACAGGTGACAGGGATCAAGAAAATAATGCTTCTCCCCTCCCCAAGCCTGTGAATTCAAGAGTTATTTGGGAATTTAACTACTTGAGCTGGGCATCTTGTAGGACTTTTCGTAGCCTTGTTTTTCTCACTTTGGGGTGAATGATCCTTGTCAGTCTTGCGGGTATCATTTGGTTCCTTTCTTCCAGTGATTTTAACAAACTTGTCTAGGAAGGAAAAGAAAATATTTTCTTTACACTGGCAACCCACAACAGCCATTTTCCTCATAAGTTCTCCCAAAAGTCACTCAGAGGAAGCTGCATCCAAGTTTCCAAGAGTTCCTCCTGAAAGAGCCACAAGCTCCTCAGAGGAGGGAACCATGCTGTTGTCAAAGACACTTGGGGTCAGACAACAGTGCCCTGAACTCACTGTGCCAAAATAATGTCAGAATCTGGATAATAAAATTGTTAGAGAGATGCCTCTGCCCCAATTAAGGTGCTCACAAGACCAAATCCAAAGTGGTTTTTATTGAACAGTAAATGTGAGGTAGAGAGAGATGGAAAGAAAGAGAAAAGGGGGGAGAGCAAGGGAGTGACAGAGATCTCCCCTGGGGCGGGGCAAGTGTGACATTGTCCCCTGTGTGTGTGGCCTCCCCAGGGTGGGGGTTTTACACCTGAGCCAGTTTGGGTAAGGAGGGTGGTGCTCACCCCCCACCCCGAGCAGGGATTGCCTCACTGTTTCAGGTTACAATGTCAGATGTAACCAAAAGTGTTTTCAGTCACCATCTCCATAAACTGTTATCAACAGGTGGGGCAGTGTTCTTTATCTCTTCCATGGCTCAGCCCTGATAACGCCCACCAGGGGCCATCTTCTGTTAATGGGCCATTGAGTGTCACTGCAGGACTGATAAAATTACATCATCCCATTGTGGGATGCTCCGCCCAGGGGGAGGAACCAAGCATTCCTGCCTGGATATAATCTCACCATTTGCAACACCACGACCACCTTGCCTACTGCATTCCCAGATGACAAGAGCTCCATAAGCACCAGTGGACCTTCAGAGCAAGACCAGACCCTTCTACAGGATCACTGCTTTCACAGAATCACGTTCCTTGCTCCAACAGGACTGCAGCCACCATTTCGTCAGCCTACTACCATCACCCTGAGCATTGTGGTGTCAGGTTATATTCTGACTCTGTCAGATTAAGCCAGTGTTTCTGTATCATTGCCATGATCTTAATTTTTTTATTCAATTATTCTGGCTTAGACTCTCCCCCTGGTTTGCCTTCAAGCCAGTACAAAACTCACTGTGCTCATCCCTTGTTTTCCTCCCAAAACAGGATTTCCCGTACCCAAACATTCGCCAGATGGAGGAGAAGGTTGCAAGGAAAAGGAAGATGCCCTGGGACACCGAGGCAGGTGAGGAGGAAGTCAGTGCCCCTTTCCCCCTCTCTCCTGCTCCATCTCCCAGCCCAGCCTGGCCCCTGGCTGCAGGACTGTCCCGCTGCCGGTGCCCTCCTGCCGGGGACGCACTGGGGGGATCTCCTTGTCCTTCCCTCTGGCACGGAGGCAAATCCCATCCTCTCCTTGTCCTTCCTCCCCCAGAGCAGGAGCTGAGGATGGAGACTAGGAAGGAGAAATCCCTGCAGCAGAACCTCATGGAAGAGGCCATTTTGAGCGGCTCCTCAGTGGAGGAATCCAATGGGAAGGAAAATCCCTGGAGATCCCACCGGAGGAGGGGCTACATACCCAGCCCAGGGTGCTCTGAGGAAGAAAGGCCCACTCTGGGTCAGGAAAGTGGGCAGAGCTTCAGCCAGAGCTCGGAGCTGGTGGTGCCTGAGACGCTTCCTGATGGGGAGAAGCCCTACAAGTGCTTGGAGTGTGGGAAGCACTTCAGCCAGAGCAAAAATCTGAAACAACACCAGATGATTCACACTGGGGAATGGCCCTACGAGTGTGGGGAATGTGGGAAGGGATTCAGCTGGAGCTCCCAACTCATCATCCACCAGCGCATCCACACTGGGGAGAGGCCTTACGAGTGTCCCCAGTGTGGGAAGAGGTTTCACACCAGCTCCAATCTCGTCCTCCATGAGCAGATCCACACTGAGGAGAGGCCCTTCCACTGCCCTGAATGTGGGAAGGGCTTCAAGCGCACCTCCCACCTCATCACCCACCGGCGCATCCACACCGGGGAGAGGCCCTATGAATGTCCCCAGTGTGGGAAGAGCTTCACCCAGAGCTCTCACTTGACCAGGCACCAATGGACGCACAGGTAAGGGAAGCCCTGTGAGTGCCCCAGCTGCAGGAGGAGCTTCGTGCACCGCTCCAGCTTCATCCCTCATTGAAGAACCCAAATTCGGAAGAGCCATGGTGATCCCTGTTCCCTGTGATCCATGCTGGGAAGACAACTGTACCTTCTCCTGCCCCTGCCAATGACCTGATATGGGATTGAAGAACATGAGGGTCTCGGCATGGCTTTATCATTACATTCACTCCCACCTCAGGTCATTGCCAGGGGCAGGAAAGGGACTCTTTCTCTTTCCCTGAGGAGAAGGGTGTCTTTTCCAGATAGCAGGAAACACGTGGCCAGGAAAAGACAGTCATTGATGTTGAAATTTTCCCTGTAAATAGTTTTTCTTATCCCTTCTGTTGTCAATATTGTTTCTGTTCCTGTTTGTTCTTTATCTTGTTGCTGTTCCCAGTAAATTGTCCTTTTACCTTCCTGAGATCTTTGCCTTTTGTGCTTTCCATGGGAGATGGGAGGGCAGCAAGTGGCAGCGCGGTTTTAGCTGGAGCAGGAAAATGGGGAATCCCATTCCTGAAGCACGGCCCGTGGAAACCGAGCATCCCAGCTGGTGCCAGCCCTGGTGGCCATGGCAGCAGCCTTGGGAGCGGGTCCCTGGCTGGGGCTGAGGGAACCTCTTCACTCTGGTGCCCAGGGACAGGAGTGGAGGGAGCGGCTGCAGCTGAGTCGGGGCAGGCTTAGGTTGGATCTCAGGAAAAGGTTTTTGCCCAGAGGCTGCTGGAGCACTGCCCAGGCTCCCCAGGGAAGGGTCACAGTTCCAGGGCTCTCTAAGCTTCAGCAGCATTTGGACAGCGCTGCCAGGCCCAGGCTGGCAGTGTTGGGGTGTCCTGTGCAGGGCCAGCAGCTGGTCTTCATGGAGCTGCCCAGGGACTGACCATAGCAACAGGGGCTGGGGATGGTTGCCATGGAAACTGACCATAGCAACAGGGTTTCCTGGGGATGGTTGCCATGGAAACTGACCATAGCAATGGATCCTGATGAGGTTTGCTTCGATAATCCAGGGAATCTCTCTGGCTGCCCTGGCAGGTCTGGGACCCTGGCAAGGGGATCAGGAACCCCATGTACAGAGCCCCGAGAGACACTGTCTCTGATCTCTGTCCATGGACAAGTTTTCAATCTCACAGGATGAATTACAAGCTCTGAGTGTTTGATATAAGTAATAATTAGTGTGACATGGGTGCAAAAGTAGAATTGTAGGATTCTAGATAAGGGGTTCAGAGGAGGAAAGATGGAGGAAATTGGTTGTGCCTTGTCTTTTTTCTTCTTCATGCCTTCCATGTTTCACTGTAGTGTTGGCATTTTTCTATTGGTTTACACTGGGGACACACTGTTCAATGTAGGTGATAGGTATTGGCACGTTATTGTAAATATAGCACATGTAGTTTCTGGTATATAATGTTTGTAACATCCCACTGAGGGCAGAACCCCAAATGCTGTCCTGCAGGACAGACCTGCGGCAGGGCAGCTGGACATGTTATAGATAAACAATAATAAACAACCTTGAAAACCAGCACAGATGAATTATGACTTCTTCTTTGGCAGTGGGGCTGAAAGACAGCAACTTTCTACAATTTTGGGATCATTTAAATACCACAGATTCTGACATAAATGGCATCCCTGGCTGTGCTCGAACCACCAACCTTTTAGTTAACATCCAACAGTTTGCCTAGTAAGGATCAGATTTTTTGACAGGCCCTCAGAGGGGTTCCATGGGGACTTTCTAAGTGTCCCCAGGCTGCCAAAGAGCCAGGATGTCACAGGCACTCACAGGGGCTCCTGTCATGGGCAGGGTGGGAGCTTTAGGCAAAGTTCATTAGAGAAGTTCCTGTCAGGTCAGGAGGTACAGAAAAAAACCCCAATATCCCCTATAGATCCCCAAATACCTCCAAGGACCTCCAGGCTTTCTGAACTCCTTTTGTGAGAGGAGCCTCGGAGCAGCAGGTTCCAATCCCTGTCCCTGACTTTTCAAAAGCTCATATGTAAACAGTTATAAAGGTGAAATAAAACCTTTATAGAATTTGTCCTACAGGACTAAGAATGGCAAACCAGTGTTGGGTTTTTCCTTTCTGTTCATTCCTTATCATCGGCTGATGATTGTCTGTTGATCCCTTATTTTGGGAGGATGATCAGAGCTGCTGCTCTTGGAGAAGGGAGTCTCCACTGCTGCTGCCAGAGCCCAGCCCAGAGCTGCTTCTTCTGTCATGGGGTGAGCCTCTGCTCCTGAGAACAGCCACTGTGGTGGTGTGCGATTTATATGTTTTTATATATGCTTTATATATTTGTATTCCCCGATGGTTTGTTCCTGTACCCCCCTGTTTTCCCATTTGGTTTGGTCTTTTGTTCTCGTTTTCCCGCCTGGTCCCCTTTTCCCACCTCCCCAGCACTTGTCAGTCATCCCTGAAAGTGCTAAGTCATTCCCTTGTCCCCTCCCAGGCGCCTTGTCCGTCACTCAGTGTTCCTTCCCCTCCATCTGGAAGCTTCCACTCAGGGCACTGAGTGATTGGACGAGGGCCTGGGGCCACTCCCACACCCCTTCCCCATTGGACCAGGTGGAATCACCCCATCCCGGAGCCACTCCCTTCCCTGCTCCTCATTGGTTCCTCCCTCACGATCCACCCCTCCCACAACCCATAAAAGTTCATGTTAAGCCCAGCCCAGGGTTCCAGTTGGCTGGCACCCCTTCACTGCGTTTGGCCCTGTTGGCCTCTAATAAAGAAGGATTTAGCCCGCCACTGGATCCGGCTTTTCATTACCCTGTCGAGGCACGCCAGCGACACCCGGGAACCCACGAGGGTACCTCCTAAACCCTCTTTGAGGAGCAGCGGGAGGCGCCCCCCTCTGTCCGTTCTCGCCCCAGAGACCTAAGAGCTAGTCTGGGCTAGAGAAGGAAGAAGGGTATCTGGGGCGGGTAACGCGGCAAGCCACTAAACTGGGACCTTATTAACACCTGCCCCACTAAAAGAGAGACCTATCCCTGTCTGCTCGGGTGCCCAGGATCCTGAGCTGGGCTCTCCCTGCCCTGCTTGGAGCCCCTCACCCCCTGCCTGCCAAGACATCCTGCCAGCCCAGCTGGCTGCTTTCTGAGAGTCCTGCTGGAGGCACCTCCACAGGAAGCTTTTTTCCGCCTTCCCTGGCAGACCTGTCTTGTAAACCAAGACCAATTTTGGCACCCAGTGTGCAGCCCAAGGGTGTCAAGAGGAAAATCGTGAAATGAAAAAAACAATTCTTGAGTAACTTTTTTTTTTTTTTTTTTTTTTTTGGTGTACTGGATATAGAAACATTGTTAAGTGTCACCATGTGGTCTAGCTGACCCTGGTTTGGGTGGCACATGTTTGTGGCTACATTTTTCCCATCCTATAACTATGGCTAACGTGGCTGCTATTCAATTTGTTTGATGGGTTAATATGGTGAGGAATTGATGGGTTTTTAATTTTCTCTGGATGGTGGGCACACGGATTAGAGGCTACCACACACTAACTGTGTATGTTTGGAATGACTTTAATAATGGTACCCACTGTGAGGAAATGACACTAGGGAAATTTTCTCCCAACCCCTCAGCCTGCTCTTTGGGTCTACAGTGGTTGGTGTTGCTGATATGCCTGTTAAGCCTATTCTGTTTAGCATTCAGAGGTAAGGGAAGATTGGCTTGGATAATTATCATAGCAGGGCATCCCTGGCTGGTAATAATTAGCACTGACTCCATGATTCCAGAAAACTGATCAATCACTTTATTACATTATACTATACTGTACTGCTAAGAAACACTCACCACTCTTGCAGACAGTCTGACACAGACAGACCAGACTGGTTAATTGAAACTCAAACATTGCAACCATTGGCCAATTTAGAAATCACACTTTGGTAAACAAATCTCCATAACACATTCCACATGTGCACAATAACAGGGGCAGCAAGTGAAGACAAGAATTGTTCCTCATTCTTTTCTCTGAGCTTTATCACAGCTTCCCAAGAAAATCCTGGGAGAGCTCTCTCTCTCTGTTCAGGGGACATGTGATTACCACAGGTCAGTTGTGACAATGCAGGTCCAAGGATACCATGGTGACCCTGCAGAACCTCATGGAACCAAGGGGCCATGGTGACACTGTGCTGCCTCATGGAATCAAGGAGACCATTGTAAACTCAGAGACCCCAAGGAACCAAGGGTCCATGGTGCCCTTGTGCAGCCGCAGTGTCACAGAGGAGCCCTTGTGACACAGCGAGGGCACACGGAGCCGAGGGGCCATTGTGACACATCAGGGCTTTGTGGAACCATGAAGCCATTGTGACATTGCAAGGCCTCATGGAAGCACGGGGCCATTGTGACACTGCAGAAGCAAGGGGAACATTGTGACACTCCAGGGCCTGATGGAACCAAGGAGACCATTGTGACACTGTGGGGTCCCAGGAAACTAAGGGAACATGGAACAGGTCTGGCTGGCTGGGGCTCCTGGGGACCACCTGACAGGTCTGGCTGACCTCGGCATGTCAAGGGCTGCTTCTCATATGCCCCTGGAGCACTGGGCCTCTGAGCTTTCCTTCCTGTGGGAGAGAACTGTCCTTCTCCTTCAGGGACCCAGGGCCAAAACTGGAATTCCTCCTCCAAATTTCCTTATATTGCAAGGATTGTTCCCAGATGAAATCTGCCAGGAGAAAAAGGTCTGGCTGCCTTGGCCACCCAGGGGCCACCTCTCATTTGTCTTTGAAACTCTGGGACCATGTGCTTTTCTTTCTTATGTGAAAAACCACCCATCTCAACTATGCACCCATGCCTCCAGAATTCCCTGTATCCAAGAATAGCTCTCAGACAAAAGCTGCCAGGACTGACAAGTCTGGCTGGCCTTGTCTTCCTGAGGGCTGGCACTCATCTGCCTCTGAAACACTGGGAGTCTGTGCTTTCCTTCCTAATGAAAAGAACTCATCTTCCTGTCCATGTGCCCATGGCCAAAACTGAGATTCCACCTCCAAAATTCCCTGTGTCCAAGGATAGCCCCTGTATGAAAGGTGCCAGGAGAGACAGGTCTGGGTGGCTTGGCCTAAGGGCGGCCATGTCTAATCTTCTTCCAGAACACCTGGATTTCATGCTTCTCATTCCTATAGGAAAAAAACATTCATCCTGTCATGGCCAAAACTGGGATTCCACCTCCAAAATTTGTACATCTGAGGATTGCTCCCAAGTGAAATCAGCTAGGACAGACAGGTCTGGTGGCCCTTGGACCCTTGGGTTCTGCCTCTCATCTGCATTTGAAACACTGGGGCTCTGTGTTTTCCTTCCTATGGAAAAGAGCTCTCCTTCTTATCTATAGGAAATGGCCAAAATTGGGATTCCACCTCTAAAATTCCCTATATCCAAGGGTTACTTCCAGCCAAAATCTGCCACTACCATCAAGTCTGGCTGGCCTTGGTCTCTGGTGGCTGCCCCTGGCACACTGGGGCTCGGTTCTTTCCTTCCCATGGAGATCACTGTGACACTGTGGGCACCTCATGGAACCAAGGGGATCATTGTGGCACCACTGGAGCCCATGGAACCAAGGGGCCATGGTGACACCGCGGGGCTTCATGGACCCAGAGACCATTATGACTCTGTGGGGCCTGATGGAACCAAGGAGACCATTCCGACCTTTCAGGGCCTCGTGTCCCCAAGGGGGCATTGTGATACCTCAGGGCCTCCTGGAAGCCAGGGATCATTGGGACACTGTGGGGCCCCATGGAAGCGAGGGAACATGGAACGGGTGTGGCTGGCTTGGCCTGCCAGGGGCCACCTGACAGGTCTGGCTGATGTTGGAATGCCAAGGGCTGCCTCTCATCAGTTCTGGGAGTACTGGGGCTTTCTTTGCCATGGAAAAGAACTCTCTGTTTTCAGATGCCCATTGCCAAAATTGGTATCCTCCTTAAAAAATTTCCTATATGCAAGGATATCTCACAGAAGAAAACTTGACAACTCTGGCTGGCCTTGTCCTCTGGTGGTCGCCTCTCATCCACCCGGGGAAACAGTAGGGCTCCATTCCTTCCTGTGGAAAAGAACCTGGCCTTCATGTCCAGGGACCATGGCCAAAATTAGAATTTGGCCTCCCAATTTCCATATACCCAAGGATTGATCCTAGACAGAAGTAGCTGGGACAGACAGGTCAGGCTGGTCCTGTTCTCTGGTGATTTTCTTAGACTCTGAGCTGAATGTTTTCATTTGAAAACACCTTGGAGAGGGCCCAGAGATCACCCAAGGAGGGGTTCTGAACCCTCGGGAACATGACCACTACATATGGACCAAGGAGCTCTGAGCTCTGTGCTGCTGTGGTGGTTTTGCATCACAGAAGTGATGTCCTGAGAGAAGCTGCTAGCAGTTTCCTCTGTGTCTGACAAAAACCAATCAGTAATTAGCTCTGAGAGCTGACAGTCTGTTAAAGCACTAAGGAAGCTGCAGACGCCTCTGTGCAGACACAAGTTAGAGATGAGAAAGCCTGGCTGGGTCTCTCTCCCTTGTGGCCCCACAGAGGTGCCGAGGCCGGCCCAGCCCCGTCTCGGCCGTGGGGCCGGGCGGCTCCTGCCGTGGGGCCGGGCCCCTTCCCAGGGAGCCGCCAGGCGCCATCGGCTGCCGGGCAGGGCAGGGGAGGCCGCGGGGCCGAGGCCGGGCCGTGGCTGCGGGTGCTGACATCTGGCCCTGCCGAGCCCTGCCCCGCCGCCAGCCCGGGCCCGGCCAGGATCCGCCGGGCCCCAGGAGCAGCCCCGGGCCGGGCTGGCTCGGCCAAGGCTCTGCCGCCCTTGGGCTTCGCCCGCAGCCGGCGGGCAGGGCAGGAGAAGCCATCGGCCCCGGCCGTGCTGCTGCTGGGCTCTGGCCTGGCTGCTGAGATCCTGGCCCTGCCCCAGCGCGGCCCAGCCTGACACAGCCCCAGCGCAGCCACTGCAGAAACCTCCATGGCAAAACAGCTCCGGCCGCAAGCACCGAGCCCGGCCGGGCTCACGGAACCATCTGCAGCCCCGGGAGATATTGACTCTGCCAGTGCTGCCATCCTCCCTCCAGTGAGAGAAAAGGACACAGGGCAGGCACACAGAGGAGCAGCATGGACACACCGAGGGCAGGGAAGGGGAAGTTGAGTCCCAGATGGGAGGGATGAGGAGATGCCTTGATCTTGGGGCTGGAATCCTCTTGTAAAGCTGTGGAGAAGGAGGTCATTGATACATCAGACTCTCTTTTTCCCTATGACACTATAACACATTGAAAAGTATGGGGAGATGACTTGTTTCAGCAAAGGCCTCCATGATAAAGTAAGCACATATTGTAGTAGCTGTGATCTCCCATGAGAGATTTGAACATCGAAAGGGAGAACAGTGATGAGACCCTGCACCCTCAGGGAGAGAAGAAGACCTCTGTTCCCAGAGATGAAGATGATTTCAGAAATAGATGAAGAGAACTGTTGCTCTTAAACAGCTCATCTTTAAACTAATAAACCATAAATTGCCATGGCCCATATGGACAGCTGTGGGAAAAGGTGGGAAAAAATGGGAGGGAATTGACAATTGCAGATTTTTCCAGGCAGCTGCTATTCGTGGAAATTAAAAGTCATGAGATTGATGTTTTGTTCTGGAGAAGTCTCCATAACATAAAGAAGAGGAACACCTCTCTCTAAATGAACTGAATAAAGACTACTCTAGGGGTGGAAAACTGACTGAAAATTTTAGGCTTTGTCTCTTTACATTGTCAAGTTCTATGTGGAGGGAAACTGTTCTGACAGTCTTGATCAGATCCTTATTTTTCTTTATTTACTGTTAATAAACATTATTCCTAAAGTTTGAGCCCAATCTGCCTTTCTCCTAATCCTACCTCACAGCAGGAAATGAGTAAGTATATTCCAGCGAGTGCGCTGGGAATTAGCCAACACGGAACCCATCACGTTTATTGATGCATTGGCCGAGACATCTAAAACTATGAACCAAAACCACTACAGAAACCTTCCTGATAAACTGCCCCAGAACAGAGGGAAATAAAGGCAGAGCCATGGTTTTTAAGGACTTGCTTGATCCTAATGAGCCCCGTTCTGCATTTGGAGCTGAGCCCTGGAGCCTCAGGGCCTGAGAGGAGATTGCACCCAAACACCCAAAGTGTCTCAAAGCATTAATGGGACCCTCTGAGGTCCATCCCCAACACAGGCTCCTCATGGAGTCCTTGGAAGAGAGAATTGGAGGCAGAATGGCAAAAAAACCTGTCAAGAGACTCAAAATGGCACAAAAACCACTCAGTCTAGATAGGACAATCCAAAGTAGCTTACAAAAATTGAGAATCTCAAAGTATTAATGAGCTCCACTGAGTGTCAATTCAAATGACTCAAGGGACGCATTAAAACAGAAAATTTGAGGCTGTGACTGTACTATCTCATAAAGTCTGTATCAAAAGGGAAACACCAAGTACCTTAAAATAACTAAAGTACCTTGAAGCATTAATGGGCTCCACTGAGTGTTGTTAATGACAAAGCCTTTCCAGGGACTAATTACAGCAGATAATTGGAGGTCATGATTGCACAAAGCTCTCAGAGACTGCAAGGCAAAAGCAAAAGCCAAAATCCTTTGCAAAACCTGCAGTCCCTGGGAGCATGAAGGAGCCCCCAGGGCCATTCCTGACCAAGGCTCCCCAGGGACTCCTTCCAGCAGATCCTTGAGGCCACTGGGATGTGGGCTAGGGGGGGATGCTGAGGGCAGGACCAGGGGCTGACAGTGCCCAGGCTGGCTGGGGCTGTGCCAGGAGGCCCCAGGGCCTCAGGACAAGGTGTCTCCTCACAGCCCTTGGTGGCACAGACCCTGCTGTGCCCCAGGGCACCAAGACTTGGCTTCTCTTTGTCCCCACCTGGCATCAGTGCCTCCAGTTCTCTGCTCTGCCTGGGGCCTGGGGACACTTTCTCAGTCGTGTCCCTCAGTGAGACACATTAAAAGTCCAAGAAACTTTGGAGTTGGATTCTGACTTGGAGTTCTGGAGAGTTTCTGCAGCTCCCTCTCAGGGCCTGATGTTCAGGGCTGAGCATAAAGCCCCAGAGGGTCATTAAAGTCCTTGTGCTGTGTCTGTGCTGCTGAGCTGGGCCGGGCTCCTGGCACAGAGGGGATCCTGCTAACCAAGCAGAGCTTCAAAAGCACATTTCTCTTGCTGAGCAGCTCTTATGCCAGCCCAGCAGGGCTGGGGCACTGCCTGCAGCCAGCCCGGGCACAGCACAGAGGCACAGAGAGCTTCAATCAGTCAGGGCTGGGAAGGGGCTGAGAAGTGCCTGGGGCAGAATCACTGTCAGCCCTTGGCACAGGAACCTCTGGCTGCAGGACAATGCAGCTGCAGCTCCTGGAGTGATCTCCTAAAGCTGGAACATGCCAATGCCCACAGACCCTGTGAGTGCATTCTCTGCTCATGTCCTGTGCAGAGCAGCCAGGGGTGCCCAGGGCTGTCCTGCAGAGCAGGGTCCTGCAGCCCAGGGCGCTGTGCTGGGCCAGGGACTCTGCTGCCTGCAAGGGACAGCTCTCAGCCGGCCCTGGAGCTGCTCCCAGCGCTGGCCAGGAGCTGTGGGGGGAAGGAGCCACCCTGAGCAGGGCAGGTGCTGCTGCTGAGAGGGGCTGGCTGGGGCAGGGCTGCTCCCAGCTCCAGACCAGCCTGGGCACAGCTCCGGAGGGCACTTCCCAAAGAAGGTAAGCCTGGGATCGCTGTAAAGATCAGGAGCTTTCCTGAGAGTATTTTCTATTTCCTGCTTGGTGCAGGATGGGAATGTTGGGGTGATGACAAAAAGGTTTTTGCTTTTTATATATTTATCATATATTCACAGTTCTGTAAATTACTATGATATAGTTATAAAATTATAATCCTACGAAACTCTATTAAACTCTTAACTATTTGAAACTACTATTATATAGTTAATATAGTTATAATCATTAATTAACTCTAGTACTTATCCTTACCTTTCTCTTAGATTTTAGAACAATAAGCTGACTATCTAAATACATTCCTTTAATACTATATAGTCATATTATAAGGAAAAGGACCTACAAGAAGAACATTTTGGTTTTTCAATGTGAGCAGTGATATCAAAAAGCTGGGCAAAGAAGTCCTTGGACCCACTCCAATGGGTTGAGCCAGGGAACTGTAATTGGGACAAGTGAATGTCCTTTCAAATGTCCTTGTTAAATATCCTAATTAATCAATGAATTAAGGAATTGCTGAAATCAGGGGTTGGGTGTGCCTCATCCCCACTGGGACACCTGGGATCTTCCAATAAAAGTCTGGTTTTTATTTTACTCCTCTAACAGTGTTGCAAGGTTTTTTTTTTTTTCTCTTTTGATTATAGACAACAGGGGGATAAGAGAAGCAGAACAGGAATTGTAATCCCAGAATCACAGAACATTCTGAGTTGAAAGGAACACACAGGATCATCAAAGGAATGTTTGAACATTTAGAGAGACTCCAGAACTGTGACTTTGGCTGGTCAGTCGCTCTGCTGGGAGCCTCCCAAAGGGCCTTCAGCCACTCCTCAGCCCTGGGCAGCAGCAGCATCACCTCTGCAGGGCCCAGCAGGGCTCTCCTGAGCTGCCCTTGCCCAGCTGCACACAGAGCCTGCCCCAGCCAGGGCCCTGCACACAGGCAGGTTTCTGTAGGGCCAGGCCGAGGGCACACAGGGTGGGATGGGCTCTGTGAGCGCTGGCAGGGACAAGGCACCTCTCAGGAGGGGATGTCCAGGCCCAGGGAGATGCTCAGGGAAGCAGAGGGGGCTGAGCAGAGCAGTGCTGGGGGAACAAGCCCATCCAGCCCCTCACCTGCCCTCAGCCACATGGAATCCTTTGCCTCTCACATCTCTCAGTGGCAAACTCTGAGTGAAGCAGGAATGCTGGGGATTTCTGACCTCAGAGGGCTAGGAATGGTGAGTGGGTAAGAAAACAATTCCTAAAACCAACTCCTGCCATCTATTTCCTTTAGAAATAAAGTGAAATTCCTTTAGAAGACTGAATGCAGATGGTACCAAGCCTTTCTGCAGTAGGAGTGATTCCCCTGACAAATCCTGAATATCCAGCCTTGTCCCCCTGCCACATGGCCACAAACCTAGGGCAGCAGGGCAGGGATGGCTCCTCCAGAGCCCCCACACACAGCCCTTGCTGCTCCTGGCACACTCAGCCAGCACAACTGGAGCTCAGGCAGGGACCTGGGTGAAGGTTTTCCCAGAGCAGGAACAAGGGTGGGTGAGTCCCAGCAGGACAGGCTGCAGGGAATGGCCCAGGTTTGGCTCCGAGCAGCCTCTCCTGACTTGTCCCTGTCCTTTCTCCATGAACAGGTGCCCATGTGCAGCCACAGCAAATGTCCAACAGCAGCTCCATCAGCCACTTCCTCCTGCTGGCACTGGCAGACACGCGGCAGCTGCAGCTCCTGCACTTCTGCCTCTTCCTGGGCATCTCCCTGGCTGCCCTCCTGGGCAACGGCCTCATCATCAGCGCCGTAGCCTGAGGCCACCACCTGCACACGCCCATGTTCTTCTTCCTGCTCAACCTGGCCCTCAGCGACCTGGGCTCCATCTGCACCACTGTCCCCAAAGACATGCACAATTGCCTCTGGGACACCAGCACCATCTCCTACACAGGATGTGCTGCACAAGTTTTTTTTTTTTTCTGTACTGCAACAGAATATTTCCTGCTGACCATCATGCGCTATAACCGCTACATGTCCATCTGCAAACCCCTGCACTACAGGACCCTCCTGGGCAGCAGAGCTTGTGCCCACATGGCAGCAGCTGCCTGGGCCAGTGCCTTTCTCAATGCTCTCAAGCACACAGACAATACATTTTCCCTGCCCCTGTGCCATGGCAAAGCCCTGGGCCAGTTCTTCTGTGATATCCCACAGATCCTCAAGCTCTCCTGCTCCAATTCCCACCTCAGGGAACTTGGGCTTCTTGTGGTTACTTGCAGTTTATCATTTTGTTGTTTTGTGTTCATTGTTTTCTCCTATGTACAGATCGTCAGGGCTGTGCTGAGGATCCCTTCTGAGCAGGGACGGCACAAAGCCTTTTCCACCTGCCTCCCTCACCTGGCTGTAGTCTCTCTCTTTGTCAGCACTGCAGAATTTGCTCACCTGAAGCCTGCCTCGATGTCCTCCCCATCCCTGGATCTGGCCCTGTCAGTTCTGCGCGATGAAATCCTGCTCAGCGTGGGCAAATGAGCCCTTGAAGGGCTTAGTGTCAGGTCAAGGCTTGCTTTCCCTCCCAAAGCCTTCCCTTGGCAGCCTTGGGCAGGGGATTCATCCTCCCTCCTTCCTCCTTCCCACAGACCTGCTCGGAACCACTCTGTGGGCACTTTCCATTCTCTGTGTCTGTCCTAAAGTGCAGTGCCAACCTGGGTCAGTCCTGGCCCTGTCCTGAGCTCCCAGGAGCTCACAGGCTGAGATGGCAATGCTCAGCCACACCAGGGCCCTGCCCCTGCCAGCAGCACCCCCACAAGCAGCAGCAGCAGCAGCAGCAGCAGCAGCAGCAGCAGCAGCAGCAGCAGCAGCTGCAGTCGCCTCTCAGCTGTTGGTGCCCCTGCACTGCAGCCCCTCCCACTGGCACCAACATTCCCTCATGGCCTTGGAGACAGTCATGAATCCATCCATGGGGTCACAGAGCCATGGAATCCCAGCGTTCCAGGTTCCTGTGGAGTCCTAGAGTCATTGAATCTTGAGAACCACACACAGAGGAAGAGGAGGAGGACGAGGAGGAGGAGGACAAGGAGAAGGACGAGGAGGAGGAGGACGAGGAGGAGGAGGACGAGGAGGAGGAGGACGAGGACGAGGAGGAGGAGGAGGAGGACGAGGAGGAGGATGAGGACGAGGACGAGGAGGACGAGGACGAGGAGGAGGAGGATGAGGACAAGGAGGATGAGGACGAGGAGGACGAGGAGGAGGAGGACAAGGAGGAGGAGGACGAGGAGGACGAGGAGGATGAAGAGGATGAGGAGGAGGACAAGGAGGACGAGGAGGAAGACGAGGATGAGGACGAAGAAGAGGACGAGGAGGAGGACGAGGAGGAGGAGGAGGACGACGACGACGATGACGAAGAGGAGGTGGAAGATGAGGAGGAGGAATAGGAGGAGGAAGAGAGAGAACAAGGATAAGGAGGATGATTAGGATGAGGAGGAGGAGTACAACGAGGAGGAGGAGGAGAAGAAGGATGAGGACGAGGACGAGGAGAAGGATGAAGATCAGGAAAAGGATGAAGATGCAGAGGACAAGAAGGACGAGGAGGTCGAGGAGGAGGAGGAGGAGGAGGGGGAGGAGGACAAGGATGAGGACGATGATGAGGACGAGGACGAGGAGGAGGACGAGGACGAGGACAAGGAGGAGGACAAGGACGAGGACGAGGATGAGGACGAGGAGGAGAAGTAGGAGGACGAGGAGGAGGACGAGGAGGAGGAGGAGGAGGATGAGGAGGGGGACGAGGAGGACGAGGAGGAGGACGAGGAGAATGACGAGGACGAGGACGAAGAGGAGGAGGAGGACGAGGACGAGGACGAGGACAAGGAGGAAGAGGAGGACGAGGAGGAGGAGGAGGAGGACGAGGAGGAGGAGGACCAGGAGGAGGAGGACGAGGAGGAGGAGGAGGAGGAGGAGGAGGAGGAGGAGAAAGAGGAGGAGGGGGAGGACAAGGAGGACGACGAGGAGGACGACGACGACGATGACGAAGAGGAGGTGGAAGATGAGGAGGAGGAATAGGAGGAGGAAGATAGAGAACAAGGACAAGGAGGATGAAGAGGAGGAGGAGGAGAACGAGGAGGAAGAGGAGAATGAGGATGAGGAAGAGGAGGAGGAGGAGGACGACAAGGACTAGGGCAAGCACATGGAAGATGAGGAGGAGGAGGAGGACAAAGAAGAGGAGGAGGCAGAGAAGCATGAAGAGGAGGAATAGCAGGAGGAAGAGAGAGGACAAGGACAAGGAAGATGATGAGGATGAGGAGGAGGAGGACAGCGAGGAGGAGAAGGAGGAGAAGAAGGATGAGGACGAGGATGAGAAGGAGAAGGATGAGGATGAGGAAAAGGATGAAGATGCAGAGGACAAGGAGGACAAGGAGGAGGAGGTGGAGAAGGAAGTTGAACAGGAGGAGGAGGAGGACACGGAGGAGAATAAAGAGGAGGTGGACAAGGATGAGGAGGACCAGGAGGAGAAGGACAAGGAGGATGAGGATGAACAAGATGGGGAGGACGAGAAGGAGGAAGAGGAGGAAGATGAGGAGGAGGAGAAGGAGGAGAATGAGGATGAAAAGGACAATGAGGAGGATGAGGAGGATAAGGATGCGGAGGATAAGGAGGAGGAGGATGAGGAGGAGGACAAGGATGAGGAAAAGGACGAGGATGAGCAGGACAAGGAGGACGAGGAGGACAAGGAGGACAAGGAGGAGGAGGACGAAGAAGACGAGGAGGAGGAGGAGGAATATGAGGATAAAGAGGATGAGAATGAGGATGTGGAGGAGGACAATAAGGAGGACAATGAGGAGGAGGAGGACGACGACGAGGACGAGGACGAGGAAGACGAGGAGGATGAGGAGGACCAGGAGGATGAGGAGAATGAGGACGAGGAGGATGATGAGAAGGAGGAGGAGGAAGAGGAGGAGGAGGAAGAGGAGGAGGAGGAGGACGAGGAGGACGACGACGACGACGACGAAGAGGAGGTGGAAGATGAGGAGGAGGAATAGGAGGAGGAAGAGAGAGAACAAGGACAAAGAGGATGATGAGGATGAGGAGGAGGAGGACAACGAGGAGGAGGAGGAGAAGAAGGATGAGGACGAGAACGAGGAGGAGAAGGATGAAGATCAGGAAAAGGATGAAGACGCAGAGGACAAGGAGGACGAGGAGGTCGAGGAGGAGGAGGAGGAGGAGGAGGAGGAGGAGGAGGACGAGGACGAGGACGAGGACGATGAGGAGGAGGAGGACGAGGACGAGGACAAGGAGGAAGAAGAGGAGGAGGAGGACGAGGAGGAGGACGAGGAGGACGACGACGACGACGACGAAGAGGAGGTGGAAGATGAGGAGGAGGAATAGGAGGAGGAAGAGAGAGAACAAGGACAAAGAGGATGATGAGGATGAGGACGAGGAGGAGGACGAGGAGGAGGAGGAGGACCAGGAGGATGAGGAGAATGAGGACGAGGAGGATGATGAGAAGGAGGAGGAGGAAGAGGAGGAGGAGGAAGAGGAGGAGGAGGAGGACGAGGAGGACGACGACGACGACGACGAAGAGGAGGTGGAAGATGAGGAGGAGGAATAGGAGGAGGAAGAGAGAGAACAAGGACAAAGAGGATGATGAGGATGAGGAGGAGGAGGACAACGAGGAGGAGGAGGAGAAGAAGGATGAGGACGAGAACGAGGAGGAGAAGGATGAAGATCAGGAAAAGGATGAAGACGCAGAGGACAAGGAGGACGAGGAGGTCGAGGAGGAGGAGGAGGAGGAGGAGGAGGACGAGGACGAGGACGAGGATGAGGACGAGGACAAGGAGGAAGAGGAGGACGAGGAGGACGATGAGGAGGAGGAGGACGAGGACGAGGACAAGGAGGAAGAAGAGGAGGAGGAGGACGAGGAGGAGGACGAGGAGGAGGAGGAGGACGAGGAGGAGGAGGAAGAGGAGGAGGAGGAGGAAGAGGAGGAGGGGGAGGACGAGGAGGAGGACGAGGAGGACCAGGAGGACCAGGAGGACCAGGAGGAGGACGAGGAGGAGGACGAGGAGGACGACGACAAGGAAGTCCTCCTTGTCCTCTGCATCTTCATCCTTTTCCTCATCCTCATCCTTTTCCTCCTCGTCCTCGTCCTCCTCGTCCTTCTCCTCCTCCTCATCCTCCTCCTCCTTATCCTCCGCATCCTTATCCTCCTCATCCTCCTCATTGTCTTCCTCATCCTCATTCTGCTCCTTCTCCACCTCCTCATCTTCCCCCTCTTCCTCCTCCTCGTCCTCCCCATCCTGCTCATCCTCATCCTCCTCCTCCTGGTCCTTCTCATCCTTGTCCTCTTCCTCTTTATTCTCCTCCTTCTCCTCCTCCTCCTCCTCGTCCTTGTCCTCTGCATCTTCATCCTTTTCCTCATCCTCATCCTTCTCCTCCTCGTCCTCATCCTCATCATCCTCCTTGTCCTTGTCCTCTATCTTCCTCCTCGTATTCCGCCTCTTCCTGCTTCTCTGTCTCCTCCTCTTCCTTGTCCTCCTCCTCCTCCTCATCTTCCTTGTGCTTGCCCTAGTCCTTGTCGTCCTCCTCCTCCTCCTCTTCCTCCTCGTGCTCCTCCTCTTTCTCCTCCCCCTCCTCATCCTCCTTGTCATTGTCCTCCTCCTCCTCCTCCTCCTCCTCCTCCTCATTCTCCTCTTCCTCCTCGTTCTCCTCCTCCTCCTCATCATCCTCCTTGTCCTTGTCCTATCTCTTCCTCCTACTATTCCTCCTCCTCATCTTCCACCTCCTCTTCGTCATCGTCGTCGTCGTCGTCCTCCTCCTCCTCGTCCTCCTCCTCGTCCTCTTCTTCGTCCTCATCCTCATCTTCCTCCTCGTCCTCCTCCTCATCCTCCTCCTCGTCCTCCTCCTCGTCCTCCTCCTCGTCCTCCTTGTCCTCTGCATCTTCATCCTTTTCCTCATCCTCATCCTTCTCCTCCTCCTCCACATCCTCATTCTCATCCTCTTTATCCTCCTATTCCTCCTTCTCCTCCTCATCCTCCTCGTCCTCCTTGTCCTCCTCCTCGTCCTCCTTGTCCTCTGCATCTTCATCCTTTTCCTCATCTTCATCCTTCTCCTCCTCGTCCTCATCCTTATTCTCCTCCTCCTCCTCCTCGTTATCCTCCTCCACCTCATCCTCATCATCGTCCTTGTCCTTGTCCTCTCTATTCCTCCTCCTATTCCTCCTCTTCCTGCATCTCTGCCTCCTCCTCTTCCTTGTCCTCCTCCTCCTCCTCATCTTTTTTGTGCTTGCTCTAGTCCTTGTCATCCTCCTCCTCCTCCTCTTCCTCCTCCTGCTCCTCCTGTTTCTCCTCCCCCTCCTCATCCTCCTTATCATTGTCCTGCTCCTCCTCCTCCTCTTCCTCATCCTCATTCTCCTCTTCCTCCTCGTTCTCCTCCTCCTCCTCGTCATCCTCCTTGTCCTTGTTCTCTCTCTTCCTCCTCCTATTCCTCCTCTTCATCTTCCACCTCCTCTTCGTCATCGTCGTCGTCCTCCTCCTCGTCCTCCTCCTCGTCCTCCTCCTCGTCCTCCTCCTCATCCTCCTTGTCCTCCTCCTCATCCTCTTCGTCCTCCTCCTCCTCCTCATCCTCCTCCTCTTCCTCCTCCCTCTCCTCCTTCTCCTCCTCCTCCTCTTTATACTCCTCTTCCTCCTCCTCCTCCTCCTCCTCTTTATACTCCTCCTCCTCCTCCTCCTTATCCTCCTCCTCCTCGTCCTCCTCCTCCTCCTCGTCCTCCTCCTCCTCCTCTTTGTGTGGTTCTCAATATTCAATGACTCTAGGATTCCAGGAACCTGGAACGCTGGGATTCCATGTCTCTGTGACCCCATGGATGGATTCATGACTGTCTCCAAGGCCACAATGGAACGTTGCTGCCGGGGGGGGGCTACAGTGCAGGGGCACCAACAGCTGAGACGCGACTGAGCTGCTGCTGCTGCTGCTGCTGCTTGTGGGGGTGCTGCTGGCAGGGGCAGGGCCCTGGTGTGGCTGAGCGTTGCCATCTCAGCCTGCGAGCTCCTGGGAGCTCAGGACAGGGCCAGGACTGACCCAGGTTGGCACTGCACTTTAGGACAGACACAGAGAATGGAAAGTGCCCACAGAGTGGTTCCGAGCAGGTCTGTGGGAAGGAGGAAGGAGGGAGGATGAATCCCCTGCCCAAGGCTGCCAAGGGAAGGCTTTGGGAGGGAAAGCAAGCCTTGACCTGACACTAAGTCCTTCAAGGGCTCAGTTGCCCACGCTGAGCAGGATTTCATCGCGCAGAACTGACAGGGCCAGATCCAGGGATGGGGAGGACATCGAGGCAGGCTTCAGGTGAGCAAATTCTGCAGTGCTGACAAAGAGAGAGACTACAGCCAGGTGAGGGAGGCAGGTGGAAAAGGCTTTGTGCCGTCCCTGCTCAAAGGGGATCCTCAGCACAGCCATGATGATCTGTACATAGGAGAAAACAATGAACACAAAAGAACAAAATGATAAACTGCTAGTTACCACAAGAAGCCCAAGTTCCCTGAGGTGGGAATTGGAGCAGGAGAGCTTGAGGATCTGTGGGATATCACAGGAGAACTGGCCCAGGGCATTGCCATGGCACAGGGGCAGGGAAAATGTATTGTCTGTGTGCATGAGAGCATTGAGAAAGGCACTGGCCCAGGCAGCTGCTGCCATGTGGGCACAAGCTCTGCTGCCCAGGAGGGTCCCGTAGTGCAGGGGTTTGCAGATGGACACGTAGCAGTCATAGCACATGATGGTCAGGAGGGAATATTCTGCTCCAAGGAAGAACAGAAGGAAAAAGAGCTGTGCAGCACATCCTGAGTAGGAGATGTTCCTGGTGTCCCAGAGGGAATTGTGCATGACTTTGGGGACAGTGGTGCAGATGGATCCCAGGTCGCTGAGGGCCAGGTTGAGCAGGAAGAAGAACATGGGCGTGTGCAGGTGGTGGCCGCAGGCTACGGCGCTGATGATGAGGCCGTTGCCCAGGAGGGCAGCCAGGGAGATGCCCAGGAAGAGGCAGAAGTGCAGGAGCTGCAGCTGCCGCGTGTCTGCCAGTGCCAGCAGGAGGAAGTGGCTGATGGAGCTGCTGTTGGACATTTGCTGTGGCTGCACATGGGCACCTGTTCATGGAGAAAGGACAGGGACAAGTCAGGAGAGGCTGCTTGGAGCCAAACCTGGGCCATTCCCTGCAGCCTGTCCTGCTGCGACTCACCCACCTTTGTTCCTGCTCTGGGAAAACCTTCACCCAGGTCCCTGCCTGAGCTCCAGTTGTGCTGGCTGAGTGTGCCAGGAGCAGTCAGGGCTGTGTGTGGGGGCTCTCGAGGAGCCATCCCTGCCCTGCTGCCCTAGGTTTGTGGCCATTTGGCAGAGGGAGAAGGCTGGATATTCAGGATTTTTCAGGGGAATCACTCCTACTGCAGAAAGGCTTGCTACCATCTGCACTCCCAGGTCAAAGGGATGGAAGGAGATGGTTTTAGGAACTGTGTTCCTACCCACACACCATTTATGGCTCTCTGAGGTCAGAAATCCCCAGCTTTTCTGCTGCACCCAGAGTTTGCCACTGAGAGATGTGAGAGGCAAAGGATTCCCTGTGGCTGAGGGAAGGTGAGGGGCTGGATGGGTTTGTTCCTCCAGCACTGCTCTGTTCAGCCCCCTCTGCTTCCCTGAGCATCTCCCTGGGCCTGGACATCCCCTCCTGAGAGGTGCCTTGTCCCTGCCAGCGCTCACAGAGCCCATCCCACCCTGTGTGCCCTCGGCCCGGCCCTACAGAAACCTGCCTGTGTGCAGGGCCCTGGCTGGGGCAGGCTCTGTGTGCAGCTGGGCAAGGGCAGCTCAGGAGAGCCCTGCTGGGCCCTGCAGAGGTGATGCTGCTGCTGCCCAGGGCTGAGGAGTGGCTGAAGGCCCTTTGGGAGGCTCCCAGCAGAGCGACTGACCAGCCAAAGTCACAGTTCTGGAGTCTCTGTAAATGTTCAAACATTCCTTTGATGATCCTGTGTGTTCCTTTCAACTCAGAATGTTCTGTGATTCTGGGATTACAATTTCTGTTCTGCTTCTCTCAATCCCCTGCTGCCTATAATCAAAAGACAAAAAAAGAACCCTTGCAACAGTGTTAGAACAGTAAAGTAAAAACCATACCTTTATTGGAAGTTTCCAGGTGTCCCAGTGAGGATGAGGAACACCCAGCCCCTGATTTCAAAAGTTCATTAAGGTTAATTAATTAGGATATTTAACAGGAAGGTCCAGTAGGAGATTCAGTTGCCCCAATTCCACACCCCTGGATCAACACATTCCAGTAAGTCCGAGGACTTCTTTGCCCCAGTTATAGTTATGACTGTTCACATTGTGGTCAAATACCAAAATATTCTTCTTGTATACACTCTTCCTGATAATAAGACTATACAGTATTTCAGGAATATATTTAGACAGTCAATTTATTGTACTAAAATCTAAGAGAAAAGTAGGAAACATACTAGTGTCAGCAAAGATTACAGTTACATAAGTACATAATAGTAGTTTGATAAAGCCAATTAAGAGTTCAATGGAGCTAAGTAAGTATTATAATTTTATAATTATAAAATAGTAACTTACAGAGCTACAGTATATGAAAAATGTATAAAAAGCAAAAATCTTTATGTAACCACCCCAACATTCCCATCCTGCACCAAGCAGGAAATAGAAAATACTCTCAGGAAAGCTCCTGACCTTTACAGCAATCCCAGGCTTACCTCCTTTGGGAAGTGTCCTCCGGAGCTGTGCCCAGGCTGGTCTGGAGCTGGGAGCAGCCCTGCCCCAGCCAGCCCCTCTCAGCAGCAGCACCTGCCCTGCTCAGGGTGGCTCCTTCCCCCCACAGCTCCTGGCCAGCGCTGGGAGCAGCTCCAGGGCCGGCTGAGAGCTGTCCCTGGCAGGCAGCAGAGTCCCTGGCCCAGCACAGCGCCCTGGGCTGCAGGACCCTGCTCTGCAGGACAGCCCTGGGCACCCCTGGCTGCTCTGCACAGGAGATGAGCAGAGAATGCACTCACAGGCTCTGTGGGCATTGGCATGTTCCAGCTTTAGGAGATCTCTCCAGGAGCTGCAGCTGCATTGTCCTGCAGCCAGAGGTTCCTGTGCCAAGGGCTGGCAGTGATTCTGCCCCAGGCACTTCTCAGCCCCTTCCCAGCCCTGACTGATTGAAGCTCTCTGTGCCTCTGTGCTGTGCCTGGGCTGGCTGCAGGCAGTGCCCCAGCCCTGCTGGGCTGGGAGAAGAGCTGCTCAGCAAGAGAAATGTGCTTTTGAAGCTTTTCCTGGTTACCAGCATCACCCTCTGTGCCAGGAGCCCGGCCCAGCTCAGCAGCACAGACACAGCACAAGGACTTTAATGACCCTCTGGGGCTTTGTGCTCAGCCCTGAACATCAGGCCCTGAGAGGGAGCTGCAGAAACCTCTCCAGAACTCCAAGTCACAATCCAACTCCAAAGTTTCTTGGACTTTTAATGTGTCCCACTGAGGGACACGACTGACAAAGTGTCCCCAGGCCCCAGGCAGAGCAGAGAACTGGAGGCACTGATGCCAGGTGGGGACAAAGAGAAGCCAAGTCTTGGTGCCCTGGGGCACAGCAGGGTCTGTGCCACCAAGGGCTGTGAGGAGACACCTTGTCCTGAGGCCCTGGGGCCTCCTGGCACAGCCCCAGCCAGCCTGGGCACTGTCAGCCCCTGGTCCTGCCCTCAGCATCCCCCCCTAGCCCACATCCCAGTGGCCTCAAGGATCTGCTGGAAGGAGTCCCTGGGGAGCCTTGGTCAGGAATGGCCCTGGGGGCTCCTTCATGCTCCCAGGGACTGCAGGTTTTTCAAAGGACTTTGGCTTTGGCTTTTGCCTTGCATTCTCTGAGAGCTTTCTGCAATCATGGCCTCCAATATTCTGCTTTAATTAGTCCCTGGAGAGGCTTTGTCAGGAACAACACTCAGTGGGGCCCATTAATGCTTCAAGGTACTTCAGTTATTTTAATGTACTTGGTGTTTCCCTTTTGATACCAACTCTGTGAGAGGTTTGTGCAATCATGGCCCAAATTATCTGATTTAATGAGTTACTTGAGAACTTTTTACTGACACTTTGAGAAACTCAAGGTTTTTAAAATACTTTGGAATCTCCTTCCCACACTGAGTGTATCTGAGAGGTTTTTGTGCCATCCTGGCCTCCAGTTCTCTCCTCCAAGGACTCCATAAAGAGCCTGTGTTGGGTATGGACCTCAGTGGGTTCCATTAATGCCTTGAGACACATTTGGGTGTTTCCTCTTGACTCTGACTCCTGGAAAGGTTTGTGCAATCTCCTCTCAGGCCCCAAGATTCCAGGCCTCAGCTCCAAATGCACCACAGGGTTCATTAGGATCAAGCAAGACCTGACAAACCATGGCTCTGCCTAGATTTCCCTCTGCTCTAGTGCAGTTCATCGGAAAGTTTCTGTAGTGGTTTTGGTTTTTCAATTTGAGATTTCTTGGCCAATGTATTAATTAGTGTGGCAGGTTCAGTGTTGCTTGATTACCAGTGCACACACTAGAATATACTTACTAATTTCCTGCTCTGAGATGGGATTAGGAAAAAAGGCAAAGTAGGCTCAGAAGTTTAAAAGAAAAGTTTAAACTTCTAAAGAAAAGTTTATTAACAGTAGCTAAAAGAAAGAGTAATAAGAATCAGAACAAAACTTTCAGAACACTTCCCATCTCCATACAACCTGACAATGTAAAGAGACCAAATGTAAAATTTTCTGTCAGCTAACAGGGAGAAAAGTTCCTCTTATTAATGTTATGGAAACTTATCCACAATGAAACAGTTATCTCATGGATTTTCATTTCCATGAATAGCAGCTGCCCAGAAAAATCTGTAATTGTGAAGTCCCTCCCATTTTTTCACAGCCTTTCCCACAGCTGTGTTTATAGCCCATGTTAACTTATGGGATATTAGATTAAAGATGAGCTGTTTAAGAGCAAAAGTTCTTTTCACCTATTTCTGAAATCATCTTCATTTCTGGGAACAGAGGTCATCTCTCCCTGAGGGCACAGGCTCTCATCAGTTTTCTCTATTTTTCTCTGTTCAAACTTCTCATGGGATCACAGCTACTGCAACATTTGCTCAATTGAGCATGGAGGCCTTTGCTGAAATAAGTCATCTCCCCATACTTTTCAATGCATTATAGGGAAAAAGAGAGTCTGATATATCAATGACATCCTTCTCCACAGCTTTACCAGAGGATTCCAGCCCCAAGATCAAGGCATCTCCTCATCCCTCCTATCTGGGACTCAACTTCCTCTTCCCTGCCCTCGGTGTGTTCATGTTGCTCTTCTGTGTGCCTGCCCTGTGTCCTTTTCTCTCACTGGAGGGAGGATGGCAGCACTGGAAGAGTCAATATCTCCCCTTGGCCTGCAGATGGTTACACAACCCTGGCCAGACTCAGTGGCCAATTCTAATTTTGGCCATGGTCTCTGGACATGAAGACCAGTTCTTTTCCATAGGAATGAAGGAACAGAGCTCCACTGTTTTAGGGGCAGATGAGAGGTGACCACAAGAGGACAAGGCCAGCCAGAGCTGCCAGATCCTGTTCTTAGAGATACCCTTGAATACAGGAAATATTTTAGGCAGAATGTCAGTTTTGGCAATGGGCATCTGAAAAGACAGATGGTTCTTTTCCATACAAATGAGAGCATGGAGCCCCAGTGCTCCAGGAGCTGATGAGAGGCAGCCCTTGACATCCTAACATCAGCCAGACCTGTCAGGTGGCCCCTGGAAGGCCAAGCTAGCCAGATCTGGTCCATGTTCCCTTGGTTCCATGGGGCCCCACAGTGTCCCAATGGTCCCTTGCTTCCAGGAGGCCCTGAGGTGTCACAATGCCCCCTTGGTGACACGAGGCCCTGAAGGGTCAGAATGGTCTCCATGGTTCCATCAGGCCCCACAGAGTCATAATGGTCTCTGGGTCCATGAAGCCCCACAGTGTCACCATGGCCCCTTGGTTCCATGGGCTCCAGTGGTGCCACAATAATCCCCTTGGTTCCATGAGGTGCCCACAGTGTCACAGTGATCTCCATGGGAAGGGAAGAACCGAGCCCCAGTGTGGCAGGGGCAGCCACCAGAGGCCAAGGCCAGCCAGACTTGATGGTACTGGCTGATTTTGGTTGGGTGCAACCCTTGGATATAGGGAATTTTAGAGGTGGAATCCCAATTTCAGACATGGACATCCAGAGTAGAAGGACGGTTCTTTTCCAAAGGAAGAAAAGCATGGAACACCGATGTTTCAGGGGCAGATGAAAGGTGGCCACCAGAGGCCCAGGCTAGCCAGACCTCTCTGAAAGCAACCCTTGGACATAGGGAATTTGGGAGTTTGTATTCCAGTTTCGCCCATTCCTGCATAAACAAGGATGGTTCTTTTCCATAGGAAGGAAAGCACAGAGCCCCAGTGTTTCAAAGGCAAAGAAGAAAGACGTCACTCCTGGGAGGCTCAGCCAAACAGACCTGTTCTTCCTGGCAGCTTTTGTCATGGAGAAACCCTTGGCAATATGGAATTTGGGAAGAGGAATCTCAGTTTTGACCATGAACACCTTAAGAAGTATGGTTCTTTTTCATTGGAAGGAAAGCACCACGCCCCAGTGTTTTGAAAGCAGATGAGAAGCAGTTCTCAAGAGGCCAAGGGTACCCAGACCTGTCTGTCCTGGCAGCTTTCACTTGGGAGCAATTCCTTGGATATACAGAGTTTTGGAGGAGGAATCCCAATTTTGGCCATTGGTGCCTGGTCAAGATGAGCGGTTTTTTTCCTATGGAAGAAAAAGTGCAAAAATCCAAGTGTTCTGGAAGAAGATGAGAGGTGGCCACCCTTAGGCCAAGCCAGCCAGACCTGTCTCTCCCTGCACTTTTTGTCTAGGGTATATCTTTGGACACAGGAAATTTTGGAGGTGGAATCTCAATTTTGGCCATGGTTGCTGGGACAGGAAGATGAATTATTTTCATTAGGAAGAAAAGCACAAAGTCCCAGTGTTTCAGAGGCAGATGAGTGCCAGCCCTCAGGAAGCCAAGGCCAGCCAGACTTGTCAGTCCTGGCAGCTTCTGAGAGATATCCTTAGATATAGGGATTTCTGGAGGCAGATGCTGCATTGTGGCCACGGGTGCATAGTTGAGATGGGTGGTTTTTCACATAAGTAAGAAATACACATGGTCCCAGTGTTTGAAACGCAGATGAGAGGTGGCCACTGGGTGGTCAAGGCAGCCAGACCTGTTTCTCCTGGCAGATTTCATCTGGGAACAATCCTTGCAATATAAGAAAATTTGGAGAACAAATCCCGGTTTTGGCCTCTGGAAGAGCAGGACAGTTCTCTCCCATAGGAAGGAAAGCCCAGGGTCCCAGTGCTTCAGGGGCAGATGAGAAGCAGCCCTCGACATGCCAAGGTCAGCCAGACCTGTCAGGTGGTCCCCAGGAGCCCCAGCCAGACAGACCTGTTCCATGTTCCCTTGGTTCTGTGGGACCCCACAGTGTCACAATGGTCTCCTTGGTTCCATGAGGCCCTGGAGTGTCACAATGGCTTTGTGGTTCCACAGAGCCCTGATGTGTCACAATGGCCCCTGGGCTCCGTGTGCCCTCGCTGTGTCACAACGGATCTTCTGTGACACTGCGGCTGCACAAGGTCACCATGGACCCTTGGTTCCTTGGGGTCTGAGTTCCACAATGGTCTCCTTGATTCCATGAGGCAGCACAGTGTCACCATGGCCCCTTGGTTCCATGAGGTTCTGCAGTGTCACCGTGGTGTCCTTAGACCTGGACTGTCACAACTGACCTGTGGCAATCACATATCCTCTGAGCAGAGAGAGCTCTCCCAGAATTTTCCTGAGAAGCTGTGAGAAAGCTCAGAGGAAAGAATGAGAAACAATTCTTATCTTCACTTGCTGCACCTGTTGTGCACATGTGGAACGTATTATGGAGATTTGTTTACCAAAGGGTGATTTCTAAATTGGTCAATGGTGACGGTGTTTGGATTTCAATTAACCAGTCTGGTCTGTCTGTATCTGTAGCAGTCAGAGGCCCTGCAAGGCCTCCCTGGTGATCAGTTACCTAAGATAAGAAATCCTGAGTCATGACTGGACCAAAGAAGCCCCTCTTCTGCATTTGGACCCTTGTTATCTCTCTGTAAGACCATGGGTCACACTCACCCTGACCCTGGCAACTGCACAATTTCCAACACTCCTGTACCCATTTCTGCCCAGTTCTGCAGAAGAGCTGTCACTGTCCCTTTGGCAGGAGCTGCCAATAAAGACACCACAGTGGAACCGCATACAGCCTTCTCTCTCTCTCATCTCTGCATCTGCTGAGGCAATTAGCGAGCAAAGAGCTAAAATCACTAAGAGCTGAATTCACCAAAGAGCTGAAATCACTCCAGAGCTGCTCGCTAAGTTTGCCCCTGGCTGGGAGCCTGCTGAGGGATCTGGACAGGCTGAGCCCATCAGCCCAGTGCTATCCGGGACACCCACGGCAGACAGGGTTGGAAGAACTCCTGGGACCCCAGGTTGCATTACGTGGCCACCCAAAGGGAGCACTGGCATCCTGGCACCCCTGAGAGCAGCATTCCTCATGAATTGTTACTGTCTAGGCTGGCTATGACCACTTGAAGGTAACTGCTCCATTATAGAAGAAGTTATCTGAAGAGGTGTCCGATGAACCTGCACATCGCCGTCTGGGACGAGGTCCTCAGGAGCTGGATGGCAGACCACCCACCCAGCAGTTCCTTGACCCACATTGGGCTGAAGAAGTGTAAGTTTAAAATAGTGGTTTTTGCACACTTTTATCTTGAGTCACTTTTCGTTTTTGTTTTTTTTTTTGTTTTGTTTTTTTTTTTTTTTTTGTTTTGTTTTTTTTTCTTTTTCTTTTTACTGCTGGGGGAGAAAAGGGAACAATACTGAAATGGGATCAAAATCTAGTAAATTAAAAGTATCCCATAATGAGAGAGACTTATATTTACAAATCCTAGAAATCCTATCTGCTAACAGCTTTTCTTTCTCTAAAGGTAATCTTTCAAAAACTAACTTGGAAAAAATTATAGAATAGATTATTTCCCAGTTTCCAGATACTAACACACACACTATTGGTTTAGGTTCTTTTTGGGACATAGTAGGGAAAAGAATATACGCTTTCCAAACTAATGAAAACTTTTCTGTAACTAAGTTTCTACCTCTATTTCACTCAATTACTAAAGCAGTGGAAAAGACAAATTCTCTGCAGCTTCCCTCTGCTGAGGAAATCCCACCCTTATCTTTCTCAACAGACACTGTCCCTTCAAATGCTGATTAGCCAGATAACATTCCTCTCTCAATTCCTGGGACGGGGAACACGGAAATTGTCCCACCCCACCCACCCGCGGGGTCCGTGGAGCCCACCCATCCCCCGGCTCCCCCTCGGCCGCGGCAGGCGCGGATTCCGCTCCCGGTCCCGCAACACGCGGCGCGCTGCGCGCCCCGTGCCCCGCTCAGTGCTCGGCTGTAACTGCGTCGGTTTCCATCGGGAACGCCCTGCCTCGCTCCAAAACCTCCGCGCAGCCCCCGTGACTGCCCCAGCCCTGCAGCCGTGCCTCCCGGCCCCGCTGCGGCTCTCCCCAGCCCGCTCCCATCCCTGCCTGCCCAGCCCCGCCGGGATGGCAGCAGCTCCCCCAGCCCCACCGCCTCCTCTGCCCCGCTCCTCCCGTGCCCTCATCCCCAAGCGCTGCACCCACCCACCCACCCTCAGCGCCCCCCGAACGGCACCTCCGAGACCCCCACGGGGGCACCCCGCTTCCCCACGCACCTCAGCCCTTCGCAGGCTGTGCCACAGCGGCGCTGCCATCGCCGCTCCACTGCTGCCTCCCTCTAGCCAAGCCCAGCCAGCTGCCCCCTCGCACTCTGTCCAGCCCCCACACCCCTGCAAACCCTTGTCCAACACGCCCAAAAAAGCGTAGTGCACCTCCTGCTCTCTCTCACTCCTCGTTTGAGCACAGTGAGTCCGATTCTGACACAGAGGAAATTGATCCATGGGCTCTAATCAAAATGGAAGCGACGCGGGCAGGGAATTGGGAACTAGCTCAGAGAATTTCTGCCTTCCCAGCAATTTATATGAAGGGGAAAAGAGGCGGGGCCACCACTAAATTAACGTGGGAACCTAACACAAATAAAGAACTGATACAACTACGAAATATAGCCAAAGAACATGGTAGAAGTTCACATATTTTCAGAAATTTCCTGGAAGCTCTTTTCAGCACATATTTTGGTACCTCATGACTTTAAAAACATTGCCCACTGCCTTCTTTCCCCGGCAGAATATATGCTATTGGAAAGGCATTGGAAAAGACAATTAAAAACATTTCAGAGACTTATACTCAAGATGCAAATGGGCCAGATTTTACAGTCCAACAGCTGGCTGGAGAAGGGGATTTACAGTAACCCTGTGACCTGTGAGAACCCTGGGCTTGGTCAGGGGTTTCATGTGGTGGTAAAGTCTCTCCTCCAACCCATGCTTTCAAAGAAAAACTCCGCAGCCTCTTTTTGTTCGGTCTCAAGGCAGTTTATTGCTAGTTATCTAAAAGATTGTCTTCTCTGGCTACTGCAGTTTGGTCAGCAGCTCAGGCAGAGGCACACACACCTGACATCCTCTCTGTCTGCTGTGTTCTTCTTCTCTCTCCCCGCCCAGGGCTGCTGCTATCTTTTATATGATATATTACGTATTGCATGTTTATAGTTTTCCCCCAATACCTACTACCTATATTACAAAGTGCTTTTCTACTCTAAACAAATCTGTGAGTGCCAACATCACCAAGAACATGGAGGCAAGGAAAAAGAAGGAGGAAGAACAGGATCAGCCCACTTTCCTCCATCTTAGAACTTCTGACCCCCATGTACAAATTAAAAACCCCCCCTGTACAAGTGTTAAAACCCCCCTGTAAAATACTAAAAATATTTCCCCTCTGTTTTGTAACTACTTTTACAATATTATCTAATCTTTTGAGACTGCTTGTTCCACCTCCAAAGTTGGTAACTCATTCCATGGCTCAAACTCAAAATCACAGCTGTTTCCAGCTGTTTGCCAGGGTCTAAAATGCTTCTAAGCAAGGCCTGGAACCTCTAAAAATGTCTGAGAGACATTTTGAGTTCCAACACTCTTCCACAATCAATCCTCCCTCAGGGGAGACATCTGCTGATAATGGGCTATTGAATGTCACTGCATGACTGATAAGAACTGTAACATCCCATTGTGAAATGTTCCACCCAGAGGGAGGAGCCAAGCATTCCTACCTGCATCTAGTCTTGAGATTCTGGCCCACCAACACAGCTTTTTCTGGGCTGGATTTCTCAGAGGAACAGCTGCCTCTTCCTCTTCAGAAGAAGACACCCGTTTCTACAGGATCACTACCCCAACAGAACCACACCTGACACTCCAGGAGGACTGCAGCCACAATTCCAATTGGACTGCGGCCAACACCCTTCCAACAGGGTGTCAGGTTGTATTCTGACTCTGTCAGTGTTGTTTGAGTTTACTGCATTGTTTATTTTATCTTTTTCTTTTCTTCCTAAATAAAGAACTGTTATTCCCACTCCCATATTTTACCTGAGAGCCACCCCTTAATTTCAAATTTATAACAATTCAGAAAGAAAGAGTCTACATTTTTCCATTTCAGGGGAGGCTCCTGCCTTTCTTAGCAGACACCTGTCATTCCAAACCAAAACACTTCCTTTCTCTCCTGCCTTCATTTGCCTGCTCTGTTTCTCTCTCAGTGTCTCCCTTGACCCATGGCAGCTCCCTCCAAAGACCCTGCCCTGATATAATTCCCAATCCATGAGCTACAACAACCATGGGTGAAGTTAGGAAGGCTGGCAGTGAAATGTCACTGTAGGATCCTGCTCTACTTGGTTTTTGGCTCTTTCATAAGAGCTTTTCCTTCAAGGGCAGGGACATATTTTCCTGGCTGGGAACTGGAATTCCAGCCCCTGGGAGTGTGTGCCATGGATCCCAGAGGGTCATTCCCGAGGCTCCGAGGGTGCTGCTCCTGCCATGCCTCCCAAGGAGCTGTGCAGGGCAGGGGACAAGGTGCAGCAGCTGTGTTGGTTCTGCAGTGCCACAAGGGCCCCTGGTTCCATGAGTTTCTGCACTGCCAACAGCGGTTCCTGGGTTCCATGATGCCCTGCTGTGTCCCCATGGATATTTGGTGTCATGAAGTTCTTCAGTGTCACAATGGCCACCTCGCTCCATGAGCTTCTGCAGTGTCCAAATGGCCTCCTTGGATGAGCAGTGTCACTATGGACCATTGGCTCCATGCAGCCCTGCTGGGTCACCATGGACTCCTTGGTTCCATGAGGTTCTGGGGGTGTCTCCATGGTCTCCTTGGATCCACAGTGTCACAATGGACCACTGGATCCACATGGCCCTCCTGTGTCACCATGGCCCCTTGGTTCCATGGGACCCCAGGGTCACAATTGACTCCTTGCTTCCACGTCACCCCCTCAGTTCCAAAATGGCCCCTTTGTTCCATGAGGAACACAAAAAATTTATAGAAACATTGAGCAAATCCTGCTTAACAGACCTGGGAACATCTGTTTGCATTCCAAAGAGAGGTTAAAGGTGAGGATGGCACCAGCAGCTTCCATCTGCAACAGAGATCTGGGGAAAGGACAGGGACAGAGAATTCAGCTGGGAGACTCAGAGAATTCTGCTTCCAGAGATCATTTCTGGTAACACTGTCCCTTGGAGAAAGGTGACACCATTCCAGGCAGCCTGTACTGAGCAGGTGGCTACTGAGTGGGGTTTGTTGTTTAGGAAACCTGCTCAGGCTTTTCCATTCTTTCTTTCCCAACAGGAAATCTTCTCCTGGGCCTGTGTGCAGGCAGAGCCCTGAGGAGAGCAGGTGGGACACGGTGCAATGGGCTGGGACATGGAGCTGCAGAGCTCAGGGACAAGGTTCTGCTGCAGGGCACAGGGATGTCAGTGCCAGGTGGGCGATGTCAGACATGGTGAGGCTGGGGCTGAGGAGCAGCTTGTCCAAACAGGGTCAGCCCTCAAGGGGCTCATTCTTCTACATGCCCAGACCTACTAAGGAGACACTGAGTATCAAGGTCACTAGGGGAATGCTTCTATCAGCTCTTCTCTGAACTGGAAACTAAGAATACTCACTTGATTAAAGAAAAAAATTCAGGAGGTGCACTTGGAAATCTTCCTCCTTACAAGAACTCCAAACTGACTCCAATCAGCTGCACAAGCCCAGGAGATTTGCAGACAATTGAATGAAGACAAAGCGCCCCTGAAGGATTCCTGCATTTTGATGATCCCCATGGTGGATTTGGGGCTGAGTCCAGAACCCTCAGGCACTGAGAGAACGCTGAAGAAGCTGCTCAAGGAGTCAGGAGCAAAACTCCAAGTCCTTTGGAGCATCACTGGGCCCCACTGAGGGCAGGGACTGCCAAAGGCTCCCAGGGACTTGTGGGAGCAGATCCTTGAGGCCAGGATTGCAGGGAGCCCAAGGCTCAGAGCAGGGAACTGCAATGCTGAGCAAGGCCTGGGCTGGCTGGGGAAAGCAGAAAGGCCAAGCCCTGAGCCCAGCCTGGCACAGCAGGGCCTGTCCCTCACGGGTGGCTCGGGGCTGTTTGTGGGGCACGGGGATGTGAGGGGCAGCAAGGACAAATGTCAGAAACCTGTGTGACCCTGCAGATCCTCATGGAACCAAGTGGCCATTGTGGCACTGTGCTGCCTCATGGAATCAAGGAGACCATTGTGAACTCAGAGACCCCAAGGAACCAAGGGTCCATGGTGACCTTGTACAGCCGCAGTGTCACAGAGGAGCCGTTGTGACACAGCGAGGGCACACGGAGCCGATGGGCCATTGTGACACATCAGGGCTTTGTGGAACCACAAAGCCATTGTGACACTGCAAGGCCTCATGGAAGCACGGGGCAACTGTGACACTGCAGAAGCAAGGGGAACATTGAGACACTCCAGGGCCTGATGGAACCAAGGAGACCATTGTGACACTGTCCGGTCCCACAGAACCAAGGGAACATGGAACAGGTCTGGCTGGCTGGGCCTCCTGGGGACCACCTGACAGGTCTGGCTGACTTTGGCATGTTGACGGCTGCTTCTCATCTGCCCCTGAAGCACTGGGGTGTCGGCCTGATTTTTTAAGATTTTCTAAGACCTTCTGAGTTTACATTCTTGTATCAAATTTTCTCACACAAATTTCTGTAAATAACTTATTACTTTGCATTCCTTCATAGAGGAGGAGAAATTTGATGGACGGTAGTTTTGTCCAGTGTCATTGGAAGGTGGCACTTTCACCCTCCAATCCACTGTCACCTTTGGAAAACTATAAATGTTGGAGTCAGAAATAAATTTAATTTCTTTTACCGTCATAAACGCAAAGGTGCCCATCATGTTTTCTCATGTCCCATAGTGACATTGGGGTACTGGGCTTTCCATCCTATGGGAGAGAACTATTCTTCTCCTCCAGGGGCCTATAGCCAAAACTGGAATTCCTCCTCCAAATTTCCTTATATTGCAAGGATTGTTTATAGATGAAATCTGCCAGGAGAGACAGGTCTGGCTGCCTTGGCTACCCAGGAGCCACCTCTCATCTGCCTTTCAAACACTGGGACCATGTGCTTTTCTTTATTATGGGGAAAAAACATCCATCTCAACCAGGTACCCATGGCCAAAATTGGGCATCTGCCTCCAGAATTCCGTATATCCAATGATAGCTCCCAGAAAAATGATGCCAGGAATCACAAATCTGGCTGGCCTTGGCTTCCTGAGGGCTGGCACTCATCTGCCTCTGAAACACTGGGACTCTGTGCTTTCATTCCTAATGAAAAGAACTCTTCTTCCTGTCTAGGTGTCCACGGCCAGAACTGAGATTCCACCTCCAAAATGCCCTATGTCCAAGGATAGCCCCTAGATGAAAGTTGTCAGGAGAGAGAGGTCTGGCTGGCTTGGCTTAAGGCTGGCCACATCTCATCTTCTTCTAGAACACTTGGATTTTGTGCTTTTCTTTCCTATAGGAAAAAAACATCCATCCTGAGCAGGCATCCATGGCCAGAACTGTGATTCCACTGCCAAAACTCTGTACATCCAATGATTGCTCCCAGTGAAATCTGCCAGGACAGACAGGTCTGGCTGCCCTTGGCCTCTTGGGGAAGCCTCTCACCTGCTTTCAAACACTGGGGTCAGTGGTTTTCCTTCCAATTAAAAAGACCTGTCCTTCTTCTCAAGGTGTTCATGGTCAAAATTGAGATTCCTTCTCCCAAATTCCATATATCCAAGGATCTCCCCATGACAAAAGCTGCCAGGACAAACAGGTCTGGCTGGCTTGGCCTCTCAAGAGCCACTTCTCTTCACTTCTGCCTCTGAAACACTGGGGCTCCGTGCTTTCCTTCCTATGGAAAAGAACTGGCCTTCTTATCTACGCAGAAATGGCTGAAATTGGGGTTCCACTTCCCAAATTCGCTATATCCAAGGGTTGCTTTCAGACAAAAGCTACCAGGACAGAGAAGTCTGGCTGCCATAGGCCTCTGGTGGAAGCCTTTCATCTGTCCTTGAAACACTGGTGTTCCGTGCTTTTCTTCCTGTGGAAAAGAACCATCCTTCTACTTTGGGTGTCCATGTCTGAAATTGGGATTTCACCTCTAAAATTCCCTATATCCAAGGGTTGCTCCCAGTCAAAATCTGCCACTACCATCAAGTCTGGCTGGCCTTGGCCTCTGGTGGCTGCCTGTAAGAGGTCGTCTGAAGACCCTCACTCATTTGCCTGCCGATTGCCACGAGCAGGATTTCCCTTCCCCCTCTGCAGTTCCGGCTTGGAGAAGGCAACAGTGCAGGTGTAGCCGCTGTACCGTTACGTGCTGTTCCCAATGAGGACCGGCAAGAACTTGGCAAGGAGTTGGCAAGGACTTGGCGAAGACCCAGCGTGGACCCAGCACAGAGCGGCCTACTGCAATTCCTGCTTCACTCTCCACCTTTAAGCCAAATGAACTGTTGGGGTGACTCTGGTGGTCTCTCACTGAAGACCCCTCATCTGCCTCATTACCACCATGACAGATGGAGATCAAGAACCCTCTCCCCAAGGACTGAGACTGAGACTCCTACCACAAACAGTGGGCGAAGGGAGAGAATGACCTGACCTGTTCTTCTCCAGTAACTTCAATGGACTTATCCCTTATTGTGTTTGTTCAGCCTAGATGATGTTCTGTAAATACACTTGTTCCCCCACAGCAATTTCAATAGACTCTCATTGTTCTGCCTGCTCCCCCCCTTTTCCCTCTGTGGACTATAACTGGACCCCTGGGATAGGTAGAACTTTGGAGACTCTCCCCAACACAACAAGACGGATCCCCATCGTCCGGACCAGTGAGGACTCCGCCTGTGTTGGTAGCTATTCCCATCCCCCCTTCTCTCTCTCTCTCTATCCTTCTTATTTCTTTTCTGAACCCACTATCGCATTTATTGTTTTGGCCCTTAATAAAGGTGCATTTGTTGTGATTAAACTGCTGAGTGTCTTTTGCACTTTGGGATCGGCTAACGAACCATCACGACACCCCGCTATAAGCGGATCGTGACACTGCCCCTGCCACACTGGGGCTCGGTTCTTTCCGTCCCATGGAGATCACTGTGACACTGTGGGCACCTCATGGAACCAAGGGGATCATTGTGGCACCACTGGAGCCCATGGAACCAAGGGGCCATGGTGACACCGTGGGGCTTCATGGACCCAGAGACCATTATGACTCTGTGGGGCCTGATGGAACCATGGAGACCATTCCGACCCTTCAGGGCCTGGTGTCACCAAGGGGGCATTGTGACACCTCAGGGCCTCCTGGAAGCAAGGGACCATTGGGACACTGTGGGGCTCCATGGAAGCGAGGGAACATGGACCAGGTCTGGCTGGCTTGGCCTGCCAGGGGCCACCTGAGAGGTCTGGCTGATGTTGGGATGTCAAGGGCTGCCTCTCATCAGCTCCTGGAGCACTGGGGCTCCATGCTCTCCTCTGTATGGAAACGAACCGTCCATCTTTTCAGATGCCCATTGCCAAAACTGACACTCTGCCAAAAAACTTTCTGATATTCAAGGGTATCTCTCAGAACAAAATCTGGCAGCTCTGGCTGGACCTGTCCTCTGGTGGTCACCTCTCATCTGCCCCTAAAGAAGTGGCACTTTGTTCCTTCATTCCTATGGAAAAGTACTGGTATTCATGTACAAGGGACCATGGCCAAAATTAGAATTGGCCACTGAGCCCAGCTGGGCTCACGGAACCATCTGCAGCTCCGGGCAGATATTGACTCTGCCAGTGCTGCCATCCTCTCTCCAGTGAGAGAAAAGGACACAGGGCAGGCACACAGAGGAGCAGCATGAACACACCGAGGTCACTGAAGAGGAGATGCCTTGATCCTGGGGCTGGAATCCTCTGGTAAAGCTGTGGAGAAGGATGTCATTGATACATCAGACTCTCTTTTTCCCTATAATGCATTGAAAACTATGGGGAGATGACTTGTTTCAGCAAAGGCCTCCATGCTAAAGTAAGCAAATATTGAAGTAGTTGTGATCCCATGAGAAGTTTGAACAGAGAAAGAGCAGAGTGATGAGACCCTGTGCCCTCAGGGAGAGAAGAAGAAGATCTCTGCTCCCAGAGATTAAGATGATTTCAGAAAGAGATGAAGAGAACCTTTGCTCTTAAACAGCTCATCTTTACACTAATACCCCATAAGTTGATATGGCTCATAAGCACAGCTGTGGTAAAAGCTGCGAAAAAATGTCAGGGACTTTACAATTGCAGATTTTTTGGGTGGCTGCTATTTGTGGAAATCAAAACCCGTGAGATAACTGTTTTCTTGTGGAGAAGCCTCTATAACATTAACATGACCGACTTCTCTCCCTTAATGAAGACAGACTATTCTAGAGGTGGTAAACTGACCGAAAATTTTATGTTTTGTCTCTTTACATTGTCAGGTTGTATGGTGAGGGGAAGTGTTCTGAAAGTTTTGTTCTATCCATGTTGCTTTTTCTTTTAGTTACTGTTATCAAAATTTTATTCATGCTCTTAGAGTTTTGAGCCCACTTTGCCTTTATCCTAATCCTATCTCACAGCAGGAAATGAGTAAGTATATTCTAGTGAATGTACTGGTAATTAGCCAACACTGAACCCACCACACTAATTGATGCATTGGCTGAGAAATCTCAAAATGGTGAACCAAAACCACTACAGAAACTTCCTGATGAACTGCACTAGAGCAGAGGGAAATCAAGCTAAAGCCATGATTTTTCAGGACTTGCTTGATCCTAATGAGCCCTGTGGTGCATTTGGAGCTGAGCCCTGTAACCTCAGGGCCTGAGAAGAGATTGCACAAACCTTTCCAGGAGTCCAAGTCAGAGGAAATACCCAAAGTGGTTGGAGTCTAAAGCATTATTGGGAACCACAAAGGTCCATCTATACCAAACGCTCTTCATGGAGTCCTTGGAGGAGAGAACTGGAGGCCAGGATTGCAAAAAAACCTCTCAGAGATTGAAAATGGCACAAAGAACTGTCAGTATGGAAAGGAAAATCCAAAAATACCTCACAAATGTTAAGAATCTTAAAGTATTAATGAGCCCCACTGAGTGTCAGTACAAAGCTCTCAAGGGACTCATTAAAGCAGATAATTGGGGCCATGATTGCACAAACCTCTCACAGTGTTTGTATCAAAAGGGAAACACCAAGTACCTTAAAACAACTGAAGTACCTTGAAGCATTAATGGGCCCCACTGAGTGTTGTTCCTGACAAAGCCTCTCCAGGGACTAATTAAAGAAGATAATTGGAAGCCATGTTTGCAGAAAGCTCTCAGAGTCTCCAAGGCAAAAGCAAAAGCCAAAGTCCTTTGCAAAACCTGCAGTTCCCTGGGAGCATGAAGGAGCCCCCAGGGCCATTCCTGACCAAGGTTCCCCAGGGACTCCTTCCAGCAGATCCTTGAGGCCACTGGGATGTGGGCTAGGGAGGGATGCTGAGGGCAGGACCAGGGGCTGACAGTGCCCAGCCTGGCTGGGGCTGTGCCAGGAGGCCCCAGGGCCTCAGGACAAGGTGTCTCCTCACAGCCCTTGGTGGCACAGACCCTGCTGTGCCCCAGGGCACCAAGACTTGGCTTCTCTTTGTCCCCTCCTGTCATCAGTGCCTCCAGTTCTCTGCTCTGCCTGGGGCCTGGGGACACTTTGTCAGTCGTGTCCCTCAGTGGGACCCATTAAAAGTCCAAGAAACTTTGGAGTTGGATTGTGACTTGGAGTTCTGGAGAGGTTTCTGCAGCTCCCTCTCAGGGCCTGATGTTCAGGGCCTGAGCACAAAGCCCCAGAGGGTCATTAAAGTCCTTGTGCTGTGTCTGTGCTGCTGAGCTGGGCTCCTGGCACAGAGGGTGATGCTGGTAAGCAAGCAGAGCTTCAAAAGCACATTTCTGTTGCTGAGCAGCTCTTCTGCCAGCCCAGCAGGGCTAGGGCACTGCCTGCAGCCAGCCCGGGCACAGCACAGAGGCACAGAGAGCTTCAATCAGTCAGGGCTGGGAAGGGGCTGAGAAGTGCCTGGGGCAGAATCACTGCCAGCCCTTGGCACAGGAACCTCTGGCTGCAGGACAATGCAGCTGCAGCTCCTGGAGAGATCTCCTAAAGCTGGAACATGCCAATGCCCACAGAGCCTGTGAGTGCATTCTCTGCTCATCTCCTGTGCAGAGCAGCCAGGGGTGCCCAGGGCTGTCCTGCAGAGCAGGGTCCTGCAGCCCAGGGCGCTGTGCTGGGCCAGGGACTCTGCTGCCTGCCAGGGACAGCTCTCAGCCGGCCCTGGAGCTGCTCCCAGCGCTGGCCAGGAGCTGTGGGGGGAAGGAGCCACCCTGAGCAGGGCAGGTGCTGCTGCTGAGAGGGGCTGGCTGGGGCAGGGCTGCTCCCAGCTCCAGACCAGCCTGGGCACAGCTCCGGAGGACACTTCCCAAAGAAGGTAAGCCAAGGATTATACTTATATACTTAGAAAACTATAATCCTTTATTATTGCTATTTAAGTCTTGATTAACTCTCTTAAACTCTTACTGAACATTATTAAACTGTTATTATATACCTCTATATCTATTATATTTAATTAACTCTAGTACATTTTCTTATGGTTTCTCTTAGAATTTAGAAAAATTACCTGACTGTATAAATACATTTTTGAATATTATATAGTCTTTTGAACAGGATGAGCACCTACAAGAAGAACATTTTGGTTTTTGGATGCCAGCAGTGATAACAAAAACTGAGGGAAAAAAGTCCTTCTACTTCCTCCAATGTGTTGAGCCAGGGGTGTGTAACTGGGACGAGTGAATATTCTTTTGAATGTCCTTGTTAAATATCCTAGTTAATCAACCTTTATGAATTGTTGTAATCAGCGGCTGGGTGTGCCTCATCCCCACTGGGACACCTGGAAGCTTACAATAATGGTCTGGTTGTTACTTTACTGTTCTAACACTGTTGCAAGGGCTTTTTTCTCCTTTTATTATAGACAACAGGGGGTTGAGAGAAGCAGAACAGGAATTGTAATCCCAGAATGACAGAACATTCTGAGTTGAAAGGGACACACAGGATCATCAAAGGAATGTTTGAACATTTACAGGGACTCCAGAACTGTGACTTTGGCTGGTCAGTGTCTCTGCTGGGAGCCTCCCAAAGGGCCTTCAGCCACTCCTCAGCCCTGGGCAGCAGCAGCATCACCTCTGCAGGGCCCAGCAGGGCTCTCCTGAGCTGCCCTTGCCCAGCTGCACACAGAGCCTGCCCCAGCCAGGGCCCTGCACACAGGCAGGTTTCTGTAGGGCCGGGCCGAGGGCACACAGGGTGGGATGGGCTCTGTGAGCGCTGGCAGGGACAAGGCACCTCTCAGGAGGGGATGTCCAGGCCCAGGGAGATGCTCAGGGAAGCAGAGGGGGCTGAGCAGAGCAGTGCTGAGGGAACAAGCCCATCCAGCCCCTCACCTGCTCTCAGACACAGGGAATCCTTTGCCTCTCACATCTCTCAGTGGCAAACTCTGAGTGCAGCAGGAATGCTGGGGATTTCTGACCTCAGAGGGCCAGGAATGGTGAGTGGATAGGAAAACAATTCCTAAAACCAACTCCTGACATCTATTTCCTTTAGAAATAAAGTGAAATTCCTTTAGAGGTCTGAATGCAGATGGTACCAAGCCTTTCAGCATCAGGAGTGATTTCCCTGACAAATCCTGATTATCCAGCCTTCTCCCTCTGCCACATGGCCACAAACCCACGGCAGTAGGGCAGGGATGGCTCCTTGAGTGCCCCCACACACAGCCCTGACTGCTCCTGGCACACTCAGCCAGCACAACTGGAGATCAGGCAGGGACCTGGGTGAAGGTTTTCCCAGAGCAGGAACAAGGGTGGGTGAGTCCCAGCAGGACAGGCTGCAGGGAATGGCCCAGATTTGGCTCCAAGCAGCCTCTCCTGACTTGTCCCTGTCCTTCTCCATGAACAGGTGCCCATGTGCAGCCACAGCAAATGTCCAACAGCAGCTCCATCAGCCACTTCCTCCTGCTGGCACTGGCAGACACGCGGCAGCTGCAGCTCCTGCACTTCTGCCTCTTCCTGGGCATCTCCCTGGCTGCCCTCCTGGGCAACGGCCTCATCATCAGCGCCGTAGCCTGCGGCCACCACCTGCACACGCCCATGTTCTTCTTCCTGCTCAACCTGGCCCTCAGCGACCTGGGCTCCATCTGCACCACTGTCCCCAAAGCCATGCACAATTCCCTCTGGGACACCAGCACCATCTCCTACTCAGGATGTGCTGCACAGCTCTTTTTCTTTCTCTTCTTCATTGTATCGGAGTTTTGCCTCCTGACCATCATGTGCTATGACCGCTACGTGTCCATCTGCAAACCCCTGCACTACGGGACCCTCCTGGGCAGCAGAGCTTGTGCCCACATGGCAGCAGCTGCCTGGGCCAGTGCCTTTCTCAATGCTCTGCTGCACACAGCCAATACATTTTCCCTGCCCCTGTGCCATGGCAATGCCCTGAACCAGTTCTTTTGTGAAATTCCACAGATCCTCAAGTTCTCCTGCTCACAATCATACCTAAAGGAATTTGGGTTCATTGTGTTTTCCATTTCTTTACTATTTGGTTGTTTTGTGTTCATTATTTTCTCTTATGTGCAGATCTTCAGGGCTGTGCTGAGGATCCCCTCTGAGCAGGGACAGCACAAAGCCTTTTCCACCTGCCTCCCTCACCTGGCCGTGGTTTCTCTGTTCATCAGCACTGGCACAGTTACCTACCTGAAGCCCCCTTCCATCTCCTCCCCATCCCTGGATCTGTCTCTGTCAGTTCTGTACTCGGTCGTGCCTCCAGCCCTGAACCCCCTCATCTACAGCCTGAGGAACCAGGAGCTCAAGGCTGAAGTGTGGAGACTGATGACTGGATGCTTTCAGAAACATTAAACTGCTGGCCAATTTCTGCAAATAACTTTTAATAAAAGTCATTTTGATACTTGTTGTGGTTTCATTTGGAGGTTCTTTTTCTTTTTTTTACATTTTAATGTTGTCCACGACGAAACGTCATTCCTTGTGCCATTTCTCATTTTGTTTCTCTCCACCTTCCCTGTGCCCACAGACTGTGTTCAAAGAGGGATTGTGCTCTCAGTGGCTTTCAAGGAACTAAAGGATCTCCCAGCACAGTTTTCTGCAGAGATGCCCTTTTGTTGCCTTTTCTGGAGCTGCAGCAGCAATGTCTGTGTGCAGAGCTGGGGCAGATCAGGGCTGGCACAGCAGCTGTGCCCAGGAGCAGCAGCACTTGGTGCTGCCAGTGCTGCTCCCGTGGCCCTGCCCCGCTGCCCTGGTGGCCCTGGTGTTGCTGCAGGGCCTGAGTGCTCTCGGGGCCGGGCACAGTCCTGGGGGTGGCAGTGCCGGGGCTGCAGCAGGGACAGGCCATGGGCACTGCTGGGGCAGCGCTGACGCCTCAGGCCAGGGCCTGGGGGCTCCAGGCTCCTTGCCCAGGCTCTCTCAAGAACACGGCCAGGCCAATGCTCAGCACAGAAAACCCCCGTGAGCACCCCCATGCTGGTGCTGTGGGGACATGAACCTGAAGCAGCATAAATGCCATCAGCCCCTGGGGCCAGGAAGGGCTGGGGGACGCCAGGGAAACCACTCAGCTTTGTCCTGGCCTCTGCAGTCAGCCAGAAAGTTTGTTCCCATCAGCTGGGAGTTTCCTGTCCCACTGCAGACGCTGCTGCTCAGAGCCAGGGCTGCCTGGCAGCCACCCCCAAACTTCCCTGAGCATTTCCTTGGCTTCACCTTTGCTTTCTTTACTCTTCCTGATACAGATTTCTTCCTCTTGCCCTGCCTTGCTCCCTCCCCTGCACACAGCCCATCCCTGTTTGCCCTTTCCTCTCTGGCCCCACTCCCCATTGCAGTTCCTGACTTGGCACCATGGGAACGTCCCTTGGGGAGCAGGATCATCCCACAAGTGCTGCAGGAATTGTCTGCAAGCTCCTGCAGTGCCTGGTGCTGCTCCCTTGCCAGAGGCACCCCAGGCCAGGGGGGCACATCTGGGCTGCTGTGTCTGGCTGTGGGGCTCTCTGTTCTGGGCAGTGAGGAGGAGCTGCAGAGGATCTGCAGGACTGACAGGATGGGCTTTGGGGCTGTGAGGAGAAGCTGAGGGACCTGGGCTGCTGGAGCTTCTGAAGAGGAGGCCCAGGGCTCCTCCTGCAACAGCTCCAAGGGTGGATTCAGAGAATCCCAGAATCAGCAAGGCTGGAAAAGACCTTGAACATCATCAAGTCCAAGCTGTGCCCTGACACAGCCTTGTCTCCCCTGAGCCTCCTCTTCTCCAGGATCAACAATCCCAGCCCCCTCAGCCGCTCCTCACAGGACTTGTGCTCCAGACCCCTCACCAGCCTTGTTGCCCTTCTCTGGACATGCTCCAGCCCCTTCAGGTCCTTCCTAAATTGGGGGTCCCAGAACTGGACACAGCACTTGAGGTGCTGCCCAACCAGTGCCCAGCACAGGGGAAGAATCACTGCCCTGCTCCTGCTGGCCACACCATTCCTGATCCAGGCCAGGAGCCATTGGCCTTCTTGGCCACCTGGGCACACTGCTGGCTCATGTCCAGTCTGCTGTCCATCAGTCCCTGCAGGTCCCTTTCTGCCTGGCTGCTGTCCAGCCCCTCTGTCCCCAGCCTGTAGCACTGCAGGGGTTGTTGTGGCCAAAGTGCAGGACCTGGCACTTGAACTTGTTAAACCTCACCTTGTTGGATTTGGGCCCTGGATCCAGCCTGCCCAGGGCCCTGTGCAGAGCCCTCCTACCCTCCAGCAGATCCACACTCCCAGCCAACTTGGTGTCACCAGGGTTCCCTGAGTCCCCAGAGTGTCCCAATGGTCTCCATGATTCCATGAGGCCTCCCAGTGTCCCAATGCCCCTTTGGTTCCATGGGACCCCTTGGTGTCACAAAGTTGCTTGGATCCTTGGGCCCTGTAGTGTCATCAGGATCAACAACCCCACCTCTCTTGGCCACTCCTCAGAAGACTTGTGCTCCAGACCCCTCATCAGCCTTGTTGCTCTTCTATGGACAAACTCCAGGCCCTCCATGTCCTTCCTAAATTGGGGGCCCAGAGCTGGACACAGCACTCGAGGTGCTGCCCAACCAGTGCCCAGCACAGGGGAAGAATCACTGCCCTGCTCCTGCTGGACACACCATTCCTGATCCAGGCCAGGAGCCATTGCCCTTCTTGGCCACCTGGGCACACAGCTGGCTCATGTCCAGTCTGCTGTCCATCAGTCCCTGCAGGTCCCTTTCTGCCTGGCTGCTCTCCAGCCACTCTGTCCCCAGCCTGTAGCACTGCAGGGGTTGTTGTGGCCAAAGTGCAGGACCCGGCACTTGGACTTGTTAAACCTCACCTTGTTGGATTTGGGCCCTGGATCCAGCCTGTGCAGGTTCCTCTGCAGAGCCGTCCCACCCTCCAGCAGATCCAGACTCCCAGCCAGCTTGGTGTCACCAGAGTTCCATGAGACCCCAGAGTGTCCCAATGGTCTCCATGATTCCATGAGGCCTCCCAGTGTCCCAATGTCCCTTTGGTTCCATGGGACCCTTTGGTGTCACAAAGTCCCTTGGATCCTTGGGCCCTGCAGTGTCACTATGTCACCGTGGTCCCCCAAGGCCCTGCAGTGTCACAGGGGATCCTTGGTTCCATGAGGTCTGTCAGGCAGCAATGCTCTCCTTGGTCCCACAGTGTCACAATGGCCTCTTGGTCCCAAGGGCCACCACAGTGTCAAGCATGTTTCCTGCATTCCGTGAGTTCCTGAGGGGCAGCACTGGCCCCTTGGTTCCCTGGGGTCACAATGGCCCCATCATGACATGAGGTCCTGCTCTGTCACAAAGCTCTGCAGGGTTCCACAAGGCCCTTCAGGGTCACAGTGGCCTCTTGGTTCCATGAGGCCTCAGAGTGCCACAATGAATTCCTTGGTGCTGCAGTGTCCTGGAATCTGACACTTCCTAAATTGGGGACCCCAGAACTGGACCCAGCACTCGAGGTGCTGCCCAACCAGTGCCCAGCACAGGTGAAATACTGATGAAAAATAAAAACCTCGCAATTCCAATAAAGATTTGTAAGGAATGGTATGTTTATTTACAGCACTGGACACACTGGGGACTCATTGCCCTTCAATGGACATGCACACCCCTGAGAAGTCCCAAACCTTTTTTATTACCCTTAATTAATTTCCATAGGCATAGAATTTCACAATAGGTTCATGCATATTCATTTTGATGATTTCATGTTCCACTTACAGTTAGTTACACTTGTTTCTGTCAGAAAGTACAGAAAGAACTCCTGGGTCACTCTGCGTGGTCTGTTTAAAGGCCCAAGGAGTCTTTCTTATCTCTTTTTAGTGTGGAAATTTGCATTCTTTCTCTTTAGCTGGGGCAACATTCCTAGTGCTGCAGTTACCAGACTAAACAGCATATTTCACTCATGTTAGCAAGCTCAAAGCAGCACATTTCACCGAAATCCAAATGGATTTCTACCCTGTTAAATTTTCACTCTGTCTCGCAGGGGAAGAATCACTGCCCTGGTCCTGCTGGCCACAACATTCCTGATGCATAGGAGTGCCAGGGGTTGGATGAGGGAAATGGGGGAGGTAGGGACAAAGTGTTATTGATTGTCAGCCATGAAGGATCATGATTTTCATATGTATTCAGATTGCATAACAAGGTGCTGGGGGTCAATATCAATTGGATATTGCTGATATCAAGATATAAATAGGAAAAGAAAAGTTAAAAGGGAAAAACAATTCTCTCTGCATTGTTTTCAATATAGTCTATCCACTTTGAAGACACTTCTGAAATCTGGTCCTGTCCTGACTGGGCCAAGGGCTACAGCATGAGCGATCTCCTGTTTGATCTGGGTAAAAGCTTGTTGCTGCTCAGGGCCCCAGTGGAAATTGGTTTTTTTTGTGGGCGACCAGGTAGGGAGGGCTCAAAATATGGCCATACTTGAGAATGTGCATTCTCCAAAAACCTATGGCACCTAGGAAAGCTTGTGTTTCCTTCTTGGTGGTGGATAGAGACATCCCAGTGATCTTATTGATGACCTCAGTTGGAATCTGACTCTGTCCATCTCGCCACTTTACCCGAGGAACTGGATCTCTCAGGCAGGACCCTTGACTTTGCTCTTCTTGATGGCAAAGCTTCCAGCAGAATCTGGATGATCCTCTCTCCTTTCTTAAACACTTCCACTGCCGTGTTCCCCCACACAATGATGCCATAGATGTACTGCAGGTGTTCTGGAGCTTCTCCCTTTTCCAGTGCAGCCTGGATCAGTCCATGGCAGATGGTGGGGCTGTGTTTCCACCCCTGGGACAGTCGGTTCCAGGTGTACTGCACGCCCCTCCAGGTGAAAGCAAACTGAGGCCTGCATTCTGCTGCCAGAGGAATGGAGAAAAACGCGTTTGCAATGTCAGCAGGGGCGTACCACTCTGCTGCCTTGGACTCCAGCTCGTGCTGGAGTTCCAGCATGTCCACCACAGCAGTGCTCAGCGGTGGAGTCACTTCATTCAAGCCACAATAGTCCACAGTCAATCACCATTCTCCATCAGACATGTGCACAGGCCAGATGGGGCTGTGGAAGGGTGAGTGGGCCTTACTGACCACCCCTTGGCTCTCCAGCTCACGGATCATTCTGTGGATGGGGATCACGGCATCCCGATTTGTTCAATAATGCCGGCCGTGCACTGTCGAGGTGGCAATTGGCACTTGTTGCTCTTCCACCCTCAGGAGTCCTACTGCAGAGGGGTTTTCTGACAGTCCAGGCAAGGTGTTCAATTGCTTAATGTCCTCTGCCTCTGCAGCAGCTATGCCAAAAGCCCACCTGAGTCCCTTTGGGTCTCTGTAACAGCCGTTCCGGAGGAAGTCTATGCCCAGAACACACGGGGCCTCTGGGCCGGTCACAATGGATGTTTCTGCTGCTCATTCCCAGTCAGTCTCACCTCGGCTCCCAACAGGGTCAATTGCTGTGATCCCCCCGTCACCCCGGCAATGGAAACAGGTTCTGCCCCACATGTCCCGATGGCATTGGGGTACACTGTGCACCAGTATCAGCTAAGGCTTCATATTTCTGTGGCTCTGATGTGCCAGGCCATTGGATCCACACTGACCAAAAGATCCGGTTTTCCTGTGCCTCTCCCTGGCTTGAGGCAGGGCCCCTCTAACCCTGATTATTATTTCTTTCCCAGGCATACATGGTAGAGGTACTTTCAAGGGGATCTGACAGATCCTACTCGACAGCTCAGTCATGGGAGGCTGAGGCTACCTTCACTTCACTGAAATTCCCTCGGTCAGTGCTTCCCTCCTTGAGCTGACATACCCACACTGCCAGGACAGAAATGGGTTTCCCATCCCACCTTCCCATGTCTTCCCCATGGTCACACAGAAAGAACCCCAGGCCAGCCCGTGGGGTGTACCCTCTCTCTCTGGCTGGGGAACGTTGGGCTCTGACTTTGGGGCCTGTGACTCGCACTGGGGCAATGTGGGAACTGTTCCTCCTCACCTCCTCCCTCATCTCCCTCATCTCCTCTTTGATTTCCTTGCCCACAGCAGAGCCATGAGCCTGCACTGGGCCATGGGTCATACTCTCACAATTTCTCAGCTGCTGGCAGCAGAGCCCACTGTCTCTCGGCTGTTATCGGCATTAATCGTGGCAATGAAGGTGGTGTACTGAGATGGCCCCAGCCTTGCCAGACTCCACAGCATTTGCTCTGTGCACCTGACCTTGTCGGGGTCATTATCATGCTGTCCATCCCTCCCAAAGAGTACCTCCAATGCTGCCACTTCCCTCAGCTGTTGGATCCCTTCCTCAAGGTTTTCCAGCATGTTTTATGGTGGTGCTCCTGCATTCTCCCCTTGTGGACAAACCTGTCTCTGACACTCATTAAAATCCGCTCCCAGAGGGAAAGGGACCCTGGCTCCCTTACAAAAATCTGATTCATACCTGAGTCTTGGGTTAAGGGTCCCAAATTCCTTGCCTCACCACCATCCAGCTGGACACCTGTACCCATGAGGTCTCAGACTTGAAGCAGTCAGGTTGTATAAGCCTCACGTCTCCATCGTACAATGTTCTTGTGCAGGTTACAGAGACTTTTGTACGTCAGGGACTCGGTGATGATCACAACCTCTGGCTCCTCTGTGGGTTGTGAGGGCCTTCCCTTATCTGGGTGCTCTGATTCCATCTTATACCTCCTTGTTTCTACAGGGGCGACTGCTGCTGGCTGTGGCTGCCTTTGTGGCTCGGCTGGAACCTGGACAGTTGTAACATCTGTGGGTTCCACTGCTGCCCCATCAGACTCTCCTTTTTCGAGGCAGGGGGAGGGCTTCTCACCAGCTGGGGAAATGCACTCCTTCAGCATCTCTTGCATCTCCCTCACCAGACCCCACCCAGTCTGGGTGGTTCATATCTGGGGTGGCTGTGGGGCAGGGTCAGGCTCTGGGGCAGCAGCATCCCTGGTCTCTGGGGCCGTGTCAGGTTCTGGGCTGGGTGTCAGGGTGGTTATCCAGGTTAATCTTCCCTTGTCTCTCCGTGCCAAATAGAACAGGGCTAACAGCAACACAGCCCCTGTATGATATCATTGGTATTTGGAGTGGATCTGAGCCCTTCACAAACTGGTGGGGCAAACCCAGAGAGATGGTTAAAGGGTTGGGAGAAAATTTCCCCCGGTGTCATTTCCTCACAGTAGGTGCCATTATTAAAGTAACCCCAAAAGCACACAGTCAGTGTGTGACAGCTGTGAATCCATGTGCCTGCTTCCCAGAGGAATTAAAGATCATGAATTCTTCCCCTTATTCACCCATAAAACAAACCGGAGAACAGCCACAGCAGCCTTGGCTGTAGGAGCCGTGTTTAGATCAGGGCCTGCAAATGGAGAAATGCAGCCACGGTTCCGTGCCACCCAAACCAGGGCAGGCTGGAGCACAGGGTGCCGCTGAACGAGGTTTCTGTAGCAGCACACAAAAACTGGATTACTCAAGAACTCTTATTCCCTTTTTTGTTCCTGTGCCCTCGAGCCGCACGTTGGGTGCCAAAATCTGTCCTGGTTTGCAAAG